>NC_090922.1:995394454-996644454 GCF_040938575.1 Ambystoma mexicanum
TGTGCTTCCTGAGCATCTGGATTTAAGTGTTGCATGTCCTGCAAGATTACGTTTTCTTACGTTGACCCTACAATTTTGAGTGGATAGTTGTGAATCTAGGCTGACGCTTCTAATGGGGAGGAAGGATAGCTCAGTGGCAGCACGTTTATCATAGAAGCAAGACAATGCAGCACAGCACAGGTTCGAATCCCGTGCTTGGAAACCACTTGCTGGTATTAGGTGTCATCGATCTAGATGTGGCTCAAGACAAACAGTTCCCCAAGATTGTGCTGCAGGTCTCGACTGCTGTCTGGATCTTGGCTGAAACCTCCACGGACCTTGGATGGACGTTGATCCAGCCGGCCTACACAGTAGGGAGAGTGGGGTTGGGGTGGACATTTCTGTAAAGTCTGAGATTGCCTTTCCCTTTCCTCCCGCTTTCTTCTTTGGTCTTCGTCACTTTCCCTGTCCACAGCTATGGAGAGGGCTCCATTTAGGTTTTGCCCCATTTGCAAGGGCAAATTTCCTTGGAGAGATGAGCATCGACGGTGTAACAGTTGCTTGGCCCTCGATCACGACGAAAAAAGTTTGTGCGGCTTGCAAACTCCTCTGTCCTAAGACATTGAAGGAGCGCTGAGTTCGAGTAGACCTCCATCTTGAGGTTGGTGACCTCGGCAGAGCGCTCCCATGATCAGGCACGGCTCAGGCACTGTTATGGGGACTGTTGACCCTGGCGACAAAGACAAACACTTGCAACTCACTAAACACAAAACTCCATGCGCTCTGGTGGTTCTGAAGGAAAGGAGTGGTGGGGGAGTGGGAGTTAGTGGGTATTAGTTGGAGAAGTGCAAGAGAGCAGTGATGTGCTGTTGGCGGCCTCAGCCCGGAATTCTGTTGGCTGGGCTTGGGGTGTTATACTGTTGGAGGCGTTGTGCGGGTCTATGCGTGCTTTGTTGCACTGTGATGAAGTTTGGGGATTGTCGTGTTGCAAGTTTGTGGTTGTTTGGTTAGAGTTTGAGAGTTGTATGGAGAAAACGCAAATGGGTGACCCTCAGCCTTGGCAGTCTCCAGATCCTGATGCTCTGTGTTTAGATTCCCCACAGACTGCTCCCACTAGACGGCCCTCTCCAGTGGACGATCAAATGACGTTTAACGCCATGTTGCGCAAAGCAGCAGAACATTTCAAAATCGCCACCAATGAAGCTGTTCCTGAGGTTGACTTTGTGGAGGACATTCTTTAAGAAAAACCACTGGCCAGCCAGGCTATTCCTCTTAACTCAATTAAAAAGCATTTGGCTCCCTCATTAACACCTGCACTCACAAGAGCAGTTAATCCAAGGATTGAGAAGCTATTTCTGCCATTCCCCTTTATATCTGAGGTCATGCCACCCCAGACTCACTGGTGGTGACCACTACAAGAAAAAGGCAAGGGTTATCTGTCAACTGGGGAGGCACAGGACCCCCCCCCCCCCCCCCCAATTGCTATGTGCATTGCTAACAATAGTACCTTGTTGGCCAACTACGTGGATGCTCAATGGGCCTTTTTACAGGAAGGCCTACAGGAGTTTCCTGAACCGCTGCGGGCACGTCTTCTGTCCACGGTAACTGAGGGCAGACAACCCAAAGTATGCTCGAGAACACTTTGGATTCCGCTGAGACAGCGGGTCGATAGTTTGCTCAGGGCACCCTCCTAAAGAGACGTGTGGGTAAGAAATTCTGGGTTCAAGCCAGAAACTCAAGCGCCACTTATTAATAAAACCATGGAAGAACTTATTTGGAAGAGCGGTCGGCGAAATTCTCAACACCGCAAAGAAGGAGCATGCCACCTTGAAGACGCTAGATCAAATCACACAAGTCACTCCACGAGGCTAGGAACTGGGTCCAGGTGCCTTTTTTCGTGGCCAATGTTTTCCCAAAACAGTACACCATGGGAAACAATTGGTCTTCTCCACAAGGAACCAGCTGATACACCACCCCATATCCCCAAAGGGGTCAGTGTCATGGGAGAGGAAGGGGCCGTAACTCTACCCCCAGAGGCTCCCCGGCCTCAGGTTCAAAATGACCCGAAGATCCAATAGATTCTCCATCAATGGGAAGAAATCCAGCATAGACCCCCCCCCCCATCCTGGTCGGGTCAAGCAGTTCCTGGGGGCTCTTATTCGAACAAAGGATGGCCTCTTCTTCCTCTCCAATGAGAGGGTCCAAAACATGTTTCAAATCCCTCAATATGTATCCAGTCGAAGGCTGACTGTATGCAAGTCTATGTGACTGTTAGATGGCGTGTATTTATTTGGTTCCTCATGCGCACTTGCGTCCAATGCAGGAGTAGATCAACAGCCAGTGGTGTCAGGCCAGCGGACAATGGGACGATCTAGTGGTTGTCGCGCCAGCCCTTGTTCTCTCGTTGGGGTGGTGGTCGAGGGAGAACCTCACAGGGTGGGGAGCTCACCTTCAACAGGCAGCGCAGGGTTTGGTCTTCAGATGTAGCATCCAACCATATAAACCTGTTGGAACTGTTCAGCACTGAAAGCTTTTCTAACTCCGCTGCAGGGAAAGACTGTCCTGATCCTTACAGACAGCACCCCGGCCAAACAAGAGGGCACTTGCTCTGTCCCAGAACATTTGGAAGTGGGCTCTCAGACATGACATGTTTCTGCTGTCTCAACATCTTCCAGGGGAACCCCATCTTCTGGCAGATGTACTCAGCAGAGATTTCCCACTACCAAGATGGTATGAATGACGATTACACAAAGACATTGTCTCAAATGTTTTTGCGGAAAGGGGTATTCCAGAGATCGACTAGCTCGCAACTCTGGAGACCGCTCAATGCCAAGATTACGCCTCCAGGTATCCCCACAACTGTTGCGAGGGTAATGGACTCTGGATGACCTGGTCAGGGAATTTTGTTTGCGCGCTTCCCCTGACTCCCCTTTTCAACGAGAGTGCACAAGATGCACCAGGAACCAGTCACAATGATATTGGTGGCCCCCCATTTGAGACTAACCCTGGTTTGCTCATCTGATGGAGATGACGCTATCTCCTCAAACCGCCTTGCCCGTACAACATGTCGCAAGACAAACGGAGGACACTTCACCCATGCCCGCAGACATTGAACTTGGCGGCCTGGCTCCTGAAGTCATAATTTTGCCACCTACAACTCCCTCCAAGATGTATGGACATACTCGGGGAGGAAAGAAAACCTAACTCTATTGCTTTTCCAGTAAGTGGAAGAGGTTTGTCATCTGGTGCAACTCTGAGCATCAACCCCATTGACTGCTCCTACATATATTGTTTTGTACCCGACTCATTTACTTGACTCAGGACTGTCTTTAACAATCTTAGCTGCTCTTTCAGCCTATACTACATCACAACAGAAGGTGTTGTGGAAGATGCCTGTTATTAAGGTTTTCATGGAAAGGAGTAAAGAGAATTCACCCTCCCATTTCTAACCCAGCTCCCGGGTGGGACCTGAACATGGTGTGGCCTAGATTTATGGGGTCTCCCTTCGAGCCCATGCATAGAGCAAGTCTCCAAGATCTCACCTACAAGACTGCATTTTTAATAGCTATTACTTCCATTAGGAGAGTGTGAACTAGAAGTGCTCTCAGTTCTAGACCCCTTTGTAGAGCTAAAGTGGTTTTGCGCACTCGACCTAGGTTTGCGCCTAAATTCATTTCAAAGTTCCATGTGAACCAATCCATTGAACTACCAACGTTCTTTCAGAACCCCTCAAACATGGGAGAAAGAAGCCTGTACACACTTGATGTACGCAGAGCAGTCATGTTTTACATGGAGAGTACTCGACCACGAAGAAAAACAAATTTCGTTTCAGTGGCAGCAGGTAGCGGAGACCCGGTCTCCATATCTACTATCTCTAGGTGGATTGTTCAATGCACCACACTCTGTTACGCTCTTGCTAAGAGAGAACTGCTATTCAAGCCTAGAGTGCATTCTACCCAAGGCACTGGGGCTTCCATAGCATTCATTGCAAATGTTCCCCTAGAGTCCATTTGCAGAGCGACAACTCCCTGCTCGGAAGCATGCTGCACTCCACATGGTTTTTAAAGGGATTATGGTCAGGTCACTGCAGCAGGGGCTTCAGGGCCACTCGTGTTGGGCAGGAAATGTCTCGAATGTCACTTCTTGTGGAGAAGGCATCCGGTAGTGGGCCAGGTGTTGTGGTATGGGAGAAACGCCAATCTGGGTGCATGGGCTGTCTGTGAGGCAGGATTAGGCTGATGGAGGAAGCGGCCTGTGGCTGAGAAGCATGCTGCACTACTCCTAAGTTTTTAAATGTTAGGGATTCTAGTCTGGTCGTTATGCAGTAGGGTGCTTCAGGGCCACTCGCATTGGGTAGGAAATGTCTCAAACCTAATTGGAATTCCTTCCTGCAGTTTCCTTATCTGAGATCTTGACCTCCCAGTGAAGGTGCTCTTTGGTAACGTTTCTGCTGCTCCCAGAGGTTGCAGTGAGGCTTGGTCCGATGCCACCCTGTGCTGGCTATGGCATGCTGTGCCATGTCACCTTGGTTCCTTCTTTTCTGTGCGGTCTGCTTGTTTTGTGGGTACTAGGTCTTTTCAAAGGTTTCCTGCTTGTTTTTTGACATGCAGAATCTGTTGGCAGTCCTTTAAACCTGTAATGTGCAAACATCAGACGTCTGGCTCAAGACCTGCACTGGATCTGTCTTTTTGCCTCGGTGAGGCACCATGACATGCATGTTGAGTAGTTGGTCGATGCACCCCCCAAGGTGCTTTGTGAATGGGAGCCAAACTGTGCCGCCTCGGTCGATCAGGCACTCCTGAAGATCAGGTGCATGGTGAAGGAAACCAGGTGTCCCATCAAATACCTCTATTAGGGCATAGATGCTTCCAACTATGTGGCCAGAAATATGGACACCTTGACAGTTCTGAGAAGACACTTTGCGAAGAATGTCCAGTTTTGCTGTGTATCTTTTGGCAGAACTTTAGCACATGGTGTTTGATGGCAACAATCGGTTTGGTATGATGGCCAATAAATCCCTCGAAAGGCTTTGAAGGAGAATGCTAAATCTCTATGCTTGGTGCACTAACAGATGTGTGTTTGTGTTTTTTTTCTTCCCTTTCATCTCTTCCACTGAGAGGCCAGGTCCTGCTCCCTCGGGCAAGTGCTACCCTAATAGGGCTCTGGGAAGCGGTGCCCCTAGGGGAGGTTTCTCACCCTCTGTTGGTCCCTCTGCAGCCCCTGGTGTGAAGCCCTTATGAATGGGACTTCCACTGTTCTTTCATGTGGGAGGCTGAATGGATACTGTGTTTGTTGCCTAGGTGTGTTGTGTGTTCACCAGGTACAGTCTCCCTTTTTGCTCAGTTCCCTCCTACCACCCATGGCTTGGTATCCACTTTAAACTGCTGAAGGAGGACATCCTAGATCTGGGGCTCTTGAGCCTGTACTTGTCCATGAACAAGTTGAAGATGGTCACTGTAGCGCAGGTTCTTTAGGCCCTTAAGCCTGTGGAATTGGCTGCTCTTTCATTGTGCCCACTTCCATGTCCCCAGCCACAGGACTTAGGTTTACAGTGGGGGAACTGCTACGATCAATTGAAGGTTCTTCTGCATTAGCAGCTTTCTTCAGAAAGCTGCTGGCAGTGGTTCCACGTGGGTGGAGGGCATAGCCGTGTTTTTACCCATCTACACACTACTTGTTTGTGCTTGCTCCCCTGAAGCACACCCTTGTGCACCGCCTTCTTAAGAAATCCATTGCCGACCCCTCCTGCCTGGCTAACTACTGCCCAATCTCCATCCCTCCCTTCCTGGGCAAGCTCCTGGAGGAACTGCCCATCTCCCAGTTTAATCTCCACACTGAATCTGTTGGCTGTCTTCATGACTATCCGTCTGGCTTTGGGGCTGCCAGAAGCACAGAAACTGCTCTCCTGAACATCTGTGAAGACCTGCTCTCCAACCATGACGTCCTCATTCTGCTTGATATCTGTTCTGCCTTTGACACTGTCAACCATGCCATCCTGCTCAACTGTCTCCGTGATAACCTGGGTATCACCTGAGCGTGGCTTACTTCTTTCCTTTCCTCTCTGACCGACCCTCCCAGGTCCAGCTTGGGTCTTCCTCTCTGCTATCTTTTTCTCTACCTGTGGTGTCCCCCAGGGGTCTAACCTCTCCCTGTCTGTTCAACCAATACCTGGCACTCCTGGCCCACTGCATCGCCGTGCTCTGCCCAAACTTTCAGTGCTATGCGGATGACACCCAGCTCATCTTCAGGCTACCCTCAGCCTCCTCCTCCACTTCCCTCATCTCTTGACTGTCTGCTATCCAGGAGTGGTGTGCCGCCAATGACCTCTGCCTTAATGCCAGTAAGATCCTCCTCATTGGCACACCAGCTCCCTCCTTTCCTGTAGCTCTCTGGCTGGCCTCTCTTGGCCCTCTTCCTGTTCCCACCTGTAAGGCTGAAAACCTTGAGGTCATCTTTGACTCCTTCTCTCCTCGCATCTCTAAGAAGTCACACTACCAGCTGCACCTCCTCAGAGGTATTCTTCCTTTCTTCTCCTTCCCCCAGAAGCTCATGGTCTCCAGAGCTCTGGTTCTCTCTAGGCTGGACTATTGCAATAGCCTATTTCTAAATCTGCCTGCTTCTACTTTCCGCCCCCTGCAACTTATCCAGAACAGGACCGCAAGACTTATCCTTGGGCTCAAGCCCAGGGATCGTATCTCTCAGGGCTGAAATCTCTGCACTGCCTCCCATCGGCTGCAAGGATTAAGTTCAAAACCCTCTGTATCGTCTACAAGGCCTTCTGGGGCCTCAATACCTTCAAATCCCTCTCCCCAAATACATTACGTCTCGAGCTCTTCGCTCCTCTACCTCAAACTACCTTGGGGTCAGTCGCTTCTCCAAGCAATGAGTTGGTGGCATATCTCGTTCTTTGGCTGGGGCCTCCTGGAACAGCCACCCTGAAACTTGAGCAGAACCATCTTTGGTTCCGGAAGCACCCCAAAACCTTTCTCGCTTTGGCTTTTTCTCCCCCTCTCCCTTGCTGACCTCCTGGCTGACGCTGAATTTGCACTGGTTACCTGGTCACCCTCTGATCTCGGGCTTGGGCCCCTCCCTGCCAGCCGCACTCCTGCACTGCCCTCCTGGCAACCCCTGCACTTGGACTGTTTCTGTATCCCTACAGTCCCACTACCAGCACTTGACACCTGGTGTCGGCACTTATCCTTGCACTTGCCACCTGCTGGCCATACTTTTACTTACTGTTTAATTTTGTTTTTTTTCTTACCCCATGTAATGCACTGTCCTCTTCACCTTTATCTCTCGCACTTCTCCCTGCCCTTCCCATGCACTTGCATGATCTGAATGACACCTGGCCTAGTAGGATCGTTGTTTGTCCTCCCTCTGTTCCCCCTTCCTTGCCTCATTGCGCCTTGAAGCACTTGTGTACTGGCACGTTATAAATGCCATATCATACTGGATTTGCAGCCTGTTGCGTGACTTGGGCGTCTACCTGAACTTACTGTAGTCTGTTTCGCACTGGTCACTCCAGTTCATATGGGTATTCTTGGACACTTGCCTGTGCAGGGCATTCCTGTCTGAGGATTGCATAGCTAACCTCTCCAAGATGGTGCCTTCCAATTGCAGGAAAATGTTCCTGTCTTGGCTGTTTTGTTCTTGCCAGGTCTTAAAGCATGAGTTTTTGTAATGCCTATGCATGAGATTGGTAAAGTGACTTCTGACTTGTCTGTTTCAGGGAAGTACCTCCGATCTTGGCAAGAATTGTGCAGAGATGTTGACAAACAACTTACTGAAAGGTTTTTCTTTTCTTGCAACACCGGCCATGGTCTTTAGTGTGTCCCCTGCAAGACCTGATAGGGAGAGGTCTGTTGGATCGCCGGAGGTGCATCAGTTTGTTTGGGTTAAGAGCAGGCTGACCCTGGTCGCAAATCCACAACAACCCTCTTTCAGTATGAGGGTAAAACTGCTGGTCTTGACAATTTGAAATGGCCAATGGGTGAAGTATGCCTAATTGGCCCCTCCAAAAAAAAAAGGCTTGTCTAATCCTGGGGGTGCTTTGCATTGATGAACGCATAGTCTCCTGCTGTCATACTGCTGGTTTTCGAGAGGCCATACCTGTTTGGGTCCACAATGATCTTGAATGCTCTGGACTGGGACCAGACAATGTGGTATCTGGAGTTGCAAAACATGACCTCTTCCATCCCTGGTATCTTCCGCAGAGATCGGACCGTCTCCCAATCACAGGGGGCATATTGTACTGTACTGCATACAAACCGTAACAGCCTGAATCTTTATGCTTGGCTGCTGAAAGGCATGGTATTTGTCAGATGTCCTGTATGTGCTCCTCTGCTGACGGACCTGCAACCACAACCATTTATGCCTGTAGCCGGGGGTAAGTTTTTCAGCTTGGTGCTGGGTGACATGATCTGAATCCTCTGAATTCCACTTTTAATAGCCCTTGGAACGGGTCCTGGAGGATAAGGACTACCTAGAGTCCTTCAATTTCTTGTGACATGATACAGGAGTTTTTATGCCCTGGGTGCGTTTAGAGACAAAATTGGAGCACCTTTCTGGTGTGTGCCCTTCCCAGTAACAATTCAAGACATCGGTTCAACATAGATTTATGAACCTGTTGCTGTTTCTCGACTCAAGCAGATGTTTACCCTGCCACACGGTTGATTAAGCAACACACAGTTTACCTTTTGGAACGCTAATACAACTAAGTCGAAATTATAGACAATAGTTGTACAAGTTATGAGCAGTTGATCCTTTTGGTTGGTGACTATCTGGGTGCATCGTTGCCATTCTAATCGGCTGGAGGGATAGGACATACATGCAGTCCTTGAGTTAGTATATTGATGTGTCTAGGGATTATATCTGAATAATTAGATGTGTATTTTATTCTTTGTATGTAAATGACCAAATCAACATGGGTGTAATGTAACGGTTAGCATTTTGTTTTCTCCCTGCCCCTTTATGATTGTCATCTATCAACCGTTCGATTAGGCTACTGATAAGAGGGGAACACCTCAAAATGCGTTAAGCTATTGATATTGGACCTTTTGGGTTGCGTTTTGCTTATCGTTATACTGTTCTTTTGATTAAAATACCCTTGTTTTAGACAAACTGGGTACACAGACATCTTATTGAATTGTTATTTGAAATGTATTTGCATGTTATATAAATGATTTGTGATTTATCTTTATGAATAATTGGGATCCTTTTCCTCTCCATGATCTGAACCCTCTACCTGCTCAATGCTTCTGTTTTGGTTTTTCTGCTTCGTTTGGTCTGCGTGGTCCTGCAGATTGGCAATGTGATGTATCTTGCTGCCGGTTCCCCCAGAGCAGGGCTAGTTTTTCATGATCCCCACTGAATTGTTCTTATTTTTTGGAGCTATTATGCACCCCATGTGGAGGAGTTGACGTATTGTTATTTTTGCTTTCCCAATCTCTCCAAATAAGTACTTAAGGGGAATAAGTATTGGGGATATCCCAGTTATTTCATGCAACACCTCAGCAACTTTTTGCCAAAAAACCTTTACTGCGGGGCCGTTCCAAAATGTGTATGGTATCTGCTACCTCGTTTCTGCATTTTGGGCATTTATGTGTTGTGTTGGGGTAAAATGATTTGTGCCGGTGTAAAGTGTAATCTGTTCACCGCCGTAATCGAAGGCGTGCATTTAACGAGACGACTTTTGTAAGGTTACAATATTTCTACCTTTAGTTTCCTCTATTATAGCGTCTGTATCCCTTTCCCATTTCAGTCTTGTTGCACTGTGTTGGTCTTTCCCATTTTGTACCTTGGCCCTTATGGTTGTTCCCCAGGGACACCATCTCCTACATACGCTTGGTTCAGGTTCCTGTGTGAACGATGGCCACTTCTTTTTTTTTTTATGGCAGTGCTCATACGATAGTGTTGCAGCACCCTTACTGGATTGTCTCCTAGCTTACCTTTAAATTCTATGGTTACGAACCAACTTAAACTTTCACTCTGGCCATATTGGGATAGTGTAGAAGAAATACAATAGTTTGGTACCTCCATTTTCAGGAGTGTAATTTTGCCATACAATGATATTTGGCCCACAAGTTTAGTTTGTTCTAGTGTATTTAAACATTCTTCATGGTTCTTTTCGAGCAATAGCTTTCGTGTCCATGATTCCTTAACCCCTAAGTATTTAACTATGGTCTGTGCCCACCATAGCCCTTGCAGGTTCTCTGGTTCTGTTGTGTTCTCCGTTAGTGGTAATAGTTCAGACTTAGCTGAATTGATTCTGTACCCAGAGTGTAGTCAACCTCATCCAGCACTGGCTTAATGTCTTTGTTAGGGTTATGAAGATCTAGAAGGGTGTCATCCGCATACAGTGAAATGACTTGTGCGGAGACACCATATATGTATTCCTCTTGCCATGGAGTACCCTGATCCGACTTGCTAATGGTTCTGTTGTCGGTGTGAACCGGAGGGGAAGAAAGGACACCCCTGTCCCCTCCCTAGAAAGACGTTCCCCTCGCTAGTGTAAAGGGGGTGTCCTTCTGGTTCGTATGCACTTTGGCAATTGGGTCAGTGTACAATAATTTCACATAGCTTATAAAGCTGTCCCCAGGCCAAATCTCCTTAGGACACCGAACAAGAAGGTCCTAGATTCAGTCGAATGTCTTTTTGGCATCTAGTATGATGGCTGCAGCAGATAAACACCCCTGCCCCCCGGTTCAGCTGGGCCATCGTACTGAAAAGCTGGCGCAGGTTTAGAGCGGTCGACCTCTCTGTGATGAAGCCTGATTGATCTGGGTGTACTAAACTTGTCATGTATGGGAGAAGCCTATTTGCTGGGATCTTTGAACATATTTTTGCATCTGTGTTTATCGGTGAGAGTGGGAGGTATGAGGACATCTCATTGGGGGGGGGGGGGTCTGCCAGGTTTCAGAAGAACTTTTATTACTGCCTCGGTTAGGTAAGATGGGAGGGAGTCTGCCTGGATTACATGATTCCTCTCACACCTTCAATAGGTCGAGGGGAAAGGATATTCCATCCGGGTCAGGGACCTTACCAGAAGCAAGAGATGTTATGGCTTCTGTAATTTCTTCCAGTGTTAACTTTTTTTTCCTCTCGCCTCACGGTCCAGACTGGGTAATGGAGTCTTCTCCTAGGTATCTACTACATTGGTTTCTGTATCCGAGTTGGTGTACAGGTTTTGATAATGGGTCATAAACAAATGCCTTATTTCATTTCTTATCATTTCAAAACCTCTTGTTTATCTTTCTGGTGTTTGTAGTATGGCTCCTGTCTGAGCTTGTGAGGCCTGTGATATGCTGCGTTCCCCCTTTCACCCCTAATTATTGCCGCCAGGAGGCGACCTGGTCTGGTCCCCTTTGCCGTATCTTCGGCCTGGGTTTGTTTGACTATGAATCAGACTGCATGGTCTGCTAAGTCTCTGAATTTCATGTAGGTTCCCCTTAATCCCAGAAGTGCTCCGTCTCCGGTGTTACCATATCCGTTCTCTAGTTTCTTTAGAGATTCTTCCAATTCACCCAGTTCCCTGCAAGTGTTAAGTATGCCAGCTGTGGATGCAATCCTCATACCGCAAAACCACACTTTAAACATATATTGTATTTCACTACTGACCCTTTTTTCTTCTCAAAAAAGCTTTCAATTTCTATTAAGGTATCCACCAATGTGGTGTCCATGAGTGCTGCTGGGACCTTTCTCCATAAGGGACAGGGATTTGTTTCAGGGGTTAGTTCATCATGGATCACTACTGGTGAATGATCGGACAAAGTGAGTGGTAATTTGGCGGAACTGTGCATTTTATTTTACCACGTAGTTATTATTAGCTAGAAATCAATTCGGGATAATGCGTCGTGTACCGTGAGTAATATGCAAATTCTGCTTTGCTTGGGTGTTCCTCCCTCCATGCATCAATAAGAGTATACTGTGCCATAATCTGATGCATCATTTGTGTTGCTGTCGCGTTGTCTTGTTTTCTAGTATTAGATCTGTCTTTAGTGTACTCTTGCGTCCCATCCCCTTTCCTCCCTAGTGCATGGGCATCCCTTCCAAGGGACAGGAGACAACCTTTTTCAGCAGAAAAAAACCTTCCCCTTTAAATTTCGAGGCATGTGGCCCTGGGAACATGTGCTGCCCTGACTCCTCCCTCTGGTGCCACACCTCAGTCCCCTTTCCTGCATCGACGGGAACAGGCCGAATTTACCAGCACTCCCGGGATTGGCTTTGGCCATGTAATTACATGCATGGCTACATCATCTTCTGTCTTTTTTTGTCCTTTTTTTTTTTTTATTTAATCATTCAAGTACTTGGTCCTCAGTTGTCACGCTCCTCCCTGGCACATGTCGACTTCTACAGGGTTCAGCAGGTGCACATCCTGCAACTGGCTCTTTCTGACTGAAGACCCCCACGTCCTCTGCTTATGTTGCCATGCCATGCCCATGGCTGGCAAGCTTGTACTGCATGCAACGCACTCTCCTCGAGGTCTCTGAAGAACAGACTCTTCCAGAGATCGCCTCCACAGGACCTAAAGGACTTTGTTTATTATCGATCCAAACCCAAGTAAGGCCGCTCTTTTTTTTCCAGTGCATCCCGCAAGGGAGACTCCTTCGCAAGGACTCTCCTGCGTGGGAGGGACTGAGGCTACACCAGCTACCGGCTGAGGGGTCGGTTGATCCTCCCAGTGACAGTGCCGAGGGACCGGAAGGTTCTTTGACCGGGTCCTCACCTGAGGGGCTATGCCCTATTACTACTGGCGATATGTCAGATGGGGCCTCTATACGCAGTTCTACTGGCAGATCCGCCGATGGCAAAAATGCCTACCAGGCCTCAACTTGAGGAACAGGGTAGGCCCCATGATCCGCACTCGAGCCCTGGACGGGCTGGGGGCCCAGTGACCTGAGCAACACGACGCAGGCATGCAGTTCGACAAGATGGCTGCCATGCCAGACATTCCTGACATCAGGCCTACGCCGCTTCAGGGAAGGCAGCATGCAGAGGAACGTGTGTTAAGGTGGGACTGGTGTCAACCAGGTATGTGGCCTTAAAGCTTTGCGCAAGGCATGTTCCTGCTGCGTCCATATGGGCAGTGCACGCAACGGCTCCAGCAGCCGCCCACTACCCTGTCAATATCGCACCACCAATGCCAGCCTGCGAGGACAGGTTCTTTGAAAGGTTCCTCGAGCTCATGAAATCTCGGATGTGCTCCCGCCAATGTTTCTGGTGCCGCAGGCCCCAGTACAGGCGCCCCTGTTCTGCCTCAGCAGCTTGCTCTGGCCTCCCCCAACCGATTGTGCAGGTGGTTCTGTACTCCACACCTCTGCTCCCAGCACCCTCCCCTACGGTACCAGACTCTTCGGTGGACACAGATGAGGAGGAGGACACTGACACGCCATCTTCACCCAAGGCCTTCCTTGAATGTCTTGCGGTGCTGGCAGAGTACTTGGGCCTTCCTCAACTCGAGGTTGAGCAGCCAGCTGAGAGGGCCCTGGCAGAAGTCCTCATGCTACATCCCGTTAACAGAACGGGGATCCCGATGCAGAAGGATGTAGTTGCCTTGGCCAAGAAGGGTTGGCTCAAGCCTGACGGTCCAGCTGGTGAATAAACGCCTGGATGCAAAGTATAAGCAGATGGAGGGGATTCTTTCCTTTCGGCCCATCCTCCGCCACATTCCTCGGTGATCGCTGCAGCATCACTATACTCAAAGCATCAGTTGTCCTCAGCTGCCTCATCTGCAGCGCTGCTAGGCAAGGAGAAGATCTTGGAGGTGTATGGGAAGAAGCTGTATTCACGTGAGTCCTTGCACCTCCATCAAGCCAATGCGGATGCCATGCTGCAGCCGTTAACCTGAGGCTCTGGCGGGAAATTGCTGATTTCCTCCCAGAGCTTCTGTTGCAGAGCCTATTGCGATTCAAGGCGGGATTGGCAGAGGCCAAGATGGTGGCTCAGGACATTATGCAGTCCACATTGACTCCTCTGGCCGTGCCATCTGTATTGCCACGGACATGAGAACGGCTTGGCTCCGTGCTATGAAATTCATCCCGGATGTCCAGGAACGCGTCTGAGACCTTCTGTTCTTTCACTCCACAATGGCCGAGGAGATGGATAAAAAGAAAAACAGCTCACAAACGGCCAAGTCTTCATCCATCCTTACAAAGACCACACCCAAACTGGACACCCAGTCCCTGCAGTGCTCTGAGAAGGGGTGTACATATGCAGTGTTCTGCAGCTTCCAAGAACAGTGCTCCAGGCAGCCTGACCGTTCGCTGAGCCAACACCAGCACAAACAACAAAAAGGGGGGGGGGGGGAACAGCAAGGGCTTTTTTCCAGTCCCCTGCCTCTGCAGCAGCCTCAGAGGAAAAGAAGGCATGATGTGTCCCTCCGGATCCACGTGTCTCTAGTGGGGGCTTGCCCTTCATGCAGTTTTGGCATCAGAAGTTTGCAGCCCCCTGTATCCTCTCTAGTATCCACGGGTTACTGCCTACTGATGATTCGGACAGCAACTCTTGGCGGAAGTTTGGTCGCTCGTCGAGAGCCAGGCCGCGGAGGAAGTCCCAGCCTCCCAGTGAGGATTGGGCTTCTATTTCAGGATTTTTGCCATACAAAAGAACCAGGCTGGCCTGAGAGTTGTGTTGTACTTCTCCAACTTCAAAAATTCAAGATGGTTACGCCAGCACTCATAGCAGAGATACTGTGCCAGGGATACTGGATCTGCTCCTTGGATCTTAAAGACGTGTATCTACACGTCCCGATTTGGCATCCGCATCGTGCTTTTCTCCGATTCATGGGCTGTCATTTCCAATACAAGGTGCTAACCTTCGGGCTCAACTCAGCTCGAGGGTATTTACCAGACTCATGAATACAATGGCAGCTCTCCACAGGGCCACCACACCTACTTGCACCTGGACAACTGGCTCGTCAGGGCGAGATCTCTGCAGGCGGTTCACCTCACTTCGTCCGCCCATATAAGTACACTCCACGAGCTGGGATTCTCGCTCAACTTCGCAGTCTCAGCTGCAGCCTACGCAGAGACTGACCTTCCTGGGCCTCATCTGGGACACGAGCTCAAGTGACCTCGGCCTGGTGGTACCAACACCTATTAGGTATCATGGCAGTGGTCCTACTGGCCGTACCCCACACGAGACTCCAGATGAGATTGCAGCTGCACTTTGCGGCCTCATGGAATCAGGAGAGAGGCTCCCAAGTGGATCTTGTCAACATCCATCATTCTCTCCACTCCGACCTCACATGGTGGACTGCAACAGACAAGCCCTTCCGGCAACTGGCCCTGCAGGTTACCATCACTACAGACTCCACCCTAGAGGGCCTGGGGGAGCCACTCTGAACAGCCACAGCGTCCATTGAGTCTGGACTCGGCAGGAGTCATCCACCCTGCCCCACAGAAGTTGGCCCGTGCAGTGTGGTACCTGAGCCTTCCACAGGTTAACCCTGATAAATCGGGGTGCTAGGAGCCAGTACAAGAGTTAAATGTACTAGGTTCTGTCATTGTGCGGAAGAGATTGACCCCCTTAGGTGCATGCTGGATGATGTGCTCTCCTTCTCTGCACACCTTGCTCACTCATGTGTGCAGGCTGACACATGCTGCTCCTATTTGGCAGCCATAGGGGCCTACAGGAATTTTGAGGAGGTCTTCTACTCTTCCAACCCGATAGTCAGGAGACATTTGGCGGGCCTCTCCAGGCTCTACCAGCCCATCAAGAAACCACACCCCGTGTGGGACCTCAATGGTAGTGTTGGGTGTCTGTGGACATCAGGCTGGTCACCATTAAGACAGCTTTGTTAATGGGCCTCACCTCTGCTCGCAGAGTCAGCGAGATGCAGGCTCTAGTGGCCTCAGAGCCTTATACCACTTTTCGCAGGGATAAGATGGTCCTGCAGACACACCCTGCGTTCCGTCCATCTAAACGTTGCAGTTCAATGCCAGGTTCTGGGGCAGGACCTCAGCAGGGCGGACATCTGGCCCACCCCATCGGCTTTCTGTAAACATTACTGTTTGGATGCCGGACGCTGGCTCCAAGTCAGATGCGGCTTTCGGATAGGCAGTTCTGAGGAATCTGTTTTCTTAGGGAGGGTATCCTCTCCACGCTAGATTCAGTTGTAATCCCCCAGGCAGTATGGAAGAAAGGGGATGGGACATAAGAGTAATTAATAGTTGCTCAATGTAGTGACTAATGTACTTAGTCGCCTTTCCTCAATACGTCCCAGCATCCTCTGCCCCGCCCCCCCCCCATAATACTTGTGTCATTGTGCAATGTTAAATATTGTCCGCGTCAATGGGGACTGAGGTGTGGCGCCGGTGGGTGGAGTCAGGGGAGCGCCTGCTCCCATGGTCATGCCCCGCGCCTCTGAATTTAAAGTCCCGTTTTTTTCTGGTGAAAATGGCTGTCTAACGTCCCTAGCAGTATGGAGGAAGGGGGGCTCAGGACTAAGTATGTTGGTCACTACGGTGAGTAACTATTACCCCCCCTTGGTGCCATTTGTGTCGCTTCAAGGGCCTGAGTCACAATGTTGGATGAGTGACGTTCCAAATGGGCCCAGACCTTTCTGGCTTTATAGGATTATTTAGCCCCTTGCATGTTCTACGATATCAATTTTAGATTTAGCCATTACTTTCTAGCCATTACTTTCTAGCGTATGAATCATGTCTTTTACTGTATCAATGTGCTGTCTATTATCCCTGTCATCCCGTTCACCCGACTGCAAATTTGATCTCTAGCCTTTACATTTATAGCGTGCGGGTCTGTATGGGCTCCCATGGCCCCATTCCTACGTATTATTTTAACTTGATTAAAGGGGAAGTGTGCTCAAAAATGTTATTGTCCCCAGTGATTAGGCATGTGTTTTTAAGCATAGTGTGATCGATCGTTACCAAAAATAAATCCTTTGCATCTTACCTTAGTTTTCCTTCCTTACACATGCAAAAACAATGGGTTGAGCGCAGCCTTCTTGTGTTGATGTTATGCGTTGCTGCATCGCCCTAATGTCAAGTGCCCTTGCGACACTAATTCATATCACCCGCCCCTGGAACTGACATGACTATTACAAATGATATGCTCCACCTATTTTCATGACGTTAGTGGGCAGCGTAGACAAATGTGGCCAGTCATCACCCACGCCATGATGCCAGTTAACCCAGAACCTGAACACATCCTCTCACACCGTGTCCCAAATCTTATTTTTGAACAATACTTTTAAAAAACATAAATTAGTCTGCAATTTAGCAAGTGTTTTTATTTAACAAAAAACGCTTCAAAAACCACATTATCATGATCAACGACCAATTGTGTGTCCTTTGGTTGGATCAGCAAAACTTTATGACGCATGTGTGTTCCTTTCGGGTGTAGATGTGGATTCGAAGCACCTCCAATTGCAAGGCTTTGGCGACAGCTTCTTGCTACACTGTAAATCATGACCTTTTGCTCCTTGTCGCTGGTACCGCGAAAGGGCATATTGGTCCCGGTCTATTGTCCCAGAAGACGGTGATGCAAATTGATAATTTGGCCGTATCTGCCATTGCTGGCTGTCGAGGCCATCCCACGGTAGCTGGAAACTATGGCATTTGCAGAACGGTAGAATATATCTGTGTAGATAATAGAATAAGAATATATTTCAGTAGCTGTTCTTTATTCAAATGTATCCTTTTGCCCGCTAATTCTTCAGCGGATGAAACGTAACGAACAAAAACCACACATAATGAACACACGCTTTGAGACTATGATGTGCATGAAAGGTTAGTGCTGATCAGTAGGTATAGCTCTCAATGGGATGGAGAAACTGAGGGAGAAATGGAACAGACAGATGGCATTATAACGGAACTGGGAATATTATCTATTGAAAGCAAACCAAGTTCCCTCAGAAAATGTTCTGCCCCCGGCACATCCAATAATGCAAAATTGAATTGTGCCATCTGCATACAGCACAAATGCTGTTTTTAATATTATGGATAGTTGAACTTACATTATGTTTGGTAGTTCCATTCTCTTGGTGTAATGCAGTGTCTGTTTAGGAACACCAGTTTACATTAATTGAAACTAAAAGTTCCAATTTTCTCTTTCTCTATAGTCAATGTTATCATTTTTGCGGGCATTCAACACCTTCTGTCCTAGCGATTGCTCCCTTTCGTTCAAGGTGAAATAACAATTGAAGCTTGTTTTCAGCTTCTATGCGTAGTGGGTTTCGTTCTTGTGAAAGAATGCAACAATAATAAAACATACCGGACAAGGGGTGTCAGTGTGAACTGATTTATTTCTTCTATTCCCATAAGCAGCAACCCACTAAGTGACCATCACTCCATGTCCCGATGAGCACAGCCGACCCACGTGGCATTCGAAATAAGCCTGAAAGATAAACAAATTGTTGGCTGGCATCCACCAATGTGGGGCGATCATGAATACTGTCTTACCCATCACTAGTGTGGGTTATGAACCTATATGTGATGTCATTCATGATGCTGTGGCCTTTCGATAGGCAAAATCATTCATACTGGAGTCTCCATGTTCTCGACACCTCTGATTTAATTTCTGAAAAAGTTATCATTTTCCCGAGAGGGTTGTATTCATTATGTTGTGAGCATAACAGGGGGTCAGCCGTCAATTGCACGCCGTCTTCTATAATTTATGCATGTCCGTTCAGACTATCAATCCCACCTAAGGCAGCCCTGTCTACGTTCAAGTGAGGCAGGTTACATTGCTTGCCCATGCCAAGTTTGTTGCATTCATGATACGACTAGGTCTTGTATTAATCGGCTGTGCGAGTGCATAGGGTAAGTGAGGATGAGCGTTAGACAATTGAATGCATACCTGAGAAGTCGGTAGCCTTCTGCTCAACATTGCATTAGGGCGCACAATCACGATGGTCAAGCAAAAAGCGTTTCTTCTTGGGAAGGCTGTAGCAAGTCAGGAAGGGGCCTGAGGCGATGAACAATTGGTTCAAACTATTTGAGTAGGATGTGCCCTTGTTTTCAAAAGGTGAAAATAGCTGGTGAGCGCAGGCTAACTCTGCCAACATCGAATTCCTTTTCCTTTAGTGGACCCCATCGGTTATACTGTGGCTCTCAGCAAGAAATCGTAGTGTAATAATCTGCATTGCCACGGACCTGAGAAGAACAGCCTGGCTCCGGGCAATAAAATTCAACCCGGATGTCCAGCAGCGCATTCTAGATCTACCGTTCGGGGGAGGTGGGGGTGGTGGGACGAAGAGGACCGCTTCCACTCCTCGATGGACGAAGAGCTGGACAAAAAGAAAAACAGCTCACAAACGGCGAAGTCTATCCATTCTTACTAAGACCGTGCCCAAATTGTACACTCAATCTCCTAGTGCTCGGAAAAGGGTTGTATATATTGAGGGTTCTGCGGCTTCCAGGAACGCAGATCCAGGCAGCCAGACTGCTCGCTGTCTCAGAACCGGCGCAAACAACAAAAGCGGGGGAGGGGAGTTCGTTCCCCCCCCCCCCCCTTCCCAGTCCCCCTCCTTAGCATCATCCTCTGAGGGAAAGAAGGCATGACGTGCCCCCCTGGGTCCATGTGTCTCTGGGGGGTGGGGGGTTAGTGTTGGGTGCAGGCTTGCTCTCCATGCACATTTCTAGCGCCAGAATTTTGCGGACCTCTGGATCCTCTCTAGCATCCACGGGGTACTGCCTTTCCATCCCAGCCTCTCCTCCTCTCTTCTCCCACAGGTTGGGGCAGCAACCCTTTTGGCAGAGATCCTGTTGCTTGCAAAGAGCCAGGCAGTGGAGGAAGTTCCAGCCTCCCAGCGAGGATTTGGCTTTTACTCCAGAATTTTTCGCAATACAGAAGAAGAACCAGGCGTGCCGGAGAATTGTGCTGGGCCATTCCACCCTCAACCTCTCCCTACCCCTGCAAAAATTCAAGATGGTTACGCCAGCTTTTATAGCAGAGACATTGGACAAGGGAGACTAGATGTGCTCCCTGGACCTGAAGGATGCGTACCCACACATCCCGATTTGGCAGCCCCTTCGGTCTTTCATACGGTTCAGGGTCATGGGCTACCATTTTCAATGCAAAGTCCTTCCATTTGGCCTCAACCCAGCCCCCAGGGTCTTTACCAGACGCATGAACGCCGTGGTGGCCCTCCTCAGAGCCTCCACATCTACCCATACCTTGACGACTGGCTCATCAGGGTTTCATCTCCGGAAGCGGTTCACCACTCTTCCCATGACCTTATGAACACACTGCATGATCTGGGCTTCTCGCTTAACCTCAAGAAGTCACAGCTGCAACCTAAGCAGACTCCGACATTCCTGGGACTCATTTGGGACATGTGCTCCGAGAGGGTCTTCCCGTCGGAGGACAAAATCTCGGCCATCAAGAGGGCCACCGCCCACTTCCTCAGCAGAGCGGTGACCTCGGCATGGTGGTACCAACATCGCCTGGGTCTACTGGCAGCGGTCCTATTAGCCGTGCCGCACACAAGACTAAGGATGAGGAGGATTCAGCTGCACTTCGCGGCCTCATGGAATCGGGCTCGCAAGCTGAGATCATCCACTTCCTTCTTCTCTCCACCCGGACCTAACATGGTGGTCCATGGACTGCAACCTACGGACTGGCACACCCTTTCGGCCGCCCTCTCCACAGGCCACCATCACCACAGACTCCTCGCTCGAAGGCTGGGGAGCCACCCTGGACGATCTCTTGGTCCACAGCACCTGGACTCGACAGGAGCAGGAATACCACATCAATTGGTTGGAGCTGAACACCATCTGGCTAGTGCTCAGAGCACTCCTACCACTTCTCAAGGGCAAGGTTGTCTTCATCCAGACAGACAATTCCCCTCCTCTGTGCAGACTGGCAATCATATGGGACTGGGCCCTGGAAAACAACATTTACCTCTCGGCAGTCCACCTCCCGGGGGAATCCAACCTGGAAGCAGAGTGGCTCAGCAGGTTAGGAACAGACAATTATGAGTAGCAGCTAAACAACCTCGTTATTCAGGAGATCTTCAACAGGTGCGGTCACCCCCACGTGGGTCTCTATGCCACCTGGCACAACAAGAAGTGTCCCCAGTTCGCATCCTGGCAAGGTCAGAGCCCTGGCTCTCTGGGTGACGCATTTCACCTCCAGTGGACTGGCATGAAAGCCTACGCCTTTCCGCCCACTCCTCTGATCCACAAGGTAATTTGCAAGATCAAGGAGTCTCGCCGACGACTCCTCATTCTGATAGTTCCATGGTGGCTGGCCAGGCCATGGTTTTTGGAGCTACTCAGCCTCCCCATACACCTTCCGATGGGCCCACCACATCTGGCACAGCAGGGGGGCAGAATCATCCACCCTTTGCCAGGGAAACTAGCCCTCACAGCGTGGTACCTGAGCAGGTAACGGTTCGGCACCTTAGCCTCTCAGGCCAATCTGGAGATCATTCAAGGCGCCAGAAGCAAAGCCACCAGGGCCCAGTACAAAAGCAAATGGACCAGATTCTGCCACTGGGCATACTCCAAGCAAGGGAATTGACCCCCTTGGCTTGCACTTTGGACGACATGCTGTCCTTTTCGGCGCACCTCATTCAGGCGTACACCTGCCGCACATACCTTGCAGCCATTGGGGCTTACAAGAACTCGCATTTGTTCCTCCTCCAACCCTATTGTCAAACATCTGACGGGTCTCGCTAGGCTCTACCCGCCCGTCAAGAGACCGCACACGGCGGGCGTGGGACCTTAACATAGTCTTGGGCGCACTGGCACACAAACCATTCAAGCCAATGGCATCTGTGGACATCAGGTTGGTCACCAACAAGACAGCCTTACTAGTTGGCCTTACCTCTGCTCGTAGAGTCAGTGAGATCCAGGTGCTGGTCGCTTCTGAGCCATATACCACCTTTCACAAGGACATGGTAGTCGTGCAGAAGCATTCAGCATTTCTGCCTATGGTTCTGTCTGCTTTTCACCTGAACGAGGAAATAGTCCTTCCTATGTTTTTTCCCGACCCTAAGGACGAAGCACAAAGATTGCTGCGTGCTCTGAAATTCTACTTGGACAGGACCAAGGGCTTCCGCAAATCGGACACCCTGTTTGTCACTTTTGGAGGCTCAAAACCAGGCTATTGGGCCTCTAAGACTTCCATATCCCGCTGGATGATCTCGGCTATCAATGAAGCGTATGAGGGCCAGCAAAAGCCGCTTCCTGCCAACATACAGGCCCAAGCGGTCAGGGTTAAGGCAACGGCCATCGTCTTCCAGCACCATGTCCCTTGGCAAGTCATAAGTAGGGTGGCCTTTTGGACCTCTCCCTCGGCTTTCTGCAAGCATTACTGTCTGGATGCCGGCTCTAGATCTGATGCGGCTTTTGGACAGGCGGTTCTCAGAAACCTATTTGCTTAAGGAGGGTCTCCTCTCCACCCTGGGGCTACAATCTGCTGTAATCGCCCATATAGTATGGAGGAAAGGGGATGGGACGTTAGAGTAATTAGAAGTTACTCACTGTAGTGACTAACATACTCTTAGTCCATAGTCCCCTTTCCTCCATACATCCCACCAACCTCCCCCCAATAATACTGGTGTCATTAGGCAATGTTAAATCTATTGTCAATGGGGACTGAGGTGTGGCGCCGGCAGGCGGAGTCGTGGCAGCGCATGCTCCCTGGGCCGTGCCCTTGTGCGCCTCTAAACTTAAGGGAAAGGTTTTTTTCTGGTGAAAAATGTTCCGTCTCCTGTCCCTTGGAAGGGACGCCATACAATATGGAAGAAAGGGGACTATGGACTAAGAGTATGTTAGTCACTACGGTGAGTAACTTATTTCTTAGGGGAGCAAAATAACCTTATATATACTTTCGAGAATGGCATAACATCAATGGTAACTAAACTGTCACCAAAAGGGATCAAAGGATACAGTCCACCCTTCGCCAACTGTAGGTCTGTCAGTTAGCCATGGAACATCAAAAGTGGTGCACCCACAGCAACCTAGCAACAGGCACTTATTGCCAAAAAGTTGACAAAGGATCTGCTATGGAGAACCCAAAAAAAAATCACACATCAAAAGACTAAAATGCTCTGAGTGTGTAAAAAGGTGCCCACTCGCCGAGGTGTTTGAAAGAAATAATACATTGCCAAAGCAAAACATTATGGATGTTATGGGGTTGACACAGGTCAGGTGATTGATCATTGCTATGAAAATCTTACCCACCACAGGCCATCCACACCAGTGCCATACACTGCATGTGTGGATGTGGTTTTGGTCTAGCAGAGGAGTTTGATAGACACCAAGCCTCAGTGTTCCTTTGACTGATGGCAAATATCCATTTGCCTATCAGTACTTCAGTAAACCAAATGGGCAGTGCAGCACCGATGTGCTAAGGAAATTCTATTCTGAAATATACCCCTAATAGCAGCCACAGAAATGTGCTTTATCGATCGAGGACCAGTAATATAAATGAAGGGAAGGTAAAAGATATACATTAATTAATCATACATCTGATTAAATCTGCATAATTAAATGCTTATTACTTTTTATAGCATTGAAATTATGTGTAATAGCATTTGATTGTTGATGTACATTGCCCAAACATTAGGGAACATATTGAACATTTTATTGTGAGCAAATTATGAAGAGAGCTACAAATCATTCAAATCGGGAAGTCAACTTTTCAACAAGTTCTGCTTTTGGTGGACAGGGCTCGTTTGCAATGGTTTGTGGCACTGTATGTGTCTGAGGAACAAATTCGGGATCGATTCCATGACTATTCATGGCCAACACATTCAATGTAGAATCTTTCACAAATTCCATTTCCTGGTATATTGGCTTGGGCAACTTTTTTTTTTTGGCCTCGTTTTGTAAAGGCCAAGAGAGAAGCATCCACAAGTTGCCTGCAGTTTTTGCTGGTTCATTCCCAACCTTCTTGTGCGCAAGTACAGCTAGTCTTGTTCTGGCCTTCGTACTGTTTATGTTAATGTTAAAGGACATTTGTACCGTGCACGATCACCACTGGAGTGGTCCCCTGGCGCTCTGAAAGAGGGAGGGAAGGTGAGTTAGTGGGAGGAGGCTGGAAGAGTGCAGTGATGTGCTGTTGGCAGCCGCAGCCCGGTGGGTCAGTCGGCTGGGCCTGGGGTGTTTGTGGCTGGAAATCGTTGTGTACTGATGTGCAAGTCTGTGTGTTTATTGTTTTGTTGTTGTAGTGAAGTTTGTGCGGTTTGTTGTGCTGGAGGTTTGTGGTTGTGTTTGGTTTGGCGTTTGAGAGGTGTATGCAGAGGAGAAAATTGTTAGTGGAATCGGTTAGTTGGCATCTCTATCCTGAGTTGAGGAGTTGGGCTTGCGTAATCTCACCTGATGGGGTGCTTGGGCACCCTGTGCCTCTGGATGGTCTGTGCCCGTTTTTCATTTGAGGCCCCTTGAACATCTCGCTGCCCGCTCCGTCAACAACCCTGCATGTTCCTCACTCTCACGTACATGGCTAGTGCGCCTGCTAGTGTCCACATCTCAGTTAGTGTGGTGATTGGTGGTATCTCGACAGTTCCACAACCCAGTGGTACCCAGTAGGAGCTAAACGGGCGGTTGGGGATGTTGGTAAGGATTGGCTGGGGTTGTTACCTCCGTCTCCATGGGTCTTGCATGTGAACCACTCTGTCCGGCGTCCTGTTTGTGAGACCTGTATAGTCGGAGAGGGGCCTATCGATGCAATCTGAGTATCATACAGTGCAATTTGGAGCCAGAGCCCCAGCTAAACGAGAGACCTGTGTAGTGGGAGAGAGGTGTATCAAAGCAGTCTGAGCATCACACAGTGCAATTTGGAGCCAGAACCTGAGACCTGTACAGTGGGCAAAAGGCCTATGGGTGCAATCTGAGTATCATACAGTGCAATTTGGAGACAGAACCCCAGTTAAACCTCAGAGACCTGTATAATGGGAGAGAGGCCTATTGATGCAATCAGAGCCGCACACAGAGCAATTTGGAGCCAGAGCCCCAGCTGAAGCTTAAGAGACCTGTATAGTGGGAGAAAGGCCTATCGGTGCAATCTGAGTATCATACAGAGCAATTTGGGGACAGCCCCAGCTAAACTTGAGAGACCTGTATAGTGGGAGTGAGAGGCCTATCAATGCAATCTGAGTATCTTACACTGCAGTTTGGAGACAGAAACCCCAGCTAGACGAGAGACCTGTATAGGTCTATACAGAGCAGTGGCTCGGAATCTGGGGTAGAGTGGTTGCTCTACTCCTGACCCAGGCCGCTCCTACCTTACTGGTCCTTGTAGTCGATGGTTGGCCACTGCTTCCCCTGCAGACACCTGCTGGCGTTTCCCGGAGCTGCCCCTGGTTTTAGGCCCTTACCCGCGGGCTGCATGGGCAGGGGGCTGCCCTGGGAGGAGCAGTGATGCGGGCTAAGGGCCAATGGGTACAGGTCAGGAGGCGGGGGGGAAGAGAAGCAGGAAGAGGGCGTGGGGTGGGGGGGGAAGGTCTGCAAGGGGTGTCTGGCCTTGTTGAATACACACAATGATCCCAAAAGCCACTCGCAGCAGCCAGGTGCAAGGCTAACCGCGCTCCGATAGATGGAGTGCCTGGGGGCTCACCCACTCACCTGCACGGCCCGGATGGCAGTGGCGTGCAGGTCGAGGTGGGAATGATGCCCCCGGGGAAAGGCAACCTATCAGGGCTGGTGGGAGGCAGGAAGGACACGGCCTGGGCTGGGGACACGCATGGCCCTGGGGGGCTCTGAGTGGATGCGGGCAAGGACTCGAGGCCTAAGGGGGCTGGGGGCTCACCCACTCGCCTGGATGGAAGTTCTTGGATTGCTTTCCAGGCAGGTTTGATGAAGAGACTGAATAATCAGTGGAGCCCAACTGAAGATGTATTTTCCAATTTCTGAATGCGGACCATCGTCATCCTCGATACTATCTGTGCTGAAATGCAAGCTTTTGGGCCTGTACTTTAGGCACATATTCTGGAACGCCTCCAAATCTCTGGTATGACAGAATTCTGTGAGTCTCTTCAGGTCTCTTGAAAGCGTTTTATTGTACACGATCTTCTCAAAAGCTTTGTGTGCTGGTGAACATGGCACCAACCACTTCTTCTTGCGTTCCTGCTTGTTCGATAAAGGTCCATGAGCACATTCATGAAAATGTTGGTTTTCTGTCCAAGAGTGTAAGTTGGAACAATGGTGCATCAATGAGCGCCATTTTTCAAGTAGAATTTCTACAGACCCATCGCATGTTTTGGAGCTCTACCAAAGATGGTTACTAATAGACTGACACCACAATATTTTCTAAACCCCCCCACCCCCTTTTTAAAAAAATGTTTAAATTTTTTTTTATTACTAGCAGCTGTCATCGTTTTGACTGATTTGGCACGATCTCCAACTCACATTTTTTTTTACTTTCCATTTCTTGAAAGTGGTATGTGCAGTACTGAAAATCCAGGGTTGGCACACTGTCCGTCACCAGAAACGTTTGCCAGCGAAGGGGCTTTTGATTGACATCTGTTCAATTTTCCAGGCTTTACTAATAGTGTGTAATAAGAATTCCCTTTGATATTTGTAGTACTGGGTTTTAGCAAGGAACTAGAGTCCCACAAATTTACATAAACTGGAAATTTTACTGAAAGTCGACCCAGCATCGGTTGAGCGGACCATGAAATTATGGAGGTGGACACAGCTGGCTTCGATTTTCAGGTTAGTGCCTTGTAATACATGAGACATTCACCAATGGCTCCCTACGTATGCCCCCCCCTCCCCCAATGTATGGACACATGTCAGCATCTGTACAATCTCTAGCAGGCAGCTGTCAAATACAATGTATTTTTGCTCCTTTATTAGCCAATCGCCTGGCATGAATGTGGTTTGTGACTCAACTGTGGTGGACAAATCGCACAAACTAGGCAAACTGAAGTTGAGATCTTTAGCAAGTTCTTCGGTCAATTGCCTTGAAGCTTCAGTCTGTTAGGTCAGGTTGTGATATTTACACTCTAATTGGAGAAACCGTTAATATTTAATGTTTCCTGGCTTGGAACATGTTTAGCGGGTGTAGATTGTGTTAAGGGGTCTGCGAGTCTAGTTGTCACATGGTAGCAATTGTCCATGGACACTTTGCATGGTTCGGTGGTCACAATGCATTCAGTTTCAGGCCATTGGGCAAATGCATCACAAGTCTGCTTATTGACTGGACCACGCTGCGCCCCAAATAGTAGTTGCTCCATTGGGAAATCTCTTTGGCAAGCAACATCTTTGGTTTCATTTGTTGTCTGTGTCTTTATACTTCTCTTCCTTCTGGCCCTCTAAGAGATGTGTTGACAAACATGCTCAATGTATAGCGCAGATACTTAAAAAATGAAAACGTTATATGAATCAAAAACCAGCCTAAACATTTCTACAAACAAATTTGTTTGGTTGTTACCCTTGTTTTCTTGATTGTCTTTGAAACCGTGGGCTTCTCTTGTCCCACCACACAGGCATGCTGGAAAAAAAGAGCTTTTTATATGGTTTAAAATCAAGCAAATTTCATTTTTACGCAAACAAACATATGTACATATCTAGAAACAGAACCAACTTGATTGGATAGAAAATGTTACAACATAAAAATGTATTCCAAATGCAATGAGATGTACAGTTTGTATTGTAGGTTATGCTGGTCCATGTGGCTCCTCTTCTTATTCCACACCTTGTGTACGTTGCTTCAACAGAATATTCATTCAAAAAAATAAATTTCAGATTTCACCTCCTAACTAACCTTCTGAGTTGACACATGTACAATCATGACACATGACTGTAATGTTGCCCTAAAACTTTTTATAATGTATTTGCATTGGGGAGGAAGTGTAACGTTAGACCTGAAATCAGAAAATTCTGAAACCGTGCACAGTTACATGCATGTCACTATCTAATAATATCCTTTGTAGGATTTACTTTCATTCTTGCAAGGGAACTGTCAGTTTGCATACCTCAAACTCTGGACTGGTTGCAAAGGAGGAAGTGATTGTAGTTTAAGTTCCAGCATCCCCCTGCAACACAGAACTTGTTTTTAGTACGGACAAAAATAGCAAAATAGAACTGAGACAATGATATGCAGACAATGGTACATATAGAGAGACAACCCATACATGCCACTTAGTGTAAATAACCAATAGTATACATATGCTTTGAATTTCAAACAAAATGAAAATGTTGAACACTTTCTCCTAAAGAGCAAGTACAATAAAATGACTTGATAGGCGAGTGAACTTGATGTTGACTCCGGCAACAAAATTGATGCGGAATCTTGCTCCTTCATTTTCAGTGCTTTGTCTTAAAGTGGTACAAGGGAAAATTAAAGTTGTATTCTATATGTGGACAGATCCAACGCTTGGGAATATCAGTTTGTGCATGTTGGTAGGGCTCACCATTGGGATACTGGACGTCTCAGAGGTTTCGTCACCTGTGAGGGTCTATGCTTCCATCAGTGTGCTTTATGAAAAAAAGGGACAGGTCAAACAACCGATTACGAAAACATTATGCAACCTTTAAAGGGCTCTATGGCATTGTTTTCTAATGGTCCTAATTCCTTGATTTATTATAAGCTCCTGAAAGCGGGCACAGATGAAGTATAGTAAAATGTAGTGTAGTAAAAATTCAATACAATCTGGCAACTATGAAAACTTTGGTAAGACACATTTCAAGTAAATATACACCGAGAGATCCTATACATTCATGAAGTTAACTTTTCAATACCCTACCCTAATTAGATCATAATACTTATTTATGCAGATCATCGTCCAACAAAAAACACAGCTAATTCATCATCCATGATGCACCTGGGGCAGCATGTGCATAAATTTAGTTGTATTTGGAAGCAATTTTTGAAGAAATCTAGGTCGACTTTTTTGTGTACTTCAATTAATCGTACATATCGTTGGTAAAGTGCAGGCTACAGATGCGGAATCGATCGACCCTCACATCCTTAAAGACATTCTGTGCTCTACTTTC
Source organism: Ambystoma mexicanum (assembly GCF_040938575.1). NCBI lineage: Eukaryota > Metazoa > Chordata > Amphibia > Caudata > Ambystomatidae > Ambystoma > Ambystoma mexicanum. Next base: position 995,423,344 of record NC_090922.1, read on the forward strand.
AATCTCGTCCACTGGAAAACCACAATATTTAACCCATCTTATTACTAAATCCATATCCTTGGGGAATGTATGCAGAACTGTGCCTGGACTTTTGGATGGCTCTTGGAAGGGCAACCAAAAACCATACAAGCAGACATTCTTGAAAAGTCTGTAAGATCGGTATAAAAAAAAAATACTTTATGGGGTTAATTGATGGAATTACATCACAGCTTTCTATGTATTTGTTTTAGTCAAAAAAGGAAAGCATGTGTAACCTAGTCGCATGAACATGGCGATTAACTTTCTTACAGAATTGATTGGTATACTGCAAATCGTACCGTGTTACTCATTCGTTGAATGTACTTTCATGCATCAAAGGGAAACATTCTTGCAAACATGTACCACGAAAGAAAGGACATTGATGCAATGTGCTATTTATTGAGATCAAAATACTTTAAACAGACAATAGTGAAGTCATTGAGATAAATGAAAATTACAATACTGGGTACATTAGGTGTAAATAGATATAACATTTGAGATCATCAATAGATAAATATAGAGAAGTAAATTGGTGACCTACCTTTACCTGGATAAACAAACAAGCTCATTCAGCAAACGGGGGAGCAAGTAGCCGGGGAACAGGTAGCACGATGCAGAGATCCCTTGTAGAGCTTAGATGATGATCTGTAAAATGTCAGTCTATAAAGAATTAGAAAAGTGTGTGTGATGTGTTTGTTGATGGGTCTTGAAGAGGGGAGCCTGGAGACACTGGTTCTGGGGAGGCCATGAGAACAATGGTCACCGTGCAGAAGAACCCTTTGAAGTGTACATGGTGTTTGGCACCTTGGCTGTTCCCATCCTCACAGTAACAGATTGGGATATAATGGAGTGGGGATGGATTTATGCGGAGGAGGTGACAGTAAAAGGGCACCAACCATTCTTTGATGTCCCTCATAAACGAGTGAGCATGTTCTTGATGCACTGAAAAATGGAAAAAACTATTTGTATATGATCATTTGTATTTATTTAGTATGGTGATGGCTCAAAAATATGACCAATTGTATACTTGAGGTTGCAACACAGTGTGTGAAAATCCCCTGTACTGTCCGCTGTCACTGGTAAATTTGGCGTGAATGGTGCCAATGACACAGGTGGGTATTGCTCATTGAACGCATAATCCAAGCTTCCCATAAAGCTAATGTAAAGTAATGGTAGGCCACCAGCGTGTACCACCTGTGGAAGAGAAACCTACATACTGTAATTAAATGAACCAGATAAGTGTACAACCCTTATTTGAAAATGCACCCTGTATTCTATGGCATAGTTGCCCGTACAAAAGTTACTTCATGGATCAATGGCATTCATTTGCCAGTGATCGATTGAAGTTACGACAATGTGGAGAAAAACATCAAATGTTATCAGTGTTTAAAATGACACACTTACTCGTTACTTGGATTGCGAGGATGACATGTTGTACAAAGTTCGTGCATAAGCACCATCCTAATCCTCAACACGGACCTTGTGAGGCAGGCTGCATTGAACTCGTGCTGCTCGGTAACACATAGAGGTGGTGTGTCTCCTGATATGTAGGCCAAGCATCCAAAGTTTTCTTGGCAGCAGCAGTTCTCCACCTTGGTTGGCATGACCTCACAACGATTGCAGGTGCACCAGGTAGAAACGTCTTCCATGCAACTAGGCTCATGCTATTCATCTTCCCAAATATCGTTCGATTTCCCCATCTTTCTCTTTCAATTACTTATTTCTCAGAATACTCGGGCTCGTACTGGTAGGGCTGTATTGTTGCCATTATATGACACATTTTTAAATAAAACGCAAGTAAAGATTGAAATCAAAAGTAATGCTAGTGTATTTGTACACAGGGGCTTCGTGCACCGAAGATAGTTCAACAGAGCAGAAACGAGTCACAGGCGATCCAAAAAAAAGACAGTGAAAAGATTGAAAAAGCAACTCTGTTGTCTGCTGAGAAGGGGTCTGTTTATACTTATTGAGGAAAGAGGCATCCGTCCATTTCCAAGCAGACACGTCAATAGCTTGCACGCAGAGAATCTTGACACGAGATGTGCATTGGTGTTATGGAAAGGGGCGTAAGCATCTAGTGATGTCAGCTTCTGGGGCGGTGATATGATTTAGTGCTGCGATGACACTTGATATTAGGGCGATACAGCAACAGATAAGATTAGCACAAGATGGCCGTGTCCAACCTGTTAACTAAGGTAAGCTGCATAGGAAATTACGATTGATCACACCATGCTTAAAAACACATGCCCGATTGCTCAGGACAATAACATTTTTGAGCGCACTTCCCCTTTAACTCCCTCCCCCAACCCGCTACCCTTACCATCTGCCCCAACTTGATTATGTATTATCCCTTGACCATTGGAAACTCCCCCAAGGTGCTGTGTTGGCTGCCATATCCACCCGACCTGACTCCAATATGCCCCATTTTAACTTCAATAACTATATTCTTGTGTGTCTGGTTACTGTGTTGTTTAATTAGTTGTGTGCCAAAGCGCTAGTTCTCTGGCATGGATTCACATGCTCATGAATATTCCCCGTCGTCGGGCTGGGAATCCTCGGTAAAGGAAAAAATCATCAGTTTCAGTTTCATGTCTGAACTGTCTTTCTCCTAACAACCAATCACTGACAACCGACTTGCAGCAGTTATGATATGGTATTTCTAACGCGTCTATACACAAGTGTTTCAATGCGTGACGAGGCAAGGGAGGGGGAGCAGAGGGAAGACGGACAACGACCCTACTAGGCCAAGTATCATTCAGATCGGACAAGTGCAGGGCAAGGGTAAGAGGAAAGGTGTGGAGTCGGAGGGGGGGGTGGGGACAGTGCAGTACATGGGGGGGGGGGGAATATAATTAAAAAAAAGAATATCAGAAGTAGGGCCAGCTCATTGCAAGTGCTAGGATAAGTGCAGACATCAGGTGTCAAGTGCTGGAGGGGGACTTTAGGGATACAGAAAATGGTCCCCAAGTGCCGGGGTGTAACTGGCTGGAAGGGGACCGGGGCCTGAGATCAGAGAGTGGCCAGGTAACCAGTACAGTTCATCCAGGAATTTGAGGTGCTTCCGGAACCGGAGATGGTTTTCATCAAGTGGCAGGGAGGCCCCAACCGAGGAAAGAGATCTACCACCAACTCGTTGCTTGGAGAAGCGACTGACCCTGAGGGAGTTGGAGCCAGATGAGCAAAGAGCTAGAGAAGGAAGCTATTTAGGAAGAGCGAGTTGAAGGTATTGCGGCCCCAGAAGGCCTTGTGGTCAATGCAGAGGATTTCGAACTTAATCCTTGCAGCCACTGGGAGCCAGTGAAGAGATTTCAGTCCTTGAGAGATACGATCCCTGGGCTTGAGGCCAAGGACAAGTCTAGCAGTCCTGTTCTGGATGAGTTGTAGAGGGTGGAGAATAGAAGCAGGCAGATTTAGAATGAGGCTGTTGCAGTAGTCCTGCCTAGAGAGAACCAGAGCTCTGGAGACAGTGAGATTCTGGGGGAAGGAGAGGAAAAGGAAAATACCTCTGAGGCGGTGCAGCTGGTAGTGTGATTTCTTAGAAACGTCAGAGATGTGCGCAGAAAAGGAGAGTGTGGAGTCGAAGATGACCCTGAGGGTTTTAGCCTTGCAGGTGGGAGCAGGAAGAGGGCCAAGAGCGGCCGGCCAGAGAGTGACGGGAAAGGAGGGAGTTGGTGCACTGATGAGGAGAATCTGTCTTACTGGCATTAAGGCAGAGATCATTGGCGGCACACCACTCCTAGATAGCAGACAGTCTGAGATGAGAGATGGAGAAGAGGTGGCCGAAGGTAGCCTGAAAATGAGCTGAGTGTCATCCACATAGCACTGAAAGTTGGGGCAAAGAGCAATAATGTGGTGGGCACGAATTGCCAGGTATAGGTTGAACAGCCAGGGAGAGAGGTTAGACCCCTAGGGGACACCACAGTAAGAGATATAGATAGAGGAGAGGAAAGCCCAAGTTGGACCTGGGTGGGTCGATCAGAGAGGAAAGAAGTCAGCCACGCCAGGGCCTGACCGTGATACCCAGGTTATCACAGAGACGGTTGAGCAGGATGGCATGGTTGACTGTGTCAAAGGCAGAAGAGAGATCAAGTAAGATGAGGACATGGGGTGTTGGAGTCAAGGTTTGAGGGCAGGTCTTCACGGATGTTCAGGAGAGCAATTTCCGTGCTTCTGGCAGCTTTGAAGCCAGGCTGATGGTCATGAAGGCAACCAACAGATTCAGTGTGAAGATTAAGCTGGGAGATGGCCAGTTTTTCCAGGAGTTTGCCCAGGAAGGGAGTGATGGATATTGGGCAATAGTTAGCTGAGCAGGATGGGTCGACAGAGGGTTTCATGAGAAGAGGGTGCACAAGGGAGTGCTTCAGGGGGGATGGGAAGACTCCCGTGGTGAAGGAGTGGTTGCAGAAGTCGCCCAGAGCAGAAGCCAGGGAGTCAATGTGGTCCTTGATGTTTTTGGAGGAACAGGGATGAACCTGTTTTGACAAGACTTTCATAGATCAAACTTGTCTAGAAACCTTGTCTGGGAAGAAAAGGGGAAAGGCAGAGAAGGAGGGAGGAGAGGTGGCCAAAGAAGGGCCAGAGGAAGAGCAGGGAGTAGAGGTGGGGGAAGATGGAGAGGACAGGATATCCAGAGTTTTAGAGATGAAGTGAGAAGCCAGAGCCGTGCAGAGCATCTGGGAAGGGACAGGAGAGTTCGAGACTGCAGCAGGGTTAGCCAGTTCCTTGCAGGTTTTAAAGAGTTTGGCCGCGTTGTTAGATGCCGCAGAGACGTGGGTTTGGATGTGAGCTCTTTTTGGTGCAGACTGAGAACCGGTATTGCCTTTGGAACAGGCGGCAGGCCAGTTTGTCAGAGGATGTACCAGAAGCACCAATTTCCACTCAGCCACCCTGCACTTGCGTTTGAGGGTGACAGTCTGAATCATACCAGGAATTACACTCGGCTTTGGGCTTCAAGCGGATCCTCATGACAGGGGCAAGAGCATTGCGAGTATTGGATATAGCAGAGTGGAGCATGCAGATGTCTGTGTCAGGATGTGAGTCAGCCAAAGGGGGAAGGGTGTGAGTGAGAAAGTGGTGGCGAAAGCCTCAACTGACCCACGCTTCATGGGTCGGATAACTGAGAAGGTGGGTGGCAGTGGTGGATTTGGCTTAGTCTGGGGGGGAAGAGATGGTGAACTGGGAGGAAAGGAGAAAGTGATCACTCCAGGAGAGGGGAGTGGTGAGAGGGATAGAAAGTGAAAGGTCAGAGGAGATCAGAACATCCAGAGTGTGGCCTGCAGAGTGAGTCGGGCCAGAGGGGAGAATAAGAGTGAGAGAGACTGGACTATGAGAACTCCCTATACCTAAGAGCTCCGGCATACCAACACAACAAACTCCAAAGAGCCCAAAATGCTGCCACAAAACTGCTCTTCGCCCTGGGTCAAAGAGACCACATCTCATCAGCTCTCCAAACCCTCCACTGGCTCCCAGTCAGACGAAGGGCCATCTTCAATACCCTATGCATTACTCACCAAGCAGTGCACAAGACCGGCCCAATGTACCTACAAGAAAACATAAAACCCTACCTCCCATCTCACCCTAAGATCAAGCACTGCCCTCTTTCTAGTGATTCCAACCTCTAATTCTGTCGGGATCGGAAGATCTGCCTTCTTAACCTTGGCCCCAACTCTGTGAAACTCACTCGCCCCACATATTTGACACACCCAAGACTATATGACCTTCTGCAAAGCTCTAAAAACATGTCTGTCTCTGTAATGCCGACCATGACCATCTGAGGCGACTCAGTCCTTGCAACCCGATGACAAATGCTCAATCAGATCCTTAGCAATGACACCACTGAATATGCTTATTAAGTCACTATTAAGCAAACGCACGCTTGAAATCCAGAAGAGTGGATTCCGTAGATCATAACTGCACCCAAACGCTCACCTCCCACATCAGTATGCTAACTCTCTAATCTACACCAACTCACACTTAGAGTGCAGCTACAACCCTCAATCAATTTCAAGCTAGATGTTCACATACGTACATTAACCCATGAACACCTCATTCTAATAAAATGCAGCTACATCCCATGACAAAAGGGCCTAGCTGCACACATAAGCGTCCTACACAGGCCTAACGCAGCCAGAACCCAGCCTTGGTGTTCATCCTCCAGACTGCACACATTCAACTGATATCAATACCACCACACTTAATGCTAGGATGCAGCTACCACCAGGCAATTGCATCAGCTGCACACATAACTGGTGCACCCAAGCACCTTATAACACCTTATTCTCTCAACTGACCTGGACTACGGTCCCACGAGGGCGTTCAACCTACTAGCGTTTTGAGGTATGATATATAGAGCACTATATAAATGCTAAATAACATAACATATTTAGTCCCTGTTCTGGACATGTGCCAGGCAGCTACATAGTCTCAATCTGGTCAGAGCACTTGATTTGGTAGGGATGTCCTTCAGTGTTGTGGTTTAAGGTGGTGTCCTTGCTCTCTTCCATCTTCCAGGTCTGCTTATTTCTATGGGAGTCTATCAAAGATTAGGAATATCTGGAATCCAGTAATTTTATTTCAGGTGCATGTTCTCCCAGGGATGCCTCATCGCACTCCCACCTAAGAGCCTGTTTCTTTGATACACCTTGGTTCTGCAGTCCATCAGCGGCTGAGGGATCCGGGGGGGCTGAAGTGACGTCAAATGGCATGGTGCTGCAATATATACTGGCCCTGTCCTAGCCGGCACAGGGCAGGAAGGGGTGTCAAAAGAGCAGCTGTGCTGGGCGATCTAGATATAAGTGAGGAATTTGTGAGCAGAAAAACATTATCAAGAGATGTAATTTCATCTTCTGAAATATGAGGATGTGTATTTTGCCTTAAAGGTTCTACCAAAAAGGAATATTCTTTATCGTCTTTGCGTTCCCATAATCATAAAGCATGTATTTGAATCTTTGGTGCAGAAACTCTTTCAATACCTAATGACTTGCGGTGAATAATTTTCAGGAAGTTGTGCTGCAAGGGTAAGTGTGAAACAAGAAAGCAAACATTGTTGCTGCATTACAGTAGAGCTAAGACGAAGCACATCAATAAACTGTTTATTTGACAATTGTGTGTGATTTTTCTTGTGTTCATATGTACATGGGCTTTTCACCCAGGCCATTTCAAATTGAATATACAAAGTGTTAAACCATGATGAGTGGTCATTGCCAATGCCATGGAGCAGTTTATATACGGGTAAGGGTGACCCCCTGTTACTTTTTTGGATCCAATTATGTACGCTTTCTAAAGATTGCCCAGAGAAGACTGCAGAAGGAGGTGCGGACCAGCGGAATAAGCAAGTAAGTGTTTAAACGGCATGCAACGGAGTAACCCGTTTGCTTTGACTGCAATTGACAGGCCACAGTTTGAGGGGCTGGGAGGGGGGCTTCTATGGAGCCAGGTCAGGCTGGTACACAAGAGTTCGGCAGAGAGGGGTACATGCATGGAGGTTCAGGGATGCCCAGTGGTGGAATTATCCTGCCTGTTGGAGGCTTCCCCAAGGCAGTCATAAACAATGCAGTTTTTTGGTTTTGTTTTAGATAGTGGTAATCCGAACCTGGTACATTGGAGTAAGGCTATGTGGGATATTAGGAAGGGTGTGATGCCTGTGGGTGCTTACTAATCCCTATAGCCATTCCTACCCACGTCTTGCCCAAAACGCACCCTCCTAGGATCTGTGAGCTACCTTTATCAAGTAGGAACCTCAAACTTTGCTTTGAAAACCCCACGGACAGGCACTTCAGCTCCATCTTCTGTGATGCAATTGATGCTGTAAATGTGCTGCTTTCCCAAGTATGCTTTCAACTGCTTGCTTTATAAACTGTGTTTATGTCCTTGCACTCAAGTTCTGTTAAATTGAGCATTGGCAAAGCCAGCAGGCTTGCCTTATGATTTTTTCCATAGGCATTTACGAGGTATGGCTATTTCTCCAGCATGGGGTCTGGCATGGATTCACATGATTATGAATATTTGCCGTCGCCGGCTGGGAATCCTTGATAAAAGAAAAAGTTTCACTTTCACTTACAAACTGTCTTTCTCCTATAAACCAATGCCTGAGCTCTGGGTGATACTGCCCCCAGCTAATGACTGCCCTTTCCCTAAGCCCCTCCTCTGGCAGCCATCTTCAGATTTCTACCGCACATTCAAGTTTTTGGAGTCCTTGTGTTTTGCTCAGAGCTTTCTATGTTTTCAGCCTTTTTTTGATTTAAAAAGTTTCTATTTTTGTCAAATAGAGCCTGTGTGCTCTTTCGTTCCTTTGACTGGCAAGTGGGGATCCGTTTGTCGGTGTCTTTCAACGCCCATCAAGGACAAGGTTTGCAGAGAGTTTCAGCGAAGATTCCAGAAGGCCATCGGACCTACATCGCATGCCGGACCATGTCGGAGGAGAAGGAGGGAGGCTCCCTCTTCAAGCTCTGCTCCAGCTGTGGACTGAGGAATGTGTTTGTGGAGGACTAACACTCCCAGTGCCTCTGTCTCCATCCGGACCACAGGGAAGCGGATTGTGAAATCTGTCTTGATTTCTCCAAGTGCACCGTCAATGATCGTCACAGTAGGTTGGCGGCGTGGCTCAATGTCAAGGCCTCTACCCCAAGCAGCAAGCTGGGGCATGCCTCACCCTCGACCGGCCGGTCTGAAGAGCGGGCTTTTAAGTCCTTTGAGGGCGCTCCAAGACCAGGCCAAGCACCACAAGTACGTTTCCGTCGGGGTCACCGTGCAAGCGGGTCCCACGATGGGCAGGGCACGTTCATCTTTGCCATCTGCCTCAATCTCTAGTCATCGCTCAAGCTCCTCCTCGTAGAGGAAATCGGCTAACCCAGGGAAGCTGTGGGAGAAGCAGGAGAAGACCAAGGAGCAGGGAAAGGTGTTCGACCTGCCCCTGAAGACCCAGGTGGTCCAGACAAAGTCATCCTCATCGATTGAGCTGGTGGTGGCCGCCCTCTTGAAGGTGAAAGGGGCTGACCCAGCCCAGGGCACCCCGGCGGCGCCCAGAGTGGCCCAAGGTAGGAGGCCTCGGCCAAGCCGGTAGAGAAAACGCCAGAGAAGAGGATGCCATCCCTAAGCCTGAGACTGACAGGATGCAAAAAAAGGGGAGGGGAGGAGGAGGAGGGGAGGCCTCAACCATGCTCCAGGGCATGGATGTTTCTTCCTTGTATGAGGAGGACGTGGGGAACGACGATGGTGGGAACGCAGCGGGGAAGAATACGGGAACGCTGATGACGTTGTGTTTGCTGGGCCCAGCAAGCCTACCCCCCCCCCCCCCCGACACCTCCCAGGGACGTGTTGCTGGGTATCCTTTTAACTCTCCACACCCTGGTGTCGAAGATCCAGAAGAGGATGCCGACGACACAGTGCCCGCCGACTGCGAGGAAGTGAAAGCGGCACCGCTGCACACCCCACCCTCTCCTCCCATGGGGATACAGGGACAGGCACTACGAACACGGACGATGGTGACACTTTTCCCCCGAACGAAGTGGGGTCATTCCACGTCATGGTCGGCTGAGCGTCTGAGCTCTTCCAGCTGACGCCAGAAGAGACCAAGAAGTAAGGTTTCCTTTACCAATGACGTGAGACCAAAAGGAAGACCATTCTACCGTTACCTCTCCCAGACAACGTTTGGGATGAGGGCCTGGCGCTGATGAGAAACCCAGCCTCAGCCATGACAAAGAGGGATAGGCTAGAGAAGAAGTACCAGGTGCCAGAGTCCGCACCATACGGTCGCAGCCCTCCCCGGACTCAGTTGTCTTCAGCCTCCATTCCCCAAGACAGCGAGGGGAAGAAGTTGGACGCCACGGGTAAGAAAGTGATCTACTCGGTGGCGATGACAGTCAAGGCAGCGAATGCACTTGTGATCCTGGCCATATATGACAGGGAGCTGTGGTATAAAATGGCACGAAGATAAGCGGGTTGAGGTGCTCGAGATCCTCCAGGAAGGCGAGGTGGAATCGGACCATGCCATCACTGTTGCCCTGGACATCGCGGACACTGGGTTCCGACAAATGCGGAACAGTGTCTGCCTCTGTCGTTGTGGCTGGTTAAAAGCCACCAACTTCTGACAAGAGGTCCAGACGAGAGTGCTGGACATGCCTTTCGGGGACAACCTCTTTGGGAAAGCAGTTGACGAATCGTTGCAGGCCATTGGACGGACATGGACACAACAGCAGCATCGTCCATTCTTTGGTGTATCCGGCGGAAAATCATGCAGATAGTCAAAGGGGTTCGGCAGAGGATCCTCCCAAGCAGCCATTGCTTTCGGTGGAAGTGGCCATCGTCGTTGCTCCGAAGGTGGCATGAAGGCCCCCGAAGCAAGATTGTACTGGCCAGGACGTTGGGGCCCCCACCCATGCACCCCGGTGGGAGGCCGGCTGGAGGGCTTCGTCAGTGAGTGGGAAAAGATCTCCATGGACCGATGGGTGCTAAACGCTCTTGCCTACGGACACACTCTAAAGTTCCAGCAGAAGTGTCCGCGGATACCACCAGAGGCTCGGCAGGAGCAGGACATCCCTCAGGTCATGCAGGAAGTACGGCCCATGTTAAAAAAAGGGGGTGATAGAGCTGGTTCCAAAGTGACTCTGTGGCTCCAAGATCTACTCCAGATACTTTTTGGTAAAGAAGCCCCGGGGCTGGAGGCCCATTCTAGACCTGCGGCGCCTCAACAAATACCTTGTAACAAAAATTCAAGATGGTCACGTTGCAGCATGTGCTCGGCCAACTGGAGGAAGGAGACTTCTTGTCGCTGGATCTGCAGGCTGCATACTTCCACGTCCCCAAACACAAGCATCAGAAGTCCCTGTGCTTTTGGAAGGCACTACCATTTGAAGGCACTTCCCTTTGGACTGGAGTCAGTACCCAGGGTGTTCTTGAAGTGCCTGACGCCAGTGGTGGCCCATCTGCGTCTACTAGGGATACATGTGTACCCATACCTTGATGACTGGCTCCTCCGCGCCAAGTCCAGGGATGTAGCTGTCAACACACAGAGAGAACCATCCGGCTGCTGACGGATCTGGGGTTCTCCGTAAACTTTCTGAAATCCTGCTTCATACCATCGCAGAACGTGCTATTCCGGGGCGCTAGGCTCAACAGTCTCCTACCTGGCGGCCCCTCAGAAGAGAGGATAGCGGCCATGTTGGGCAAGGTGCAACAGCTGTTGGCACTGAAGACCGCCACGGTGCGGACCATCAAGTCGCTGCTCGGCATGATGTTGTTGTGCATTTACTTGATACGACTCTGCAGGTTGCGGATGCAACCCCTTCAGGAATTCCTGGATGCTCTGTGGATCCAGTTGTCTGGAAGCTTCACAGACAAGATTGATCTCGACAAGGAGTTCTGTTGAGCGATAAAATGGTGGGGCATGCGCTCCAACATTGCTGGGGGCACAGAATTCCAGAGCCCCCATACCAGGACACTGTCACCAAGGAGGCTTCCCTGGAGGGCTGGGGAGCCCACACTGGACGTCTCCACGCTAGAGGCCTGTGGCTACTGGAGGAGAGGGATCTCCACATTCATGTCCTGGCACTGTTCTGGGCCCTCAGGTCGTTCCTTCCATCCCTCAAGGGCAAGGTGGTGAGGGTCTTCACGGACAATACCACCGCAATGTTCTACATCAGGAAGCAAGGGTACCCACCAGATCCCCGGCGCTCTCCAGAGAGGCGCATTTGTGGCACTGGGCCGTCGGCCAAGAGATGTTCCTCATTCCTTTTCATCTGGCGGGAGTCAAGAACACCATCACAGACTCCCTCAGCAGGGAGCCTCACTCTTGCCACAAGTAGCAACTTTGACAGGATCAATTGGACAGCCTCTTTCTTAAATGGGGCAGACCCCAGATCGATCTGTTCGCGACGGCGATGAGTTCCAAATGCCAGAGATTCGCTAGCAGGTTCCACAAGCTGAGGAGCATGGGGGATGCGTTTTCCTTCCAGTGGGAAGGCTTGTTCCTGTATGCGTCCCCCCCTCCCGTTGCCTCTCCTGCTGCGAGTCATCGACCAACTAAAACTGTGCTGATGCAGGATGATCCTTGTCGCCCCAGCGTGGCCGAGGCAGATTTGGTACCTGGTTGTTCCGAGCCTGTCAGCGCTGCTCCCGGTCAAGCTGCCGGTAGTCGCAGATCTGCTTGCTAGGGAAGGAAGCGCAATCCTACATCACGACCCTGGATTGCTGAACCCAAAGGCTTGGCTCCTGCAGCCTCAGAGTTCGGAGGGTACGAGCTGCTGGCGGACTACATGGAGGTCCTTGCCAGGGCCAGAGCATCGAAGACTCTTCAGTGCTACGGGCACAAGTGGAAAAGTTTCACAATGTGGTGCTGGACACAGAAGATCAAACCTCTGAGGGTCATGCCACCGCAGGGGCTGGCGAGTGCCTCTATCAAGGTGCATCTGGCGGCTATCTCCCGCTACACCAGGTCTCCAGGACAGTCTTCTCTTTGGTGTCAGCGTCTAGTCGAGGAGTTCCTCAAAGCACTGTTTCAATCGTTCCTGCCGGTGAAGGCCCCTGTCCCGGCGTGGGAACTCAACGTGGTGCTGACGAGGCTCATGGGGGCTCCCTTCAAGCCTATGCATCAGTCCCCTCTCGAGTTGCTTTCGTGGTAGATGGCTTTTCTCGTGGCTATCACCTCCACCAGGAGGGTAGGTGAGATCCATGCTGTTTCCGGCAAACAGCCTTATCTTTTCACAACAAGAGGGTGGTGCTGCGGACGCACCCCTCTGTAGTGAAAAGGGAAACACCCCCCCCCCCACCCTGGGGCCAGCCCCTGGTGCAATATAACTCTTAATCACCTTCCCTCACAAGTAAGAAACTATGCGAGACACAATGAACTCAGTCTGGAAGAAAGCCACTCAGAAGATTTTATGTTTGCATTTATTCACTACATAAACTAATCAGAATCAAGCAGCAGTTTTCAATGGTATGGGAATTAAAGTGCAAGTTGAGTAATACAAATTATCAGTCACAGATGAATATGCAATTATTCTTACGCTCCTAGGAATCGTTGATGCCGATACGATAGAATCACACTCAGGACCCATGCCACTCTGTGCCCCGCACCGCTCTGGGACTGGCCTAGCCCCCGAAAGCCTGCACACGAGCGGGAATGTGATGGCAGGAGCCTCTGCCCTCTAGTGCTGGCTGGTTGTCCAGGCGCTGTTTCCTACGTGCACGCTTCACTCGAACAACCCAGGAAGAGTCCCCCGCCTAACTGGCCCAGGTAAAGATCTCTTATTAGGGGCTGCATGTCAATCACTATAATGTACAAGCTCTTCGAGAATCTTCTAGGCCAAACCTTCCTTGCAGCAAAACATGTTTCCGCCTGGAAAGTTCCAACTAGAAACTGCCAGTCTTGGCTCCCAGGCTCTGTGTACATTGTTTTGGGAAGCACCTTCTACATTTCTGTGTTATCAGTGCACCTGACTCGCAGAGCGCTTGATCCGTGACCAGCATCCCACTGGACCACCAGGGATATGTTTGTGACATGGGGGGAGGGGGACTGCTTACAGTATGCAGCCCTCTTCCGCCCCCTACCCCCCCAAGCATGGGGGCACATATCTGAGAAATCCTGGGGTCAGATGGCTGATCATCTGCCCCCAGGGAAGGGGGCAAAATAAAAATAAAATAAAAAAGAAACCATTTTTCTGCCCCCTGAAAGGGTGGTGGCCCTCCCCCACCAAGTGGAAAGGGGGGCACCCCTTTTAGCCCTCCCTGGGGGCAGATTTATGCCCCCAGGCAGGAGTACATGAGGTGGCCCCCCATCCAATTGGGTGGTATGGGGGGAGGGCCACCAGCAATAAGTGTGCAGGCCACCCAAAGGATGGGGCCTGCAGGTTAGGGCCCCCCTGGAGGCAGATGGCTGATCTGCCCCCAGGGAAGGGGCAAAATGAGAAGATGGATAACAAAAGGGAATTTTGGGTGGGAGTGGGGGGGCACTAGCCACCAGGGATTTATTTTGCAGAAAAGGGGGGTAGCCCTCTCCCCCTCACCCCAAGGGGAAATGGGGGCACCCCTTGTAACCCTCCCTTGGGGTAGATATCTGATCCTAGGAAGGGGCATCTGCCCCCAGGGAGGGCTGAGTGAGATGCCCCCCCCCATCATTTGGTGTAGGGGGCTAGAGGGTCACCCCTCATTACATTAGAAAATTACCTATATGAAACAGGCGACAAAGCTGGCAAGATGCTAGCGTGGCTGGAACGTAAGGAGCAGGGACGCAGCCACGTTCATCAGTTACGAGTGGGGGGTCCAGGTCCACTAGTGTCAGATCAAGACATATTGCAGGGTTTCGCAGACTATTATGCTGAACTCTATAAGAAACCCACCACCCGCATGGACACGTCAATAGTAGATGAAATTAACTTCCCCACTCTGAATGAGGCACAACAAGAATTGCTGGAGAGGGATATAACGGAAGATGAGGTGTCGTGCGCTATGTCTGCCCTCCAAACTGGCAAATCTCCAGGCCCAAATGGCTTTCCGATAGAATTGTGGCGGAAGGTGGGGACCAACGTAATTGCCCCTCACCTACTGAGAATGTATCAACACGCAAAAGAACGGGGCATCCTATCTCCAGACTTAAGAGGAGCCACAATAATCGTATTGCCCAAACCGGACAAGCCCCCCGACAACTGCAACTCATACCGGCCCATCTCACTCATAAACAGCTAAACCAAAATTCTTGCTAAAATACTGGCAGATCATTTGCAACAGGTGATACCCTCTCTGATCCATCCGGACCAGTGCGGCTTCATGCCCCAGAGATCGACACGCATGAACCTCCACAGACTGCATGCGGCACTGGAGAAAGCCGACAGTATACAAGGGCCGTTAGCCTTGCTGGCAATCGACTTCGAAAAGGCCTTCGATTCAGTGAGATGGGAGGCTATCTGGGACATAATGGGGCACATGGGGTTTGGTGAAAACTTTATGAACAGGTGCAATTACTGTACAGATGTCCGATGGCCAGGGCTAGGGTTAATGGCTGGCAATCGGAGCCTTTCAGTCTGGGCAGAGACACTAGACAGGTTTGCCCCCTGTCAGCAATGATCTTTGCAATAGCCATCGAACCCCTGGCCATTCTCCTACGTGACACACTGCTCTGGGAGGGATTCCGCTGGTCAGAGACGTGGGAGGACAGGGTCTTGCTCTATGCGGACGACCTGCTTATCTACTTGAAAGACCCACGCAACTCCTGCCACAGAGTTACACAGATGTTGAAGAGATACAGAGCCTTCAGCGGTCTACGCGTGAATTGGTCCAAATCGATCCTATTCCTCATAGGCAACATGGCAGCCGCCGGCCCCGTAGACTGCCCCTACCAAATCGCGACAGAACTGTTTAAATACCTGGGGGTAATTATGACGAAGTGCCTTACAGACTACACAGCGATGAACCTCCACCCTATTCTGACGAGACTTGCAGAGGACACTCGCCATTGGATCTCCCTGCCACTAACTCTGATGGGCAGAGCAGCCCTATTCAAAATGATCGCACTTCCCAAGTTTTTGTACATCCTGCAAAATGCTCCGCTGCACATCCCACACCATGAATTCCTTAAGATAGACTGTATCCTTCGTAAGCTACTGTGGAGCGGAGGTCATCCGCGGATTGCTCTCTCTACCCTGCAAAGGTCCATCTGGGAGGGTGGGATTGGGCTGCCCAGATTGCAGACCTATTACTGGGCCAGTCAGATGGCGGTGGTGAACGACATGCTCCATGGGGACAGAGACCTGCCGCACATCAAAAGGATCATCACCCCGAGCGGAACCTCCCCCTTGGAACTTCTGTATCGCGACCGGCACCATACACCTGCTCTCAACATGGACACGCATCTGGACAGAAGCACACCGCTACATAGGCTGGGATGGAAAATTGACTCTAGCCCAACCTCTGTGGAACAACAGCCTCCTCCCCGAAATATTGAAGCTACCCAAATGGCCGGCATGGGCCCAAAGTGGTATTACCAGAGTCGGAGACGTAATAAGGGAGGAGACACTGGTCACGTTTGAAACACTGCACTCTGAATTCGCCCTCCTACCCTCTGAGGAATACCACTATACTCAACTGAAACATGCACTGCAGGCCCACCGACAAGCCATCAGTGATATTCCGGACTGCACCCTGCTGGAACGCAACATTGTCCAAGACCAAATACAGCGGAAAGTTACCTCAACCATGTACAATGTAATCACATCCTTTGCCACGCCTGAATAGATTAGCCTAAAAGCCAGATGGGAGCGAGACGTGGGCCCACTTCAACCTGAGGACTGGACAGCAGCTTTAATGTACCCCCGGGAAGTGGCCATTTCATCGAGACTCCGACTGGTCCAACTCAAAATCCTACATCGCATCTACTATCCCAGAGTGGCACTCTTCCGCTGGGGCAGAGTCCCGGATGCGCGATGCCTGCGCTGTAAACGGGAGGAAGGTACCCTCTTCCACATCATATGGGAATGCGACAAAATACAGCAGTTATGGAGGAAGTGTTGTGACAAGCTTTCCAGGGTCATGGGCAAGCCAGTGCAAAGGGGACCCAAACAGCTCCTGTTAGGGATCTCCGACGAAAGCGATCCGACCCGCTATGAGAAACTGCTCTGGTCGACCGCAACAGCAGTCCTTAGAAGGAACATTGCGCAGCTATGGGGATCTGAGAGAAAACCCTGCTACGACCAATGGGTCACAGACGTGGACATTTGTGTGATAATGGAACACAGGGTGTATGCTGCGAGGGGATGCCCGCAAAAAGCAGATAAAATATGGCAGAGATGGGAAGAGGATGGCTAAGCTTCTGACGAGATGTAACGAGTAAGGTGCACTATTTGGACAAGGCGACGCCGGGTTTGCGAGCCTGGCACGCGCAACTTGTTTCATGTGCTCCCTCATCGTAGACTTGATGGCCCTGAGGGCTAAGGCCCCATATTTCCTTTCCCCTTCTCTTCCCCGGTGCTGTTTACCCTTCCTTTTCCCTTTCCCTTCCCTGTAATGTAGAGATATTTGTTATGTTTATTCATGTTTTGAAAAATCAATTGATTAAAAAAATAAAAAAAAGAAAATTACCTGGCGGTTTAGGGTCCCCCCTCAGCCCGCCCTAAAGTGTAGTGTACCATTTTCCATTTTTTTCTTTGTTTACGAAACTTGCCTTGGCGCAGAGGGGCACATTGGTGTGCCAATCTGGCCCCAGGGTGCCCAACCCTTACTGCCCCACCCACTGGGGGGCCTGTCCCACAATGTTTGATGCCCCCCCCACACCCCAAATGGAGGGGGGTGTACCTCACGCAGCCGTTTGTGGGAGGCCTGCATGAGGTTCCCCCGCCACCCATTTGGGGTGAGGGGGGGAGAGGGCCATCAAAAATTGTGGGACAGGCCCCCCAGTGGGTGGGGCAGTAAGGATTGGGCACCCTGAGGCCAGATTGGCACACCAATGGAGTGGGTGCCATGTCATGCAGCCCTCCCTGGGACCAGATATCTGCTCCTAGGAAGGGACGTCTGAGCCCAGGGAGGAGTGCAGGCCAGCCCCCCCCTTATCTGCCCCGGGGAGGGCTACATGAGATGTGCCGCCCCTCCAATTGGGGTGGGGGTGGAGAGGTGCACCCCCCTTCACATTAGAAAATTCCCCAGCAGTGTAGGGGGCCCCTGCTAAAGGGCAGCCTGCCATTTTGAATTATTTTCTTTGTTTACTAAACTTGCCTTGGTGCAGAGGGGCACATTGGTGTGCCAATCTGGCCCTGGGGTGCCTAAACCTTACTGCCCCACACTCTGGGAGGCCTGTCCCACAATTTTTGGGAGCCCTCTCCCCCCCTCACCCAAAATAGGTGGCATGCGTACCTCAGGGGTACCTCAGGCAGGCCTGCCTCGAGGCAGATATCTGCCCGTAGGAAGGGGCAAATTGGTTTTCACTTGGGGGGGGGGGGGGGAGGTGAGATTCAGTAGACCACCAGGGATGGCTTGCAAGGGGGGGGGCATGTTTGAAAATGATGTATTTGTTTTTGCTGGTGTGACCGTAGGTAACGCATGTTTTTTGTTTTTGTTTACAGCTTTTTCTACGCGAGCAGCTGCAATGTTATGTGAGTACTGTTTTTTATTATTCTATGGTTAGGGCCCACTGTCAGTGGGGTGGGTGAGATTGGAGCTGGGTTTTTGTTGGTGTGGGTAGGAATGGGCCGTCTGGGCAGATTTGTTGGTGGGCTGGGACACAATTGCAGGGGCAGGACACAAATTGCCCCCCATGCTAGCAGAACATTGGTGTTTCCCTGGGAGCGGATCCCTCCCATGTGGGTTGTCTGTCTGCAAGCTCAGGCTCCACCTCTGGCTGTGCTATGTTACAGATGTCACCTCCGGGGAGGAATGGGGGTCCTGCTGGGGCTCCCTGGAGCTGCTGCTATGCTTAGGGGACGGTACACCCACATGGTACATGGATGTCCAATGCCAGGGACATCACCTCCAACTGTCCTGGAGTTGTGGCTGGGCTGGATTACAGCTTTTCCCTTCGGGGAGGTATTGGCACACTGCTGGGACTCCCTGGTGGGGGAGAAGCTGTAACACGGGGCAGCCAGGGCTCCGGCAAAGTCAGCGGTAATATCCCTGGCCTTGGGCACCCTTCTCCCATGTGGGTCTTTGTTGGGAGTTCTGGGTAATACATTCTGGGCCGATTTGCGTAATTCTGTGAATTCCCACGGGTGTCTCCTTTTCAGAAATCTATGGGGTTCACTGTTTTCCTTGCTGGCTTCGACACCCTAGGCCCAAATCTGTAGGTTGCCCACATGAACAAAATGTGGTGTGCCGAAAGGCTTGAAGTTACCAGTGGGTTACCGTTTTCCTTTTGCGCCCCAGGTAGGTGCACCCACACATGTGAGGTACTGCTTTCATCGAGACACCTGTGGAAACCTCGGACGGTATGTGTTGGTGGCGGCGTGTTTCAGTGGGTGAGCTGAGTGAAATGTGCGGAAAATTGGTGTTTTTTCACCAGATTTCAGACTTTGCCGGGTTTTCTGAGTAATACATTTTGGGCCAATTTGCGCAAGTCAGACCTCTGCGGATTCCCACGGGTGTCCTCTTTTCAGAAATGCATGGGGTTCCCTGTTTTCCTTGGTGGCTTGGACACCCGAGGCCCATATCTGTATGGTGTGCCCATCTGGAAAAAGTGTGAAATACAGCTGTCAGAACAGAATTAGGGTTACCTGTGTTTTTGGCTTTCCCCTTGGCGCCCAGGTAGGTGCACCCACACATGTGAGGTACTGTTTTCATTGGGACACCTGTGGGAACGCGGGACGGTAGGCCATGTGTTGTTGACGGCTTGTTTTGGTGGATGAGCAGAGTGAAATGTGCAGAAAATGCATTTTCTTGCCACATTTAGCACTTTGCGGGGGTGTCTGTGTAATACTTTCTGGGCCAATTTGCACAAATCAGACCTCTACTGATTCCCACGGTTATCCTCTTTTCGGAAATGCATGGGGTTCCCTGTTTTCCTTGGTGGCTTGGACAGCTGAGGCCCATATCTGTATGGTGTGCCCGTCTATGAAAAGTGTGAAATTCAGCTGTCAGAACAGACTTGGGGTTACCTGTGTTTTAGGCTTTCCCCTTGGCGCCCAGGTAGGTGCAACCACACATGTGAGGTACCGTTTTCATCAGTACACGTCTGGGAACGCGGAAAGGTGTAACATTTGTTGTGTTTGTGTGGTTTTCATAACGTTTTGACCCATTTGCTGGTGCCCTTTGTCACACAACCCTTTCATTTCCCAAATGTGTCATACATTTAATCGCTGCTTTAGGCACCATACACTTTTGTAACCTGCACAAGTCACCTACCCTTGAAAAGGTCTGCCTATGCTCTTTCAGAAAATGTATGCTTGGCATTCCTCACCACATTGGTTTTCCTGATTTACACATGCTAAGTACGTCCGTTCAGACCATAAGCATAAAACTCCTGTGTACCATGGCTCAGTGTTTGGCTTGTGGTATTGCTTGTTTTGTAAAACACTACAAAAAATGTGTGCTTTCCTAACTGCAAGAGTTGGGGGAATGTAGCAGAGCATTGCTTTTCTCAAAATTCATAGAAGCCATTGCCGTACCAGGACAACCATATCCACCACATACCTTTTTTTTTGGTCATTTTCCTGCTTTTCCCCCCAATCTATGGCATTTTCCTGTACCTAGTTGTTGCCCTACCTACGCAAATCGGCCCTTCCTAAACTTGGAATTTTGTCTACTTTTCAGAAATGCATGCCTTTCTGTCCTCCAATTCGGTTTCCTACCCTTTTTTTCCATTCCGTCCATGCATGTCCAATTGGCAAAAATGGCCAAAATCGCCTACCTCTCGCAAAACGGTTGATAACCTCATCAAAATACATTTTTTTGCTTTCCACTCAACCTGTTCTTGAAAGCAGGAAAGTGGGGAATTAAGCACAGCAAACGATTTGTTCCTAGCTATTAAAAGGAAAAAAACACAGGCTTCTTTGTACATCATTTTATTGGCTTTTTTTGAAAAAACACAACATTTTTGCCCTTTTTGCTTATTTTCTCTCACCCCCCTACAGCAACCTAGGATTCCTGGGTGGCATTACGTCCGCCTACATGTGGGAATAAAAGGGGCCACATTTGGCCGAGATATCTCATGTAACATAAAAGTTACAAGGCATTGAATGGCCACATACCGAAATCACCAAAAAAGGCCTTGGCACTGGGGGGGAAATACCCATGGCAGTTAAAGGGTTAATCTACTTTCCCCTTGTGTTTTAAGCATGCCACTATTATTCCTATTTTGAAAAAACCTTCCGCTGATGTTTATTCTGCTTCTAATCTCACTTCTTCTATACCTCTCTAAAAACTTGGAACATGTAGTTTACAATCAACTTTCTACTTTTGTCTCTCAAAACTCTATTCTTCGCCAGCTGAAGCTACCTGTTCTGCTGCACTGGATCAGTCGAACCGAGTTCACCGCCCATAGAACTAGAGGGTACACACCACTGCTGGCTTTTGTGCTACTCCACCCATCTGAAGTATACTGCCTGCATCTCAAACTAACTTGACGCTGTATTATGCCCTAGCTGAGCTTGTCACCTGCTAGGTTCAAATCAACTGCTTGATGCAAGGACCCAATATGAACTGCTGGAGGGTCACATGCTGACTCTCCCAGGGGTTACAACCATGGCTTCCCCTGACTAGCCCTCGAATGGCTGCTTCACCGACCCACACATCAGAGCATTCAGATCACCAATTATACGACTGCTGACATGTCCCGCATTGACCCTTCCCAGTGGTTGAAATCTGACTCGACCTGGCCCAAATTCCGAGATCCTGGGGAACGCCCCAACCCGCATTGCTGAAAGCCCCGTTCAAAACACATAGAGTGACTGCATTTTCCTCTGCTCAACACCTGATTGCTGCCTGAGCCCACACGATCCACCGTAGCTGAACTGAGCTTGATTCTGCTCACATCAATATTCGACACTGGGTGCACCACATTCAACCCACCAAAGAACTGAATAAAGGTAATGTTGACCACATATTTCCACCTCAGTCCAGGTGTGCCCTAGCCACTGGGTAGGTGACTATAACACCTTATTTCACCCGAAGCGATATCCCCTTTTGTGGTCGGTATTTTGTCTATCGCCCCTGCAGTCACGCTGAAAGCGCTACTTTCTTCAGTTTGTTGCATCTTCTCTGTTCTTCCACAGGTGGGTATTTTCATGCAGTGATTTCTATTTAGTTCTATTGTAGATGGTGTGTTTAAAGTATGTATATTTTAATAGAACCTTGATGGGACATTCCCATTGTTTTGGACTGTATTAACTGTGTTTGGGTCACGGTCACCCCACCCCCTTGAGAGTATAGCCTTCCCTCTGCCCACATTGCCACAAAGGGCATAGGAGATTTTTCTCTTGTGCCTTTGATTGTGTTGGCTATTGGTTTGTAGAAGTGTGAGGGCTAATTGAGCATTTCTTTCCCTACTCATCCTTGTACTCTTGCAGAGCACACTCCAATTAGTCAGTTATCCATGATCCCTCACGCATAGACTTCTTATTTATTTTATTTTTTATTTTTTTCTGCCATTGGTCGGCAGCGAAGCTTGTTGCAGAGAGAAATTTTCGACTCCATCTTATGCAGATCGCTGACTTAGACATCGAAGTGGAGTAGGGTGAAAGTTTTTGTTTTTTTACCCGACCGTGAAACGATGAGGCCTACAATAGGGGGATTGAGGCATGAGCGAGGCTGACCTCCTCCACCCCCCAGCAGCCAAGAAAAACAGCACTTTCAAAGAAAGCACTGTGGCAGATCCCCAGCTCTGATGGCTCAACCTCAGGGCGAGTTATGGAGAAGTCCACATATGATCTAGTGCTCGCAAATTTGCAAACATAGGCACGAGGGGAAGTAAAACCATTGAGTCTTTGACATTGATGTGTAAGACTAAGAACACAAACCACTACGTCTGGTGTTAACCCTGCAGACCCAGGCAGTGGTGGTTTCTTAACAGGCACATAAAGAAAAAGGGTTAAAAAGAAAAGACATTGGGCCTCATCACAAGGTTGCCGGTCTGGTAAAGTCGATGCCGGTATTACCGTACCGGCATTGTTTACTGGACCAGAGTATTAAGAGCTGCGATGCCGGTGTCACCGGCATCGGCAGGGACCCGCCGTGACCGGCCTCACCCATGCCAGTATGAGCGTTGACACGCTGCAGCCGTGCCAGTGACACTGGCATGCCGCAGTCAAGTGCACATTAAAAGGTGCACGGATATGCAATTACCGGCATGGACATGCTGGTAATAACAGATACAATGATGCTGTTAACACCGGCATCACGGTACAGGCGTTAATAGGAATCTGGTGTGTAGAAAACTGCCACAGGTGCACACAATCAGCACAGGTGGAGGCAATGGAGTCTGGCACAGCACAAAAGGAGCACTCCCACACCCCTCCCAAATCCACAATGCTGCCATTAGCACTTGCAGTACTGGAGCTAGAGGACATGCATGCACTGCTACTCTTTGAGGAGGCAGTGAGCCAGAGAATGCAGTAGAGGCGCAGGAGGAGAAGGAGGGTGAGATTGGGCTAGCATATACCCATTGTGCAGGCAGTTGTTCCCCGCAGGCAGCCACCAATCCCTTGCCTAAGGGCCAGCCCATTCAACCTAAGCCCGGCTCAGATCCACACCCTGTACCGGCTGGACAGGGATACCATCACCACAATAGTGGTCCTCATTCATGATGACTTGGTGAGCCTGATTAATATCCGGACAGCCACCTCCCCCCCACCCCCCCCTTGCTGAAGGTAGTGTATGTGCTACACTTCCTTGCCACAGGTACTTATCAGCACACAGTGGGACAGCTGTATGTAATCTCACAACCCTGTTTCTCCTGTGTGCTGAATCAGGTGCTAGTTGCACTCCTGAAACACGCAAGCGACCACATTACATTACCACGGACTGCGGAGGAGGTGAATGCAAGCAAAATAGCATTCTATGCACTGGCAGGCATGCTAAATGTAATCGGTGCCTTCGACTGTACACATGTGGAGCTGGTTGTCCGACATGCTGTGGAGGTGGTGTACCGCACCAGGAAGCGGTACCATTCCCTGAATGTACAGGTGATGTGCGATGCACGCAAAATCATCACACATTTCTGTGCAAGATTCCCTGGCTCCACACCTGATGCCATGGTGCTGTGCAACTCCACGCTTCCCAGCTACATGGCACGACACGCTGCACAACGTACCTGCCTGCTGGGTGAGTCTAACCACAGGGCCATGATGGGTGTTGATTGGGGTGGGGGGAATCACAAGCATAGGCAACATGTCTGCTGGCTGGGCCATGAGAGTGGTGTTGCAATGCAGTGCAGAGAGACTGGGTCGGGCAAAAGAAGGCAAAGTCGGATGAGTAATCAGACCTAGCAACCTCTACATTCCCAACCTGCACCATATTAAACCACACACATAGAATGGAACAAGCCATGAGGGGTGTTGATTGGGGGTGTGGGGATCGCAAGCATAGGCAATGGGCCTCATTACGACCCAGGGCGGAAAACCATGGTGCTAATAGCACCATGGTCCATGCCGGTAACTTACCGACTCCGCCATGGAGAAAGGGGGAATTACCACCCCATTACAAGGTTGGCGGGGCGGTAATTCCCCCTTCCTCCATGGCCCTTCCCCATTCCCATTTTTGCCCCATATGGCTCAATGGGAATGGGGAATGCGCTAAGTACGGTACTGCAAATTGCGGTACCGTACTTAGCACCAAGGTCCCTTTGCGGGTCCCTACTTTAACAGCTGGTCGGGTCCCGCAAAGGGACCTCGTAATCAGGCGCTAATGGGTTAACGGCGCTGCAGCCTTTTACGGCACTGTTAACCCATTAGCGCCAGGGTCGTAATGAGGCCCAATGTGTCTGCTGGCTGTGCCATGAGGGGAGTTGATTGGGGAGGGGGGAATCGCAAGCATTGGCAATGTGGCTGCTGGCTAGGCCATGAGGGGTGTCGGAATATAGCACATGATTGCATGCAAGTGCACACTGCATGCATTAATCCATCATCACTCCTGCAAATGGCCGTAAATATTACCATGTATGCAATGAAGTGCAGAGAGACTGGGTTGGGCAATAGAAGGCAAAGTCGGATGAGGAATCGGACCTAGCAACCTCTACATTACCAACCTGCACAATATTAGACCACACACATAGAACGGAACAAGACCACACACAGCGTCTTGGGTGCCTTCAACTGTGACCTTAGTAAACTAAACAGAATGTGCAACACAGCCAATGCTGCCAGATCTGCAAGGCCCACACAGCTGTGTGTACATGCAATCGACAGACACAGTACACACACCAGCACATGTATCAGGAACATCAGAAAACATGAACCACAATGCACCACCCTGTACTGACAAAACATGAAATACATGATCTCTGCAAAGGAAATCACAATTCTTGCTGCCCTGCCTGAGAGAAACCCATCTGCCACACTGGAAAATATCAGTCACTGCACTCAGTCCACAGGTACACTACAGATCAGTATGCCTGTCATGTCACCTTAAGGGACACCTCCAAGTACAATGGGTCAAGTATGAAAACGATTATAATCAGCAATCATCGACTACCACCAAGATATGATTGAGCGGAGCAGGACTCATCCAAAGTTCCTTAGTCCCACCATGCCAACCCCCACCCAGCCGTATCACAGAAACATAACCCTTCACCCGTGGCCCATACACCAATGTAAATCTGACCTAGTTATATGGGGGAAGGTGTCAATGGACATTGACATAGAGACATGAATAAGTAGAGTGCATACTGGGGATACCACTATGTTACATGAAGCCAATTAGGCAAATGTGTGATTATTCACTGTACACGCACAGTCCATTTCCATTGGTAACACATCAATGATATCTGAGGCCATCATGGACATTTGGACTTGATTTGTGAGAGTGCAGGTTCACATTGAATGGTGCTTGGGACGGCATCTGGACCCATCCACCCCCACCCATGGATCAGCCCTAAGTACACTTATTCGGGTCATAGAAAATGGAACATGTGCAGTTAAGAATCCTTAGTTTCATTTAATCATGAACACTGCACAGGCAGTGCTAACGTGGAATTACCAAATGAATCACAAGTACCCTTTCTCTTGCTCCCATGCAGGTGATGCCGGGTATCCCCTGAAGGCCTGGCTCATGACCCCCATCAGGCAACCAGTCAACCGGCACGAAGAGGACTACAAGCGTGCACATGCACACACTCGTGCCACCATTGAGAGACATTTGGCCTGTTGGCCTGTTGAAGGCCTGGTTCTGCTGCCTCAGCAGGTTGGGGGGCACTATTTACGGGCCACAGAAGGTGGGAAAAATTGTGTTAGTATGTGCCATGCTACACAACTTGTGCATCCAGCGCAACGTCCCCCAACCCCCTGACATGGACATAATGCCACATGAGGATGATGATGAGGAAGATGGTGAAATTCCTCAGCGGCACAATGGAAATGAAGGATGTGCGACACAGCAAGATTTAATTGCCCAGTACTTCTGATGGACTGGAAAAGACAAGGCACTGGGCACTGTACATAATTAAATAGACACACACTCAAGAAGCAATGTCCAGTCATGTGTTTTTCTTTTACACACCAGCTGTATTGAATAATGAATAACTATGTACAGATGTGCATTAATTAACTACCACTACTATCCCATTAAATTGAATCCAAACCCTCTCCCCCTCACCCCAAGGGGAAATGGGGGCACCCCTTGTAACCCTCCCTTGGGGTAGATATCTGATCCTAGGAAGGGGCATCTGCCCCCAGGGAGGGCTGAGTGAGATGCCCCCCCCCATCATTTGGTGTAGGGGGCTAGAGGGTCACCCCTCATTACATTAGAAAATTACCTATATGAAACAGGCGACAAAGCTGGCAAGATGCTAGCGTGGCTGGAACGTAAGGAGCAGGGACGCAGCCACGTTCATCAGTTACGAGTGGGGGGTCCAGGTCCACTAGTGTCAGATCAAGACATATTGCAGGGTTTCGCAGACTATTATGCTGAACTCTATAAGAAACCCACCACCCGCATGGACACGTCAATAGTAGATGAAATTAACTTCCCCACTCTGAATGAGGCACAACAAGAATTGCTGGAGAGGGATATAACGGAAGATGAGGTGTCGTGCGCTATGTCTGCCCTCCAAACTGGCAAATCTCCAGGCCCAAATGGCTTTCCGATAGAATTGTGGCGGAAGGTGGGGACCAACGTAATTGCCCCTCACCTACTGAGAATGTATCAACACGCAAAAGAACGGGGCATCCTATCTCCAGACTTAAGAGGAGCCACAATAATCGTATTGCCCAAACCGGACAAGCCCCCCGACAACTGCAACTCATACCGGCCCATCTCACTCATAAACAGCTAAACCAAAATTCTTGCTAAAATACTGGCAGATCATTTGCAACAGGTGATACCCTCTCTGATCCATCCGGACCAGTGCGGCTTCATGCCCCAGAGATCGACACGCATGAACCTCCACAGACTGCATGCGGCACTGGAGAAAGCCGACAGTATACAAGGGCCGTTAGCCTTGCTGGCAATCGACTTCGAAAAGGCCTTCGATTCAGTGAGATGGGAGGCTATCTGGGACATAATGGGGCACATGGGGTTTGGTGAAAACTTTATGAACAGGTGCAATTACTGTACAGATGTCCGATGGCCAGGGCTAGGGTTAATGGCTGGCAATCGGAGCCTTTCAGTCTGGGCAGAGACACTAGACAGGTTTGCCCCCTGTCAGCAATGATCTTTGCAATAGCCATCGAACCCCTGGCCATTCTCCTACGTGACACACTGCTCTGGGAGGGATTCCGCTGGTCAGAGACGTGGGAGGACAGGGTCTTGCTCTATGCGGACGACCTGCTTATCTACTTGAAAGACCCACGCAACTCCTGCCACAGAGTTACACAGATGTTGAAGAGATACAGAGCCTTCAGCGGTCTACGCGTGAATTGGTCCAAATCGATCCTATTCCTCATAGGCAACATGGCAGCCGCCGGCCCCGTAGACTGCCCCTACCAAATCGCGACAGAACTGTTTAAATACCTGGGGGTAATTATGACGAAGTGCCTTACAGACTACACAGCGATGAACCTCCACCCTATTCTGACGAGACTTGCAGAGGACACTCGCCATTGGATCTCCCTGCCACTAACTCTGATGGGCAGAGCAGCCCTATTCAAAATGATCGCACTTCCCAAGTTTTTGTACATCCTGCAAAATGCTCCGCTGCACATCCCACACCATGAATTCCTTAAGATAGACTGTATCCTTCGTAAGCTACTGTGGAGCGGAGGTCATCCGCGGATTGCTCTCTCTACCCTGCAAAGGTCCATCTGGGAGGGTGGGATTGGGCTGCCCAGATTGCAGACCTATTACTGGGCCAGTCAGATGGCGGTGGTGAACGACATGCTCCATGGGGACAGAGACCTGCCGCACATCAAAAGGATCATCACCCCGAGCGGAACCTCCCCCTTGGAACTTCTGTATCGCGACCGGCACCATACACCTGCTCTCAACATGGACACGCATCTGGACAGAAGCACACCGCTACATAGGCTGGGATGGAAAATTGACTCTAGCCCAACCTCTGTGGAACAACAGCCTCCTCCCCGAAATATTGAAGCTACCCAAATGGCCGGCATGGGCCCAAAGTGGTATTACCAGAGTCGGAGACGTAATAAGGGAGGAGACACTGGTCACGTTTGAAACACTGCACTCTGAATTCGCCCTCCTACCCTCTGAGGAATACCACTATACTCAACTGAAACATGCACTGCAGGCCCACCGACAAGCCATCAGTGATATTCCGGACTGCACCCTGCTGGAACGCAACATTGTCCAAGACCAAATACAGCGGAAAGTTACCTCAACCATGTACAATGTAATCACATCCTTTGCCACGCCTGAATAGATTAGCCTAAAAGCCAGATGGGAGCGAGACGTGGGCCCACTTCAACCTGAGGACTGGACAGCAGCTTTAATGTACCCCCGGGAAGTGGCCATTTCATCGAGACTCCGACTGGTCCAACTCAAAATCCTACATCGCATCTACTATCCCAGAGTGGCACTCTTCCGCTGGGGCAGAGTCCCGGATGCGCGATGCCTGCGCTGTAAACGGGAGGAAGGTACCCTCTTCCACATCATATGGGAATGCGACAAAATACAGCAGTTATGGAGGAAGTGTTGTGACAAGCTTTCCAGGGTCATGGGCAAGCCAGTGCAAAGGGGACCCAAACAGCTCCTGTTAGGGATCTCCGACGAAAGCGATCCGACCCGCTATGAGAAACTGCTCTGGTCGACCGCAACAGCAGTCCTTAGAAGGAACATTGCGCAGCTATGGGGATCTGAGAGAAAACCCTGCTACGACCAATGGGTCACAGACGTGGACATTTGTGTGATAATGGAACACAGGGTGTATGCTGCGAGGGGATGCCCGCAAAAAGCAGATAAAATATGGCAGAGATGGGAAGAGGATGGCTAAGCTTCTGACGAGATGTAACGAGTAAGGTGCACTATTTGGACAAGGCGACGCCGGGTTTGCGAGCCTGGCACGCGCAACTTGTTTCATGTGCTCCCTCATCGTAGACTTGATGGCCCTGAGGGCTAAGGCCCCATATTTCCTTTCCCCTTCTCTTCCCCGGTGCTGTTTACCCTTCCTTTTCCCTTTCCCTTCCCTGTAATGTAGAGATATTTGTTATGTTTATTCATGTTTTGAAAAATCAATTGATTAAAAAAATAAAAAAAAGAAAATTACCTGGCGGTTTAGGGTCCCCCCTCAGCCCGCCCTAAAGTGTAGTGTACCATTTTCCATTTTTTTCTTTGTTTACGAAACTTGCCTTGGCGCAGAGGGGCACATTGGTGTGCCAATCTGGCCCCAGGGTGCCCAACCCTTACTGCCCCACCCACTGGGGGGCCTGTCCCACAATGTTTGATGCCCCCCCCACACCCCAAATGGAGGGGGGTGTACCTCACGCAGCCGTTTGTGGGAGGCCTGCATGAGGTTCCCCCGCCACCCATTTGGGGTGAGGGGGGGAGAGGGCCATCAAAAATTGTGGGACAGGCCCCCCAGTGGGTGGGGCAGTAAGGATTGGGCACCCTGAGGCCAGATTGGCACACCAATGGAGTGGGTGCCATGTCATGCAGCCCTCCCTGGGACCAGATATCTGCTCCTAGGAAGGGACGTCTGAGCCCAGGGAGGAGTGCAGGCCAGCCCCCCCCTTATCTGCCCCGGGGAGGGCTACATGAGATGTGCCGCCCCTCCAATTGGGGTGGGGGTGGAGAGGTGCACCCCCCTTCACATTAGAAAATTCCCCAGCAGTGTAGGGGGCCCCTGCTAAAGGGCAGCCTGCCATTTTGAATTATTTTCTTTGTTTACTAAACTTGCCTTGGTGCAGAGGGGCACATTGGTGTGCCAATCTGGCCCTGGGGTGCCTAAACCTTACTGCCCCACACTCTGGGAGGCCTGTCCCACAATTTTTGGGAGCCCTCTCCCCCCTCACCCAAAATAGGTGGCATGCGTACCTCAGGGGTACCTCAGGCAGGCCTGCCTCGAGGCAGATATCTGCCCGTAGGAAGGGGCAAATTGGTTTTCACTTGGGGGGGGGGGGGGGGGGAGGTGAGATTCAGTAGACCACCAGGGATGGCTTGCAAGGGGGGGGGCATGTTTGAAAATGATGTATTTGTTTTTGCTGGTGTGACCGTAGGTAACGCATGTTTTTTGTTTTTGTTTACAGCTTTTTCTACGCGAGCAGCTGCAATGTTATGTGAGTACTGTTTTTTATTATTCTATGGTTAGGGCCCACTGTCAGTGGGGTGGGTGAGATTGGAGCTGGGTTTTTGTTGGTGTGGGTAGGAATGGGCCGTCTGGGCAGATTTGTTGGTGGGCTGGGACACAATTGCAGGGGCAGGACACAAATTGCCCCCCATGCTAGCAGAACATTGGTGTTTCCCTGGGAGCGGATCCCTCCCATGTGGGTTGTCTGTCTGCAAGCTCAGGCTCCACCTCTGGCTGTGCTATGTTACAGATGTCACCTCCGGGGAGGAATGGGGGTCCTGCTGGGGCTCCCTGGAGCTGCTGCTATGCTTAGGGGACGGTACACCCACATGGTACATGGATGTCCAATGCCAGGGACATCACCTCCAACTGTCCTGGAGTTGTGGCTGGGCTGGATTACAGCTTTTCCCTTCGGGGAGGTATTGGCACACTGCTGGGACTCCCTGGTGGGGGAGAAGCTGTAACACGGGGCAGCCAGGGCTCCGGCAAAGTCAGCGGTAATATCCCTGGCCTTGGGCACCCTTCTCCCATGTGGGTCTTTGTTGGGAGTTCTGGGTAATACATTCTGGGCCGATTTGCGTAATTCTGTGAATTCCCACGGGTGTCTCCTTTTCAGAAATCTATGGGGTTCACTGTTTTCCTTGCTGGCTTCGACACCCTAGGCCCAAATCTGTAGGTTGCCCACATGAACAAAATGTGGTGTGCCGAAAGGCTTGAAGTTACCAGTGGGTTACCGTTTTCCTTTTGCGCCCCAGGTAGGTGCACCCACACATGTGAGGTACTGCTTTCATCGAGACACCTGTGGAAACCTCGGACGGTATGTGTTGGTGGCGGCGTGTTTCAGTGGGTGAGCTGAGTGAAATGTGCGGAAAATTGGTGTTTTTTCACCAGATTTCAGACTTTGCCGGGTTTTCTGAGTAATACATTTTGGGCCAATTTGCGCAAGTCAGACCTCTGCGGATTCCCACGGGTGTCCTCTTTTCAGAAATGCATGGGGTTCCCTGTTTTCCTTGGTGGCTTGGACACCCGAGGCCCATATCTGTATGGTGTGCCCATCTGGAAAAAGTGTGAAATACAGCTGTCAGAACAGAATTAGGGTTACCTGTGTTTTTGGCTTTCCCCTTGGCGCCCAGGTAGGTGCACCCACACATGTGAGGTACTGTTTTCATTGGGACACCTGTGGGAACGCGGGACGGTAGGCCATGTGTTGTTGACGGCTTGTTTTGGTGGATGAGCAGAGTGAAATGTGCAGAAAATGCATTTTCTTGCCACATTTAGCACTTTGCGGGGGTGTCTGTGTAATACTTTCTGGGCCAATTTGCACAAATCAGACCTCTACTGATTCCCACGGTTATCCTCTTTTCGGAAATGCATGGGGTTCCCTGTTTTCCTTGGTGGCTTGGACAGCTGAGGCCCATATCTGTATGGTGTGCCCGTCTATGAAAAGTGTGAAATTCAGCTGTCAGAACAGACTTGGGGTTACCTGTGTTTTAGGCTTTCCCCTTGGCGCCCAGGTAGGTGCAACCACACATGTGAGGTACCGTTTTCATCAGTACACGTCTGGGAACGCGGAAAGGTGTAACATTTGTTGTGTTTGTGTGGTTTTCATAACGTTTTGACCCATTTGCTGGTGCCCTTTGTCACACAACCCTTTCATTTCCCAAATGTGTCATACATTTAATCGCTGCTTTAGGCACCATACACTTTTGTAACCTGCACAAGTCACCTACCCTTGAAAAGGTCTGCCTATGCTCTTTCAGAAAATGTATGCTTGGCATTCCTCACCACATTGGTTTTCCTGATTTACACATGCTAAGTACGTCCGTTCAGACCATAAGCATAAAACTCCTGTGTACCATGGCTCAGTGTTTGGCTTGTGGTATTGCTTGTTTTGTAAAACACTACAAAAAATGTGTGCTTTCCTAACTGCAAGAGTTGGGGGAATGTAGCAGAGCATTGCTTTTCTCAAAATTCATAGAAGCCATTGCCGTACCAGGACAACCATATCCACCACATACCTTTTTTTTTGGTCATTTTCCTGCTTTTCCCCCCAATCTATGGCATTTTCCTGTACCTAGTTGTTGCCCTACCTACGCAAATCGGCCCTTCCTAAACTTGGAATTTTGTCTACTTTTCAGAAATGCATGCCTTTCTGTCCTCCAATTCGGTTTCCTACCCTTTTTTTCCATTCCGTCCATGCATGTCCAATTGGCAAAAATGGCCAAAATCGCCTACCTCTCGCAAAACGGTTGATAACCTCATCAAAATACATTTTTTTGCTTTCCACTCAACCTGTTCTTGAAAGCAGGAAAGTGGGGAATTAAGCACAGCAAACGATTTGTTCCTAGCTATTAAAAGGAAAAAAACACAGGCTTCTTTGTACATCATTTTATTGGCTTTTTTTGAAAAAACACAACATTTTTGCCCTTTTTGCTTATTTTCTCTCACCCCCCTACAGCAACCTAGGATTCCTGGGTGGCATTACGTCCGCCTACATGTGGGAATAAAAGGGGCCACATTTGGCCGAGATATCTCATGTAACATAAAAGTTACAAGGCATTGAATGGCCACATACCGAAATCACCAAAAAAGGCCTTGGCACTGGGGGGGAAATACCCATGGCAGTTAAAGGGTTAATCTACTTTCCCCTTGTGTTTTAAGCATGCCACTATTATTCCTATTTTGAAAAAACCTTCCGCTGATGTTTATTCTGCTTCTAATCTCACTTCTTCTATACCTCTCTAAAAACTTGGAACATGTAGTTTACAATCAACTTTCTACTTTTGTCTCTCAAAACTCTATTCTTCGCCAGCTGAAGCTACCTGTTCTGCTGCACTGGATCAGTCGAACCGAGTTCACCGCCCATAGAACTAGAGGGTACACACCACTGCTGGCTTTTGTGCTACTCCACCCATCTGAAGTATACTGCCTGCATCTCAAACTAACTTGACGCTGTATTATGCCCTAGCTGAGCTTGTCACCTGCTAGGTTCAAATCAACTGCTTGATGCAAGGACCCAATATGAACTGCTGGAGGGTCACATGCTGACTCTCCCAGGGGTTACAACCATGGCTTCCCCTGACTAGCCCTCGAATGGCTGCTTCACCGACCCACACATCAGAGCATTCAGATCACCAATTATACGACTGCTGACATGTCCCGCATTGACCCTTCCCAGTGGTTGAAATCTGACTCGACCTGGCCCAAATTCCGAGATCCTGGGGAACGCCCCAACCCGCATTGCTGAAAGCCCCGTTCAAAACACATAGAGTGACTGCATTTTCCTCTGCTCAACACCTGATTGCTGCCTGAGCCCACACGATCCACCGTAGCTGAACTGAGCTTGATTCTGCTCACATCAATATTCGACACTGGGTGCACCACATTCAACCCACCAAAGAACTGAATAAAGGTAATGTTGACCACATATTTCCACCTCAGTCCAGGTGTGCCCTAGCCACTGGGTAGGTGACTATAACACCTTATTTCACCCGAAGCGATATCCCCTTTTGTGGTCGGTATTTTGTCTATCGCCCCTGCAGTCACGCTGAAAGCGCTACTTTCTTCAGTTTGTTGCATCTTCTCTGTTCTTCCACAGGTGGGTATTTTCATGCAGTGATTTCTATTTAGTTCTATTGTAGATGGTGTGTTTAAAGTATGTATATTTTAATAGAACCTTGATGGGACATTCCCATTGTTTTGGACTGTATTAACTGTGTTTGGGTCACGGTCACCCCACCCCCTTGAGAGTATAGCCTTCCCTCTGCCCACATTGCCACAAAGGGCATAGGAGATTTTTCTCTTGTGCCTTTGATTGTGTTGGCTATTGGTTTGTAGAAGTGTGAGGGCTAATTGAGCATTTCTTTCCCTACTCATCCTTGTACTCTTGCAGAGCACACTCCAATTAGTCAGTTATCCATGATCCCTCACGCATAGACTTCTTATTTATTTTATTTTTTATTTTTTTCTGCCATTGGTCGGCAGCGAAGCTTGTTGCAGAGAGAAATTTTCGACTCCATCTTATGCAGATCGCTGACTTAGACATCGAAGTGGAGTAGGGTGAAAGTTTTTGTTTTTTTACCCGACCGTGAAACGATGAGGCCTACAATAGGGGGATTGAGGCATGAGCGAGGCTGACCTCCTCCACCCCCCAGCAGCCAAGAAAAACAGCACTTTCAAAGAAAGCACTGTGGCAGATCCCCAGCTCTGATGGCTCAACCTCAGGGCGAGTTATGGAGAAGTCCACATATGATCTAGTGCTCGCAAATTTGCAAACATAGGCACGAGGGGAAGTAAAACCATTGAGTCTTTGACATTGATGTGTAAGACTAAGAACACAAACCACTACGTCTGGTGTTAACCCTGCAGACCCAGGCAGTGGTGGTTTCTTAACAGGCACATAAAGAAAAAGGGTTAAAAAGAAAAGACATTGGGCCTCATCACAAGGTTGCCGGTCTGGTAAAGTCGATGCCGGTATTACCGTACCGGCATTGTTTACTGGACCAGAGTATTAAGAGCTGCGATGCCGGTGTCACCGGCATCGGCAGGGACCCGCCGTGACCGGCCTCACCCATGCCAGTATGAGCGTTGACACGCTGCAGCCGTGCCAGTGACACTGGCATGCCGCAGTCAAGTGCACATTAAAAGGTGCACGGATATGCAATTACCGGCATGGACATGCTGGTAATAACAGATACAATGATGCTGTTAACACCGGCATCACGGTACAGGCGTTAATAGGAATCTGGTGTGTAGAAAACTGCCACAGGTGCACACAATCAGCACAGGTGGAGGCAATGGAGTCTGGCACAGCACAAAAGGAGCACTCCCACACCCCTCCCAAATCCACAATGCTGCCATTAGCACTTGCAGTACTGGAGCTAGAGGACATGCATGCACTGCTACTCTTTGAGGAGGCAGTGAGCCAGAGAATGCAGTAGAGGCGCAGGAGGAGAAGGAGGGTGAGATTGGGCTAGCATATACCCATTGTGCAGGCAGTTGTTCCCCGCAGGCAGCCACCAATCCCTTGCCTAAGGGCCAGCCCATTCAACCTAAGCCCGGCTCAGATCCACACCCTGTACCGGCTGGACAGGGATACCATCACCACAATAGTGGTCCTCATTCATGATGACTTGGTGAGCCTGATTAATATCCGGACAGCCACCTCCCCCCCACCCCCCCCTTGCTGAAGGTAGTGTATGTGCTACACTTCCTTGCCACAGGTACTTATCAGCACACAGTGGGACAGCTGTATGTAATCTCACAACCCTGTTTCTCCTGTGTGCTGAATCAGGTGCTAGTTGCACTCCTGAAACACGCAAGCGACCACATTACATTACCACGGACTGCGGAGGAGGTGAATGCAAGCAAAATAGCATTCTATGCACTGGCAGGCATGCTAAATGTAATCGGTGCCTTCGACTGTACACATGTGGAGCTGGTTGTCCGACATGCTGTGGAGGTGGTGTACCGCACCAGGAAGCGGTACCATTCCCTGAATGTACAGGTGATGTGCGATGCACGCAAAATCATCACACATTTCTGTGCAAGATTCCCTGGCTCCACACCTGATGCCATGGTGCTGTGCAACTCCACGCTTCCCAGCTACATGGCACGACACGCTGCACAACGTACCTGCCTGCTGGGTGAGTCTAACCACAGGGCCATGATGGGTGTTGATTGGGGTGGGGGGAATCACAAGCATAGGCAACATGTCTGCTGGCTGGGCCATGAGAGTGGTGTTGCAATGCAGTGCAGAGAGACTGGGTCGGGCAAAAGAAGGCAAAGTCGGATGAGTAATCAGACCTAGCAACCTCTACATTCCCAACCTGCACCATATTAAACCACACACATAGAATGGAACAAGCCATGAGGGGTGTTGATTGGGGGTGTGGGGATCGCAAGCATAGGCAATGGGCCTCATTACGACCCAGGGCGGAAAACCATGGTGCTAATAGCACCATGGTCCATGCCGGTAACTTACCGACTCCGCCATGGAGAAAGGGGGAATTACCACCCCATTACAAGGTTGGCGGGGCGGTAATTCCCCCTTCCTCCATGGCCCTTCCCCATTCCCATTTTTGCCCCATATGGCTCAATGGGAATGGGGAATGCGCTAAGTACGGTACTGCAAATTGCGGTACCGTACTTAGCACCAAGGTCCCTTTGCGGGTCCCTACTTTAACAGCTGGTCGGGTCCCGCAAAGGGACCTCGTAATCAGGCGCTAATGGGTTAACGGCGCTGCAGCCTTTTACGGCACTGTTAACCCATTAGCGCCAGGGTCGTAATGAGGCCCAATGTGTCTGCTGGCTGTGCCATGAGGGGAGTTGATTGGGGAGGGGGGAATCGCAAGCATTGGCAATGTGGCTGCTGGCTAGGCCATGAGGGGTGTCGGAATATAGCACATGATTGCATGCAAGTGCACACTGCATGCATTAATCCATCATCACTCCTGCAAATGGCCGTAAATATTACCATGTATGCAATGAAGTGCAGAGAGACTGGGTTGGGCAATAGAAGGCAAAGTCGGATGAGGAATCGGACCTAGCAACCTCTACATTACCAACCTGCACAATATTAGACCACACACATAGAACGGAACAAGACCACACACAGCGTCTTGGGTGCCTTCAACTGTGACCTTAGTAAACTAAACAGAATGTGCAACACAGCCAATGCTGCCAGATCTGCAAGGCCCACACAGCTGTGTGTACATGCAATCGACAGACACAGTACACACACCAGCACATGTATCAGGAACATCAGAAAACATGAACCACAATGCACCACCCTGTACTGACAAAACATGAAATACATGATCTCTGCAAAGGAAATCACAATTCTTGCTGCCCTGCCTGAGAGAAACCCATCTGCCACACTGGAAAATATCAGTCACTGCACTCAGTCCACAGGTACACTACAGATCAGTATGCCTGTCATGTCACCTTAAGGGACACCTCCAAGTACAATGGGTCAAGTATGAAAACGATTATAATCAGCAATCATCGACTACCACCAAGATATGATTGAGCGGAGCAGGACTCATCCAAAGTTCCTTAGTCCCACCATGCCAACCCCCACCCAGCCGTATCACAGAAACATAACCCTTCACCCGTGGCCCATACACCAATGTAAATCTGACCTAGTTATATGGGGGAAGGTGTCAATGGACATTGACATAGAGACATGAATAAGTAGAGTGCATACTGGGGATACCACTATGTTACATGAAGCCAATTAGGCAAATGTGTGATTATTCACTGTACACGCACAGTCCATTTCCATTGGTAACACATCAATGATATCTGAGGCCATCATGGACATTTGGACTTGATTTGTGAGAGTGCAGGTTCACATTGAATGGTGCTTGGGACGGCATCTGGACCCATCCACCCCCACCCATGGATCAGCCCTAAGTACACTTATTCGGGTCATAGAAAATGGAACATGTGCAGTTAAGAATCCTTAGTTTCATTTAATCATGAACACTGCACAGGCAGTGCTAACGTGGAATTACCAAATGAATCACAAGTACCCTTTCTCTTGCTCCCATGCAGGTGATGCCGGGTATCCCCTGAAGGCCTGGCTCATGACCCCCATCAGGCAACCAGTCAACCGGCACGAAGAGGACTACAAGCGTGCACATGCACACACTCGTGCCACCATTGAGAGACATTTGGCCTGTTGGCCTGTTGAAGGCCTGGTTCTGCTGCCTCAGCAGGTTGGGGGGCACTATTTACGGGCCACAGAAGGTGGGAAAAATTGTGTTAGTATGTGCCATGCTACACAACTTGTGCATCCAGCGCAACGTCCCCCAACCCCCTGACATGGACATAATGCCACATGAGGATGATGATGAGGAAGATGGTGAAATTCCTCAGCGGCACAATGGAAATGAAGGATGTGCGACACAGCAAGATTTAATTGCCCAGTACTTCTGATGGACTGGAAAAGACAAGGCACTGGGCACTGTACATAATTAAATAGACACACACTCAAGAAGCAATGTCCAGTCATGTGTTTTTCTTTTACACACCAGCTGTATTGAATAATGAATAACTATGTACAGATGTGCATTAATTAACTACCACTACTATCCCATTAAATTGAATCCAAACCCCCTCCCCCACTACCACCACACCCAATAACCCAACACCCCCTCTCCCACTACTCCCACACCCAATACCCCAAAACCCCCGCCCCTACTAACCCCCACACCCAATACCCTAACACCCCCTCCCTCAATGCCCTTCCCCCAATACCCCAACACTCCCTCCCCCATTTACCCCACAACACCATCCCAACTACTCCCTCCCCACATGCACTTGTAAGTTGTCCTATTCACGCCCCCTTTTTGGAGGAGGGGGTGAGCCTCTGGGCGGCGAACGAGTCGCTGTGAGCGACGCACAGGTCTAGTTTGAGTAGAACTGGCTGATGTTGTGCTGCAGGATGGGCCGGGTTGGGTAGTTGTGGTGATGTTCCGTTGTTCCGCTATATCGGTTGACAACTGGGTGGTGGACTGGGCCATGGCAGACGTGACAGCATTTCCTTCCTGCACACACCTGGCCGTGCGGTACACGGCTCTGCTCACCATTCTTGCAGTGTCTTGCAGGGCATCCTGCATGGCCTGCCGTGTCTGCTCTGCCTCTGTCACGTACTGTGTGACCAAGGCCTGCATCGCACGCTGCCAGCCTTCCATCCGTGTGAGTCATGCCTCGAGGTCTCTAGTGTGGCCGAGTCTGGGTAGTGGCAAGGGAGGTGGGCTCCGAAGGCCTGGGGGAGTGAACACAGCTCAGTCAGAGCCATCTGTTGCTGTTGTATTGATGTTTGCCTGACTGGGTGCCATGGATTGTGCCTCCTCCGGCTGGCTGGCCACTGGTGATTGGGTCTCCTCCGGCTCACTGACCACTGGTGATTGGGCCTCCTCTGGCTCGCTGGACACTGGTGCTTCAGACTCTTCCACCTGATATGCCCACTTAACCGCAGGTGTTTTGGTCGACTGATGGGGGGGCCTTGCTGGCAGGTTTAGTTGTTGACTGCCAGGGCTCACTGCTGGCAGGTGTTTGTGGGTGCTCTGTCTGCTGGGCAGCCTGTGTTTTTGCTGGTGGCGAGGGGCCTGTGTGGTTGATGCAGTGGCACACTTGTGTCTTGCCGTCGAGGTGCCTGCCACCTGGCTGGAGTCTGTGGTTCCACGTTTGCAGCGACGTACAGCGCTGGAACAGGGTGTGGTGGCTAGTTCACCCTTGCTGTCAGATGAGTTGCCTGTGAGGGACAGTGAGGCAGGGCATTAGTAATTGGTGTGCATCCATCTGACGAATGATCAATGCTAGTACATTCAGAGTCATGTGCATTGTCATGGACATGTCCGTGGGCCTGGCATGGTGCACACAGGAATGTGAGGGGGATGCAGTGTGGGGGCATCATTGTGGTGTGGCCATGGAGAGTGCAGTGTCTGTAGGCTGGGGTACTGGTGTCTGGTGGCTTGGGTGTTGTTGCCATGCCACAAGGTCTGTGTGCCATGTGGGGTTTGATTGTCAATGTGATGTGTTCCCATTGTGTGCGTTGATGCATTGGTGTAGGCACTGCGGGCATGGACATGCTGGGTGTGTCAGGTGTGCGACTGGTGTCATTGATGTGTGCATCTTGCCATGAGGTGGATTGGGCCTTGTGGTGGCACAGCGGTCACGGCAGATGTTGGACAGTGATGTGTGTCTGTGCATACAGTTGGTACTTGTGGGTGCATTACAGGGGACCTGTGGAGTGTGTCAGTGGGGTTTGTTGCCTGTCTTCCTGGCAGGTATATACTTACGTGCAATGAGGCTGTCAGTGGGTGGCAAGGCATTCAGGATCTCGTGCCACTGACTTGTCATTTGGACTTCAACATTGGCATTGGGGATACACGTGTGTGATTTGTGATTTAAGTTACGGGCACTCACCGGCATCTCCGGATGACGCTGCTCCCGTCTCTGCCTTCTCCTAAACCCTCAATATTCTCCATGTGGATGACAGTGCTACAGGTCTCCTCCCATGGCTGGAGTTTTATGGGGGTTGGCGCACTACTTCCTGTAGGCAGCCCCCGGCTGTGCTCGGCGGCGAGGAGGTTACGCACCCGGAGACCTAAGTCTTCCCACCTCTTACGGCAGTCTCTGACAGTCCGGGTTGTTGTCCCTACTGCAGACACTTTGGTGGCCACTTCCTCCCATATCGCCTTTTTCTTTAGCTGTGCTGGGCGCCGCAGATCTGCTCCATAAACCACGTCGGCATTCTCGACTAGTGTGTCCGCAAGCATATTGAGCGCCTGCTCACCAAAGCGGGGTTGGCGACGACGGACGGTTCCTTGGGTCGATGTCATTCCCCTCAGTGTAGCTGTGCACTTGGATTGGCAGTTGCACTCCTGTAGGATGAGGATTGGAATGGATTGTGATTTTGAAGACGGCCGCATTTCCTGTTCCCGCGCGATGACGTTGCTTCCAGTACCGGTAATTACGGCGTCATCATTGCCGGAGTCGGTGCCTGCGAC
The DNA here is from genome assembly GCF_040938575.1 of Ambystoma mexicanum. Taxonomy (NCBI): domain Eukaryota; kingdom Metazoa; phylum Chordata; class Amphibia; order Caudata; family Ambystomatidae; genus Ambystoma; species Ambystoma mexicanum. The sequence continues at coordinate 995,464,186 of NC_090922.1, forward strand.
TTCAAGGATGCCGGCATCAGGGGTTTAGGGGCTGTTTCCGGCATGCCGGTCCTACCGTTTACGGCATGCCGGAATGCACGTGCACCCTGGCTCGGAATCGACCGTAGATTCCGGCAGCAGTGCCACATGGACACTGTCGCACCGGCATGCCAGTAATTTTCTTTTTTTTACCGGCAACCTTGTAATGAGGCCCAATACCTGTTAGGTCCAGGTCAAGCACCAAATTTATGCTGAAAGAAAAATGCTCGCAAGCATTGAAGCAAGAAAATGCTGGTAGAGGAAGAAGACAGTATGGCTGACGACCAGGGCATTAACATTTTAATTTCTACTCCAATACAGAGTTCTGCCACTTTGTAACTGACTCAGAAGTGCGAAAAAGTGTGCTCTATGCAGGAATTTTAGGACCCTGTCCAAAATTATATTTTATGGGAAAACACGAGTGTAGAGGAGGAGCCAAGTCCCTTTGCCAGAAGTCCTGGCCCCATTTTGCCTATATGTTGGCAACCTGAAATTCCGACATGCGCAAAGTCAATAATGGTACCTATACCGCAAAGAGTCCTTGAAACAAGGTATCCATTGAGAAAAACCTATATGATGTACCTGCGAAGAAATGACAGTCTTCTGAAGGAAATTCTGGAAGAAGTGTGAAGGCGAAGACTGGTGATGTCACATGACGCAGAAATGATGCACCCAGAAGAGATGCCTATGAAGAGAGTACATAGACCATATAGAATTGTTTTGCTTTTTCACAGCCACGTGAAGGCACCTCAGAATTACACCCCCTAGACCTTAACAAAACAAGTTATTGGACTCCCAGAGGCAAAACATCACACATAAACCACTGGTTATATGAAAGAAAATGGCTTGTTATAGGCCCTTTATTCAACCTTTATACATACACACATAACATATAGACACTTATACATAAACATAGAAAAAGAGCATCACCGTTAATATGGTTGCAGAAGACACCTTCTTCTCGGCCATCACAACACTGCTTAGAACCATAGCAGCTAGGCAGAGAGATCACTCGTACTAACAGGGTCTGCAGAGGAGTATCCTCCCTCTCAGCGAGACTGCATCATATGGGGGTCCAGTTCTATCTGCCTTCCCAAAAGGAATACCTCTTCTCTTTATAGGAGAATTCCCCACCCCTCATTGGTTACCAGACTGCCTGGCCGAAGAGGAGACAATAAGCATGAGGAGCCAAGAGTGGAAAATTCCAGCTAGAAGTGGAAAAACTCAGCTCCTCTTCCTTGCCTTCTTTCCCAGTACCCCTTATCACTGTACCTGCAGAATGCTCCGACTCCCTTTCTTGCTTGTCCTTCGGCAGACAATACAACAACTATTCTCCACAGTTAGTTCAGCTGACATCCTTATGTGACCTTGCTTCCGCTGCAGAAATGCACGTCTACTTACTGAGCCCACGAAAATGTAGGCTTTCATTGTGGTAATGGAAGTGAATGTCCAAAATGGCCACGCATCTGCATTATGTTCGTTTAGCTCATTTTTGGCACACGCTCTACACTCCATCCCTTGGACAATCAACTACCATAACCCCGTGGGCGAAAAGATGGTTCCCAAAACCTACGGAACATCCTCCACCAAATTGGAATACACGAAATACAACATTAACAACAACAAACCAAAATAACTAAAGCCCCAAAAGCCCAAATAAAAGCGGAACGCAATGCCTCTGGAATCCATGCAAATAACTGACCCAACCAATTCCCGTCCTGATCTTGAGTGACCTGGGAAATAAAATCTTTCAACCCACCAATATGTTTTTCAATGGAATGGGAATGATCCTCCAAATTAAAGCAACGCATCCCTTCTACAGCATCACAATCCAAATTATGCTCCAAAAACAAATAAGCAATAGCAGCTCTAATTTGCAAAATAGCCTTTCTAAAATTTCTATCATCTAACAACAACTCTGCTAAAGCCTACAAAGTCTTGTTAAGCCCTTTCACTACTAAGCAAGCAAGTTTATTCATAGTTTTACATCCCCCGGCTGCCAGAACCCAAATCCCCACTATGGAAATGACTAACGCCAAAACACTTAGCTTCAGACAATAAATGCACATCATTGATTGGTACCGTCTTTGTCCAAAGCCCTCAGGCCAACCTTCTTCTCTTTGATAGACGCTTCCTTTGTCTCATCAATTTCCTTTCCTCTCCTGCTGTCCCCTCTCTTCCCCCCACGGCTTCCTTGCCTCCTTCCTCTGTCTCCTCCTTGGCTACCTTGCCCTCTCCTCCTTCCTCTTCTGCCCCCCTCGGGTTTCTTCTACACCTCCGCAGAGCGTACCTCTCATTTGTACCCCTCAAGTCTTTCAAGGATGCCAACCTTCTCCATATTGCCACTCTGAACTCTTGTTCTGCTGTTAAACACTCTTCTGACATCTACCGTCTCCTGGAAGAACTTGACCTTGATGTCCTTGGTCTAACCAAGACCTAGTTCACGGCCAGCTCTGTCACAAGCTTTGACACTCTCCTCCCCGATTGCCACAAGAACCTCTCCGCACCCAAATCCAACCAATCCGGACAGGGTGTAGCCCTGATCTTCCCGGAGTGGATCACTGCCTATGTCGTTCCTACGGAGGCCTATTCCTCTTTCGAATGCCTCGTCTGCAGGCTCTCTCTCTCTCTCCCCTAGCCATTCCCTTAGTGTGGCGACTATCTATCGTCAACCTGGTCAGATCTCCTCATTCCTCTCTGAGTGGGTGGACCTCTCCTCTTCCCTCCTGGTCTCGACCACTCAACTCCTCCTTTCTGGAGACTTTAACATCCAACTGGATGCTTCCTGTCCTTCCCCTGGACTCTTTCGATGACCTCTGCGACTTTCTCCCACTCTCTATTCTCCCCACTGGCCCGACTCACTCAGCAGGGCACACTCTGGATGTTCTGATCTCCTCAGACCTTCCCCTTTCTATACCTCTCACCACTCCTCTCTCCTGGAGTGATCACCTTCTCCTTTCCTCCCAGCCTACCCTCTCTAGCCCTCAGGCCAAGCCAACTCCAGCACTGCCACCCACTTCTCGGTTATCCGACCCATGAAGCGTGTGCCAGTTCAGGCTTTCACAGCCACCTTCTCACCTCTCCCTCCCACTTTGGCTGACTCACACCCTGACACAGCCCTTTCTATGCTCCACTCTGCTATATCTGATACTCTCGATGTTCTTGCCCCTGTCATGAGGATCCGCTTGAAGCCCAAAGCCAACTGCAACTCCTGGTACGACTCCAACCTCGTCACCCTCACACGCAAGTGCAAGGTGGGTGAGAGGAAATGGCGTGCTTCTGGTACATCCTCTGACAAACTGGCCTGCCGCCTACTCCAAAGGCAATACTGGCCCTCTGCCGGCACCAAGAAGAGAGCTCACATCCAAGCCTGCATTCCTGCGGCATCTAACAATTCGGCCAAACTCTTTAAAATCTGCAAGGAACTGGCCAATCCTGCTGCAGTCACTACCCCTCCTTTCCCCTCCCAGGCCCTCTGCATGGTTCTGGCTTCTCATTTCATCTCTAAAACTCAGGTCATCCTGTCCTCTCTCTCTTTCTCTCCCCCTCCTCCCTCTACCCCCTGCTCTTCCTCTGCCCCTTCCTCGGCCACCTCTCCTCCCTCCTTCTCTGCCTTTCCTCTGTTCTCCCCAGACGAGGTTTCTAGACAAGTCCGATCTATGAAAGTCTTGTCAAAACGGGTTCATCCCTGTTCCTCCAAAATCATCAAGGACCACCACATTGTTTCCTTGGCTCCTACTCTGGCCGACTTCTGCAAACACTCCTTCACCACTGGAGTCTTTCCTTCCCCCCTGAAGCACTCCCTTGTGCACCCTCTTCTTAAGAAACCCGCTGCCGACCCGTCCTGCCCAGCTAACTATCACCTTATCTCCATCACTCCTTTCCTGGGCAAACTCCTGGAAAAGCTTGGCATGTCTCGGCTTAATCTTCACACTGAATCTGTTGGTTGTCTTCATGACCATCAGTCTAGCTTCAGAGCTTCCAGAAGCACGGAAACTGCTCTCCTGAACATCCTTGAAGACCTGCTCTCCAACCTTTACTCCAAATCCCCCTCTGTCCTCATCTTACTTGATCTCTCTTCTGCCTTTGACACAGTCAACCATGCCATCTTGCTCAACCGTCTCTGTGATAAGCTGGGTATCGCTGGTCAGGCCCTGGCTTGGCTGACTTCTTTCCTCTCTGATCGACCCTCTCAGGTCCAACTTGGGTTCTTCCTCTCCTATCTCTACCTGTGGTGTTCCCCAGGGGTCGACCTCTCGCCCCCTGGCTGTTCAACCAATACCTGGCACTTCTTGTCCACTGCATTGCTGCTCTCTGCCCCAACTTTCAGTGCTCTGCGGATGACACTCAGCTCATTTTCAGACTATCTTCAACCACCTCTTCTCGTTCTCTCATTTCTGACTGTCTGCTATCCAGGAGTGGTGTTCCGCCAATGATCTCTGCCTCAATGCCAGTAAGACTGAGATTGTCCTCATCGGCTCACCTGTTCCCACTTTCCTGTCACTCTCTGGCTGGCCTCTCTTGGCCTTCTTCCTGCTCCTACCTGCAAGGCTAAAAGCCTTGGGGTCATCTTCGACTCCACACTCTCCTTCTCTCCTCACATCTCTGACGTCTCTAAGAAGTCTCATTACCAGCTGCACCTCCTCAGAGGTATTCTTCCTTTCCTCTCCTTCCCCCAGAAGGTCACTGTCTCCAGGGCTCTGATTCTCTCTCGGCTGGACTACTGTAACAGCCTCTTTCTAAATCTTCCTGCTTCCAGTCTCTGCCCTCTGCAACTCATCCAGAACTGGACTGCGAGACTTGTCCTTGGCCTCAAACCCAGGGATCATATCTCTCCATGACTGAAATCCCTGCACTGGCTCCCAGTGGCTGCAAGGATTAAGTTCAAAACCCTCTGCATTGTCCACAAGGCCGTCTGGGGCCTGGGGCCTCAATACCTTCAACTCTCTTTTTCTAAATATCTTCCTTCTTCAGCTCTTTGCTCATCTACCTCCAACTCCCTCAGGGTCAGTCGCTTCTCCAAGCAACAAATTGGTGGTAGCCCTCTTTCTTCGGGTGGGGACCTCCTCTGGAACAGCCTCCCTGCCTCCCTGAAATATGAGGAGAACCATCTACAGTTCCAGAAGCACCTCAAACCTTCCTCTTTGCTTCTGCTTTCTCTCCTCCTCTCCCCTGCTAAACTCCTGGCTGAAACTGCACTGGTCACCTGGCCTCCCTCTTATCTCAGGTGGCCCATGTCCCCTCCTCCACCAGTTGCTTACCTGCAATGCTTCCCTGGCAACCCCTGCATTTGGGGACCGTTTTCTGTATCCCTACAGTCCCTTACCAGCACTTGGCACCTGATGGCTGCACTTACCCTTGCACTTGCCACCAGCTGGCCGCACTTTTTACTTATTGCTTTAATATTCTTTTTATTTTTTACTGTCGGTCCCATGTACTGCACTGTCCCTTTGCCGCCACACCTTTCCCCTTCCCCCTTCCCCATGCACTTGCGCAGTCTCAATGACACATGGCCTAGTAAGATCGTTGTCTCTGTCTTCCCTCTGTTCCCCCTCCCTTGCCTCGTCACGCCTTGAAACACTTGTGTATAGGCATGTTATAAAAGCCATTTCCTATCATATATCAGAAGTACAATCGGGTGACAGGACAGAAAAGAGAACAGATCGCATAGACCGCCGAACAGTCTGCAAAGGAAACATCATTAAGCCAAGACAAGTTAAAGCACAGGGACCACCCAAAATGTTACCAGGAGTATATGACTAGGTATAGTTCCCACATGAGAATAACCAACCCGTAGGAAGTTTCACATGATTCAAGTGACTGGCAGTCAAAACAGTAAAATTACACACCATGTTATTGGATACATCAACACAAACACTTGGTGGTCGCGCACACAAGCGCTGCTCAAAATCAGACATTTACTGATCTAGTTCGGATCACAAATCATTTGATGACAAACATCCGCAGGAGCAACATTGTAAGTGATGATGTGAGTCATGTTCTTCAATCGGCGGTCCGTGTCCGCACAGAACTTACAATACTCATAAACAGAAAAAGAACTTTGTACGTTGGAATCCTCTACCAGAGAATCCTCATGCAATACCCCAAATAGATGTCGCAATAGCGGGTTAGGTGTTGGTACAGCCACAAGGCAGGTGGAAATCAGATTTGAGGAATTGTGTACATCCGACAGACAGAAATGTGAGATGTTTAACACGCGTTAAGCCATTTAAGGTTGCCCGACTATGGCTGAATAGGCATGCTGCACAAAGAACATAGAAACTGCAGAAGGGGGCGAGGCATTATTATGTGTATGCCCTCGTCGTTTCCTCAGAGCACCGCGATATGCTGCAATGGACGCATCATCTGGTGCAAAGGTTGTTGCAGACATGTCAGTCCTCATCCAGATTCCCGACTCCATCTGTAGAATGGAAACATTTACCACCTCTTCCAGCATGTCCCCGAACCACCCCCCTATACCCCTGAAGACACTCCACCTCGCGTCACACAGACAACCAGCATACTCAGGATCTAAAGAATCAAAATTCAAAAACAAGAGATCAGGGGTGTACATCACTCGCGCAAATAACAATTGTCAGTGGGAATATGAGTCAATTTCCTTTTTCCAGGTTCCATCACAAGAACCATCTGATCCTCTCCTGATGCAATTACATATGCCAGGACGGACGGACCATTAGGCTTTTCTACCCATACCTTGGCACCAGGAACCATTATATCTGATGAGCCAAAACCCCTTTTCTCCACGAATTGCCACTACCACAGGCGGTTCCCCTTTTTTCACCATGGACAATTTCACAGGTACCAATATCAGCTGTGCCACCCTATCTCCCTTATGGATAGGCAAATATTTTATCTGCTATTCATAAGAATTACCTTGATTTCTCCTTGATAGTCTGCATCCACAATCCCTCCCAACACCTCAATACATCTCAGGGCTAGTCCAGATCTAAGAGCAATTAATCCCATATGGTCAGATAGAATTCGCACCTCAATCCCTGTCTCAATCACAATTATGCCCCTGGGCTCAAGTCATATTTCTTCCCTTGCATGCAGATCCACCCCAGCAGACTCAGGGGTGGCTCTAAGGAGCCAACGCCCTGGAGACATTTCACAATATAAAAGGGTTTCCATAGCTCTGTTAGGTTTACATTGTAAGGCTGGCATTAAATATGCGCATCAATGGAGTCTCACCATTCACAATGGGACGGTTGTTGAGAATCTGAACCACATCCAACACATGCTCTCGCCACCCTTTCAGGGTGCCCTCACCAGTTTTTTTGCAACTGTTCTTTCAACAATCCATTAATTCTCTCAGTTAACCCTGAAGCCTCAGGGTGATATGGTACATGAAAGATCCATTCAATACCTTTTTCCGGGCAATAGTCCAAAACCAACTTCCTCTTGATGTGTGACGCATTATCACTTTGAATCTGAAAGGGAACTCCATAATACACAGCCACTTGATCTAAACAATTTCATTGTGTTCAATTAGGTGGCTCTTTTGCATGGCAACACCATTAAATAACCAGAATACATGCCCACAATGGTACACGCATATTGACATCCTCAGCTAATGGGCATGGGACCGATATAATCAATCTACCAAATCTGTCGGGGCAATTTACCCCGTTTCAACATGCCATGAATTATATGTGGAATAGATCTTTGTTTCTGATGTTGGCAAATGGGACATTGTAAAATTACTGTTTTCACAATCTCTAATGGAAGGCTAGTTCCCCTATCTTGCGCCCACCTGATAGTAGCTTTTTCTCCGAGATGCCCACTCTTCTGCTGGGCCCATTTAGCAATCCTTTCAAAATCATCTTCCTCAGCCCTCGTGTCCATGACCAAAATCTTATGTTCGTCTGCAACAGAATTGAACCACCGTTCTAGTGAATCCATTGCACAATATGCATCTACATGATACACAGTTACAGTAGTATGCATTACCATTTCAGCAATGTCTTGCCACAGTTCCTTTCCCCATACTTCTTTAGTATACATTTTCCATCCATTCTTTTGCCAGGTAGGCAGCCACACAATCAACCCATTTGCGACGGACCATGAGTCCGTATAAATGTAACAAGGCCCAGGCATCTCTTGCTTTAAAGCCTGATACATTGCATACAATTCCGCAAATTGGCTACTCTTCCCCTTTCCAGAGGTAGTTAACACTTTTTTTGATTTAGTATTATATACAGCAGCTCCAGTGTTGCTCAGTTCCCACATATTTAGCTGAACCATCAGTAAACCAGGCATGTTCAACATGCTCACCTGTTAATTCTCCATAGGGAATTCCCCATTTTACTGGCGATTCATTGATTTTCCTTCCCTCCTTGAGCTCCAGATCCACTAATGGAACTCCCGCCACCTGCCTGTGTAATTTTGCCACTCCACCCTTTCCTGTCTTGGCACGATCTTGAATGTACCATTTCCATTTGATGATACTGGCCTCCTGTGCATGCCCTATTCGATGTGTTTTAGGGGAGCTCAGTACCCACTGCATGTAGTGATAAACAGTACCCGCACCTCCCTGGGATCCAGCCCTTTGTGCAAAGTAAATCACTCCTAATTACCTTCCCACACAAATAAAGTTTAAGACGCACGATGAACTCAGTCTGGAAAAAAGCCAATCACACAGAATATATGATGCTTGCATTTATTATCTACAGTGTCTAATGAGAACTAAGCAGCAATTTACAATAATGTGGAAATAGAAAAGTGCAAGCTATATAATGCCAATTATCAATCACAGATGAATATGCAATTATTTGGTCTTACGCTCCTAATAAAATGTAGATGAAGGTACGATCTGATCACACCCAGGACCCTCGCCGCTACAGGTGCCTGGCACTCCTCGGAAGAGGAGGGGAGGACTGGCCAAGCCCCCACAGTCCTACACCAGAGCGGGGATGTGATGCTAGGAGTCTCGGCCCAGATAGTGCACAGCTGGTCGTCCAGGCACTGTTCTTCTTGGTACGCGCGTCTTTCCAACAGCCCAGGATGAGTCCTCCATTCCCTGGTCCAAGTATAGTTCTCTTATTAGGAGCTGCACGTCAATCATCATGACGTGTCAGCTCTTCGAGAAACTTCTAGGCTCACCCTTCCGGGCAGTAAACATGTTTTCGCTTGGAAAGTTACAAGACTGGAAACAGCCAGTCTTGGCTCCCAGGCTTCGGGCACTGTGTTTTGAGAAGATCTGACATTCTTGCCTTATCAGTGCACCTGACTCGCAGAGCGAAGACGAGCAAAGCTGTGCCTAGCTCCCAAGGGCTGCGTAGAGCCTCTTGCAAATGCTAGATGTTTTATGTCTTCAGAAAAGGCCTTCACAATTAACCCCTTGCAAGCATGCAGGCTCACCCAGTTCGAGAAGCCTGGTTGATGTCAGCATTTTCCTCCACGCTTCGAATGGGCTCTAATACACACAAGATAGCTCAGTGGGTTAGTGCAAATGCAGGTTACTGCAAGCGCCTAGCAGCTTATCACGACACTGCAAGATCGGTATTTCAAGTCCGATCCATACATCACGACCCAGCGTCCTTTGTACCGTATCCACGAGTGCCCAATAACATGCTAAAAATTGTTTCTCAAAAGGAGTATATCGGTCACCAGCATCAGGCAACTTCTGACTCCAAAATCCTAGAGGCACCCGCTTCCTGTCCTGTTTTTGCCACAAACTCGAGTTTGCATAGGTATCCTGTACGGATACACTTAGCTCTACCTCCCCATCCCTCAACAGCCATAAATCAAGCACTTTCTGTATGGTGTCTTTGGCTAGTTGGAACACTCTATCTGCTCTTCACCCCATTCAAAACTGAATTTCTTGCATGTCACTTTGTTAAGGGGCACCAGAATCTGCCCAAATGTGGTATATGTTGTCTCCAGAAACCAAACAACCCAATAAACTGCTGAACTTGTTTCTTAGTTCTCGGAGTGGAAAACTCAAGGATCCTTTGCTTTGCTTTTGGCACCATTTCACAATGCCCATTATGCCACTGAATTCCCCAAAAAATCATAGTCCCTGCCGGACCTTGGGTCTTTGCCGCATTAATTTCCCACCCTTCCTTCCGTAGTCCTTCCATGATGAGATCTAGGTTCACTCGCCACGCTATGCTCATCTTTTCCTTGTATCAAAATGTCATCAATGTAATACACAATTTGCACATCTAGTTTGTACAGAATTTTGTCTAAATGTTCTGCCACAAGCCGGTGACAGATGGTCGGGCTATGCATGTATCCCATTGGCAGGCATTGGAACGTGTACTGCCTCCCATTCCAGGAAAATGCAAACTGCTCCCGACACTCATCAGCAATCGGTTCGGTGAAGACGGCATTAGCCAAATCCAACACTGCATACCAGGTTCCCTCAAACTTTTGTACATTTTCAATCAAAGTCACTGCATTAGGGACTGCGGATATTAATGGAGGAGTGTATTTATTCAACTCACGATAATCAACAGTCATCGGGTAACTTCCGTCCGGTTTTTTAACAGGCCAGAACGGATTGTTCCAAGCCGTGGTTACGGGGCACAATACACTGGCTTCTACATATCCTTTAATGGTGTCCGAAATTTCCTTCTGCCCCTCCCAGGAATTCGATATTGTTTCATGGATACTCTTTTGGTGGCTATTGGAAACCTGCACCAGGGGCATTCTCAATTTTCCGACAATCACGGGGGTACAAGTTAAAGCACTGACCCCAAATTGATAAACCTGACCTTCCAATCCGAGGGATAACCCCTCTAAAATGTAAAATCAAATAATATATACAGGGATAGGAACCACCAACACCTGATGGGTGTCCCTTTTCAAGCTTCCAATTTTCCTATCAATTTTAGTCTGGACGGCAAGGGTCTCTTTTCCCCCAAACCTCTATTTGTAAAATGTCTTCCCTTAAACCTTGAAGAATTTCAATGTATCAATGAGGCCACCACCCCGGTATCAATTAAGGCGCGTACCTCTTGTATGTTTCCTGACTGCCAAAATAATTTAACCTTTACATGAGGCTGTCTACCTTCAATTGGGCAGTTGTTACCAGAGTTTGACCACTATCCTGTACGTACTTTGAGTGCATGTGGTAGACCCCATTACCAGCACTCGACACCTGATGTCTGCACTTACCCTTGCGGGCCGTACTTGGTTATTGTTATTTATTCTATTTATCCCATCCCATGTACTGCACTGTCCCCTTTCCCTTCCCCCGTACTTCCCCTTCCCCCGTACTTCCCCTTCCCCCGTACTTCCCCTTCCCCCTCCCATGCACTTGCGTAATCTGAATGACACTTGGCCTAGTAGGATCGCTGTCTTCCCTCTGTTCCCCCTTCTTTACCTCGTCGCACCTTGAAACAATTGTGTATAGGCGCGTTATACATGCCATATCATATCATATCACATAATTTCCACCATCGCAATCACCATTTTCCGCAAATCCGCATTAATCGGCTGGGATTGGGGAGACATATCTGGAGACCCATCATCCCCCTCCTCAGGAGGGGGTGCAGATTGAACCTCATCCCTCCTGTGCTTGTGTACCTCCTGTCGCTTCACTTGTTTATAACGCTCTTTCCCATATAGTCCTCGCTTTTTATACAATTGATACATTTCCTGGATCTCAATCCCATCAATATCTTCATGCGGCACTCCATGTTTTAGCAGTGCTAAAAACCTATCCTTTCTGGATACGCGAGAATCTCGACTGTGAAACCTCTTCCCGGGAGTGCGTCTGTCACTTCGACCCTCTGTTTCTCGCTCGTGGGGTCGTTCCTCTGCTTTTTCCCATTCTCCTAGGTCTGCCAATTGTCTAATAGCATCCACCAGCTCATCGGTCATTCGACCAGTCATTACCACCAAGAGGGTCATCGTGACATTCTTATACGCCGGCGGGGCAGTTCGAATGAAGGTATTTCTAGCTGAAACAGACAATGCTTTGATTCCCATATGTTGAGTGTCTAGATTGCCTCTTTCATGGCATGTTCCCTCACTCTTTGTATGGCCTCTGTCAATGTGTACCACTTCTTATCCTCGGTCGGCCAATCTGAGGTGATGGGATTCTTACGGTTACACCCGTGCACCGCTAGTTGTAATAAAGACATTTGAACCTCTTCCCCCATCGTCCTCGTGAGAAGGACCTGCACGTAACATTTCTTGCACATGTGTTTCCTGCATCAATGACAGAAACCTGGCAGAGTCCGTGGCATCTACCCGGAGACCTACCGCCCCTCCATCAAATAACCTGACCATCCAGGTTAACAAAGATTCACCAGCTTTTGGTTTTAATCAGCTGATGATTTCCCCAGCCTCTTGGATTATTCAGACTAGGACGCACTCGTATGTGCAACACGGGTTTTGCGTTTACCTCCTTCTGACCAGATTCTGGCCTGGGCGAGACCTCTGGCTCTGACCCACTCTCTGTACTAGTGCTGTCAAATATATCTTCATCCCACTTGTCGCGGTCCCAATAAACCCCTGCTGAAGCAATCACAGTTGCCACCTTATGAGAATTCACTCTCCCTCTTCTCTTTTGATATTTGTTACTAGCAACCCTCACAGCAGCTCGCTCTGCTACCGCTTGAAATTTCTCTGCCTTATGATACAGCTCCATTTGGAACTGCTGCATTAACGCAATCTGTTTATCAGCGGCCAGCTCCTTTTCCAACCTCAGGACACTTGCCTGTAATTCCACATTCTGTTGGTGCACCTTTTGAAAAGCATGCAATAGAATCCAGCCTCTTCTTCCTAGAGCCTAACAATCTTTCCCTTTTTCCACAGGCATCTGTTACAGGCAGCCCACCACTTCAGCCGGCCTTGCCTCTCCTATACTGTTATCCCAGGACCCGCACCACATGCCCAGGTCTGTACGACTTTGTCATACGGACCCTTGGTCCACCCTGGACACATCACCTCAGGACAGTCTCCGCCTCTGGAGCTTCCTTTTTTCCTAAACAGGGAACTCATGTTATCAAATGAATATTTCATGTCCCTATCATCAAAAACTCACAATACACCAAAACTATAAAGTTCTCATATTAGCAGGGCTCTTTGGCATCAATATCAGCACAAAGACCCTGCTCGCAGTGCCAAAATGTTTTGCTTTTTCTCGGCCACATGTAGGGACCTCAGAATTATGCCCCCCAGACCCTAACAAAACAAGTTATTGCACTCAGGCAAAAAAATCTCACATACCACTGGTTCTATGGAAACAAAATGGCTCGTTATAGGCCCTTTATTCACCTTTTATACATACACAAATAACATAGAGACACTTATACATGAACATAGAAAAAGAGCATCACTGTTAATATGGCTGCAGACGACACCATCATCTCGGCCACCACAACCCTGCTTTGTCCCTGAGCAGGTAGGCAGAAAGATCACTCGTACTAACGGGCTCTGGAGCGGAGTGTCCTCCCTCTCACCGAGACTGCATCACCCGCAGGTCCAGTTCCATCTGCCTTCACAAGAGGAATACCTCTTCTCTTTATGGGGGAATCCCTGCCCCTCATTGGTTACCAGACTGCCCTCTGCCGAAGAGCAGACAATAAGCATGAGGAGCCAAGAGTGGAAAATTCCAGCTAGAAGTGGAAAAACCCAGCTTCTCTTCCTTGCCTTCTGTCCCAGTACCCCTTATCACTGCACCTGCAGAATGCTCCGACTCCCTTTCTGGCTTGTCCTTCGGTGGACAATACAACAACTATTCTCCACAGTGAGTTCAGCTGACATCATTATGTGACCTTGCCTTAGCTGCAGAAATGCACCTCTACTTACTGAGCCCACGAAAACACAGGCTTTCATTGCGGTAATGGAAGTGAATGTCCAAAATGGCTGCGCATCTGTGCTATGTTCTTTTAGCTCATTTTACACACACACACTACAAGAATCTGATGGCGAAGTAAAGAATTGAGCAACATTTCATGAGCAAAATGAAGATTGCACGTGCGGAGAGCAGTGAAGAAAATGCAAAGCCGGTTTATAATTGTACAGATGCAGTAACGCAAGTAGACTAAGTAATCATAAGGCTGGCTATACGTTGTGAATAGATTGCAGGAGGTGCCACCAATAGATATAGAATCTGTGTGTATAATCTGGATGTTTCATGACGCATTTTAGCAAACTTGGACCCCATGAATAGAAGGGCTGAAAGTGTGGTGCAGTAGAATAAAACAGCTGACGGTGAAGGAAGATTCAAGAAGGCTTGTCTGACCCACTGTCAAGAGTTGGGGCAACCAAGAAACTGGTTATCTATTCGAGGCCATACAATGAACGTGAGAAGCAATACGTGCTCCTGTTGAGGTGAAATGGAAAAACACTAGAAGCGCCATGTTTATTCATTTAATAGTATTAAATACAACAAAGTAGCTCAAAACGTGGTCTCCTATCACATGGTCAGATGAAAATAGACTTTGGGCAAGCTACACCGAGACCAGAAGATTTATTTATTTTTATTTTATTCGGATTTGTAGAGCGCACGTCAGCCCGGGGGCATCGTGGCGCTTGTTACAGACATATCTTAGTTGCATATATATGAGTAATACCTCATTTACAGGAGCAGGTATGAAATTTGTACACATTTACAGTGCAGTATATTTACATAGGTTAGTGAGTGTCACATATTATTGTGCAAGGAAAGAGGTCTTGAGTTTCCTCCGAAAAATCGGGAGTGAGTTCTCCGCTCTAATGTCTGCAGGTATAGCGTTCCAGGACTTGGCAGCAATGTAGGGGAAGCTTAGGCCACCGGCTTTGGCTTTTTTGATGCGTGGGATTTGAGATGGTCTCTGATAGGTAGGAAGGGGCGGAAAGGGAGAGGAATTTGTGTGTGAGGGTGAGGATTTTGAGTGTGATCCGCTCTTTGACCGGGAGCCATTGGGCTGAGTGTCTGGCCTGGGAGATATGCTCTCTTCTTGGGATGCTAAGAGCGACCCAGAGAGCATTGTTCTGTGTGACTTGTAGTCTGTTTAGGTTTTCTGGCGATGTGCCTGCTAGGAGGGCATTGCAATAGTCCAGTTTAGCTCCAATGGTTGCTCTGGCTGTTGAAAGGCAGTTAGGTTTTGAGAGGTATGGCTTGATGGCATTTATAAGTTTGGTGGTATGCGCAGATGAGGAAGTGATTGCGCTGACTTGTCTGGTCATTGATAGTGAGGAGTCTAGGTATACTCCCTGTGTCTTGACAGCTGTGGATACGGTGATGATGGAGTTGTCAATGGAGAAGTTGGCGTACAGTTTGTCCAGTTTGTCGAGTGTGCTCTGTTGACCTAGTATCATGATTTCAGTCTTGTCTCCATTAAGGCAGAGGCCATTAACTGCCGTCCAAGCCTGGATGATGGAGTATATCGTGTGGAGTGCCTTGGCGTCTTCGTGGTATGATCCTGAGAGAGGTAGAAGTACTTGTGCGTTGTCCGCGTAGTTCGTGTACGTGATACCATGTGAGTCGAGTTTGTCAAAGAGAGGCTTAGTGAACAGGTTGTTAAGTGTGGGTGCATTGCAGGATTCTTGAGGGACCCTGCAATGGATTGTAGTGGGTGTGGCGTTAGCAGTGTCCGAGACGACTTTCATGGCTCTTCCCTCGAGGAAGGCGGTGATCCAGAGAGCTGATTCTGAGAAATTGGCTGAGTGTGTGAGGTAAGGGTCTTGTGATCAACCAGATCAAATGCGGATGAGAGATCTAAGAGGAGCAGTAGGGCAGGCTTGCCCTTATCCAAGATTTGGGTGATCTGACTCTTCAGATCCACCAGGGCTGTTTCGGTGCTGTGTCCTTTCCGGAAGCCTAATTGCCTGGTCCCTAGGATGGAGTGGGTTTCCAGAAAGTGTTGGATTTGGCAGTGTGCGGCTTTGTCCAGTAATTTCAAGAGGAATGGCACTGTAGTTATCGGTCTGTAGTTGTTGGGTTGTAGGGGGTCGAGGGTAGGTTTTTTTAGGAGGGGGCGGACCCAGGCCTCTTTGAGGCTAGCTGCGATAATGCCTGATTTAAAGGACGCATTGATGAAGGGCGTAAAGAGTGGCGCAAAGCAGTCTGCGCAGTCTTTGAGCCTGGGCGGGCATATATCGCCTTTACAAGGGTTTGAGATTTTTTAGTAAGTTGATAACTTCTGGTTCAGTAACATCACTGAAGGAGAAGTCAGGTATGGTGGGCTTAGACGAGGCGGGTGTGGAGTTGGTAGTCTTGGTTCCTTTCTGTTTAGTCAATGCTTTGCAATGGTCTTTGATTTTCTTTCGGAGAAGGTCAATATTGTGTAGCATGGCAGCTTGGATACTAGCACACCAAGCTTCATCTTTGATTCTTTCATCAGGTGTATTGGGGGGGAGATGAGCTCTTTAAAAATGGCGAAGATTTCTTTTGAGTGCGATTTGGCAATAGAGATTTGTGTGTTGAAGGTGTTGGCTTTGGCAGCGGTGATGGCTGTTTTGTATTGGTGGGAGATTAAGTTGAATTTGTTTTTGGCACTGCTGCAGGGGTTGGTTTGCCAGTTTTTTAGTGCTTCTCTTTTGCGGGAGCGCATTTAGTGCAGTTCTTCAGTGAACCAAGAGTTGGTGTGTAGTGATTTTTCTTTTTTCCATTCGAGTGGTGCTATTTCATTAATAGCTTTAGTGATGACATCTTTGTAGATGTCTGCTAGGATATTGGGGTCATTAGCGAATAGGGGTGCTAGTTCGGGGATGTTGAGGTAAGGGCGCAGGTTATCCTCTTTGAGCTTTTTAGAGCTTCTGACTTGTGCAGCAATAGCAGGGGTCAGAGTTTTGTGGTTTTTGGTGATTGGAACAGAGAATTCGATACAGTTGTGGTTGGTCCAGGGCAGTGAGGTGTTAGAGGTGATAGTAGCGAGGCAATGGCCTTTGGAGTGAGTTGGAGTTTCTACTTTCTGGGTGAAGCCTAAGTCACTAAGTTCCTTGGTGAGGGTGACCGTAGGTCTGTCTTTAGCTTCATTGAATCCCAGATTGAGGTCTCCTAGTAGAAGTGTTTTAGTAGAGCTTTTGATATTATTACTGAGAATGTGTATGATGTTTTCCTGAGAGTCTAGGGTGAAGCCTGGGGGACGGTATAGTAAGTGAATATTGATGGTGCTGTTGGTGACAGTGTGAGTTTGGCCGATCAGGGGTCAGAGTTGCTGGTCGAGGAGTGAATGAGGAGTCGGAGATGGAGTTTCTCCTTGTAGAGAGTGCTACCCCGTCTCCTATTCATTCAGGTCTGTCTTGTCCGAATATGGTGAAGCCTGGTGGTAGTGCAAGTGCAATGGCGGGGCCTGATGCTTCATGTAACCATGTTTCTGTGATGGCTAATAGGTCAATGTTGTTGTTGGTTATGAGGTCATGAATATCTGATGCATGAGCTGGGAGGGAGCGGACATTGAGGAGGGCACATTTGATGTGAGGTGTGTGTAGTTTATTAGTGGAGGCGTGGGTGTCGGATGTGTCTGGTATGTTGTGTGTGGTGACATTGTGGGGGTATGGTTTGGTTAGTGGGTGGTTGTTTGTAGGTATGTGGATGTTCAGTGCGAGGGATGTGTTTGGAAGTGGTGCGGGAGCTCGGTCTATAGTTTCTGTGTTCTGTGGGAGGGGGTTGTGTGCAAGGAGAGTGAGCAGCATGGTGGTAGCAGGGATGGGGGTAGTGGTGGGCACAGTCAAATTGGGTTGGGTGGCCCCGGTCAGTGGTGGCAGGAACAGATTGGTTCAGAGTGGGCTAAAAAGCATACTAAGGTACAGAGAAATGTCAATGTGGCCTACGAACAGCAAGAGGCACAGTCAAGAGGGCAAATGTGGCCTATAAGCGACCATAAGGTACACTCAAAATGCCAGATGTGGCATAGAACAGAGCAACATATGCATATCATATAGTTCAGCTATGTGAGTGCAGAAAAACAGTTCTAGCAGGGGGGGCTAGATGCGGTTTGCAAAATGTACTACAGGATACAGTAGTTTCAGCACAGTAGGCAAGTCATACAGTTTGGCTAGCAGAATACTGGGAGGCAGTTCTAGCAGAAGGGCTAAATGGGGTTTGCCAAATATTCAACAAAATACAGTTTCATCACGTGTATACAAGGTAGGCATCATATGCAATTAGGTTACAGTGAATATTATGATGAGAAACCTTACTCGGACAGGTTAGGTGGGAGGCAGTGCTAGGCTAGATGCAGGTTCAAACAAAAAGGCAGTGCTAGGCTGGATGCAGGTTCAAACAAAGAGGCAGTGCTAGGCTAGATGCAGGTTCAAACAGGGAAGCAGTGCTAGGCTAGATGCAGATTATGGCAGTAAGGCAATGCAAAGCTAGATGCAGGTTCAAGCAGGGAAGCCGTGCTAGGCTAGATGCAGGTTCAAACAAAAAGGCAGTGCTAGGCTAGATGCAGGTTCAAACAGGGAGGCAGTGCTAGGCTAGATGCAGGTTCAAACAAAAAGGCAGTGCTAGGCTAGGTGCAGATTATAATGGAGAGGCATTGCGCTTTGCTCGAGCTACAATCATGGTGGGCAATATTGTGGCTTGCAGACAATAAGTTACACCTTTACAGTTCTTTCTAATGAACGGCACAAGGATGAGGGTGTCATATGACGGATGGGTGACGGTGTTGGTGTTAGTGAATGGAGATGTGGGCAAAAGCGAGGAAGGGTTTTCTTCAACAACAGTCTCTTACCGGCTGGCGAACTGAGTCGGGTCCGGTACAGTCTGCGTACTGGTTATCCGGATGGGGCAGCGTAAGGGTGCTGAGGAAGATCAGCCAGGGGTTCCTGGCGACGGCTACTGGCAGGCCTGGACAGGTCGTTGTCCTTAGTCCAGTGGTCCTTTGGGTGGTGGACCGGCTTACACCTTGCCGGCATGGAGTTGGCTATTAAGAATAGCTATCAGCCAATCAGTGGCGGTAGCCTGGGTGGAGGAAAGGCTTTGGCCCGAAATTAGGTAAACAAAGTGAGGTCGGCCATCTTTGAAAGGGCAAAAGCTTCGTGGGGACCAATGGATTCCAATGCAGGACTGCTCTCGGATAGTTGCAATCAGATATTATGGGGAACGAAAGTGTTTCGGTTCCGGCGCAGCAAATGCAGATGTATTTATACCACAATCCCTGAGATAGTGGCGGATTGGGTTTCTGGAATGCGGGTAGCTGTAGAATGCTCCATCGGCTTA
This sequence comes from Ambystoma mexicanum, assembly GCF_040938575.1. NCBI lineage: Eukaryota > Metazoa > Chordata > Amphibia > Caudata > Ambystomatidae > Ambystoma > Ambystoma mexicanum. The sequence goes on from NC_090922.1 coordinate 995,483,330, forward strand.
CCTCATAGCATGTATCAGCTGTGAGGTGGGGGCCACTGCTCCGGCAGTGGTGAGGGGCACCTGCTCCTCTCATCCTCGGAAGCACACGGAAGCACAGTCTGAGCAAGATAAGGCCATGCTCACACTCCCAGGCACATTCTCAGGCACAATGATCCTTTGCAAGGCCAAGTTCAAAGAACAAATTGAATGGCAGACCGTAGGAGTGATGATGAATGTTGAGCTAATTGGTGGGGAGGTATGGTGAAGTCCAACCTTCCAGCATGGGGTACCAGCTTGCATGCTGCTAACGAGTTGAATATTCCAGAAGGGTACAAGCATGCCAACCAATTGCAGAGGGCCACGTAGCAAAGAGCCCTATAGTTTGAAAGCCAACGAAACGTTGTGTATTAGTATGACACGAAGATGACTTGCACAAGGGGTGGGTTTAGCTGTCCACCTGACTGAGACCCAATCACAACCTGTCCCTATATAGAAAGTATACTTAGATGTTCCCCTTAAGCCTATCACAACTCCACATAGGTTTTCTTACTTTGCCACGAAGTGTGACGTCGATGATGATGAATTTTTGTTATAAAGCTGTGTTTTTCTATGTGAATCATTGAGAGAATTCTTGTGCTGCGTCCGTTGATGCCCATTGTACTCCCTGTTTTAGACAATGGCAATTAAAACAGTTGTGTTTTGCCAACTTGCTGAATCGGTATGATTATTGATGTTAGAGTAAAATCTGCATCCCCATCTATCTCGGATACTGTTATGTCGTCTTAAAGGGCCTACAGGTTCACTTGGTAGCAGAAAGAGGATGGTTCAGACCCGACGGTTAGAAGGACTTTAGCGTTTTTTGGATAGTTGGACACCCTCCGCCATCTAGCCGGAGGATCGCAAGGTTTCCTGTGGAGAGTGGGTGATGTACAATTCTTGCATGAAAAATAATACAGGTGGGACGAGTCCCTCTTTGCCAAAATCCCTCCTGGTTTCCACAGGCGCTGAGCGGACCGAAGAGGATGGTGGCCGATTGGAGGAGGGGTCGATACTGAGTATCTTGAGCCCAAAAAAAATTGAGAGTAGATTCAGGGGACTGGCAAAGTAAGGGAATGGGTAATTGTGGTAATGAACTAAAGTAACAGGGGGGTTATTTAGTTTATGATGAGAAGTGTTTGAATGAGGAGTGTTCTGTAAAGCCCGGTTTCCTAGCTCAAGGAGCTTTAGAAGGAGTCATTTCAAAACCCAAGTGGGTGTTTAAGCGGCACATAAACAAGGTTTATGATGGGGAATGACTCAATCTCCAATTGGAGTATTTTAGAGGCTAAGAGAAAAGGAGTATCATGATGAGATATATGTAAAGTCGACTTGTCTGTTTGTGTATTTTGAAATTGAAAAGAAATGTCGAGGAACATCAAGAGTAAATTGTGAGGCTAAAGAAGAAATAGAAAGTTGTTCCCTAGTCATTGTATCTGCCGGCTGAAAAGATAGGCTGAGATAATTGAGAAGTAGAGGCTTTGAGCGGCGACTGTTGGAGCACGTTCATATTTGTTGTTTTTCTTGAAACGTATCTGTGTAACAACTAAACGGTAAGCATTGATTGTCAATTGAGACTTGTCACAATGGGGGATGTTACTCCACTGATGCACATGTGCAAGAGACTGCTGAAACACGCACCCTAGCTCAAACAGTATAGTGCGTAATGGGTAACGGGTACAGCAGACAAAATGTTCATGCCATGGCCATACAGGGATCGCTGTCAAAGGCAGTTTTGCAACACATGACCACATACTTGCATGCTGCGTACACAGGAAAGAAGTTGGAAAAGAAAAGAGGTTAGCTATTTTAGAAATCTGGAAGATGTACCACGAGGAACGGGAAGATCTGCCTCCTGACGACTGGATGCTTAAGCAGTGTAGGGACATGTGCTGAGCCTTCTGCTCCCCGTTACCTCACCCGAAGTAAATGGCGATAGTACAGGAGATGTAGAATTATATCCATTAAGGGAATTGAAAGCGGTGAAGGGATGTAGTAATCCGACATCTGAAATGCCTGCCTATGGCAGTGATGATAGTCCAGAGGAAAGTAAGAGAAAAGAGGAGATCGTTAAGGTCTTACAGGATAAGGAGGAGAAAAGCGAACAACCAAATGTGACCCTAGATATAGAACGAGAGATTAAGAGATGGAAAGGAGAAAAGGAGAAAGCTGATAAGGTAACGCTCGTACAGAACGAATTGATGGGTAGACAGATATTGGTTAAGCTCCATGGGAGATGTATCGAGGAAGTTAGGCAATCAGGACGAACAGGATAGAAAAGACTGGGAATGAGAGCAAAGATTGAAGAAGGATGAACAGAAGAGAAAGAATAGGCAGAGGCGAGAACATATGTATCAAGAGGAGCAGCGAAGGAAGGAAAGGGCAGAGGAGCAAAGACAACAGAGAGCAATCGAAGAACGAGACACGCAAGGGAAGAAGAGACAAGAGGAGAAAGCACAGAAATTATGGGATAAAAGAATACAAAGACGTAGGTAAGAAGAAGAGCATAGAGAGAATGGAAAGGAAGAAAAAAGACAAAAAGAGGAAAGAAGAAGAGGAAAGTGTTAGACAGGAAGCAAGAAGGCGATGAGAATTAGATGAAGAAAAGGAGTGAAAACAGAGACAAAGGGAACGTGATATTGATCGCATTCAGAAAGAGTTAAAGGAATCAAGCACAGTAATATTGTGGAGCCAGAAAGAGAAGTTCCTCCCGTCGCAGGGAGCAATGTCAGGGCAATCTAAAGTTACTTTAGATGAGAACTTTGAGCTAAGGAGCATCGGGGATAGGATCGGTAGATCCTATCAAGATATGAGGGAACAAAGTGAATCGGGAAGCAGAGGAAAAGAAGATTGCTCGATAATTGCCCAATCACGAGGTGGGGAAGGAAGCCTGTTTAGTCTCGAGCCTATAGAGCCTTGTCCTTTGACAGGCTGACCTTAGACAAGGGTGGAAGAGAAGAAAGCCATACTAGTTGGGGACTGGATATGTCAGACGAAGAGAGAGAAACCTTCTGTGGGGAGGAGGGAGAAGGTGCATGCAGTCCCCAGGGTTGTCTGCAGACAGACAAGTAAGTAAGATGGTCTGATTTAGAGCAACCTAAGGATAGGATGCCAGATCCTATAGTATATCCAGAGCAGGGAGAGTTGCCACCATATGTAAAGAGGCTGAGGGCATTGCCAGGTAGAAGGCGATCAGGAACCATTGTCCTGTAGAGAAGGAGCCAAGTACCCCCACCTCAACCATCTCGGCCATATTGCCTATATGTTGGGAACAAGAGTGTGAAACACATGCAGTACCAGTGAAATTACTGATACAGAGGAGAATCCTGGAGGCAAGATTCCCCATTGAGAAAGCCATACCTGCATACAAGACTGTATGATGGGCGTTTTAATGAAATCCCAGAACAAGCAGGACAAATGAATGAAAGAGCAGATTGGTGACGTCACACGAAGCCAGAGTGACGTACATAGAAGAGATGCAGAGACAAGAGAATGAAGATATTCTATAAGGCATCAAGACAGTATCAAAGAGAAGTGACGTCTCAGGCTTGAGATGAAGAAACTTATGCTACAGAAATGATGAAGATATCAAGTTATTTTACACGTGTACAGATGCAAAGAAACGCAAACAGACAAAGTATTCTTGAGGCTATCTTTGTAGTGAATAGATTGCGGCATGCAGCAATGTATACATATATAGGAGCAAGCAAAGAATGGATGATTCCACTACATGTTATAGCAGAGCTGAACCAAGGAAAGAAGGCCTTTTTCCAGTGTGTCGCAGTTGAAAAACAATTAAAATACAGAAATGAATCTGAGAAGGTCGAGGCTGGATCAGCCCCAAGAAGCTAAGGTCTTATCAGACTGGGATGAACAGACATTAGTTACAATTGTGTGAAAGAATGAAACTCAAGTTCAGAAGACGTGGATGAAAACAAGGAAGATATCAGAGGCTCATTAGAAAATAGTATTTTAAATACACCAAAGCTCAAATATGTGGTCTTCAGTCACGTGGAGGGATGAAGATGGACAAACATGACCAACCACACCTACGCAGAGAGGCAGAGTGTGCCTCTACCCCCCTGAATTCTCCAGAGCAAAGAACATTTCCAAGGCCGAGTTTAAAGTCTTAATTGATGTGCAGACCACTGAGGTGATGATGGATGATATGCTAATTGGTGAGAAGCTATGGTTATGATCAGCTCACCAGCACCTGGAAGTCCAGCCTGCGTGCTGCTAACGTACGTGGAAAAGTACTGACTGATGTAAAAGTGCCAACCAATTGTTGGGTGGCTGCGTAATTAAGGGCCCTATAGTTTGTGTAACCAATGGGACGTTGTTTATTTAGTGACATTCATAGTGACCTGTTTGAGGGGAGGGCTTAATTGCCCCACCTGAGGCTAAGGAGCCTATCACTTTCTTAGACTAGTATGGAACGTATACCTAGATGTTCCCTCTAAGCTTATCACATTTGCCACAAGGTTTTTGTAGTTTGCCACGTAGGATGATGTTAGCAAATACGTAGGTTGATGTCAGCTATGACAGAATTTTACTATAAGTATGATGTTTTTTATTAAACTCATTGAGACCATGCTGCGAGACGTCTGTTGATGTCTGTTGTACTCCCTGTTTTAGATAATTGACATTAAAACAGTCAACTTTTGCCAACTTCCAGTGTCATTTCGATTATTGATGTTTAAGTATCTTCTGCATCCCCATTCATCTCAGAGTATTGCTACCTCATCTTAAAGGGCTAGGCCGGCTGTCCCGGTTCACGTGGTAGCAGAGGATGGTTAAAAATCCATCAAAAAAGTAAGCTTTGGGGTCCCGGCAATATCGGACGTCCTCTGCCATCCTGCTGAAAAAACGTGAAGCTCCCTGTAGACAGCGGAAATAGTTTTTAACTAAGGCTTGCAAGCGTAGGTGAAACGGGTCCCTCGGTTTGTACTAAATCCCCTCGCGATTTTTACAGGAAGCTGAACGGACGGAAGGTTGAAAAGCCTGGTTGAAGAGGCGTCGATCCCGAGATTCGGAAGTTGAAAAAGCAAATGGTAAGTAAAACTGAGTGAGATGGAAAAATTGTGAATGGGCAGTGAGTGGAGAAAGTGATAAGGGGAAACCAGTAACGGAGAGAGGTTGGGAAAAACAATTCGAGATGACGAGCTGAAGAGGGAAAATCCAAATACGCCTTCAGTCCTGAAAGACCCCGAACCAGAAGAAGCACCAGCGACAATATGGACGCCGATCCTATGAGCTTGTACCAATTCCCACTGCTCCCACCATGGGCAACTACCACGCTACCACGAAAGGTACCCTACCAGCCGACCATACAATCCTGCAGTAATGCAAACTCTGCCTAGAGTGGACGAAGAGACACAAGACAGAGCTGGAAACAACCGCATGGACAGACTTAACTAACAGCACCAAGAAGTCATGCCTCAAGTCGTTAGAGACATCACGACGACATAGCTATGTTAGACAGGAAGCACACGTGCAATCCGCACAGTCGGGACATTCACCGACCAGTCTACATGAAGAACACACACGTACAGCTCTGAGTTAGAGGACAGTGACATATACATTCGGTCTGCACGTTTATTATTTTTGCCACTTACGCTCGCTACAGCAACGCAGAAATGCAAGACGCCAGAAGAGCTTGTGTACAAGCTTGCAGAAGCTTACATGCAATTAACCCTATGTAAGGACAGGAGCACTCGAGTGACCTGACCGGCCATAAACCCACGCTAACCTATGGACACTATGGAAAACACATGATAGAAACCAGAACAGGCCTTTGGAAAATATAGTAGGCCATGATCGTCTCAGAGAATTCTCAAGCCACAAGGTACTGTGCAAGCGGAACAGCCATGGCAGGAGCAACGGCAGCCAAGGCCACTATGTTGCGAACGACATTCCACACACAGAGCCAAGGTGACTCCGGCTGCAGAAAAGAATATTGCCTGCAAGATGCAAGCTAATGCGAAGGAATTGAGCCCGAAAGAGTGGTCTCCAACCACGTGACTCAGCCGGAGCTGATATTGGGCCAAGGTTCGGAGGATGGGAAAGAGCAGACGTCCCATGGCCAGACAGTGGTTCGCAACATACTTGCTACTCTCCAGCCACCTTGTACGATGGGAATGGAACGCTCTCATGGCATTAGTCTTCTACACACTATTGTATTATGAAGACACATAGTTGCAACTCACTGACACATAGTATACATGTAGAGCAAACAGGTGTTTTGCGGGCTGGGAACAGAGTTTTTCCCAGGCTTGGGGGCCCGCAGCCTGACCAATCAGGACCCTCTGGTCTAGGGGCAGATGGCGGGGGCTACTGACCAATCACAGGGCTCACCCAATGTAACATTTTCAGAGTAGCAAATTTTAGGGATGATCCAAGTACACCACCAGACACAGCTGCATCCACTAATATTCTCTCTCTATAGGTTCCTATGCTGGAACTACCACTCAGTGGCAAATACTGAGTGGCGTTAGGTTTGGGTGAGGGAGCCCATCGAGTGACGCAGATTGTGACGTCACATGTCTACAAAACTGGCTTGCGAGCCAGAATGCAACGAGATGTGCCTGGACTTCATCCATGCATACGATCCTTGTGTGTTTTGTATAATAAAACCGCAGTAACCCTTTGCTTCTTGTGTGGACGCAACTTCTTTGGGACAAGGGAAGGAGTTAGGGCCTTCCATGAGCTGGGAGTCTGTGGACCCCTGGCACGGCTTTGCTTGCCCAGAAAAATCCCCTAACAAGTTTGAGGCCCCAGCAAGATTGTTTGTGACTTCAGCCCAGCTAGGTGCTGCCTCCTCAGCCATCGGCCCTCGGAGGACTGCAGGAACCTCGCGGGAATTGCGAGACAACCGGACAGTGCAACCGCGAGATTGGTCGCCGGGAGCCTACTTCAGCATTATCCCGCCCGCAGTCGGCGCGGTGTCCACGCCGTCCAGAGGGGGCAAGACAAGCCGAGAGAGGGGAGTCAATGGCTGTGCGGCGCTGGCAGATGTGTAACAAAAGTAAGTGTGGTCCATGCAATCAGCAACACATTCTTGTGCGGGTAGAGGGATGTGTACATAGAATCAAGGGGAATGTAACATTGCAATAAGTGTTGGTGTTGAAGTGTCTGATAGCACATGCATGGGGAGAGGGATCGGAGCAGAGGTAGAAGTCCCTTTCTGTGTTTAGTGAACATTCAGGTTGCGAGGCTACAGTTTCTTGTGTTGAGCAGGGATTATTCACTCGATAGGCTTGGAGCGTGTGTGTATATGTAGAGGCATGGTATTCCTATGAGTTGGACGTTTTAGTTCAGTGAATAGATGACGTATTCTCGTAAGAGTTCGCTGGAGCTATCTTAGATTGCGGAAGGTGCATTAACTGGTTAAGTCTCCCCGGTGAGAGGCATATCACACGTCAGGTGACGCAGCGGTTGCAGTTTAATCACATTGAATTGATGAGCATACTCCACTCCTGGGAGGTGGGAAGACAGTAGTGGGGTTCTGGGGTGTTGTGGGTTATTGATGTGGGGATGATGTAACAGGTTGTTATGTGCGTGCACAAAGTCTCTTTCTCTCTTATGTGAACATTAGCTTGGTGACGTCACCCATAGGCCATTGTGTCGTAAACGGTGAAAGATTAGCAGTACAGCATTGGGATTGCTAGACAGGTGAACGAGCGGCAGTGCGCGGACGGTGCCTGTGCGTTATTGAGGTGGTGTGCCAGACAACAGCAGCTCTGGTGATGGCGGGGCAGTACAAGAGTACACCCCGTAAGGTGCGGGTCGCGGAGGCTCGTTGACAACAAAAGATAAACTGCATTGTATAATACACAAAGGTTTTTACCCCTGTTACAGCGGAGAATTGAAATCTTCGACTAGAGGTCAGGTAAGATATAAGACTGCTATGTATTCGCACAGAGGGGTGGGGGAATAAAATATAGTGGATCAGGAACCCTAGTAACTCCCATCCAGCACTTCTGCAAGACATTGCATCCCTATAAAGACAAGATAGTAAAATATAGCATACAATGGTCCAAAAGTACGGCAGATTCTCCAAAGACATGCTGCAAACTCTACTGAGCCACTTACAGAGCACAAACAAGGGAAAGAAGTTAGATATCCGTATGGAGATATTCAAGCTATGGTGTATGTTCCAGGAGGATAGTCCATGGATTATGAGCTTGCAGGGGCTGAAGGAGGAGGAGGGAGCTGACTCCTGCGCTCCACCTCCCGCACCACCTAGCGTCACCTCTGATGACGAGGAGGAGGAGGAGGAGGAGGAGCAGGAGCAGGGCCGATACCTGTTACAGGAATTAAAAGAAGTAGGTGAATAACGAGAATTAAAAGCAGCAATAGAGGAAAAGGGAGAGGACGAGACGGAAAGGGAAATGGCATTTTGGAGAAGGAAAATATTCTTACAACAAACACGTAAGTATGAAGAGGGGAGATTGAAGGAGTTAAGGTTGGCAAGGATGACAAGAGAACGTGAACAGAGGGATGAGGACCAGCGGGCACTCAAGAAGGTTAGCGAAGCAATAAAGGAAGAGCTTGACAGGAAAAGACGCGATGAAGAGCAACGGGGAGTACAACATAATAAAAATGCCTCTAACGGATGCACAGTGGGCAGCGCGAGTTTGTCTAAGGTGCATACGACAGGGAGCAATGTCACACACTTGGAGGTATGGGAGGAGGCGAATACATGTGGCTCACAAACATTGATCCTGACACAGTAACAGTATGCTATCCACTGCCACACAAATTGACATTCTCTAAGGGATTCTGTAGCGATGTGGAGGAGGAGGCAGATGGAGACAGTAAAATCAGTGATGAAGAAAGGGAGGGACCTAGTAAGCTCTGTGTAACATGAACGGGTGGCACAATGTCATGGGAGTGCTGAACGCGAGAGGAGAGGGGCGGGGGACAGGAAACTGACAACATAACCCAAGACGCAACAGACGGGGTAGCCCCACAAACGCCTTACAACTACAGGCTCCGGGATCTCCCAGGGCGCAGGAGGGATAGGGCCTCGATCATACAAAACAGCGGACACTCCTGTCCGCGGGATGGACACACGGGGGCACAGGACACTCCACATCGGCCACATACAGTAAAAGTGACAGACATAGGTACAGAGTTCAAGGACGAGAGGGGATCTATTCAGATACAGCAGTACAGACGGACACCTGAAGAAAGGGCAGCGTACTTGCAGATGCCTTTATTAGAAAGGGGAGGGACACGACCACAGTATGTGCCATGGAAACACACAGACAAGTAAAACATCAAATGTAGGATACCCAAATAATTATAGAGGAAGGGGAGGGTACCAAAGAGGTCGGGCCTTTGGAGCACAATCACACCAACCAATGGGGGTTCAGGGATACCCACAGCAAATGCAACAAGGATAGGGTGAGGGAGGAGGAGGATTGCCATGGCAAGCATGTGAGCCACCCCAGTGCGGTAACTGCGGGCAGCTAGGTCATATCTCCAGCACATGTAGGAGCAGAGTAATGCAACAGGAGTGGGGTGAACAAGGACAACAGAGCTACCAGGGTGGGCGGACACGCAGACTACACGCAGAACCCTCAGACAGAACAACAAAATATGTCACAGCAAAACATGCAGCTGACACAGACACAAGAACAGACTATGCCAATGACACAACAAATGCCAGCGCAACAAACTACACAACAAATTGCAGCACAAGTGCCCCAACAGTTACAGACAGCACAACAGTTGACACAATTACAGGATGACTCACCCCAACCCATGGACACAATGGCAATGGTAACTGTAACGAGAATGGGAGGGGTAACCATAGTGGAATATAACCCGTACACAGGAAATGGACAGGCATTGTACTGACAATAGGACAGCCCACAGACGAACTTGCTGTGTCCCATCCTGTCGGTCACACCTAATCCTGCGGAGCAACCTCACATACGGGTGGCGATAGGTGACAAAACTTTTTCCTTTCTTGTTGACACTGGAGTGACTAGGTCATGTATACGGGAAGGGAAATACACATTGTCAGGTGATGCTATGAACACTCAAGGATTCCGGGGCTCCAGTAGTGGTTCCCTTTACTGATAACACCTCCCTATCTATAGGATATCATGACTTATCTTTACCTCTACATTACTCTAAGCAAGCACCTGTAAACATATTTGGACGTGACATAATGAGCAGACTGAACATGACCATCTCCTTCACAGACAAGGGCATGGTATGCTCCACACCAGGAAATCACATGCTCACTGCTAGGCAAATACTACAGGCATATTGTGGAAAAACTGTACAGAGGGGGGAGCCAGTTGGTCCAGAAATGCTCCAATACGGAACAGACATGGCCCTTGCATGACTGCCTGGGATTGCAGGGAAGGTGTGGAGAAGAGCAGGGTGAGTACCTCTTCAGGCCAGAAACACCATCTGATGAAAAGGAAGGGGCATTTGTATCAATTGACATAGAGGGGATTGTGGCAAGAGAAGATTGGGTTGCTGTACACACCCTAGATGACGAGGGGAAGGCATGGAGGGCGATAATAGCACTATCAGAAGGGTGTCAGTTTACACAAGTGCCTGATGAGGAACTGTTCTCCCAAGCAAAGGGAGAAGGCGAAATGAAGTTGGGGATGAGTGTGTACCTTTGGTTGCATATAACATACATAGAATGGTAATGGCATTAGAAGCACCACCTCGCTTTTGTGAAGAGGTCCTAGCAAAGGTACCCGACACACTGTGGACAGCCAGTCCGTATGACGTGGGGTGCATAAAAAGCATAGGGGGAGTGCAGATAAAATTGAAACCTCAAGCTATCCTGCCAAGGGTTAGACAATACCCCCTGACTAAAGAAGCAGATGAAGGCATTTATGAAACAATCGGTGCCCTTCTCGACAGAGGCATCCTAGTACCATCAGAATCTCCATGCAACACTGCAGTGTACCCCGTCCGCAAGGCAAATGGAGGGTTGTGGCATTACATACAGGATTTACGCCCTCTTAACCACATTGTAGAGGCTGAATACCCTATAGGTGCTAACCCTGGCACGATCCTCTGTGGAATCCCAGCTAGAGCCACATGTTTCACTGTCATTGATCTCAAAAACACATTTTTCTCAATACCCTTGCACCCAGATTCACAAGACTTAACAAGTTTCATGTACCGCGACCAGAAATGGAAACGCACTAAACTAGCACAAGGTTACTGCAAATCACCCTCAATCTTCAACGTTGTAATACAGATGTACTTTGGCAATGTACAAACAGAAAGCACAGTCTTACAGTATGTAGATGACATCCTCATTTGCAGAACCACTTAGGAAGAATGCAGGAAGGACTCAGTACATATGCTCACTGTACTGGCAGAACAAGGATACAAAGTTGACAAAACCAGGCTACAGTACTGCCAGAAGGAAGTACTGTACATTGGCCAGCTGATCTCGCAAAATGGCAGACATATAGCACCGAAAAGAGCACAAGCAATACTTGAAACACCCCAGCCGAAATGAATACGAGAGCTGCAACAGTTCCTTGGATTGTGCAACTATTGCAGGGCATGGGTCTTTGATTACAGCACCTACACATGTCCTCTTCTCACAGCACTGAAAGAAGCACAGAGGGAAAGTAAACAGCTGGGTTGGACTAGGGAAATGACAGGCATTCAGCGAGATGAAGGAAGCAATTTCCACAGCTCCAGTTCTAGGAACCCCCGGCCTACAAAAAGGAATTCTTTCTGTTTTGGCACTCTGATGGTGTGGGCATGAAAGCAGTATTGACACAAAAAACAAGCATGGGTCACAAGCCAATTGCTTATTACAGTGGACAATTGGATCAGGTAATGCAGGGACATTTTCCATGCGAACAGCATTGGGCTGCTGCAGCTTTCGCAGTAGAAAAAGCTTCAACAATAACTATGGGGTGTTCAACAACACTACGTGGAACATGCCCTCTTTGCAATCCAGCACAAGCCAAAAAAGCACATTGACAACACAAAGAGCAACAGGTTATGAGATCATCCTATCAAGTTCAGAGCTAAATATAGTGCAGTGCAAAAATGTAAATCCAGCACAATTATTGTCAGAAGAGTACACGGAAGGAGAATGGGCTCATGAATGCACAAGAAATATTGAGCATTTCACAGAAACACGGAAGGTTGAGGACGCACTTGAGGGGGGAGAGATTCTGTACATTGATGGATCCTCAACAATTGATCAAGGGGGTGGCATTAGGAGGACAGGTGCAGCAGTGGCAAGGTTGAAGGAGGATTGGACAAGCAAAGCAGTGAAAAGTGTTCAATTACCTCCACAATATTCAGCACAGGCAGCAGAATTAGTAGCACTAATACTAGCCCTCAGGGAATGTGTAGGGAAGAGGATTACGACTTACTCTGTCAGTGCCTATGTGATGTCAACAATATACTGTGGGCTAGCAAGAAGGCCGAGAAGGGGGTTCAGGAGAGCAGATGGGACCCCTGTACAAAATGCACTAATGTTGGGTAAATTAATAGAGGTTGTTACATATCCAACGGAACTAGCATTAGTAAAGTGCCAAGCTCATACTAACGGGGAGGACCCAATCTCAAAAGGGAATGTAGCAGCAGACTACCACACAAGGTGTGCATCTTATTTTGAGAGATGTGGGATTTAAAACAAAAACAAAAAGAGAGGGGGAGGGGTGAGCCAAATGTTAATGAAAGACTGGTACATCCACTTACCGGAAACTCAAATAATGGAACTGCAGGCAGCTGCACCAATGAATGAAAAGACCTCAACTCTGGGTGAAAAGAGAGTGTTCAATGTCCTTACTGACACCTTCTAGTGGAAAAACAATACAGGGAAAGTAGTGATGCCACCCGCACTATTGAAAACAGCATTAACACAACTACATCATCCTACACACACAGGGAAAGAGATCATTGCAGCACACATTGGACTATAATGGTTCTGCTCCAATTTAAATGCCCATGTTGCTAACTTCATCAGCAATTGTCTAACATGCCAACAATTCACTGCTGGGCACACTCTAGTGATAAGAGGAGCAATTCCTCGCCCTGAAGGCCCATTTTTACAACTCCATATTGACTACGTGGATATGATTAACGTATGTCAAGGCTACCGATACATGATTGGGGTGGTCTGCCCCTTCTCAAGGTGGATAAAGGCTGGGCCATTCTCCCATGCCGACGCCCTCAGAGCAGCCAAATTCCTGAGCGCAGAAGAAAGATGCAGGCCTACTGGATACCGATCCGAACACGGTGAGTGTCACGCTGCAGGTGCAGAAAACACAAAGCATATTTCTCAGCCTGGGCGTGGCTTAAGTAGTCTCTGGGTATCCCAGGTGTCTCTGGGCTGAACCACACCCAAACAACTAGACTGCACATGCAGTTCTGGGAACTGAAATATGTGGGGCATCCATCTTGTCCCCATCAATGCACTACAAGTCCAATCCCCAATGTTATCCTACGGGAGTGAGTGAGTCTGGTGCCACAAGCGCCAAGTCTGACTCCAAGTGGGTCTTTGGAGGGATGGAGAGGCCCTTGAGGGCCATGTAGGTGATCGTGGCCTGGCTCCAGCCTGACATCTTGGAGGGCTGGGGACATGAGGGGCAGGAATCATGACTGCTGTTAAACTCGAGGGACGATCAGTCTGGGTTGGTTCCATACACAAGACATCAAGCCCTACAAAGCATCGGCCTTGCCCCAACGTGCCTCCACAGAAATCGATGCCAACGCTACAGCAACAAGCAATCTTCAAGAAAGCATTAGCGCCTCAAATACCCGTGAACATGAAAGTACCCCATCCATAATAGAGACTTCTAGCCATCCTATGCTCAGACGCTCCCAAGCTTCTGATATTCCCACTGCAACACTGGTGCAAATTGACCAGTAAAATAAAGGCGCCCCATACTTACGAAAAATCAGCACTCAAGGACGATATATATATATTGCATACCATCTCTTCCATTGCCTCGAATGAAATTTACAAAATGTTGCAGCACTCTAAGCTAATTTGACCATTCTGCACGCAAAGTCTCATTATTCTTCACACTGTGTTAACCCTGTCTTAACATTCTTCTTATTCACACATGCAGGGTTCTGCGACTTTTGATTATGCATGTATAAATGTTGATAGGTGTAGGTATTAGGATCTAATTTTGATGTTGCCTCCTATTGACCACCCTGAAGCACTGTCTCATCAATTCATCCACGTCGTAAGAAGGCCCACACATTTTAGACCACGGTCTCCACGAATTTACTACTACGCATTCCTTGAGTATCTAGCACAACAATACCCACTACTTCAGCAGGGTGTGTACCCTGTCCTGCCCTCACTTAGACATAGATCCATACGGAAAATATGGGAAGACATTTTTGATTGGGCATTGAATGATTATTTAGTACATGTACTTAAAAGTACTTAAAAAATACTAAAACAATAACGTTTTTTATCACGATTTTCAGGCGGGCAACTTTATCATCTCATCAGCTGCAACAGCGGTGTAAGTAAAGGGAAATAATGGTTCTATTAATAAAAGTAATTTCAACAACTGTGTGGTTACTATCGACTGGTCTCTTAGCAACTGCCCTCTGGCAGTTGTATCTTGCTTTGCATGTCTCTGCTGTATCCAATACTAAAATTTCCCCAACCCAAGCTGCAAGGACTACTGTGTCAGGTGGTACAGAACACTCTGTTGATAAGGTAGGTAAGCGCAGTGTGGGCACAGATGTTAATGGAGTTGACACATACCTCACTGGTACTGCACACATAACAAACAACAAGTGGTATAAGCACATGTCAAAAATTGGTAATGATACAACTGGGGAGAGCTGCTATGTCTGCTCACTGATCCCATATGCCATGATTGCCTCCAGGATATTCGTAGCTACGGAAGTATTGGCAGCAACAGCACAATGCCTCCTGTACCTCGCAATGTTCCAAACACAAGGAAGATTCTAAGGGAAAACAGCAACATTAAGATGGAGATCAAAGGCAACATTTCCCTTTGAAGATAATTTCATTAAGAAATTACTCATGACGGACAATTATGAGCAGCATACTGAAGGACTCTGATACATAACTGATGGTCTAGAAAAGGGAGAGACAAAGACAGCAACACTGGAATACCTACCGTGCAAGTCGGGAGCAAGGTAGATGGGTGGAGAGCCCGGCTGCTGGGAACAACTACAGGTGCTGGTGTACGGGAAGGTATACACAAAGGATGGATGGGGAGGATGGAACAGTGGGGAGCAAGGCACTGACGTTTGGCAAAAGCAGCAGTAAACAAGATCCAGGAAGAAAATGACAAATGCCTCAAGGAATGAGCCAAAAGTGTGAGCCTGCTGACTTAGGTGGATAAACAAGATGATTTAATCACAATAATGCCTCTAACGACACCCGCTGTGTGCTACCAACATGACAGCGATGATGAAGTAGGAAAAAATGAAGGTGTAAAAGAATAGAGAAAATTCCAGAAATGGGGACAGGAACGGCAGTGTTGATGGATCACTATTGGGCCTGTGGTTCGAAAGCATACGACAAACTTCACCCAAACTGGGGAGGAATATGCTCCCTGGCATATCTCAACATACCCTCATAGATAGTGCCTAGAAAACATGTAAAAATAGACGACTTACCCAAAATGGACAAAGGCAACAGTAGAAAGAAGAGATCACTGCAATAGACACAACGCCCTCAAAGTAACGCCACAAGCCAGAAGGAGTCACTCAGGAGAGTAAAAAGAGAAGGAAATTACTTTTGGGGATGGACAGAGACGCCACTTGATGAGATGCCACCATCTCACAAGCTATTCAGCAGGACTGCTATGTTCGTCTTATTCACTGATTTCAAACTTATGCCAAAGCCAAGTGGCTTCAGATTATACAATGGGAGTTGATGATGACTATAAATTCAACAGTGAATGGTTTTAACGCAATAAAAGAAGAGCTTAGAGCAATACGACTGGTGGTGCTACAGAACAGATACGTCATGGATCTCCTCACGGCCATGGAAGGAGGAGTTTGCGCCAAAATAGGGAGTTCCTGCTGCACGTTCATACCGGCAAATGACGAGGACAACAGGACTCTTTCTGAAGCAGGAGCACAATTGGCACAGTTGCAAGCCAAAATGGAAGAAGAATCAAAGGGTACGAAGAAAGACGGGAGCTGGTTTTCATACATCTGGTCTTGGATGCCTTCCTGGTTATTGGATGGCCTACAGGTGTTAGCTGGAGGGCTGATCATGGGAGTAGCATCCCTGTTTGCAATAAAGATATGTCTGGCAAAATGCAAATCGACTACAGAAGAGGTGGTTGGAATGAAACTGCTCATGGCCATGGACAGTGATCAGCAGATGGACGAGATAATAAGAGAACGAGAAAGTCTAAGACAACAGATAACAGAATCAGACATGTATCCACCTACAATGAAATTAGAGAACCCACGCAATCCAAAGAATACATAGGGAAGTGGGTTTACTGCCGACCTGGAGGAGGATGTGTCTCCATGTATTGGTCATTTGAAGATCATGTCAACTACTGTAGACACTTGGTCGGGATCACAAAAGTATTGCGCTTGATGGATGACAGAAGAAATCATAATGTTGTGGTCGACAAGTCAGCCAGAGCGGGGACTGAAGAGGGACAATCTGAATACGCCTTCCGTCCTGAAAGACCCCCCAAAGCGAAAGAAGCACCAGCAACAATATGGCTGCCAATCCTATGAGCTTGTACCAATCCCCACTGCTCCCACCATGGACGACTACCACAAAAGGTACCCTACCAGCTGACCATACAATCCTGCAGTAATACGAACTCTGCCTAGAGGGGACGAAGAGACACAAGACAGGGCTGGAAACAACCGCATGGACAGACTTGACTAACAGCACCAAAAAGCCATGCCTCAAGTCGTTAGAGACATCACAATGACATAACTATGTTAGACAGGAAGCACACGTGCAATCCGCACAGTCGGGACACTCGCACACCAATCTACATGAAGAACGCACACGTATAGCTCTATGAGTTAGAGCACAGTGACATATACATACTGTCTGCACATTTATCATATTTGCCACTTAGACTCACTACAGCAACGCAGAAACGTAAGACACCAGAAGAGTTTGTGTGCATGCTTGCAGAAGCTTACATGCAATTAACCCTATGGAAGGTCAGGAGCACGCGAGGGACCTGACTGGCCATAAACCCACACTAACCTATGGACACTATGGAAAACACATGATAGAAGCCAGAGCAGGCCTTAGAAAAATATAGTAGGTGTCAGGTTTCAGGAGTTAAGGAGCAGGTTGAGGAGAAAGAGACGTATTTGTCATAAATAAGTTTGGGAACTACACTTCCCAGTAGGCATTGGGAGGATGTGTAGTTCTCAACGCGCGCCAGGCACCAGCTGCAGGTAATCAGGAGGCGTGTTTAAAACAGCCAACCGCCCATGCTCCGGTGCTGATGATTAACGTTGGAGAGCACGGATGGTGACGGCGAGGCAGCAGGCTGATGGTGAAGCGGGCAGACCGCAGGCGCGGGTCGCGACGGTGAAAGCCTTTGGATGCAGACTTTCTTCAGGTCCCGGGCAGCCGTGGAGGTGCCCGGACAGCCAGTTAAGTGGTCCATATGTTTGCTGTGATGTGTGAAAAAGGACCTGTTTACACTCGGGTCGCGGCAGTGATTGAGGCGACCATACGCTGAGTTGTGCTGCATTTCATTTGAGTGCGGACGTCCTCAGGAGGCATCCGGGCAATCAGTTAATTGTGTGTCTTCATAACATTGATACTCCAAGGGTGGAGTTAGGTGGCGCTCAGCACCTCTTTTCATTAAGATACGTTTTCACACCCAAGGGTGTTATATGTTCGCAGAACTTGATAGATAAGCATTTATAACGCCGTGATTGAGTTTGTGATTCATGTGATGTTCTGCTGACAAGAGAGGCTCACAAAGGTTTTTGGCGCACACGCACTCATAGCCTCAAAACGCAGATATGCCCAATATGTGCAGTGTTATGTTTCCATGTTCTGTGGCTGTTACATGTGTCTCAGTCTTCAGCATTCCAGACGCGTTATATGTGTGTGTGCCAATTACTTGCGCAATGACATGTCAAGAGTAATAAGAGTGTTTATTCATGTTTTGTTGCATTTAAGTCATAATCACTAACCTCCATGTTCAATGTAATGTGCTTTGTGCGTTCATGGGAATTGTGTCAGGCTTTTGTCAAGTTGTTAAGTCAGGGCCCAGTGGAGTATGGTGGGGTAGAATATTAGTGTATTAAGTCAGGAACCGCTGGGTAGGTTTAATGGTGTTTAGGTTAGGTCTTTCCATGTATGCATCTTGTTTCTCCTTTCCTTACCTTTGTCAGTCCATCCCCCTTCCCTAACTCAGTCTTCCCCCCATTGGCTGCCACATGGTTTCCTGTATTTATAATACTCAGGCGCCCGTGCCAACCACGGCGGGAGGGTCGATCTATTCGGCTTCTGTGGTTCGGGAGAGGGGGTTGATCTCCTCCTCCTTAAGCTATTGTGACAGACTCATCAGCCCCCGATTTCGAGATTACTGAACCACCCAGGCCAAATGGAGAACCCTCCCTCGTTAGTGGGTGTGCTAAAAGCACTGCAAGACATTCAGGTGGAATTAGTCCAGGTCAGACAGGAATCCAGCACACTTAAGAATCAAGTGCAGAGGTTAGTAGCACAAGGGACGCCCTTAGAGGAAGCAGGGTCATCTGGAGGTAGGGCAGTCGCTAGACCACCCACGGTAATTGTAGTGTGCCGTTGACAACACCTGAAAGATTTTCAGGGGATCCCAAGAAGTTTATGATGTTTTTGACACAGTGTCGGTTGCATTTCCTGTGTACACCTTCAGCATTTGAGACTATCCAAGCTAGGACCGTATTTGTAATATCATATTTAACCGGGGATGCGGCAGCTTGGGCTATGCCGTTGGTGCAGAAGGATGACCCTTTATTATATCATTGGGGCAATTTTTTGGTGGAATTTGGCCGTTTGTTTGACCGTAGGGAAGTTTTGTTAGCCCAAGAAAAGGAACTATTGGCGATAAAACAGGGTACACGAGATTTGGTGTCATATGTAACACAGTTTAACAGGTTTGTCATTGAGACAGATTGGCCCGAAAACAAACAGACAGTTCTGTTTTATCAAGGGTTAAGAGAAGAATTAAAAGATGCCATGGCACAGGTGGAGCCCCAGCCCATTACGTGTACGGCCATGATTGATTTGGCATTAAGATTGGATCATAGGATGAATGAGCGCAAGGGAGACAGGAAAAAACCGGAGGTTGTACCTTTTGCAAGATTGGATAGAGG
Source organism: Ambystoma mexicanum (assembly GCF_040938575.1). NCBI lineage: Eukaryota > Metazoa > Chordata > Amphibia > Caudata > Ambystomatidae > Ambystoma > Ambystoma mexicanum. The sequence continues at coordinate 995,502,665 of NC_090922.1, forward strand.
AAAAATAAATAGAAACAGTGAAGGAGAACCCATGCAGATCAGAGGCGTTAAAGGACCTCTATCGGCAGCAGAAAAGGAGCAGAGAAAAGTCAATAATTTGTGTCTGTATTGTGGACAACCAGGGCATTATATCCTCACTTGTCCAAACACACCAAAAAAGGTTACAGGTGGAGAAAGGAGGAAGGCGGAGTCAGGAAAAGGACCGGGCCGGCCTTAGGGGGAACTCGGGTGTCAGGCTCAGTGGTAGGAAGGTTCCCCACTTGGGTAGCAAATACTACACAAAAGGGTAATTCCCATTTGTATCTCTTGGTAACTTTATTTTTTGCATGTACTAAACAGGTGGTGTCGGCTATGGTGGACTCTAGGGCCATGGGGTATTTCATTGACATTAGTTTAGCTAGAAGGTTGGGGTTACCATTAAGAGAGAAGACACAGGTGGAAGGGGTGCAGTCGGTGGATGGTTCCCCTTTAATTTCAGGGCCCATTTGTCAGCCAACTCAACCTCTAAGAATGAGGTGTGGATCAGGACACGTAGAGCAGATTGTACTGGATTTGATAGCAGCACCTCAGTCTGGCCTTATTTTAGGCATTCCTTGGTTAGCACAACATAATCCAAGAATTGATTGGGTTACTCAGGAGGGTTTTTCCGAGAGTCAGGAATGTATAGGTCATATGGAAGGGGAGTTGGGCCCTGCTTTATTTTTGGCAGAACAGCCATCTGCATCCCAGGTTGTGGGTGCTGTGGGGATAGAGGTTCCTGATCAATACAGAGAGTTTGTGAATGTTTTTGATAAAGGAGGAGCAGAATGATTGCCGCCCCACAGACAGTATGATTGTGTAATTGAGTTAGAACCAGGGGCCAAATTGCCTTGTAGCAGAATATATGCATTGACAGAAACAGAAAATCACTATTTGCGTGAGTACCTGGATGATATGTTAAAGAAGGGGTTTATTCGACACTCCACTTCACCAGTATCTTCCCCATTGTTTTTTGTGCCTAAAAAAGAAGGAACTCTAAGGACATGCATTGATTATCATGCTTTGAACAAGGTGACGGTAAAGAATAGATACCCACTGCCTTTAATTTCAGGACTATTGGATCAGGTAAAAGCAGCAGTGGTGTATACCAAACTAGATTTACGTGGAGCATATCATTTGATTTGTGTCAAGTAGGGGGTTGAGTGGAAGTCTGCATTCCGGACTAAGTTGATTATTTGAGTATTTGGTTATGCCCTTTTGGTTTATGTAATGCTCCTGCAGCTTTTCAGTATTTTATGCAGGAAGCTTTGAGAGAGTTTTTGGAGATTTTTGTTATTGTGTATATAGATGACATTTTCATTTATTCCCCTTCAAAAGAGCAGCATGTGAGTCATGTGAGGGCTGTGTTGAAAAAATTGCAAGATTATCAGTTATATGTAAAATTAGAAAAATGTGCCTTTCACGTTACACAGGTGGAATTGTTGGGTTTTATACTGACTCCGGAAGAAATAATCATGGATAAAAGTAAGGTACAGGCAGTTCTTGATTGGCCCACACCCCAATGTGTTAAGGAAATTCAATCTTTTTTGGGCTTTGCTAACTTCTATAGACGGTTTATTACCAATTTCTCACAAACGGTGGCACCTATAACGAAATTACTAAGAAAGGCCAAAAGGTTTTTTTGGAATTCAGAAGCTGATGAGGCTTTTCTGGAATTGAAGAAGGCGTTCACGTCAGCACCAGTATTACGGCATCCTGATCCGGAGAAGATGTTTCAAGTGGAAACTGATGCATCAAATGTGGCAGTAGGGGCGGTACTATCTGAAAAGGATCAAGAGGGGCTTTGGCATCCAGTGGCTTATTATTCACGGAAACTCACTCAATGTGAGCAAAATTACTCAATCACAGATAAAGAACTATTAGCCATTAGAGCGGCCTTTCTGGAATGGAGGCATTACTTATTGGGAGCTAAACACCAGGTGCTAGTGGTAACAGACCATAAGAATTTACAGTACTTCAAGACAGCCCAGACCTTGAGTCCCAGGCAACTAGGTTGGTCTCAATATTGCAATGAGTTTAACTTTGTAGTGACATTCAGACCTGGGAAAAGAAATGGAAAAGCGCATGCTTTATCTCGTCAGCAAAATATTGAGAATATGGTGACTGAGGTAAAACCTATAATTCCTGCGGAAAAGGTGGTGGGAGCTGTGGTGACTCAGCTATTAAAGCAAGTGTTAGGGAGAATTCTCTGTTTAGGCTGAATTTCCTAACCTAGTGAGTCCCCCAGCAGCTTTGCTGGAATTCTGGAGTTTGTTTTTTTCCATCCTACCAAGAGTGAGACTCTTTTTCTCCCACTCCTGGACATGAATGTGTGTAATTTTTTGAAATGTCAATGTGTTCTATGGGCTATGGGGTCTTTTACTCCATAGGGTCTCATATGTTTTTCTATGTGTGTTACACCGCACCCTCCGTGCCATAGCACTGGGGCGTCCTAGCGGACCCCCATCATAGACTCCATACCCGGGGACTGACTACTGTCTCCCCGGGCATGTAAAGTCACCATTGGCTTTACTAGACCTAAATTTACTAACAGAGCTAGTACGCACCATCCTATTGTGGACGTACTAGTAGGGGTAATTCGATTACTCCTGGGTCTGTTATTTGAGGGGGCACTGTCCCGTCCCCCCTCGTCGAGTTTTGGCTGGTGGCAGTGGAAACTACTTGTTATATTCGACCCCAAATATAACCCTATGGGATTCTTCCCATTGTTGGAGATTAATACTTTTTCTCGTTAATCTCTAACATGCCACCGGTTTACTTATCTTCAATAAGTCTATCGGATGGTATTTTCTGCCAGAACTCGGTTTTTAAAATGGCGTCTGTGTTCGTCTCTGTGACTCCTAAACCAAAGGTTGAGCCCTTTGTTCCACTTTTGGCGGGCTTCTGTACAGAGACCCTCCAAAGTGGTGCCATTCTGTCTGGGTTACCACGTGGGTGTGGGAGGGGGTTTAGGCACCCTGGACTGAGTTGCCTTGCCAACTTACGTCGCACTCTGGTGTGATTGGCCCAAATGGTGAGCCGCCCCGCTCACCACTTAGCGTGTTTTGAGTGACAGCTAGGCTGAATGAATGGGGGTTTTCTGCATAAAAGCAGGGCTTTTGGGACTGGATCTTCAGAAGTCGCCACAGGACCTAAGAATCCGACGAGGGTAAGGCTGAGCCGACCTGCAACGACGACACCTCTGGTGGAGCCCTGCTGAACCGACTCACCACTTCCCGACGACAGAGGAGATGTCCCTGCCGGAGAGTCTCTTCCCCTGACTGGTGGGAACAACCAGTCGCCTTTGCTTTTTCTTCGCTCCAGGACGCAGTGGTCGAATTGCCCGTGCAGAGCACCTCAGCAACCGGATAGCCACTAACCTTGTACCGCGACCAAAAGGTGGTGCCTTGTGACGGAGCACTCCGCGGCTGGTCTCTTCCCTGGTGGTGCAACGATCTTCAACTTTCCTTCGACGACGAGATCATCTCTTCTCTTGGCAAAGACCCGACGTGCATCCACCACCAGGAACAACTGCCCCCGCCGGAGCTGTCTCTCCACAAACAAGGTACCGTGTCCACCTGGCTTCCCTTTCTGCCGGATAGAGTGAGGTGTCTTAATCCTCACCTTTCCATTGGGTCGCCTCCAAGCTTTCTTAACTTTCTGTTCTGAACTGGTCCAATCTTTCCATAACAATTTGTGATAAAGACTCGAAGCGCATTTCCACTGAGACACATTTTGGGACACATCGCCTTGCCTCTCTCCGAGTGGCCCTGGCCTCTGAACTTTGTGATCTGCAGTAGACCCTGCCTTACTTGCCTTGCATTTGTCCGTAAAGTATTGGTACCGAGTTGATTTCATAACCTCCCTTATTTTTCTCTCCCGACCTAACGAATACTAGAGTGCCATCTAGGTTAAAGCATACACCTCTGTCTGCAAATAAGTGATGCCGGTGAACCTAGACTTGTCGAACTATTTATTGTTGGGGGGATTGATCTTTTTCTTCGTATAGTAATTGTGATTGAAGTTGTTTGCCGTATTAGTGCCAGAGTGTTTTCCATAGATGTGTTGTTATAAATAAATACCTTTATATCTTTACACCGAAGCCTTGTTCCGTGTTTGCTTGTTCTACTGTGTAACTTGCCCTATGTTGTATACCCCACATACTGCCTAACTCTTCTTGAGGGAAGTCTGACTGCTCAGCCACAGCTACCAAGTGAATCTGTGTGGTACAGACTGCTACCAAGTGGGTTTACTGCCAATCACCTGTAGTCCTAAATCTTTTGCAGTGGTCCCAGAGGGAACTGCACAGGTTTCCGCCTAACAGCAAGTGAAACAAGAAATGAAGAAACAAAAGAATCTGGACTGGGGAGTGAATGATCCGTTGGAAACCTTCAGAGATAAGATTCCCTATCATGATGGATGATTATATTTGCCCACTTTGGATTTAAAAATGAAAGCACTGCATTGGTCTCATAATTCACCTTTGGCAGGTCATTCGGGCAGTAAATAGACACAGACTCTGTTAGAGAGATATTTCTGGTGGCCCAATTTGGGACAGGATGTAAATAAGTATGTGTAAAGGTGTGAAACATATGTACGAAGTAAGGCTGATGACACCACAAAGCAGGGCTACTTAAACCACTGCCTACTCCAGAGAAAGTAGGGACGCATATATCTATGGACTTTATCACCGACTTGCCTCCGGATGATCAGTATGATACCATATGGGTGGTGGTGGACTACCTGTTGAAACAAGCTCATTTTGTACCTTGTCGTGGAATTCCAGGGTCCGGGAAGTTAGCAGAATTATTTCTGCAACATGTGGTCCGGCTACACAGATTACTGCGTAGTATCGTATCTGACAGGGGACCGCAATTTACATCTAAGTTTTGGCGTGCCTTCTGTCAGATGCTAGGAATCAATTGTGCCTTGTCCACTAGTTATCATCCTCAGACGGATGGGCAGATGGAAAGAGTTAATCAGACGCTTGAACAATATTTACGCTGTTATTTACATGGAGTCATGGGTGCAAGTGTTATGGTTAGCTGAGTTTACTTACAATAATACGGAACATGCATCACTGGGGATGGCTCCTAATGAGTGTTTGTATGGGCAGGTACAGGAAATGTTGCCTAAACAGTTACCTGAGGTCACAAACATGCCAGTACTCCAAGAAAGAAGACAATTGCTTCTGACCATCCGACACAAGCCAAAGCACAATACAAAATATACGCTGACAAGAAAAGAAGGAAGGCCCTTCAATACAAGGTGTGGGATAAAGTATGGTTGTCTACGTGAAATTTGCCATTAATAGGATTTCGCAAATTTGCCCCCAAGTTTATTGGACCCTATGAAATTGTGAAATGTGTGTCAGAAGTTGCAATGAAATTACGATTGCCTACAACCTTAAAGATACACCCAGTATTCCATGTGTGTTTGCTTAAACCCGCAGTGCCTAGAACACGTGTGCAGAGACCTCCAGCCATCCACAAGGAGGGTCAGACAGAGTATGAGGTGAAGAAAATTTTGGACTCAAGAAGAAGACGGCAAGGCTTGTGGTATTTTATCCAATGGGCGGGCTATGGACTGGAAGACTGCACTTGGAAACCTGCAAGTTTGGTTAATGCTCCGCGCTTGGTAAGACTGTTTCACTTACAACATCCTGACAAGGAAGGTCCTGGGAAGAGCCCTGGGAGAGGAGGTACTGTCAGGTTTCAGGGGTTAAGGAGCAGGTTTAGGAGAAAGAGACGTATTTGTCATAAATAAGTTTGGGAACCACACTTCCCAGTAGGCATTGGGAGGATGTGTAGTTCCCTATGCGTGCCAGACAACAGCTGCAGGTAATCAGGAGGCGTGTTTAAAACGGCCAACCGCCCGTGCTCCGGTGCTGATGATTAACGTTGGAGAGCACGGGTAGTGGCGGCTAGGCAGCAGACTGATGGTGAAGCGGGCAGACCCAAGGCGCGGGTCGCGGCGGTGAAAGCCTTTGGATGCTGACTTTCTTCAGGTCTGGGGCAGCCGTGGAGGCGCCCGGACAGCCAGTTAAGTGGTCCATATGTTTGCTGTGATGTGTGAAAATGGACCTGTTTATATTCGGGTCGCGGCGGTGATTGAGGCGACCATACACTGAGTTGTGCTGCATTTCATTTGAGTCCGGACGTCCTCAGGAGGCGTCCGGGAAATCAGTTAAGTGTGTGTCTTCTTAACATTGATACTCCAAGGGTGGAGTGAGGTGATGCTCAGCACCTCTTTTCATTAAGATACGTTTTCACACCCAAGGGTGTTATATGTTCGCAGAACTTGACAGATAAGCATTTATTATGCCATGATTGAGTTTGTGATTCATGTGATGTTCCGCTGACAAGAGAGGCTCACAAACGTTTTTGGCGCACACGCACCCATAGCCTCAAAACGCAGATATGCCCAATATGTGCAGTGTTATGTTTCCATGTTCTGTGGCTGTTACATGTGTCTCAGTCTTCAGCATTCCAGACGCGTTATATGTGTGTGTGCCAATTACTTGCGCAATGACATGTCAAGAGTAATAAGAGTGTTTATTCATGTTTTGTTGCATTTAAGTCATAATCACTAACCTCCATGTTCAATGTAATGTGCTTTGTGTGTTCATGGGAATTGTGTCAGGCTTTGGTCAAGTTGTTAGGTCAGGGCCCAGTGGAGTATGGTGGGGTAGAATATTAGTGTATTAAGTCAGGAACCGCTGGGTAGGTCTAATGGTGTTTAGGTTAGGCCTTTCCATGTATGCATATTGTTTCTCCCTTCCTTACCTTTGTCAGTCCATCCCCCTTCCCTAACTCCGTCTTCCCCCCATTGGCTGCCACATGGTTTCCTGTATTTATAATACCAACCACGGCGGGAGGGTCGATCTATTCGGCTTCTATGGTTCGGGAGAGGGGATTGATCTCCGACTCCTTAAGCTATTGCGACAATAGGCCATGATCGTCTCAGAGAATTCTTAAGCCACAAGATGCTGTGCAAGCAAAACAGCCATGGCAGGAGCAACGGCAGCCAAGGCCACTATGTTAAGAACAACATTCCACACACAGAGTCAAGGTGACTTTGGCTGCAGCAAAGAATATTCCCTTCAAAATACAAGCTAATTCGAAGGAATTGAGCCCGAAAGTGTGGTCTCCAACCACGTGACTCGGCCGGAGCTGATATTGGGCCAAGGCTTGGAGGATGGGAAAGAGCAGCCATCCCACTGGCCGATAGCGGTTCCCAACATACTTGCTACTTTCCAGCCACCTTATACGATGGGAATGGAACGCTTCCATGGCATTAGTCTTCTACACACTATCGTATTATGCAGACACATAGTTGCACCGCGCTGACACATAGTATACATGTAGAGCAAACAGGTGTTTCGCGAGCTGGCAACAGAGTGTGTCCCAGGCTTGAGGGCCCGCAGCCTGACCAATCAGGACCCTCAGGTCTAGCGGCAGATAGCAGGGGCTACTGACCAATCACAGGGCTCACCCAATGTAACATTTTCAGAGTAGCAATTTTTAGTGATGTTCCAAGTACAACACCTGACAGAGCTGCATTCACTATTATTCTCTCTCTATAGGTTCCTATGCTGGAACTACCACTCAGTGGCCGATCCTGAGTGGCATTAGGTTTGGGTGAGGGAGCCCAAAGAATGACACAGATTGTGACATCACATGTCTTCAAAACTGGCCAGCAGCCAGAATGCGGCAAGATGTACCTGGACTTCTCCGTCCATATGACCTGTGTGTTTTGTATAATAAAACCTCAGTAACCCTTTGCTTCTTGTGTGGAACTCGACTACTTTGGGACACAGAAAGGAGTTAGGGCCTTCCGTGAGCTGGGCGTCCATGGACCCCTGGCACGGCTTTGCTTGCCCAGAAAATTCCGCGAACAGAGCGTCGAGTTATTAAGTAATTGATTTGAGGAGAGGAGCCAAGCAATTGAGAAAGTGTGAGACCAGGAATGTCGCAGTAAAGTAAGCCCAGTGTCCTGGGTCATAGCACGTAACAGAAGGAATCATATCTAGCGTCCCATTATCGGATGACGTAGGCCATGGACTCGTTTAAAGACGGTCCAAAGAGATGATTCTGGAACTGTCAGGTCCAGAGAGGGCAGCCTAAGTGCTGAGCGCCTGTGCCTGCTGTTGAATTCATTTTCCTAATGATGACTGAGGACCCCAATTCTGCTGAAACTGCTCAGCCTGCTAAAAGGCAAAAAGATGATGAAAGGAGGGATGACAAACTGCTGGATCTGCTCAGAAAAGTGACAGCAGATATTGCTGACAAATCGAAATTGATAAGTGCAGAGGAAAGGTACCTGGACCTCATTACTAAAATGGTAGCTGTTGAAGATCACCTCACTACTATGGATGATAAGACATTGAGGCTTGCGGATCAGGTGAGGCACTTGGAGATCCAGAACGAGAAGTTGTCGCTCAAACTGTCCGAGCAGGAAAACTTTTCATGGAGAAAGAACATAAGGATAGCCGGATTTCCAGAAAAAGTTGACAGGGGAAACCCCATTTCTTTCTTGGAAAAGGCACTTGTCTCCATGCTTCATCTGGATCCTAATATATCATTGGAAATTGAGAGGGCGCATAGATCACTGGGCCAAAAACCATCCTTGCGCCAGCGTCCCAGGCATTTTCATTGTTAAGTTTTTAAGATTCCCACCAGAGAATTAATACTTGGAAAGTCCCGTGAAATTGGTGACTTGTCCTGGGGAGGGAATAAAATCATGGTGTTTGCTGACTTGAGCAGAGCTGTCATGGAGAAAAGGAAATGTTTTGATGTGGCAAAGAAAAAAGCAAGACTCCAGCAACTCAAGTATTGCATCATATATCCTGCAATTCTGCGTGTTGTAGTGGAAGGTCAATTACATTCTTTTGCTTATCATAAGAGTGCAGAGGCTTTTTTGACAGATTTGGACGTTGAGCCTATGCAAGCTGCCTCAGCCTCATCCTCCAAAAAGCTTGCTTGGGCAATCGAAAAAGAAAAGATGAAATACAACTTTAATTGCAATGTCATGGTTTGTATATATAGGTTTTTAATTTTATTTTGTTCTCTGAGTTTTTCCCCTCTTTCTGTAGGGGTTCGTTTTACCGTTCATTTAAATGGACTTGATGTTTTGTAAATGCCGGTGGGTTTGGAGGCTAGAGAAATGGACCTACTGCTTGAGAACATACTTTACGTTTTACGTTCGCCGTGCCCAGCTGGCTTGTGACCCCCGTGCACTCGGAGATGAAGTGGATGGCGTGTGTTGGGTACGGATGACAGGACTGATGAATTCCTCCCTGCGGCTAAGCGTCGGAGGAGGGCGGAAGGAGGAGTGTGGATGGAAGGGGAACTCAGATGACTTGTCTCAAAGTCAACCGAGCCTCAGGTGGAAAGGGGTCTCCAGATGGTGCAGGAATATGCGGAATATTGAAGGCGGCATAAGCTCAACAGCTGGTTGCGGTCCCCTGCTGCCTAGCTGAGGAGGAGTTTTGCTAGGATAGATCACCACGCCACCGCAAGATGACTGGGGGTAATGAGTGTATGAAAACGCAAGGAAAGGTAAGGAATCCTGCTGTATTTCTGGCGACACTTCCTGTTGTTAGGGAAACACATTGCAGGATCAAAATGTTTTGAAACGGAAGGAAAAGCAGGTCCAAAACACGTCAAAGTGTTCAGAATAAATTCAAACGTCAAAAACCAACTTGTAACCTGGATAGATCAGAATGCACTGGAGAAACCTGTTATTCAAAATACAGCCTGTAAATTACTAGGGACGATCAGAACATACTGACAAACTTAAAAGACCGGCAAAGCAGCTTCGAAATGCCCCCTTTTTTCACGGTTTGCTAAATGCGAATTCTGGTGGCTTTTCAACTACTATACACCCCATGTTGTATTGGGTTTACGTGCTTTTGTAAATTCGAATCCTGATGTGTTTTTAACAAACCTTGTCCCACAAAAGGCTGGAATTTCACTGACGACATTTTCAATGCAAAAAAGAAAAAATAACTTAAAGGTTGATTTGAGGCCCCTTCTCCCCACATTTCCAATGATACAAGATCATTTGAATTGCACCTCCTGCAGACAAAGTTGTTATTGGTAAAGGAGAAGTACACTGTGACAAACCAAAACAGGCCAGGAACACACATTTTGGTTTTAGAAGCTGATATTTGCAACATAATGCTAAACCCCTTCCCCCGCAAAGCGGCTTTCCCCTTACCTTCTTCTTCAAAGATATATGGGAAGTATTGTTTTTTCCAGCTCTGATGCCAAAGTTCTTTTTTGTCTTATATTGACAGGCTACTCGTAATCTGTAAGGGTGAGATTTTTGGCAACATACACCCCAGATGGGGTGTTCATCGATGAGATTACAATTAAGACATGCATTGATGCATATGGGTGTACGGTGCTGTGAAATTTACGTCCTTCTCCAATGATAACGCGGGAAGAGAAGGTCGCTTGGTGGAGAAGGTGAAAGGGAGAATGCTGGAATATTTACATTGTTAGGTCATCATGTTAGCAATTGTGAATGTCAGCCTGTTGCATTTCTCTTGAGCTATCAACAATTGTCTTATCAAGTGGAACCCGATTCTGTCCACTTATAATAAGAGACAGTTGGAATACATGGGACAGGCAAACCGTTTTTTTTATGACTGTATTATATTCAGTCTTAGATATGACAGAGAAATATGGCTACTCTAGGTGGTTGGAGTGGCTAAATGTATGTGTTACTGTTACTGAATTTTGAGGGGGTGACTAGCTTTAACTCGAGTTTGAATATTTAGTTAATTTGTTATACTGTACCAGGAAGTTGTCGTCACGTCATCTGAGTTGTCTAAGGGGGTGGGGGGTGCTTTTATATGCACAGCCACATGGGTTGTAGTGGGCTCAGCGAGGCCCTCAATCTGATTGATGTTCGCTGGTTTAGGTATAATGGGAGGATGAAATTCTGGGGACAGGTGTGTTAATGTTCAAGTGTTTATAAATTGCATAGTGCCCTTTTATGGGAACACAGACGTAGGCTGGTGAGTTAGGATGAGATTTCCGGGTTTGAAATTCTCTCCGTTGCAGCTGCGGGGTACAATTCTTTGAAGGGCCTTTTGCTACTAGCTACATTGACCGGAAGGGATTAACTGTGGTAAATTGACTCAAGATTGTGTGGAGAGTTGGAGGTTGATGGCATATACATATATTTTGGGCATGATTGGGGGATGCTGACGAGCGAGAGGGTGGAGTGAGCTCGTGAATTGGACTGCCATATAGCTGATTGCCCATTGTGTTGGGCCTTGAGCTGGTAATGTATGCATTATGAGGAGGAGGCACTAGTGGGATCTTGGGGGTATCTATGAGCTATGGGAAGATACAGGTCAGTGCAAATCTGGGCAAGTTGGTGAGGAGGAAGAAAATGGTGGTGTCTATGCACGACTTTTTATGAATTGTAAGGTTATTATTCAGGGGTTTGGTTGTGGAGGTCCATTACCTACTCAAAATTGGGGGAAGAATTTGATACAAAATACGAATTGGATACAAAGTAATACTATGGGATTGTGTGGTTATGGGAACTTAGTGTAGACTCTTAGATGAGTATGGATGATATTGGTAAGGAGAAGAGGAACATTTGCATTAATAAGATAATGGGCACAGGAATATGGGAGCATAGTTAGGGATTGTTTTTACCATGCATATATTAGGCTTTTGGTAAAATCCAAGTTGAGTCGGATTTCGTTCAATCAATACAGCTATTTTGTATTTTTGTGGTGTCTTTTGTTTGTTTTTGTGGGGAAGAATACAACAAGTGACAATGTTGAGTTTGATGATAGTCATTAGATTATTGGAAATGTAAATACGAAGGAGACAATCGTATGTGAAGTATATGATCGGAAAATGGACATGTATGCTGATAAAGTCTGCATGTGACTTGTGATGGGACTGTTTTCTATGAGTACTGGGAATGTGAAAGGTCTAAATTGTCCAAGGAAAAGGAAGAACGTATTGTCTAAACTCTGGAGGCAGAGGATTGATGTAGTTTTTCTGCAGGAAACGCATTTGGTGGTGATTTTGAGGATCTCCTAGCTAACTCAAGGTACACGAAAATATTGTTGAATTGTTATTCTTCAAAATCTAGGGGGCAGAGGATTCTGTTCAGGAGGGGTTTTAACATGAGTTTTGATAAAGTAAGTATGGATGAAGAGGGGCGTATTATACTAGTTGATTTGAGGCACGAGGGTAACCTAATCACGATATATGATCTATATATGGTCTGTGTGTGAGAGGAGGGGATTTCTTTGAGTCCTTGAGGAAGATGGTACATGATATGGGTGGTGAAGTGGTTATTCTGGGGGGTGATTTTAATTGCGTAGTAGATTATTATATGGATATATTTTCGGCGTGTCCTTTTACGGGATAGAAATCAAGTAATGAGTTCCAGGAATTCATGGAGGTATATGATTTGGTGGACATTTGGAGGAATTTGCATTGGGGAGACAAGGATTTTTTTGTTTTACTCGCCGGTGCATGATTCCTATTCCAGACTTGATTATATCCTAGTGTCAGATAAATTGGTTGAGGCGGTGATGGAGGCAAAAATAGAAGAATGCAATCTTTCAGACCATTCAATGGTGAGGATGAAGTTGAATTTTAACCAGGATAGGCGAGGAATCTTTAGATGGAGGCTGAAAGGATGAAAGTGCCTCGAAGGCTTTTAGGAACTTTATAACAAATTATTTTATGGAGAATAATGGGGACAGCAGACAGTTTAGTGGCATGGGATTCTTTTAAAGCTTATATTAGGGGGGAAATTGATGAACTGGACTGGAAGGGTATGGAAGGCAGGAGAAACAAAGCTGAAGGAGCTTGAGCTCGAACTGGGAGGACTACAGCGGAAATACGCTTTGACTAAGCCTAAGAGAGATAGAGTCGACTTAACTAGAGTGAAGGAGGCATTGAAATGTGAGTTGGACTCTCAGATTGAGATGGGTATGTATTATATGGAACAAAGATATTGGGAAGAAGGAGACCGTAAAGGCAAACTATTAGCAAACAGATTGAGAAGTTTTTCAGAAAGGTTGTATGTCCATAAGATTGTTGATGGGTCAGGGAATATTGTTGTAAAAAGAGGAGAGATCGGCAAATGTTTTCGCCCCTTTTATGCTGACCTGTACGCTGAAGACCTTGCTCCGCAAGCGCATGAGTTAGACAGTTCTTTTGAAAAAGTTGATGTCTCTTCCCTGTCTGAGGAATGTAGGAATTCCATTGATGCCCCAATTACCGTCCCAGAGGTTCTACTAGCAATTAGTGAGCTGAAGGTGGGAAAATCACCTGGTATGAACGGATTGCCAGTCAAATGTTATCAGACGTTTGATGAGCAATTGGCGACAGAACTGTGTAATCGCTATAATCAATTTTTAGTGGAAGGGTCTTTATGTCCCTCAATGAAGGAGGCTATCATTACGGTAATTCCAAAGTTAGGAAAGGATATGACCAGATGTTGTAATTATCGCCCTATTTCGCTGCTTAATGTGGACATGAAAATCTTCACCAAGATTCTAACAATTAGATTAGACAAATATATGGGAGAGCTGATTGTTAGGGCCCAGACAGGATTTATGAAGCAACAGTATGGATATGATAACATTAGAACACTTCTGGATTTGTTGAGCCTGCTGTATTCCGAGGACGGAGATATTTTACAGATCTTTTTAGATGCTGCAAAGGCATTCGACAGGGTGAACTGGACGTTCCTGAACTATGCCTTGTCGAAGCTGGGATTTGGGCCTTTATTTATTAACGCCATTGGGCGACTGCAATCGGGCATAACGGCTAGTGTATGTGTGAATGAGGGTTTTTCAATGTCATTCCAATCGCGTAGAGGCACAAGGCAAGGTTGACCGTTATCCCCTCTGCTTTTTAATTTGGTGCTTGTGCCCTTGTTAGCATATATTCGGCAGAATGGAGGGATTAGGGGTTTATGTGTGGGAGATGAAAAAGTATTTACTTATGCTGAAGTTGTGATTATTTTGAATAATCCTTAAGAAGGGGGCCACGTCTTAAAGAGCATGATTGAAAAAGTTGGAAGGTTGTCCGGTTACCGGATCTACTGGAGGAAAACAGTGGTATTTCCTGTGAAAAATTCTCCAGGTTGTGGTCGGTTGCGGGGTTGGAATTGTAAGTTGGAAAAGGTATGTGTGAAGTATTTAGGAGTTTATCTTGTTAAGGGTGTCAAGAGAATTGTCGTGTATAATGTAGATAAGATTATTGAAGTCCTCCAGAGAGATGTTAGGAAATGGTGACGTATTAATTTGACTATATAGGCTAAAGTCAACGCGATCAACATGTTGCTGCTGCCAAAGGTTTTTTAAATTATTCAGTCTTTTCCACTACGATTTACAAAGAGAGACCTTGGATGTATCGATAAGTTATTTCAGGAATTTCTTTGGGGAGTGGGGAAAAGAGCTAGAATTCCTCAACATATTATGGTTTGAAGTGTCCAAGAGGGTGGTTTTGGATACCCTATACTTCAAAACTATTGTAAAGGTTCCTATTGAAAAAATTGGTTAGTTATGCCAACGAAGACTGTATCCAGATGCCATGGTGGGTGCAAATAGAAAAGCAGAAATTAGAACCATATGATGCAAAGAGTTTATACTCTTTAGGGAGGCTACCTAGACAGGTGTCGAACTTAATGACTGTTGCTGTCACCAAAGACGCACTAACTTCATTGATAGTGAGTAGTGGGCATGGGCTATTCATATATGAAGAGACGTCGCTTTGGCAGAATGCAGGATTACAGATCGACAATAGGATGTTGAACTGTAGAAGTTGGATTAATAAGGGCATTTTAACGATTGCTGATGTTTGGAGCAATGGAGGAGTGGCACCCTTCGAGAATCTGATGGAGAAATTTGGCCTAAATAAAAGGGAGTTGGGAAGATATCCTTTCAGAAACCAAAGCTTCCAAAATTCTATACAGATGTTGGATACCCCGCTCATGCAGAAGCCGGAGATTTGTAAATTATTTAGCTCTGTGTCGCAGAAAGTGTCCAATTCTCTGAAACGTATGCCATTGGAGGAAAATTGGTTGACCTCATGGGAAAAGCTGAGGAGTTAGGTAGGGATTGGCTGGTGGAGGACTGGGAAAAGCTCTGGAAAGTTCCAGTTAAGGCTAAGATAGACTTGCATTTATGTTACATTCATCAGAGGATAGTTGGTAGAGTTTATTGGACCCCTATGCGTATGTGTGCTTTGGGGATGACTGATAGTGACTGCTGTTGGGGCTGTGGGAAGGAGAAAGGTACTCTGCTACATATGTTGTGGAGTTGTGAAAGGGTGGGGGATTATTGGTGGGAAGTGCTAGACAGGACTGACACAATCTGGAACATTACATTCCCATGTAACCCTTTAGCAGTGATTCTACAGTTACCAAAATGTGGACGTAATAATGACTGGGCAACTTTGTGCTGCATTAATAGAGCCTTCGTGGTGGCAACTAAGCAGATACTAAAAGTGTGGAAAACAAGGAAGAAACCGATGGTTGAAGGATGGCTCTTAGATGTGCAGACTCTCTCTAATTATGAGAAAACTATGTTTTGTAAACAATGCAAAAAAGCAGTATGTGATGAATTGTGGGGATCTTTTAATTAACTCTATGGGTGATGTTGGATTTAAATGTTGTGTAGTATTGTAGTAATAAGGTATGGGGGTCCTGGGAGGGGAGGGAGATGGTTGTATTTGTCCTGTCTATTGTCTTGTAATATCCTTGTCGTGTGTGTATTTTAAGTTTTTGTTCATGGTTATATTCTAGGTTAGGTCTGGAACAACGGGTGAGTTGTTGTATACTGTTAAATGCTTTCTCTGATCCTGTTACATGATTTTGGAATTGTTAAACACAAAGTAGGTCATTGGATCATTATTACTGTGTTTGGATGTCTTGTTGCAAAATAAGAAATAAAGAGTTTAAAAAATAAATAAAATAAAACACAGTCCAAAGAGAACGATTCACATCCCAATCGGGGTATTTTTAGGGGCAAGGCTAAGTCTCGAGGATCGCAGACTAAGATATATGTGGCCCGTCGAATACATCAGTTTGTTTGTTTGTTTTGTGTGTTGTATAGATAAATATGTGGTGAAGAAATAACGGATTAATTAAGAGACGTGAATAAGAAAATACTAGATTTAAGAGTTAATTATCTATTTGTTTAGTTGAATTGATAGTGTTTAGTGAATAAGTAAATTGGAGTAAAACGTGATAGAAAGGATTTGGAGCTGCGACAATTGGTGCACGCTCATATTGTAGTTTTCTGAGAAACGTATAGTTGAAAAATGTAAAGGTGAGTATTGACAGTCAAGTGTGACTAGTCAAAATTGAGGATATTGCTCCACTTGCATATCTATGCAAGCAGTTGCCAAAACATGCACCTAAGCTTAAACAGTATAGTGCGGAATGAGTTAAGGGCAAGGCAGATCAAATGTTTATGCCATGGCCATAAGGGGAGATCACTATCGAAGGCAGTTTTTCAACACATGATGACATATGTGCACGCAGCATACATTGGAAAAAAATTAGACAAAAGGCTAGCGAGCTTAGAGCGCTGGAAAATGCACCAGGCGGAAAGAGAAGAGCCGTCTCCTGAAGACTGGATACTTATGGGGTAATTCATAGATTGCAGCGCAGAGAGGGAGAGTGCGCCAGCGTGCTCCAGCCGTGTGCGCTAAACAGCATTCTGGTGCACCGTGTATTCATGGATTTTCCAAGCCATTTTGAGCCCTGGCGCAGCGAACATCCCGCAGCGCCAGTTACGCCCCCAAGAATGCCCCTTGTACAAGTTAAAGCCATCGAAATCCCCAATACGGCGCAAAGATCCACGCTAACCCTGGACCTGCTTACAGGGCCGCTACACTGCAATCGCGCGAGCGGGGTATGTGTATTTTGGGGGTGCACGGGGAGCTTAACACGCGATAGGCCTGGCGCGAGTGGGGTACGTGTATTTCGGGCGTGCGCAGGGAGTTTAACATGCAATAGGCCTGGCGCGAGCGGAGTACATGTATTTCGGGGGTGCGCAGGGAGTTTAACATGCGATAGGCCTGGCGCTAGCGGGGTACGTGTATTTCGGGGGTGCGCGGGGAGTTTAACATGCGACAGACCTGGCGCGAGTGGGGCACATGCATTTTGGGGGTGCGCAGGGAGTTTAACACGTGATAGGCCTGGCGTGAGCAGGGTACGTGTATTACGGGGTGCACAGGGAGTTTAACTCGCGATAGGCCTGGCGCGAGCGGGGTACGTGTATTTCGTGGGTGCGCGGGGAATTTAACACGCGATTTCGCTGGGCGAGCGGGGTACGTGTATTCCTGGGGTGCCCCAACGCAAATTGGCAGTGTGTGTCCTCCGAGGTGTGTCCTCTCCGCCCTCCCCAGGCCCTGCAGGCAGCCCGCAACACAGGGGACTACCCTGCACCCCTGGCCATGCCCCGCAGGCAGCCCATCCACCCTGGGCATGCCCCCCAGCCAGCCCACATGTCACCATGCACAAGTGAGCACTGACTCATGTCCCCCTGCACCCCCACCCACCCAGCAGTGACAGGCACCTGCCAGCAGGCCCTGACTCATGTCCCTGCACCCCCACCCACCCAGCAGTGGCAGGCACCTGCCAGCAGGCCCCGACTCATGTCCCTGCACCCACTCACCCACCCAGCAGTGACAGGCACCTGCCAGCAGGCCCCGACTCATGTCCCTGCACCCCCACCCACCCAGCAGTGGCAGGCACCTGCCAGCAGGCCCCGACTCATGTCTCTGCACCCCCACCCACCCAGCAGTTGAAATGCACCTGCCAGCAGGCCCCGACTCATGTCCCTGCACCCACTCACCCACCCAGCAGTGACAGGCACCTTCCAGCAGTCCCCGACTCAGGTCCCCCCCACAACACATCATCACGATCCACAATCATGGGCCTTATGGCCACCCAATTCACACCCCACGCCACCCCAGTCCAAACACACAACTAAGTATTACATCCACCCCACATTGAAATCCCCATCACACGATATATCCCAAATGGCAAGTATGCACATCAACACATTTCCATCACACACACACACAATGGGTGCATGTGATTGAGAAAACACACATCGTGACATGCATGAAACCAAAGAGAGAATACCACACATTGAAGTATGAAATAAAAATGTATTAAACACAAAAGCAAGGGAATGAAATGAAACACACAATAATGGAAATAATAAAGAAAAAGCTGCATGTCCAAAATATAAAATAAAAATGTGTGAAAGCAGAATCCAAATCAATGCAAAAGCACATGGTTCCAAAGTGTCTGTCCGTCAAAACAATTCCAAAGTGAAAAAATAAGACAAAACCATTGATCCATGGAACAAAAAAAACAAAAAAAATAATTAAATCCAGTGTTGAACTATACAAAGTACAAATCCAGGGTCCATGAGCCCAACCATTGAAAGGAAACCTACAAAATACTCTTCCTAATGAACAACTATCTACAAAAAGGTGGGGCATTGTCCAAGTGCCCCAAAAGAAATAAAAACAGAAAGGAAACCTAACACTAATTAACTATATACAATGGCGGCGAGCAAGTCCTACGGCTCACTCTGTGATGTCCTGGGTCAGGGCATCATCGAACTCCATGTCGATGTCCCGCAGGCGGGCCTCTTCCCTAGCCTCGAGGTCTCGCAGGGATGCAGTCATGGCCTGTTCCAACTCCCTGCAAATTGCCTCCAGGCACTCAGCCCGCCTTAACGCCCTGCGCATGGAGAACTCTGCCCTGACCATAGTGAGCCGTGCCTCTTACGCCCGCCTCTGCTCTGCATCTATCCACTGGCCTAACTGCTGCCACAGGGAAGACTCTCCCATTCCAGGGTCCTCCTGCCCCCCGGCCGATGCCTGCCCCTCTGATCTTGATGGCCCCGAGCCATCATCGCTCCCACCTTGAGCCTGCTGCTGCCGTCCATGTGCCCTGCCTGATGATGCCGGCCCATCCTCCATCTGCTGGTCTCCAGTTGGTGGGGTGTCCACCCCTGCTGGACCTCCGACTCCCGACTGTGGCAGGGATGCCATCTCCACCAAGCTGGCTGCGTTGGTCGGGCCAGGTCCACAGGGGGTATGCAAAGGGGTAGATCAGTAGAAGCACTCCCTAATATTATATAGTTAGAGATTGATTTACTCAATGATGTGTAAAAATGTAAATATTCTTTTGAGGTGCGGGGGAGGAAACGTGAACCTGGCACATGATCACAACAACCGTATAAGTAGAAACAAAAAACGAGGATCCAAAGTTAGGAGCCCTCCCGTCCCCTGCACTCTATCATTAGTCCATCAAATGATGGTTCAACAATTTTTAAATACATTTGTTATAGTTAACCAATGGTATTCTGATTAGGTTAGTAGTAAGACAAAACACTCAGTAATTTCGTAAAAACCCAAAAACAGGGGGGGTTTTAATTAATGTCACAGTAAATTCACCATACAGACTTGGAGTGAAAAAGCCAAAATGACTGTCTACAAAGAAACATAAGAAAAGTAAACAGTGATAGTCCATTTATATAATTTGTGGCTGACGTGTTTCGGGATTCATCCCTTCATTTTGATCCTATTGAATTTGGACTGTAAAACATAAATAAACAAAGAAAAATCGTTTCAATAAACATAGTATACGCATGTTAAATGCTAAACACAGTGGTCCTTATTAATCCCACATCAGATTTCCATGTAGAGGTATATCTTAACTAGTACAGTTCAAGTATAACTGACTGAGGTATTCATAAACGTTACTCCACAGTAAGGGGTCCCAACTGTGGCTAGTGCACCAAGCAAAATCCATAGTTTACATCAAAGATAATTAATGGAAAAATAGTAATTGTCTATCTGTGAGAAACATCTCCATGAAGTGTGTGCCAAAAACTAGAGTGGCGGCATACCTGAGGTATAGTCAAAGTGGAGAGTAAGTAAACCCTAAGGTTTGATGAACTCGTGGCTATCAATTCTTCCCACCAATTGGTTGAGGAAATGCTCGTCTCAGGCGTACAAGATGCCTATACATGAAACATAAATGAAGCGGTTCTGAGAGTTTTGATATTGGCTACAAATATAGTTGGTCAAGATAATATTATCAGTTCCTAAAAAGTGTCCACTAAAAACACAGAGCTAAATGGACAACAGTCCCATATGAAAAGAAATGAATTAGGGCCTAAATGTAAAATGGGCGCAAAAAATAAAGGTTATATGTCAAGCTCTCGCTTACCTTAAAAGCTGTAAGCTCAATCGGGAATTACACGTGCGGATGCACTGATGGGCCGGAGATATTCATATGTCCCATAGCGTCCTCGAGAGCCTGAGTCGAGTTTGCTATGTTGGAAAAAATAGAGGAAGCAAAGAATTCAGAAAGTTCCCAGTAGAGAGGGGGGACCTAATGAATCTTTGTATATAAATGGTGGAGAGCCATCGGTATCGTATAATGTTTACCTCTGCAACGTGGTTTCAAATGCAACTACACGATTGCGTGCAGAGAGAAAGCCGCTTCTGCTGCTGAATGTAGCTCGAGTGCGAGCGCCTCCCGATCCAAGAGATGTGATGCTCGTGCGGGCTCTGGTGGGTCTTAGCGTCTCCCTGGCAACACTCTACACAAAACAGCCCATCAAGGACCCAGTGTGTGTGTGGGAAAGATAAACAAAGGACTAAGTGAGTCTTACATGTGCACCAGAGCAGTAACGCTGGTGCATATACGAGCGCCATTGTGGAAAGTGCATTGCACCATAGAAAGGTGCCTGCTGTGGTATGATATAGATGACTACCAGCACACTGCTACATGCCCTGTTTCACACAGCAATGCATGGCCACTTACCGCTCAACTCCAGACGGCTCTGCCTCTGAAGGATCTGGACGTGGAACGCTAGGTTTATGCATTCCAGGACCCTCGTCTGGATGTTGGTCAGGCTGACCCGGCACCCCTTTGCATCCTCTGCCTTCAAGAGGCGGCGGGCCTTGCTGAGGGTCCTGGACCTGAAATCCTCCCAGCGCTTCCAGACGTGTTTGATGTCGCGGATTGCCACCCCCTCCGCGTTGATGGCAACCACTACGTCCTCCCAGATCCTCTCCCGTCCTTCCTTGTTGGCGCGCAATGGTGTGAAGAGGGCATCATAATGCCCCAGAACTTGCTCCACCAGGATATCAACTTCCTTATCTCTGAAGCTGGTAGCCCTCTGCCTCTCTGGCTGGGGGTCGCCAGTGGTCTCTGATGGTGTTTGCCCCGACATGGCGACCCCTGAGGCAGGTGTGGGTGGGCAACTGGGTCCTGGGGCTGGGCTGTGGAGCGATGGTATACCAGTCGGGAGTCTTCTGTTCCAGCAGGGGTGGACACAGCAACTGGACCCCTGCAGATGGCTGACGTGCAGGCACCAAATAGCAGGGCACGTGGGCAGCAGGCAGGCAGGCAGCAGCAGATGGCAGGTGGGAGCGTGCTCGGGGCTCTGGGGGGCAGGAAAATGGCCTTCAGGGCAGGAGCGTGGTCTTCCGTGTGTTGTCGCGTCGCCAGCTTGATATGGAGTGACTTGGCACGTGAAAAAAGTGCACGTCAGCGTGTAATTCGAGGAAAGGCCCTTAGCGCGTTTGCGCATCTGTGACGTTACATGCACGGGTGTTTCCCTCGTGATGGGTGCATAGTGATTCAGCACGTGAAAAAACAACACGTCACGTGTCAATGCGTGTAATCGGCGGAAAGGGCCTAAATGCGTAAGTGATGTGACGCATGCAGGCATTTCCCTCATCACGGGTTAAAGGTGAGCGGGGCCAGCAGTTCGCTGTACGTGCCTTTCGTGGAGACCGACGTGTGTGTTGCTACTTCGTGTTGTTTTGCGCACCATCACAACTTCACAGCGGATCAAGGACGTATCTCTTCTTTTGGCGGGGGTATTGGCTACGTGTGTTTTTCATTATCACGCTAGTCTGACAGTGAGTCGCGCATGCTATTTTTCCCACTGCGGGTGCCCCTGTGTATCGCGTACCCGTTTCGAGGTCATAGTAGCCTGCGTGTCCCACGTGTACGTGTTTTCCGTGTCCCTAGGTGCCACCGCGTACTGCGGGAAGTTAATTCCACACACGTGGGCTACCGGGGGTTGCGTGCCTGGTTTTACTGCAGTTTTGGGGTGCCTGAGCATTGCGTGACCCGTCACTTCATCACCGGGGTCACATACAGGCTTGCAGGTGCAGGGGTGCTTTTAACATCTTGTATCCTACTCCCTTCACCCCAATTGCCCAGGACAATTGTCATGCACACCTCCCAGTGGCACTACTACATCTGTGCCGGCACTACTCCATCTGTGCCATGGTTGGGAGGCCACGAAAGGTGAGGTGCGCCTCAGCTGGGCGTACTCCTCGTGGCGGGCGTGGTTAGGGATGTGGCCGGGGTGACCAGGGAATAGGGGGACTCCGGGGTGTCCAGGGTGGCTGCAGAGGGGGAAGAGACAGGGGTGCGCCACTTCGGCATGATGTTGTGCCACGTGCTGGTGCAGTCATGCCACCACCCCCTGCAGCTCTGGGAGATGCAGTTCTTGCATCTGGCACTGGCACCCATGTTGCGGATAATGTGAGTGCATTCGGCCATGATGTGCGCACAGCTGCCGAATGCAAGAAACGTTGGGATGACCTCAAACGCAGCACTAAGGCCAAGCGTGCCTCTAATTACAGCATGGCTCTGGTGACTGGCAGTGGGGCACCACCTGAGGAGAATGACCTCACTCCGCACGAGTCACCCATTGCAGAGTTCATACCGGCAGAATCGGTCGAAGGAGTGGGAGAGATGGAGGACTTTGATGCCCCATCCAGTGAGTGTTGTGAGTCACCCAGATGCCCCTCCGGTCCATGTTCCAGCTCACTGGCCCATGTTCCAGCTCACTGGCCCTTCTGCGTGTAGCCAGGGGTGTCTTTCCTCGCCACACTGGGACTATGTCATTGCATGACTGACGTGCATATGTCCTCTGCCTGCACATAGGCATGTCCCCTTGCCCCTCCAACCCCCCTGCACCCCAATTTGACCATTGCACTGGTGTGCATCATTTTAGCGTACTGTAATGGCCTGTTCAAGCCTCCTGTGTACATGCTAACTTCCACCAGCCAACCTGCCAGACACATGCAGTGGGGTACATCCTCTGCCATTCATGCAGGGTGTCTCACTTGGACTGTGCAGATGGCAGATGCTCCGCAGGGACATGAGTGCCCATTCATGCTCCATGTGCATTCCATGCATGCCCCTATGTGTCCTTGACTGGATGATCATTGTAGTACCTGTCCAGAATGAGCTACATTTCATGGCATTTCTTCAGCCATCCCATGCCCACTCTGGGTCAGTCCTGCATCACACACATGTTTAGGGTGTCACAGTCTGTGTGGGGCACCGTCCTCCCCCTGTTTCAGGCCCACTGACTCTGTCCAACTGGTGTAGCTTCTGCACACATGGGTGTACTACTGAGGGTTCATCATGTGTCCTGCTTACTATCCCATCATCATCTGCTGTGTCGTCAGTTGACTCAGATGCTGCAATTGATGCTAGTCAACACTGTCTGCCAATACACAGGTCTCTGGTCACCCTTTTGCTACCATGCAAGGCACCCCTGCATTTTCACTCAGGGGGATGGCGGGTTTGCTTGTAGCCATGCAACCCATTGCATGCACATTGCACGTGATGCCTGAACCTGCCCTTGCACTGCCTCCACATTTTTTGATACACATCATGAAGTACTTGTTCATGTAGATAGTGAGTAACATACACATGTTCTGCACTGCATCGACCCACTTCTGAGCCGTATAACACCCTTCTACATTCCTACTCACTGATGCAATGTCAAATTGACCTGGCATGCATGGCAGGTTCTCTTTTGTGTGTGACATGTTTGCTTCATGTGTTGGCTGTCTGTGTGATGTCTATGTGTGTGTGTGTGTTATATGCTTCTAACATGTGTACTAATGTTTTTTTCTCTCCACTTTTCAGAGGATGATGCAATGGAGCCAGAGGATGGTGGCGTCATGCCAGGCACAGGGATGTTATCACAACAGCAACCCGGCACAAGTGGGGGTCGTGGGGTGTTAGACCACGAGAACCCACGTGTGCTACAGACCATCTTTTCTTTGGCTGGCAATGAGTCCAGCCCAGATGACCACTCTGACGTCCATGTCGAGTTGGATGTGCATCAGGTCCATACCTCAGGGGGGAGCAATTCTGATGTGGACACTCCTCTGTCCGCGACATCTGCACTGAGGGGCCAGACAGTGGTGGGATCTCTGCCTGTGGTGGATCGGGACGGAGGGTCACCCTCCACACCAGTCGCTGATGTGCCTGGGACATCACGTCGACAGGGGCATGTACATCGTGCAGCCGCGGGCGGTGCCAACCCAACGAGGACGGCCGGTCCTTGGGCCCCGCAGGTGTCAAGCCCAGCAACGTGATGGCCCCACGCCACCGAGGTATACTGAGTGGGAGCAAGACATGACTGCCAATTCAGAAAGGCAGGGGGCAGCACTTGATAACATCGCTGTGAGCATGGAACGTGTGGCCCAATCCGTGCTCCCCCCTGCTAGGAAGGTGCTTCTCCAACGGCAGGCAGCGCAGTCCACGGCCCGCTTGCTCAGGCTGGGCATAGCAGCCTCAGACAGGGCACGCCAAGCTGAAATGGTGTCTTTGCGTCGAGCAATTGCTGCTAACGCAGAGGCACACATGGAGGCCATGGAGGTTGAGTATGCTTCCCTCAGATCCACTCTGGGTGTGCTCATGATGACCGAGAAGGAGCGGGTAGAGGAGAGGTTTGCGCAGCTTGAGCGTACCATCTCGGCTGAGCTACATGCTTGCCGGGAGGTGCATCAGTTGTCCAGCCAGGCCAACTGAGTGCAGGAAGAACTCTGTGTTACACATGTTACCTTGCAAGAGGAAGCACGCGTATCACGGGAGGTTCTGCATGCAGACCTACGTGTCATCGCCGCACAGAACCAGGCTCACACGTCCGGCAGACTTGCTGCCGATGAGGGGCAAGCTGCGGCTAGGCGTGTTCAGGCTCCTGTGCCACGTCCTCCTTTTCAGGATGAGCTAGACTGACGACGAGATATCTCCCACACAGGTCGTGGCGTGTAGTTTTGTGGCTTTTGAAAGCATCCACTGTCTGTTCCAGCTGGGCCCTTCAAGCTTGTCTCGTGTATGTGTTTGCAGCTTGGGGTCCTGACTCACATAGGCCACTCCTGCTTCCCTTATCCATGGGCTTGCTAGGATGGTTCGGTGTAACATACATTTACACAAGGGCTTTTGACTTTCGTCATAACTGTGGCCTGTCTGCTGCTGTACTACTTGTGTTAACACCCCTAGTGGGATTGGTAGCGTTTTATTCACCCCATGTCTGTAATGAATTTGGGTGAGTACATGATTGATGTCTCCATTAATTGATGTGGATTGTGATGTATGTTATTTTCTTGCCTATATATGTGTTTGATGCATTTCATGCTGTAGACAGTAGCCTGAACTCTTGGCCTGTCAAAGTCACACTGATGGTGGGAGGAGTTTGGATGTAGGTCTGTAACCTGGCCCAGTGACAACCAGCATGAAAACACACACACAGGGAACTTTCCAGCCTTATTAATATCTTTTATGCCCTTTCTGCAGGAAAATGAGCCTCCACACTACCTTTGCCAGCAGACACAGGGACGAGTAATCCTGATAACTGGCCACGTTCGGTGGTGCAGACGTGTGCATGTGTGCGCAAGCAGAAGCACAGGGCACAGGGCTTGTGCTCAGACGTCCGACAGAAGCAGACGTGTTTCCAGGAGCTCCAGGCAAGGTGAGCAGCACAAGGGCCCGCACCGCAGCCAACCTTCCACCAGGCTACTTGCACATGCATGCTAAGTGGCTGTTACGCTCACCTGGTTCCCACAGGGGCGTCGATCGTACCCGGACAGCTGCGGTCTCCACCAACATGATGCGTAGTGCCGAGATGACTGTCTGGACTGACCCGCCTAATCTCGTCTGCTTGATCTGTAGAAGTATTCTCCTGCAAGTGGAGAAAGGGATTTAGCCACCCGTGGATTTTAGTGATGGCCCCCTCCCACTGTTCTCGTTCTCCCCTCTTCTCAACTCTGATATCCCCTTTTAGTAACCTCACCTTATGTTTTTAAATGATGAGCTCTCCATCCTGCATGGCATGCAGGGACGCGTAGATACCAGTTACTTCACTGGTTTGAAGGTGCTGGAGGAGCTCCGGAGGAATATTGACTCTGGGGTTTATAAAGTTCAAAGAGTTCAATATGTCCGATGATCACTCTTATTCCATTCCCTTGTTGAATTGCAACTGGTTCAAAAGAATATTGCCTGGAGACAGCTGCTGGCAAGTCTGTATTACTAGAAATGTGTGTGGTGAACGCTCAGAACCTTCCTTTGTTAGATAACTCTTATGGTTAAAACACTACTAATTTGGAATTTAAAGAAGGGTGCAAACCCGCTGGAAAAGGTGCCTCTGTGGAACGGCACACAACAAAAACAGGGGGTAAGGACCAAGGCCGTTAAGCCAGCGGTGCGGGCTGCACTCCCAAACACCACTCGTGGTGTATAGATTCAATGTGGTTCAAAGCACAAAATAATTAACTTCTGTCAGTTTAATGCAAAAAATGATAGTTTAATACTTGATTTTCGTCATCAATTTAAGTAATTGTACATTTTAGAAAAAGCAGATGTGCAGGGCGAGCTCAAACAATTGGCCAATGCATTTCGGAACACTATTCCTTCGTCAGGGCCAGCTCATTCATAAACTAATCAGATTCGAGTGCTAAAAATTGAGCAAACGAATCTGTTGGATAACCCACAATATGTCAGCAACATTAATTAATTGAACATACAGTAATTATAAAGCAAATCCACAGGGATCATAACATAGCAAGAAAATAAAGGCATCAATGTATACATCATCATCATGATTTAGGAGTTTTTCAAGCATGCCGGGTGTGGATACATTATGCCCAAAGTGGCCATATGGATGCACATGTTCAATGACAATAACCGCAATGAACAACACGATTTCAACACATACCAGGAGAAAGGTTACATGTAATAAAGAGTCCATACATGTCATGAACCATAAGATTACCAACGGATACCAATAGTAAAAAAGTAAAAATAATGTAAAAAATACATACGTGAAATCCCATTTTATGTGCGTGATGATAAACCGTGGAATTACAGCAAAGAAGGAAGAAAAGAAAAAGGTAGAAAAATTACCACCAAAATGCCATATATCGTTTTATCTAATAGTCATCAAGTAATGACGTGACTATTTCAACACTGACCTTATCAAAGATACAGCATGGACTTGAATTTCACACCAACACTTCCAAAGTAAACGTGCTTGACTGGCGTTTCTATGCGTGTGCCGGTGTTTTACTTTGCGTGCAAACTCTTGCCTGGAAGAGACATGCAACGCGATTAGCAGTGTGTCAGAGTTACCATTTAACTAAAGACGCACGGACGCCTACAAGAATAGTCGCTCATAAGAGAGCCATGCAGCTCGGCACCCAGCGTGTCATTATTTCATCTTATAACAAAGGCTCTAAAGTTGACATGTAGCGCGAGACGCGTCGTGTCAGAGTTCCATTCCATTAGAAGGGTTCAGATGCCTACGAGCACCATAACGCTCAATCTTGCTTCTTACCTGACAGTAGAAAGAAGGCGAGCCATGCGAACACGCCACTAGGACGCGTTCGCGGTAGCCATAGTGCTAAATGTTGTGTTCGTGTCACGTTGCCAAGCAACACATGGAGCCGCAAGTACTGAGAAACGCCGGCGGCCATGTTGGAAAGGCTGTTGGTGTGTATCCCGAGTATTACATGTCTGATGAGGTGTACACTCTATGTGAGCTCGTAGTAATAATGGTTGAGTTCACATTATGAAATAAAATAGGAGCGTAATTACATAACATTTCTACATGGATGAAAATAATGACAAAATAATAATATAGAATCATAAAAAAATCAAACTGGGAAATGTGAAACCAAGCATAATGAGGGAGAGAAAAATGAAAGAATAAAAAATAAATGAAATCAACACCATTTCTATAGTTAAAAATACGCCTACCTTGTCTTGAAACCTATCGCCACAGTGTGCACTGGCACAGGCGAGAGTAGTTTAAGCTGTAAGCCCCCCTGTAAATATCCTTAGTTAGAGGTAAAAGAGGTAAAAAGAGAGTAAAGAGCAGATCAACGTTGCGAATGCCCCGGGTACTATATCTAAGATTATCATCAGGTGAAATAATCCTATGAAAGCAAGAAGGAAGAAAAGAAGGAACTTAAGACAAAATTCTCCGACAGTATGGAGATGGTAGCCTGGATGAATCCAAAGCGAGTATACAGTACCTTATTGGTCATAAAGGCCATGTTGTATATCTTTAGAAATAAGTACATTCTTGACCACACCCCTGTTGGCATATCCTAAGTGAGCCTAGGATTGGCTCAATGTCATGGTAAATTCTGACATATCATACATTATCAACTCCAAAGTATATCATAATACAGTTACTCAAGCATCAAAGGAAACAACTGAGGTCCAGTTTCTCGTTCATTCCATTCGGTGACAGCGAGTCGAGTTTGTTGATCCAAAAAGCCTCCTTCTGTGCTCGCCACTGTTTGATGTCTCGAGATTGTCCTTTGGGAAACATCTAGCACGAGAAATCTTAATTGGCTCACCGTGTGCCCATTGTCATTGAGGTGTCTGGCTACAGCTGACATCCTGTTGTTATTCCTGATGTTTGATTTATGCTCGTTTATCCTGATCCTGATTTTGCGTGAGGTCTCTCCCACGTAATACTTTCCACAGGGACACTTTATCGCGTAAATGACATTCTCAGAAAGGCATGTAGCATGTTGTCTTAGTGCGAACCTTTTGCCAGTTCTTGGATGTGTAACTGTGCTACCTTTGATGATGCTGTTACAATTCCCACAGCTCATGCAAGGATGAGTCCCAGGGAATTTGTCTGGTCTCTTGGCGGGTATTTTCTCTTTGGTTTGTACTAATAAGTTCCGCAGGTTACTGCTCTTCTGATACGCAAATGTTGGTGGAGTAGGAAACAGGTCAGCAGTCTGTTCGTCGCTTGTGAGAACATTCCATCTGTTGTGTATTATGGCCTTAATTTGCTTACTTTGTATTGAATATTTGGTAACGAAAACTAATTCAGGACTGTCTTTCACCGGTTTCTTCACTAACAGTTGCTGCCGTTCTTGTGCATCGGTTTTGTCACGGGCAATAGCTAAATCAGTCTCTGGATATCCTATTGCTTGCAATTTCTCTTGTAGTTTCTGTAATTGCAAGCGGCAGTCCTCAGGGTCACTTACAATCCTTTTAACCCTTAACATCTGCCCATAAGGCAGATTCTGAAGAGTTTTGGGCGGGTGAAAGCTGAGCCGATGGAGCAGATTATTACGGTCTGTAGGCTTTGTGTACAGCGTAGTGGTAATTCTATTGGCTTGGATGACTGTTTGTACGTCAAGATAATGTACATTAGGATTACCTATCTCAATAGTAAACTGGATACGTTGGTCGATCCCATTAAGGAATATCAGAAACTCTTGAAGATCTTGTCTACTACCTGACCAAATGTCATCTATGAATCTGACCCATGTCTTCAACTGGTGTTGCCATCTTGGATTGGAGACCAGACAAATTCCCTGGGACTCATCCTTGCATGAGCTGTGGGAATTGTAACAGCATCATCAAAGGTAGCACAGTTACACATCCAAGAACTGGCAAAAGGTTTGCACTAAGACAACATGCTACATGCCTTTCTGAGAATGTCATTTACGCGATAAAGTGTCCCTGTGGAAAGTATTACGTGGGGGAGACCTCACGCAAAATCACGATCAGGATAAACGAGCATAAATCAAACATCAGGAATAACAACAGGATGTCAGCTGTAGCCAGACACCTCAATGACAATGGGCACACGGTGAGCCAATTAAGATTTCTCGTGCTAGAAGTTATGTTTCCAAAAGGACAATCTCGAGACATCAAACAGTGGCGAGCACAGAAGGAGGCTTTTTGGATCAACAAACTCGACTCGCTGTCACCGAATGGAATGAACGAGGAACTGGACCTCAGTTGTTTCCTTTGATGCTTGAGTAACTGTATTATGATATACTGTGGAGTTGATAATGTATGATATGTCAGAATTTACCATGTCATTGAGCCAATCCTAGGCTCACTTAGGATATGCCAACAGGGGTGTGGTCAAGAATGTACTTATTTCTAAAGATATACAACATGGCCTTTATGACCAATAAGGTACTGTATACTCGCTTTGGATTCATCCAAGCTACCATCTCCATACTGTCGGAGAATTTTGTCTTAAGTTCCTTCTTTTCTTCCTTCTTGCTTTCACAGGATTATTTCACCTGATGATAATCTTAGATATAGTACCCGGGGCATTCGCAACGTTGATCTGCTCTTTACTCTCTTTTTACCTCTTTTACCTCTAACTAAGGATATTTACAGGGGAGCTTACAGCTTAAACTACTCTCGCCTGTGCCAGTGCACACTGTGGCGATAGGTTTCAAGACAAGGTAGGCGTATTTTTAACTATAGAAATGGTGTTAATTTCATTTATTTTTTATTCTTTAATTTTTCTCTCCCTCATTATGCTTGGTTTCACATTTCCCAGTTTGATTTTTTTATGATTCTATATTATTATTTTCATCCATGTAGAAATGTTATGTAATTACGCTCCTATTTTATTTCGCAATGTGAACTCAACCATTATTACTACGAGCTCACGTAGAGTGTACACCTTATCAGACATGTAATACTCGGGATACACACCAGCAGCCTTTCCAACATGGCCGCCGGCGTTTCTCAGTACTTGCGGCTCCATGTGTTGCTTGGCAACGTGACACGAACACAACATTTAGCACTATGGCTACCGCGAACGCGTCCTAGTGGCATCTTCGCATGGCTCGCCTTCTTTCCACTGTCAGGTAAGAAGCAAGATTGAGCGTTATGGTGCTCGTAGGCATCTGAACCCTTCTAATGGAATGGAACTCTGACACGGCGCATCTCGCGCTACATGTCAACTTTAGAGCCTTTGTTATAAGATGAAATAATGACACGCTGGGTGCCGAGCTGCATGGCTCTCTTATGAGCGACTATGCTCGTAGGCGTCCGTGCGTCTTTAGTTAAATGGTAACTCTGACACACTGCTAATCGCGTTGCATGTCTCTTCCAGGCAAGAGTCTGCACGCAAAGTAAAACGCCGGCACACGCATAGAAACGCCAGTCAAGCACGTTTACTTTGGAAGTGTTGGTGTGAAATTCAAGTCCATGCTGTATCTTTGACAAGGTCAGTGTTGAAATAGTCACGTCATTACTTGATGCCTATTAGATAAAACGATATATGGCATTTTGGTGGTCATTTTTCTACCTTTTTCTTTTCTTCCTTCTTTGCTGTAATTCCACGGTTTATCATCACGCACATAAAATGGGATTTCACGTTTGTATTTTTTACATTATTTTTACTTTTTTAGTATTGGTATCCGTTGGTAATCTTATGGTTCATGACATGTATGGACTCTTTATTACATGTAACCTTTCTCCTGGTATGTGTTGAAATCGTGTTGTTCATTGCGGTTATTGTCATTGAACATGTGCATCCATATGGCCACTTTGGGCATAATGTATCCACACCCGGCATGCTTGAAAAACTCCTAAATCATGATGATGATGATGTATACATTGATGCCTTTATTTTCTTGCTATGTTATGATCCCTGTGGATTTGCTTTATAATTACTGTATGTTCAATTAATTAATGTTGCTGACATATTGTGGGTTATCCAACAGATTTGTTTGCTCAATTTTTAGCACTCTAATCTGATTAGTTTGTGAATGAGCTGGCCCTGACGAAGGAACAGTGTTCCGAAATGCATTGGCCAATTGTTTGAGCTCGCCCTGCACATCTGCTTTTTCTAAAATGTACAATTACTTAAATTGATGACGAAAATCAAGTATTAAACTATCATTTTTTGCAGTAAACTGACAGAAGTTAATTAGTTTGTGCTTTGAACCACATTGAATCTATACACCACGAGTGGTGTTTGGGAGTGCAGCCCGCACCGCTGGCTTAACGGCCTTGGTCCTTACCCCCTGAGTCTGTATTACTAAACACTGTCCGGTAAAAGTTGCATGAGTTTAACTTGTTGTTTTCTCCCTTTATAGGTGCGGCAAATGAAGATGAGGCGTATTAAAGGGTAATGCCTCCGGTGGTAAATCAGGTAAGCCTATGGTGGTAAGAGATTGTATTTGTCGGCTCTCTTGGCTCACCTTGTTGTTTCTTTTGTTTTCCCCCAGGTGCTGGAGTTCGGCGAAGAAAATGATGGAGGCAGCGCCGGATCGAAAAATGCTGTGAGGACTGGTGAGTATGGCGCAGCGCTGCAGCTGGCGATGCGACGCGTGCAGAAATAATGTCCTTTTCAAGTTTGAACACGTGATGGATCCGGAATCAGGTAAGGATTGAAATAATGTCTGTGTTCTAACCTTTCCTTCTTCTTTCCTCTTTTGCTAGGAGCTCTGGATTCGAGACGGGCGTGGCTGAAGACTGGATGCTGACTGCAGGCACGGTGAGCGTTATGCTGCTGGATGCAGAGTAACACGAAGAGTGTGTTGCTGATCGGGCGTGGTTTAAATAACCTCCAAAGTAGTTCCAGGTAAGAAGTTCCCCAGAACCACAGCCGAGTAAAAAATAGTCCCTGTAACAAAATAGTCCCATCCAAGCCTCACGTTGGCTTGGATTCAGTTGCAGCATGGTCTGCATGAGGTAAGTAATGTCTGAGCCTGGCGCCTATGGTGCCAGGACTGATTTCTATTATGAGCCTGGTGCCTAAGGTGCCAGGACTGAACCCAGACAGCCCCTAGCCGGGGCTACTGGGGTTTTAATAAATATCTGGATGCCTGCTCCCGGGGCTGATGGGCTTGGTCCGGATGCCCGCTGGTAGGCATCATGACAGCGGCACCAGTGCTGAGGAGCTTTGCCAGGCATTGTTGAAGAAGCGCACAATACAGCTGACATGCGTTGAGGGCCAAATGCCAAGTGGCTTTACAAGTTGTTAGGGGCACACGCAGGGGCCATCGAACATATCCTCGAGTACCCCCTGCTCCATTGAAGCAGAGTTATTAGGGCAGTAGCGTTCCTAGCCAGAAACTGATCCAGCGCACAGGGACACCCAGTGAGGCACAGACTTGTGTGCAGTGCATATCATTTGCATGTGCAAATTGCCCCGTGCACTACCTATTGAAATCCACGGCTGCCAGAACACTACTTGTACTGAAGTTGCACCTCGCTATACGCATGTAGCCTCTCACCCAGGGACCGTGGTATCATGTGTGATTCTTGACGCATTGGTCTTCCATTTCCCGCGCGCCCACATGTGCATGCCTTACTGCATTGACAGTGTATGAACCATGAGGGGGCCATGCTAATGTATGGGTACAAAGCAGCAGACAGGAGTTTTTGTTTGGGGAGAAGTCACTTACTTTGGGGCATGGATGGTGTTGTGTGTGTGTTGTTAACACACATTCAGATTAGTAACTCACGCTCTCTTTGCAGCATTGAACTGCTCCTGTTACCAGACCTGAGAGTGCGCAGGCAGGAGGCCAGCACTCACCCCAGAGATAAGTCTCTCTTTGGCTTGCATTTGACTCATTTGGTACAATGTGCATGATGTACATGTTTTCTCTGATTGAGTATGTGTTATTGTGAATTAGTAGTTTTTTGTATTTTGACTACTTTCCCTTGCCAATCCAACTCCCCTCTCCTGCCCCTCTTTCCGGTTATCCTGCATACCAATGCCTGTCCAAACAACATATCCCTGGTCCTCCTTCCCCCGCCGGGGTCTCAGAGGCCTGTGTAAGTTTGACTTTGCAGGCGGCCAGACCATGGAGGCGGTGATTGGTTCGTGCCACTCCTGCGCCTGGACACCAGAGCTGTGACACTACCCATCAGTTGTTGCATCCTCATTGTATGTTATGTACCGTAAATGGTACCCATCCTGTTGGACCATTGTTCAACTGTGATACCTTGGTTGTTCTATCATTGTGCTTGTACATGTGCTTTGACATTTCCTGCTACTTTAAGTCATCTACTGGAGACTCTTCCAGGGTTTTTTGGTGCCTACAGGCTTTTTCCCTGGTTTGGGGGTTTGGCTCCTTGGAGTTCTCTGTGATTTGGTATTTTTACCAGTCAAGGTGGCCTCTGAGGGGGCTGGACCCTATTTACATGCAAGCTGGAACATGGAGACCAAGGGGTAGGGTGATCCTGTAGCCAGCTAGACTTGAAAGAAGAAGGCTACATACCCCAGACACAGTTGTTCAGAAGGTCACGGTGATGTGTAAATGAGGGAGGGCCTTTTCTTGTTGGACAGTTGGCTTGGGCTACAGTGTTTTGGGCACTGTGACCTTTTAATTGTGGGGTACTATGTACATGATGTGTTCTGCTGGTCAATGGCTGTTCCTGTGTTGTCTTTACTTTTCAGGTTTCAGGGGATTGGTGTGGTTTGACATGCTGGGGTGTTCACATGGGCAATGTTCACATGTGATGTGTACAGGACACTGAGGGTCACTTGATTTCACATGCATATATTGAGTGCATGTCCCTAATGACACACACAGTTGCACAATGATCCACCACACGTACAACCACCCTTCCATGGCCACAGGTGCACACAGATTGCCTTCTCGGGCCTGCTGTATCCCTGCAGCACATGATGTATTACCATTTGGGTATCCTGTACATGAGTCATTTGGTTATTTATTTGATTTGTCCTTTTCATGTGATGCTCAAGGTGTATCTGCAACACAATGGCTTCTCACTGTGCTGTGTGCTGAGCAGTGTGTTGCAGAAGACACACACAGCACATGGGTTTGGGAGTAGGGATTTTGCCATGCCCAATGTGCATGTGAACAGGCATTCAGTGTTGTGTTTATGCTACGACTGGTGGAAAGCATTTGTGTCTGACTTTGTATGTGTGGGAGGTTGTTGGTCAGTCATTTCATCTGATTCCATGTCTGGCATCATTGTCTCGGGCCAGTTTTCATTTATGACATGTCACTTCATATCCTATTGGTCATGTGTTGGGCTTTTGCTATTGCATGCCATGTCATGGTGTGGCAGACAAGGGTGATGTGAGTTGGGAGGGTTTGGTTGACATACCAGGGATTGTCATGGCCTGTTTTGCAGGGGGGGGGGTGTGATACACACCTTGCACGTGTTCCTTTTGATCACACAGGATTGGTTATGTTTCAGTAGCTAGGGATGCACACAATGTAGCACTTCCGTGGCAACATTCTCAGGGTGGTAAGGTTGTGACAGTTGACTGCCTCTTTGTCATCATCGATTATCACCTGGTGAAGTGGGAGAATGGAACAAAAGGCTCCCACCAATCCCCTCACACCCCTGGCCTAGAGGATCGCGGCCCAGACACCCGCCACGAGAGGAGTTTGCCTATCTACCAGACGACCAAATACCCTGGTACAGGAACATACGGATGTCCCCACCAGCCTGCCCTGCCCATGCCGACACCTGCGGCATGGATGAACTCGACTGAACCATTCAACAGTAAATGAACACATCATTAGAGATGCCATGACGACCTAGCCAACGGTCAGCACACCCGTGCAAACATGCACACTGGACACACCCACACCAATCCACACGAAGAACATATTCAGTGCTATGACGTAGGTGACGGACACACCCACTGACGCGCATCTTTATTATTTTTCACATAGGTTTTTCAAAATGCAAAAACGCAAGACGCACAACCAACTCATCTAAAATGCTTGCTGACGCTTCTCCTACCCCATGCATTGCAATGAGAAATATAACGAAGACATGATACTGGGGATAAAGCAATATGATACCATAACCTAAAGCGCCGTGCATCAAACATCCCCACCTATGCACCAGACCCAAGTAGGCCGCAAGCAAGAGCCTCCATGAACACTGAACGAGCAAGAGTACAATTGCTGACCCTGCAGAATGAGCCCGGCGAGAACAGACAGTCAAGGGCACAATGTTGCAAACTCGCATGCCACAAGCCGAAGCCAAGGTCACACCTGCAAACTAAGCCAGACACACAGTGGAAAATGCAATATTAAATGTGCAGAATTCTGCCTCAACCACGGTCTCTCCTCACGTGACCAAGCCGAACCTGACAGGGTGCCAGGCCCAGGAGGAAGGAGGCGCCTGGATCCCACGTTTTGAGACACAGGCAGCAACAATTAAGCGACTCAATGGACATCTGCGGCGGTGGGAGTAGTCTGCCCTCCAGCATATGAACAAATTCTCGCATTACCTGCACATACCCATAGTTATACATTGTTGCAAATGACAGGTGCACCGCGAGCTGGGAACAGCGATGGTCCCAGACTGGGGGGCTTGCGAGTGGACCAAACAGAACATGGGGCACTTATCACTGACGCCATTAACATTAGCCAATCCTCAGGGGTCTTCATGTAACAATTTTCATGTATCTATTTGAAGGGACAACCCAAGTATACCACCTGACTGACCCTCAACCACTAACAGCGTTCTCTATACGTATGCTATACTAACCCTACCACTCGAGGAACCAATCCAGAGTGGCGATAGGTTTTTTGCTAACTTTTCCAGGTGACGCAAGTAGCGCGTCATACTAAGGTAAAAAGGGCCTGCGAGCCCCACGAATTGAGAGAGAGTGTCAGGACGGACGCGTACGATCCTTGACCCATCCCTGCCGTTTTGTTTAATAAACAGCAGAATCACCTTGCTTTTTGCGTGTGCCTCATACTCATTTTTGGGATACGCAGGAGGAGTTGGGGCCTCCCTGCCCGGAGGTCCGCGGACGGCCCAGCCGGCCCCGGGAGAATTTCCCCCCGACAAGTTGGAGGCACTGCTGAGATCTGTTTAAAATCTGCTTTTATTTTATTTTTCCGAGTGCTCCCGTTGCGAGGAGGCCCGGCGGCGCGGCCCCCTCTGCTGCTGCCCCCTTTTGAGGACTACAGGACCATCGCGGAACTGCAAGAAGACCGGACAGCGCAATCCGGATATTGGCCTTCGGGAGCCGGTTGAGAAGTATCCCGCCCGTGGTTGGCGAGTGTCCAGACGTGGTCCAGACGAGGGGAGGTGGCAAGCCGCTTGGAGGGGTGCACGCAGTCGAGCGGCCCCGCATCAAGAGAACTTGGTGAGTATGCCACGCTCAACAAGCAATGTGAAATTGTGAGGGAGGGGGGAGGAATAGAATGCGGGAGGTGTTACACAGGTGTGCGGCGAAGGTTTGATAAATTAGTGTTGACGGTGAAGTGAATGGTAGCTGGACAAGTGCGAGAGCAGTCCGCTACATTACGGAAGAGGAGGGGGCGGAGCACGAAAACATCACGTGCGGCCGCTCGTAGACACTGATTGGCCTAGGTCGCGACCACGTGTAAGGGTGTGTGTGTGTGTGCGGTTTCCTACGATTTGGTGATTATTGATCAATGAGTAGATGAGGATCCCTATTGATCGAGAAGGAAACTCAATAGATAGATGACATTTCCCTGTAGGCGGTAGCTAGCTGGTTGCCTAATACGGAAGATAATTGGCTGGTTAAGCCCTCCTGTCGAGGGGCGTATCACACGCGAGGCGACGCAGCGTGCGCAGTCCGATTATATTGTTGATTACCTTGTTCCAGGCGTGACAGGAAGACAGCTGTGGGGTTAACGGGGGTAGATTACAAGTGTATTTTGAACTTTTAAAAACATGTGAAGAACTTACCAGTAGTTTTGGAGGAGATCGGTGACGTCACCAGTAGGGCTTTCATAGGATATCTCGAACAGAAGGCATTTTTCCGGAGAGTGGTGGGGAAGAGAATAATGGTAAGGGAGTGGAGACGGAGATAAACGGTAACGAGTAGATCGGGGCAAGGTGAAAAGGGGACGTGGCTGCGCACGGAGAACGCCGGCCACGACAAGTGAAGAAAGAGGAGGAGGGGTAAAAGAAAGTGGGACGGCTGTATAAGAACGTCACACGGGGCACGCAGCCGCAGGGGGCTACGTGCGCCTCGGCTGCAGGGGGCCGTAAAGGTGTTCGGTAAAGAAAGAAAAGAATATACAAATGCAAATGCTATATTTTACTATTTTTCCTTAGCGGACAATCGCAAGTCCCCAAAATTACGGGGCCAGGTAAAGATCTAAGATTGTATAGCATACACTGTTAGCAAGATAACCGCTACCAAATAGGGGTAGGATAACTAGTGAAGTGCTACTATGTCATACGGGACAGGATCGGGAGGGTGGGGGAACACCCTCACTACCCCGCTACAGCATATATGTAAAACACTGTCACCCCATAGGGAGAAACTGATCAAATATAGCATAGAATGGACACAGGAGACGGACAACAAAATGACGACACCATGGCCGCCTAATGGCAGTTTCGATCCATATACCCAACATTCACTGTTAACCCATCTGCATAACACATACAAGGGGAAGAAGTTGACACACCACGTGGAGGTGTTTAACTTATGGAGGATGTTCCAAGGATCCCGACCAGGACCAAACGCGATGTTCATTATGGGGGAAACAACGGAAGAGAAGAAGATTAAGGAGGAAGGCGAGAATGGGGAAAAAGAGAGTGAAGGCACACAGAACACAGGGAACGGACAAGAGGGAGGAGAAAAGAGTAACAACCTAAACGAAAAGGAAATAAAAAAGGAACAGAGCGACGATATGCCCCTAGCGAAGGTAGTGAAAAAGGAGGAAGGGGGGTTATATCCTTTAACAGAACTACGATAAATAGTACAATTAAGGGCGGCTGGGGGGTACTCGAACCCGGCATACAGCCCGCCACCATATACAGATACAGGTGGCCACACGGGAGGGGAGCAGACTAGTACGACGGGATCAGCTCGTACGAAGATGCCCGCAGGGGAGGGGAGGACTGGCGAAGAGCAGGTCGCGGAAATAGGACATGATGAGTGGGTAGCTGCGCAGGTACTATTAAAATTACGAGGTTCATTAACAGGAGAAGAGAAGGAGGCAGTAAGGAAAATGGACGAGGATAATACCAGGAAGAGTGAAATGAAAGGGGAAGAGGGGAAAAGAAAGGGGGAAGAGCTGTTACGACAAAAGAAAGAGATTTTGGAGGAGCGATTAGCAGAATTAAGGGATGAGCAGAATGCACTGATCAAGCAGCTCGAGAGAGAGGAAAGAGAGAGAGCACGGGAAAGGAAAGAGAGCAAGAATGAGTTGGAAAAAATGAGAGAACGAACTGAGGAGCAAAAGAGAGAAGCCGAAAGGGTAAAGACAGTAGCAGAAAGGGTATC
The DNA here is from genome assembly GCF_040938575.1 of Ambystoma mexicanum. Lineage (NCBI taxonomy): Eukaryota > Metazoa > Chordata > Amphibia > Caudata > Ambystomatidae > Ambystoma > Ambystoma mexicanum. Next base: position 995,542,041 of record NC_090922.1, read on the forward strand.
CAGAGCAGCACTGCGTGACAAGAAAACGGAGGAAGAAGAGAGAGAAAAAGAAATGGAAATATGGAAGAGGAGATTACTATCAGAAACGACAAAGAAATACGAAGAAGGGAGGATGATAGAGAGTATATTAGAGCGGGAAAGAGCGAGATGGGAAAGGAAGAGAGAAGAAGAAAGGATATTGAAAAAGATGAGTAGTGAAGTAATGGAGGAATTGAAAAAGAAAAGAGAGGAAATTGGTAGAGAAATAGCGGAGAAAAATGAAGGGGAAAGAGAAGATAGGAGAGGGGAGAGTGAAGTAAGGAGGTATGTACACAGAGACACAGAAGTAGCAACAACATCAGCACAAAGGGGAGCAATTGGTAAAGAAGAAGCGGGAGGAACGGATCTAATAGACTTAAAAACAGTAACGATTAGGGGGAAAAAGACAGATTGGGGGTTGCCATTCCTGGATGACTTTTGTAGTGAGGAAGAAGAAGGAATGGAGAAGGAAGGAAGAAATAGTGAAAGGGAAAGCCTAGATAAATTATACATCACCCGGACAAATAGAGAATCACCATGGGCCTGCAGGAGAAAGGAAGAACTGGAGGGAAGTGAGGGGGAAGAGCAAGGAATGGCGGGAAGGCAGACACGTGCAGCTACACCCTCACCATCCCGTCCAACATGCTCCATCACCCCACGCTCATTACGTGCAACATGCCCACCTAAACTCGCACCCTTCCCCCACGAACTGACACCCTATGCAGGCAGCCTTAGAGACCTCACTGGACGCAGGCAGGGAGAACGAATACACACGCCCACATTAAATAAAGGAAATGATAAAAGAAGGGGAAGAGATGGAGGAGAAACAGTTACGAGCAGGGGAAATATGGACGCAATTGACGATGTAGAAGACACAGAAGAAGAGGAGGGGTGCACGGACTCGATTTTGTGGAACCCAGGGGGTCAAACAGGACACAACTTAATGCCACTTCTGGAGAGAGGAGGGGTTAGACCACAATACGTCCCTTGGAAGCATGCAGACAAGGAAAATATAAAGTGCAGGCTCCCATCATTAAGTGGAGGTGCGGGAAAATGGATATATGAAATGGAAAAACACACCGGAGGACAGAAACTGGCAGTGGGGGATGTAAAGGGCCTTCTAATATCAATATTGGGGGATGCAGCAGATGACATCTGGAAGAGAGCAGGCTTCCCCGGGGTCACAATAACAAACACATCACACGATGGGGCACCATTCGCAAACTGCAGACATGCATTATGGCAAGCGCTGAGGGTACAGTACCCAGACACATCAGACATAGGAGCAATTACCTCACGCAAGATGCGTGAGAACGAAGATCCTGTTGATTATATCCAGGAAATTCAAGAGAAGTGGCGTATGGAAACTAGAGAACAATGGGACAAAACACCAGCAATATTTTATCATATACTAATACAAGGGCTCCCAGAAGCAGTTCAGAAACAACTGAAGAAGGTAGTGGGGATGGAAGCAAAAGCATGGCCAGAAATACAACTGACTATAGTACATCATTGTAGGACATGGCAAGAGAAGATGAAACAAAAGGAAGAGGATAGAAAAGCGGAAGAGGCTAAATTGGTACAGAAAAAACGTACTAAATACACGATGGAAGGTGCACTAATAACTACACCTGCAACAATGACTCAAAACCCCACACAAGTAGTGGCTGCACAAGATCCCTCCCAAATACAATCATCACAGATTGTAGCACAACAGCTGCCACCACCCCAACCATACACGAATAACATGGGAGGAGGATACTCAACGCCAGGAGCTGGATATTATAATTACAACAGGGGAAAGGGAGGAATGATGAGGGGGAGGGGATACGGTTATAACACACAACAGCAAGGGGGAGGATTCAGAAATTTCTACCCCACCGGGCAACCAGTATACCAGGACAATTCAGGGAGCTTTCCATGGCAGAACAGGGAACCACCGGTATGTTGGATTTGTGGATTATTAGGGCACATGTCACGCACATGTAGAATGAGACCAGGCACACCATCATGGGGAGAACAGGGACAACAAGGGCCTACAAGGGAACAGCAGGACATCCAACAACAGCAGGCACTGCAACCGGGAAATGTGCAGCAACAACTAGTAACACAACAACAGCCACAGACATATTCACTACCACAACAACAGGTAGAGATAACACAACAAGGTCAAGTGCAGCAAGTACAGCAACCTGCCCAAATTCAAGACCATAACATAACCTCTACCAATACACAACTACAGCAAACACAACTGGGAAGGGTGACGGTCCTGGGACACAACCCTTACACAGGAAGTGATCAATCATACCCACAATAGGACAGCCCACAGACGGCCTTGGTGTGTCCCATCCTGTCGGTAACACCTAATAGTGCGGAGGAACCACGCATAGAGGTAACGATAGGTGACAAAAAATTATCATTCCTTGTTGACACCGGGGCGACCCGGTCTTGCATAAGGGAAGGTAAATTTAAGATGTTAGGTGAAGCCATGAACACCCAAGGATTATCTGGGGCTAGGGGGTTGGTTCCCTTTACTGATAACATTCCCTTATCAATAGGGGATTATGACATGTCCGTCCCGCTTTTATATTCTAGGGCCTCACCAGTAAACATACTGGGGCGAGACATAATGAGCAGGTTGAATATGACGGTCTCCTTTACGGAGGACGGCATAATTTGCTCCACTCCAGGAATAAAAATGCTCACTGCACGACAAATTATGCAAGCTTACTGTGGACAGACAGTGATTAGGGCTGAGCCAGTAGATGGTGAACTGTTCCAGTACGGAACAGACATGGCATTTGCATGGATGCCAGGAATAGAAGGAAATATCTGGAGGAGGCCAACAGCCTATTTGTTTAGACCAGAAACACCAGCCAATGAACCAGAAGGAAAGGTGATTTCAGTGAGCATGGAGAGCATTATAGCAACTGCTGATTATATCGCAGTACATGCCCAAGACAGAGAAGGAAGAGCATGGAGGGCAGTGATAGCCCTAGCTGAGGGATGCAGGCTCACCCAGGTGTTAGACGAGGAGCTCTTTTCAGAAGAAAAGGAAGAAGGTGAAATGGTATTTATGATTGTAGAAATATGGCTAAGAGTGACATACAAACAAGTGGCACAGAAAATTGCAATGGCACTTGAAGCACCCACATCCACCCCAGTTCCCTTCTTTGAGGAGGATATGGCAAAAGTACCAACATCATTATGGACTACTAGTCCCTATGACGTGGGGTGCATAAAGAGTATAGGGGGAGTAAGAATAAAATTGAAAAAAGGTGCAATACTCCCTAGAGTGAAGCAATACCCACTATCAAAAGAGGCAGATGAGGGCATATATGAAACAATAACGGCCCTTATAAATAATGTCATATTGGTACCATCAGAATCACCATGGAACACAGCTGTATACCCAGTGCGCAAAGCTAAAGGAGGGTCTTGGCATTTCATCCAGGACCTCAGGCCCTTGAACAACATAGTGGAAGCAGAATACCCCATAGCAGCAAACCCGGCCACAATATTGTGTGGCATTCCAGCAGAGGCATCACGATTTACAGTGATTGACCTAAAAAATGCCTTTTTCTCAATACCCCTGCATCCAGACTCACAAGACCTAACAAGCTTCACGTACAGAAACACAAAATGGAAACACACCAGATTGCCACAAGGGTACTGCGAGTCACCCTCAATTTTCAACAGAGTAATACAGATGGACTTGGGAAACATTGAATTGGAAAGCACAGTGTTGCAGTATGTTGATGACATAATAATTTGCAGCACAAGCGAAAAAAGATGCAGAGAGGACTCATTGAAGATGCTGACAATATTGACTGAAAAGGGTTACAAGGTAGACAAAGAAAAGTTACAGTACTGTCAGGAACAGGTACTATACATTGGTCAGCTCATATCCCAATATGGAAGAAAGATTGCACCACAAAGAGCACAGGCAATATCAAAAATGCCGTTGCCACAAACAGTGAGGGAACTGCAGCAGTTCCTGGGACTGTGCAACTACTGTAGAGCAGAGGGTATTTGATTACAGCTCATACATAGGACCCCTACTTGAGGCATTAAAAGAAGCTAACAAAGGGGAGAAAAAATTGGGGTGGACAATGGAAATGAAAGAGGCCTTTGATGAACTGAAAGATGCAATATCAACTACTCCGGTACTGGCCACCCCAGATTATGAACGACAATTCTTTATATTTTCACATTGCGACTCAGCAGTAATGAAAGCAGTGTTGGCTCAAAAAACAAGCATGGGTTACAAACCAGTAGCATTTTACAGTGGTCACTTGGATCCTGTGATGTTAGGACATTTCCCTTGCGAACAAGGTCTCGCCGCAGCTGCCTTTGCGGTAGAGAAAGCATCATCAATTACAATGGGGTGCCCAACCACACTATTTGTGGAACATGCATTATTTGCAATATTGAACAAGCCTATGTCCACACTAACCACGCAGAGGGCGTCAGGTTATGAGATCATCTTATCTAGACCAGAATTATCAATTGTTAGATGCAGCACAGTTAATCCTGCAAGGTTTATTGCGGAAGTAATTGAGGAAGGAGACTATGCACATGATTGTACGCAGACTACCGAAATGTACTCATGTACTAGAAAAGTTGAAGAGGACGCGTTAAATGAAGGAGAGCTCTTGTTCATTGATGGGTCATCAACAATAGACCAAAGTGATGGGATAAGGAGAACTGGGGCAGCAGTGGTAAAAATGACAGAGGAATTGGTGTGTGTGGCGGTAAAATGCGTACAATTACCACAACATTACTCTGCTCAAGCAGCAGAATTGGTTGCACTGATTTTGGCGTTGAAGGAAAGCTTTGACAAAAGAGTGACTATATATTCTGACAGCGCATATGTCACGTCTACTGTCCACTCAGGATTGTCCAAATGGAGGAGAAGGGGGTTTAGGAGAGCTGACGGCACCCCAGTGCAACATGCTCTCTTATTAGCTGAATTAATTGAAGTAATCAATGACCCCCAAGAATTAGCCTTGGTCAAATGTACCGCACACACTAATGGAGAAGATCATATCTCAAAAGGAAATGCAGCAGCAGACGCACATGCGAAGTATGCTGCATATTTTGGTGAGATATGGAACCCCCCAGAGTCAGGGAGAGGGAGGGGGATAGGGATAGCTAAAGAGATGTTGATAAGAGAAGGGTACACCCATCTCCCAGCCACACAGATAATGGAGTTACAAGCGGCTGCACCAATGGCAGAAAAAGAAATATGGGTAAAAAGAGGATGTACAATGTCGCCAACTGACGCACTATGGCGCCAGGGTAACACTGGAAAGATGGTAATGCCATTGGCACTATTGAACACCGCCCTGAGCCAACTCCACCACCCAGCCCACACTGGCAAGGAAGTTATTGCAGCACGAATTAGGGAAGATTGGTTCTGTCCCGAGTTAAATTCCCATGTGACAAATTTTATCAGCAATTGTCTCACATGTCAACAGTTTACGGCCGGTCACACGCTGAAAGTGATAAAAGGTACTATACCCCGGCCAGAGGGACCCTTCCTGCACATCCATATTGACTATGTTGATATGATCAACGTATGTCAAGGAAATAGGTATATGATTGTAGTAGTATGCCCATTCTCCAGGTGGATTGAGGCAGGACCCTGCTCACATCCAGATGCATTTAGAGCAGCTAAATTTCTAGTGAGGGAGGTTTTCCCCAGGTGGGGAGTGTGCGAGGTACTGCGGTCGGATAACGGCCCGCATTTCGCTAATGAAATGTTCCAGCACATCACATCCTTACTGAACATCAAGCATAAATGTGCATGTGCATATCACCTGCAGGCCAACGGTATATGCGAACGCCTGAATGACCTACTAAAGGAGGCAATTGCAAAGATACAGCAAACAACAAAGAAGAGTTGTGAGTTGGTTGTATTGCCTTCCGCTAGCTCTATTTGAGCTGAGGAATAGACCAGGCTCCGACCACCACCTCACTCCCCATGAGGTGGTGACCGGACGACAAATGCGCCTTCCTCTAACACCAACATCAAGGGCATTCACAGACTATGAAAACACTGCAACTGTTCTTGGTGATGAAATGTACCAATATGTGTCTTCTTTGGTTACTAGTGTAGTGTTTGTGTCTCAACAGCTCGAGCGCACGCGGGGCGGGTCTAAGAGTTACCAACAAGAAGACGAGGACCAAGGACCGGAAAAGGAAAAACTGTGCAAAATTGCTAAAGGTGACCACGTGCTACTCGGCAATTTCAATAGAAAGTGGAACAGCCCACGCTTCATTGGTTCCCACCTTGTAGAGGAGGTATCTACGAGAGCAGTAAAGTTGCAGGATAAGCGTGCTTGGAATCACCTACACGACGTAAAGATTTGCAAACTCCAGACCCGCCCTAGCGTCACCGACAGGGCCATTGGAAGAACAGCAACAGCGTCACCCACGGAGGAAGAGACTTGGACCACAGCTGACGACCTAAGTGTCTCCATACCCTGCCACCCCCCAGATTCCCCAGAGACAACTACTGAAATAGAAACTGGTAATTTCCATACCGCCCACCCCATGGTCACACGATCAAAGAGTAAAGAGACTTCCGCCAGTTGAACCCCAAACCCCCTGCCCATCGACCTCCTACCCACTACAGTAACCACCCAATTGAAGGACATTATCTTACACATATACACATGTAAACACTTGAATGTTCTCTTTTTTCTTTCTCGCACATGCAGGTACCGCGTATTATTGTATTGCTAAGAAAACAGATAACTAACAAAGTTCGCCCAGGAGTAGATGCTACCCTCAGACGATAACTACCCTGAAGCCCTATCACACCAATTTGTCTATCACATAAAAAGGCCAAAGTACCTAAAAAGAAGGAGGGTACGTGTCTACTACACAGCATTTATCTTGGCCATAGAACAATCAATGCCCCATCTTCACCAACACTTGCCTGCCCTAAGAGACAGATCGCTTAGATTGGCGTGGGAACAGCTCTTCGCCTGGGCACTGAACGACTACTTGATAGGGAGAGCTTGAAAACAACAACTAACACTAATTACAAGCCTATTGAGAATTTTCAGGCGGGCAACTTTAACGTCGCAAGAATAAGCTGCCGGACTGCAGCAAGGTAAGAGCAAAATGCCGGTGAGACTAGCCTCTGTAATAAAGATGATAGGGATTTTGATGATCACCGGGTTTTTGGCTGCCTCTGTATGGCAGAAAAGTTATGCTATCAATATTTTGGCTGTACCCAAACCTAATATACCCCCACCCACGGCTGCAACAGGTGTTACGTCAGGTGGTACTAGCAAGATTCCACATAAGGGAAATAGAGTTAAACGCAGCACATACTCGGATAATAAAGGCATTGATAACTACATAACAGATTCAGCACACGTCTCGAACAACATGTGGTACCAACACATGACCCAAATAGATAAGCAGACAACAGAAGACAGCTGCTACGTCTGCTCATTGATCCCATACGCCATGAGCGCTTCTCGAACATTCGTTGCCAGGAAAATAGATGAAAAGACAGCACGATGTATAATATACTTGGCACTGTTCCAAACGAAAGGGAGATTTCAATGGACGGTGGTGAACCTGGTGTGGAAAACGCGAGACACATATCCATACGAAAACAACTTCCTCAAGACTTATTTGAGTTACCACAAGAGCAGTTTACATGCTGAGGCATTCAGATACATGACAAGTGGTCCTGAAAAGGGAGAAACAAAGAAAGTAACACTACAATACCTACCATGTGACTGGTACGCCACTGAAGTTCCTGGTAAACAAGGATGTTGGGAAAGACCACTGGTAACAATAACAGGGAAGGTGTACATGGACAACAAATGGGACATAGGAGTGATTGGCAGCAACATGGTAACAAGAGAAAATATTACAACTATTGAGGAACACAATAACAGATGCGGGACGATTTGGGTCAAGTACGTACCCATGCTAACGTGGATAGAGAAGGATGAAGACCCAATAAGCATACTGCCGCTGTCTGCACCTAAGATATGCTACCAACATAGAGGAGAAGTGGACGTGGGATACAACACCAACTGTGCAAGCGTGATGGAGTTACCTGAGGAGGGAGCAGGAACAGCAGTATTAATGGACCATTACTGGGCCTGCGGAGACAAGGCATACCACACACTGCCCCCTCTGTGGAATGGTATATGCACAATGGTACACGTTAATGTACCATCACTAGTGGTGCCCCAGAAACATGTGAACGTGGCGAACTTCCCTAAAATGGATGAAGGAAACAAGAGGAAGAAGAGATCTGTAAAACCTCAGAAGGGGCCAGAGAACGAAGACAACAACAACAACAATGTCCTGAATAGAAAGAAGAGACAAGGAGAACCTCTGACAGGAAATTACCTATGGGGAAGGTCGGAAACAGCACTCACTTGAATCCCACCAGAACACAGACTATTCAGCAGAGCAGCAATGTTCTTCTCATCAATAATACATCCAGGACTACAAGCTTACGCAAACGCAAAATGGCTCCAGATAACTCGATGGGAGCTGATGATGACAATTAATTCTACAGTAAATGGATTCAATGCAATAAAAGAGGAACTGCGAGCAGTGAGGATGGTAGCACTACAGAACAGATATGATTTGGATCTCCTTACAGCAATGGAAGGAGGAGTTTGCGCAAAGATAGGACAATCATGATGCACATTCATTCCTGCTAACGATGCTGACAATGGTACACTGACAGAAGCAGTATCACAACTGGACTCCAAAATGATGGAAGAAAGTAAAGGAGTGAAGAAGGATGACAGCTGGTTTTCAATGTTATGGTCATGGATGCCATCTTGGCTGTCGGACGGACTGAAGATTATAGTTGGATGCATAATACTGGCTGGAGCTGCACTGATCATAATAAGATTTTGGAAGGCCCGGAAGGCACGCACTACAGACGAAATGATCGAAATGGTTGGTATGCACCCCTTGATGCCGGCAGATGATGGCCAGCACACAGGTACAATAATAAAAGAGAGAGAAAAACTGCGCAAACAGATCATCACCAACCACCTGGACCCACCATCTGTGAAGCTCGAAAACCCAAGAAACCCAAGGAGCTACATAGGGAAATGGGTATACTGCACACCTGGAGGAACCTGCGTTTATATGTATTGGTCATTTGAAGACCATGTCAACCACTATGGACATTTGGGAGGAGTAACTAAAATATGGAGAGTAAGAGGAGATAAGGAAAAAGATATGTTTGTGGTCGACAAGTCGACCAGAGGGGGGACTGAAGTGGGAGAATGGAACAAAAGGCTCCCACCAATCCCCTCACACCCCTGGCCTAGAGGATCGCGGCCCAGACACCCGCTGAGAGAGGAGTTTGCCTATCTACCAGACGACCAAATACCCTGGTACAGGAACATACGGATGTGCCCACCAGCCTGCCCACCAGCCTGCCCTGCCCATGCCGACACCTGCGGCATGGATGAACTCGACTGAACCATTCAACAGTAAATGAACACATCATTAGAGATGCCATGATGACCTAGCCAACGGTCAGCACACCCGTGCAAACATGCACACTGGACACCCCCACACCAATCCACACGAAGAACATATTCAGTGCTATGACGTAGGTGACGGACACACCCACTGACGCGCATCTTTATTATTTTTCACATAGGTTTTTCAAAATGCAGAAACGCAAGACGCACAACAAACTCATCTAAAATGCTTGCTGACGCTTCTCCTACCCCATGCATTGCAACGAGAAATATAACGAAGACATGATACTGGGGATAAAGCAATATGATACCATAACCTAAAGCGCCGTGCATCAAACATCCCCACCTATGCACCAGGCCCAAGTAGGCCGCAAGCAAGAGCCTCCATGAACACTGAACGAGCAAGAGTACAATTGCTGACCCTGCAGAATGAGCCCGGAAAGAACAGACAGTCAAGGGCACAATGTTGCAAACTCGCATGCCACAAGCCGTAGCCAAGGTCACACCTGCAAACTAAGCCAGACACACAGTGGAAAATGCAATATTAAATGTGCAGAATTCTACCTCAACCACGGTCTCTCCTCACGTGACCAAGCCGAACCTGACAGGGTGCCAGGCCCAGGAGGAAGGAGGCGCCTGGATCCCACGTTTTGAGACACAGGCAGCAACAATTAAGCGACTCAATGGACATCTGCGGCGGTGGGAGTAGTCTGCCCTCCAGCATATGAACAAATTCTCGCATTGTCTGCACATACCCATAGTTATACATTGTTGCAAATGACAGGTGCACCGCGAGCTGGGAACAGCGATGGTCCCAGACTGGGGGACTCGCGAGTGGACCAATCAGAACATGGGGCACTTATCACTGACGCCATTAACATTAGCCAATCCTCAGCGGTCTTCATGTAACAATTTTCATGTATCTATTTGAAGGGACAACCCAAGTATACCACCTGACTGACCCTCAACCACTAACAGCGTTCTCTATACGTATGCTATACTAACCCTACCACTCGAGGAACCAATCCAAAGTGGCGATAGGTTTTTTGCTAACTTTCCCAGGTGACGCAAGTAGCGCGTCATACTGAGGTAAAAAGGGCCTGCGAGCCCCACGAATTGAGAGAGAGTGTCAGGACGGACGCGTACGATCCTTGACCCATCCCTGCCGTTTTGTTTAATAAACAGCAGAATCACCTTGCTTCTTGCGTGTGCCTCATACTCATTTTTGGGATACGCGGGAGGAGTTGGGGCCTCCCTGCCGGAAGTCCGCGGACGGAAAAATTGACGGTCTCTATAGGAGAATGTGACATGTCTGTACCATTATTATATTCCAGACAGACAACTGTTGATATATTAGGTCGAGATTTAATGACAAAATTGAACATGATGATTTTGTTCACTAATGAGGCCATAGTGTGTTCAACAGCAGGAATGCATTATTTAAATGTGAGTGAATTTATTATGGCATTTACAGGACAAATGGCCATACGAGGAGTACCGTTGGAACCAGAAGTCTTTTACTACGAGATCCACATTTTGTTAACATGGCTGCCAGGTTTAGTGGGTAAAACTGTGAGAATACGTGATGAGTTTTTATTTAGGCCAAGGATACCTATGGATGAAGAGGGAGGGTGCATCTTTCCCTTAGAATTACAAGCAGCCATAGTACGAGGAGAAATGGCTTTGCTTGATGGAACTGATTGTGAAGACAGACGATGGTGTACAGTGATTGCCATTGGGGAAGCTAAAGATTGACTGACCTCACTGATGAGGATATGTTAAGGGACCATCCGTCGGACGACAAAGTAATATTTGAAATGAGTACTACTTATTGGGTGAGAGCAATAAGACGTGAGGTTTCTCAAAAGATGTTAGCACTGAAGCATCCCAAGTTTTTCGATGAAGATATGTAAAGGTGTCAGCTTCATTATGGACAACAGAGGCTGGAGAAGGTAAGATTAAACTGAAACCAGGAGCAATTTTGCTTCGAGCACCACAGTATCCCATGTCTTGAGAGGCAGACGTAGGTATTTTCAAAACAAAATCCGCCATGATGGAACAAGGTATCCTAGTGTTGCCAGAGTCACCATGTAATACATCAGTGTACCCGATTAAGAAAAGTAAAGGGGGATCGTGGCGTTTAATTCAGGATTTACACCTGATTGACCAGATTGTAAAGGCCGAGTTCCCTCTAGTTCCTAATCCTGCGACAATCTTATGTACTATCCCTGTTGAGGCACGATATTTCACGGTGGTTGACTTGAAGAATGCATTTTTCTCAATCCAATTGCATAAGGATTCTCAAGTTCTGACGTCATTTACGTTCAGACAAAAGAAGTTGAAAAGTACAAGATTTCCTCAGGGGCACTGTGAGTCTCCATCGATTTTCAATAGAGTCCTGCAGATGGACTTAAGCAATATCGATTTGCAAAGTGTTGTGTTGCAGTACATAGATGATATATTAGTCTGCAGAGGAAAAGTGCAGATGTGATTCAGTTCAGCTGATGAGCATTCTTGCAGAGAAAGGATATAAAGTCGACAAGGAGAAAGTGCATAGGTCAGTTAATCTTGCATGAAGGAAACAAAGTTACTCCTGCGAGAGCTGAGGCTATTTTGAAAACGCGAAAGCCACAAACGATAAAGCACATGCAAAGATTTCTGGGATTATGCAATTATGTGAGAGCATGGGTCTTCGCCTATAGCTCATATATAAGGCCCTTGTTGCAAGCTCTGAAGAAATCACAGGCAAGCCAGGAAAAAATTGTCTGGACTGAGGAAATGGAAGAAGGGTTTGATGAGTTGAAAAAGGCAATTTGTACGGCTCCAGTTTTAGGGATTCCCAATTATGCTGAGGAATTCTTCTTATTTTCGCACACGAATGGCACAGTTATGTCGGCAGTACTCACACAGAGAACCACGTTGGGGTACAAGCCCTTTGTATATTACAATTGGATTTTAGACCCAGTAATGAGAGGTCACTTTCGTTGTGAAAAATCTTTGACAGCCGCTGCATTTGCCATTGATAAGGCTGCCAGCATAGTAATGGGGTATTCCATGACGTTATTTGTTGAACATTCTTTGTTTGCCATTTTGGAAAAACCAAAAGGTACGTTGACTTCTCAAAGGGCTTCTGCCAACGAGGTGGTCATATCATCTGTGTTTTCAACTTGCAGCCGAGCCGAACGACCTTTGAGTTGTGTCAACATTTAGGCTGACCAAGAGCAGACTGTTTGTTCTATGCAAAGAAACCTTGTGACTCGTATGAACTGCAATCCAAGTGTTGTCTACGCTCACAAGCCTCATCCTCATATAAACAATGAGACAATGTAGAACAAACGCAGACCGTGTGTTTTTGCTGAACTGCATTGTAGTGATTCTTGAAACAAGGCTTATTGTGGATCAGAGAACCAATGTCACCATTGTAACTTCATGGACATGCAAACGTGTTAAATCCGTTGTACAATATTGTAATATTTGTCAAGTGAACTGGGCACAAACCCTAGCATGTAAATTATTAGTTTGGAGAGGGTCTGGACAATGATTGGAAACTGTATAAAAAAGCCTGTGTTAAGATGTCCAGCACTCTCACTCCTCACTGTGTCTGCTGGTATACACTGCGAGGTGTTGGGAGCCAGATAGCTATCTGTTTGCTTTGAATTCTGTACAGACATACAAGATACTTGTATCTTTTCGACCCGTGAGTGCCGTATTTCATTTTGTGGTATTAAGCCTCGATATTTCTTTGATCTTTCAGAGGTCGCCGAATAGGGACTGTCAAGATTGATGTCTCCTCGCTGAAAAGAAGACGCGGCTATTGGACTGGGATCGGAGAGTGAGAAAAAGAGGGCCCCTTTGTATGAGACACGACACCTCGACAGTACTGCACAATACGATCCCTGAACAGTGAGCACGTGGTTCGAGAGGACATCTTGACGAGGGTCCCCATATCATGGCAGGCTCTTTGCTGAAATCGCCAACCACAAGGATCCTTTGTAATCCGATCGGACCTCCTTTGTATTTTGTAATCAGGTGAGTCGAGCCCCGATTCCTAAGAATCCTGACATTTGTTTGTAGATTTGCACTCGCGAGCACAAACGACGGCGGGTAAGACCAGTGATCTGATATGGCTGGGAAATTGTCTGCCTGTTTCAGGGGTTTATTCCGCAGAGACAGAAAATCTTTGGAATACGGCCGACCGGCGCCACCTGAGGGTTCACCAGCGTGTACTATGTACTGTAAGTACGGCGTAGGTAGCATTGTATTCAACGATATTTGGCACAGACAAATTAGACCTGCTTCCAAATTTCAGTGGCCAGTTCATGGTAGTTTTGAAATTGCCCGTATAGAATGTTTAGAGTCTATATTGTTAAAGAAAAAGGCTAGGCCTGCAGTATTTGATGTAATTAATGATTGGAGAAAGGAAGCTATGCAGCAACTTAAGAGTAAAGAGAAACACTCACGTCGACATATGTCTAACACTAAAAAAGCATTATTGTATGATCAACAGAAACAGTCAGAATCTATTAGAAGTATGGATAGGGCTTTTCAACTTGGGGTACAGAAAATATATCCATCTCAGTATTTTCATGCCTCAGACGAGCTAATCGATAAACTTTTAAATGAGCGTAGGACTGTTGCTACTGCACCACCTCATTATGTAACTCTCCCTGTTGTTTTACCTCTTCCCGCTGTTGCACTTCCTCCCGTTGTTGTTCCTGTTCCGCCCGTTGTCGCTCCTCCTCCAGTTGTTGCTCCTCTTCCTGTTGTTGTTCCCACTTCTGCATCTCCACCCTTACCGACAGTTACTGTTCCCTTAACTCCGTCTTTACCGCCAGCGGTAGTGTCTCCACTACCTATTGTATAAGATTTGTCTAAAATTTCTTTTCCAAGTAGTTCTGCTCCACTTGTAGCGATTGAAGGGGCGACTGCTGATTCAAAAGTAGTGACTCGTAGTACAGTATCTAAAGCTAGATAAAGAGAATTGTATGCATGGGCTATGAAATGTATAGAAGAAGGTGAAAAATCAACTGTCTTAACTGTAATTTCTGATCAAGAAAGTATTCCCGAACAGAATATTTTGATAGAGGGGATGGGAATGCACTTGGCTGATGTTTGGAGTGATTTGACGGATATGGATGTCCCACAGGGGTTGAGGCATTTGAACGTCTTAGCTCACTCAAGGGACACTGCGGAGAAAGTACATGAGCATGTTGAGAGGGTATTTGAGTTTAAGAGGGAGTTAGATCGGTTACAGAATGATGGTATGGATGGCGATAGATTGTACGCTTCGTATGTGCAGAAACAATTTCTTCCTTCTTGTAAACCAATGAGTGAAGAGATGTGTATTTGCACAAGAGACGCGCTTAGATGGATTTCGGATGATTCAATTTCTCCCATTGAAGTATATGACACATTTAGTCAGTATACTCCGGCTATGCAAAGGAAAGTGTTACAGGTAATGGTAGAGTACCTACAGGATGTGTTTATGAAGGAAAAGGTTTGTTGTCCCGCAGATTTGATGGTCATTTATAAGAGAGCATTTTCACCTGATACTGATTTTACTATTTTATCACTTGATTTAGCCCTGTTGCTTAATGAACGTTCAGAATTGCCTACTTCTCAATTGCCAATGAGGGAGGTTCCTCCAACATTTGTTCTTAAAGTAGAAATTCCAGCAAATGTTGCGACAAGCGCTGCAGCCACTAGTATTGAAGCTCATTATGTCTCACAGTTTGTTCATGTCCCATTTTCCAGACAGGAAGTGAATACCATTAGACAAACAATTCCAGATATTAGGAAAAATATAAATAAATAGAATCTGTCTTGCATTCGCCAGTTTTCATGCTGGGTGATATAGATTGAACATCAAATCTATATCACCCAGCATGAAAACTGGCGAATGCAAGACAGATTCTATTTATTTATATTTTTCCTAATATCTGGGGAAGAATACTTACCTGGGACTACTTTGGAGGCTATTTAAACCACGCCCGAAGAGCAGCACACGCTTCGCGTTATTCTGCATCCAGCAGCGTAACGCTCACCGTGTCTGCAAGCCTGCATCCAGTCTTCTGCCACGCCCGCCTCGAGTCTGTAGCTCCTAGAAAGAGGGAGGAACAGAAGGAGAAAGGTTAGAATAAGAGCAAACCTTCGATCCTTACCTGAATTCCGGATCCACTGCACCTTCGAGCTGGAAGAAAGAAGCATTTACGCGCGCCGCCTCGCCTGCTGCAGCGCCACGCTGAACTCACCGGCCTTCGCAGCATCCTCACGATCCACTGCATCCTTCTGCACATTCCCGCCACATTCTGGCACCTAAGGGGAACACAAGAACAGCAAGGTGAGCCAAGGAAATAAACGGAGGCAATAGTAACTACCCCCATAGACTTACCTGATTACCGCCGGGGGTACTATCCCTCTTCACGGGTCGGCGCAGTCTCCATTGCATCCTCGCCGCACCCCGGCCCCTAAGGGGAACAAAGGACGACAAGGTGAGACAACGGGACAAATAAGGGGAACTCTTCTCACCGCAATAGACTTACCTAATTTTACCGCCAGAAACATAATTCCAAGAACTTCATATTTTCTCGCCACACATGAATAAGGGAACAAGCAGCTTACATTCTTGCCTTATTTTATTGAACTGTGTAGGATAAACCAAATCCTTACCTGAACTTCGTCAGCTACCATGAGGAACTCTTCGCTGGGGTCAAGCTGCAAACTGCAAGGAATCGGACAAGAGTGAAAGTCAGACATGTGAACTCTTACGAACTACATATTTTTCGGAGTCAATATTGTTCTGGAATTCACTGATTCCTTCGAGCCAGTGAAGCAATTGGTTATCAACGCACCCCTGTGCTCAATGCAGGATGGAGAGCTCATCTTTTCAAACCATCAGGTGAGACTATAAGAGGGGACATCAAAGGTGATCTGTGGGGAGAACAGCGGGGGTGAGGGGAATTTACACTCAACTCCACGGGTGGTTAATTCCCTTTCTCCATTTGCAGAAGAATATTCCTACGGGCCAAGCAAACGAAGCTAGGTTGGCCAGTCCAGTCCATCATCTCGGCCCTATGCGTCACATTGGTGGAGACCGCAGCTGTCCAGTTCAGATCGACACCTCTGTGGGAGCCAGGTGAGCGTAACAGAATTGTGGCGAGAATTTGTTGGGGTTGAATCTGTTGAAAGAATTGAATGCAGTAATGTATTGTTCTCCGGATGGAGTGCATTTGATGATGTCACCTTAACGAACATCTGTTTTTCAATTCTTGACTAGGCCTTTTCTGACTGAATTGGATAAAGTTCTGGCATGTTAATGGGCGGTTGATGATAATAAAGTTGGTATTTTACAAATTGAACCTGTTAAAATTGTGTTGAAACCAGGTGTTGAACTACCACGTATTCCACAGTATAAGATTTCAGTTGACGGTGAGCAAGCTTTAAAGAGTATAGTTTCTGATTTTGTACATCAAGGAGTGATTGAAGAAATTGCAGGAAGTTTGTGTAACAGTCAGATTCTACCGGTGTATAAGAAAGGGGATAATGCGATTCCTTTCCGTTTTATTATTGATTTACGTGCTATTAATAAGATTGTTGCTCCACAATTTCCAATTGTGCCTGATGTGACCACTATATTAACAATGATTCCAGCCTCAGCTACTCATTTTAGTGTTGTGGATCTAAAGAATGCTTTGTTTAGTATTCCTGTACATGCTGACAGTAGATACCTGTTTGCGCTCACCCTAGGGGACGCTCGTTTACATTCACTCGTGTGCCACAAGGGTACACTGAGAGTCCAAGCATTTATAGTAGAGCTTTGAAGGAACAGCTCGATACACTTGAGTTGCCTTCCACTTGTACATTGTTGCAGTATGTTGATGATCTTCTTTTAGCTGCATACTCGGAGAAGTTGCTTGCAAGGAGGGCACCGTGTTGCTGCTTATTCATTTAGCAGAAACAGGCATAAGGTTTCAAGATTGTCGACAGGAGGTCGCCTATTTAGGCTATCTCCTGTCAAAGAAGGGGAGAAGACTGACATCTGAACGGATACAAAGCATCTCTAGCATGTCTGTCCCTAATACACAGAAAGAGGTCAGAGCATTGATCGGCATGGCTTCATACTGTAGACAGTGGATCCCTAATTTTTCATTAATGATAAAACCAATGTTGGCATTGACAAAGAAGAGCATTTCTTTGCCTTTGCCGTGGAACATGGATTGGCAGAAAGCTTTTGATCTGCTCAAGGCTGCGTTGTGTTCAGCACCGGTATTGGGCACACCAAATTATGATGAGGCCTTTGTGTATTATGTGCATGAATGTGATGGATGTGCTTTGGCTGTGTTAATGCAGGAACATGGAGGGAAGAATAGACTGTGTTTCTTTTCCCCCACGCTTGACCCTGTTGCCTGCGCTTTGCCAAGATGTTTGAGAGCTGTTGCCGCTGCATCTGTAAAACAAAGTGAGGGTATGGGTCTGGGTCAATCCTTAACCGTGATGGTACCTCACTCTGTAGATGTTCTATTAAACAGAATGCAAATGCAACATCTCACATCAGCACGATTAACAAGATACGAGCTGATTCTATTTACACCGCATATCCAAATGAAGAGATGTTGCGCATTAAATCTGGCCAAACCTTTGCCTCTTCCACAAGAAATTGCTTGCAGTGACAAGATGTCACATGACTGCCTCTATACCACAGAACAAGAGACTAAAGGCAGAATTGACTTAAGTGATACACCGTTAAAAGATCCACAAGAGGAGCTGTTTTGCGATGGCTCCTGCTTCAAACTTCAGTATGGTACATCCACTGCTGCTTATGCCATCACTACATTAAGCACTATTGTGGAAACCAAAAGAATTACGCATACCTCCGCGCAGGCCGCAGAGATTATTGTATTGATTTGAGCTTGTGAACTTTCCGAAGGGCTTAGTGTAAATATATTTACAGAGAGTGAGTATGCCTTTGGGGTGGTTTACAACTTCGGTCGATTATGGGCAGAAAGAGGTTTCTTGACCTCACATGGAACTAAGATACAACATGGCACTTTGATAGTTCGGCTTCTTTCAGCACTTGCGCTTCCTACTCAGTTAGCGATAATGAAGTGCGCAGCACACCAGAAAGTAACATATTATGTGGGTTGAGGAAACGCTTTTGCTGACAGAATAGCCAAACAGACTGCCACCGATTTGCATTCCGAAATGTATATAACAAAAGAGGTCACTAACACTTCTGCGATAGACGTAGGAATTGGGAGCATAAAAGACATTCAGGCTGATGCCACTTCAGAAGAGCTTAAGAAATAGGCTGAGGGTTTAGCAAGTTTAGACGATGAAGGTTGTTGGGTAGATAATGGAAAGCAAAGATGGATGCTGCCCGATGCTTATGACACTGCTATGGTTACGATGGCTCATGGTCCAACTCATATAAGTGCTAAAAAGATTTGTAAACTGTTAGAACCTGTCTGGGTGAATGTAAATATCTCAAAAACTGCTGAGCGTGTGGTCCAAAATTGCATGGTATGCTTACAGCATAATGTGGGGAAAGGTACATCTACACTGAGGGGTAGTTTTGGTCCCCCCTCTATGCCTTTTGAAGTTCTACACTTCGATTTCATTGAAATGGAGCGTTGTCAGAATTACAAGTATGTTCTAGTAGTTATTTGCGCTTTCAGTAAATGAGTCGAAGCTTTCCCTTTTGAAAGATGCACAGCAATGACGATGGCGAAAACCATGCTGAAGGAATATTTTCCTAGGTTTGGTTTGCCGAGGGTCATTTGGTCGGACAATGGTCCACATTTTATCGCTGCTGTTATCCTGCAAGTATGCGAGGGATTACAGATCGATAAATGGTTCCATTCGGCCAGACACGCTCAGAGTGCTGGACTTGTAGAACGCCACAATGGAATATTGAAGAATAAAATGGCAAAGATCTGTGCAAGTAGCAATTTGAAATGGTCAGATGCCTTACCGATAGCTCTATTGTCCATGTGGACAACCGCACAAACGAAGACTGGGCTCTCTCCCTATGAGATAATCATGGGGAGACCAGCCAATATTTGGAATGTACCCAAACCTAAGCAGCTAAAAGATGTAGAGCATTTGCTCCTTTCTGAGTACTGTGACCAGTTAACTCAAAACTTGTATTTGATTTATCAGGTGCGAGAAGCCCTCCCAGTAAAATACAAGGGTCTAGGTCATCGACTGCGACCTGGCAATTGGGTGCACGTCAAATCGTTTGAAAGAGCCTCCTGTCTTGCACCTCGCTGGAATGGACCGTTCCAAGTCCTATTGGTCACACAGACCGCTGTAAGAGTAGAAGGGGAAACGACACTGGAGAGCCATACGACTGATGACTCTTCAGAATAGATATGTCCTGGACATGATCAAAGCTATGGATGGAGGTGTTTGTGCAAAAATTGGAGAATCATGTTGCACATTTATACCTTCTCATGATGATGACAATGGTACCCTGACAGAGGCCATAGAGATGCTGACGAAGCCACACGTCCAGATGATAGACATAGTGGAAGACATTGCTGATGATAGCTGGTTTAGATCGCTCTTTAATTGGGTTTCACAATAGGTGGCAGATATGTTCAAGTTCCTTGGAGCCCTGATAGTGTTGGTGTTGCTTGGATTCTGTGTGATTAAGATAATAATCTCACAATGTAAAAAGACTGCAAGAAAAGCCATAGGGATGAAGATCATGAATGATGTTGAGTCCGGATGGAAAACCAAAGAGCTGACAGATGAAGAAATCAGAGATTTCGTAAAGGCCAGCATTCAAATACCTGAGGGAACGAAGTTCCTGCATCCAAAGAACCATAAGAAGTATGTGGAAAGATGGATCTATTGCAGCCCAAATGGACAATGCATGCCCATGACTTGGAACAAGAATGAGCATGTGAAATCAGCTGGATCCCTGAAAGGAGTCATAAAGAAATGGGTCCAAAATAAGCACTTCAGAAAAGGATGTCTAGATGTGAAGGATGTTGGGAGAATGGTTGATGAATCGCACAGAGGGGGGATTGTAGAGAAGGAGCCAAGTACACACACCTCAACCATCTCGCCCATATGTTGGGAAACAGAGTGCAAAACACGTGCAGTACCAGTGAAAATACTGTTACCAAGGAGAATCTTGGAGGCAGGATTCCCATTGAGAAAGCAATACCTGCAAACAAGACAGTTTGATGGCCGTTCAAATGCAATCCCAGAAGAAGCAGGACCAATGAATGAAAGAGAAGATTGGTGACATCACACGAAGCCAGACTGACGTACATAGAAGAGATGCAGAGACAAGAGTATGAAGATATTCTATAAGGCATCAAGACAGTATCAAAGATAAGCGACGTCTCGGGTACGAGAAGAAGAAACATATGCTACAGAAACAATGAAGATATCAAGTTATTTTACATGTGTACAGATGCAAAGAAATGCAAGCAGACTAAGTAGTATTCTTGATGCTAGCTTTGTAGAGAATAGATTGCGGCATGCACCAATGTATACATATATAAGAGCAAGCAAAAAATGGATGTTTCCACTATGTGTTACAGCAGAGCTGGACCAAGGAAAGAAGGCCTTTTCCAGTGTGTCGGAGTGGAAAAACAATTAAAATACACTAATGAATCTCAGAACGGCGAGGCTGGATCAGCCCCAAGAAACCAAGGTCTTATCAGACTGGGATGAACATACATTAGTTACAATTGTGTAAAAGAATGAAACTCCTGTTCAGAAGACGTGGACAATAATAAGGAAGATGTCAGAAGCTCATTAGAAAATAGTATTTTAAAAACACCAAAACTCAAATTTGTGGTCTTCAGTCACGTGGAGGGATGAAGCTGGACAAACATCATGAACCACACCTGCGCAGAGAGGCAGAGCGTGCCTCTACTCCCCTGAATTCCCCAGAGCAAAGAACATTTCCAAGGCTGAGTTTAAAGTCTTAATTGACATGCACACCACTGAGGTTCCTAAAGCGACTGTCGGACTGACACGAAGTAGGAAGACTGAAGGGTCATGCACTGCCCAGGGAAGAAACCAGCAGCAGAGCAAATCAACGAATAAAAGGTGCGCTACTTAAAACGCAAGCAGGGTCCTTTTTTCTCCTGGCTGTCTGGTTCACTGTAGCTCTGTACAGCTAATTCGACCAGAGAAGAGAGACCCGACGAGCAGTTTGGCAAACTGGTTGTTCTCACAAGCTCAAGGGGAGAAGATTCCTTGAAGATCTTCCCTGTCGTTGGAGTATGAAGATTTGGACCTGCAGCAGGGCTTCACCAGGCATTTCACTCGTTGTAGAGGTCCTCTTCTGTCAGCTCCTCTTAGGTTCTTTCATTCCAGAGGTGACTCTGTCTTTCCAGACCCAGAGACCTGCTTTTTATGCGGGTTTTCCCCCATTCACACTGCCTGGCTGTCAATCACCCAGCAGGGTGGCTGTCCCGCCGGGACAGTCACCACATCCAATTAGATTAGAGTGTGACATGGGTCTCCAAGGAGACCTTGTGCAGGGAGTCCTAAACCCCTCCCTCACATCTTATCCCCCACAGACATGCAGGCGCCTAAGGAGGGCATCTGTGTAGAACCCTGTGAAAGGACAGTGAACAAAGGAACCAAACCTGGTTTGGCGTGCAGAGAAAAACACGAGAAAGAGTGGGGCGTGGCCTGGCAGCCATGGAGTAGGCTGGGACTCCATTGTGCTCCGTGATCCGTCTATTGATTTTTTTTTACTTCGTATGCTACCAGCCAACGAACTACATAAAGAAATACCAGTGAGGGCGTCTGAAAGTGTTGGGAAGTGAATGCGCTCGCCTGCGAGCTGATATGACGAAGGACGCCGGAGATTTGATACATTCTATCACTGCGGGAAGGCGGCTGTCGGCCAAAATGACGGCCGCGTCGGAACAAAGGGACCCGAGAGACCAGACGGCTTGAAGTGGTCGCGAACGAAGATCGAGACGGGGCCATGCTGATACGTTGGTGCAGCGAACCCCCAAGGAAAGGACAGCTGGGCACGGAGAGGCGCCGAAGGTGGAGTGTGCAGCGGTGGATTGCAATTTCAGACCCTGCCGTTGGTGTGGGAGAGGAGATGCCGAATTCTTTTTGTCACTTACTTTCATCAGCGCTGCCGGCACCGCGGGCGGACTGACAGCGTGGGCGGCTGCCGGTGACTATTAGCAGCCGGGCACAGTGATTGCAGTTAGACCTGGGAACGAGTGTCGAGCGCCCGGAAAGCATATGCAAACACCCGCGAGTGCGGGCTACAGTGTCGGGACTTATTGAGTCCAGTGGAGCTGGGCACCGGGCCGCACACACAGGGAAGTTACGCGGCCCCCTGGATCACGTCTCCTTTGTCTATTTGGCATGACGTATGGGGGAAGGGCCACCATCTTCGTTTGGGGCACCAGTATTGCACACAGCAGCGCCCGTGGAACGAAGAATAGCAGACTGCTGCCGCGAAGAATTCATAATTAAAAGATACTTAAAGGACACGAAGGACCTGAGTCGCTGGAACGCTCTTTTCTCCTCATGCTGGAAGGGAGGCACCTGAAACGAAGCACTGCGGGAATGCAGTGCAGCCGCCATTGGTGTGACCATTGCAGAGACCCGAAGCCTGGGGTCAGGCAGCAATCACAAACAGCCACTGGGCATGAGTGGTGCCCACTGAAGCGCCCAATGTAGGTGGATTGCAAGACTGTGCTCGAGTGAGTCTGCTTATCATAACTTTGGAGTGCCACCCAACTCTGCGCATGCTGCATGTGCCCAGGCAACTTGACCACGGAAGGAGTTAATAGGAGCATGTGCCACTAAATGTTGTATGTGAAAATTAAACGTGGGAGGACACAATCTATCCGGAAATAATTTCAGGCGCCATAACCAGTGAACTACATGAACAAAGCCCCAATGGAAATGCCATTGCGCCTCTGGTAATAACAAGGGACGTATAAGGGGAGATGTTTGTACTACGGAGGGCTGAGATGACCAGTGGGCGTATGAGCAGCACAAGAAGGGAATAGCGGTCGCCACCAGGCCATGCAGGGCATGTACAGCGGGCTCAAGCCGCCGGGGACATAGTCGATGGTGCGTTGCACGTATGGGGCCTGGAGGCTAGGTGACTACGCCATTGGGTGACGAGGTCCCTAGGACGCAGTGAGACGCTTGACACGCTGGACGGCACAGCCCACTCGGAACCTGGAGCTCAGCATAAATAAGCTAATGCCGGGGCTCCTGGGATGGCTGACTACACCCGAGGAGGTACCCGTGCCGAGCTCACACAGAAAAGCAGGATTGCATATTTGAGGCTGGTCAACCTCTGGGGCATAACTGAGGCTGTAAGATGTCGGGGCGAGGGGCTGTGAGTAAAAACAAGAATAAGCAAACCACGATGGATGCATTCGCCAAAACACAACAATCTCCAACGGTAATGACGTCCAAAGACTTGATAACACTGAGGGAGAGCGCTGTAGCGACTGACAATCATCAGATACTAGCAGCCATAACAGAGCTGCGAGACTCATGGGGGACAGCGATGTCAGACCTGCGCACTTCCCTGGAGGCTAAAATAGACGCAGTAGGCATAGAAGTTACCCTGCTGAGGCAAGACGTCAGGGGGCTGGCGGAGAGAACGAGCAGCTTGGAAAGTGCGGTAAAAATCAACACGGACACCAGCACTAGCAACGTAAAAGAGATCCACGTACTCAAACAACAGGTAGCTAATCTGGAGAATCGGGCGGAGGAGGCAGAAGGAAGAGCGAGAAGGAATAATATCCGCGTGCTGGGACTGCCGGAGGGAGAGGAAGGACAGGACCCGACAGACTACATTGAGAATCTACTTTTACAAGAAATAGGGGTTGAAAAACTCTCGCAGATGTTTACGGTGGAGCATGCACACAGAGCCCTTATGAGGAAGCCTAGGCCTGGGGCCCCTCCCCGAGCGATCATCGCCAAAATACTGAATTATAAAGATTGTGAAAAGATACTGGAGTACTTTCGAAAAGGAGGGACGATTGTAAGGGTTTCGAGCACCGTCACGGCGTACCCTGACTACACAATGTTGGTTCAGAGGCAACGGTACAGCTATGTGATAATAAAAAGGAGGCTACGGGCGGCTGGCATAAAATACATGCTCCTGTACCCTGCGAGATTGAAGGTGGTGCATAAGAGCAAAATGCATTTCTTGATTCCCCGGAAGAAGCAACAGCATGGCTGGACCTGCAGGGCTTCTCGGAGCAGGTGCAAGAAAGACACGATAAATGATGGGTACACTGTATGCATATTTATAAGGCGCAGCGCGTGCACCTTCGTGGTGCATAGATGCAGATTGATACTGTTGGAGGCGACCGAATATGGCTAACATTTGTTAAGATACCACTATTTCTAATGAACCCTAAGGACTGGAATATAGCAATAAGTAAACATGCGTAAAATTGGGTAGCTATGCGGAGTTAAACTGAAGCGAATAGGAGCGGCAGGGCGAAGCACCCTACCCCATGAATTATAGTTGTAGTAGCAGTAGGCTAGCCACTAGGGCGGCCTCACCCTGCGGAGCTTCGAGTACAGGCAAGGCCGGAAAGAGCTAGATGCGGGGGAGCCTGAGATCCAGGGATGGAGCTGGGCAAAAGTTAAGGGGAGTGATCTTGGGGCAGGGTTGGGAGGCGGGAGGGGGGGGAAACGGGGAGCTTGGGGTGTTTTTTGTTAAGGGGAGTTTAATATTGAGTAATAAGTCTATGCGGATTGGAAAGGAACTTAGTGGCAGACTGCACCTGTGGGAGGTGAAATAGAATTCGAATAGGCCATGGGAGACCTTAAAATAGTCACATGGAATGTACGGGGGCTCAGCAGCTACTTAAAGAGGAACAAAGTCATGTTGTACTTGTGTAGGCAGAAAATAGATATTGCACTGTTGCAGGAAACCCACCTCACACGAGAGAGAATGGATAAGATAGCTGGGAAATGGAAGGGAGTGATGGTGGGCTCATCATACTCTGCTTATGCGAGAGGAGTGCTTATTTGGGTGGTGCCATATGTCCCTTTCCAGCGATTGCAAGTGATAGCAGAGACGGACGGGAGATTGGTTATATTGAGGGGATTGGTGGAAAATAGGGAGATAAGCATAGTTAATACGTATGCCCCAAACCAGAACACAGCGGCGTACTTTAGAACATTGTGTAATAATTTGAGCGCATGTGTGGGTAGCGCGACGATCTGGGGAGGGGACTTCAACTGCGTACTGAATCCAAAGGTGGACAGATCGGATGGGAAGAGGGATAGACCGGCCCCTGCGGCCAAGGCGCTACAGGCACTATTGATGGACTTTGGCTTGGAAGATGCATGGAGAGTTAGACACCCCCAGGATAGACAATACTCACACTATTCTGCCCCACAGCGGTTATCCACAAGGTTAGACTATGTCTTTGCCTCGCCTGAAATGATAGCGGAGATTACGCAGATAGAGTATAAGGCTAGGGTCCTTTCGGACCACTCGCCTCTGATTCTTGAATGGCAATATTGCCCCCCGAGAGCGAGGATCCCGACATGGCGTCTACGAGCGGAGGCGCTGAGAGACCCCTTTTTTAGAGAGGACTTGAGGGAGGAGGTTGTGAATTATTTTGAAACAAACACTGGGAGTGTCGACTCAGCGGGAACATTATGGGATGCCTTTAAAGTAGTGATGAGGGGAGCAGCCATAGCAAAATCCAGGGGCCTACAAGGCGGGATTCTAGTTGACCTACGGGAGACAGAGGAGAAACTGGAGGAGGCTCTGAGGGGTGGGGATGATGCAGCAGAGAAGGTGGAACTGATACTCAAGCTACAGCAAAAATGTATAGAATACTGGGACAGATTAAGTAACCTCAATTATAAAAAATATGTGCAGAGACAGCATGCGGGTGGTGATAAGCCGGGGAGACTTTTGGCGTGGTTATACAAGAATGAAACTCCCAGAGTCCCAATTAGGACCATAGAGAGAGAGGATGGTAGCGTAGCAGACACCCAAGAGGGAGTCAATCAAGCTTTTATGGACTATTATAGGGTATTGTATGGAGATGACGGCGGTAGTAGTCACGCTATGATGAGAGAAGTGTTGGAGGACATAGGATTGCCCAAGATAAGTGAGGAAGAAAGAGAGGAATTAGATGCACCAATTACCTTAGAAGAGCTGGGGGAGGTGGTGCGGCAGCTGCCTACTAGCAAGACCCCGGGGACAGATGGACTCCCAAGTGAGTTTTATAAAGTATACATAGAAGAGGTCCTTCCCCCATTGCTAGAAATGCTAAATGAAGCATTTGAGATGGGATGTTTGCCCGAATCATTGAGAGAGGCCATCATAATACCGCTACTCAAGCTCAACAAGCCTGGGCACAGCTGCGGCTCCTACAGACCATTGTCGATGCTTAATCAAGACAGTAAGATATTGACAGCTGTCCTAGCGAACAGACTGAAGAAGGCCATTGTCAAACTAATACACCCAGATCAGACAGGCTATGTCCCAAACAGGAATATTACCAATAATCATAGACGGCTTCATAGAATTGTTGAAAGTGGGGGCGGAAAAGATGAGGATATGGCGATAGTGTCTTTGGACGCAATAAAGGCCTTTGACTCAGTTAAATGGCCATGGCTGCCTGCGGCCCTGGAATGTTATGGGTTAGGGCCTGGATATGTAAGGTGGGCCAAGATACTGTATAGCAAACCATTGGCCAGGGTTAAGACAGGATATGTGATATCCGAAAGATGGAAGCTCAGCAGGGGCACCATGCAGGGATGTCCGTGGTCCCCAATGCTCTACATATTGGCCCTGGAACCTATTGCAATATACTTGAGACAGCAATATGACATCATAGGCATTGAGGTAGGGGGGGAGAGACATTTGATTTCCCTGTACGCTGATGACATGTTGCTGTACTTGCGCTACCCGAAGAAAGTCTCCAGTACATCTTGGAAGTGATAGAGAGATTCGCTGGGTTGTCCGGTATAGCGGTGAACCCCCAGAAGTCCAACATGTTCCCATTGGG
Organism: Ambystoma mexicanum; assembly: GCF_040938575.1. Taxonomy (NCBI): domain Eukaryota; kingdom Metazoa; phylum Chordata; class Amphibia; order Caudata; family Ambystomatidae; genus Ambystoma; species Ambystoma mexicanum. The sequence continues at coordinate 995,569,558 of NC_090922.1, forward strand.
GAGGTACATAGGGATCCCAGCAGAGAGACTGCCTGTATTGCAGGTACCATGGCCGGTCAGTACATTCCGATATCTGGGGATCAACACATATCATAATGCAGAAGAGGAGCATAGGTGCAACACTGTAGTAGCTATTACTAAAATTGAGAAGTGCATGGAATTCTGGGCCAGGTTACCCTTAGCAATGATGGGCCGGGGAGCAATGCTAAAGATGGTGGTTCTGCCAAGGCTTTTGCACTACTTTGGGAATATACCGTACCTGATCCCTAAAACGTTCTTCACCAAACTGAATAGCATGTGTAGGGATTTTTTGTGGCATAGCACGCGAAATAGAGTGGCGCTATGGAAGCTACAGAACTTTCATGACAAGGGTGGGATAAAACTGCCCAATTATGAGGTGTATTATGTGGCAAGCCAATTGCAATACGTCTCTAAATGGCTTTCTGATGAAGAAACCTCTGAATCTAGGTTGTTTGGGCGAGATTGTGCTCTATTCTACTTGAAAGAAATGATGTGGGCACCCAGGGCGGAAATGAAGGGGCGCCCTAAAATGCTGTCATTACGGTGGAAGATATGGCATAGGGCATGCCAGTTGATGGGGAACCCGTCCCCATGCTCTCCGCAAGTGCCACTGGTTGTATTAACGGGGGCAGATGTGCAGCTAAGAATGACAATTAGGAGCCACTGGGAACCGGTTGGGGTGGCAACAATGGGGGACCTCTGGCGGGAGGGCTCTAGTATTACTTTCAAAGAGCTGCAAGAAGAAACTGGGTTGCACGAGGGCCAGTATATCACATATTACAGAATGGTGCAGCGAATTAAGAGAATATGGCCTGAGACAGTGCTGGAGGAGGGATCAGATGCCACCATAGATACGATATATGACATAACAGAAGGGGGTCATGAGATCTCCAGAATATATGAAATGTTGATGACTAAAGCGGTGAAGGAAGTCACGCAGTTGAGGATGGACTGGGAAATAGAAGTTGGGGCCCCGATGGAGGATGGGATGTGGGAACGGATACAGGGGTATCATAAGAAGGTGTCCAGGAATGCGAGACTGAAACAGTTACAACTATATGTAACGCATAGGGCATATATGACACCTTTAAGGATATCAAGATTTGGGAACGCAGGACGGCAGGCATGCCCCAAATGTGACGAGGAGAATGCGGACATGGTTCATATGTTTTGGTCATGCCCGATTATTGAATGTTTCTGGAGTGCAGTTAAAGAGAAACTGGAGAAGAAAGGGGTCATGATCGTAGTGAATACAGTGTGGGCCTGCTTGTTGTGGGGGTTCCCAAGATCACGGAAGCCCAAGCATGTGAGCAAATTGAAGGACCTGGCTTATGTGCTTGCAAAAAGGAGAATTGCCGTGGGGTGGAAGACCTGTCATATGCCAAATGTGGAGGTGTGGTGGAGAGATTTACAAAAATGAAAATACAAATTTTCAACCTTTAACAAATCAGTCAGTGACCTTTCCCATTCCCACTCCCCATTCCCCACCCTTCATTCGTGACCTTGCCCAGCTCGCAAGATTCATTGTTGTCCTCATTTAGTCCTTTTAGAATCGATTCTTGAATCTTAGGGCTTCCAGGGCGTGTCCAATTTTTTGAACTGTCAAAATTCTTTCCCAGTATTCCTCGTCCGTTGACATATTTATATTTACCACCCACTCTCCTAAATATAGGTTATTTTGGGTGTTTAATACAGGACAAGAAAACAACCAATGTTTGATTGATTCCATCGTCTCTGGGTCCTTGCAAAATCGACAGGTAGCCTCTTCTAGTGGGATTTATTTCCTTGACTATTGAACCTCCCTAGTTGGCAAGATGTTTAGCCTACATCTCATTAGACGGTCCCTATATTTTGGTGAGGGAAACCTTCGCAAGGACGGCAGAGGGTCACTCAGGGCCTTTCTTTCACAGACAATGATATGACAGTTGGTATTTTGCCTCTTTGTCTGTTATTTCCCAATCTTTTTCCCATAGAGTTTTCTCTGCTTTATCCGGGTTTTCTCCAAGCGTGTCAGTTTTGATATTGTAATGTTCTAGAATTTCAAGGCAGTTCTGTTTCCAAGTGTTGAGATTGTGATCCGCATTTCTTACCTCTTTATTTGCCAGCACTTCAAACGAAATTTGGGGTTTGTCTAGAATGCACTTTCGAAACAATGAGAGTGGCTTCCACAGCACTATTGACTCCATTGATTGCAATCTCAGTTCATGTCTTATTATGGATATGGAAAGACAATTTGGGAGCCTAAGTACCTTCCTCCAGAAAGATGCCTCAAGGACCCCCACGTCTTCCAGTGTAAATTTAGCAAGGATTCTGCTCCGTAAGTCAATATCGCCACAACCTTTTGTTTATAGAATAGAATTAGCGGCATCATTGAAAAGGTTCCGTAGCGTCGATGGAGAACGCGGGCTTGATTAGATAGTGTAGTGAGTTTTTCTTTGATACAATTCAATTGAGCCTGCTCATTGATATTTTTGTTAATTTGGACTCCGAGGTAAACCGTTGAGTCAACTATTTCAAGAGGTTGCTTGTCCAGTGACCAGTGAATCCTTTTTTTTGTGTTGTAGTTTTGGATCCTTGAGCTGACTGCATTATTAGGACCATAGATTTTTTCACATTGACTTTCGAGTGATTTTTACTTAAGTAGATCTTAAATTCCATCATTCGCCTTTGTAGGCCTATTGGGGTTTGGTCTATAAATACGACGTCATCCGCATATAAGATCCATGAGAGCTCCTCGTCCTGAAATACTGGGTGAAATGCTCGAATTTGTTCCTGGGATTCCTTCATGTCTGCTAAATATAAAATTAACAGAAACGGTGCCAAGGCACACCCTTGCTTTATGCCTTTGGACGTCAGGATCTTCTCTGTCAGGTCACTGCCTTTGGAGACCATTATTTGAACTGAGGTGTTTATATAAAGTTCTTGCAAATCCTCCGGACAGTTCCATTTTCTTAACTTAGCCCAGAGTAGGTCCCTACAGATCCCGTCAAAGGCCTGTTCGAGGTCGATGAAGCCAAGGTATATGTTCTTTTTCTGCTTTAATGCCCGTAGTTTCAGCATATTTAGGTTGAATAAATTCAAAGATGTTCCGACACCACTCATAAATGCTGTTTGCCGCTTATCTAGGATTCCAGTCTTTATTGCCCAGCTCTTTAAGTCTCTCAACAAGATGAAGCAGAACAATTTTCCCATGGAATCTAGGAGGGCAATTGGCCTGTAATTCCTTGGGTTATTGCGGTCCCCTTTTTTGTATATCGGCACGAGCCTCTTTCCAGGACTGTGGAATTGTTCTAGTTTTTAGTATCTGGTGGAATAATACTAAAATAAAGTCTGCCCAGTCTTCCTTATTTTCCTTTAGCATGCAGTTCGAGATACCGTCTGGGCTGGCAGCTCTGGATGAGCTCAGCTTTTGTATCCTTAATAATATGTCTTCCTTATCAATGTTAATACGCCACTCATTCCCAGGTCTTTGTTTGGTCTTAATTGCCTCCTTCTCCTGGAAGAGGTCCGTGTAGAATTTTACCCATTGCGTCTTTGACACATTACTAGATGTTAGGGCTGTCTGGAAGTCATCACCTTTATTAATTATCTCCCATAGGGACCTTGAATTAGATGTACTTATTGCTGCCATCATTTTTTCAGCATCTGCTTGTATTCTCCACACCCTAGAGGATTTTAACCAGTTTTTATAGGTCTGCTTACACTGCCTTATGGATGCCTCTTTATTAGGGTGGGTGTTTTTCTTAAGGCGTCTCAGTGCTGAACGATATTCCCTTCGCTTTTCCACCAGGGCTTTGCTATATGCATGTTTCCTTACAGGGACGTTGTTTTTGTTTGTTCCTTGCTTGGTTTCCAACTCCTTCAGTAACCAGCCATATTCTACTGTTTCGTGATTCTCTTCAAAGTTGTGAAAAAGCCGCTCTGCCAATTCTGGAATTGCCCGTGCTTTTATTTTTAGCCTATTTCTTCCCCATGATACTTCCATTTCGGGGACGTTACGATATTTCAGCTCCTCAGTCTTCCAGGGGAGTTCTATTTCTAATAAAGCATGGTTGCTTGCTTTCTGGGGGATTACTTTGAAAGAATTGATCCATGGCAGCTTGTTTCTAGCAACAAAACAGTAATCCAGACAGGCACTTGTTGAGTTTGCAGACCAAGTGTCGGACCCAGGGATATCACCTGTTGTTTGGCCATTTAACATTGACAGCTCTCTAATGTTCATTTCAACTAGCCAACGTTTTTCATTAGACGCCAGAGTATTTCTTCTTTTCAGCAGGCCCTTTTTATCCAGCAGTTTGATGTTCAAGTCACCACATATGATGATTAGTTGGTCATCATCCTCGAGCATTGATGCATCAATAGCCGCCAAGATATCCGCTAAATATTTACTTGTTTCAGATTCTGGGGTGCTCCAGTATGTATTCAATAGGAGTAGTCTCTTTTCATGCTGTCCTCTATTTTTCACAATTCTAATAACCTGTAGAAGAGGGTTCGGAGTTCGGTGTTCTAAGACTTGAAGTTGGCAATCATCTTTCACTAGGGTTATAAGCCCTGCATGGGGTCTCCCTAAGGGTCCTTTCTGCGCCGGATTTATATAGACCAGATAGCCTTCGCACACAAGAGTTGTTCTAATCCAGCTCTCTTGTAGGCAGATTAGTTCATATTTACCTAGAAAATTGCTTTCTCCCGAGTAAAGATGGCCAAATCCCTGTGTGTTCCATGAGGCCAAGAGAGGTTTATTCCCCTCTCCACTGTAAATGGCCTATTGTCTCTTTTTCTCAATTCTAATACTTGGGGTACGTGGTCGCATTTCAACTTTCTTCTGTGTCACCTCGATGTCTCCTGCCCCTTTGGTGTTCCGGCTAGAATTATCAATCGTAAATCTCAGCTTTGTTAGCAGGTTATGCATCGATTTTCGATATCCATTTGCTTTGTTTGATTGTCCTGCGCTGGGGTCTAGTGTGTCGTCCTGATATTGTATAGTTCATGAATTTTCGTTAGATCTCTCGTCCTGTCGGGCCTTAATGGATTTCCTTTGCAATGTTTTCATGATTTTTTCAACCCTCTCTTCTACGGGTCTGGGAGCCTTGACCCTCTCATCCTGTCGGGCCTTAATATATTTCCTTTCAAATGTTCCCTTGATTATTTCAGCCCTCTCTTCTACGGGTCTGGGAGCCTTGGCCTCGCGCCAATCTCTTTTGCGCTCTGGATCTGCAAGTCTATAGCCCCAGGCCTCCAGCCTGCTCCTTGCGCCCCACAATCTTTCTTTAAATTCACTTGACCTCAGATGTAGCAAGATCACATCTGGCTTTTGTTCATTGATAAACTCAACGATTACCACATCGTCACTGTAGATTCTAAAGGTTCATCGTAGATCGTTAAGTATTGCCATCAGTCTAGTCCTGTTCAGCACTATTCTTTTTTTATCTCTCCAGATTCGTTCCATTTTTAGTGTATGGAGGCCTCCGGGCAGCCCCATTTAACCCCTGCTCTCCCCTTGCTGATGTTTTGTCGCAGGCTTTTCCGAGTACCTGTGCCTTGAGTGCTTACGCCCTTGCGAGCTTAACTGGGTGTCTACACACATCTGGAGTCATAATCTCCGTCTGACTTCCAGCTGTTTTAATAGATCTAGACTCTTTGTTGCACTGTGGGTGCTTCTTCTACGATCTGAGGAGGTTGATGTGTTGGTTCTTGACATCTTTCTTTTTTCCTTTAGGATCTTTTGGCAGGTAGTCCCGAGATTTTGATCTCCAATGGAGTCTTTTGTCTTGGTACCTGTCAATTGGACTCCTTTTGGCATTCCAACGTTCCTCTTTCGGGCGCTGGGACCGTTCCTGACCCTGTTTGGCCCCTTTTTTTTTGTTGTTATTTCCTTAGGTTTTTTTGTGTGTAGTTCTTCCTATATTTTTGTTTTTTTCCTGTCGGGGCACGATCTAGCTGCTTATCTATTGCTTGCCACTGTTCGTCTTCTTTGATTTCCTCGATTGTTTCTATAAGGTCACTCAGACAGTCACTTGTGTCCCAATCATTTTCATTCTGTATGTTCAATTCCGCAGCTTGGGGCATATTGTGTTTGTTAACAGCTTTCTCCTTCGGTCCACTGAACAGGTTTATTTCTCTCCTAGGCTTTTTGGGTACGGGCTCTACAACCTCCTCTGTAGGCAATTTGATGTTTCTTAGGAAGGCTCTCGAGCTGTTGGCTTTACGTTTGGCAGCCTGTGTTTTGGTTTTCTTTTGGTTTAGTCCGTCAGGTTCTTTTTGTGCTGGGTCATCTAAGCCAGTGGTCTTTTTTTGTGTGGCTGGTACTTTTAGACCTTTCACTAGAACTAGGGGTCCACCGACCTCTTGCTTTGATTTGTCTGTTTCCTGAGTTTTCGTCCTCGGATCTATCTGATCCTGCTTTCTTGAAGGATTCTGTTTTAGATCTATGATCAGTGATGATTGCTGATTGAGCTTTCTTATCCACTTATGATCTTCAAGGATTGCTTCCATCAAGATTTGCTTGTCATTTGATTCCTGGCGCGCCAGATCACACAGGCGATTTTGCCATTGGTGTGACAAGTCTGACTCATTCTGCAGTCTCGCTTCCAAATGTTTCGTAACAGAAACTATATTTCCCAGTCCCTCATCAGTTTTCACAGTTAAGGTGTATAGTGACTGCAGAGTTTCATTAATAGATTCATAGAGTTTCAGTAATGGGGCAAGCGTGATATTCAATGCTGCCATCACCACGTTCTGAGTGTGGGCAAGATCGTCCATCCTCCCCTTACAGCACAGATCACTTATTTTCCCCAGGGAGATGCCATCGATCTCCACTATCTTGTTCTTGTTGGGGTCCCCCTGAGGGAGTTGGCCTCCATGATGCATCTTTCTGAGGCTTGAATTTTGATGTACGTTGCCCCATAATCGTGAGGGGATTGAGTCAGGTTCCCCCATTGGGTCTTCAACATCATCAAGCGCAGCCAATTTGTCCTTAATAAAAGAGAGGATTCTCCCTTTTTCCCTTACTATTTTACCTGTAAGGTTTGAGATGTCCTGAATTAATTTGGAGGCAAGGCTTGAATTTCCGGGGGTTTCATAAACCTTGCCACTGAGGCCAATTTGAGAGGCGATATTTAGCTGGGACCCGCTCCCCTGCTGTATTCCCCACTTAGCTCCGTATTATTGAAGATATCGGGAGTGCCTGAGTAACTTAGACGTGCCCCCAGCACTGGTGTATAACTCCTGGCATGATTTTCCTCCGGCTTCTTCAGCCTGTCTTGGGGATGCAGGTGTCCTGCCGGGCTGATGGATTTGTCTTGGGAAGCAGATTGCAAGTGGGGGGGGGTCTTTCACTGCGGTTAATGCTTCTTTTACCAACCCCTTCTGATTAGTGTTTACATCACGGTTGTCCATCATTCCCTTTGCTTGTATAAGGGGTTCTTCTAGCCTTACTGGATTACTCAGTACTTCAGGGTCCATGAGTGGAACTTGTTCTTGTGATTCAAGCGCTGGTGGCTTTCCTTCTATGTCCTTGCCTGATGGGGCCTCCTTACTTGGATACTCGATAGTCGGGTTCTCCAAGTGTAGCTCCAGCATGGGACAGCTCTCGCTTGGCTCACCTACCAGATCTTCCCAGCCATGCCCCTGCAAACTAATATTGTCAACCGGTTTCAGGCACCCCTTCATCAACTTCGAGTGGTGTGACCTGGCCCCCGTATCATTCTGTGGAGTATGCTGGCTTGTATCCCCCAAGGTCATGACAGCCCGTGATATGAGTTTTACAGGACCAGGTGAGACCAGGTATGCACCCGGTTGCAAGGGGTACTGGGTGGATCAAAGGCGTCTCGCCCGCAGTCTCCACTTTATGGTGATTGGTGGATGTTCTTTCACATAGGGGTGTGTTTGCTGCACAGCAGCTTTATGTTCCTTACCCTTACGCCAAAGCCACCAAACAGCCTAACAGCACCAGCCCTTCTGCCACCAGGGCTTACGCCGCGAGGGTGGTTTGGCCGGCAATTAGTGCCCGGATGCAGTCACGTGATCCGTCACGTGTGCGTGATGAGCCCCGCCTCCTCCAGGAAGCAGGGAGCAGCAAGAGCTCCTGCTCGCAATGCTGCTGCGCTCAAAGAGTAGCAAACAGCCTTCAGAACGTTCGATTCACAAAGCGCACCTTCACCGTAAGTAGATACACACCACTCGGGCGGTTTTGCTGGCAATTAGTGCTCGGATGCAGTCATGTGATCCGTCACGTGTGCGTGATGAGCCCGCCTCCTCCAGGAAGCAGGGAGCAGCAAGAGCTCCTGCTCGCAATGCTGCTGGGCTCAAAGAGTAGCAAACAGCCTTCAGAACGTTCGATTCACAAAGCACACCTTCACCGTAAGTAGATACACACCACTCGGGCGGTTTTGCTGGCAATTAGTGCTCGGATGCAGTCATGTGATCCGTCACGTGTGCGTGATGAGCCCGCCTCCTCCAGGAAGCAGGGAGCAGCAAGAGCTCCTGCTCGCAATGCTGCCCGGTTCAAAGAGTAGCAAACAGCCTTCAGAACGTTCGATTCATAAAGCGCACCTTCACCGTAAGCAGGTACATTCTTTAGTCCAAAAGGCATAACCTTAAACTGGTAGAGGCCTGCTGGGGCTGAGAATGCAGTTTTCTCCTTGGGATGGTCTATCAGGGCTATTTGCCAATAGCCTGACGTCAGATCAAATGTACTGAGGTACTTGGCTGAGCCAAGTCTATCCACCATTTTATCTGTCCTTGGCAAAGGATGGGCATCAGTCTTAGTGACTGCATTTAGAGCTCTATAGTCTACGCAGAATCTCAACTCCTTGGATCCTGCCTTTGGTACTAGAACAACTGGACTAGACCATGGACTTGTAGAGGGCTCTATAACACAGAGATCAAGCATCTTGTTGACCTCTCCTTTGATGTGGGATCTCAAATGTTCTGTCATTCTGTAACCTCTGCCTTTCACAGGTAAACAGTCACCAGTGAGAATATCATGCTGGCCCCAAGGGGTCAGGCCTGGTGAAAGTGAAAACAGAGAGGCAAACTGATTTAACAGAACTTTGCACTCCCACTGTTGTTCAGATGTCAGTTGAGAAGATAGATTGACTCCTATTTTCTCATCCAAAGATTGGCCTCTGAGGAGGTCAGATAGAGGTTCACTCTCATCCTCCTCCTCTTGAGCTGAAGCTAGAAGCAAAGCTCCCACTTCTGGTCTCGAGACTTATGCCTTCAAACGGTTGGTGTGAAAGACTCTGGGAGCCTCCATAGGTCTGCCTAAGTCCACCAAATAGTTCACCTCTCCAAGTTTGCCCACAACCTTGAAGGGTCCTATCCATTTGTCCTGCATGGTCCTCTGTCTTGTTGGCACCATAACTAATACAAGCTGGTCTTGAGTAAACTCAGCCATACTGGCCTTATGGTCATGCCAATGTTTGACCAGTTCCTGACCTGCTTTCAAGTTATCACTAGCTTCTGCCATCATGTGTGACATTCTCCTCCGGAGACCTTTCACATAGTCAGTCACTCTTACTGGCTTGGGGGAAGGAGCACTCTCCAACCCCTCCTTAATCAGGGCCAATGGGCCTCTGACTGGATGGCCATAAAGAAGTTCAAAGGGACTGTAACCAACTCCCTCCTGAGGGACTTCTCTATAAGCAAAGAGAAGACATGGCAGTAGAAGGTCCCACTTTCTTTTAACGGGTTCCTCTAAAGCACCTATCATGCTCTTCATAGTTCGATTAAACCTCTCTACCAGTCCATTTGTCTGTGGATGGTAGGCTGTAGAGAATGTGTAAGTGACACCACAGTTTTTCCACATGGCTTGCATGTAGTGGGACATAAAATTGGATCCCCTGTCGGATAGCACTTCCTTAGGAAACCCTATATAGAGGAGGTCCCAAATAAAACCTGCACTCCAGTTGCCCATTTTGAAGTACCAGGAACATTCACACCAAAATATGTGACGTATGACGATCAAATAAACCAGCAGAGAGCCAGAAGATGCAGTCTCGAGGCCAACCACAGTGTACTAATTGACGCATGGATACTAAAGTGATGATTGATTGTAACCATAATCGGAGGAAGGCCGGGTAAGTAAGGGGCACCCCGCACCTGGCTGACCATTCTGCGTGCTGTTAAGCGAAGGGGAAAAGTATGCATGGGGTTGGTGCCAACCCAATCACAATGGACCAAATAATCTAGGGTCCTATAGTTAGTAGAACCAATGAAACGTACTTTTAGTGACGTCTACAGTAGTCATTTTTGAAGGAAGGGCTTAGACGCCCTCCTGACAGTGTTTACCCAATCCCCTCACTCCGTTACCATATACAGCTATAGTACCTATAGTAAAGTTACCTTTCCTAACCAATAGAATTGCATTTTAACTTTTGAGTGTTACATGTCAATAATGACGATCTTTGAGTATAAATGTTACAACTTGTATGAAGTTAGTTGGAGTTGATGCGAGAAGGACGATCGCAACACTGCTGATATCCATAACTCCCCGTTTTTTGTACTTGTCATTAAACGGACTCCCTTTGCCAAACCATTGAGTTGTCCTTATTGATTGGTGTTGGAGTAATGAATCTGCACCCGCATCCAGCTCAAGGGTGCAGCTATCTCGTCTGAAAGTACTTCTGAGCAAACCTCGGCTCTATGGACCAGCCGGGGATCTGATCTCGGAATGAACTTGGTAGCAGAGATTGATGGTTATCGATTATCGATTAGAATAAGACACCCATTGACCGTCGACATAAAGTAACTCTAGGTCTTTGACAATATCACAAGTCCTTTGCCATTCGGCCGAGTAGACTGTGAAGCTCCCCGTAGACAGTAGTAGTGTAAGAAACAAAACCTGCAGGACAAAGTCTGAAGGGACCTGTGTTTCCCCACGTAAACCCTTCCCATTCCTACAGGCAGCTGAGTGGGAGAAAAGCCGAAGAAGGCAGTGACAAAGGCAGTGATCCCGAGGGCCCAGAGAGGAAACATGTGAACAGTGAGTGAAAAAGACTAGTGTTTTGGCAAAAGTGCATGCTTTAGAACAAGTAAAGGGAAAAGGTAACGGAGGGAGGTGGAAAAACAAAATATAGCTAGAAGTAGAGAAGAATGTGTATATATATTTCTGAGGCTTGTGGAATCTGCTTAGATCACATGCTGTGCATAGGCCGACATCTAGTGGAAGCTGCGGAGTATTACAGTTTGTTTTTCGAAACTCGAAAATGGGCGTCGACACAGGGCGTGCCAGTAATACTATCCCTAGTATGACGTCCACTGTACCTAAGATCCCTCACGCGTCTAGGATCCTCAGTTTGTTTTTTTCCGCCATACTGGTCGGAAGCATTTTGCGGAGTCCCCTGGCCTTAGCCATACTTTTGCTAGAATTTAAAATAATAATCTATTGACATCCTTTGCCACCCTAACGTCGAACTTCGACACTCGACGCCGGCTGGAGAAGAAATCGACCGTCGGCTTCTGCACGACGGATTTGGGCCTCGGAAGGCCGCTGGCCTCGGCCCGGGCCTGGTAGGCCGCTGGCCTCGGCCCTGCAAGTAGGGAGAGTGGGGGATGGTACATACTCTACACTCTTGGTATATAGGTACACCTTATACATTTCCTACACTTAACAGCCCGCTGCCTCAAGGTGCGTATGGAGGGTACCCCTTTTCAATTCTGCCCCAAGTGCAATCGCAAATACCCTTGGGTCGACAGGCACGCCACGTGCAATCTCTGCTTGCCGAGGGACCACCCCGAAGCGAACTGCAGAGCGTGTAGTAGGTTTAAACCTAAGACACTTAAGGACCGTTCGACGAAGCGTTGGGCCCACCACGCCAGGCAGGCGGCCATGGCAGCGGAGGGCGCCTTCAGCGATGGCAGCGACGCCGTACTTTCGGACGGCGAGGGCATCACGGCGTCGAAAGACAGCCGAGCGCAGGTCCCCGACCTCGGAAGGTCGTCCGGCAGGGCAGCTATGGGGAAGACCCCCGGCGACACAAGCGCTTCACATACTACACACACTAAACACACTAAGTCCAACCGAGACTCGACGACGTCGAGTTCTCGGAAAGAGGCACAGACAGAAAGGTCCGATTCGGTGTCCTCTGGGCGCTCTCGATCAAGATCGCCACATGACTCCAGGCAATCATCCACTCTTGCCAAGAGTGCCTCGCTCCCTAGGCTAACAGAAGTTCGATCGTCGGAAGACGAAGACGACTTCCACCCCCAGGCCGCGCTCCAGGAGTCGGAGCCCGCAATTAAAGCCAGCGAGGCCCCACGCTCGAAGGACAGGGACACCTCTCCCGATCCTCCACGCCAGGCGTCGAAAAACTCCGGAGCCACTAAGGGACAGGGAAAATATTTTTCTACGCACAGGGAGGGCGGAAAACAGCAGAAGAAACTACCTATACATTCTTCCACACCTGTGAAACACTCCACCCCCCCTAAACAGACAGACAAGCCCAGGTCTGCTGATACTTCCACAACCAGCAAAGCTACTCAAGATAAATCCCATAGACTTGCTGAGAGAGTCATTCCCAGTTCCAAAAAATGGTCCAGTGAAGACATAGATAGGGTCATGTCAAGAATGTCTTCTTTGGCTGATTTTTATGATAAAAATCCAGAACATTTCCTCTCGTATGATCCACAAGGGGCCACACCCTCAGGCTCTACTGATCCTATCCCCCCGAGTAAGAAGGCCCGGTTTGAAACTCCAATGAGGTCCGAACCCTTCGAGGTACAACCTTACGCAAGACCATACTCACGGTATCAAGAAGAGGCTTCTTTTTGTGAAGACCAAGATTTTGGGTTGATAGAAGAGCAAACCGGGACGGCCTACTATGGGGATGATGAGGACCAGGAGGAAGAAGAGGATGACCCGGAAACATACAGAGTAGATTCCCCGGTAGAGAACGAAGCCCCGGTTACCGACTCCCCAGTCGATAACCAACCCCTCCTAAATGAGGTTCTTGCTCGCGCAGCAGAACATTTCCACATTGACACCCACGGTGTACAGGAGGAAAGGGACTTCGCAGAAGAGTTAGTGGGAGAAAGGAGGCCTGTTGCCCAGACCATCCCTATCCTTAAATCCATTGAGCGGAGAATAGATCCGTCCCTGGTGAACCCAAATCTCACCAGAGCAGTCAATCCCAGGGTTGAAAAACTTTTCAGGGCAGCTCAGTCTGACCCTCTCTATATAAGAGGACATCTGAAGCCAGACTCCCTAGTTGTCACCAATACTCGTAAGAGGGCTGGGACACCCTTGTCTTCGTCAGAAGCTCCTCCCAACAAGGAGAGCAAAAAACTATACGGTTTCGGCAGGAAGGTAGCCTCAACGTCCGCCTATCAAGCAAGGATTGCTAACTCCACCACCCTGTTGGCCAGCTATAACTGCCATCAGTGGGAAGAAGTCGCGGCTCTCATAGCCTCTGCTCCTGAACCGTTAAAGGGCCCATTAGCTCGGATTTCCGCAGAGGGTAGAGCCGTGTCTGGTTGCATTTTGAAAGCAACCTTCGACGCCGCGGACAACGCAGGCAGATTGATAGCAGAAGGTACTGTTATCAAGAGACATGCGTGGTTACGGCAGTCTGGTTTTAAGGCAGAAACACAGGCATCATTGTTAGACAAACCGGTGGAAGCCGATCTGTTGTTTGGTAAGGCGGTCGAAGACGCACTGAAAAATGCCAAGGACGAATACGAGACACTCAAATCACTTGGTCAGTTAACCAATAAACCCCCTAACCAGAGAGGGAATAGTAATTTTCGTCGCCCACGCGGCCAAAATTCCCAGAGAGGATCTAACTATTCCCAGGGGCAGGGTACACAGTGGAACAACAACCAACAGTCTACCCAGGGTTACGGCAGAGGCAATAGGAGAGGTCGTGGTAAAGGCAGAGGCAGCCCCAGCAAGGGAGGCGGCACGCCTCCACCAAAGCAGTGACGCTCAGTTCAGGGTCCCTTCTCACGCAACCCCAGTAGGGGACGCATTTCAAACTTCACCCAGGCTTGGGAAGGGATCACATCAGACAGATGGTGCTGTCAACAGTATCCACGGGATATTGTATAGAGCTACTGCAGCGTCCCCGGAACCATCCTCCACGACAAAGAATACACTCCTTAGAACATCAGAAGATTCTCCTCGAGGAGATCGCCATTCTTCTACAAAAGGACGCGATAGAACTCGTCCCGGGACACCAGGTAAACAAGGGTATTTATTCAACTTACTTCCTTGTGCCAAAGAAAGACTTGACAATGCGCCCAGTATTGGACTTAGGCCTGCCAACAAGTATGTCAAGCCCCAAAAATTTCGTATGACCACGCTACAAGAGGTAATCCCCCTCCTAAAAAAGGGGGATTACATGGCAACCTTGGATATGAAAGATGCTTATTTTCATATTTCCATGTTCCCAGCACACAGAAAGTACTTGCGCTTCAAGGTGGACAGTCGGCACTACCAATTCAAGGTACTGCCCTTCGGGATAGCTTCTGCACCAAGGGTATTCACCGAGGTACTGGCGGTGGCGGCTGCACACCTACGCAGGGAGGCAATCCCAGTGTACCCTTATCTGGACGACTGGCTCATAACGGGGGAAACCCCAGGAATTTGCAGGACAAACATTCAAAGGACTATCGACCTCCTCCACGAGTTAGGCTTCTCAATCAACGAGAAGAAGTCAAGCCTGGTGCCAAGCACCTCAAAACAATTCCTAGGAGCAATCCTAGATACCCAGGAGGGGTTGACCTTTCCTTCAGAAGAAAGAAATCGGAATATACTACTGCAAATTCCACATTATCAGTCCGGTCAACAAATAACGGTACGCAAAGCAATGCGTTTACTGGGCATGATGGCGTCATGCATTTACCTGGTCCCCCACGCGGGCCTGCGCATGCGTCCCATGCAAGAATGGTTGGCGAAACAGTGGTCTCAGGCAAGTGGTCAGTGGGACGATCTAGTGGTCGTTTCGCCAACACTGGTACAAAGCCTTCACTGGTGGACAAGAGAGAATCTCGCACAGGGGAAACCCTTTTACAATCCCGAAGTACAGGCAGTAGTCACTACCGATGCATGTCTGACGGGGTGGGGAGCTCACCATCTCCACCACACAGCTCAGGGTCTCTGGTCTCACTCAGTGGCCAAGAACCACATCAACCTGCTAGAGCTTCTGGCAGTATTCAGAGCGCTTCAGGCGTTCGAGCCCCACCTACTAAACCTGTCAGTGCAAATCCGGACGGACAGCACTACAGCCATGTTCTACCTGAACAAGCAAGGAGGGACTCGCTCGCCAAATCTGTCCAAGCTTGCCCAGAAAATCTGGATATGGGCACTCAGACGGAACATCTTCCTGTCATCACAACATGTTCCAGGGGAGCTCAATTCCCTAGCGGATGCTCTGAGCAGAGACTCCCTCCCAGAGGAACACGAATGGGTTCTTCACAGAGAGGTCGTAGAAGATCTCTTCTCTCAGTGGGGTTTCCCCACTATAGACTTATTCGCCACAAGCGAAAACAGACAATGCCCAGGATTTGCATCCAGGTTCCCCTAACCAGACTCCCAGGGGAACGCCCTGTGGATGAACTGGTCAGGGATGTTTGCGTACGCTTTTCCACCAACTCCTCTCATCAGGAAGGTGGTGAACAAGATGAACAGGGAGTCGATGACGCTCGTCCTAGTTGCTCCCAGGTGGGCAAGACAACCGTGGTTCCCACACCTACGCAGGATGGCGGTGTGCGAGCCCATCAAACTTCCAGCCTGGTACAATCTACTGTCCCAGCACCAAGGTCAAACAGTGCACCAGCAACCCAACTCAATGAACCTGGCAGCATGGCTCCTGAGGTCATAGAGTTTGGACACCTCAATTTACCACAGAGGTGTATGGACATCCTAAAGGAATCTAGGAAACCAAACACAAGGCACTGTTACTTTGACAAGTGGAAGAGGTTCGTTATCTGGTGCTAGAGTAGACAAATCAACCCAGTTGATTGCACTCCTTCCACTATTGTTACATACATGCTCCACCTGCTAGATGCAGGATTGGTTTTTAACTCACTGAAAGTACACCTGGCAGCCCTCTCGGCTTACACCACTTCCCATAGCAAGGTTTCGTGGTGGAAAGTACCAGTAGTTAAAGCCTTCATGGAAGGAGTAAAGAGACTTCACCCTCCTATTTCAAACCCACCACCAGGGTGGGACCTTAATGTGGTGCTAGCCAAGCTCATGGGCCCCCCTTTCGAACCCATGCATAAAAGCAGTCTCAAACACCTGACTTATAAAACGGCCTTCTTAGTAGCTATTACTTCTATAAGAAGGGTCAGTGAAATTCAGGCTCTGTCAGTGCAGTATCCCTTCTTTACTATCCATAAAGACAAACTGGTTTTACGCACACACCCTAGGTTCTCGCCTAAATTTATATTAAAATTCCATGTAAACCAGTCCATCGAGCTTCCGGCTTTCTTCCAGAACCCGCAAAGCTCGGCTGAGGTGAAACTACACACCCTAGATGTGCGTAGGGTGGTCCTCTACTATGTAAATAAAACCAGACCGCTAAGGAAAACAGATCAATTGTTTGTCTCCGTAGCTACAGGCAGAGAGGGGGATCGCGTCTCTAAAGGTGCCATCTCGAAGTGGATTATTAACTGTATCCAGCTGTGTTACTCACTCTCTGAAAAGACACTGCCTTTTACGCCAAGGGCACACTCTACTAGAGGCATTGGGGCCACTCTGGCTTTCATTGCAAATGTACCCCTTGACACCATTTGCAAAGCAGCTATTTGGAGCTCTATTCACACTTTTACTCCGCATTACTGCATTGACACCCATTCCAATGCAGATACACAAGTGGGACAAGCGGTTCTAAGACACTTATTTGCTCATGACCCTTCTCACATCCCACCTCCTTCTTCTGGTACTGCTCGCTAATCTATGCACAGCATGTGATCTAAGCAGATTCCACAAGCCTCAGAAGGGATACATTACTCACCGTAATCGTATTTCTGATGCTTGTATCTGCTTAGATTCACATGCGACCCACCCTTCCTCCCCTCTGAGAGAAGGCGCATGATTGCTTGTAGTCTTACTTTCTGTCTATCTGCTTGGATTATCTGTACTCACGCTACTCCTCATGCTACCTCATGTCAGAAAAAATACAATCTGAGGATCCTAGACGCGTGAGGGATCTTGGGTACAGTGGACGTCACACTAGGGATAGTATTACTGGCACGCCCTGTGTCGACGCCCATTTTCGAGTTTCGAAAAACAAACTGTAATACTCCGCAGCTTCCACTAGATGTCGGCCTATGCACAGCATGTGAATCTAAGCAGATACAAGCATCAGAAATACGATTACGGTGAGTAATGTATCCCATATATATATATATGGGGAATGACTCGAGAATAATTAAGTAAATAGAGGAAAGATACCAGGGAGGACACCCGAGAAGAGAGGTTACCGGGGAAGACACCCGAGAAGTGAGAGGATTCGCCTTATTCCTACGCTAATATAGCGGCTAGAAGAAACGTGTATCCAGAGTCCCAAATAGAGGGGAACAAATATACTACCACAGCGATTAAAGATGCCATGAAAGGGATACGTTTAAACTCCATGTAGGGGTAATTTTTAGATGCAGAGATACACGTGACCAGCTGGTGTTCGTTTAGTCTGTTAAAAGTCTGTCTTACATGTTGTTTGTTATGACGTCATAAATTGAAAATTATCCTTAGGAAAACTGTTTTAAATTTTACGCGATTGAATAGCTGAGATAATATAGTATAAGAATGAATGTTTTTTGAGTAAAATAGAAGATATAAAATTTGTGAAAAAATCAGGATTGGAGCTTGCAGTGATTGGTGTTCGCTCATATTGTTGGAACTGTTTAAGTCATGTGAAGCTTTGACAAGTGTTATATAAAGGGAAAGGGAACAGATTTAAGCATGGAGGACATAACTCCATTGGCACACCTAAGCAAACAGTTCATATTTACATGCCACATACACAGGCAAAAAGCAAAGACAAACACATAGTTATTCTAGAGCTTTGGAAGATGTATGAACAAGAAAAGGGAGAGGACCCGCCAATAGATTGGATACTTAATGTATGCACAGAGGGAGGTGAGACGCCTACCGCGCCACCCGCCCCATCTGAAACAAAGGTTGACGAAAATAAAGTTGAGGGACTATACCCTCTGAGAGAACTTAAAGCAGCCACAGGCTTTAGAAACCCGGCATATGAGTCAACTACGCAAAGTAGTGACGAAAATCAAGGTAAAGAAAAAGATAAGGATATCACCTCCACAGTCCCAAAGGACAAGGAGAGACGCGAGGACGAAAGAAGGGACCAGCCACAGATAAGTGCATCTCTCAACAAGGAGGGAGAAGGCAAAAGATGGAAAGGAAGCGAAGACAGAACTGATGAGATAGCATTCGCAAAAAACGAATGGATGGGAGGGCAAATTCTATTGAAACTCGATGGCAAAGGCATAGATGATGCGAAACAAAAGGAAAGGCTAGATGATGTACAAAGAAAGGAGAAAGAGAAAGAATTGAGAGATGAAAGAATAAGAAAGAAAGATAGACAAAGGCGAGAACAGCTATATCACAAAGAGCAAGAAAGACAGCTCGATCGCAAACAGAGAGCAGCTAATGATCAAGACAGACAGAAGCAGCTAAGGTCAGAGGAAGAGTAAATAATACAAGGAAAGAGACAAAGGGATGAGGAAATCCAAAGGGCAGATGAACGTAGTAATGAAAAGAAAAAGGAAGAAGATAGGGTCAGAGAAGAGGCGAGGAAGCGCAGAGAATTCAATGACGATGTAGAACGCAAGCGAAGACAGAGAGCAAGCGATCTTGAATATCTGGAGAGCGAGGTTAAAAAACCTGCTCCAGTGGTAGATTGGGAAGACATCGAAGATGAGCGCCTGGAGAGCACTCAACTTTACGACACTGAGGAAGTCTCCCGAAGTAGTGGGAATTGAGAACTATCCCTGTATAGATTAGAAATAAGTAGGAACAAAGACGACACAAGAAGTGGCACGAGTTGGGCACAGACAATGTTCGACTCAGAAAGGGAGGAGCACGAGGAAAAAGAGGAAGAGAGAAGGCACAAAAGACGACTCCCAAGGGTGAAAGGGATAAGGTGGTCAGACACTAGCGAGTCTGCACCAAGGGCATAAGAGTCAGTCTCACAGTCAGGCAGACATGAAGAAGTATCTCACGGACAGAGGGGGGTGTCTCCACCGCCCTATGTGAACAGGCTTAGGTCATTGCCAGGCAGGCGGTGATGCAGGAATATTACCCCTGCAATAGACAGGAGAACAATGAGAGAAGAGAGAGAGAGCTATACATCC
Organism: Ambystoma mexicanum; assembly: GCF_040938575.1. Lineage (NCBI taxonomy): Eukaryota > Metazoa > Chordata > Amphibia > Caudata > Ambystomatidae > Ambystoma > Ambystoma mexicanum. The sequence goes on from NC_090922.1 coordinate 995,588,899, forward strand.
CAATTTCCGTTACTCGAGAAAGGGGGAGCAAGACCACAATATATTCCATGGCCACACATGGATCGGGGTTATTTGAAAAACAAACTTCCAATGCTGACATCGGGAGCCGGAAAGTGGATACATGAGTTAGATAGAATGACAGGAGGGAACACGTTAGCTATAGGGGATCTCAAGGGTCTCCTAATCGCCATACTTGGTGAGAGAGCAGACAATGTGTGGACACGGGCAGGCTACCCAGGTGTGACCACAATTAACACTGCACATGATGGAGCTCCATTTAACAACTGCAGAGCCGCGGTATGGAAAGCACTACGAGTGCTTTACCCAGACACTTCTGATATGGGAGCTATAATGACACGTAAAATGAAGGAGTCTGAAGATCCGTTGATTTACATACAGAATTTTCAAGACGCATGGGTACTCGAGACTCATGAATCTTGGGGGAAATCTATACTAATCTATCAGCTGAGCGTGGGAGAGCGGTCGCCGTTAGCCCGGAGGAATCTTCAGGCTAAGGAAGCCCTGCCTGGCCCCTGCGGGCCTCCGTGAGTGTCTTTTCCTCATTAGAGGATTAATTGGTTCTCGGGCTGTGAGCGCGTTGTTGGTGTGCCTGTTCCTGCTCCCACTTCCTGGTCCTCCTCTCCCTTCCCGCCTCCCTGCCCGCCCACCCCCCCTCTGATTGGCTGTGTGCCTGGGTCCCTTCTGGCCTACTCGACGGCCGCTCCCCCCGCTCGCTTCTTTTTTCAGCTGAGCGTGGGAGAGCGGTCGCCGTTAGCCCAGAGGAATCTTCAGGCTAAGGAAGCCCTGCCTGGCCCCTGCGGGCCTCCGTGAGTGTCTTTTCCTCATTAGAGGATTAATTGTTTCTCGCACTCTGAGTGCGTTGTTGGTGTGCCTGTTCCTGCTCCCCTCTCCCACTTCCTGGTCCTCCTCTCCCTTCCTGCCTCCCTGCCCGCCCACACCCCCCTCCCCTCCCCTTCCTCTCTTTCGGCCTATATCCACCCCCCTCCTGGGCAGCCCTCTGCGGCTAAGGGCCCCAGGCCAGGGGCGACTCCTAAAGTCGTGGCTCCCTGTGTGTCTGCAGGTGTCCCCAGGAGACGCCAGGTGCCTGTACTTCTATCTCCACCTTCCCCAGCCCACCCCATCCTTTCTGGTCACTTCGTTCGCATTGCGTCTTCACCCACCGTGTCTCACATTTGTGGTAAACTGTAAACTAGGGACTTTTTCCCCCCCCTCGCAGGATTGTCAAACTTAGGTGGCCTCTGTACTTAAATACGCACTCACTGATCTGTAATTTGGTAAACTAGGGACTTTTTTCCCCCCTCGCAGGATTGTCAAACTTAGGTGGCCTCTGTACTTAATACGCACTCACTGTTCTGCAATGTGGTAAACTTGGCCTTGCCGCTCACTTCCTGCCTGCGTACTCTCGTTTTGTCTGTCTCCCCCCCCCCACTCCCTCCTACTCCATGGTGCTCTCTATCTCGCCTATCTTCTCTAACTGCTTCTCTATTGACTATCCTGCTCTCCTCACTAAATCTGCTAGGAAAAAGTTTAAAAAGGACATCCTGGTCTCCAACCCAGGCCTCCCTATCGCTGACACCTACACTAGTGCCTGCTCCAAGGAAACTCTTACTGACATCCTCTTTTTCGTGCCTTCGCCTGACCTATGGACCCTCCATATGGTCTCTGTGCTCTCTCCTTTCTCCTCTTCTCCCATTAATGGTGGCACCCGTTGGGATGTCCTCTTGGCCTCCTTCCACTCCTCTAAGGCCATCATTAATGTCTACGCTAATGGGACCGTCTTGGTCCAAGGTCCTCAGGCCAACCTTCACCTCTTTGATAGACGCTTCCCACGCCTCATCAACTTCCTTTCCTCTCCTGCTGTCCCCGCTCCTCTGTCCTCGGCTACCTTGCCTCTACCCTCCCTCCCTGCCCCCTCTCGTGCTCCTTCTTCACCTCCCTCTTCTACACCTCTGCAGGGCGTACCTCTGATCTGTACCCCTCCCCGGAAGTCCTTCAAGGATGGCAACCTTCTCCACATTGCCACTCTTAACTCTCGCTCTGCCATCAAGCATTCTTCTGATATCTGTCACCTTCTTGAGGAACTGGACCTTGATGTCCTCGGTCTCACTGAGACATGGTTCACAGCCAGCTCTGTCACCAGCTTTGATACACTCCTACCTGACGGTTACAAGATCCTATCTGTGCCCAGACCCAACCGTGTAGGGGGGGGTGTAGCCGTTATCTTCCCTGAGTGGATTCCTGCCACTGTCACTCCTACGCAGACCTACTCCTCTTTCGAATGCCTTGTCTGCCGCCTCTCTCTCTCTCCTAGCCATTCCCTTACCGTGGCCACTATCTATCGACCACTTGGTCAAATCTCCTCCTTCCTCTCTGAGTGGGCTGACCTCTCCTCCTCACTCCTGTCCTCAACCACTCAACTCCTCCTTCTTGGTGACTTCAACATCCACTTGGATGCCTCCTGTCCCCCCACGGGACTCTTTCGTGACCTCTGCGACTCTCTCTCACTCTCTATTCTCCCGTCTGGACCTACGCATTCTGCAGGGCACACTCTTGATGCTCTGATCTCTTCTGACCTTCCCCTCTCTGTCCCTCTCTCCACTCCTCTCTCCTGGAGTGATCACTTTCTGCTATCCTCCCACCTCACCCTCCCTACCCCACAGGCAATGCCACCCTCATCACTGCCACCCACCTTCTCGGTCATCCGACCCATGAAGCGCGTGTCAGTTGAGGCTTTCGCTACCACCTTCTCGCCCCCTCCTCCCCCTTCGGCTGTCTCCCACCCTGACACAGCCCTCTCCATGCTCCACTCTGCTATATCTGATACTCTTGATATCCTTGCCCCTGTCATGAGAGTCCGCCTGAAGCCCAAAGCCAAATGTAACTCCTGGTATGACTCGGATCTCGTCACCCTTAAACGCAAGTGCAGGGTGGCAGAGAGGAAATGGCGTGCCTCATGTTCATCCTCTGACAAACTGGCCTGCCGCTTGCTCCAAAGGCAATACCGTCTCTCCGTTCTCACCAAGAAGAGAGCCCTTATCCAAGCCTGCATCTCTGCGGCATCTAACAACTCGGCCGAACTCTTTAAAATCTGCAAGGAGCTTGCCAACCCTGCTGCTGTCTCTACCTCTCCTGCCCCCTCCCAGGCCCTCTGCACTGCACTGGCCTCTCACTTTATCTCTAAAACTCAGGACATCCTGTCCTCACTCTCTTCCTATCACCTCCCTCCCTCCCTCCCGTCCTGCCTCTTCCTCTGGCATTTCTGCAGCCACCCCTCCTCCCTCCTTCTCTGCCTTTCCCCTTTTTTCTGCTGACGAGGTTTCCAGACAAGTCCGATCTATGAAAGTCTCGTCTAAACAGGTTCACCCCTCTTCCTCCAAAACTATCAAGGACCACATCGACTCCCTGGCTCCGGCCCTGGCTGACTTTTGCAACCACTCCTTCGCCTCTGGAGTCTTCCCATCCCCCCTTAAGCACTCCCTTGTGCACCCTCTTCTTAAGAAACCCTCTTCTGACCCCTCCTGCCCGGCTAACTATCACCCAATCTCCATCACTCCCTTCCTGGGCAAGCTCCTGGAGAAACTGGCCATCTCCCAGCTTAACCTCCATGCTGAATCTGTTGGAAGTCTTCATGACCATCAATCTGGCTTCAGAGCTGCCAGAAGCACGGAAACTGCTCTCCTGAACATCCGTGAGGACCTGCTCTTGAATCTCGACTCCAACACTCCGTGTGTTCTCATCCTGCTCGATCTCTCCTCTGCCTTTGACACTGTCAACCATGCCATCCTGCTCAACCGTCTCCGTGATAATCTGGGTATCACTGGTCAGTCTCTGGCGTGGCTGACCTCTTTCCTCTCCAATCGACCCTCCCAGGTCCAACTGGGGTCCTTCCTCTCTGACATCTTTTTCTCAACCTGGTGTCCCCCAGGGATCTAATCTTTCCCCCTGGCTGTTCAACCAGTATCTGGCACTCCTTGCCCACCGCATCGCCGCTCTCTGCCCCAACTTTCAGTGCTATGCAGACGATACCCAGCTCATTTCCAGGCTACCCTCGGCCTCCTCCTCTCCTTCCCTCATCTCTGACTGTCTGTCTGCTATCCAGGAATGGTGTGCCGCCAATGACCTCTGCCTTAATGCCAGTAAGACTGAGATTCTACTCATCGGCACCCCCACCCCCTCCTTCCCTGCAGCTCTCTGGCCGGCCTCTCTTGGCCCTCTTCCTGTTCCTACCTGCAAGGCAAAAAACCTTGGGGTTATCTTTGACTCCACACTCTCCTTCTCTCCGCATATATCCGACGTCTCTAAGGAGTCACACTACCAGCTGCACCTCCTCAGAGGTATTCTTCCCTTCCTCTCCTTCCCCCAGAAGCTCACTGTCTCCCGAGCCCTGGTTCTCTCGAAGCTGGACTACTGTAACAGCCTCTATCTTAATCTGCCTGCCTCCACTATCCGCCCTCTGCAACTCATCCAGAACAGAACTGCGAGACTTGTCCTTGGCCTCAAGCCCATGGACCGTATCTCTCCAGGACTGAAATCTCTACACTGGCTCCCAGTGGCTGCGAGGATAAAGTTCAAAACCCTCTGCATTGTCCACAAGGCCTTCTGGGGCCTGGGGCCTAAATACCTTCAACTCTCTCTTCCTAAATATCTTCCTTCCCGATCCCTTCGCTCATCCGTCTCCAACTCCCTCAGGGTCAGCCGCTTCTCGAAGCAACGTGCTGGGGGTAGATCTCTCTCCGCGGCAGGGGCCTCCCTCTGGAACAGCCTTCCTGCCTCCCTGAAACTTGAGGAGAACCATCTCCGGTTCAGGAAGCACCTCAAAACCTTCCTCTTTGCTTCTGCTTTCTCTCTCCCTCTCCCCTGCTAATTCTTCGCTGAAACTGCACTGAATCTGCAACTGGGCCACTCTCCCCGACCCTGGGCCCAGCCACTCTCCACTTGCACTGCCTCCCTGGTAACCCCTGCACTGCGGGACTGTCTCTGTATCCCTCCAGCCCCCCCTTCCCAGCACTTACCTGCACTTACCTTGCACTTGCCACCAGCTGGCCCTCCTTATTTATTATTTATTTTATTCTACTTACCTTGTACTGCACTTCCCCCCCCTTGCACTTCCCCCCTCCCCCCTTGCATTTCTTCCCTTCCCCCTACCCCTGCACTTGCGCGATCTGAATGACACCTGGCCTAGTAGGATCGTTGTCTGTCTTCCCCCTGTTCCCCCCTCCTGCCTCGTCGCGCCTTGAAACACTTGTGTATAGGCGCGTTACAAATGCCATATCATATCATATCATATCATATCATACCTGTGTTCTACCATATATTGTGCCAAGGGCTGCCAGAGCCGGTACAGAAACAGCTCAAGAAATTGGTAGGAATCGAAGCCAAGCCATGGTCAGAAATACAGCTGACCATCGCACTCTATTGCAGGCTACTGCAAGAAAAGAATCACAAAAAGGAAGCTGCACGAAAGGGTGAGGAAGCGAAATTGGCGCAGAAGAAATTGTCAAAATATGCTTTTGAGGGAGCCATGATAACTAGCACAGCTGAATCGAGCATGCAGCAGGTCAATAATCCACAACAGAATAATCAGGACGATACAGGGTTTCACCCAAAGGGAAGAGGATTTAGGGGAACAGGATGGCAGAGCAATCATGGAGGTTTCCAAAATAATCGAGGAGGTTTTCAAAATATGCAACATGGTAATCAAGATATGTCAAATGGGCAAATGATCCGACCACCGCCAGTATGTTGGTTGTGTGGGATGACAGGACATTTAGCGCGCACATGCAGAAACCAAGGCATGGTGCAGAACGGCCAAGGGACAGGAGCAGGCACGGCAAATCCACCTGCATTTTTACAGCAGGGAGTTGCACAAAATCATACAGTGCAACAACAAGCGCCAGGAGCGCAACAAGGCTTGCAACCTCAGAATATAGTGAGTTTTCCACAAGGACAATCCCAACAGGCACCGATGCAACTGTCACAGACAGTGAACACAGGACAGACTATGAACGCTGGAATGGGAAGTAACAATGGGAATGGGGGAAATCCACCAGTACACGGTGGGCCAAGAATGTATATGGACTAGGACAGCTCACTGGAACCCTGATGTGTTCTATCTGTCAGTGATACCAGACCCTCACCGGAAACCTAGGGTGGATGTCGTTATAGGGGATAAAGAATATTCCTTCTTAGTTGACAACACACTCGTGAAGGCAAGTTTTCCTTGTCCGGCGAGGCCATTGATACAGAGTTTCACAGGAGCTACAAGTCATGTTCCCTTTACAAAAGCACTTCCAGTCTCTATAGGAGAATGTGACATGAACGTGCCTTTATTATATTCACAACAGACCCAGTAAACATTTTGGGTCGAGATTTGATGACAAAGTTAAATATGACGATGTCATTCACGGAGGAGGGCATAGTATGTTCAACTCCAGGAATGCAATATTCAAACGTATGCGAAATGATTAGAGCATACACAGCACACACACAGCCATGAGGGCTATACCATTAGAGCCAGAAATATTCACGTATGGCATGCGCATACTAGTGGCAGGGCTGCCAGGCCTTGCAGACAGAAGCATGAGAACCCCAGATGGATTTCTATTTAGATAAGAATACCGATGCACAAGGAGAAGGGACAAGTATTTCCCTTGATGATACACACAGCTGCAGTACGAGAGAGAATGGCCTTGATTGATGGTTATGACGATGAATGCCGACAATGGTGCGCAGTAATCGCCATTGAAGAAGGATATCGATTGACTGACGTCACCAATGACAATCTGTTTGAAGAACAAGCAGATATGGGAGAGACAATGGTGGAAGTGAGTCTCACCTTTTAGGTGCGAATGATCAAAAGAGAAGTGCCTCAGAGAATGATGTTGGCACAAAACCGTCCTGAATACTTTGATGACGACATGGCCCAGGTGCCTGTCTCAGTGTGGACCACAGGCCCCTATTACATGGGACTATTGAAAGGGGTTGGAGAAGTGAACATTATACTGAAACCAGGAGCAATTTTGCCCAAAGCACGACAATATCCCATGTCTAGAGAAGCAGATGAAGGGATATTTAAGACAATTTCAGCTATGATCGAGCAAGGCATCTTAGTGATGTCAGAGTCGTCATGCAATACTGCGGTTTATCCAATCAAAAAATCAAAGTGAGGGTCTTGGAGGCTAATCCAGGATTTACGCCCAATAAATGATATTGGCGAGGCCGAGTTCTGTTTAGTCCCAAACCCAGCTACAATTCTATGTAATATACTTGTTGAGGCAAAATATTTCACGGTGATTGATTTGAAAAATGCATTTTTCTCAATCCCATTGCACCGCGACTCACAAGATCTGACATCATTCACGTTCAGACAAATGCATCTGAAAAGCACAAGGCTACCCCAGGGGTACTGTGAGTCTCCTTCTATTTTTAACAGAGTCCTGCAGATGGACCTAAGCAATATTGCATTGAAAAGTGTTGTCCTGCAATATGTGGATGACATCTTGATTTGCAGCATGACAGAAGAACAATGCAGACGATTTTGTTCAGCTATTGGCTATACTGGCTGGGAAAGGATATAAGGTTGACAAGGAAAAGCTACAATATTGTCAACAAGAAGTGCTGTACATAGGCCAGCTGGTCTCACATGAGGGAAAAATAGTGACCCGAGAAAGGGCTGAAGCCATACTGAACACGGCTAAGCCACACACGATAAAACAGATGCAGAGCTTTTTAGGCCTGTGCAACTATGTCAAGGCAGAGCTTTTTAGGCCTGTGCAACTATGTTAAGGCATGGGTCTTTGACTATAGCTCTTACACTAAGCCTTTACTTCAGGCCCTAAAGAAGGCCCAAGTGACGAAAGGAAAGATTGAATGGTCTAAGACCATGGAGGAAGGATTTGCTGAACTCAAAAGAGCCATTTGCACTGCACCAGTTCTAGGGATTCCCAATTATGCAGAGGATATTACCTGTTTTAACACACGAATGGCAGCGTTATGATGGCATTGCTCACATTTGGACCCAGTAATGAGAGGCCATTTCCCGTGTGAACAAAGTTTAGTTGCCGCAGCATTCGCCATTGAGAAGGCTACAACCATTGTGATGGGTTGCTCAATGACATTGTACGTCGAGCACTCACTATTTGCTATTCTAGAGAAATCAAAAGGCACATTGACATCTCTGAGAGCTTCTGCTTATGAAGTGATCATATCGAATCCATCGATTAAAGTAGTCTGATGTAAGATAGTGAACCCAGCTATGTTTATAGCAGAGCCAGTCACTGAAGGAGAGCCAATACCTGACTGTGCAAACTATGAAGAATTGTATGATGAAATTCCCAGGGTGAAAGAGAATGCTTTGGCAGCAGGAGAAAGTGTCTTTATTGACGGTTCTTCAAGAATCGTTAAAAATGATGGGCAAAGATATACAGGCGTCTCTGTAATGAAACACACAGCGAATGGAGAATTTCGAGTACTTAGTGTGCGAATACCATCTCATTATTCAGCACAAGCTACAGAATTATTGGCGTTGATACTCGCTATTGAGAATCACGCAGACCAGGAAGTAACGGTGTACAGTGACTCTGCCTATGGGACATCAACAGAGCACGCAGGCATAGCGCGCTGGAAAAGGAGGGGCTACCTCCGAGCAGATGGCACGCTAGTACAGCACGCAGCCTTATTGGACAGGCTGATTAAGGCACTACAGCTCCCAGTGGGCATAGCGGTCGTGAAATGCGCCACCCACACGAAAGGGACAGATTTTTATCTCACGTGGAAATCAAGCAGCAGACACGGAGGCCAAACGTATGGCATCCAAAAGTGAGATGATCATGGAAGTGGAAGTCACCCATACCAATGAGAGAATGATGGTTGCATGAACTACACCTGAAAGCTATAACAATTTAGGGCAAACTCAGTTGATGGAACTCCAAGGGGAGACACCACAGGAAGACAAAAATCTTTGGAAATGACGAGGGTGTTCTTTAAACCCCTCTGACAGCTTGTGGTGACAAGACAGCGCTGGTAAACCGGTAATGCCTATAGCCATGTTCAAAATAGCGCTGGAGCAGTTACATTATCCAGCGCACATGACAAAAGAGAATCTGGCGGCAATGCTCACAGAAGACTGGTTCATACCGAACTTAACCAAGCATGTTGCATTCTTTATAGTGAACTGTATAATCTGCCAACAATTCACAGCTGGGCACACATTAAAAGTAATGAGAGGAGTCATCCCAAGGCGAAATGGGCCTTTTCAGCACTTGCATGTTGATTACGTCGACATGATTCAAGTATGTAACGGGTACAGATACTTAATTGTTGTGGTGTGTCCATTCTCTATATGGATTGAAGCAGGTCCATGCATACACCCAGACTCTACCTGTGCAGCCACATTTTTAGTGAGAGAAGTGTTCCCCAGGTGGGGGGGTGGGAAGTCATGAGATCAGATAATGGAACTCACTTTGTAAATGAGACATTCAACCAGCTCAGCTTGCTGCTTGGTATAAAGCACAGGTTTTCATCGACATATAATCCACAAGGTAACGGGATCTGTGAGAAGCTCAACGGCTTATTGAAGGAAAGGATAGCCAAGTTGAAGCTTACTCTAAAAAAGGGATGGTTGCACTGCCTTCCTTTGGCATTGTATGCATTCGGGAACCAACCTGGTTCCGACCATCATCTTACACCACACGAGATAGCCACAGGAAGAAGAATGCATACTCCCCTGACACCCCTGAAATGCAAAATTACCTGAATTGCATAACATCTTGCCTTACTGTAATTTCAGACCAGCTGCAGTGACGACGAAAAGGGTGCAGGGCAGCATGGAACACAGAAGGAGATACAACTCAAGGACTTTGTGTACCATCCGTTTTCCCTGGAGACACCTTCCTTGTAAAGAACCATACGAGGAAAAAGTGGGACGTGCCAAGATTTAACGGTCCCTTTACAGCAGAGGAATGCACTCCTTCTGCAGTGAAGTTACAAGGCAGGAGAGCTTGGATTTTCCTGGGCGATATCAAACCCTACACCGGAGAAGGCCCCCTGCCTGCACCCCAATGCGAGGAGACTACGAGCGACGGGGAAGAACCACAGCACGTGCAGACGAGATCCATAACGAGGAAGAAGGACGCATGACCAGCCAGACAAAGACAAGGAACTTTTTGCAAATTGTGCATAGTGGAATAGTACTCCAAGTGGAACTCTCTAACCATCAGCAGAACTATCTGAAGAGATTCTAAAAGCTTTCCGGCGAGGGATAGATTGAGAGAGCATTGCCAGAGATTTCCTTTCTTATTTTCCATTAACAAAGGCAACATGCCTTCGGGACTGAAGCCGATCAGGGGCACGGACTGGGAGCTGACATACTTTGAACATGCACAGTAAAGAGACTTGCTGAATTATCACTTAATTTTGACACTTCCCATATTTTAGTAAAATAACTGTATCCTGAGATAATAGAGAATTCATTATTCACAAGAGGGGGGGGACAATTGTATAACACCTGAAACTCACAACAAAGAATCCGAAAGACAATATTGTTTAAAGGAGTATCGTAAAAATTAACATTTTGGCAAATGATCGAGATGGGGATCCAGAGCAGGAACCTTGTCCTTCCGCAGGAGGAAAGAAGTTCACGTTTCTCTGGAAGTAAATGCTGCAGCCTGACCTACAGGGGCATAATGTATTTGTATATTATATTCATCATTGTTTTACTGTCATTAACAATCCGAACGGCATTTTTATTGGTGCTCAAAGCATCCCAATTCCAGTGCACCCACCTAATGATGCACGGATGAAGCCTACAAAGGCACTCAGACCCTACATAGTCATTCCCGTCCTTAGAAGATCTGATGGTGGAATGAATGAACTTGAAATGGATGTGATTAGCAATGACACACCCACACTTGTGGTAGCTAACAAAAAGAAAATCCTTGAGAATCAAGAGAAGTGTGCACGAAGACAACAACAAACTAAACGATTACCTGGACAGCACAGCACATTTGGGAAACAACATTTGGTACCAGCACATGAAGGAAGTTGGAAGACGAAGTTCAGAAGGGGAATGTTTTGTTTGTGCACTCCTACCATACAGCATGGGGAAGTCTAAGATCTTCGTAGCTGTAGAAATTGATGTTCAGACAGCACACTGTCTTTCACACGTAGCCATGTGCAAAACTAGAGGCCAGTTTATGGGAAGTGATGATTCCCTAATATGGGCAACTGAAACAGCCTATCCCGATGAAGGTGCCTATGTTCAAGACATTAAGACAAGAAACAGAGCTCATACTAGGAACCATGTGATCCGGTACGAGAAACCTGGAGTTAAAGGAGCAGAAATTAGATGGGACGTAAACCCAAAGCTAAATGTCCAAGGAAAAACTCCAGAAGAGGCTCAAAGTTGGAAGAACAGAGGCCAAATGCTGATTTGGGGAACAGTGCTTTCACCAGACGGATGAGAGAAAGGAGTAGTAATATGTAGAGCCTGGATGGTCACTGGTCGTTACCAAGGCACCATCGACATCGTACAGAATGGATGCAAGCCATTGTGGCCAAAACTTGCAAAACTACTGACATGGGTCAAAGACAGAGGAGGACCCTTGCAGATAGTGCCACTGGAAAGCCATAAATTCTGCTTCAGGAATAATGGCACGAGAAAAATGGGAGAGAATCAGAATTGTGGACGAGTTTTTGATGCTCAATAGTGAACGTCGACGTTCCAGCATTGGTGATCCCGAAAGTGATCTGAATATTGACAGTTTCCCGAAAGCAGATGCTCACCTGAGGAAAAAGAGATCAGTGGAACTGATGACTCGATTGAAAAGGGAAAACTACTTCTTTGCCAAATCAGAAGAAGCCTTTCATGCAATCCCATATGAACATAGGATGTTCAGCCTCACCTTATCAGTGTTTGCGACAATTTTCATGCCAAGATTCCAAGTTGGAGCAAATACTAAATGGTTGTAGATAACCAGATGGGAGTTACTGCAGACAATCAACACGACAATAAAAGGATTCAATGCAATCAAGGAAGAGTTAAGAGCCATCCGACTGATGACTCTCCAGAACAGATATGTGCTTAACATGATCACAGCTATGGATGGAGGAGTTTGTGCAACAGATATGTGCTTGACATGATCACAGCTATGGATGGAGGAGTTTGTGCAAAAATCGGGGAATCATGTTGCACATTTATACCTTCTCACGATGAGGAAAATGGAACTTTAACAGAAGCCATATGTATGCTGACAAAACTACAGAACCAGATGATCGATGAAACTAACGAAGTTGATGATGACAGCTGGTTTGGATCACTATTCTCATGGGTCCCACAATGGATGGCAGATGCATTCAAGATCCTAGGAGCCCTGCTAGTGATGATACTGCTAGGGTTTTGTGTTATCAAGATAATAATCTCTTAATGCCAGAAAACTGCGAAAAAAAGCCATAGGGATGAAGATCATGATTGATGTCAAGCCAGGATGGAAGCCCAAAGACCTGACTGATGAAGAAATAAGAAGGCAAGCATTCATGCACCAGAAGGAACAAAATTTCTCTATCCCAGGAAACACAGAAATTATGTTGGAAGATGGGCTTATTGCAGCCCAAATGGACAATGTCAACTAATGACATGGAATAAAGACAAACATGTAAGGACTGCAGGAAGCCTGAAAGGAGTAATACAAATATGGACTCCAAATAGACACTTCCTCAAACCATCATGTATAGATCCAGAAGATGAAAGAGGAATGAACCCAGGAGATGGAGTGAAAATTAATATAGAAGAACCAAGTAAGATGAGTCCAAAGACGGAAGTGAAAGTGGTAGATGAATCGCCCAGAGGGGGAGTGTAGAGGAGGTCCCAAATAAAACCTGCACTCTAGTCGCCCGTTTTGAAGTACCAGGAACATTCACACCAAAATATGTGACGTATGACGAGCAAATAAACCAGCAGTGAGCCTCAGTAGGGCTTTGCCCAGTGCCTAAGTGCCTATCAGAAGTGCAGCACCTATTGAAGTACCAATACCAAGAAAACCATGGACAGTAAGGTATACATTAAGAAAACCCTACCAACAAATGAAACGAAATGAAGATTGCCTGAGTACAGTCCCGGAAGAAACCAAAAAGGTCTTGATGGAAGACGAATGGTGATGTCATGAGGACCCGGACAGACTCACAGATAGAAGAAATGACGACCCGAGGAATGACGCACAGAGACGAAACGCCATGAATAAGGATATTGTGAACCTAAAGTGAAAGGACGATGTCAAAATGCAAAGAAGTTTAAAGCTGTAAGCAAAATGAAGATAGTGGACCAGTTTACACCAGTAAATATGCTTGGAACCACAAGAAGGCTAAGAAAACAGTGCGGCTTGCTATGCTTAGTAGAAGAATAGTGCGGCAAGCGCCATTATACATAATCTACCTCAAAACGAAGCACAGTATTATAAGTGTATTTCTACTTTGCACAAGAAGCAGAATCAACCCAGGTTACTAAAGGCCAAATGGGAAAAGATTAATATTCTAGCAAAACGAGAAGAGACGGCTGAATAGAAACTCAGCAGATGTATCTCGTGCCGGGAATCCAAGGTCCTACCAATAGAAGAGGCGAACAGTAGCTATATTTAATTGAAGCTAAGAACAGAATATCCTGCTTCTGAAAGGTTGAGATAAGAAGACGTAGGCAGGTGGCGGGCTAAATAAGAATCAAATACACAAATAAACGAGACAAATTCACTGTGTGGGAAGCACGTGACCAGCCGAGCAAGAAGAAGCAAGGGTTCACACCTACGCTTGGCACCTGACCAGGCAGGAGATATCAGAACATTTCCAGACAGAAGATGCAGTCTCGAGGCCAACCACAGTGAACTAATCGACACATAGATACTAAAGTAATGATTGATTGTAACCATAATCATAGGAAGGCCGGGTAACTTAGGGGCACCCCGCACCTGGCCAACTATTCTGCGTGCTTCTTAGCGAAGTGGGAAAGTATGCATGGGGTTGGTGCCAACCCAATCACAATGGACCAAATAATCTAGGGTCCTATAGTTAGTAGAACCAATGAGACGTCGTACTTTTAGTGATGTCTACAGTAATCATTTTTGAAGGAAGGGCTTAGACGCCCACCTGACAGCGTTTACCCAATCCCCTCACTCTGTTACCATATACAGATATAGTACCTATACTAAAGTTACCTTTTCCTAACCAATACAATTGCATGTTAACTTTTGAGTGTTACACATCAATGATGACGATCTTTGAGTATAAATGTTACAACTTGTATGAAGTTCTTTGGAGTTGAAGCGAGAAGGACGATCGCATCACTGCTGATATCCATAACTCCCCGTTTTTTGTACTTGTCATTAAACTGACTCCCTTTGCCAAACCATTGAGTTGTCCTTATTGATTGGTATTGGAATAATAAATCTGCACCCCCATCCATCTGAAGGGTGCAGCTATCTCATCTTAAAGTACTTCTGAGTAAACCTCAGCTCTATGGGCCGGCCGGGGGTCTCAGAGTACACTTAGGGCCTCATTACACGGATGGCGGTAAGGATTTACCGGTACCGGTAAAATACCGGTAAATCCTTACTACGAGGTCCCTTTGCGGGTTGGGGGATTTAACGCCTGCTTTTTGCAGGCGTTAAAATCCAACCCGCTAAGGGACCTCGCAGCTAATTACGGCACCGCAAAATTGCAGTGCCGTAATTAGCGCCTTCCCCATTCCCATAGAGCCCTATGGGGCAGAAATGGGAATGGGGAAGGGCAATGGTGGAAGGGGGATTTACCGCCCCTCCAACCTTGGAATGGGGCGGTAAATCCCCTTTCCGCCAAGGCGGTGCCGGTATTTTACCGGCATGAGCCAGGGCGCTAATAGCGCCATGGCTCACCGCCTACCGTGTAATGAGGCCCATACTCTGGTAAAAATACCAAGTAGAGCCTTAGCCACAGCCTGAGCCGTAACAGTCCTGATAGGTATTGCTTCTGGGTATCTTGTAGCATGGTCCACAACAACCAGGATAAACCTGTTCCCTGAAGATGTGGGAGGGTCAAGGGGACCAAAAATGTCGATGCCTACCCTCTCAAAAGGAACTCCCACCACTGGGAGAGGCACCAAGGGTGCCACATTCTTGGCTCCACTCTTGCCAGATTTTTGGCAAGTGTGACAGCTCCTACAGAATTTGTCAACTTCTGAACCCATTTTAGGCCAGTAGAAATATAAGGAGAGCCTTTCCTTGGTCTTTTTGAAACTCACATGACCATCCAAAGGTATCTCATGGGCCAACTGTAGGAACTGGAGTCCGTTGGCAAGGGGCACTACAATTCTTTTGCAGTCCCCAGGGATAGACTCAGTCAGATCACTGTAGAAGAGGCCATCTTCCCAGCTTAACCTATGCTTTCCAACCTCTTGCCCATCAAGTTGATTAGCAGCCTATTGTCGAAGACCTTCGAGAGTATGACACTCTTTTTGTCCTCTGCTGAAGTCTGCCCAGTTGGGTCCACCTTCTGCCAGTAAAGACTGCAGCTCAGGATGGTCAACAGGGTCAAGATCTCCAACCAAAATAGTGTCTTCCTCCAGATCTGATTCCTCAGAAACTGGATCAACCACACATGGTTGTACCTCACACTCTGCCTCAGCAGGTGGAGGAGTCACAGGTGTGTCTTTTGACAATCTTGGGGATGACCTTGTTGGTAGCACATGGGTGCTGTCTGACTTTTTCCTTGAGGTCTTGGGTTTCCACTTTGCCTCTTTCTTTCCAGAAATAGCAGTGAGTAACTCCTGTGGAGTGGGAGTGATAGTTTCCTCTATCAACTCCTCTGGAGAGCCTCTTAAGGTCCTCTCCCTTGCAGGCCCAGTGAGCTCCTGTTTCCTTTTACTGGGAGGCCTGGGGGTGCTGGACAGAACTCCAAGAGTTTTCAGGTCATTACCCAACAGAACTCTCACAGGCACTTCACTCTGCACACTAACATGTATCTTGACAGTCATATTATTACACTGGATGAGAGTTGGTAACTGGGGAAGCATTTGCAAAGGGCCTCCAGCTAACTTGGTGAGGCATTTGGGCGCCTTAGCAACATCCTCCACCTTGAAAAATGATTCATCCGCCACAGTTATGCTGGCTCCAGTGTCTCTGATTGCAGGAGTCTCCCGGCCATTCACAAGAACACTATCTTTATAATACTCTTTAGTATTATCTGGGATGGAATTATAGACATCTAAATTCTGTTGTTCCCACAAACCCAGGGACACTAAAGAAACACTAGCTGAGACACTTATGGGTTCATCAGCCAGTAGATGAAAGTTTCCACTTGCCATAGGTACTTCTTCCTCTGGGGAGAAGGTTAAGGAGACAGTGTGGACCCCTGAAGGTTTACTCTTACATCTGGGATCCCCTTTCACATGGTCAGCTGACCCACAAACATAACATTTCCCAAATGTCTTGATGAATGGGGGTTTGTTCTGACCTCCATCTGGTTTCACTAGCCTGATTCAGTTTCCCTGGTGGTTTACCCTTATGTTGCTGTTTGTGGCCCTCTTTTGGATTGGAGGTATCTTTCTTTGGCTGCTTTGCCTCATCCTTCTTCTGAGTTGCCCCATAATCCTTGTGAGTAGCCCTGTTGGCAACCCACAAGTCAGCAGCCTTAGCTAACATCTTGCGATCTATCTACTTTGAATCAGCCAAGTGCTGTCTGAGCTCAGGATAGCAGGCATCATGAATTGACTCCAACATAACAAGATTTCTCATACCTTCATAAATGTTTACTCTCTAACTGTTATGCTCACCTGATATCCACGGGGATGCCACCCAGCCAGTTGGTCGCTGGTATCCTCTCCCTGGAATGGTTCTCGGTGGAAGTTCTGCCTGGAAATACAGGAGGACTGTGTTAGGACTGGCCGACCAAGGTAAGCTTTCCCCCCACCTCCGTTGTGACTTCAGCCCCTCTGGGCCCTCTTCTCACCTTGTTGTAGAAGTTGGCGTGCTCTCCGTCCTGCTTTCTGGGAAGGGGCGCATTGTCTTTCATGGGCGAGTGCGGTCCAGTTACTTCACTGACAGCGGCCCAAGTAATGTCTTTCAGGTAGGTCTTATTGCTGTTTATTGAGTTGTTATTCTTGCATGCCTTTCTCTGTTTATTAATGTCTCTTTTTATCTCCCTTAGGTGTGCAGAGCGTCCGTGTGGCGAACTGGCTAAGCTGAGCCTCGCCGGTAAATGATGGCACACAATAAGTGCTATGATGCGGTAAGTAAGCGCTTTGCGCAGTGCTGCGATGTCTTGTCTTCGCTGACCTGTGTTTTCTCCTTTTTGTAGGTCGCGGTGTGCTCCCAGCGTGTGTGGATTTCCGGAGCGATGCCGGCCGAAAGGCGATCAGCCAGCTAAGTCTTTTAAGCAATTTGTGGTTGAAATGTCTCTAATACCTCCGTAATGATGTCTTTTCTTCCTTTTTCAGGTCCTTTGGTCCGGGCGAAGTGCAGATCCAACGGAGCTACCCAGGAGCTGCGAGCAGTGAATGATGGAAATCGGAGGTAAGATGCTACTGCTAACGATGTTCTTTTGTCTTTCTGCAGGTTCTGATTTCCCAGGCTTCTGAGTAAGCTGGACACGGTGAGCGTTGCTATCTGTAAAGTAACGCGAAGCGTGTTGTCTTGTTCGGGTGTGGTTTAAATGGCCTCTGCAAAGTAGTCCAGGTAAAGCAGTCCCTAGGCCACCACACCCAAAACACTATACCACATAGTTTGGTTCTTAGGAATCAAGCTATGTGGATGCCTCCATGTTAGATGAAAGCCTAAATAAAGTAGTTCCCTGAGCAGATGTCTTTCACTGTGCATGAGCTTGGCCCCAAGAGGGCCTGAGACGTGGATGCCATGCCTTATTTGAGATCTGAGTCCTGATTCCATCTAGCCAATGGGCTTGCCAGTGGGGATCAGGGCTGAGGGTCGTGACAGCACTCCCCCCCAAGGACCCTCCCACAGTGTTTCTCCTGTCTGGTCCAGGTTTAGTTGGAAAGTTCCGATGAAACTTCCTGATCCGACCTGGTGCGCGGATGTTCTCACTGGGCTCCCAGGATCTATCTTGGGGTCCAAATCCCTTCCAGTCGACGAGATAATATAACTTGGCTCTAGAGTATTTAGAGTCCAGGATGCCTTTGACTTCGAATTCAGGTTCTCCATCAATCAATAAGTATGGGTTTTGTTGGTGTCTCAATTCGTGTACCGGGTTGCATTGGTTTTAAGAGGGACACATGAAATACCGGATGGATTTGTAGATTAGGTGGTAAGTCCAATTTGACGACTGCCGGGTTGATAATTGCCTTGATGGTATAGGGTCCTAAGTATCGTGGATGGAAGGTCCGGGTCCCTTTGATGGGTACAAATTTGGCGGCTAACCAAACCTTGTCTCCCACTTGATAGTCTGGGGCCTTTTTCCGACGTTGGTCGGCGAAGTGCTTTTGCTTTTCCTTAGCATGAATGAGATGTTCTTTCGCCTTTCTGAAAGCCTGAGTGATGGTTGTGTGGAGAGTCTTTACTGCAGGCATTTCCAAGCTAGCTGGAAGATCGAGTTCCGAGGTACGTGGATGCCTGTCATACAGGGTGTAAAAAGGTGTTTGTCCTGTGCTAGAATGTACGGAATTGTTGTATGCATACTCGGCTATCCAAAGTAAGTCTTTCCAATCTCTTAATTCATGGTGCAGCATGCACTGTAAATACTGCTCGAGGGTCTGATTGGTCCTCTCGGTTTGGCCATCCGTTTGGGGATGTTGACTGGTAGATAACCGGACGTCAATCTGCGCCATTGCACAACATTTTCTCCAAAAGCTGGATACAAACTGGCTGCCTCGATCAGAGACCAAAACTGATGGGAACCCATGTAGCTTAACAATGTCCTCCAGAAACACTTTTGCTAAGGTGGTTGCGTCTGGGAGGCCTTTGAGAGGAATAAAGTGTGCCATTTTAGAGAATAAGTCCACGACTACAAGAATGGTGTTAAACCCTTGACTGGGAGGCAGATCAGTGATGAAGTCAAGGGAAAGAGTGTGCCATGGAGCGGGAGGAATGTCCAATGGTTGCAGGAGACCCGATGGTTTTTGTCTTCGTGATTTATTTTGTGCACAGACACCGCAAGACTGAATATACTGGACGACGTCCTTACGCCAGGTAGGCCACCAAAAGTTCTGTTTCACGTTAGCTAAGGTTTTGGCGATCCTAGGGTGTCCTTCGATCAGAGAGTCATGACAGTCTGAAATAATATGTTGTTGTAATTCCTTCTTGGGTACATATAACCGGTCTCTAAAGAAGGGCAATTGATCCTTGATGCAATATTGTTCTCCTTGAGTTTGCCATGCGAGGAAGGCATCAGGGTCCATCGCCCGTCGAATTTCGTTTCGTAATTCAGCTTGTGTTAAGGCTGTCGTGATACCCAAGAGTTTGTCTTCAGGTATGATGGGTACTGGGTCTGGGGTTGTATATTCCATTTCATTGACGCCCATATGAGATAAGGCATCACCCTTTCCATTCTTGACCCCTGGTCGAAACGGGATTACATAGTCATATTCGGCGAAGACAAGGGCCCATCGCAACTAGCGCGAGGACTGGGCCTTGGCTGTTTTGGGATATTGCAGGTTTTGGTGGTCTGTGATGACTATAATGGTGTGTCTAGCCCCCAGAAGATAGTGTCACCATGCTTTGAAAGAAGACTTGATGGCCAGGAGTTCTTTGTCTGTGATGACGTAATTAATCCCTGGAGGTGAGAACTTTTTTGACCATAAGGCCACAGGATGCAGCTGGCCACTTTCTGGGTCCCTCTGTGAAAGGACAGCTCCCATTGCCATACTGGAAGGATCAGTTTCCACAACATAAGGGAAGTCTGGACGAGGATGTCGCAGGATTGGGGCGGAGATAAATCTTTGTTTCAGTTCCTGGAAAGCTTTTTCTGCTTCTTCGGTCCAAGCGAACCTTTTATTGTTTTTTCGTAGCAGTACGGTGATCGAGTGCACAACCTGAGAGACGTCTGGAATAAACTGGCGGTAGAAGTTCGCAAAGCTCAGCATGCTCTGTATCCCTTTCAGAGACGTTGGTGATGGCCATTTTAGAATGGCGTCTACTTTGTGTACATCCATTCAGATGCCTCCTGGCATAAGGATGAAACCAAGAAACTCTACTTCGGTGATGTGAAAAAAGAATTTCTCAAGCTTTGCATATAAACGATGTTGACGGAGCTTGGTGAGGACTGAACAAACGTGCCTGATATGATCTTGTTTCGAGGCTGAGTACACTAAGATGTCGTCTATGTACACTAAGGCGCAAACGTCAATCAATTCTCTCAAGACGTCATTCATGAAATATTGAAACGCTGCGGGAGCGTTGCACAACCCGAAAAGCATGACTTGATATTCATACAAACCATATTTGGTACGGAAAGCGGTTTTCCACTCATCTCTGCTTGTGACTCGGACCAGGTGGTACGCTCCTCGAAGGTCAAATTTGGTATAAATCTGGGCCTCTTTGACTTGGTCCAGCATTTCAGGGATAAGTGGCAAAGGGCAGCGGTTCTTCACGGTGATCTGGTTTATTGCGCGGTAATCAATACAGGTTCTCAAGTCCCCTTCTTTTTTCGGTACGAAGAATAAAGGACTGGCTGCCGGGAATTTGATGGGCGGATAAATCCGTTTGCAAGGTACTGGTCTAAACAGGATTTTAAATGAAGGTTTTCTGGTTCGGTGAGAGCGTAGATCCTGCCGCAAGGGATTTGTGCATCAGGAACAAGGTCAAACTGACAGTCATATGGCCTGTGCAGTGGCAATGTGTTAGCCTGCTCCTTTTGGAATACATCCTGAAAATCGTGGTATTCATGTGGCAAGGTATTAGTTACTCCTAGGGTAGATACTGCTGTTTTGGGAGTCTTGGAGATACAGAAATCGGGTTCCGGCCTTGGATAATAGCAGGCCGGAGAGCAGTGACCGGGGAAGGTTATTTTCTGTGCCCGCCAGTCTATCAAAGGGTTGTGAGCAACTAACCATGGAATCCCTAGTATTAACTGGAACTGAGGTGCCTTAATGAGATCGAACTAAATACACTCCCGATGTCCATCCTGGCACAGCAAGGTTACTCCAGCTGTGCAATGGGTTACTGGTCCGGAGGCGATTTCTGTCCCATCCACGGTAGTTACCTTGTCCCTGGAACATAAAGGAAGCCCCATCTCTGCTGCCAGCTCTTGATCGATATAATTGCCAACTGCTCCGCTGTCGATGTACGCTTCTACGGCATTCATCTTTGACGACCGTTGGTGGTTTATTAAGATCACTGGTATTGCAAAGTGCCAGGTCGGTGGCTCTTTCTCCTCACTCGACAAACTGACCTCTACGGTTGACGAGCTTGGTAGTTTTCCGACTCCTTAACTTGCTCCTTTTCTGTGGCCCCGACTGTCCTACATGGGGTTTTACTGGGCAGTCCTTCAGGAAATGTCCTGGTTTTCCACAATACAAACAAAGTTGTTGTTGTCTTCTTTTATCCCGCTCTTGTTTTGTTAATGGAGGTCGTATCCCTCCGATCTGCATGGGTTCTACAGTGTTTTCTGGCACCAGTGGTGCGTTGTCCCTTGATCGAACATAAACCACACGAGAGTCTGTTTTGGACCGGTCTGCTTTTCAGTCCTGCAACCGATGATCTAGCTGCACGACCAGATTGATGAATTCGGTGCAGTCTCTGGGGGGGTCAACTACCTGGGCTAAGACGTCCTTTAATTCACCTCGCAAGCCTCGATGGAATAATGTGGTTCTTTTGTTTTCTGGCCACCTGGCTTCGGCAACCAGTCTATTAAAAGTAGCAATGTACGTCAACAAGTCCTGATTCCCCTGCCAGAGGGATAAGAGTTTGTTGTCAACTGCTTGTTCCTGGGTATGGCAAGCAAAACGTTTTTCCATTTCTCTCTGGAACCCCCCATAGTCCTGTAACAGTGCATCATCATGGGTCAGCAACGGCACCGACCAATCCGCTGCACTTCCACTCAAGTATGATAAGACAAAAGCTACCCGAGCTTGGTCGTTTGGAAATGCTCCAGGGCGACAAAGGAAATGAAGGCGACACTGATTTATGAATGTTGCATACTTCCGTGGATCGTCTGAAAACATTTCTGGTGGTGCCAGGGGAACTGTTCCAGGTAACGTGAACCGTACTGGAGTAGGGGTAAAAGATGAGGAGGTGGGATTTTGCATCGATGGATTTCCCCCAGGCAGAGGAGTCTGTACTGCCTGTGATTGCAAGCACTGTCTACCGATCTCCTCGGTGCGATCTTTGGTCACTTTTATATCTCTTCGGAGTGCATTAGTCTCTTGTCGGGCAGAATGAACATCGGCACAAAGGTCCCCCAACAATTGGGCCAATTGGTCAATTTCCGATGTCTCCATGGCGCCCAGGTAGATTAGTTATGGTAGGCTTCGCGTTCTGTTACGCTCACCTGGTATCCACGCAGACGCCACCCTGCCAGTTGGTCGCTGGTATCCTCTCAGTGATTCCCTGGAATGGTTCTCGATGGAAGTTCTGCCTTGAAATACAGGAGGACTGTGTTTCGGACTCTCGACCAAGGTAAGCTTTCCTTGTGTGACTTCAGCCCCTCTGGGCCCTCTTCTCACCTTGTTGTAGAAGTTGGCATGCTCTCCGTCCTGCTTTCTGGGCAGGGGCGCGTTGTCCTTCATGGGCGAGTGCAGTCCAGTTACTTCACTGACAGCGGCCCAAGTGATGTCTTTCAGGTAGGTCTTATTGCTGTTTATTGAGTTGTTATCCTTGCATGCCTTTCTCTGTTTAATAATGTCTCTTATTATCTCCCTTAGGTGTGCGCAGCGTCCATGTGGCGAACTGGCTAAGCTGGGCCTCGCCGGTAAATGATGGCGTACAATAAGCGCTATGATGCGGTAAGTAAGCGCTTTGCGCAGCGCTGCAATGTCTTGTCTTCGCTGACCTGTGTTTTCTCCTTTTCGTAGGTCGCAGTGTTCTCCCAGTGCGTGTGGATTTCCAGAGCGATGCCGGCCGAAAGGCGATCACCCAGGTAAGTCCTTAAAAACTTTATTTTTGGTTTTTCAATATGATCGCCATACACCTGCAGGGTGCGCAACCATAATAAAACAATCATAGAAAAGGAAAAGAAAATGAGAAAGAAACAACAAGACCCCAACTTTAAACATCCCCACCGAGCCAACCCCTCCCCCCCTCAAGTTCACCCTTGCAGGATTCCGTGGGTTCCTTTCGCATTATCAGTTCGCCATTATCCAGCACCTCCTCACGAATTGGAGCCCCACTGCACATCTTCTAGCTTGCAGATGAATCCGAATCTGGGGGATCTGCGTTTTTTAGCAGATAATTTATGTATGGACCCCAGATGTCCGGGGGGCGAGCATGCAGTGGTAGGAGTCTTATGAATTCACACTCAGTGTTTTGATAATAAATAATATCTTTCTTCCAGTCTTCAATCGTGGGAAGTGGGCCACGACCGCAGTGGGCCACGACCGCACGACATCGCGATTCTCCTACGAGCCAGCACCAGGAGAAGGGCTGCAAGTTTTCGAGATGCTGGGTACAAGTATTTCGTAAGACTGAGCAGGGCTCCAAGGGGTGTTGGGGTCACTTGCTCGCCTATGATGTCTTCAGTTATTTGTAGAACAGAGGACCAGAAATTGTGAATTCCTGGGCAGTTCCAAGCAAGGTGGAGGAAGTCAGGGTTGTCCACCGCACATCTGTCGCATCGGGCTGACAAATCTGGGTGATGTTTGTTCCTCTTGACTGGGGTGTAGTACGTCTGATGCACGAAGTTAAAGTGAATTAATTTATGCATAGTGTTTATTGCAACTTTTTGCGTTTGGTGGAGGATATAGGACCAGTCTTCGTCCGATATCGATTCCTGAATGGCTGATTCCCATTTTTGCTGCGCCTTGGGTTTGGGTGTCACACTGCCTGCTATGAGGGATTTATATAGTAGCGATACTAATCGTCCTTCCCCCCGCGCTTGAATCGTATTGTGTAATAAATCCCATGTGGGAGGTTGATTGGGAAAGGACGGAAACAACTTCTGAAGGGTGTGACGTAGTCTAAAGTAGATGAACACATCTAATGAAGAGTTGCCGCCTCTATCTTTGGCCATTTGTGGAGTCAGAAAGGTGCCCCCGGGGAAGAGGTCTCCAAAGGAGTGAATGTTGACCTTGTCTGTCCAAATAAGGAACACTTTCTCATTAGTAAGAGGGATTCCAGGAACAAATCTAATGGGCAATAATGGGGAAAATCTCATTGTCACCCCGTATTTATTGGCTATTTTTCTCCAAATTGCGTAGGTGGATAGGACCGTGTTTAGTGTGTTGTATGGGACCGACATATGACTGATAATGACGGCCCTCAGGAGGTTGGGGGAAGCCAGGGCACGTTCCACCTGCACATGGGGCCGAACAAAGTGGACCCTATACAAGTGACTGAGGAATTGGGCCTGGGCTGCCCAGTAGTACTTTTCGATATCGGGGAGCGCTAGTCCGCCATTCGACACTGGCAACGTTAATGTGTTGTATGCTACGCGCGCTGGTTTCCCAGCCCACAACAACTCTAAGACTAGACTCTTGACTTTTTGGAAAAAGGATTTGGGGACAAGTAGCGGAATGTTCGTGAACAAATAGAGAAGTTTGGGTAAGACGACCATTTTCGTTAAGGAGGTTCTTCCCCATATCGTTAGGGGTAGAGTTTTCCACCTATGAATTCGTTCCTGTAAAGAATTCAGTACACAGACATAGTTATCTCTATATATCTCATGATGATTACGTGACATATATATACCCAGATAGCGAACCTTTGAGGTTTCCCATTTAAGGCCGTAATCGTCCGCGAATTCAGTTGTGGTCGGGGTCAGGGGAAAGATTACTGATTTTGAGTGGTTGGTTTTGAGACCTGACATTTGCCCAAATTTTATGACTTCTCGCATCACCGGGTTAAGATTGGCCTGGGGGTCACTGACAAATAACATGACGTCATCAGCGTAGAGGGAGACAATTAATCTATGGGGACCCAGTTTGAGACCTCGTGTCAGATGGTTGGCGCGAAGCCTCAACGCCAAAGGTTCCATAATGAGGGCAAAAATAAGGGCAGAGAGTGGGAAACCCTGTCTTGTTCCGCGTTCTAGTGTTATGCCTGAGGACCTGGAGTTTCTGAGTGTGATATATGAGCGGGGGGCACTATATAGTAAGGACACTAATTTGATAAAGAATTTGCCTAGGCCCATTTGTGTAAGTTTTGCAAACATAAATGGCCATTCAATCGAATCAAACGCCTTCTCGGTGTCAAGAAGGACTACTATTGGCCCGTTGTGTTGGATTTAGGGCCTCTATGACACCAAACACTCTTCTGATCCCGAAGGTTGTTCTTCGCCCCGGGATAAACCCAGCTTGATCTCCTATTACAAGTGCAGGCATAAGAGGAAGCAACCGTGCAGCGAGGATTTTATCTAGAATTTTATTATCCAAGTTAATCAAGGAGATTGGCCTGTAGGATGCACATTCATCTGGTGGTTTGCCGGCTTTGTGCAGCAACATTACGTTGGCTTCACATGATGTGGGGGGGAGGTATCCACACTGCGAAGATTCTTCAAAAACTCGGAGCAGAAGAGGAGCAAGGATGGTTGCATGGGCCTTGTAGAACTCTCGGATGAGCCCATCGGGCCCCGGCGCCTTGGCATTTGGGAGGGATTTTATTGCCTCCAGAATTCCATCTACTGTTATCGGAGCGTTCAAGGGATCACTTAGCTCCGCTTCAACCCATTACAGCGCTGTGTCGTCGAGGAACTCTTGAATCGTTTCTGGATCGGAAGCCCCTTTGGAACTGTAAAGAACTTGATAGAAGTCCCGAAATACGTTGGCAATTTTTTCTTCTGAATATACTAGTTGACCTTTAATACACTCCACTTGGGTCGGAGATTTGTCTATTGATAGAAGACGGGCTAACAAGGCACCTGGTTTCTGTCCTTCCCCATATTGGTGGACCTTGTGTTTGCGGCTCATGAACTTTATTTCTCGTTCAGCTATTTCTTTGAACTTCAGCAGTTCTTTCTTTATTTTGGCTTGGACATGTGAGTCTTGGGTAGTGGAGGCTCTCATCTCTAGTTCTTTCAAGCGTTGTTCACTGCTGGCCAGGTCTTTCCGGATCAGTTTTAGTATGCCGTTTTCTTTGGCCAGGCAGACTCCCCGCACGTAACATTTTAGTGTTTCCCACAAGGTGCTGGCCGAGGCGACAGAGTCTTGATTTATTTCTATAAAGGATATTAGTTCTTTGCGAAGTTCGTCCGCGAAGTCTGTGTCGTTGAGTGATCCGGGCTTGAATCTCCATCGGAGCCCAGGGATTGTGGTGCCTGAGAGGGTGACTTCCAGTGTGACCATTGAATGATCAGAGAAGGAACGCGGTAAGATTTGGCTTTCTCCCCAGTTAAAAGGACAGTGAGTGGATGCCAGAATGTAATCGATCCGGGAACTAGCATTGTGAACAGCAGAATGAAAGGTGTACTCTCTTGCGTCACGATTGTGGCGCCTCCATGTGTCGGCAAGCTCAAACGTATGGCAAATCTCGCAGACTTGGGTGCTGGCTTTGGAGGGATGTCCTGTTGAATTGTGGGACTTGTCGAGAATGGGGTTGATTGGCATGTTAAGGTCCCCTCCCCAAATAATGGTTGCTGCGTTGATCTTCCCCAGCTGAGTCATGACCCAGTTAAAGTTGTTGGGTCCATCGGTATTTGGTACGTATGAGTTTACTATTGCCACCTCTTTTCCTGAGATCAACCCTCTCACCAGTAGGGCCCTTCCCTCTGAGTCCTTTACTGAGTTAATGAGACTAAAGTTCGATTTCCTGTCTATTAAAATTGCAACACCTCTAGCGTATGACGAATATGATGAGAAATACCTGTGACAACCCCATGATTTAGCCCATTGTTGTTCTGATGAAGGCAGGAGATGAGTTTCTTGTAAAATAGCAATGTTGATCTTGTGACGTCGGAGATACTGGAGGATCCTCCTAGTATTCTCTGGATGGTTACCCCCTCGGATGTTCCAGGTGGCGATTTTAAGTGTTATTCCTGCCATCTGGGACGTTAATTAAGTTCCACACCATCAGAACCAGAGGAATTGACTGGATTCTTGTAATCTGGAGGTGGCCGGAGGGCCCGGCTTGAGTGGAATGACGAGGAACCAGGTGATTGTTGTGGAGTGAGGGTGAGGGGAAGGTAGAGGCTCGGCTGAACTGGAATCCCACCCTTGTGTGGGCAACCCCCAACTGGCCCACAAAGAACAGTCCCATACAAACAAAATAAACAACTTTGCAGTGCTAGGGGCGCCGGTGGCCCTCCAAGAGGGGGCTGGCTCCCAACTTTCCTAATGAATTGCGGTCCGTGGTGAAAGAACAGCTATGTGAGTGCTGGTGAGGCGACTTTCATTTTGCGACAAGTACGAAGTGGATTTTTATGGTGGATCCCTCCTCGGTCTATTTCCCCTCTGAGGGTTTCGGTTGTTCGGGGCAGGCCTGCAGCCGGCACGGTCCAGATAATCACTGATCTCTTCTGGAGTGCTGAAAAACTGCGTTTTGCCTTCATGCTGGAGGCAGAGTTTCGCCGGGAAAAGCATGGAGTATTGGATCTGGTTTTCTTGTAATCTTCGTTTCACGGCTGTGAAAGTACGTCTTTGGGCCTGGACGGCTTGGGAGAAATCTGGGAAAAACTGAATCTTATCACCTTCGTATTGGAGCTCTCCTTTGACTCTGGCTGCTCTGAGAATGGCGTCTCGGTCCTTATAATTGAGAAGCTTCGCAATGATGGGCCGGGGGTTTGCTCCGGGAATGGGTTTCGCATTAGGAACCCTATGGGCTCTTTCGATAACAAATCACTTTGAGAGGATCTCTGAGCCGAACAGGTCCATGCAAATTTTCTCCAAGTATTCCTCCATTTTTAGGGTGGGTTGGTGCTCTCTGATTCCGACGATCCTTATGTTATTACGCCACGAGCGTCCCTCCAAGTCCTCGTTTTTGGCGCTCATGGCCTTCATTTGCGCCTCCAGCAGGGATACCCTGGAGGTTAAGGCCGATGCCCCATCATCAAGGTCGGAAACCCTCTGTTCGACAGTGTCGAGCCTGTCAGCATGTTTATCCAATCGATGTTGGAGCAGGTCTACTTTGGAGGAAAGCGAGTCTAGTTTGCTCCCCAGGCTCCCTATCCCTGCCTTGAGATCTAACAGAATTTCTCTGATGTCGAAGTCCTGCATTTCTTCTTCCTCGTGGGACGGACTTGGGTTTGGTGATTGTGATCGACTGTTGGAAGAGGATGCTTTGACGGAGGGGCATCCCTCAATGTTCAGTTTTCTCTGTGATCTGTCCGTTTTCCCCATGGTCTTGATGAAAGTGAGCTATGGAGCACAGAGGAAGCGACACAGGGCAGGCCAAAAGAGCCTCTGATTGATCTATGTTCGTATTATGTACGTGGCGACCAGGCCCCACAGAACCGCGGCGGTTGCAGGATATGTTGACGCGCGGGAGAGCCGGGGGACCAATCCCACTTAACGCGGGTGCTGGCGGTTATGGGGGCGCACAATGCGCTCGTACCTGGCTTCCCGTTGGCGTATGGTCTGCGGCCTCGTCGCCGCCTTCGGCGTTCTTGCTTATTCGCGCCGGTCCTCTGGGCCCACACTGGACTCCGTGGCTTCTCAGCAATCAACTCCTCCCCGCTTCTCAGGTGCTCAAGCAAGGCGCGGCCGGCACATGGGGGGGGCCGCCGCCGCACACCTCTACCGTGCGGCTCCTCCGCTCTGTCCAATGCCCCCGGAGCTCTGGCGCCGCACAGCCGGCACCTTTTGATGTTACAGCCAGGCTCTGCTACCTCTCCTACGGCCGTCCCGCCACAGCTCCGTCGAGGCCGCGCCGCCAGCAAGATGGCGGAAGGGGGTGGGACCTTTCTCCGGCTGTCGTTCGTGGGCGAAACCTCATGCGACGGATGAAATAGTTCCAGAGTTGTGCACAGAAACGCCTTAGCTCTCGCTGGGTGTTCACAGCTGCTCAGCTAGTCACCACTGAAGGATGATGTTTTCAGGATCTTTGGAGAGCTACACAGAGCTCACAGGGAAGCCGCCATCTTGGACGGCTCTCTAGCGCCCTCCCACCCAGGTAAGTCTTTTAAGCAATTTGTGGTTGAAATGTCTTTAATACCTCCGTAATTATGTCTTTTCTTCCTTTTTCAGGTCCTTTGGTCCGGGCGAAGCACAGATCCAACGGAGCTACCCAGGAGCTGCGAGCAGTGAAGGATGGAGATCGGAGGTAAGATGCTGCTGCTAACGATGTTCTTTTGTCTTTCTGCAGGTTCTGATTTCCCAGGTTCGTAAGTAAGCTGGTCACGGTGAGCGTCACGTTGCTGGCTGCAAAGTAACGCAAAGCGTGTTGTCTTGTTCGGGTGTGGTTTAAATAGCCTTTGCAAAGTAGTCCAGAAGTGCCTAGGCCACCACACCTAAAACACTATACCACATAGCTTGGTTCTTAGGAATCAAGCTATGTGGATGCCTCCATGTTAGATGAAAGCCTAAATAAAGTAGTTCCCTGAGCAGATGTCTTTCACTGTGCATGAGCCTGGTGCCAAAGGCGCCAGGACTGGCCCCAAGAGGGCCTGAGACATGGATGCCAGGCCTTATTTGAGATCTGAGTCCTGATTCCACCTGGCCAATAGGCTTGCCAGTGGGAATCAGGGCTGAGGGTCATGACAGTAACCCTTAACCCAACCATCTAAGTTTTTCAAACATTCACATACCCAGGTAGCCCAAGAGGTACCATCATGCTTTTTGAGGGTACTAAACCTCTTAATGTACTGGGAAGGGGTCTTCCCAAATCTAGCAATTAAAGCTAGCTTCACACATTCATAATCCATCCTATCCACCTCCCCAAACTCCATCACAACATCAGATGCAACAGTGGGTAGCCTAGGGAAGAGCTAGGGAAGCAACTGATTCCATGTGAGACCTTGAATCCCATTGTTATAATCAAACAACGCCAACCAATCCAAAATATTAAGCTTAACCTCATACATACCCACATTTCTTTAGGCATACAGGGTCTCTTAGGACTGGAAGACCTAGAAGACTCCGGGAGAGAAGCATTTTCAATAGACAACCTTTTAATTTCTAAGGCATGGTTCATCTCCATTTCTCTGAGCTTAAGTTCTTGATGATTTTGTTCAGTTTGAGCATTTAAACGTTTAAATTCCAATTCAAGTCTCATCTTTTCTAGAGCAATGAATTCAGGACTGAGTGTAGGACCTGTAGGGGTCCCAGTGGATAAAGGTTGAGGTTGCTGAGCAGGTAAGGGAGCAGTGAGGCCTATATTATGAGACGCATCTACTTCCTCGAACTCATCAATAATAGACACATTATCATCCTCATTATTTTCCACATTTGCTGAGGGGTCAGGTATTTCAGACCTACCCTCCAGACTTTGTTTCTCTAACAGCTTTTCAATCAATTCAGACGTTTTGCCTTTGGCAGAGAGATTCCTTTCTCTACACAGATTTTTCAGATAATCCACAGTGTAACTAAGGAGGGTCTCTTGATTGTAGCTTTCCATATCAGACATGATTAATATTGCTTTTTAGTGATGCTTAGCCTTGTGGTAAGTTGATACAAGGTAATAGCAGCATTCTAAGTGTAATCACTATACTTGATCCTCACCGCTGTACACCAGTGTTAGGCAGAATTATATGCAGTACCCTTTGGGAACACCACACACAATTAAGACTACACGTGACAGTACAAATTCACCTTTGGTACAAGCCTGTACTACACAGTAAAGTGGTAGCGATGGCTGAGCAGCCAGACCTATCTCAAGAGTAAGTGAGCAGTATCAATAGTTACACAAAGGACAGCAATTACTATGATTCAAACAAACACTGACTCAAGGTTTCTGAGTAAAAGTATATACATTTATTTACACATCAGTTGTAAAACATGTCACTAAAGTAAAGCAGTTGAATAATCACACTCTTACTACACTACACCACACCCAATAGATTCTGGTGGATAAGTTAGGCTCAAAATGAAGTGTGAGCAAAATGGCACTCCAGCAATTTAAAAGGGAGGGAAAGACAAAGTTAGGTAAGAATTGAACAACACCAACAAGTAAGTAAGCAGGGCAATCTAGAAAAAGGAACTACAGTGAGGAAATCAGATTCAAGGGACCTGGCCCAAAGTCAATGGAACAGTCTTTGCTCAAGATCACACAGTTCAGGGTAGTTCGCGGTTAAGTCTTTGCCAAGAGTTCAGAACAAAGTTGGTCAGACAAAAAGTTACTTTAAAGAGTGGAGAAGGACAAGCCCTCGGATTGGCAAAAGGTTTCACACACTTTCACTGCAGCTGAACGAAATGGACAACCGGATTTGAACAGTACCTTAAATGGATAAGAAGGCTGTAGCTGAGGCAGACGTTCCTGGCAGGTCCTGCAGGCTCACGGTTTCTGAAGCGACTGTCGGACTGACAGGAAGTAGGAAGACTGTAGGGTCCTGCACTGTCCAGGGAAGAAACCAGCAGCAGAGCAAATCAACGAATAAAAGGTGCGCTCCTTAAAACGCAAGCAGGGTCCTTTTTTTCTCCTGGCTATCCGGGTTCACTGTAGCTCTGTACAGCAAATTCGACCAGAGAAGGGAGACCTGACTAGCAGTTTGGCAAACTGGTTGCTCCCACCAGCTCAAGGGGAGAAGATTCCTTGAAGATCTTCCCTGTCGTTGGAGTATGAAGATTCAGACCTGCAGCAGGGCATCACCGGGCGGTTCAGTCGTTGTAGAGGTCCTCTTCTGTCAGCTCCTCTTCGGTTCTTTCGTTCCAGTGGCGACTCTGCCTTTCCAGACCCAGAGACCTGCTTTTTATGCAGTTTTCCCCCATTCACACAGCCTGGCTGTCAATCACCCAGCAGGGTGGCTGTCCCGCCTGGGCCGTCACCACAGCCAATCCGATTAGAGTGCGACATGGGTCTCCAAGGAGACCCTGTTGGAGACCCTGTGCACAGAGTCCTAAACCCCTCCCTCACATCCTGTCCCCCCCAGACATAGAGGTGCCTAAGGAGGGCTTCTGTATAGAAGCCCGCAAGAGGACGGTGAACAAAGGAACCAAACCTGGTTTGGCGCACAGAGAAAAACACGAGAAAGACGTTTACAAAAAGAAATGGCGAATAAACCCAGCCGGAACTGTATAAAAACGTATATGGTCTAGCGGGTTTAAGTTCGAGGCTACCAAGATAGCCTAAAACAATACCAGGGCTATTTAAGATAACCACGGTAGGAAAAATAGGATAGTTACCACTGCCACCAGCCAAGTCTTAATGAAAAGGGAGCGAAACAATGCTCCAAGAGAAACAGACGAAAAGGGATCAGTATTAACCCTTTCCAGCACTCTATGTAAGATAGTTTGTACTGGGTCTGTGGGTTTTAAAAGAGACTAATAAAGTCAATGGCAACTTTACATGTTCTTGGAGACAGTAGTCAGCCCCAGAAAATGGAGCCGGGGTTGGGAAGCCAAAAAGACAACCCTGTGTCACTGCACTGACGGTGCTGTGTAACACACAGTAAAAAGATGATGCCTATGGAGTAGGTGAGGCTCCACAGTGTATGTACACATAACATGTTAACCCCTTAAGTGCCAAGGACGAGGTATCTCGTCCTTGGGATTACCTCCCCAGTGCCAAGGTTGAGATAGCTCGTCCTTGGCACTTAAGGGGTTAATGAATGAGAAAATGTTAGAAGGCTTTGAATGGTGAAATACCGAAATTACCAAAACAGGCCTTGGCATTGGGGGGGGAAAACCCATGGCAATTAAATTAAACGCACACAGCAAAACACATGTAAGAGTGGGAAAAAAGGCTTGTACTCTTACCAGGTGAAAAAAATAAATCTTAGAAATCCAGCAAAGCTGCTGAGGGACTTGGTAGGTAAGGGAAATTAGCCATTCTGGAGAATTCTCTGTAACAGCGGCGCAAATACAACAGGTATTACAACCACAGCAAGCACCATTGAAGCTGCCGCAAGGGCAGTCACAGTACGCACCCATGCAGATACAGCAGAATGCAAACATGGGACAGTTACTGACACCCAGAGTAGGGGGTGTCACTATGGTGGGAGGAAGTCCTTTTACAGGTACAGGGATAAATATGTATCCACAATAGGACAGCTCACAGGGGCAACTTGATGTGTTCAGTACTATCGGTAACACCAGACCGCCAAGAGGAACCAAGGGTTAATGTTACCATAGGAGTGAAACCCTTTTCTTTTTTAGTAGACACGGGTGCAACTCGCTCATGTATACGAGAGGGAAAATATCCATTATCGGGAAATACCATGAATGCTCAAGTTTTCTCTGAAGCCACAAGCAGAGTTCCTTTTAGTGATGAATTACCAGTCTCCATAGGAGAGTATTACATGTCTCTTCCATTATTGTATTCACGGGAGACACTGGTTAATATTCTGAGCCGAGATTTAATGGCGAAGTTAAATATGACAATGTCTTTCACTGATGAAGGCATAGGGCCTCATTACACGGACGGCGGTAAGGGTTTACCGGTACCGGTAAGGGTACCAGTGCCGGTAAACCCTTACCGCCTTACTATGAGGTCCCTTTGTGGGAAGCTACCTTCACGGCTGGTTTTACCAGCCGTTAAGGACGGGACACGCAAAGGGACCTAGGAGGTAATTACAGTACCGCAATTTGCGGTACTGTAATTACCGCCTTCCCCATACCTATTGAGCCCTATGGGGGCAAAAATGGGAATGGGTAAAGGCCATGGTGAATGGGGAATTACCGCCTCCACACACCTTGGAATAGGGCGGTAATTTCATCATTCACCATGGCGGACTCAGTAAAATACCGGCGGCAACCATGGGGCTAATAGCGCCATGGTTACTGCCGTCTGTGTAATGAGGCCCATAGTGTGTTCCACTCCAGGGAGCCATTATCTAAACGTGGGCAAATTCATATTGGCATTTACAGGGCAAATGGCTCTGCTGAGAGGAATGCCATTAGAGCCAGAAGTCTTTCTTTATGGGGTACACATTTTGTTGACATGACTACCTGCCCTAGTGAGAAAGATTATGAAAATACCTGATGAGTTTTTGTTTAGGTCACAGATACCTATGGATGAAGGGGGGGGCAGACTACTCTCCTAGGGTTAACTACAGCCATAGTGCGAGGGGAATTGGCCATGCTCGAACGAATCGATGATGAGGGCAGGCCATGGAGAGCAGTGATTGCTATTGGGGAAGGGTATAGATTGATTGACGTCACTGACTTGGACATGTTCAGAGATGACCTGTCAGATAATGAAGTAATAATCAAGATGAGTATTACATATTGGATCAGAATAGAGAAAAGGGAAATCCCACAGCGAATGATGATAGTGCGGCAAAGCCCAGCATTTTATAATGAAGATTTCAGGCCACTCCACATCCCACGGATCAATAGAGATTAAGCTGGTGGCCTAGGCTTCCCGTATATTTCTGCCAAATCCTGCAATGCACTACCCACCGACATCAGAGCAGAGATATCACTCCCGATATTCCATAGGAAACTAAAGATCTCACTCCTTGCACAGTAAAATGTAACTATACTCGAAACTGTCCTGTAAATATGTACATTATCGCCTTGCCTGCAACACTTCTGTATAACCCTGTAGATGTAACTAAGCTATGTATATAACAAGCGCCACGATGCCCCTGGGCTGCTTCGCGCTTTACAAATCCGAATAAATAATAATAATTTGGAAAAAGTGCCAATATCTTTGTGGACTACATGCCCCTATGACGTAGGCCTATTGAACGGGGTAGCGAAAGTTAAGATTAAGTTGAAGCCAGGAGCAATTTTACCTCGAGCAAAACAGTATCCCATGTCTCGAGAGGTGGATGAGGGTATTTTTAAGAATATATCAGCACTAATGGAACAGGATATCTTAGTGACTACAGAGTCACTGTGCAATACCGCAGTGTACCCTGTGAAGAAATCAAAAGGGGTTCGTGGAGACTAATTCAGGACATGAGACCAATCAACCAGATTGTAGAGGCAGAGTTTCCTTTAGTTCCGAGTCCTGTGACGATATTATGTAATATCCCCACAGAGGCACGATATTTCACAGTGATTGACTTGAAAAATGTGTTTTTCTCAATCCCGTTGCATAGGGACTTTCAAGACCTATCATTTATATTTCGTCAGACTAAGCTGAAGAGCACTTGTTTGCCCCAAGGGTACTGTAAATCTCTATCGATTTTAACCCCTTAAGTGCCAAGGATGACATATCTCGTCCTTGACATTACCTCGGTAGTGCCAAGGACGAGATAGCTCGTTCTTTTTGGCACTGGCACATTGTTTTGAGCGATCCTTGCAAAGCAGGGATCGCTCAAAACAGTAATCCAGCCCCCAGGCTATGTGAGGGGAGGTCCCCCCTCACTGCCAGGGGGCTGGATTACCTTCAGTTTCACGTTGGCGTGTGTAATGCACGCCGGCATGAAAGTAATTTTCACCGCAGCAGCCATTTCGGGCTGCTGCAGTGAAAATGAAAGGTGAGTCTGCACCTTTCTCCCCCTCGATCTCCGGCTGTATTTCAAGCCGGAGTTCGAGGGAGGTGTCGTTGGAAAGGGGAGATTCTCCCATTTCCAACAACACCTTTTGTGAAAGCATTGCTGGGCCGGATAGGGCGCAGAGCGCTCGATCCGCGCCCAGCAATGCCCACTAGACACCAGGGATCTGTCTGAGAGATGGGGGGAGGTGGGGGCTGATAACAGTAAGCCGTCCTCTCATCCCCTCTAGCCCCCAAAGCATGGGGGCAAATATGTGCAGAACCCTGGGGGCAGATGGCCGATCAAATTGAAAAAAAAATAAGAAAAATAAATGCAACGGGGATAGGGGGGCCACTTGGCACCAGGGATTTTTTACCCATGAAAGGGTGGTGGCCCTTCCCCTCCCCCACCAAGTGGAAAGGGGGGCCACCACTTGTAGCCCTCCCTGGGGGCAGATTTCTGCCCCCTGGCAGGAGTGCATGAGGTGGCCCCACATCCAATTGGAGGGGGGAGAGGGCCACCAGGAATAAGTGTGCAGGCCCCCCAAAGGATGGGGCCTGCAGGTTAGGGCCCACTGGGGGCAGATGGCTGATTAGCCCCCCCTAAAGTGCAGCCTGCCATTTTCCATGTTTTTCTTTGTTTACCAAACTTGCCTTGGTGGAGAGGGGCACATTGGTGTGCCAATCTGTCCCCAGGGTGTCAAAACCTTACTGCCCCACCCACTGGGGGGGGCCTGTCCCACAAATGTTGGTGGCCCTCTCCCCCCACCCCAAATGGAGGGGGCTGTACCTCACGCAGCCATTTGTAGGAGGCCCAGGGAGGCCTGCATGAGATGCCCCCGCCACCCATTTGGGGTGAGGAGGGAGAGGGCCACCAAACATTGTGGGCCAGGCCCCCCAGTGGGTGGGGCAGTAAGGTTTGGGCACCCTGGGGCC
Source organism: Ambystoma mexicanum (assembly GCF_040938575.1). Lineage (NCBI taxonomy): Eukaryota > Metazoa > Chordata > Amphibia > Caudata > Ambystomatidae > Ambystoma > Ambystoma mexicanum. The sequence goes on from NC_090922.1 coordinate 995,625,426, forward strand.
AGATTGGCACACCAATGTGCCCCTCTGCGCCAAGGGGAGTTGGGTTACCAAAGGAAAAAAGGAAAAATTGTGTACCGCATTTTCGGGGAGGCTGTGGGACACCCCAAACTGACGGGGAATTTTCTAATGCAAAGGGGTGAGGGGTGGTGACCCCCCCCATCCACAATGGAGTGGGGGCCATGTCAAGTAGCCCTCCCAGGGGCCAGATATCTGCTCCTAGGAAGGGAGACCTGAGCCCAGGGAGGAGTGCAGGACAGCCCCCCGTTTTATCTGCCCCCAGGGAGGGCTACATGAGATGCACCGCCCCTCCAATTGGGGTGGGGGTGGAGAGGTGCACCCCCCTTCACATTACAAAATTCCCTGGCAGTGTAGGGTGCCCCTCAGCCCCCCTAAAGTGCAGCCTGCCATCTTCAATTATTTCTTTATTTACCAAACTTGCCTTGGCGCAGAGGGGCACTTTGGTGTACCAACCTGGCCCCAGGGTGCCAAAACCTTACTGCCCCACCCACTGGGGTGCCTGTCCCACAATTTTTGGGTGCCCTATCCCCCCCACCCCAAATGGAGGGGGGTGTAACTCACGCAACCGTTTGTAGGAGGCCCAGGGAGGACTGCATGAGGTGCCCCCGCCACCCATTTGGGGTGAGGGGGGAGAGGGCCACCAAAAATTGTGGGACATGCCCACCAGTGGGTGGGGCAGTAAGGTTTGGGACCTTTGGTGCCAGATTGGCACACCAATGGGGCCCTCTGCGCCAAGGGGAGTTGGGTTACCAAAGGAAAAAGTGAAAATGGTGGACTGCATTTTAGGGGGGGCTGTGGGGCACCCCAAACCAACAGGGAATGTTCTAATGGGACGGGGGGGTGACCCCCTCACCCCCACCCACAATGCAGTGGGGGCCATGTCATGCAGCCCTCCCGGGGGCCAGATATCTGCTCCTAGGAAGGGACGCCTGAGTCCAGGGAGGAGTGGAGAACTGCCCCCCTCTTATCTGCCCCCAGGGAGGGCTACATGAGATGCGCCACTCCTCCAATTGGGGTGGGGGTGGAGAGGTGCACCCCCCTTCACATTACAAAATTCCCCTCCGGTGTAGGGTGCCCCTCAACCCCCCTAAAGTGCAGCCTTCCATTTTCAATTGTTTTCTTTGTTTACCAAACTTGCCTTGGCGCAGAGGGGCACATTGGTGTGCCAATCTGGCCCCAGGGTGCCTAAACCCTACTTCCCCATCCATTGGGGTCATGTCTGATGTTTTGGGGTGGGCTTCTCCCCCCACCTCAAATGGAGTGTGGGGGGGCATCTCATGCAGCCCTCCCTTGGGGCAGATATCTACCCGTAGGAAGGGGAACATGGGTTTTCACTAGGGGTGTGAGGTTCAGTGGACCGCCAGGGATGGCTTGCAAGGGGGGCATTCTTGGAAAGTATTCATTTGTTTTTGCTGGTGTGACCATTGGTAACACATGTTTTTTGTTTTGTTTACAGTTTTTTCTACACGAGCAGCTGCAACGTTATGTGAGTACTTTTTTGTATTATTCTATGGTTAGGGCCACTGTCAGTGGGGTGGGTGAGACTGGGGCTGGATTGTTGGTGGTGTGGGTGGGATTAGGCCGTCTGGGCAGATATTTTGGTGGGCTGGGACACAATTCAGGGGCAGGCCACAAATTGCCCCCCATGCCAGCAGAACATTGGTGTTTCCCTGGGAGCAGATGCCTCCCATGTGGTTTGTCCGTCTGCAAGCCCATGGAAGGAATGGGGATCATGCCGGGGATCCCTGAATCTGCCGCTGTGCTTAGGGGACGGTACACCCACATGGTGCATGGATGTCCAAGGCCAGGGACATCACCTCCAACCGTCCTGGAGTTGCGGCTGGGCTGCATTACAGCTTTTCCCTTCGGGGAGGTATTGGCACACTGCCGGAACTCCCTGGTGGGGAAAAGCTGCAACGGCCAGAGCTCCAGCAAAGTCGGTGGTAATATCCCTGGCCTTGGGCATCCTTCTCCCATGTGGGTCTTTGGCAGGGCTTGTTGGTAAAACATTCTGGGGAGATTCGCGCAAGTCAGACATCTTTGGATTCCCACGGGTGTCTTCTTTTCAGAAATGCATGGGCCGAGGGTGTCCAAGCCACCAAGGAAAACAGGGAACCGCATGCATTATTGAAAAGAGGACACCCGTGGGAATACACAGAGGTCTGACTTGCCGCGAAACCCCCGACAAAGTGAACATTGTGTTTTTCCCCACCAAACATCACACTTTGTCGGGGATGTGGGTAGTAAATTCTGGGCCACTTCGCGCAAGTCAGACCTCTGCAGATTCCCACGGATGTCCCTTTTTCGGAAATGCATGGGGTTCCCTGTTTTCCTTGGCGGCTTGGACACCCTAGGCCCAAATATGTAGGGTGTGCGCATGAGCAGAATTCCTGAAATGATGCTGTGCCGAAAGACTTGGGGTTACCTGTGTTTTAGGCTTTCCCTTTGGCGCCCAGGTAGGTGCACCCACACATGTGAGGTACCATTTTAATCGGGACACCTGTGGGAATGCGGGACGGTAGACCATGTGTTGTTGGTGGTGTGTTTCGGTGGGTGAGCTGAGTGAAATGTGCGGAAAATGGGTTTTTTTCACCACATTTCTGACTTTGCCGGGGGTTTCTGGGTAATAAATTCTGGGCCGATTTGCACAAGTCAGACCTCTGCGGATTCCCATGGGAGTTTTCTTTTCGGAAACCTAGGCCCATATCTGTATGGTGTGCCCGTCTGGAAAAATTGTGAAATTCAGCTGTCGGAAAAGACTTTGGGGTTAGGGGTCTTTTAGGCTTTCCCCTTGGCGCCCAGGTAGGTGCACCCACACATGAGAGGTACCGTTTTCATCGGGACACCTGTGGGAACGCGGGACGGTAGACCATGTGTTGTTGGTGGGGCGTTTCAGTGGGTGAGCCGAGTGAAATTTGCACAAAATGGGGGTTTTTCGCCACATTTCGGACTATGACGTCATCACGTTGCGCCATTTTGCGACGTAAGACGCGCTCTTTATGTTTTGCGGTCACGGTCGGATCTCTTTAAGGTTGGAGAGGACCATGTTAGATGTATTATTGCACGACGTTACCCACCTTTGAGAGGTAAGAAGGAGGCTAGAATCATTTGGAAATATCCAGGAGTGGATGTCAGTTTAGTGACTCTTTATTAGTATTGTGGCTAATTGTGGGTCTGTTTTTCACTGCAGGCAAGTTGGTGATAGTGTTTGACTTAATTGTCCATAACGTGGAAAGGCACACTCTTGAGTCAAAATGGACCTGAGTAGTGTGGCCCTTGGTCCGATCAAAACAAAGTAGTCAGCGAGTACTAAGGTAAGGGGCTGTTGTGGGACCGAGAGTCTGTAGGTGCATAAGCCCATTCAGAAGACTTTGAACTCATTGAGGAGTGGTGGAAATGTACATTTGAATATTTCCTGCTAAATGTTCCGAGAGAGGAATAATAATCTTTCTCCAAAGAGAAGAGACCCGTCTCCATGATCATGGGTGAGGATTAAGTGTGTGCCCCCTTGTTGGTTTGTTTGACTTGGTGGAGGAAGTTGGTAAATATTTACCATTTTTTATATTGAAGTTAGTTTCTTCAAATTGGTTTTAGGTATTGGTCCAGTTTGGAGAGTGAACTCTCCATGCCACTAGAAAGGTGAAGAACAAGAATTGGAACTGTTAATGAACTTGAAGATATTTATCTCTACAAGTTTTTGGCTCAGGTATATTATTAATTGCATACTTGTGCACCCTATTGGTGATTAGGGTTTGGCTAGGTTTAGTAATCAAACCCAAAATGCCCATTTAGTAATGTGTTTGTGTTTGTATGTACCTTTAGATATAGGAATCTGGTGTGTAGAGGAACGAAAAAAGATCTACCTACAGCACAAGACAAGTTTCTGCCCCTGAGAAATGTCCAGTTATTCACAACATCAAGGACAGAAACTTATATGAGTTGGGCTATGTTGACACAGTAGGAAGCAAGAGAAATTAAGTTGCTACTGTGTTTTGATGTTTCAAGCATTTTTGAACTTGATTCTGTGAGGTGGAATAATTCTTTTATCATTGTATACTGATATGTTGTGTATATGTGTTTTTTAAATGTTTTTTGATACTTGTGCTGAAATAAGTAAATTAATTAAAATATGATATTTTAGGAAACATCGTATGTGCTATTAATTACACTATACGCAGCCCACATTTGCTAAGTGGGTGCGTCTAGATACTTGATATTGTAGGGTATAGTATGTTGTGTTATTGATAATGTATGTAGGAGGGATCATCACCACAGTGTGGGGCAACCCTGGAATGAAATAACATGGAATCGAACAATCCAGACCTGGAGAGAAGCGCAAAGGATCTGTCACCGATAGTCGGCGCCGAAGACTTCTCTCTCGACATTTTGGAATGGCTTTCGGTGCCTGTTGGAGCTTGGACTCCACCATGGTGTCGGGGGCATAAGCCTGCCGTTGCTCCCTAGAGGTGCCGGCCATCGACGACTTCCACGACTTTGTCGATGTTGAACCCGAGGTTTTTTCCAGTGCTGATTTGGCATGTGTGAAGTCGGGAGTGCCCAGCGCCGTTTTCACTGTTGAGGCCTGCTGTTCGGGGGGCGCACACCACATCTGCAGCAGCCTGCACCTTAAACATCGCCAGCATTTGGCTTTCAAAATCTTTTTTTTAAATAAATTTTGTATTTGTTTTGGTTAAAGAAAAAACCTTTACAAATAATATTTTCTTCAAAACATCCACAATTGAGCACGGGCAAATAAGATAGTAAACAGGTAGCTGAGCTCAAGAAGCATAACAAACAAACCATTAACAACAGAAAAGATCATTTTTCACACTCAGATTTCAGTTAAAGATGTACAGTCGATTATCACACAGTATTAAAAACAGAATCTATTTTGATCAATCCATAGAAAAGATAAAACTATTCGATATAATTACATCCGACTACGCATAAAAACAAAAGTTTTATACAGAATTTCAGCCAGAAATTAAAGTTTAAAGGATCACTTTGAGCGATTCATGAAAAGCATCTGAGTCTATGACGGTTAAGAAAACATTGTGTGGTGCCATGTTGAAAAAAAATGCTGAGTGAACATTTCAAACCATACAGAGTAATCACTTAAACAACTTTAAGCATAATAGGATAATGTCATTAAAGATTATTTCTTCATTAAATTATTTGATTAATTAATTAGAGTTTTAAACAATGAATCATACGATCAAATTATTTCTCCGATTCGTTTTTACACGACACCAGACCCCAGCCCACATACTTCTGAAATAAATTTCACAGTAGCAATTTTCACTGGTATCGATTTTCCATGGAGCATATCCCACCACAACGTGGCAAGATTAACGTATTCTGGATTAGGGACAAACTTAATAAAGACTTTCATACGTTGGAATTTAATAGTGTCACAATCTAGCAAAAGGTGCTTCAAGGTTTCTATTACAGAGGGACCTTTACAAAAACGACAAGGGATATGTATTCCTTTTTCACCATCTCTAATTTCTTTTCTCACTCCCGTCAATAACATATTGAACCGAAATCTTAAATAACCAATATGCAGAACATGATCAGGGAATTTAGATAAGTATGTTTCAGGAGTTCCCATAAGTTTTCTGTGGGGAACAAGATGGTAGTAGATCTTAGATGCTCGTACAGTGTCCATAGTATGGCTTCAGTCATGATATTGAAGGAGTCGCTTAGCTCTAACTGGATTTAACATCAGAGTATTTTGATTTAAACCAATTTCCTCTAATGCTTTAAGACAGTCTATTTGTAATGTCAGTAGCCAGCAGGACTCAGAGCAGCCCCGTTTCAATTTAACCCCCAAATCAGCATAGAAGTTTTTATGGCCTGCCATAAACAAGTTTCTATAGAGTGCCGGTTTTCTCCATTGAATCATACATTCCAGCGACAGAAGACCCAGCTCAAAACGTAGGGCATTTAGGGGCACACAGTTGGGTAGATAGTAAATGACTTTACGCCAGATTTTGCTTTCCAATTTCCTCAAGAGTAAAGGTGAATAAAAAGGCAAGATCTCTAGTCCATAAATAAGTTTCGGCATGACTTTTAGCTTGTAAAATCTCAGTAAAGGGGTCAGAGAGTAATTGCAACACTTGTGTGCCACCTTCTTCATCTGCGATATCAAATTGGGCTCTCTGTCTAGAATGCAATTCCAATACAGATGTTTCTTACTAGAGTCAAATGCAGGAAAACCCAGGTAGCGCATTGATCTAGTTCTAAGCAGAGTGTGTTTATTTAGTTCCCATCTAAATGAGACTCTTTTTTTCTGATTGGTTAGACACATTATAACTGGTTATTTTTTTCATTAATTATTAGGCCATTCTCTTTGGTATATATTTCAAAGGCAGTCAGTTTACGTTGGAGGCATATGAGAGTGCCATCTAGTAGCAAAAAGTCATCTGCATATGCACAGCAGTTGGTGTTGGTGCCCTCAATTTTGGGAGATATCAGAGAATTAACTTCCAGGATCTTCCATGCATCCGACACATATAAATGGAAACGTGTCGGGGCAAAAAGACAACCTTGATGAAGCCCATTTGCAGTTTTTATCGTGCTCGAGAGATCTCCCTGTAGATTTAATCGAACCTGGATTAACGAGCCCTCATGGAGATGAATTAATATCGTAAGGATGCCCCACGGCATCTCAAGATGGAGAAGCTTATTCCACAGCAGCGCTCGATCTACTTTGTCAAAGGCTAAAGAGAGATCAACTACAGCCATGTTAATAGGAGGGGCTGAAGGTTTACAAGCCTTTTCCAACAGAAGGGTAAATAACAGACCTCTGATTTCCGTCCCATTCCTTTACGGAAAGCAAACTGCTTGTTAGATTATTACAGGACTCCAACCATTCAACTACGTGTTTAAGTACAAGTCTTGCAAATATCTTCGATTCCGCATCCATAATAGCTTTCGGGCGATAGTTAGCGGGAAGCCTCCTATCACCTTTCTTATAGATGGGAATAATATACAAGATAATCCAAGAAGCGGGAATTGTTTGAGTTATTTTATGTCTGAGAATAAAAGAAACAGCCCTTTCGCCCATATCTCTGGATTGGCCTTTAATGACGCGTTTGCCAGCACGTTTGGCCCAGGAGTCCTTGATGAGCTAGAGGATTTTATCTGATGCTCAATCTCAGAGATAGTGAAATTACAGTCCCAAGAATTGATTTTTACTTTCTTCAATCCCTCCGGCTTTACGGCTCTACCTTCATACAAGGAAGTGAAATTAGTAATCCATGTGTTTTCCATTATACAGTTTGATTGAGTTGCTACCTGAGTACATTCCAAATGGTTTAATAAAGACCAAAATTGGAGCCCGGAAGTGTCTCTTAAAGCCTTCAACATTGCTTCGTTGTCTGCTTGGAGCATATTTACTTTATGATTCCTCAAGCAATTTTTCATTTTCTGTTTTAGTAATGAAAGTTGTTTCTGTTTTAGTGACCATTCTGTATTGGAATTCAAGATCCTTCTAATATTTCGATTGGTCCAATTTTTCCTCGATCTAACTAATGGATCATATACATGGGTTCGAGGGGCATGAGAAGTACACTTTCCAGTATTTTTAATAGAGCATTCAAGCATTGATTTTAAGTATTCAGGAAATTAGTCTACTCGAAACCAACACTGTCTTTTATTCCAGGTATTAGTTTGATGTCCATGTAAGAAAGTGGCAGTTAACTTATTCACATTATCCTGGTGCCATGTAATTCGATTACCTCCAGGGTTTATTTTCATACCTTTAACTATTTTCCCTGATTCGATATACCTTAAAGCCCATATCACTGTCATTTCCAGAAATTTGTGGTCACTGGGATTTGAGTCCACCACAGCACATTGCATGCACGCATCCAACATTTTCTTTGACATAAATACATGATCTATACAAGACATTTTCTATCCATTAGTCCATGTGCAAACATCGATTGATGAATTAAATAAAGTATTTACATGACAACGACCCCAGTTTTTAAACAAATCACTCGAGATACGGCCATGAATAATTTTTCTGTTCAAACCACATGATGCTCCTTCAATAGTCTGGCCATTAACTGAATTTAGGGGCGTAATAGAGCCCAAGTTTTTAGTCAAGCTAGTTCTGTGTTAAATTTCAGCGTTGAAGCCGCCTGCCACTATGACATGCAGGCCTTTATATTTAATCATCATAGTGGTAAAACAGACGTGCACCTGGTGTGCCGAGTTTTCCAGGTCTGCAGCCGGATTCCAGTAAATATTAATAACCAGAATATGAGAGACAATGTTCTCAATAAGGATCTCCAAAACCACCATCGTAGCACCCGTAATTATGTCCAAGGAATCAAGTATAGTAGTTCCTACCGTGTTTCTAATTGCAAATTGAAGGCCCCCTGATGGTCTGCCTCGCGCACCTTTTCTGGCTAACTGATGTTTACACTCGAAACCATCTAAATGAATTGGTGAGGTCAGCCATGATTCCTGTATACATAGGATCTCAAATGAGTGAAATTTAAAACAGAGATCTTTGGAAGCCAGGAAGTTAGAGTGACCTCTGGAATTCCATGAAAGGATATTCCAAGGTCGAGATATAGCTAGTGGGTTAAAGCTTTTGCTGTAGTGCTTTTATTTCAGATATGGATTCTCTAAGAGAGAGAGTTAACCATCTCCCACTGTGCTCTTCATCTCCTAGGGGCTGGAAAATAGCATTGTTATGTTCCTTGTACTCCTGTTCACGGATTTGTTTTTTTTTTAATGATGGTCATCTCCCCTCCATGAGGGCACAGAGCCAGTGCTAAAAACTAATATATCGTACCCCATGCGCTGAAATTGTTCAGCTTCTCCGAGTTATGCCTCTTTCTTTTTTTTTCTTCATTTAGATCAATTCTCACATGGTCTAGTCTTGTGGGGTGGGCAAATACCACTAGTTTAAGATCTGCTGATGAGATTAATCTCAATCGTGGGATTTCATTGAACAGAGACAAGACACAGGCACGATGGAGAGAGTGGGGCCCTCTAACATCACAAAGATTGTACAAAAGAATGCTGGGCAAATCTGGATGAGCAATTTTACGCCATTCAATGTTGTGCATATCGCTATTGTTTATATGTTTAGATAACATAACCCCCTCATCTGCTGTAAAGTCCCCTTCCCCCCTGTACATTCTCCCTTGATCCAGGGGGGGAGACTCCCCTGGGCATGATTGTTTAGAACTTCTCCATTTACCCGATCAGAATTGGGGTATGTGTTAGAAAATGTCTCATTCTCTATACACGGTTGGTACCCTCCACCTTCAAATCGTGGAGGTAAGGAAGAAGTATTTAGGGCAGAGTGTACATCATTCTCTGCATTATTTGAAGTATACAGGCTTGGCAGAATATCCATCATCGTCGCTTTTATGAAATTAGTGAGGGCCTTGGTACTTTGATATTCATCCAGGTGCAGACTAATAGGTTTAGAATTGTCAGTCGTGGAACCCGAAGCAGAAATTGCCACTACGGAAGGTGAGTTCAGGGAAGAACAGACATTTTGCGGTACTGTGGCCTTGATGTTATTAGGGTTTGTCGGATAATAATTTCTCGCCGCTTGCGGGCTCCCAGACTCTAATTTTGTTGGTTGTGTAAGCATAATAGAAATTACAGGTCTTAGAGTAGAATTTGTAGTGGGTCCTGTCAGTGCTTATCTTTTAGAAGATTTTTCGATGACTTTATAGAATGTAGAGTGCTGAACTTGTTTACTTTCGTTAAGTTCATTTATTTTTGGTCTCTTGTGATAAATTGTCACGTGCAATGATACCCTTTGGAGAAATATGATCATCACAAGATATTTTTATTTGTTTTATTCTTGTTTTTTGGATTTTTAGCTTTAACTTCAAAATTAACGTTAGAGTTAGTATCTTGGAGTTGGAGAGCCCTACGACGCTTTTCGTCCAACTGATGTACATCTGAGATAGCTACTTCTGTGGATATATTATTTGAGTTTATTGTACATAAACAATTAGGTTTTAGATTTTTTGGGGCGTGTCTTTTTCCGGCCTTCAGTCCAGGCATTTCTGGCATGGGGATAGGTATCCCCCTTGCGAGTGCAAGGAGCCTTCACGACTGGGATCTGGAGTAAATGAGCCGTCCCCATCCCCTGTAGCCTTCTATGAGTCTATTATATTGGTTAAGGCTGTCGGGCTATCAGGAGAGTCATTCATTGAAACGTCTTTATCCGGGACTAATCCAATGTCCCTGGAATTCGAGGATAGCAAAATGATATTTGTAAGCTTGAAGAGGCCTTGCTCAAGATGCATCACTTTGTCGGATATGGACCCCATTTGTTCCAAAATTTTTCCCAGATCAGTTTGTTTAGGTGGCCGAGCCATTGCACTACTAGACGTTAAGACCTCTGCGTATGTGTGTTTTGGGACTAGAGCATCATTTGCCCCATTCAATTTAGGCAAATGCATCAGGTTCTCATTCATGTCAGTGGTTTGAGAGCCATGGGATTGGCAAAGGTTAGAATTTATTAAATGGGCGCTAGGCTCAGATTTTTCAGCACTGGTCACCCTTCCAAACAGGAAACCTTCCAATTTATTTACTTTATTCAAGGTGTCTGAAGAAATGCGCTTAATGTCTCTGATTTCGATATGAGTAAACTCATGTCCTTTATCTAGAAGGTTTAAGATTCTGGACAGAACAGGGAGCGAATTTTCAAAATGTTCATTCTCATTCAATGATGGAGAATTTGTTACAGAAACAATTGGTGAGGCTTCCTGTGTGGTGAAAGGGGGCTGTTCCTCCAAAGCAGAGCTCAGTAAAGGTTCCTGTGGTTGGGATGATTCGTCGTCATCAATCTGGTTAGTAACAAAATGCAGTTGGGAACATTCAAAAAGTGGAGCCGATGGCAAAGGGATACTGTCCCTGCCGTCACGCATCTTATGAGAAATCTGTGTGTAGGTCATTGAAAAGGTTCCATGTCATTTCATCGTGGGATGTTTTTTTGCTGGGATTTTTACCGTGATTTTTTTTCGGAAAAACCCATTGATTTTTTTTAATTATTTGGGATGGGGGGTCCCCCACAATCCCCCCATTTTCTAAAAAATGTGATGGTTTTAAAAAAAAAAAACCATCACGAAAAAACATCCCGCGACAAAAGGACGTTGTACCATTAAAAAGTTGTACATTATCCACACCATTTCTGTTAGCCTTTACCGGGGGTTGAGGGACCCAAGGAAAGTCTAGTGCGTTTGCAAAGCTCAGACTTTACAGCAGGAGCCATCATGGAAACATCCACGATGTTACCATGGGGTAAGTCCAAGTTTTTAGAAGCAATGATTATAGGAGGGGGATCTTCAGGAACACTAAGGAAACTGGTGTGAGAAGTGGGCCAGTTTTCTTGTACAATTTTATGAGGAGTAGACTTCACTTCATCAACATCAATAGAAGAAAGTGTCATTTGCACTTGAAGTTGAGAGTGCATGTAGGCAAATTCCACTTCTTGTAAAAGCTCCAATTTTGCACTTTGGATGTCTGATAAAATTACAGGCATTTCTTCTTGTAAAGCAAGGATATGAGGTTTGTGTTTAGATGTTGCCTCCCTGTCATCCATATTTGCCATCACAAAGTTGCTTAATGAGGACTGATTAGGTGGAGTATGAGGCAGAGCAGTTACAGGTAGTTTACATAGTTTACAACTGCTAAGTAGAGTGGCCATAGTTCCCCTAAAGCGCCAAATTTAGTACCATAAGTTGTAGCGGACAGAATGCTATGAAAAATATCCTTATATTAGTTTGTACCAGTGCAATTCGTTGTATTTATTGAGGGCTCAATTTACCTAAATGGCGCGGTTCGGTGTATGCTGGCCAAAATCTGTTAACCGCTTCCATGTTTATAGCATGTACGTGCAAGTATAAGTCAGAGAAATACAAATAATTGCCAATGTTTATACAGAAACAAGTACTTCTGGAAAATGTAGCAGATGTACAGTTAATTGCAGCACGATCTGGTACGTGGTGAAAGCTCTTCCCTTAATTAAATCTGTTCATTCTTTACCGTTTGGCCATTCAAAGAAATGTTCACCCTTACCGGAGTAAACAACAATTGTATGCTTTTTTGCAGTCAAAGTAACTTATTTGCAACACCCAGAAAGAATAGGCGATGTCCCCAGACGCTGTGCGCCTCAGGCGCTGAACAGCCTAACAGCCCACTTGCGGGCCACTTCCGCGTGCACGCGGGGGTGCGTGTACTCTGGGTTAATCTAGGAGTTCCAGGAGGGAAGAAAAGGGGGCGAGGCGACCCCGTCACAACAACGCTGGGGGAAAAAAAGAAGAAAATGCAGTGATTAGCGCTGATACGTGGCGCACAAGCGTCCCAGCCAAAATACTAGCCAAATTACCAGCCAAAGTCCAATGTGTCCAAGTCACAATTCCCTTATCCCAGTCACCTTCGTGTTTCTGTGCTAGGTGCTGGCAAGCTCTTCCTCTTGCCCACTCACGCAGAGGCTTAGTCCTCAGACAGACGGGCAGGGAGCAAAAGTCCACAACAGCCTAACAGCCCACTTGCGGACCACTTTTGGGTGCGCGCGGGTGTGCGTACCCTGGGTTAATGTAGGAGTTCCAGGAGTGAAGAAAAGGGGGCAGGCCAGCTTGTCACAACAACGCTTCATGTTTCCGTACTAGGTGCTGGCAAGCTCTTCTTCTAGTGACTCACGCAGAGGCTTAGTCCTCAGACAGACAGGCAGGGAGCAAAAGTCCACAGCAGCCTAACAGGCCACTTGCGGGTCACTTCCGGGTCTTCCCACTCTTCTCGAGTGGTGGGCCGAGCTGAGGGCTTACCTTTTTCTGACAACGAGCTGTACTCGTGTCAACGACAGTGGCACTTCTTCTTATGTGAAGAATAGGAGGAAGTGTGGCTGCTTCTTGGCCTTCCATCAATGCTTCTCCTTTTCAGGGGTGGGCCATTCGGTCTCTGGAAGACTGGACGATAGACCACGCTGGGCATTTCGGCGACGGTCGGCCCAGGGCAAATTTGGCGGCCCACTCACATATGGGCTTCGGGTGCATCTTGGAGCACGACGCACATCCCTCTGTGTCTTGATCCGTACCCAGACACCACAGACAAATGTTGTGCGGGTCGGTCACTGACATTTAGGAATAGCAGTCGGTGCACCTCTTAAACCCAGAGACCTGGATAGCTGACATACCCGTGGTTGAGGATTTTCAAAAATAAATATGGCGAATTTAGTCACACGCAGAGTCAAAGACTCAATGTCGTTTCCCCAACACTACGCCCTCTGTCAAAGTTTCTGAGCAGCAGAGCAGGATGAGGATATCTATCAGGGAGAAAAGCAATCCATTGAATGTGTGGTATGATTGTTGGACACTGGCTCAGTCACCAGAAGACATGCGTGGTTGAACTCTGGTTTGCGCCTGTCATCCAGACAGACATGCTCTTCAATAGGGACAGCAGATGGTTCATTGGAACAACAGTAAGGGTGACTTGTGATTAAACAACTTGTGGTGGGCCCTTCTTCAAACTCCTTCAACTGATGTATTTTTCACCCTTCACGTAGTTTATCATATGGCCTTGGGGTAGTGAGGTCAATCATCTAGTATAAAACCAGTTGGAAGATTCTACTCTGGCACAGGCAGAGGTGCCTGGAGGCCAAGTGGTCACAGCTACTCGTCTTTGACAACAAAAACCCTTAAAGGGTTCTTTTTACACACTTTCCGAGAGAAGAAAAAACATGCATCCTGAAGAGTAACCCTCAAAGCTCCCCATATATTTCTGCAGTTTGAGGAAGGGTCTCTGGGCACTGGGACAGTTGGAAAGATATTATGTCTGATACCTGGGTCCTTCAGCTGGTTCATCAAAAGACAACCGGATAGACCTCCACCCATTCCTTGGCAGTTGGAACCAGCGCTCCAGGAAGAATCCTACATTGAAGAATGTGGTGGAGGAAGTACTGGCTGTGGAGTGAGGTTTGGGCTGGAACTCCCACTTTCTGGTGCCCAAGAAAGGGGCGGGACTCATTCCATCCTGGACCTTGAGGAAGTTCCAGAGGGAGGACAGGTTCAGGATGGCGACAGAGTAATTCTTCAGGCTTTTCAACTCCAGGAGTGGTTGGTGTCACTGTATATTCAGAATGTCTATTTTCATGTGCCAATCCATCGAAGCACATGTGATTCCTAAGGTTCATCATTAGGGACACTTGTCAGTTCAAAGTGCTTCCCTTTGGCCTAACCTCTGCTCCCAGGGTCTTCAAGCTGATTGCTGTAGTGGCTGCTCTCTTCAGGAGATCGGGTATTAATGCATTTCCTTGCCTGGATGACTGGTTCATCCGAGAGAGGTCCCCAGAACAGTATAGAGACACCTCAAGGGCACCTGTCTTATCCTTCACAGAAGCCCATATTACACCAACACAGAGGCTCCAGTTTATCAGTGTGGTCCTGAACAATTGGGAGTGTTTAGGACCACCCTGGAGCAAGTCACTAGCACCAGTCAGGTGGTCACACATTTTATTTCCAGAACCCCAGCACCATACACAGCCTTTTAGCACTCATGGCCACCTGTATCTTCCTGGTGCTAGAGGCCAGGCTGCAGGTGCAGTCTCTTCAATAGGTTCTCAGGGGTCAGTGGTCGCAGTACTTTGACAACGCGACTGGTGTCCTACGAGTATCGAGGATAGTGGCCAACAACCTTTCCTGGTGTGCCGACAGAGCATGTTGGCGGGAGAACCCTTTTGCCCACCTTGGTCGGGTGGCACAGTGGTCACGGATGGGTCCCTAAAGGACTTGGGCGCTCACTGTGGGAAGCTGCAGATGAGTGGTCTTTGGTCCTTCGGGGAATTCTGCAGGCATATCAACTGGCTGGAGCTGTGGGGGGATCAGGCTAGCCCTGATTCCATCCATCCCATCCATCAGGAGAAGGAATGTTCACACGGGTAACAGTAGCCACGCATCACCTCAACAAGCAAGGGGGTGTTCGGTCACTGCCCCTGTGCTGGGAGGGAATGCAGTTATGATTCTAGTTTCTGGAGAAAAGGATCTTTGCCTCGACAGCCCACCTGACAGGGGCATAGAACAGGCTGGCAGACGCTCTGAGCAGGCAGAGAACTGTCTCCCATGACTGGGAAATCTGCCTGAAGGTCATTGCAGAGATCCTCTCTTTGTGGGAACCCCATCTGTGCACTTGTTTGCAACGAAGGATGACACAAAATTCAAGCAGTTCTGCTTGAGGGAATTCCCACCAAGCAGGGGCTTTGGAAGTCTCATTCCTAGTGGAAAAGGTATTTGACCCCCATTATGTTTCCCCCCTGATGTATGTCATCCCGTGGGCTCTCGGGAGGTTGAGGAGGTTTTGGGCCTCCATGGTCTTTATTGCCCAGGATTGGATGAGGATTACATGGTACCCAGACCTTCTGGAGTTGGTTGTCTGCTGAGCTTGCCAGCTTCCTCTGAGACCAGATCTCCTTTCCCAGTTGGAAGGTCGGGTTCTCCACCCAAACCCAGTGTATATCAATCTGCAGCATGATCTTTACAGGCTAACATAGGAGGACTGGTATCTGACTGAGGAGGTGTTACAGATGCTGCTTGCTGCACGCAGGCCTTCCACCAGGTCTGTCTATGCCGGCCGGCAGGTAGATAAGATTAGAGGTATGGTGTAGGGGCCGAGGGGTAGACCCCATTTAATGCTATACTTCCACTGTAATTGAATGTGTCCTTTCCTTGGCCTTGTGGGGGCTACAAATAGGCACAATCAAAGGATATTTGGCGGGATTGTCCTTGTTGGAGATCTCCAGAACAAGGGTTGCTCTTCTCTATTCTGGTGGTGGCCCAATTTTTGAAGATCTTTGTAAATAATTTTCCTCCAACACACTTTGGGGTCCCATCTTGGGAATTTGAACTTTACTCATGGGCACTTATTTTGAGCCTTTGCATTCTAGGCTGCTTGCTCTGAAGACAGTCTTCTTGATGGCCATCACATCGGCGAGGTCAGTTAGCGAGCTTCAAGCGCTTTCCTCTTAGCCACTTTTTTTTGTGTTTTTTCAAGGAGAAGGTTTCTATGATAGTCTGTCTGAAATTCTTACCAAAAGTGGTTTCTGATTTCCACATTTCTCAGAGCGTGGAAATGGCAGTATTTTATCCTCTGTCTCATCCATCCAAAGATGAAGACTAGCTCCATATGCTAAACCCCCCGGCTCCCCAATCCCCCAAGAGAGCATTTTGTTTTTATGTGGCTAGGATGACTGCCTTCAGATGAGACGATCAATTGTATGTTGCTTTTTACCAGTTTTGGTCAGGGCAACTGATGTATAACCAGACTGTATCTCATTGGATAATGTTATGCATTGCTGAATGCTGTGAGAAATCTGGGAAAGAGATAAGGTCCACTCCACTCGGTTTGGCGGCTCCCTCAGTATTGCAGAGGGGGTGCCTATGAGGGATCTGTCAGGCTACCTGCTTTCTTCACTTGTTTGGCAACCATTATAGTCTGGATTGGGTGTGGGGTACAGATATGCCATATTTGGGACAGCAGTGTTGAAGGACTTCTTAGTGTAAGCTTTCATCCTGCCACCGGAAATTGGTACTGCTTTAGGAGTCTATCAAGATGAGGAATCTGTGGGAGAATGCAATACATTGAAGGAGAAAATACCTACAGGTTCTTTCAGTGGATTCTTCTCTCACAGATTCCTCATCACCCTCACGGCCTACCCTGCTATGAAAGCTTCCTTGGCTTGCACCACTCTCAGCCAGTTCTTTTGTGTGATTTACATAAGGAGGAAAGGTTGACAAAAAAAAAGAAAAAAGCCAATACAGTGATTGGTCAATTAGACCTTCAGTCTTCGTGCCTGTTTATCATTAAAAAATAATAATAATGAAGATGGATATGTTAAAGGGAGTGGAGTTTCACTTCCCTGCTTTTTGTTTCCGTGTATGAGAATTCTTCCCTCAGCTACTGAGCACGTGTAGGGGTAAGGGAAGGTGGGGGAACTGAGTTATGAGGCAATCTGACAATGTATATGTACTACCAATGTCTCATCTGGAGTCCAGGAGTGGTGCAGTCAAGGCATGCAGGAGTCCAGAGACAATGTCAAGCTGTACTTCACCCCTCTGTCAAAGTCTCTGAGAAGCTGACACCGAGGGGATGATCTATCAAGATGAGAAATCTATCGGTGAAGAATCCATCGAAAAAGCATTACCTGTCAGTAATTTCTCCTTTTATGCAATAATGTTTCTACTGGATGGTGTCCTTCCTTGGATCCCTCACCTTCAGAATTACCCCGCTGCTGCAGCTGATATTGGAACACATTTTTACCCCAGTGTGCGCATCTGCATCGTCTTCATCTGCAGGTCTGTTTCGTGACTCTGGAAGTGACAATGCCACTGCGCTGCTACAAAAAGGAGGCACAATGCCCCCTGACTTCAATTTCGTTTTTCCACATGCTGCTTTGGAACAATTTCTCTCCCTCTGTGAAATGTATTGTTACGCTCACCTGGTCTCTGCGGAAGCATTGGGGCACGGTTGCAGCCCTTCCTGAACTTGAATCACCCCCTTCAGGCCTCTCCCTCAGTAGAAAAGCTGTGAGCGGTGGTACATGGTTATACTGCTCCTGCGTGGAGATAAGAGTGTGTGAGTGCGTCAATCTATGATTTTTGTACCTCTCGAACCCTTCACGCCAAAGTACGGTTTATGTGAGCATACGCCAGGCCATAAAGCTCACTTGTGAATTAAGGAAGATAAGCTCTCTGTCCTGCTACTTCTGGCAGGGGTGCGTCGAATGGGATCTAGTTCCTTCACTGATCCCTCATAAGGATTAGTCCAGTCCAGCTGCGACTATGCTTCTCCTTATGCTTGAAAAGTCTTTCTTGAGCTCTTGTGATGCTGTTCATATTTGATTAATGTCTTTATATGTTGCTCCTATTTATGCATGCAATACTGTCTCTCTTCTGTTTTCTTCTCTTAGATGGAAATGCAGCCTCATGCAGCTGTGAGACGCGAGACGCGGCCGGATGGAAGATGGATGCTAACGCAATGTTCGACAGCAGGTAAGTGATGGTTTAAGGAAAAGCGCAAAATATGGCGAAGCGCAACCTTAAACTGACTGTTTTTTTCGATGTATAACCTTGTCTTCTGTTTTTCCTTGCAGGAGCTACTGTCGACGATGGAGCGTGTCGTGCTGCAGTGCCAAGATGAAGAGTTTGGCGTTCCAGAAAGTGTAAAGATGAATTCTTGGTTCGACGTAGAGATGTACAGGTAAGAACTGCTTCCCCCAGTTGGTAAGTATGCTACCAGGAAGCAGGATGTCCCGGAAGTAGGATCTTCAAAGATAAGTCTGACCTCAGGTGACAGTGAGCGTTACGCTGCTTGCAAGTGCAGAATAACGCGAAGCGTCTGTCTTGAGATCAGGCAGTTTATATAGCTGAGATCGTGGGCACGCCCATTAGGGCCGGCTTACAAGCTACACCCTGCCACTTCAAGAGAGTGAGCACGTGCGAAGGCAACCCATTAGCAGCCACACCCAAGAATACACTTGGGGCTGCTTAATAGATGGAATGTTCAGGGTTAATGCATCCTGCTTAATGGATGGAATGTTCAAGGTTAATGCATCTGAAGTGCTATGTCCATAATAAAAGCTTTTTGGTGTTAAATGGATGTTCTTGTTTACTTTTCTTAATGAGCCTGGCGCCAAAAGCGCCATGACAGTGTCCACCCAGATCTCCTGTGCATGCGACCCCTGCATGCCTGTGCCCCTGACTTCATGACCATGACATGTATACTGCGACATGTCAGCTTGGAAGGTTTTGAGATTCAAGCCCTGCACAGACTGCAGTTCGAAGATATGTATTGTGTATGCTGACTGGGGTCAGGGTCTGGGTACAACATCTCGGACTGCAGCTTCTGTCAGTCAATAAAACCAAAAGTGCTCATAGAATGAGTGGCCAAACCTTTGCTAAACCTGTCCCCTCCTACCCAGAATCACAGGAAACCCCCTGCAGAAGCCACTTGTCGAAGAAGGGGAGGATGTTTGAGCTTCCATAACTCCAAAAAGACCCTTCTGGTGAAAAGGAAGGCCCTGTAAGGAGCATAAAAAGCACCATTAGTGATCTCACTCGAGATGTGTGTAAAGACACTCGTCTTCTTCACACAAAAAGAAAAGGAAGCACTAATCCTGGTGGGACAATAGCGATGACAGCACTTCAGGTTCTCCCCAACAGGTAACTTACCCAATAGCGACTTCAACAACCAAGGAGTTGGAAAAGTTTAGAAAACAAATGCTCAACACTTTCTCAGAAGCGTTCCTTGACTGAAAAAGTAGGTCCCGCTGTGCCTGGGGCTCCTAAAAGGAGCAGCACCAAGGTAAGGCTGCAGATTGTATCCCAACTTCGACTTGAAACTCTAAGTTTTGAGGAAGGTTGGATTCAAGATGGTTACACAAGTCAACATTCTGCAAATTCCTGGTGTACCTAGACATCCAGGACACATACTTGCATGTGCCTATCCATCGAAAGCACAGGAAGTTTTTGAGGGTCATGATCGGAAAGAATTCCTATTTCCATGTTCTCCGGTTCAGGCTCAGATTGCCTCCGTCAGAAAGGTTTTCACCAAGCTGATGGCAGTGGTAGGGGCAAAGCTCCAGAGGAAAACTATTCACGTCTTTTCATAAGGCTCACCTGAGGGATCTGAGTGAGACTTGATCCTTGACAGTCTATTGCATAACACTCTGCTGCAGCTGTGAGCAATCGGGCTGGACCTGAAAGCCTTTCTGCCTCCCATGAGGGGAAGACCATCCTTGTTCTGATGGACAAAGCAATAGCTATGCACTACCTCAACAAGAGGGGGTCTAGCCTCAATTGCACCTTTGCAGAGGGGCAATGTAGCGATGGGCCTTGGGCAACCAAGCCTTTCTCAGCAGTCCATCTTTCTGAGAAACAGAAATTGTTGGTGGATGCTCTGAGCGGGCAGAGTGTGGTCTCCCACAAGTGGGATTTGTGCAAAGAGGTTCTTGCAGAAATCTTCATATTCTGGGAGACCTCTCAGGTAGACCTGCACAGTGAGATGCATTCCTATTTGAATGGAATTTCGACCTACTCTATGCATTCCCACTGATTCTCGTCAGACTGCAGGTTCTCTGGAGGTCACGGAGGTTCCAAACCATGATGATTGTGGTCACTTTGTGCTGGGAGCGGAAGACACTGTATGTGGTCCTACTGAAAATGGCCGTCTGTCCTCCTCAATGTCTTCCGATAATAAGAACTTCTCAATAAATCAGGTGGTCCGGTCCTTTATCCTAAAATCTGTACTTGGCCTCTCCAGAACCAAGCATGGAAATTCAAAGGTATGGAGATTGTAATTGGTCAGAGGTCTGCTTTAAGGCCAGCTATGAAGGCCATTTACATTTTTTCATTGGAAAACATTTTGTGCCTGGTGCAGAGAGGGATGTGGATTCCATTCTTTGCTCTGCAGCATCAGTACTCCAGTTTTTGCTGTCCCTCGCAAGGCAAGGTTTACAGATTGGCTCAGTGAAAGGTTACCTAGTCATCTCAGTGTTCGGGAGAGCTCCTAAGCAGGGCTTCTACTTTGGAATTCCAACAGTAGTGCAGTTCCTGTGAGGTTTGGTGGCTATGATCCCACTGAGGCAATTGTGCCACCTCTGGATTTGGAGGACACCATCCATGAAGTTCTTGATGGCTTCCCCATTCGAACCTATGCATTTCTTGCTCGCTCAGGTTATTGTCCCTGAAGACCCCGTTTTTAGTGGCAATTCCATCTGCAAGGAGCTCCAGGCTCTCTCGGTAAAGCCCTGTTACCTCTCCTTTTTGGCATCTGTTACCAGAAATGGGGAGGGGGGGGAGGAGGAGGAGGAAAGATAATCAATCATTTGTCACCTACGCATGCCCCCGAAACTGGTACGATGGTGACTAAACAATCTCTATATGGAGTATCCTATGCATTTCTGAACGCTGCAGACTAGCTCAGAAGGAAGTCTCTGGGTATCCAGTGATTCCATCCAATACAAAGCAGCAAATGTAAAAGCATTGAAAAAATGCATTTTTTTAAAGGTAAAGGTTTTATTTTTATTATAATGGGTTTTAAGGGGTAAAAAAACAGGGGTTGCGGGGACCCCCCATTAAAAAAAAGAAAAAAATGCATTTTTTTGATGCTTTTCCATTCAATGCTATCACTATAAACCAGTATCTGCATTGTTTACAAGCAGTTTCTACATCCTATGAATGAAGTTGACACAGATGGGCATGATGTCCTCTGCTGCCATACAAAATGTTTCTGATGCCAACTGTGCAGGCGGGATTATATTTGACAATGAGGAATTCATGGGAGTAGCCATCCACCAGGAAACATTACCCCAGCTAAGTAATTTGTTCTTCCTTTTGGTTTTCATAAGCTTCGAGAAGACTGCTCCCTCTGATAAGATTGGTAAGAAGCCAGCCAGGATCATTTCCCTTTTTTATGTTGGTTTAACCAATGAAAACGGGCTTAACTCCAGGATTTAGTCTATTTGGGTCACGGTGAACCAATCTCAAGTAAGATCTTAGAATTGTAAGCAGTGGTTGTGTCTCTCTAGTGTTTAAACCGAATGGCTAGCCATCCCCTTTTCCCTTTAAGCAAAAGGACTACGGTTGTGTGCGGGGTAAATTGGGCATGCAGCTAAACTTAATGAAGTACTAAATGGAGGTCTGTAGCTAAGAGGCCATACAGGATACATGGCAAACGAGAGTACAGTAGCAGATGAGACAGACAAGGTTGCAATGTGAGGGGGTGGAGGGGGATGGAGGGGGATTTACGAATGAACCAGGCATTCTGAAATATGCAAAGCACACAGGTGAATCTTGAATGATGTTGCAAGGCTACTAATAAACAGGTTGTTATTGCAGCCCCCGAAAAAATGCCTATGCCATTTGAGGTCAAGAATCAGTGACATTAATGGAAGGTTCTAGCAGAGGAAAATTTGAAATGATTAATTGAGGAAAAATGCAGTGCATAGATAATTAAATAAGTATGCAGCCTCTGAAATAAGGGCTAGTAGAGCAACATAGAAAATGCAGCACACGAGAATAAAAAATTAGAAACATTTTAAATAGCAGAGGAAAACCTAGCTTTTTAGTCTGGATTTCATTATATGAAAAACATGCCATTTTAACTTTTAGAAAATATTTCAAATGGAATGCGCCCTCACAGAATTCTCAGCTAGATGAATATTACCAATGCAAGCTCTTCTTGGGAATTTCACTGGGGGCTCGATGTCCACCATCTCCGACATGCAGCTTTTCAAACTCTGGACCTCAAGTCACCCCTGCATAAATGTAGCACAGTATTCCACATTATCTCTCCTTTTTTCTGCATGTTCAGCATGTTATTTCTGGAACACTCTTTATTTTTTTATTTTTCTTTCCTGTGCCATTATGCATGGTCCCATGCCTTAAGGAGGTTTAGTGCGGTCTGGACTGCAACTTTAAGATGTCATTTACGGACCAGTACAACATTTGTGTGGGAAGTCTCGGACAGGACGATGATGTTGAGCAATTTCAGTCCTATCAGTCAGTGAACCCCAAAGCCCAGGGAGTAGACCACCAAAGTGGTGCTCTGTTATCTCCCTGCACTCCATCCCAGCCATCAACTATGGCCTTGTCTCATCTGAAGTCATTGGAGTTGTATACTGAGGAGCCCACCCTGGAAAAGCAGCATGAGAGGGAGGGTATGGGGCATAAAAGCTCAAAAATAAGCATTTGCACTCTGCAGCAAATCTCCTCACTCGTGTGCCACCTCCTCCCACAAGAAGAGGCCTAGTTCTCAAACATTGGATCTTTCATTAAGGCCACATGGTCATTGAATATTCTGCGTCCTCAGTCTGAGAATCCTCAGTAATATTAAAGCAGTTTAGCTTTAAAGCTGCTTGTCACTTTTGTAGTCTATCAGTGTCACTTTGGGTCATACTGCCCCTCCTTAGCTCCACCCCTGGTGGCCCTCTTCAGATTTTTACTGCACGTTTAAGTGTTGGAGTCCTTGATTTTTTTTGGTCCTATTTCTGATTTAAAAACAAAGTTCATCCACTACTTCAAGTTGGTGCTCTCTGTTTCCCGACTACGGTGATCCATTGCCAGTGAAGGAGCATAGCAGACCCGAGGAAGAAAACCCATTTTAAGGCTTGCGCCAAATGTCACCTAAAAAAAAATCTATATTGAAGGCCTCCATGAGAGGTGCTTGTACTGCCTGCATCTTGATCACAACGTCAACTACTGTTCCATCTGTCAATCCTTTTTGTCAAAATGTCCCATAAACAGTCATCGCAGGTTCGTGACATGGTTAGATGAGGGGGGATGGGGCCTCTGACTCGACCTTGGTCTGCAGTCATAACTCTGCCAGACACAGCAGACCCTTGGAACGCACTCCCTCTTCTAAGAGGTTGAGGTCCCATAAGGAACCTTCCCTGGGGAAGAAACCAAATAAGGGACACAAGTCTCAGCACGCTTTTTCACCTCGTCAATGCCTCATCTGCCGTCAACGCCTGTGACACTGTTGACCACCTTACCAATCACCGGGTCATCAGAAGTTACATTGCCAAAAATGCCATAGATGAAACATTTGTCAGAGAAGCGACGGTCAACCACTACATCCACGACTACTGCTCCATCTACGACTCCAAGTCGCACAAAGTCATCATCGTTCACTACATTGTTTATGAACCAAAAGCGTCCAAAACCGTCACTGACATGTCCAATCTCGTCAAACACCGCCTTGTTGATGTCATCAGCGATTCCAACCACTTCATCCACGACTACAGTCACTGCAAGCCAGACCATTACTACTCCGTCGACCAGTTCTTATATTGTCAAAATATCCCTGCCACACAAACCAGAGTCAGCACCATTGATTACACAGGCCCAGTGACCTGTAATAGCCACATTTCCAAGAGGAGTTGGCATCGACAGTGACCTGCCTTCTGCTTTGGATTTTCTGCCAAGGCCCACACGGGCACCCAATGTTCCTCCTACAACTGCCTGCCACCTCAGCTACTGCTTATGCAGGGGGAATTTTCAGATGAGCCTCTGGTGGCGCTATTATCTGACCATGAGGAAGCGCATGAAGACCCTGCTCCTCTTCCCAACATGCCTTTACCATTACCGCCTAAGAAAAACCCTCTGCCAGTTCAACCGTCAACGGCGCTGGGTACTCTTCCTGCAGCCAGAGATATCTCACTGGATACACTATCCACCCTGCAAACCCTAGTGTCATAACTTCAGCATAGTCTTCCTTCTCCTCCTAAAGGCAGACCTCAGGAGTTCCCTTCAAGAGAGGGTTTGGACCCACCTCAGTCATCTAGGCCTCCGCCACAGTTACCTCTCCACCCACACCAACCCAGAGACTGACAATAATCACACTGACCGGTCTCCAGACGCTCATGCCACAGATTAGTTTGACAACCTTGTCACAGGTGATGGTGAATCAATGGACCTACTGCTGAGAGATTTACCTCCAGATGAAATTGGCTCGTTTCATGCCCTCATTACAAGCACAGCCAAACTCTTTGACCTTGTACTGGAGGAACAATGGAAAGGTTTTCTTTTCCAGAGAAGGGAAGCGTCCAGAAAATCGGTAGTGTCCATTTCCATGTTGGAAGATATTTGGGAGGATGGTCTTCTGGATATGAAGATCCCCTTTTCAGAGCCTCCTAAGAAACTGCCTGGAGAAAAAGTACAGGGTACCAGATTCACCTCTAAAGTGCCTGTGCACTGTACCCTGCCCAGACTCCGTAGTTTCAACGGCAGCATGGAAACTGCCTGTCAATCACTGCATAGTGCCCCCTGACAAAGAGGATAAGCAGAAGAGGGTGATATCCACAGCCACAACTACCATCAAGGCGGAAAACTCATTAGCGATCCTCTCCTGGTATGTACTTTGGTACAAGATGGGTCCCATCCTGGGATTTCTAAAAGATAAGCGGGATGATGCTCTCATGCTATTGCACGAAGGTGAGGCCACTTCAGACCATGACATCACTGTGGCGTTGGACATCGCTGATACAGGTTTCCAGCAGAAGGGGAACAGGGCTCTTTTACTGTGCCAAGGATGGCCCAAGTCCACCAACTTCCGGTTGTCGATGTGCCCTTCAATGGGGTAGACCTTTTTGAGAAGAAAGTGGACAAAGCCCTGCAAGCCATAAAGTCAGAATCGGCCTGTTCTCTGGGCACCCTCCAACAATGCCACCAGTCCTTTTAATCTGATAACCCAAGGTTCTCAAGGACATCAAGGGATTGCAGGTCCTCCTATCACCTGCAAACATCCCACCCTGGCTCCCAGGAGGGTCATAAAGGAAGGCCCCAGGTATACAGGGGAAACCAGCGGCGACACAGTCCATCTTCAAGAGCCCTGGCCGCTAAACCACGACCAGCCACATTTCCTGACCCACCAGCTTCTACACCACAGTAAGTAGTCTTTTGTCCCACTTTGTTGAACACTGTGAAAACATTACCGCCGACAAATGGGTGCTCAACATCATTCATCAGGGTCACACCCTATTTATTTTATTTTCAATTTTATTTTTTTACTTTAATTAATGCAGTGACAGACATACATCCTCAAGAACACCTGTGAAGAGGAGGTACCGACAACTGAATGCAGTGGGGGGCGCCCCCCCCACTTAGACTAGGTATAGAAATCCGTGTGGGGTGACCTAGGCCTTCAAATATGCAAAACCTGAAACCACAGTGCTCAAAAACGCGAGTGATTTAAATTGTGTTATGTTTATGAAGTCAAAATGTTTTAAATCATGAATGGTGTAGTGAGAAGGGCAGGATACAGAATATGTACTATAAAAATCGGGTAGAAAATGACAAAGTGTTAAAATATGACCAGACATAAAAGAATTCACCATCTTGTGTACTGGCCACCCCTTTAATTCAAACCTTGCCTTTAACAACAAATAGAAGGTATTTAATGAAGCACATCTTTGTAGACAGTGTTGAAATGAGTCAGCCTACTGTACCAGAACTCCCAAGGCCAAATGTCTCTAATCTGACAATGTTCCCTGTGGAATCAGATAACAGTTCGGGACCAGACAGCTAACGATGCAATTGTCTGGGTTTCTTAGCGAAAGGACGCAGCTGCCAGACCAAATAAGGGTAGCTGGAACCGGAAATCCATTGGCGAGTGCCAAAATGTATCTCAAATTGAAGGCTAAGCATAGAATGACTAATTGCCAGGTGTGATATTAATGTCAATGGAAAGCTTTGCTTTAACATGTATTCAAAAAAGGTGGGGGCTAGTTTTCACTCTCAGAAAAAGTATAAAAACTGCTCTGACTGCAGGACGGGGGCTGAGTTCCTGTAATATACATGATGCATCGTGTGTGTCGGTCTGGCCTGAGCAAACCTGATGTCCCTGAAAAAAGCCTGCCTCTGTCTCATGGTATGCTATCTGAGTATTTTTCTGAGTGTCGAGAGCCAATGAGAGCTCAGGAGTGCCTAGGAGAGCCTAGCAGAGTTACAGAAGAGCACAGGGGGGGGTCCACGGCCTCCTGAACACATGGCGAGCCAGCCAGGAGGGATAGGATGTTGAACGTCCATCTCTTCAAACCCAAAAGAACCTGGGCATTCAAGATTAAGGTGCGCTATACTGTTCTGCCTAAGATGAGAGTGGAGTAAAGGGAGTAGGAAATAAGATGGGGAGAGGGCAGTCTTTAGCTTCCATAGCCAATAGAAAAGAAGGGACAGGGAGGCAGAACAGTATGGCAGAAGGGGACTATATATTTTTGGCAGCTTTTCAGGGAAAAATAATGTCAGAGTCCAGATTTGAAAAAAAAGCCAAGAAATCCAAAAATGAGTAAAGGCCCTGAGGGTCTTGCAGACCTGATAGCATGACAGAGGGCCTTGCCATCTGGGGATAGGGGAGGAAATTATTGGGGTACCCCCATGGAAATTATTGGGGTACCCCCTCTAGAAATTATTGGAGTACCCCCATGGAAAATGTTGGGGTACACATTTTGGGGGGGGGCATTTTTGTGGGGCCATTTTTAGAAATCATTAGCAGACCACTGTTAGAAAAGTATTTTTCAGTTAAAGTTTTAACAGCTTTTTAGAAACAACTGTAAAGCATTCATGGGGAACCCCCTTAAAAGGTAACAGAGGGAGGTGGGACATAAAAAAAAATAATGACAGAGTAAGAGTACAATGTATATACAAGGAGAAAATATTGACTCGAGGATACCCGAGCAATAGCGAGAGATACCTGGATGATACCCGAGCAATAAAGAGAGATAATGGCAGGATACCCGAGAGATAGAGAGAGATACCGGGAGGATACCCGAGAGAGGAGTATACGCCCAGATACCTAGGTTTCAATATAGCGTTAGAAGAAGCCTTCATTTAAGGTCCTGAATTAATAGGACTATATAGGAGACCAGACGATTAAAGATGTTCTGAAAGAAATGGGCTTACATTCCATGTCGGAATAACTATAGGGGTAAGAGGCATCTGAGAGAGCAGATGGCATAGAGGTGCACGTACATGTGGCTAGCCAAGTTTGTCTTTTTGTTTATGTGTCATGTTGGTTGCCTAAATTCATATATATGTAATGTTGTTTGTGTGCACTGTATGATATTGTTTATGACAAAAAAAATTCACTTTTTCAAACTGATTTAAAATTTGGCTTTTGGCCAAAATTTAAAAATGGTCAAAAAAAAATGAGATGACTAGACACTCTAAATTAAAGCAATCAAAATCGTGGTGATCCTTTAAAATAGGCAAGCCTTTCTGAGATAAATGAAAAAAAGAACTGTTCCCTTTTAAGCCATTATAAATAATTAAATAAATAATTAAAGCCAGCAACTACGGAGTTAAACTTTTGAGTTCCTAACACTAGGCAAGATAATTAATGAAGCGTGTCAGGAATGACAGAGAATCACGTTCAAATAACTGAGATAAAGTGATTTACAGAAGTGGTGTCTTACATGGGCGCGCTGAAAAGGCACGGTTTGGTGTTGAAAGGCAGATTAAGAGGTCAAGGCCTTTAGAAGCTTTGTGTTTATAGACAAGGAATTAACTGTGGAAATGTGAAGTGCGGGGCGCTAAAGACATTTGGCTGTTAAGCAAGGAATGATTTAATGATTTTCAGATAAGAGCACAACATTGTGGAATGTTAGTTTCTGGGTTTGGTTTTGTGCTGTATTTTAGAAAAAGTGTTGACAAGATTGTCTCATAGATTGAAAAAGCTTGTGCTTATGGAACACTGGGCAGAAAAAAATGATGTCATGTTTTGAAGCTATGAGTGTTCTTTGGTTAAAGGAAAATGCAGTGTTTAAAAAAACTCAGTTGGCATTTTGTTTATACATTGAAAAGCATGTGAATATAAAGTTAGAGAAAGCTGCCTAAGAGCGCACATTTGAGAGACATGTGACTGAGATTTAAACAGTGTTGCTATGTGCAGAATGCAACTAAGGTAATGGGTTAAGGGATTGTATTTGGACCAAGCACAAGCAAATTGAGTAGTGGAAGCGACAGAAATATATGAGACAAACATGATAAATAACATTGTGATTTTTTGAAGTGCAAACAGGCTTACGAATGGCAATTATGTTTTCGTTTTGCCCAGAAACAAGGTTGTGATCAAAAACACGAGGGCTGAGACACAGATTCATTAGACAGGAATGCACGATGAAGCAGCTTTTGCGATAACATTGCAGAGTGAAGAACTGGCCCAGGTTGAAAGAATGCAAAATGCTTGCGCATTGCGAGCCAGCTTTTTTAATTGCGTGCAACTATATGAAGTACAGATAGGCCTTTGTATTATTAAAGGCATGTGTCAAATGCATATTATAGATGCAAAGTGCAAGTAAAATGTCAGAAATAAGCACATTTAGCTACAGGAGACAGCAATGGCCTTCTAGCTATGGGGATACAAACTGATGACAAGTTGTCAAAAATATAATTTACGCATTACTGCGCATAATGGAGAACCATGCAAGTACTTGAAAGTACAGGAGTCTTGGAAGCATTTATAAGTGCTGTTATCTGAGCATGCCAGATTGGGGGTGAGCTTCTTGTGCACTGCATGGGGGATACTCCCCTTGTGATTAAAGAGGACCGCTGCTGAGTATGCCAGTATGATGGCTGACAGCGCGAAGATAAGATTTAGGTTATTTTATTTCATTTTGCATTTTTTAAAGCAGTGTATGAGCCAGGCTTTGAGGTGCTGAAAGATTCTGTGACACAATGTACTAGATAGATAAGGATTGTTTCTGATTGAGAAAACTGAGGGTAAAATTACATCTCCAAAGGCTGTTGCCTATGAGGGGTTTGTGGTATACTGACGAGCAAATGGGAAGACATACAAAATGAGAATTCTGCCAGGGGTGCAGCAGAAATGCACTTACAGACACTAAGCAAGTCATGAATGTTGGAATTTTGAGAACTTATTTGATGAATTCCATAAGGGGAAGGGAAGAGACAGTGGCTGCAAGGATGATTTTCCTTTCTGATGGTTTTTTGAGAAATAATCAGGGTAAAGAGACTTAGAGAAACAGGTGTCGCTAGGATAACACACATGATTGATAAATATGTGTAAAATATTGACAGAATACATACGCTTATCTTAGTGCCTTGCTTCATAGGCTGCTGAGATTAGAGGCGCTGTTTGTCACGCCAGAGAAATCTTGCAGACCTGGAAGTAACAGTGTACAGTGGCCAGCCTATGTGATGTCCACAGTACGCGCAGAATTAGCATGTTGAGAAGAGGAGGGGTGACCTCCAAGCGGGCAACCTTAGTGAATAGACTCAGAAATGCGAGCATTATGACTCTCGGTAGTCAGTATAGCAAGGCAGTAAAATAGACACATTATTTCAAATGTGTTCATAAAAAAGAACCGCGCCACAATGAGTTCGAAGAATGGTTCGGGTTCGAAATGAACATGTTGCTTTTTATGAAGATAAAGTGCACCACGTAAAAAATGAATTTATTGCAGAGGACGAGTAAGTAAGCTTACATGTAGGATCAGCAATATGTAAACACAGGATACACAGAGACACAAAGAATAAAAGGTGTTATCTTAAAAATAAGGAATACTTTTGCAAAACAGAAGAATGAATGTGTTCACAGTAGGACAGCCTCATAGGGTGACCTGTTGTGTCTAGAAGTGTGAAGTAGCACTAGGTTTTTAGAGGGCAAGGAGAAATATGGCAAAGAAAGAACAATTTTTGGTCTAATGATAGACATTGAGACTGTGTGTCCATAGAGCAAAGACAGAAAAAGGATGCATAAATATTGAAAGGCTGAGGACAGCTTTTTAAGATTACAAATGTGGTGTTGTTTCAGCAGTTTTTGAGGAGAATGTGTTATGATTAGCAGTGGTATAGTTGCAATAGGCACGTGCCAGTGGTGGTTATTTAAATTTGTAAGGCGCACATCAGCCCATGGGCATTGTGGCGCTGGTACAGAAGCTTCCATGGTACAGGTAGAGGAATACATTGAACAAGGGAACAATTGTGTACATGGATGGCATTAGTGAAATACTAAATAGGTTAGTAGGTAGCATTTAGCCAGTTTAGCTATTCATCGTGATCACGAAGAAGTTTGGTTGAACAAGAAAGTTTTCAGCATTTTGAGGAAGGCAGTGTATAATTTCTGTTTGTTTCCTAGTGCTGTGGGCAGTGCATTTCAGCTTTTAGAAGCCAGGTGTTGAAAGCTGGTCCCCACAGCTTTGGTTCTTTTAAAACAGGCACGTGCATCTGGTTGGCCAGGTGAGACCTGGTGGGTCTGATGGACGAGTTGAGAGTGATCCTCCTTGATAAAATATGGAGGAGCGTCGGCAAAGAAACATTATTTTGTGCGACTTACAATTTGTTGAGGTTTTGGGCATAGATGCCCAGAAAAGGGGCATTACAGTAATTTAGTATTGGTGCTTACTGTATTTTTGGCAATGAATAAGCAATTCCTGGTAGGGAGGAAAGGCTTAGATGCATGGATAACCTTTTATTTATTTATTTATTAGAATCTCTAGAGCATACAATAGCCCTTAGGCATCGTGGTGCTGTTACAAAGAAGAGACTTGCAGGTTACAAAGAAAGTGTAATGCATAGTGGTTACATGCCGCAGCTTCGCTTGTGGTTATAGGACAAGAAATATACAATGCAGTTACAGTGGATTAGTTACATGTTTAGCTTACATTGGATACTGTTGACAGTAACAGTTAGCTATGCTGGTGCTGTATGACTCATGCATTTGTGCGTGATGGTTAGGATTTTGAAATTAACCTGAAATTAACCTGTTTCTTCATGGGTAGCCAGTGAGCAGCTCGCCTGGCTTGAGTAATGTGTACTCTTTTGAGAAGGCTCAGAGCTGCACGCAGCATTGTTCTGCACTATTTAGAGCCGTTGAGATTTTTTGCTAAGGTGCCTGCAAGGATGGCGTTGTAGTAGTCCAACTTAACTCCGATAGTGGCACGGGCGATGGATAAGCAGTTTTTGTGGGGAAAGGAAAGGTTTGATGGCATTAATGAGCTTGGTAGTGAGGCTGTGGCAATGGCTCTTAATGATAAGTGCAATGGAAGAGGTTATAGCATTAACCTGCCGTGACATGAACAGGGGGTGAGTCAAGGAACACTCCTAGGGGTTTTTACAGCTGCAGACAGTGTTGGGATTGAAGGAGGTATTAGTGAACTTCATGAGAAGCGGTGTCAGTGATTCTACACATTCTTTTAAACGAGCGTGCAGGCAGGGGCAGGCATCGCCTTTGCAGCTGAATGGTCTGATGTTATTCAGGATCTCAATTACTTCTGATTTAGAGATTTCTCTGAAGTTGAAAGGTGTTATTGAATCCTTTGTGACTTCTTTTTCTGGGAGTTTGAGGATAGCATAATGTACTGAGTGAAGGTTTTTTGGGGTGCTCTTAAAAATGTCTTTTACAGGAGCTCTACCTTAATATGTAATAAGACAGACTGTATGGTGTTGCACCAGGGTTGGTCTTTAATGATTTCTTGGGGCTTGGTGGCTGGCATGGAGAAAATTCCTTGAAAAAGAGTGAAAAGCTCGTTTTGATTCAGAACTAACAGTTGAGATTCTGTCATTATAGGATTCAGATGGTTGAGGAAAGGATTGGATGACAAAGCCTAAAGCATAATGATGTTGTTTAGGTTATCAGGGAAAGCATGTTTTGTTGATTTTGAGACATGCACCATTTAAATATGGGCACAATTCTGAAGCCATGAAAAAGGCAGAAGGCCAAAGAGATTGTTTGGGTAAAAACTAAAGGATTTTAATATTGTGGCAAAAGCGCGGTAATATAGACAGCTGTGTGACCTGGTGGAAAAATGATGAAAATATTTTATACATTCAGGCGCAGGCCATGAACATTTATGAACAAGAGGAGGAGACAGATGACCTCCATGTAATTGGAGGCAGCCATAAAGTAGGGAAACATGGTGAATGATTAAGGAGCAAACGAAATGAAATAAGAAACATGAAGGACATTAATGGTTCAGATAAAAAGATTTAGGGTAAACAACGTCACAGATGATGTTATACCTAGACCAGGCTCAATGGAATATAAAGTGGTACTTTCCTTAAACCATCACACAGTAAAAGGAAAGGAAGTAGGTTTTAATATACATGACAAAATTGAAATGAGTATTCAAATATAAATGAAAAACGATAAGAAAAAACATTTAAAATGTTAGGTAGATGTTGGGCCTTTTTGGCATAGGACCAGAAAAATGAATTGGGAAAAGATGAAAATGATTGATTTATCTTAAATAAAAAATGAATAAAAGAGAAATTGAGGAAGGGAACGATTGGACAAATGAATAAAGGGATAGGGAATAAACCCAGAAGCATAAAACGGGCAAAAAAATCAAAATAATTGAAAACAAATAACACTGATGAAAAATCTTGGTTAAGAATAGCGTAGAGTAATAAAAAATATCAGTAACCACAGAGAATGAGAAAAAGGGTATGGTTGACCACAATTGGGTCAACCAAACAAGGAAAATTATGCACAAAACCAATTTAAGAAAATATACTGTGGTAAGTAAAAAACTATTTTTTGAGTGCCTGTAACAATTTAGATTTATGTTACAGATAAAAGTCATGGATCTTGCGTGGAAGCACGAGAAATGTATGCATGACCTTTAAGAGGGAGAAAAGGAGGAAAAGGTAAGTACTGGTTCACACTAAAAGGGTGTGGACACACAGTTGATCAGTACTAAAAGTAAGAGGATCCAGGTGAGTAACAGAAAAAGAAGTAGTAAGAGACACAGGGGCTGATTCATGAAATTTGTGCGCCAAAAAATGGGGATTTGTGTGCCATTCTGCCTGCAAATCCCTGTTTAACAAATGGGGATTTGCGGGCAGAATGGCGCACAAATCCCTGTTTTTCGGCACACAAATTCCATGAATTAGCCCCACAATGTCTTCAAGTGTGTGGCCGTTTTTTCCCAAGATAGGTGCAATCAGGTGTGGAAAGAGTAGAACATAGATTACAGCATGGCCATTTCAGACAACTGCAGAAAACAGAAGTCAAATTGAAGGTGGGTAATTATTTTTGAGTTCATAATGCCAAAGAAGGTTGATTTGGCAGGGGTATAAAATTATTTAGAATAGGCAAACACTGTTGTTTACAATAAAAAATGAAGGCACATAGTAAGAATTGGTGCCATAGTCTCAGAAAACGGGAGTAGACTTGATTAAGTTAGACAGGGAGGGTGTGCAGTGAAACGCCTCTGTTTTTCTCAACAGGATGAAAGTAAAGCACAGAAGCAGAGACCATGGTTTGACGAAATCAAGAGGAAAACATGAATAAATAAGGGCAGGAAGAACGTGCTGCTAAGCTGGAAGAACGTGCTGCTAAGCTGGAAGAACGTGCTGCTACACTGAACAGAGAACACAGTCTAAACATGGAGCATTATCTAGGGTGGTTGAAAAGTAGTTGTTTATGTGCAGTAGACATTGATCAAGAAAGCTTTTTTTTGTTAGCAGAAAAAGGAGGAAGGGGTTTAAGTTAGGAAGAAAACTTGACCCCCTTTCCAGTCCCCAAATTACTTTTCTCTATTTCGATTTCCTACAGACAACGTGGATCCCCAAGAACATCTTCATCTACTACGGATGTGCCCAGAAGACAAGAAAAGAAGAAGACGTCTTTCTTTAATTGTTAATTTTATTTCCTTAGGGTTGCATGTGTCGCCCTCAGGAGAAAAATGTGTCCCATGAAGGACATACTGTTATATTATTGTACACAGACGAACCAGGTTCCAGCAGGCGGACCACACAGTGAATGATGTTGGGTGTATCTTGTCTAGGAGGCAGGAATGACCCATAAAATGTTTTAAATAAAAAATGTAAAAAACTAGTTTTTTCTAGGAGGCAGGGAAGTTCAAAAGAAATGATAGTCTGTAGTGTGTTTAAGAGGTAGGGTAAGATTGCTAGACTATGCAACCAAAGGGTTTTTTAAGGGATGGGTTGGTATATTAAAAAAGACATGCTTAATTTGCAAAAGAAACTCATTCAGTTTTATATTACAGATGGACAATGAGGGACCTATATGGAACAGAAAAAATTGGCCGTAGGAGCAGAGCGAGGTCATCTAGCAACCCATTCAGTGCCCAAAACTACAGTCACATTTGCTAAAACCTGCAGAAACTCCCCCATTCTTGTGTCTCCGGTGCAAATACCTAGTGTTCCATGCTTACATGAGCATTGTACAAAAATGTAACTTTTTGGGTTTTTGTGAAAAAGAAAAAAGACAATGGACTCCTGGCCTAAGCATCAAAAAGGCCTGGGAGACTGGCTGTGAAACAGCTCTAAAGAAAGGACAAAGACGACAGGACACAGACAGTCCACAGATGCCAAACAGAGATGAGTCGAGTGGAAGATTTATGAACAGCAAGACAATAAAAAATGAATTTGTATGCGTGGGAAAAAATGCATGGATAAGCATGATGGGAGCAAATATGATGTCTTGAGCGGGGAGTAGCAGGAAAAAAGGTGGACGATAAGCCGCGATATGGCTAAAGTGTTTGATGGCTAGTTGGACTGTTGGGTTGCTTCAAGTTAATGACTATCTCTCAAAAAATGCATAAAGGCTATACATTTTCTGAAACATATAGTTAGTGTAAAGTGAATTGGCAAATGGAGGTGGGGCTGAGATAAAAGAAGATAAAAAAAGTTTAGGGAAAAATGTTTTAAGGAGGATAATGTGTTATTAATGACAATTGTAGGATTGTGATAGAATATTTTTTAGATAAGTATCAAGGAGAGTGGACATGGGTATGGTTGAAAGTCATTGTTTAAAAACTAAGAACTTTCAAGATATGGGAATGAAGAGGAGGTTCCGACAACTGAATGCAGTGGGGGGCAGCGCCGCCCACTTAAACTAGGTATAGAAATCCGTGTGGGGGTAATCTAGGCCTTCAAATATGCAAAAACTAAAATCATAGTGCTTAAAACGTGAGCGCTTTAAATTGTGTTATGTTTATGGAGTCAAAACGCTTTAAATCATGAATGGTGTAGTGAGTAGGGCAGGATACAGAATATGTACTATAAAAATCAGGTAGAAAATGACCAAGTGTTAAAATATGACCAATTCACCATCTTGTGTACTGGCCACCCCTTTAATTCAAACCTTGCCTTTAACAACAAATAGAAGGTATTTAATGAAGCACATCTTTGTAGACAGTGTTGAAATGAGTCAGCCTCCTGTACCAGAACTCCCAAGGCCAAATGTCTCTAATCTGACAATGTTCCCTGTGGAATTAGATAACAGTCCAGGATCAGACAGCTAACGATGCAGTTGTCTGGGTTTCTCAGCAAAAAGACGCAGCTGCCAGCCCAAATAAGTGTAGCTGGAACCGGAAATCCAGTGATGAGTGCCAAAATGTATCTCAAATTGAAGGTTAAGCATAGAATGACTAATCGCCAGGTGTGAGATTAATGTCAAGGGAAAGCTTTGCTTTAATGTGTATTTAAGAAAGGTGGGGGCTAGTTTTCACTCTCAGAAAAAGTATAAAACCAGCTCTGACTTCAGGACGGGGCTGAGTTCCTGTAATTTACATGATGCATCCTGTGTGTTGGTCTGGACTGAACAAACCTGATGTCCCTGAAAAAAGCCTGCCTCTGTCTCATGGTATGCTATCTCAGTATTTTTCTAAGTGTCGAGAGCCCAGGAGAGCCCAGCAGAGCCTAGCAGAGCCCAGCAGAGTTACAGAAGAGCACAGGGGGGTCCAATGCCCCCTGAACACATGCATATACAAGTATGTTACAATCAAGTTTGAGCATAGTAATAAGCGAGCAGATCAACCGTGTAGAGTTCACATAAAATAATAGACACACCAAGTCATGGCACATTTACAGAGCAGGTCTCACCCTCCGTAAATATTCCCGGAATGCCACCCATATGTCTTTGGGTCTGCAGCTGGGTGTCACCAAAGAAACATAGCCCTCCTCCCCCTCATTGGCATAGGTCAGTTCTTTGAGCCACATGTTTATATCAGGAGCAACTTTCAATTTCCAGTGATTAAGTATACATTTTTTGGCAATCAGACACCCCAGATTAAAGAGGCAGCGTATCTGAACTGATACCTTTCTGATGTCTCCAAACAGGTATTTGGGGGCCGAGAGGGTGGGGGGATATCTGTAATTTCATACAAACTATTTGCGACTGTTCACCAGAACTGAGCAATCCGCAGGCAGCTCCAATACATGTGCAAAGAATCGACAACATCTGCGCCGCATTTAGCTCATTTGCACTAGCCGTGGATGTGAACCGAGCCATGCATGTAGGGGTGTAGTGGAGCTGGTTTAGTATCTTGAATTGTATCAGTCTGAACCTAGCATTTAGCGATACCTCCCTCGTAAGATGGTACCAACGGAGCCACGTTCCGTCGTCGACCGCACGTTTTAAATCTGCTTCCCACTTTCCCCTAGCACGATGGGTGAACGCCTGAGAAACCTGGCATGCCTTATACAGCCAGGATACCAGCCCTCTGCGCTCAATGCCGGATACCACAATCGCCAAGGGTTCACAGTCGTTCGGTTCTGCGGGGAAAGAGAGCCATTGTCTCCGGACAGCTGCTCTCATTCTGAAGTACTGCATTGGATTGTTACTCAGTTTTTCAGAAAAGGCCTGCTGGGTAACATAAGACCCCTCTGGGTAAAGGTCATGTAACATTAGTGTTTCCCCTGGGTACAATGCTCTCTGAATGCCTTTATCATATGTTAGGGGGAGGCCCGGGCAGTGCCACAGTGGGAGAACTCCAAATTATGGAGCCGATACACTGAGTCTTTTAAACAATCTAGCCCAAGAATTCACAGTTGTACGGACTGGATCAAATGTGCAGGTATCAGCATGCTGATTAACAAGGATGCTGGTTTTCAGGTTCGAGGGGAGGCACTGTACCGCCCCAGAGCTATATGAATCGGACCCTCCTGAGGGGAATACCAATAACCAGTACATTGGGCCTGCAAAACCATATAGTATAGTTTGAAGTCAGGGGCTTGTAGCCACCTTGTTCGAATGGTCTGGTGAATCCCTCCCACTTCATCTGTGGGTCTCCAGTTCCTCACACATAATCGATTGTCAAGGATTGTAGCTTAACAAAGAACACCCGGCCAGACTCGTATGTTGATAAAGTAGTACAGTAGCTTGGGGACCACGATCATCTGACCCAGAGATCCAGCTTATCCGCCATTGTCAATAAGCATACCTCATGATTTTCAGCCAACAAGGAGCGATGTGTACGAGAAACCACTATGCCCAGATATTTTAACTTATATGGGACCCATCTGAATCCCATCAGGTCCATTGGGCCGCAAGTAGCATTGGTCAGCGGGAACAGCTCTGATTTAGATTACTTGATACGATATCCAGAATGGGTAGAGAACTTACAAATCTCCTCTGGTAGTGGAGCCAAATTTAGGGCTGGATTTCGTATATAAAGCAACGTATAGTCGGCATAAAGAGAAATTTGTGGTGGGCCCGCCATATGCAAGCCTCTATCAATATGTTTGAGTTGCATTATGTATGCCAGGGGCTCGATCGTGAGCACAAAGAGTAAATCAATATGTTTGAGTTGCATTATGTATGCCAGGGGCTCGAACGTGAGCACAAAGAGTAAAGGGGACAATGGGCAGCCTTGTCGCAAACCGCAACCCATCAAGAATGTAGGGGAGAGCATGCCTCCAGTGTGGAACCTGGCAGCTGGGCAAGTATATAGCAGATTAACAAACTGCAAGAAAAGGTCCCCCAAATCGCATCCGCTGGAGTACCGCAAATAAAAACTGTCAGGAGACTGAGTGAAAAGCCTTC
Organism: Ambystoma mexicanum; assembly: GCF_040938575.1. Taxonomy (NCBI): domain Eukaryota; kingdom Metazoa; phylum Chordata; class Amphibia; order Caudata; family Ambystomatidae; genus Ambystoma; species Ambystoma mexicanum. Next base: position 995,663,730 of record NC_090922.1, read on the forward strand.
TTGCCATCAAGCGAGGCAGCCACAGCTGATTGATTGATCGATCTGGGAGATGATGCTGAATAATCTTTGTAGATTGAATGCCATTGAGCGGCTGGGAATGAACCCAGATTGGTCCGGGTGGACCGAGTGCGAAATGCAGGGTAGGAGACGGGTGGACAGTAATTTAGCAAAAATCTTAGTATCCAAATTAATTAGGGATAGAGGTCTGTTTGAAGCCATTTCAGTAACTGGTCTGTTGGGCTTTAGTAACACTGTAATTAGCGCTTCCGAATGTGAAGGAGGTAGCCAACTGAGCCAGAAAGATTCCTCCCAACCCTCAACAACCTGGGGACAAGGATGTCATGTCATTAAACTCTTTGTAGAATTCTATGCCTAGGCCGGAGTGCCATGATCGCAGCTGTAATCTCAGAAGTCAGAGGTTGATTCAGAGCCAGCTGTGCCTCTTGTGGCACCGAAGGAAGTGGTATCTCCTGTGGAATAATTGTATCCATGCCAATGAACCCTACTATACCCCTTTGCGAATGGGGAAAGAAAACTGCTAAAAATGGAGGCGATAACCGCTGTGTGCGCCAAATCTGCAAAACTGCGCATGGTTCATAAACCTCAAAAGAACTGCACACCCTGACACATACAGGCAAAGTTGGGGTAAACACATGAATCAATGCTGTCACCTATCACCTGTCACCTTAAGCAAGGACACAGAAAGGCTAAAATCTGAAAATGCCATTAAAAATTCAGTCATTTTCCCAGTGAATTATTGGAAGGAAAAGTGTGCTGAAATCAGATTCTCCAGGCAGTCAGAGGATTCCAGGCCTCAATGCCTGAAAGCTGCTTAAGGAAATTGGCTGTCAAACCCAGTTTAAAGGTGTTTCTTTTTCTGGAAGAAATTGCAAAATGTGCCTATTTAAAGCAAGTTTGTGAAGGGCTTAATTCTTTTAAATGTCCAAATAACTTATAAACTTGCTTATTTTTATATGTGTTAAAGAAAAGACTTTATTGTGAAATCTTACAGTAACCCAGTGGAAGTAACTACTTAATTCTGATTGGGCAGTGCCTGGCCTGGGAAAGTTGACATCTCAGCTTGACACACAGGTCCGTGCTTAGAAACCTCTGGGTATTAAGCACGTTATAAATAACCTATAATAATAATAATAATATCACTCCCTTGAAAACAGGAAGCCTAATGGATCCTGCATATTGAGAACAAAGAGAGCCAAGAACAATGGCAAGCTGCCCAACTGATCTCTACAGGGGACCTTCCCTCTCCAGGAAGGGGACACACCTCCTTGATCAAAGGACTGGACAGCTGTTGCCTTGAAGGGGAGGTACAAAGAAAAAAAAACTTCTGTGACTGTTTAAATCCTTATTTGTGATTAAAGTTGAAACTCTTTAACTGAGCAACCTAAAGAGGGATACATCTGAACATTGGTAGACATTAACCTAATGTCAGGCTTTTGATTTGAAGACATTGATGAAACCTGTACCATTTAAGGGACCAAAGTTATGAAAAGATTCTCACTGTAGCAGAACGATTAATGTTGCAAACCTAAGATTTTATGCACATGATCCACTGATAAGTGCCCAGAGATGTACTGAATTAGAAATTATTAATCCAAACTGTTATGGTTAAAATTGATAAAAATTCGTAAAATGACAAAGACAACTCTCGCAAAGATGGGGATCGAATGTGAATATAGACAATCAAATATGAAATGTATGTATCCGCTTTTATTAGGGTACATAATCTTAGAAATGTACATTTGTGCAAAAGTTATGTTTTTGTCAAAATCAATGGGGGAGTTCCTAAATCCCATCGTAAAGATGACAGCTCTGTTCTGACTGCCAACCAAAACAAAGCATGTGCCTGCAGCCACTCACAGCCATGGGGGTATGTTTTGAAATTCTGCCCACACCATAAACTGGGGGATGTCATTTGACAGTATAAATATAACAACTTCACTACACATAGACACACTGCTTCCAGAACAACTCCAGATTTTTGCACACACCTTGTTCCAGAACTCTTCATCTTGTAGCTGACTCCAGACTTCTCTGAAGATCCAGATTTATTTTGCAGAATACAGACTTTAGCATTGCTGAACTCCTGCTAGCTAAACCCAATTTCAAACACCCAAAACTTAAAAGAATAATACTGATTCAGCTTGGCGTGCTACCATTAAGGCTTACCCGCTGAAACTTGCATCCTGTAATCTGCCGTGTCCAGTGACCAGAAGGGCCCATCCAAAACCCAGTCTGAGGTGCAGTCCCAATTGACCAGAACCGCGCTGCTGATCCAATCCCTCCAGAGGTGCCCTGCTGCCGGTAGATCTGACCCAATCCAATGACCAGAACCAAATATTGCATAGTAAAGGTTTGCTGCGAATTTGCAGTTTTCAAAAGTTTACATGTGTCTTTTTTCCCTTTTCAAAGTGCTTCTTCCATCCCATCATGATCTAAAGTGTGTACTGTTGTTTATATTATAGCTCATGTGTGTTAGGTCCTGTTTAGTGTTGCTTTCCTCAGAATGTTTCTCCATTTAAGCATTTTTGCACCCTTTTGCATTATTTTACAAACCAATTTTCACCTGTCAGTGTAAAAGTGTAATTTTCCAAAAACGGTTTTTCTCTTGTTTGGGGAGAGAAGATTGTATCTAAACTCTAGACCTTGTCTTTCATTCCTGATTACCTGCTGATTACTCACATCTGTGTAGGACTGCTCATTTGTATTTAAACAAAAAATTGCAGGGGGAATATTAACCTAAATGCTATCTGTTCACAAATGAAAACTGTTCTTTTTCCTGTGTTTTCTCTGCTGCATCATAATAAGTGAATTCAATTGCTTGACTTATATTCTGAATTGTGTTGTCACCGTTAGGTGATTGCTGTGCCATATATATATATATATATATATATATATAGATATATATAAAAACCTATGTGTGATGTGAATATTAAATCTGGTTCAGTGTGACCTGGGGGGTATTTTGAGATGGGTGTGATATGAGTGGTATATCATTCAGAATATTGAACTTATACACACAAATAAAATAAGGATTTCATTGCGCACTACATGCTGGGCGAGACCTGGGTGTGTGCCTGATAGAAATACTGATGGAATTCATCATTAATTGCCCCGGGGTTAGTAAGGAAAAGTCCAGAAGGTCCCCTGATCTCTGTGATATGCTGCACACCCCTCTCAGATTTAATAGCGCTAGCCACCCTATACCACCTTGCCCAAATGTGGTTATATAGCTGACGGACCTCCCTGTCTGCCAATTCCCTAAATTTCCATAAGTTACCTTTGATGAGGCCCAGTAATGCGCGGTTATGTGTGGTGCCATATTCCTTCTCAAGCTTCCTATGGTCTGACTCCACTCTATCCAGCTCTATTCTTGTTTCTTTCAGAGCACCCGAGGATATAGAGATCACCTCCCCTCTAACCCACACCTTGAAAGCTTCCCAAACTGTGGAGTGATATTGCACGGAACCCTAATTTCTATGGAAGCAAGCCGAAACCCCATTACGAAGTGTTTCTAGAAAGACCTGGTCTAGTAGGCATGTGGAAGACATGCGCCATGGTGGGTATGGAGCAGCTGGCCCATCCCAGAGTACTGTCGGTCTAATGGGAGATTGATCCGAGATTGTTCAGGGGTCAATCCTACAGTCCTTTATCTGTGCCATGAACGTGGCCGGAACCAGCCAGTAATCAATCCTGCACTGTGCATCATGCACCGACGAGTAATAGGTGTACTCGCGTATGCCAGGGTTGCGATCTCTCCATGCGTCGACTAAGTCAAGTTACTGCATAATATGCAAAATCATGCGGCCCGCATTTGTAAAAACACGCTGGGTAGTCCTCGAACGGTCAAGGACACAGTCCAGGATTGAGTTGAAGTCGCCTCCCCAAATAATACATGTGCTCCCCACACCCCTAACAGCATGCCCATTATCTGGGCATAGAACTCGGGTCACATGTATTGACCAATGTTGTATCTGTGCCAGCCAGTTCGCCCCACAAGATCACGTATCGTCCTTGTGGATCTACGCAGCGCTTGGCTTCCTGAAAAGGAATTGAGCGATGTATCAGTGTCATTGCTCCTCTAGATTGAGATGAGTAGTTAGTATAACACCACTGTGTGCCCCAGTTCATGGCAAACATTAAGCATCCCTTGGGCATGTGTCTCCTGGAGCATCACCACTTTTGGGGCCAGACGGTTAATGTATGACACCACCTTGCGCAACTTGAAGGGTTGGTTGTGACCACGGATGTTCCATGTCATGAATGAGATATTATTGTCTGTAGCGTCAAGTTTACATTATATGAGGGCCCAGACTTGCATGAGGAAAAACATAGGACAGCACTCCAGTGGGTAATCGAGAAACAGCACTGGTTTTTAATAATACCAAAACAAAACTTGTTAACCCCTGTAACCAGTAATTTACTTGTGTATCATTAACCCCCAACTTGACACACTTCCGTCCCGCCACCCACATCATCACCCCCAACTTGACGATGGACCCATATGAAAATAAAAAACAATTGGACATCCCCTGGGGTGCACCGTGAGCAGGGAACAATATTACCCAGAAGGCTACAATATCTGCAGCCGGCCCCAGAGCACGAGGTTTGCATATCCTTGTTTAGTAAAGGGGGAATAATCTGCATTGTATATGTCCATTATATCGGGATCGTTGTTGCGTGGCCATGTGCTGCGACCGCTCACTTCATCCCGCCTTGCAAGTGGCATGGAAATGGAGGCTTCTATCATACAAAACGGGGCACCTCTGGACGAATCACCATTGTCCACCTAATGCAGGCTCATCAGTACTTATCTCGTGTGCCCGGGGGCCACACGCACCAATAAACCCTCCGGGCCCAGCGTGGACCTCAATGGGTACATGTGCAGGATCACTTCACACATAATCAACAGGTCATCCCAGCACCGTCGTTGGTATAGTTCAACAAGGATTAAAGTTGTTATGATTTCACCCTCTGTGCCCCCAATGCATATATAAGGCAGTGGGCCTCATTACGACCCTGGAGGTACGGAGTAAACGGCGCCGTAAAAGGCGCCGGTGCCGTTCACTCTGTACCGCCGCATTACGAGTTCCCCTCGCGGGACACGGTAAGCACGCCTGGGAAAACCAGGCGTGCTTACTGGGTCCCACGAGGGGAAGAGGGAGCAAACAACGGGCCATCTCGTAATGGCCTGTTGTTTGCTCCCTCTCCCATTCAGCCGTATAGGGGCTGAAATGGGAATGGGGAAGGACCATGTCCGGGTCATTGGAGGGAGTAATTACCGGGCCTTCCGAACTCGGAATGGCCAGGTAAATCCTCATTCCGAGGATCCGGACCCCGACACGATTTCGGCGGCAGCCATGCCGCCAACCTCGTAATGAGGGCCAGTGTCTTCTTGGCGGGATAGTGTAGGGGAAAGGGGGAGAGGCTGGGGATCGACACCAGGTACCTGTCACCAGAGGGGGGCCATATAGTCACCCCGGGATCTGCCTGAGCGCTCCCATGTTTCCAAAGTCTGCTGGCTTCACAAAGAAGTGTGCGTGTCCACCATGTTGGATACGCAATTTTATCAGATACAGCAGTGCATAGGGGATTTGTCTCATGCGTAGCAGTCTTTAAACTGGAGCGTATGATTTACGCTTAGCTTGCACATTGGCAGAGAAATCAGGGTATATATGGATGTCGGAGGATTCATACCGCAGCGCTCCCTTTTCCCTGGCCAAGTGCAAAATGAGATCCCTGTCACGGTAGTTGAGAAGTTTAGCCATGGTAGTGCGGGGGACAGGAGCCAGCACTGATGCGCCCTTTCCACCAAGAAATGTGGTGAGAACTTTGAGGGGTCAAATATTGATTTCAATAGGTCTTCAATGAAGTGTTCCATCGGGCTCTTGCAGGCCGCCTCCAGAATCCCAATAATACAGATATTATTGCGCCTGGAGCACGATTCCAAGTCCTCACATTTATTACAGATCTTGCTGACCTCTTGTTGCAGCTGCGCTAAAACGCAGTCGTGCTTGTCAACTTTATCCTCTGCTTCACCAATCTGTGTTTTCGCCTCCGTTATACAGGCGCCCTCCTTCTCCAGCTTAGACTTCAGGGATCCAATAGTGGATACAATATCGTCTAGTTTCATATTGACAGCCATGAATCCATTTTCTATATCTGCCAGCAAATGGTCATCCCTAGTGGAACTAGAAGCTGAGGGTTGTTCATTGTCTGGTGCTGAGTCAGTAACGCCGGAGGATTTGGTGGGGGTGTTATTATAGGAGTGCATTGGGCCTTTCTTCTTGCCACTAGACCCTTTTGTCATGTTGCCTCTCTGCAAAATCTGAGCGTGGTGCGCTGCATGAGCAGGGACAATATTAAGTTCAAAGAGAGGTTATAGAGGAGGTCCGTGGCTGTAGGGGTGATGCCACAGTTGTCTACCAGCAGATGTCAACCTGTCTTAGTGGTGCTGTATCGACTGTAAAGCAGCTGGAAGGGCCCCGCCAACAGATCCGTATGTGGTAAAGGTGATATTCACACAATCATATTCAAAGGAGGACCTGTTCTCTCGGAACCAAGCTGGTATTATATGAAACGGGGTACCTCCTGAAGAACCTCTAGACCAGTAATCACTATTGTCCACCTAATGCAGGCTCATCAGTACATATCCCATGTGCTGGGGGCCACACGCACCAATAAACCCTGCGGGGCCCAGCGTGGACCTAAATGGCTACCTGTGCAGGATCACTTCAGACAGAATCAAAAGGTCATCCCATCGCCATCGTTGGTATGGTTCAACAGGGATTAAAGTTGTTATGATTCCACCCTCTGCACCCCCAATCCATACATAAGGCAGTGTCTTCTTGACGGGATAGTGTAGAGGAAAGGGAGGGAGAGAGGTTGGGGATCGACACCAGGACCTGTCACCAGAGGGGGGCCGCATAGTCACCCCGAGATCTCCCGGAGCACTCCCATGTTCCCAAAATCTGAAACAAATGGCTGGCGGCTCACGACACACCTTGCTCAGGTTAGTCCATGAGCGCTCGGCTGCTGGATAAAGCCAGAATGGAGCGTAATCTAGCGAGTTACTGCCCCCAACCACTGAGGCCAAGCCAATTGATTTCCACAAGGGGGCCAAAGCGCCCCACACTCACCTCAAGTCCCTGTGCAGTCTGGCGACCCTCCACCCCCAGCACTGGAGATGAAGGGGGAGGTGAAGCAGATGAAAAGGAGGCACTCCACCGGTGCCAGTCGCAGATGGTGGCGGTGCCCAGTTGGCGGGAACGAAAAGGAAGGTGGAACAGTTGACAAGCTGGAGCTCCCAAAACTCTGGTCTATTGGCCCAGGGTCAAGTAGGATCCCAGCGATGCTAGGAAGAGGCTTGCCCCCGAGCAAGGCACTGGGATCAGTAGGATAGGTTTGCTGGCAACATCACTGTCACGCCCGCACAGCCAGCAACTGGGTGCATAGGGTAGATCACTGCAGGCAGCCGGACAGGGGGCACAGGAGTGGGTCCAAATGGTCATCCACGCCGGCCCCACCAGCCGCACACCCGATGTTAATAATTCCGCACTCGCTGCAGTAGTGACCCAATGTATAGGGAAATCATCGGGGCAGGCACCTGTTCAGTGCGGCCACCCTATGAGCTTGACAGTAAAGTCCAGAGGTCCGAACGTGACTTCAGGGCAGTCCACAGCAGCGCCAATCCTGGTGGTATATGGATATGCGGCTCCCGTCAGGGATACCCACGCCACCCAATGCCCCAACCAGGCACCCCTCAGCAGGGTGAAGGCAGGTTGCAGCTGACCATGCAGGGCTGCGACCGACATCTCAGCCACATTCTAGTGTCGGAGAATGGAGACCTCAGGTCATGGGGAGGTTCCGCGAAATCGGCTCCACACCGGCCGTAGCTCTGCAGTCAGATGCCAATAGTAGTATGCAGGTCACAGGGTCCCATGGCAGGCCACAGCTATGCCCACCACTCCCGGAGTAGAACACCCCAATGGCGCCGGGCACAGAAGTGCGACACTCAGTCCTCGTATTCGCAAGCCGGCCCAGCCCGCAAATGCTCCCTGCTCTACACTCAGACAGCAGATCAGCATCAGTTTCAACTTGCAGATGTTATGTCACCTCCGCTACACTTGGCACTCATCGTTGCGTCATGATGGTGGATATTTGCTGGAGTTATTTAAGACTGATATGCAAATGAATATTCCTACTTTGTGAAAAGTACAGTGAGCTAAAAGCAATGGCTGCAGACTCTCAACGTGGGAAAAAACCACAGAACAGGTTATCATGCCACATTCTTTCAAGAGAGGGGCGCCTGCTACCTTGCTTGCATTTATGTATAGCATGGATAACAGCGGGCATCCTTGGTAATTGCCCGCTGTATTTTCCACGGTGAAGATATCTGTCTACGCGATTACACTCTGACTGTTGGGGAAGTGTACAGTGGCGTCACCCATCAGATAAAGCTCTACCCAAACCCAAAACTTTGCTGTGAAACAAGCAACCATTCCCAATAGACCGAGTTAAAGGCCTTGATGGCGTTGAGTGATGCCACCTCATAATGTTCTGTGCAAGGATTGGTTTAGTCAATGATATGTTGTAGTATATGGAGGTTCAGGGCATTGCTGCAATCTGGCATAAACACAGTTTGTTCCGTGTGTATCAAGGAGGTGATAACTTTAAGGAGAATCCTTAATTGTACGGCCCATACATTTTGCACTGTTAAGTTCAGCTAGTTGTCCCACTCCAGCAAAGAAATAGTCTATTGTAGTGTGTAGCTTGTGAGGAGATGAGTAAAGGGAATATCCTTTAGTGTTTGGGTGCAGTTCCCCCCAGACATCCACCAAGTCTAGGTCAGTTAATGTTGCGTTCAGAGCAACGGTAGCCATGGAGGGAGCACCTCAGGGGGGTTGAGGGGAGTTTTTGTCAAGTGCTGCATCTTTAACACAATTAAAATCTCCCCCCATAAGAAAAAGTATTTTGCGCCTTGTCACAATATGATTACATAGTATGCGTACATGGGTCGGGATCTAGTGATTTGTAAAATATGAATTCACAATGCATATTTCTCTGTGGTTAAGGTAACCCCGTAAAATTAAGAACCATCCATCCTTAGCCCTCACCACTTCAAGCGGTTGAAAAAGGCAGCTAAACATCGATCCATTTCAACACCCTTCTAGTGAATTTGGAGGATGTAGAGCCATAGCCCATCCCTCCCGAGTGGTTCAAGACCACCTCTTGGCCCTCAGCTAGTAGGTGAGTCTCCTGGAGTAAGGCAATGTATATTCTTTTACGTCGTAAGTAAGATTTCACCCTGTTCCTGCGAAGGTAAGAACCCAGGCCTCGCACATTCCAGGTTAATATTTTGACGTGAGCCTTAGTTGTGTTATATATATATGTGTATATATATATATATATACACAAAGGGATACAGGCTACCCCTCCCTTCTACCCCTATAGGTATGAACACTAAACAGTCCACTTTGACAGACGCCTAAAATTGGTCTGTATTTCACATCAAAACAGATCACCAAATTAACAGTAAAAAACTATTTTATTTGTCAACATATTGCTAAAAAAGCCTGATTTCAGGCTCAACAATATAACATAAAGAACAGTTGTTATAAGTATTGTTGTATGGACACCATATTAATAATCATATGGTGCTCAACAGTAGACATTTGAACCATGCTGTGAGGTTGTGAGGGGTTAGTGAACAGTAGTCACAATAGCTTAAGGAGGAGGAGATCAATACCCTCTCCTGAACCACAGAAGAGTCGAGTAGATCGATCCTCCCGCCATGGTTGGCACAGGCACCTGAGTATTATAAATACAGGAAACCACGTGGCAGCCAATGGGGGGAAGACGGAGTTAGGGAAGGGGGATGGACTGACAAAGGTAAGGAAGGGAGAAACAATATGCATACATGGAAAGACCTAACCTAAACACCATTAGACCTACCCAGCGGTTCCTGACTTAATACACTAATATTCTACCCCATCATACTCCACTGGGCCCTGACCTAACAACTTGACAAAAACCTGACACAATTCCCATGAACGCACAAAGCACATTACATTGAGCATGGAGGTTAGTGATTATGACTTAAATGCAACAAAACATGAATAAACACTCTTATTACTCTTGACATGTCATTGCGCAAGTAATTGGCACACACACATATAACGCGTCTGGAATGCTGAAGACTGAGACACATGTAACAGCCACAGAACATGGAAACATAACACTGCACATATTGGGCATATCTGCGTTTTGAGGCTATGGGGGCGTGTGCGCCAAAAACCTTTGTGAGCCTCTCTTGTCAGCAGAACATCACATGAATGAACTCAATCATAGCGTAATAAATGCTTATCTGTCAGGTTCTGCGAACATATAACACCCTTGGGTGGGAAAACAGGTGCTGAGCGCAACCTCACTCCACCCTTGGAGTATAAATGTTAAGAAGACACACACTTAACTGATTGCCCGGATGCCTCCTGAGGACGTCCGGACTCAAATGAAATGCAGCACAACTCAGTGTATGGTCGCCTCAATCACCGCCGCGACTCAAGTATAAACAGGTTCTTTTTCACACATCACAGCAAACATATGGAGCACTTAACTGGCTGCCCCGGACCTGAAGAAAGTCTGCATCCAAAGGCTGTCACAGCCGCGACCCGCGCCTCGGGTCTGCCCGCTTCACCATCAGTCTGCTGCCTCGCAGCCACCGCCCGTGCTCTCCAATGTTAATCATCAGCACCGGAGCACGGGCGGTTGGCCGTTTTAAACACGCCTCCTGATTACCAGCAGCTGGTGCCTGGCGCGCGTAGGGAACTGCACATCCTCCCAATGCCTACTGGGAAGTGTAGTTTCCAAACTTATTTATGACAAATACGTCTCTTTCTCCTCAACCTGCTCCTTAACCCCGGAAACCTGACAGTACCTCCTCTCCCGGGCTCTTCCCAGGAACTGCCTTGTTAGGATTTTGTAAGTGAAACAGTCTTACCAAGCGCAGAGCATCAACCAAACTTACAGGTTCCCAAGAGCAGTCTTCTAGTCCATAGCCCGCAAATTGGATCAAATACCACAAGCCTTGCCGTCTTCTTCTTGAATCCAACATTTTTTTCTACTCATACTCTGTCTGACCGTCCTTGTGGATGGCTGGAGGTCTCTGCACACGTGTTCCAGGCACTGCGGGTTTAAGCAAACACACATGGAATACTGGGTGTATCTTTAAGGTTGTAGGCAATCGTAATTTCATTGAACCTCTGACACACATTTCACAATTTCATAGGGTCCAATAAACTTGGGGGAAAATTTGCGAGATCCTATTAACGGCAAATTTCGCGCAGACAACCATACTTTATCCCCCACCTTGTATTGAGGGGCCTTCCCACTTTTCTTGTCTGCGTATATTTTGTATTGTGCTTTGGCTTGTTCGAGATTGTCTCGAGCCTTCTGTCAGATGGTCAGAAGCAATTGTCTTCTGTCTTGGAGTACTGGCATGTTTGTCACCTCAGGTAACTGTTCCGGCAACATTTCCTTTACCTGCCCATACAAACACTCATTAGGAGCCATCCTCAGTGATGCATGTTCCATATTATTGTAAGTAAACTCAGCTAACCATAACACTTGAACCCATGACTCCATGCCTTCATGTAAATAACAGCGTAAATATTGTTCAAGTGTCTGATTAACTCTTTCTGTCTGTCCATCCGTCTGAGGATGATAACTAGTGGACAAGGCACAATTGATTCCTAGCATCTGACAGAAGGCACGCCAAAACTTAGATGTAAATTGCAGACCCCTGTCGGGTACGATACTACGCGGTAATCCGTGTAGCCGGACCACATGCTGCAGAAATAATTCTGCTAACTTCCCGGCCCCTGGAATTCCCCGACAAGGTACAAAATGAGCTTGTTTCGACAGGTAGTCCACCACCACCCACATGGTATCATACTGATCATCTGCAGGCAAGTCGGTGATAAAGTCCATAGATATATGCATCCATACTTTCTCCGGAGTAGGCAGTGGTTTAAGTAGCCCTGCTTTCTTGGTGTGATCAGCCTTACTTTGTACACATGTTTCACACCTTTGCACATACTTATTTACATCCTGTCCCAAATTGGGCCACCAGAAATATCTCTCTAACGGAGTCTGTGTCTTTTTACTGCCTGAATGACCTTCCAAAGGTGAATTATGGGCAAATATAATCGTCCATCATAATAGGGAAGCTTATCTCTGAAGGTTTCCAAAGGATCATTCACTCCCCGGTCCAGATTCTTTTGTTTCTTCATTTCTTGTTTCACTTGCTTTAATAACTGAGTCACCACAGCTCCCACCACCTTTTCCACAGGAATTATAGGTTTTACCTCAGTCACCATATTCTCAAGATTTTGCTGACGAGATAAAGCATCCGCTTTTCCATTTCTTTTCCCAGGTCTGAATGTCACTACAAAGTTAAACTCATTGTAATATTGAGACCAAGGTAGTTGCCTGGGACTCAAGGTATGGGCTGTCTTGAAGAACTGTAAATTATTATGGTCTGTTACCACTAGCACCTGGTGTTTGGCTCCCAATAAGTAATGCCTCCATTCCAGAAAGGCCGCTCTAATGGCTAATAGTTCTGTATCTGTGATTGAGTAATTTTGCTCACATTGAGTGAGTTTCCATGATTAGTAAGCCACTGGATGCCAAACCCCTCTAGATCCTTTTGAGATAGTACCGCCCCTGCTGCCACATTTGATGCAATGCATCAGTTTCCACTTGAAACATCATCTCCAGATCAGGATGCCGTAATACTGGTGCTGACGTGAACGCCTTCTTCAATCCCTGAAAAGCCTCATCAGCTTCTGAATTCCAACAAAACCTTGTGGCCTTTCTTAATAATTTCGTTATAGGTGCCACCGTTTGTGAAAAATTGGTAATAAACCATCTATAGAAGTTAGCAAAGCCCAAAAAAGATTGAATGTCCTTAACACATTGGGGTGTGGGCCAATCAAGAACTGCCTGTACCTTATTTTTATCCATGATTATTCCTTCCGGAGTCAGTATAAAACCCAAAAATTCCACCTGTGTAACGTGAAAGGCACATTTTTCTAATTTTACATATAACTGATAATCTTGCAATGTTTTCAACACAGCCCTCACATGACTCACATGCTGATCTTTTGAAGGGGAATAAATCAAAATGTCATCAATATACACAATAACAAAAATGTCCATAAACTCACTCAAAACTTTCTGCATAAAATACTGAAAAGCTGCAGGAGCATTACATAAACCAAAAGGCATAACCAAATACTCAAATAATCCAAACTTAGTCCGGAATGCAGATTTCCACTCAACCCCCTCCTTGACACGAATCAAATGATATGCTCCACGTAAATCTAGTTTGGTATACACCACTGCTGCTTTTACCTGATCCAATAGTCCTGAAATTAAAGGCAGTGGGTATCTATTCTTTACTGTCACCTTTTTCAAAGCACGGTAATCAATGCATGTCCTTAGAGTTCCTTCTTTTTTAGGCACAAAAAACAATGGGGAAGATACTGGTGAAGTGGAGTGTCGAATAAACCCCTTCTTTAACATATCATCCAGGTACTCACGCAAATAGTGATTTTCTGTTTCTGTCAATGCATATATTCTGCCACAAGGCAATTTGGCCCCTGGTTCTAACTCAATTACACAATCATAGGGTCTGTGGGGTGGCAATCTTTCTGCTCCTCCTTTATCAAAAACATTCACAAACTCGCAGTATTGATCAGGAATCTCCATCCCCACAGCACCCACAACCTGGGATGCAGATGGCTGTTCTGCCAAAAATAAAGCAGGGCCCAACTCCCCTTCCATATGACATATACATTCCTGACTCTCAAAAAAAACCTCCCGAATAACCCAATCAATTCTTGGATTATGTTGTGTTAACCAAGGAGTGCCTAAAATAAGGCCAAACTGAGGTGCTGCTATCAAATCCAGTACAATCTGCTCCACATGTCCTGATCCACACCTCATTCTTAAAGGTTGAGTTTGCTGACAAATGGGCCCTGAAATTAAAGGGGAACCATCCACGACTGCACCCATTCCACCTGTGTCTTCTCTCTTAATGGTAACCCCAACCTCCTAGCTAAACTAATGTCAATGAAATTCCCCGTGACCCCAGAGTCCACCATAGCCGACACCACCTGTTTAGTACATGCAAAAAATAAAGTTACCAAGAGATCCAAATGGGAATTACCCTTTTGTGTAGTATTTGCTACCCAAGTGGGGAACCTTCCTACCACTGAGCCTGACACCTGAGTTCCCCCTAAAACCGGCCCGGTCCTTTTCCCAACTCCGCCTTGCTCCTTTCTCCACCCGTTACCTTTTTTGGTGTGTTTGGACAAGTGCGGATATAATGCCCTGGTTGTCCACAATACAGACACAAATTATTGGCTTTTCTCTGCTCCTTTTCTTCTGCCGGTAGAGGTCCTCTAACCCCTTCGATCTGCATGGGTTCTCCTTCACTGTTTCTATTTATTTTTCCTCTATCCAATCTTGCAAAAGGTACCACCTCCGTTTTTTTCCTGTCTCCCTTGCGCTCATTCATCCTATGATCCAATCTTAATGCCAAATCAATCATGGCCGTACACATACTAGGCTGGGGCTCCAACTGTCCCATGGCATCTTTTAATTCTTCTCTTAACCCTTGATAAAACAGAACTATCTGTTTGTTTTTGGGCCAATCTGTCTCAATGACCAACCTGTTAAACTGTGTTACATACGACACCAAATCTCGTGTACCCCGTTTTAACGCCAAAAGTTCCTTTACTTGGGCTAACGAAACTTCCCTACGGTCAAACAAACGGCCAAATTCCGCCAAAAAATTGTCCCAATGATATAATAAAGGGTCATCCTTCTGCACCAACGGCATCGCCCAAGCTGCCGCATCCCCGGTTAAATATGATATTACAAATGCGGTCCTAGCTTGGATAGTCTCAAATGCTGAAGGTTTACACAGGAAAAGGGGGATGGACTGACAAAGGTAAGGAAGGGAGAAACAATATGCATACATGGAAAGAGTTAACATAAACACCATTAGACCTACCCAGCGGTTCCTGACATAATACACTAATATTCTACCCCACCATACTCCACTGGGCCCTGACCTAACAACTTGACAAAAACCTGACACAATTCCCATGAATGCACAAAGCACATTACATTGAACATGGAGGTTAGTGATTATGACTTAAATGCAACAAAACATGAATAAACACTCTTATTACTCTTGACATGTCATTGCGCAAGTAATTGGCACACACACATATAACGCGTCTGGAATGCTGAAGACTGAGACACATGTAACAGCCACAGAACAAGGAAACTTAACACTGCACATATTGGGCATATCCGCGTTTTGAGGCTATGGGTGCGTGTGCGCCAAAAACCTTTATGAGCCTCTCTTGTCAGCGGAACATCACATGAATCACAAACTCAATCATGGCGTAATAAATGCTTATCTGTCAAGTTCTGCGGACATATAACACCCTTGGGTGTGAACACGTATCTTAATGAAAAGAGGTGCTGAGTGCCACCTCACTCCACCCTTGGAGTATCAATGTTAAGAAGACACATACTTAACTGACTGCCCGCACGCCTCCTGAGGACGTCCGGACTCAAATGAAATGCAGCACAACTCAGCGTATGGTCTCCTCAATCACCGCCGCAACCCGAATTTAAACAGGTCCTTTTTCACACATCACAGCAAACATATGGACCACTTAACTGGCTGTACAGGCGCCTCCACGGCAGCCCCGGACCTGAAGAAAGTCTGCATCCAAAGGCTTTCACCGCTGCGACCCGCGCCTGGGGTCTGCCCGCTTCACCATCAGTCTGCTGCCTCGCCGCCACCGCCCGTGCTCCGGTGCTGATGATTAACGTTGGAGAGCACGGGCGGTGGCGGCGAGGCAGCAGACTGATGGTGAAGCGGGCAGACCCCAGGCGCGGGTCGCAGCGGTGAAAGCCTTGGTTTTAAACACGCCTCCTGATTACCTGCAGCTGGTGGCTGGCGCGCGTAGGGAACTCCACATCCTCCCAATGCCTACTGGGAAGTGTAGTTCCCAAACGTATTTATGACAAATACGTCTCTTTCTCCTCAACCTGCTCCTTAACCCCTGAAAACAGTGCCTTTATGTGTTGTTGTTTTTCAATACATATTACAAGTCAACACTGTTGGTGTTTCCAGCATAAGATGAGAGTGAACAGCTGTTGATGTATCTCTTTGTATGCTTTCGTCAGGACTGAACTTTCTTGAGGTGGGGGTCACAAGGGCAGTGCATGAGCAGTCGAGATGGGTCCGGACCGGGCCGGTTATCAGGGTGGCCTGGCAGTGCCAGTGTAAGTAACTGAGGGAGCAGTAAATCCCTTCAAACTGGGTCGCGTACCTTAAAGTGTCCATAGCTGGCGTTGCGTGGCTTCCTTTACGGGCCAAATTACTCCTTTCTCAGAGCGCAGACAGTAGGCAGCATTCCAACACTGCAGTGCCACAAACCAGCACTGAAGTAGCAAGGATGTAGACCCGCTTTCCGGGAGAGTTTTTGTTTTGAAGCACCGCAACCAACCACATTCGCTGCATGTCTCTGTCCTGATGGCAGAAGGGCGCTTGTCCCAGTCAGCGCACAACGAAGCACTGCAGGTCGAGCCGAAGGATTAGCACAGCCGTCTGTTCCGGCCGCTGTTTCAGCTGACCAGTTTATTCAGCAAGCAAGGCCTATGGGGGGAGTACTTCGCCTGTTATCATAACACAGCACAGCAGTGGGAAGCCTCACAAAGTTGTTGTGGCCGCCATCTTGGGACACACAGGACCCGGGTTTTGGGTCAAATCTCTCGGGGTTCTTGGCTCGGATTCTTGTTGGGTGAAAAGTGTTGTGTATAGGCACCGGTTTCCCCTGTAAGGGGATGTCGCTTGGCGCAAGCAAACTTTGCTATAGTCGCTGTTACAAGGATCTAGCAAAGGATCGCAGTGGGAGCTCCGAGCAGTCACAGCCTTACTGCATGAGCTCAAGACACGCCCCCAGGGTCACACCCTATAATTTATGGGAAAATGCCCTTATATTCCCCACATATGGAAAAAGGAACACCTATCCTTCATTCTGCCAGTGGTTGACGCCCTTCTAAAAAACAAAGTTGGCTATAGAAGTTGTCCCAGTGCACCTCTGGGGCTCTGGAGTGTACTCTAGATACTTCATTGTGAGAAAAAAAGTCCAGAGGTTGGAGACCTATGCTAGATCTCTGGAAGCTCAAATTCCTAAAGTCCCAAATATTTTGCATGGTTACACACATTCTAGACCAGCTGGAACAAGGAGACTTCCTCTCCTCGCTGAACTTGGAGGATGTGTACTTCCACAGCCCCATAAATCAGCAGCACGGGCGTTTCCTACACTTCATAGTGCCCACCTCGGGTGCAAAGGCATCTACGTCTTCCCTTACCTGGACGATTGGCTGGTGGCCGCTTAATCCTTGCCACTAGCAACATACCACACCAAGGAGACCATCCAGTGTCTAAAACCTCCGGGATTCTCCAAATTTCTGAAATCTTGCCTATAGCCTACTTGGAGCTCACTGTTCCTAGGCTCATGCCTCAACACCTTAGCATGTCTTGCCACCCCCTCAGGGGACAGGGTCAACTCCATTCTACACAAGGTCCAGTGACTGTCTACATTGAAAATAGGATCCGTCCGCTTCAAGTCTCTATTTGAGATAATGTCCTCATGCATCCCTTTTGTCCTGCACTGTAGGCTCCATATGAGGCCTCTTCAGGAATTCCTTTGCGCCCGCTGGCAACCAGTGACAGGGTCCTGAGAAAACGGGCTTCTCCTCTCACCACCTTTCCGTATTGCACTCCAATGGTGGAGTCACTGCAACAACCTTGTACAGGGTGCTCCCTTTTGTCTTCGGTACACCAGGCTACAGTTACCACACATGCCTCCCTAGAAGGGTGGGGATCCCACACAGAACATTTCCATGCCAGCGGTCTATGAGAACCAGAAGACAAAGCCCTTCACATCAACGTCCTGGAGTTGAGGGTGGTGTTTTGGGCCCTGCAGTCCTTCAAGCACCAGCTTCACGGACAACACCACCACATGTTCTACAACTGGAAACAGGGAGGAACCTGCTCTGCAGTCTTGTCTGCAGAAGCACAAGCACTGTGGTACTGGGCAATAGCGCACAACATATTTCTCATCCCCTTCCACCTACAGGGGATTCACAATACCATTAGGGCTCCCTCAGCAGGGAGCTGCGGTCCTGGTATGAGTGGGACCTTCATTATAGCCAAGTTCTCCATCTCTTCGCGCAGTGGGGACGCTCAGCGATCGACTTGCTTGCCACAGTAACTAAGCTGTAAGTTGTCATATGCAATGCGCCCAGTTACCCCTGTGTCTGGTGCGCAATACAAGTAATAAAACAAACAAACACCGCGGCCAACACCAATTGACACAGTTTGCCAGTTGGTATCCCCAGACAGGCACTCTAGGGGATGCGTTCTCATTCCCATGGGAGGGACTGTTCCGCTATGCCTTTCTGCCAATTTCTCTACTCCTTCTAAATGTTCTCAAACAGAGCTCCTGCAAAAAGATTCTGGTGGCTCCGGCATGGCTGTGCCAAATTTGGTACTACGACTTACTTCACCTGTCAGAGGCCCCTTACATCTAACTTCCTCCTCGTCCCAACCTGCTCTCAAAGATGGCGGTTCAGTGCTGCACCACAATCCAGCGTGCCTCAACTTGACGGCTTGGCTCCTGCAGCCTTAGAATTTTGGGCATATACCATTGCCGCCAGAATGCAAATACATTCTTGCCAAGGCTAGAGCATTCACTCTGTCATGGTATAAGCACAAATGGAAGCGTTTTACAACCTGGTGTGCATCCCAGCAGCTACACCCGCTTTCGATCCAACCCGCTCAAATCTTGCCATGCCTCCTATCTTAGGCGAAAGCAGGCCTGGCACATTCATCCATCAAGGTGCATCTGGCAGCCATTTCCCACTACACACGCGCCACAGATCAATCTTCTCTGTGGTCACAAAGACTCATAAAAGAGTTCCTCAAAGTACTGTTCCGAGCGTCTCCCCTCCCGCCCCTGTACAGGTCCCAGCTACAGCTTGGGAACTAAATGTTGTCCTGTACAAATTAATGTGCCCTCCATTTGAGCCTCTGCAAAAATTCCTCTCTTGGAAAACAGCCTTTGTAGTCGACATTACCTCTGCAAGGCGAGTAGGAGAGTTGCAAGCTTTATCCTGGAAACTACCATACCTAACTTTCCACCAGTCCAAGGTTGTTCTCCGAACTAACACTACATTCGTGCCAAAGGTCCCTTCAGCCTTTCACCTGAATGAACTGCTACTAATACCTTTGGCTCTCCTTCATTGAAGCAAGCATTGCACTTTCTGGATGTTGTACGTGCCCTCAAGTTGTATATAGCTCTCACTAAAGAATTCTGCCAGTCATCCCAAATATTTTTGGCTTTCGGACCTGTGGGCAAAGTCCTAGTAAAGTCCATTTTCAGGCGGCTATCTGGGTGTATCACACATTGCCATTAACTGGCCAACAGGCCCCTGCCAGAAGACAGAGAGCACCCTCGACCAGAGCCAAGGCTTCTACCACGGCCTTCCTGTGCAGTGTCCCTCTGCTCAACATCTGCACAGCAACCATCTGGACGTCTGTCCATACCTTCACAAGGTTCCACTGTATCGACCCGGATTCCACGGAGGAGTCCTGGGTCGGGCAGGCAATACTATGCAACCTATTTGCATGAGGTGATTGTTCCAGAGGGGAGTCCAATTGCTTTTGTAGAGCTGTTCCGCCTCCTATTGGTTGGGGGAATCCATAGAGAAAAAAAATGAATGGCATATTTGTTCGCCTTTCGGCTGAATGACATTTTCGAACTGCTGAACATTTTGAATAAATATCCCATTCAGTGCTATTATAGTGAACAAGCGGAGCGAGGGTGTCCCCCACACCCTTGTTCATTACAATCGCATCGGGGCTATTGGGGTGTCCCCCCGCTCCATAATAAATCAAGTAAAAAAAAGGACATTGCAGCGCTGATTCCCATGCACGTTGGTGAAGGGAACCGGCGTTCCAGCGGGATGGAGGAGTTGGCGGCACACAGCGAAGGGTGCCGCCAAAAGGTAAGTAATGGGGTGGGTAGGGGTGGGGGGGCTGCATGTTACCAGAAATGTCTGCGGGAGAAATAACCGAAAGTCATTTTAGTTCAAATGACTTTCGTTTTTTTCTCCCTCTGACATTTCTGATACGATTAAATTATGGACAACCTTGGTTGGGTATATGTACTGCTGTATAATCGTATTCAATGAGCATGTGAATACATGAAAGATCCAATACTGGAGAAGAAACAAGTTACTTATGTGTAACTCCTGTTCTCCAGCATTTGTATCTTTCATGGATTCACATGTGACCCTCCCGCCCACCCCTCTCTAGCTCTTCTTGGTTCCTACTGCCACATTACATGCGCTTCCAAATATGAAGATGGCCACCAGGGGTGGTTAAGGAGGACCAATTTCATTGGCTGGGGCAGTATGACCCAAAGGGACTCTGACTACAAATGTGACACGCAATTAGAAGCTTTAAAGCTAAAGTGCTTTAATATTACTGAGGATTTCCAGCCTGACTGCGAATATTCAGTAGGCATGTCAATCCATGAAAGATACCAATGTGGAGAACAGGAGTTACAGGTAAGTAACTTGGTCCATCCAAGAGAGATGACCACAAGGCATCTTCTGGCTCAAATGTAGTAAGAACTTTAAAAAAGAACTGTTTCCTCCCATCCGAACATGCTTATAGAAAGGCGTGGGAGGAATTTCAAAATCACATGGTAGTTATTATTTCTAAAGCCTGAAGGCATGACTTCGGTGATGTCTGTCTACTGCACTTGTGTCAGCCGGTAGAGATCTTAAAAGGGGTAGTAGCCATATGTTCTCTAGTTAGGCTTGGGTATCCACCAATGGGATTGATCCTGAGGTTTTGGCACTGATGGTGGTCAATTTACCTGTACCCTTGCCTGGCCAGTTACAACGGACTATACCCTCGGACCGGTTATTTGAGTCTGTGCAGGCCATCTTTGATGAGAAAAGGGACCCTGCTTCTTTTGGGCTGGATCCCCACTTAGGAGTGGACCAGAGACTGCTCCCAGATGGTATGGCTGATATTGGTATTTTAAAATTGATAACAGATCTTCATGATGCCGGTAGCCTCAAGACTTCTCCGAATCTCAAAATACAGCAAGCACCTCGTTATGGCTCCCAAATACCGTACAGGAAGTTTGAGAATGTGGTAGCTGCTTTGGGCTGTCGGTCTAAACAGCTAGTTCGTTTCAGCTCCCAGGCTTCTTGTATAAAGGCCCTCTGAATGAGACTGTGTGATGCCAAACTAGAGAACATATGGCTACCCCTTTGAAGATCTCTACCAGCTGACACAGGGGCAGAGACCAATATCACCGAAGCCGTGCCTTCAGGCTTTAGAAATAATAACCACCACGTGATTTTGAAATTCCTCCCACTGAATGAGACTGTGTTGCCATTCAAAATTCAACACCGCTATAGCTGACGCAGTCCTTGCCCTGTGGCAAGCGCCTTGCCCCACACCCATGGTCTGCAAGGAACTCTCTAAAAAGAACAAGCATTCACCAGTGGGCCATTGGTTCCTTTTGAGACATACTTTTCCAGAGGGCCTTGTGGTTATTGTGACCATGGCCAACCTGAATTCTATTATCTACTTTGGGTCTTATCCTGGACCGGGACAGAAGGATCGATGTACTGGCTGAAAAGGTTTGGGCCATGGACCTGAAGGTTGTAAATGCCTCTAGTGCTCTGGTGAAACTTTCTCATGTTTTGTAGACTGCCGTTTTGGAAGCCTTGGCCAGGTGCTGCAAGCAGCTTGCCATGGACGCTCGATAGTGATGTAATTCGGATGCAGATGATTCCTTGGCTGAAATCTCCAGGGTTTGCACTGGAGGTACAATTGAAATTGCTGGGCACGTCATTCGATGGAGTTAATTTGTTTGTAGCGAAGGATGAAGAATCTCTTGAGAGATTCAAGCAACCTAGATTGGGTGGGGTGCACATGATAAATGGCCTGTCTCAAGATGGCCATCTTCCTGCCTTGATTCCTTCCTTTTGAGGGTCAGACCTTCTGCCGCAGTCCAGGCGTGGCTGCTGAGAAGTTAAGATATGATGGCTGGGGGCTCAACAATGAGATCATTGAGGTGTTACTGTCCACACTCGAGCCTGCTACGAGGTCTATGCATGCAGGTGGAGGGAATTTGAAAGTTGTTGCAAGGGTGAGGACCTTTTGTCATGCCCTACCTCCTTGCTTTTGGAGTTTCTGTTGTTTCTGACAAGCCAGAGGCTAGAAGAGTCTATAGGCAAGGGTTAAGTTGCTGCCATTTCCATTTTAAAGAGGTCTCTGGTGCAAAGCTAGTGTTTCATTTATTTTTATTTTTTTATTTTTTCTGTTCGTTTTTATTGCACAGTTCTTGACATTTTACAAATGTTTCCACAAATGCAGGTTTAGGTTTACCATTATTATTGACAGTGGACCTAGCTTCGGGAAGCAATGGATCACTTTACAAGCCATCGGAGGAAATGTAAAGTGAGAGAAGCAGCCATAAAATGTGTTCCATCTTGGGACCTTAATCTGCTTCTTTTCTTATGCGTTCCTCTTTCAATTCCATGCATTCATGGCATCTTCAGCTTCCCACGCTCTTAAAACTATCTTCTTAGAGCTATTATGTCTACTAGACATTTGAGTGAGGTGTAAACTCTTTTATGTCAGCCCATTTATATTCAATTCTTGAAAGATTAGGCCACTCTTCGAGTCACAAATGTATTTTTCCTGAATGTTACTTTGGACCTCCAGTTACTGTTTTACCACCTCCCGCGCCTTCTATGAAGGAAGAAGGGTTTCAGAGGCTAGACCACGAGGGGTTTGACTTTTTATGTGGTTCTGACAACTTCTTTCCATGAGGATGATCTGCATTTTGTATCCTTCTCAGGCTTGGAACAAGCAAATTTTCATGTTGGATAGTGCTCTTCATTGCAGAGTGCTATGAAACAGCGAAGTGCCATGACACTCATTTAAATGGAGGGATGGTGGTTATGTTAGCCTTGCAGATGGTGGTGCTACTGGTAGAAATTTGCCAGGTAGCAAATTGGTCCTCTCTGCATACATTCTATATACACTGCTGTTGGTAGTGGAAAAGGCTGCTATGGTAGAGCAGTTTAACAGAATGTATTCCTCTACATACTTCACTTTCAGCCCTCCTTGTGTCCTGTACTGCTTTAGGTGTCTATATAGATGAGTCCATCCATTAACAGGGAAAAACTAATAGGTTGTAATGTTCTTCATATGGATTGGCTTAGGTTCTCAAAACAAAGGCAGTTCAAAATGTGGAGTCAAACCGATCATTGTTTCAAAAGCGGTGTGCTGCCTTTGTTTTGCTTATTGAAATGGAATTTCTTTGCAGTTGTTACTGCTGCAAATTCTCCTGATGCCAGGGTTCCCTCAGCTGCTGAGGAAGGGATGAGAAAGGGGAGAACTGAGGTAATTTGGCATAGTGTGTGGAGATGTTCGTTGAGCTTCCCTGTGCCCCTTTGGTGAAATTTTCCAAGAACAGCTTGCGCTGGAGAATATCTATCTACCTGCATGAGGAATCTGTGGGAGGAGAATTCATAGGAAAAACATCACTGGTAGATCATTCTTCTCCAGCATTGTATCTTTCATAGAATCACATGCTGTTAGAGGATATCCAGTCTGACGATGGGAAAATATTCAAACATTAAGGCAGTTTACATTTAAAACTGCAGTCACTTTTAGTGTTCTCTTACAGTCGATTTGGGTCATTTTGCCCCACAGCCAATACACAGAGACTCTCTTAGCTCTATCCATGGAGGCCAACTTCTGATTCGTTAGCGCACATTTAAGTGTTGGGAGTCCTCTGAAAGTTCTCATCTTCATTTGACAATCTATGCACTTTTTTCTATCGATTTCATCAAAATTTTGATAAGGCTCTGAGTTCTTTCCTATTGTGGTGTTTGGGAGTGTTTTACATCCCTGGTGTTCCCTTGATAGGCAAACCTTTGCCACCTCAGGGTAGAGATCCCACCATGACTGATCATGAGCCAAAGTCTTAGAATAGCCTCTTTAAGTCATCCTCCACCTGCCACTAGAAGAATATCTACGTGAAAGACCAGCACGGGGGTTAGGGGCCGAGACCACCGATGGTGAGATGCGGTATTCCTCACCCCTTTTCGAGTACCGATGAGCCATACTATTTTTCAGGATCCTCCAATGTTCCAACTCCCACCACTTTCTACACAAACACTGTGCCGGGGAAGAGGGTGACTGAGAGTAAAGAGGCTAACCCTTATAAATCTCATTGGACATGTGCCGCTAATCGGGTCAAGCAAAGTCAGGCACTTGACTTTAATTACCTACATCTGATACCCATTGGCTTTCCCCACACGGATAAAAGGAGGAACATAGAGACATACTCTGAGTAAGGTGGAACACAAGAAGGAGCAGAACTTCTGGGGCTAAGGCAGACTTACTTCAGCAGAGTGACTGACAGAGGGATGACAGAAAAGGGTAGAGAAACCCAGGAGATCCCTGCAGGAGGTTGCTGCCTCAGAAGAGCTGTGAAAGATACACAGAGAAGGCCATAACCCAAACAAGAACAATGCATTGTGTTTCAAGGGTGCCAGTGGCCCTCCCGGGTGAACAACATAGTTGGGATCATGAGGCCAAGCCTGTGGTATTAACCTTGACATGTGAATTAAAACCGCAAAGACAAGAAAGGAATGCACACAGCTGGTGAGTTGGCGAGCGACATGAAAGGCCTTTGTGTGTTAAGGAAAGATTGAGGGTGCAACAGTATATCTCACAATTGAAGGCTGCATGCGTGTGGTTGAGAAGCGAAGGATGGCGGACCTGTGGGGACTTTAATTTACTGATAACTGTGAAGCCAGTGATACAGAGTAGCGGAGTGGTGTGGCGAAAGGAAGTAGCCCACTGGAAAGTCTCAGTGAAAGGTGAAATGTTTTGTTATAAAGTGACAAAGTGAAAGTGCTAAAATGCGTAATGATCAAGATTAACCCCACCAAAAAGGGAAGTGAAAAGATGAATGTTTAACGTTTGTGCTTGTGATACTGAACTACCCAGACCAAGAGACACTGGAGCTTATAACACAAGAGTCTGAGCTGAAGGGAAAGTCAAAGGGGTCCTGTGAAGGTCTATATTAAAAACCTTGCACATTTGAAAGTCTTCGACATCAGGAAAAGGCCCGAACCTGGCTGAGGGAGACCGAAAGTGTGATATATTAGGGGAAGGGAACCCTAAAGAATGTGAATTAAGCTTGGGGAAGGGGCCCCCTACAAGTACTGTGCTTGAAAGGTCTGAGCTCGACCGAGGGAGACCTACGTGAATTTTTGTTGAACTGTGAAAGAACTTTTAAAAGCTGGAATAAGTGACTTTAACATTAAAGGCCAAGCAGGCCTTGGTCCACATTTTGAACTGCCTTTGTTTTGAGAACCTAAGCCAGAGTGTGTCATCCTGTTCACGGGGACCGCCTTACTCTGTGCTGTCCAACGTGGGAAGGAGAGCTGTCTCAGTCATATTGATTCTTTATGTTTTGACACTGATTTTACTCTGCATACATATTCCCCTTTACACACGATTTGTATAAGAGATAGGACAGGCATTATGTTCTGTTAGTATAGGCAATCTTTGATTTGACAGACTGACTAGGACTGTGTTTCTTTTTTATTTGATGGTAGAGGCTACTCCCTTCCTAACTATAGGGTAAAGCAAGAGTTTTTCCAAAGCCCCGAAAAATGTAATATATGGTTTGAAATTGTATCTCTTCTGTCAGTGTCATACTTGTGATATCATGCCTCCCTTACAACAAGTGGCCAGGGAAAGGCCATTGCTTTCGAATCCTGACCCTCGGGTGGTAAAACGAGGGAGGATCTTCTGAGTGGAGGGTCCTTAAGGTATGGAAGTGAGACATACACAGGCAAGATGCAGTATCCCATATTATCCCATCAGGAAGAAAACCCTATTCCAGAAGTGATTATGGAACATTGTTCCCAATGTTCCATTGACTCAGAAAATGACAGTAAATATAATAAGCCTAAACATGTTAGAAGTAGGAGTAAAATGACTAAGAGTAAGCTGGGCGAGACATGGTATTCCCCTTTTCCTAATGACAACCAACATAACCCTTTCCCAACCTTTGTGGGATATTATAAGCCAATCCCCCTCAATCTCCCACATATAACACCTGACAGTACTGAGACAAAGAAGAGACCGTCAAGAGCAGTGAAGATGACTTCTTTTCACCACTTTGGTACTGGGACAAGGAAGATGCACACTAAGAGTTGTGAGGGTCAGAAATGTCCCCCTGATTATGGTCAAGCAGGACTAATGCGTCAGTCACACCTGCAGCCTGTCAAGTGGCTCCGGGTGTATAAACAGAAATCAAGCAGCCAGAGGAAATGAGAAGGAGCACAAGATGGGGAGCAACGTGCAAAGAGGCAGTCATGGTTGAACTGGAGCAGCGCAAGCCAGGACGCGGGTAAGACACCCAGCAGACTTGGGGGACATGAAGAAAGTGGGCCGTGTGACTTCCCCCAAGCCTGGGGACTTCCAGACTCCTGAACGGGCAGCAGGAGCTGCCGTGAAATGGAGCAGAGAGGACACTGACCGGATGCAGACCGAGGCACTGGAGCTGCCAGCGTGCGGAGAAAAGCACAAGGCAGGTGAGCAGAGCTTGCGCTGGTAATGTACAGAAGGCTGGGGAGTGTCAGGAGGGCAGAGAGCTCTGGAACACTCCAACAAGACAGCGAAGGAACTCCGGTCTACAGTACAGACACAACAATATGGTTTTTGAATACCGAGCTAACGAGAAACGTTACTTTGAACCAGAAAATGCTAATTGAAAAGGGAGGGTGTTATTAGTGGTGTACTATCTCAATATTGAATCTAACATAAAAATAAGCATTTCAGTTGTGTGCTGCATACTAGGACGAGACCAAGGTGTGTGTCGCCTGATTGAAATCCTTAACAACATTACAGCACTTAATTCTACTTTAAACTGTATGTTAAAAGTATTTTTAAATAATTCAGAAAAAATCCTGGAATAAAATACATGGGGTATACAGACTAATGTTTGACATCGCACTACAGATTTCAAACAAGAAAATCAACAACACAAACTGAAAATACATTCTTCATTTACACATTTTATTAGGTAACAAGTACATTTTATCAAATAAGTTGAACAACAGAAAATTCAATTACTTAAGTATTCGAGGCTGGCAGTAGAGCACTCCTGGCACAAACATTAGGGGAGTACACTGGTGAATTTCCACAATGTAGCTGTTTGTTTATCTGGGTCACACAGCATTGTTGTGAATTTGCTTGTGAAGAAAAACTGTTACACTCCAAAGAAAGGAGATTGGCAGGAGCAAAACATAAAAAGATGTTGAATAAATGTATCATAGTATAAGGAATTTGTAGACATGGTAACCAGTACATCAATGTATGATTTATGTCCCTTCATATGTGTTGTACATTAAAATGCACATTTGAAAAACGTATTTCATTAAGTTACAAATTGTTCACATTTTTACTCCTAAATACTGTATACAGTACCTCCTTTAATTGAGAACTGTACACCAAGTTTAAAAGTCATGTGAAAACTCAAAACAATAACCCTCAAGAGAAATACATATATTTCCGGTAAGTACACATTCTGCAGTTTCAAAGTTTATTGGTATAATACAAAATGTTAAATACTGTTCTTTGGTATAATGCATCAAGTGCAATGTGCTAAAATGACATTTAATGGCATTTTATGCCCTTCTGTGAACAATGGCCTCATTTAACAACTATTACTGCAAGTCAAAGTCTTTATTGCAGGATGACACAAGTCATTGGTATGTTAGCTATAAATGTGTCTCTTCATATATTGGAGAAAAGGCATTTTCAAAGGCACAAACTGTTTTTCTTATCTTACCTACTCTGGCACTAGTTAAAATCCTCAACTGAGAAATACTTTGTAGATAACCAAGTGAACAAAAGTTAATAGTCATCATGGTACAGTTGTTGGACACTTAGTTCGTGGTTAGACGCTAAAGGCCACTTTCATCAACATTTGATGTCAAAGGTGTTTTGTTAAAGTCAGAACAAAAGACTACCCATAACATACAGGAATGACAAATCAAAACAATAACGATGTTTCTTTCCTTTAGCTGGGCCCCATCGCAGGAAAATAGGTGGAAGCAGCAAGAAAGTGGAGAAAGGAGATTCCAGCAAAAGCAGAAAATTAGTAGTCGTCAGCTAGAACGGAAAGAGAGAAGCAAAGCATTAGGAAAGCTAATTACAAAAGATTTGTAAGAAAAGGAAGAGCGTGTTCAAAATGTCAGCAACTTTCAAGAATGAATCACAAGTCACTATCTCTTACTTTCAATGGTGAGGATGCACGAGCTAGCAGCTGTGCCTCTGCTGTTGACAACTTTACACATGTATTCTCCCTCATCCTCTGGAAACGTTTCGGGTAAATAAAGACAGTATGTTTCTCCTCTCTCGATGTATTGGTAGTCCTCACAGTCCTGCAGCATTTCTCCTTCGAACCACCATGTAACTTCAGGCTTTGGCTCCCCAATGACTTTCACTGTAAATCGCACAGGCTCACTGTCCACAACTGACATATTTTTTAGAGGCTTCTTGAACCATGGTGCTCCAGACCGGGCATGTTCTTCTTCGTCTTCGTAAGTAGACCCATTAACAATACTACCCTCTTCTTCGTCCTCATCTTCTTTTTTCTGCAATAAAACATCAACATTTCTCTTTTTAGTAACCACTTTTATTTGCATTTTTCAGGAACAAGTTAACACAAACCAATATACCCGCCTCAGTACCACCCTGAACTCCTCCCAAGTCCTGACAACAGTAAGTATCGCTATCCTACAACAACCAACAACTGACCGTGTGATATTTGGTCAAGCATTCACTTTGTTGACTGCCAGTAAAGTATGTAGTCAACTAGTAGCTATTTTAACGGGATTTCACATTTTATAATGAGGGGTTCCTACATTTTTTTTAAACTACAAACAAAATGTATTGCATCATTGTTAATATTTGTCATATACCTTTTTTGAAGGCTGTAGATCAACCCCAAGAGTCTATCTAACTAACTTTTGTAGACATAAGTGATTCCTTTGTGTTTTACTTGCGAGAACTGCCTTGGCAAGAAAAAAACATTGGATTGCAAGAGTTCATGATCTGCTTTTCTAGTCTGAGAGCCACAACGCATGGTAGTGTTTTTTCTTTCGTCTGGGTAATTTATACTGGAAGCTATCGTAGCTTGGTTTTAAAGTAAGCTATCACAAACATGTAGAACTTGTGTTTTGGACAGCAGTAATTATATGATGTGCTAGGTTCAGTAATATCATGAGTATGGATGTTATCAGAAGATAAGGAGATTAATTTTTCAGGTGAAGATCTCTATTAGTCCGCATCTAGCAAAATGGGACTGCGATTGAAACACTTATGGCCAGGATTTCCATCTTTTATTTCCTGCGTGTGGGTGAAATTTCAACCTGGGGTGGTTTCAGTGGTGTAGCCCCAAACTGCAGGTGAGGATTTCTAATTGATGATGGCATTGGAAAAGAGTGTTTGTATTTGTTGTGTGCATCAACTTGACCTACAGACATAACAGTTCCCTTAATGGCAGAGAATGGTGACAGGAGGATAGGATCACCTATACAATCGTAATACTTTAGCACAGCATCAATTTAGGTTCAGGGTCTTCTCTTTTGTGACAAACATACTGTGCCTTTACAAGCTACAGAATCTTTTCACCCGTTTCACAGAGCAAAGACACATTAAAAAAGAAAACCCCAATGCTTAGGAAGCCTGAGAGTGAAGCAAACATTTTTGGTAATGTTATGGTGGGATCTCACATAAAGAGATAGTTGCTGAAAAATGTCCAACGTCCTAACACTTTATGTTGTGTGCTGTTTTCCTAACACGGAAAGTACTAAATATACATTTTAGAACCTCTAGTTCCTTAGGGCACATTTTGATTGGCAGGCTGAAATGTACAGTTTCAGAGCAGCAGAGCTACATGGTGGATGCTGGTTTGAAGAGTGTCCAATTTCAACCAATATGCGTCGTTTATTTCTTTTTTGTGAAAGGATACAATCTCATTTACATAGACTTGCAACACCTGTGACAAGTGCTGCAGAATGTAGGAAGGGATTGCTGAAGACCAGTGCTCACTTATGTAGGGGGCGTGTGCCTCAGGTGACGAAGGCTGCTGCTGTGGGGTGGGGCCGAGCCTGATTTGCATATGGTCTGTCCCCTTTTGTAATGGCTTGGCGGGCGTAGAACGATGGTCTGGAGGGTTGCCCAGAGCAATGCCAGAGGTTCCAGACATCAACTCTTGTTTTGCTGCAGACTGATGTAGGTGCAGATAGCTGGGCTTTAGATATTGATGTTATCTTTTCCTATAGTTTATGATTCATTACATCATATTTTACGGTGAAGCATGTTCATATTTTGTATCTATTTACTTTTATGTTACATGTATTTTTACTCATGTTTTTATGAAATCATGTTTCCAAAATAAACTTGAGTTGAAATGATATCTATCCCAGTTGGTCCCATTCCCTTAGAATAATATAAATATAGTACAAAATATATATTACCACTAAGGGTAATCAGTGTAGAAAGAAATGGTTCTGAAAATCAGGTTTTGCACACTACATAATGTCTTCTGCGCTCAAGATACCTTGGGACTAAGACAATATTAATGATATTGCTCCGAAATCCCCAAAATTCACAATTGGCCTTTCTGTTTTGTCATAGGTGCAAAATAATATTTGCCATGTCTCGATGACTTAAAATTATATGACAGCTTTTTTCGTATTGTGCATTTTTAATTAGGCTTTGCTCAAACATTTTAAGACTGTTTCAGTACCTTCTGCAATGCTGCATCTATTTCTTTCTGTTCAAACTGCATTCTTTGAAGCTTTTGTTCTTCAATCCTCCTCTGTTCTTCTTCTTCTCTTGCCTTTGCCATTTGCTCAAATCGGGCCTTCATGTTAACCTTATGTGCAAACGGCGCTTCGCATTTTCTTGCTGGTTTAAGGTCTTCCTCTTCCTTAAATAAATAAATAAATAAATACATGCAGTATTAAAAATTGTGTTATACATTCATTTCATCTGCAATCCTTGCTTTCTGAATGATGCCTTTTTAAATGCATGAAGCTCAGAACCACAGCCCTGAATGTACTTTTGTATCTTAAAATGTAATTAAGAGACACACAAATAAAAATTCATACAATTAGTAATTCATAAAATTATGCTTAGTGCAAAAATATTTTTTTTTCTCCATTGAAAAATATTTTTGGTCTGGAGTGAAACCAACATTGAAGCAGCACTGAAGATTCTAAATGCGACAACATTAAATGCATACATTAAACAGGAGATACACGTGGACATTGCACAGGTGCTAAAACTAAAAGACACTGGCATTCAAAAAGATGACTGATCAGGGCAGTGTTCCATCGCATGATGCCTGTGGATGATTTGTTGTTCAAGAAAAGGAACGAATTTGACTCTGGGCTGAATTTACACAACAGTTTGGATATTAAAACCTTAAGCTCATATTGGATTTTAGATTGGAGAAAACTGTAATTGCTGGTTATTTCAGAAGGTACTTTAGTAAAGTCTTTGCATTATGTTGGAATAATTCTTTCGACACTTTAATCTGGTGTTTTGGGATTTTCCTGGATGCTTTTCATAGTTTTGAATTCGTTTCTTGGACTATCTTTTCTTAGGAATTATTCTGATAGTGTTAGGGTTTGGGAAATTATGGGCCACAGTTCTCGGTCTGGCCCTATTCAGGAATTTCTAATTTTCAGATGATATTCTTTGCTTGTAGGTATGTATTTGATACGTGTGTGACGGAGCTACACTACACATGTATATTTGTATACATATAGATAATTCTTTAGCCAGTGCCTTCATAGTGGCCATGAGCACAATAGCAGGTTTTGCACTCTTGATGTTCATCACAGTGTAGGTTCTATTTAAAAACATGGATTGAGAAAAGACTAAAAACATTTGATTATTTATTTCGTACTCCAGTCAGGACCTAGGATTTCTCACCAGAGAGCTGAATGGAAAACTACATGCCCTATACTACCTTCAGTGTTACATACCAAGTAGATCTTACCACATGCCAATGTTCCGGTGTTCCCCCATACCCTTATCATTTGTCTGTTTTCTGTGACTTATCAATTATCAGTGATGTATCTAGTAGCAATTGGGCTGAGCTGCTTCTCCCTTCACAAATCCTAGGGTCTTGGCGTGTTTGTTATGACCACTACATGTTTTAAAATGTTCAATATGGTTCCCTTCGAAATTTCACTCACTTTGTGCAAGGTCTTCATGGTATGGTCACTGGGAAGAGATATTGGGCCTCATTACAGGTTCAGCGGTAGCCCTGCAGGTAAAACCGGCAGGCTGCTGCCGAACTTGCAAATGTTTACGGTGCCTGGCAATGGCGAAATACAGGGCTATTACAACCCTGGCGGGCCCTGTATTTCCCCAGGCGCCGGAATGCATTACTCCCCATTTCCATTTGAGCACTATAGGGCTCAATGAGAATGGGAGGTCGGATGCACCGGCACCATTCGTGAATGGTGCCGGTGCATCCGACATGCTCTGCTCACGGGCGCCGGTATGCCCGCCAGGTCAGACCTGGCGGGCGGGAAGGCACCCGCGAGCAGAACTCGTAGTTTGCCGGTCTGGTAACAATGGTAACGGCAAGCTTACCGGTATCATTGTTAACGGACCGGCAAACTTGTAATGATGCCCATTTAATTAAAGAGACTTCACAGCATTCACCATGTTTTCTGAAGCCATACTGAATAGTGAATGTGCTGGAGACAATGGAGACAAGTTAACAAAATTCCCTCAAGACATGATGTAATTCATGAGGTACCTCGAAAACCTCAAACTTACTAAGTGATTGTAACTTAATTGTAGTTTCATGTTTATATAGACTGCAATATTTTGAGATCCACAATCCAAAGTGCAATTCATTATTTCATAACTGAGGGGAGGTGCAGCCTCATGGAAAACGCCTTAGTGAAAACAGTCTGGCACACAAACTTTACAAATGTAAACAGGACCTTGGCCAGAGTTTTGTTTGCATAGCAGTATCAGAATATATTGACAGTGAATTGCTGGATCTAACATAGGCAAAGAAAAACCTATCCCTGCCAGACATTTGTGTGTGGCTGAAATGGCCACTTTAATTAAGGCTCATGTCGGTCCCTGAAAACCAACATTTATTTAAGTGGTTGCCAGTTTGGGTGATGCCACCTGATGATGTTCCCACCACTTTGTTAGCGGAGCGGTGGGTATCGAACCAGCACCTCAAGTGCTGGAGTCTCACTGCAGAGTGTGGCCACCGGCATCATGACAGGAAGCTTGAATCCTCCCTTTGGGTTTAGCTATGCAGATTGGTCATGATAATGATCATGGTAATAATTTAGGAGACCCTGCTGCCCACTGCCTTGGATTTTCCTTTCATTTAATTTAATTTAATTTATAGAGCGCCTTTCGCCCAAGGTACTGAACAATAAAAAAGCACAATTCATAATGATAGAAATTTAGCATAGGTACAAGTTACACCAGAAGAGAGAGAAACCAAAGAATTTAAGAGACAGGAGAAGATAGAAGCTAGATTTTGAGATTTGTTTTGTGAAAAATACAAAGAGATGACGCGGATCGAAGTGAGAGGGGAAGAGCGTTCCAGTCTTTAAGAGCCAGAAGAGTAAAAGAGCGGAAACGAGACAAAGCACAAGAAGGCTTAGGAACAGTTAAATTAAATAGATTCTGTGATCGTAAGGGGAGCGAGGTGACTTAGAACAAGAGAAAAGCAGAGTGATAGGGGAGCCAGACCATGCATGCATTTGAAAACAATCTATAGAAAGTGACAAAGAAGACAAGATTCAAAAGGAAGTCATGAAATTGAGAGTAGGGAGAACAAAGAGGAAGAAAGTAATGTTCTGGAAAAGCTTTCTCAACTGCATTATAAACTACAGAACTTTGGCGGTACTAGCTATTTGTTCCCCGCTCAGCTGGAACTCGATTCCAATTGATCTCAGAAAGATTCCTGACTTGTGTCATTTCAAAAAAGCCATCAAACTTTTCTATTCAACTCCATAGATTAAGGCGTTGTAGTTCTCTGCTTTGATTCTCTGGTTTGACTTTTTTTCCCTCTATGATCACTTCTTCAGTGCGCACTGAGGCCTTTGGCCGTTTTGTGCCTTATAAGCATGTCATTAATTAATTCATTTATTGTCTATGAATGCCTTCCCGCCTGATGTAGCATTTATGGGAAAATCACAGGACAAAATCGCAAGGCTATGCTTTCTTTAGGATAGACGCCCTATGAACTTATAGTTTTCATGGAGAATTCAATACTGTATATCTATTTTTAACAGTAATGACTGACAGTGGTCTGACGTAGAGATAGGATAGCCTTGAATATTTGATTAGAGAATACACAGAAAGCCAGGGTGTGTTAACCTTTCCTCAAAGATCTTTCTTAACTGTCTGCAGAGTCTTCTATTAATATTTTGTTTAACCTTTACGAAAATAGGTGTGCATTCCACTTGAGGATATATATGAGAGAAAATGACAGGACAAACCACGACTGCCAATTAGTGCCCATATTACAGAAATTCTAATACCACAGTGTAATTGTTGCACCAGGTAAAAGAATTGTGTCAGTGCCAATATGTATAGTGGCAATGCACACTTGCACTCATTCAAAAACTGCACTTCACTGATGCAACGTTTGGACTAATAAATGGAATCTGCTGTTGATGAGAAAGGTAAAAGCTATAGTGGAATATAAGAATATGGCAATGCACTGGTAAATGCAAATAGAAACCTATTGTAAATAGACTTAGTGCCTCATTATGAGTCTGCCTGTCCGGACAGAAGGGTGCCGATAGCAATGTACCGGCACCCTTTCTGGACCGGCAGACTACAACTCGACCTGCCGGCACAAATGCGCCTGGCACGTCTGACCTGCCGGGTGCATCCCCCCAGTAGGCAGGGACACCATGGAAGCACCAGTACTGCTGACAATGGTGCTGGTGCTTCCTTACACCCATTCGCGTGGAGTACAACATTTTTTGCCACCTGAGATCCCGACCTGCCGGGACATGTCCGATAGCACCGGGTTCTAAGGTGGCAGAATCTGTGTTATTAGGTTGGTGGCAACCTGCCGGTGGCAACGGTGGGTTACCACCAACCTCGTAATGAGGTCCTAAGTGCTTAGTTACATATGAGTCTTCAAAATAGGGAATTCATTACTGTTTGGCTGAAATCCTAGGAGAAACTTTTTCCCATGTTGAGAAAACAGACCTTTTTTTATTAGCCATAATGAAACACATTACATTGCCTATAACAAACATCCATCCATTCAGGGACTCTGAGTAATGGGAACCCCCACCGACCCCCCACACAAGCTCATCTCAAGAGAAATATCATTAGAAAAGTATATCTTTACATCCCAAGGGAGATAAGTCCATGGTCCTCTGAAGAGATATAACCTAAACTGAGCACTGTCAGGGGTTTTGACCCATGTTTGAGTTATTATGCTGCAACATTTGGTGCTGTGGGCTTAGGAAATCCAAGATGGCGGAAAAGCCCACATTTGCGCCAGGATCCAGGAATACCGCGCAGTTTTTGCGCACACCAAAATGGTCACCTGACCTACCACCCACCAGTGCGAGCGTGATGGGCCAGGAGTGCCATGGGTGAAATGTGTGCAAAAGGAAAAACAGCAGTGCCGGTTGGCTCAAAAAGCACTTTGAAATCACCTTTGTTTCTCTGAAATGCAAGCTAAAAATGCCTATTTTAAACATTGCAAGATATTCAAAAATCTCACTGAACACCAGCATACATTTGGCAGAAGGTAGACTTGTGTGCATACAAAATCTGGGAAAAGAAAGAGCCCAAAATAATGTTCATAATGAAACTGGCTGAGCTGTGGATGTCAGCAGCTGACGTGAAATTGGACTGAAAGACACTAAAATCTAAATGTTTAAAATAAATGAGTGACCTACTGTTGAGTGTCACATAGTTTGTAACTGTTAAATGTCATAGTTTTGAACTTAGAATCAGCGTTCTAGCTGCATGTGTAAAAATTGTAAGTTTGATTTGGATGAAGTAAAACTGGGAACAAAAGTGACATTTAGCTGACGCCTGGCTTAAAGAGATTGAATTCTGCCTGGCAACTACCCCCGACAGGAGTTGAAACTTGCTCAGCCACTCTTACCAGGCCTGGCTGCATTCTGCTGCCCCCACCAAAGGGAGATGACACCTCTCTGATTGGATTAGGGGAGGAGCAGCTGGGGACTGCAGGAAACTGAACAATTAGCCTTCCTTGGCTCAGGCAAATGTTAAATTAGGGGGGGGTCGTAAATGGCTTCCTCTTGAGAGAAACGGGGAGGGGCAGTGCCTCTGTGAGCAACTTCAGTTGGAGGAAGTGGACAAACCAGAAATTCCACCATGTGCTTTGGGAAACCACACCCCTCTGGGCCAAAGCATAATTTTAAAAAGATGGATAATTCATAGTACGGACTTGTCAAAATTATATAATTAATATCATTATTCTTGTGATTTTTCTGTGCACATTTTAAGAGGTGTTAGAACTCTGTACCACGTTCTGAGGCAAAACCCATGAATTATGGAGATTGCAGACACGGGGTTCAAGCTAGAAAAATGAAAATTCACTGGAATATGTGTAGAGAGATGGTGTACATCTGTGTCATTTTTGGTAAAAATCCAATATTGGTAAACCAACCAAAAAGCGCAAAATGTTGTCATTTCTTAATCCATGCTCTTAGAAAGATCAGAGTTAGAACAGAAACTACCTTATGTGATATATGATATGTACATGTAATGTCAATGACGTGTGTATCTGGGAAACCTGTTAGTTATGAAAAATTCATTTTCTAAGTAAAAGCAACGGGGAGTGTTTTTCTGTATGCCATAAAGATGACACCTGATGACTCACTGCTCCCTTCTCAAATCAGGCCAAAGAGAAATCCTTGACCTATCAAATCATGAGTGGGGTGGGCACAGAAAGTTAGCATCCACACCCATTTTCAAAAGACATAAAAAGAGCCACTGGAAGCCAGACAGGGACATTCATTTTCCAACCTTCAACTGAATTCCTGCGCAGCACGCTGACGGAGAATTCCAGAACCTCACTCCAGATCTTCACTCCAGAACTTAAAGCAGAGAGGCCTGGACCACCAGCTAAATCCTTTTTCAGCAAACCTTCAGAATCCAGCAATCCAACCAAACTATTCTACAGGCGGGCGAGCTGTTGAATTCTTTGCCAAGAACTTTTGCCAGAACCGATAGCAGACCCAGAAAGAAGTGCCGACAGCAGAACCACAGACCGGATCAGAACCAGAGAGACCAGAACTAGAGATCCAGACCAGCAGAGCAGAGCTGACCCAGATAGCTGTGACTTCTGAAACAACCACCTGGAGTCCAGTCCCAACCTGACCAGACCCTGATGGCCTATTTCAAATTCATAGTGTGAGTACCCAGCTAGAACTGTGCAGAACCCATCTCTTAGCTTAAAATAATCTGATTCAAAACATTTGAACCTGTCCAGAACTGCATCATAGGAATCGTGTGTCCCTTCTCTGATTTTCAACCTGTAAAAGTGTAATTTTGCCATTTTGAATCATTATTTCATTTCTGAAAATCTACCTTCATAAAATCGTCTGTTTCTCTTGAACCGTTTGTGCTAGAGGCGAGATTTAACTTTCATTTTAAAGCTAAGATTCTAGGCTTTCCAATGACTGTTCATTATACTTTTTCCGTAATCGCGCTTGACACACTCGGAAAAAGTGCCGCGATTTGCGATTTGGCTCAAATTTCTTCACTTGTCAAAATAGCAGCTTCTTGCTTTCCTTTGCTGAAATTCGTTTGCAACCTGGCAATCATTCATAGAGCATTGCTGAAGTGATCCTGAACTAATTTAAAGTAGCTATCACCCACCCTGAATCTCTTATAGGGAATTAAAAACCATTTTTAGCATATTTTACTTCATTGCCACCACATTTAAAAGGATTTTGCCTGTGTTTTAAAATCATCCCTGTGATCTAAGCTTGCTAGGGGGGAGCTGAACTACATTTGATTGTATTCCTGAGAACTGTGTGCTCTCCCTTCCATCTTATATTGCATAGGGGGGAGTGAATTGCCACCAGGGGAAAAGTGAACATATTATCTCTTGTGAAACCCTACCCGTTATTTCTGTACTGCATTCTTTCCATCATTGTTTTTCCTTGAAACCATAAAAGCATTCTCAGTTACCTTTTCCTCCCTATACTAACTCTTAAGTAATTAAATCAGTGTGCTAGTGTAACATCACCCAGTGTTGATCACTGTCATATTCTTAAGTGTGATATCAAATATTAATTTATTATAAAAGTGTAATATATATATTGTTTAATTGTTCCAATAAATCT
The DNA here is from genome assembly GCF_040938575.1 of Ambystoma mexicanum. NCBI lineage: Eukaryota > Metazoa > Chordata > Amphibia > Caudata > Ambystomatidae > Ambystoma > Ambystoma mexicanum. The sequence continues at coordinate 995,702,382 of NC_090922.1, forward strand.
TTTAAATTGCAAAACAAACCTACTTCTTGGCTCAGTGAGGTCAGGGGGATTCAAAGAGAGGGGCGTTATATAAGGGTTTATCATCCAGAGTATAACTTGTCATAAAAATATATAAATAAGGGCTCCCCTTGGGCGTCCCAGACGAGGAACTGACTTAGTGGGATTGCTGAATTGAAGTCATTTAATAGCACATGATATGGGGCTCTGTTTTCCAGGCCCAGTGCTTGAAAGGCCAAACTGCACTTATAGATGTCATCTCTTGACATTAGCTTAATAAATAAATCTACCATATGTGGTACTAATAGGACCTCAACTTGAAAGGGGCTTGTCAGCTATTCATATCAATCATTGACTGAACATTTCTCAAAAGAGCCCCTGAGAGCTGCTCACATGGTTCATTGTGCTGACAAACAAGAAAACAAGTGGACCATTTGAATCAGAATATTGGTGCATTGGAAAAACATGTATATCCATAAAATCCCAACTATGGGTTTTAGAGTAACATAAAAGATGTTATGAAACCATGAGATTCTCCTCTACAAAAATTAGATTAAACACTATATTTTGATAAAATAATGAATAGTAATTAATAAAAACATAAATATAAATAATGAAGTCTTATTTCATTGCATATACTTATGTTGGGTGTTTTGGAATTTGTCAGTAGAAATACATATTTCAACGAAGTGTCATGTTGCAACAATGAAATATGGAGGACATATGATTGAGTACAAAAGTGAACAGTTCCCACTCTGCCTCGTGAGCAGAAATATGATCAACCTATGTGATCAAGGGGTGTATTCTCTGGGAGTATTAGCTTGCTAAGCAGGTCAGTGGAAATGACCAATTAAAAGTTTTGAGGTCACCATGGCATAGTGTGGAAATATGAAACCATTCTTAAGCAGAAACACACAGGGAAATAGGAGAGAGCTCCCTGATTTTGAAAGCTGCAGATAAGGGAACACCTAATCCAAATGAGTGAGTGCTGGGCTATAATATTATCTGAAGCTAATTGGGCCTCATAAAAGAGAAAGCCTGAAGCATATTTTATCTGAGGCAGACCTGCTTTCCAAGAGGACAGAGAAAGATGCCTTGCTGGTTGGGAATTGCCGGAAACCCCTTGTGGGTCCTTGCTGGAACTATGCCATAAACAATTATTCAACATTAAGTATGAACATTCCCCCAATGTAATTAGACATGGACCCTATAGGACTATTTCTCTGCTAAGTCACAGGAGCAAGTGGACTGGGAGAGATTGCCACTAGGTGTTGCACATTCCAAATACAATTCTTTAATGTTTTAGTGTGAGGATGCAACATTGCTTTCTCACTATATTTGAAGGCAAGTGAAATCTGACTTGATTGTAGAACATTTTGCAGTGTCCTGTTGATAGCGTACAACGGCTGATAAATTACCACCAACAGAATGGAAATAGGATGTTCTAGCTTGTTAGTGTGAAACATGTGCTGCTTTTACTGTATTGAAAGCCGATTGGGAATATATTTAAAGAACCAATAGAACCAATTTGTCTGCCTTTCTCTGTGCTGTGTGCACAGTGTAGTGTGGATAGGATGTGCCAGTGCGGAGAGCACATACATTTGTAAATGATAGCCATATAAATTGAACTGAGTGTATAGTCAACAGTTGGTGCTCTGAACCGATGCACAGGCTTCATAGCCGGACAGAGAATTTATAAATCAACACCTGTGAAAGATGTAGATATTTAAAAATGGATTAGGATGAAAGGTATTTCCATAGAAAAGGTGCACTTCCTAATGAACAGTACAATTCCCAGAATGATCTTGTGTTAAAGTTAGAGAACCCCGAATTTCATACACTCAAAGCATCCAAAGGTATTGGGGGCATAGTTGTTCGGTGGATACACAGAGTAGATAAATCAACTTTCTCTGCATAATAAATTGATAGGACAACTTACTAGAGCTACTGTTTCATGTACAAGCTTAGGCTGGAAAGTGACCACATCACATTGCACATGGAAACATATTACTAGTGGGAAATATATAGCACATGCATCTTTCTGTGTGACATGTAGTGAAAGCAAAGCATAACCTATACTGTCCGAAAAGAAGCGTGGAAGCAAATGTAATTTGTATTTTATGATTTAGAGACTGATATTTAGAGGTATTTAGAAATATAATAATGGATGGATTGAAAGACTACTTATGTCAATGGTTTCTTAGTGAGATTTGCACAGGCAGGCCAATTCATAATTCTGCAAACCAGATATCAATGTGTATGTATTTTACTGTGATGGATTCCGCCCAGCATTAAGTTAGGGGCCCACCTTTCTAATTATTTCATTTGAATAAAACAATTGTTGATTCCTAATACAGCCTGTTTCTTGTCCCAGAATTGCGGGTGGGATTGTATACCATGGGGTGTTAAATTAGAGGTAGCTGCTTAGTGAAGAACAATCATAACACACCAAAATATCTTAAAAGATCTTCAGGGACAGTAAGGTGTGGAATTAGTAAATGGCAAAGAATTTATGAAATGATCATAGGCTTGAGATTAATGATTACGTTATCACACAGAAACATAAGAAACCACTTACATCTTGGAAGTTTTCTGCTTCTCTTTCTCTTATTTCCATGTCAATTGCTTTTCTTCTTGCCCGTTCTTCTTCAATTTTTTTCTGAATTTCTTCTTCCGATAACTCTCCAATTTTTTCAAATTTGCTTTTTAAATTCTTTGCTTGAATAGATCCTGTTCTTTTTAACTTTATTAATTCTTCATATTCTGTGCTCATTATTTCATAGCTTTCATTCACCTCCTCCTCCTTAAAGAGATTAAGGAAAGTATTTGTAACGTGAAAATATGTGCAAGCCGTAGCATAATAAACAAAGCAAAGTAGAGTTTATTTTGCACAGAGCACGAAACGATGTTAATAATCAATTGCGTTTGAATGTTGGACATGAGGAGTCAAATTATCTAACATAGTTACTGGTGCTAAAATTGAGCAAATGTAATATTTGATCCTTTTGTAATATGGGATAGTGCAAGCAGATTTTGTACCAATCTATATTACCTATGTTCGTTTGCACCAGGTTACAAATTAATGTGTTAGTTTTGTATTAGTTGTATTGCTGAAATAAAGTGGAACAACATGTATGTTTTGGTTCCTTATTGGAGAAACCAAAACAATGAGAAAAAACAGCTTATGTGCTCAATGTTATTGCCTTAAATGAAAATATAATGTTTTGGCATCCCAGAAAAACTTGGTGTACACTCTATTTCTTATCACACTGGCAGAAGAAATGTCCAAACCCATTTAAATTATATTCAGAAAATAGTAAGATAATATGGGTTATAGTAAAACCGGGTTGATCCATTTTATATTGCACAATCAGCAGAAATGTTGCAAAGTATGTTCGTTCAATTTTCAGCACTGGAGCAAATGGTAGATAATGTGGCACCTGTTTGTAGCAAGCTGCCAGGAGTTCAGTGACATTATGGGGACGCAGCCACAGGGAAAGGTAACCAATAAAACCTGACATTTTGGTTAAAGGCAGTTCATCCTATTTAGTAGCAAACAAAACTAACACATACACACATAAGCATGTGTGGGGACATATACACACAAATTCTCTGTCACTCACAATCACTGTTCACAGTAGATATTGTCGTGAAAAATAGGCAAGTGGTTTTCGCACACCAGTACATGTAATTTAACAGACACAAAGTTTGTGGACAGTTTGCAGGCCTTTCCACAATCACAGAATGTGACCTTTTCATTGCAACAAGGTGCAGGCACAGTGTGAGCCAGCTAAGCACTGTGTTTGTACAGCCCACTATCATCTGTAAGGAGAAAGGATATGAAGTTTATGTAAACGAGCAACATGTTGTGATGTTAGATGGTTATGTAAACAAGGAGCATTGTGATGTCGTTGTGAGAGAGGTTCTCCAGCATTGGATCTTTCATATTTCTGTAATCACTCCATCACCATTGAATCTTTCCCCTCTCTCCTCAAGCACTCCCTTTTGTACCCCCTTCTAAAAAAGCCTTCTGCTGATCCTTCCTGTCCGGCAAACTATCGCATGAACGCCATCATTCCTTTCCTGGGCAGGTTCCTGGAAAAGCTGGCCATCTCCCAGCTAACCCTCCACTCTGAATCTGTTGGTTGTCTTCATGACCACCAGTCTGGCTTCAGAGCAGCCAGATGCACAGAAACTGCTCTTCTGAACACCTGTGAAGATCTGCTCTCTAATCCTCCTTCACCTTTCTCTAACTTTAATACGGTCAATCACGCCATCCTCATTAATCGACTCTGCGAGAACCCAGGCTTCACGGATCAGGCTCTGGCATGGCTGACCTCTTTCCTCTGGACAGACTGTCCCAGGTCCAACTTGGGTCGTTTCTTTCCACCTCCTCTCTCTCCACTTGTGGTTTCCTCCAGGGCTCTATCCTCTCACCCTGGCTTTCCAATGTCTACCTGGCCCCTTTGGCCCACCTGAGTTCCATCTTCTCGTCTAACTTCCAGTGTTATGCTGTTGATACACAGCTCTCTTTCAGGCTTCCCTCAGCCTTGTCTCCTTCCACTCTCATTCCTGATTGTCTATTCGCGATTCAGGAATGGTGCGCTTCCAACGATCTCTGCCTCAACACCACTAAGACTGATATTCATTTCGTTGGGACCCCTGATCCCGCTTTTCCCCTCGCACTTTGGCTACCCTCCTTGGGCCGTCTACTCATGGCCTCCTCAGAGGCTAAAAACCTTGGGATCATCTTCAAATCCACCCTCCCCTTCTCTCCTTGCATCATGGACTTTGCCAAGAAGGCCCACTTCCAGCAGAACCTCCTCAGAGGTATTCTACCTTTTCTCACCATCCCCCAGAAGTTTACTGTCTCCAGAGCTCTGCTGGTCTCCAGACTGGACTACTGCAACAGCCTCTTTCTCAATCTGCCTAACTGTACACTTCAACCCCTTCAACTAATCCAGAACAGGACTGCAAGCCTTATCCTTGGCTTCAAGCCCAGGGACCGCATCTCTCCAGTCCATAAATCTATGCACTGGCTCCTGGTGGCTGCATGGATCAAGTTCAAGACCCTTAGAACCGTCCACAAGGCTTTCTGGGACCAGGGGCCGTACCATATCCAACTTACTTTACCTAAATACCTTCCCTCTAGAGCCCTTCGGTGAGCTACCTCAAACTCTCTGAGGGTCTGACGCTTCTCCAAGCAGAGAGTGGTAGGTAGATCTCTTTCCTCTGCAGGTGCCACCCTCTGGCATGGCCTCGCCGTCCCTCTCAAATTTGAGCCGGGCAACCTGATGTTCTGGAAGCTGCTCAAGGCCTTCCTTTTCTCCTCTGCCTTCTCTCTCTCCCTCTTCCTTGCTAACCTTCCTGTCTGCCTGCCCTGGCTGGTTGCTGGGTACTCTCAAAGTCTCATAGGGTACCAGGCCCCTCCATGAACTGTCTTCCTGCACTTCCTCCAGGCCCACTGCTTACCTAGGGACTGTAATTCCTACTCCCCCTGCCTTCCTGCACTTACCCAGAGCCGTGCTGCCCTAGCTGCACTTACTCAGAGCCATGGTACCCTGACCGCACTTTCCCTTATCCTCTCCCCTGCACTACCCCCTCTCCTTCTCCCCTTGTGCTTTGTTGTCACACTTACACAATCCAAATGACACAAGGCCTAGTAGGATCGTTTGTCCTCTCTTCTCACTGTCTCACCCTTCCTTGTCTTGTGGCGCCTAGTAACACTTGAGTACAGGAGTGTTAAAAATACCATATCATATCACAGATTCAAATGCTGTGACTATTCCCCGGTAGGCTGGGAATCCTTGGTAACATGGAGCAGTTTCATTTTAAACTGAATACTTCAGTCACTTTAGAGCTCTATTATCATCATATTTGGGTCATACTGCCCACAGCCAATGTAGCAATCCAGACAGGGCAAGGGCTGTCATTTTCAACTTTAAACCTTTCAGTTATTCTGACCCACATTACACTGGTCATATATGACACGCCCTTATCTATGCATCCAATTGAAAGGGATTTAGGTAATTATGGTGAAACACACGTGTGGTTGTCTGCATCCTTGGGAGCTGTCTGTCTGGGGTTGATAAAGGTTTGTATAAAATAGTGCAGCCCTGCAGGAAAAAGAAAATTTCTATGACCACAAATGCATGTTTTTCGTCTTATTTTCATACCCACAATGCATTACTCAGTGGCTCTGAACCGGAGGTGAACTTCTAGGGATGACTACTGGGAGGCGCTGTGGCAAGTGTGTTTTGTTAACTGAAATGGCCGATTCTATTCTCTCATTTAGTTACAGGGCTTTTTTTCACGCATTGTTTAAACCCACCTTAACATTCAGGGTGCTTACTAAACATACCCCAGTGCTCCAATGAAAAGGATGTCCCTTTGTACCACTCTAACGAACCCCAAAGAGAGTGAGTTACATTTGTGGTTGCCTGCATCCTTGACAGCTGCCTGTCCTGGATTGAAGATGCGATGCATAAAATAGTGCTCAGGGGGCCCTATGGGCCAAAGGGCCTGATTCACAGAAACATTCTATAATGGCGCAATCCCAGTGGAAAGGCTACTCACTAGAGCAAAAACACGTTTTTCAGCAGTTCATTTGCATACTTGCACTGCACTGTTCAATGACTCTGTCATGGACGTGAACTTCCAGGGCTGGCTACTGGGCGGCCATCCCTTTCAGGCATGTGTAGCTTGTTAGCTTAAATGGCCTATTCCACACTTGCTTTTCAATAAGGAAAGGCTTTCATGAGCGTGGGCACGTACAATATATTATTTGGTTTAAGAACAGCTTATTTTATGAAATATTTTAAAAATAACTACTTCTTCACCAGACTGTGTTTAAAAAAGAAATGCAGCCTTCAACACTGACAGTGTTTGAATCTTGATACAACAATGCACAATGCCAGCCCATAAATACCAAGTATAACCTATTCCATGGAAGCAAGGCCGCATCTTATCTTTAAATAGCTAACTCTTTTATTTTTGGTGAGATGCAATTACGAATGCATGGACATTATTAATGGAACGAGATTACCGGGAAAGACTAGTGTGAGGGTGGGTAGGCCCTTAGCATGGATCGTGTTGTTTAACAACATTTCCCATGTGTAATGAAGATTGCAGATCACACCATCGATGTATTATGTCGGCTTTATTATCTTAGTAATAAGCAAACGTGAGAGACCCCCAGCACAGGCAGTATCCAGGGTCCAACTGCTCACAGTTGAAGAACAACATTCTGATGCACAGCTAATGACATAGATGAGGTTCCAACCTCGAATGATACCAGCCTAGCGCAAGCCGATGTACTGGCACAATACATCTAGTTTCTGCATATAAACACTTCAATAACACAACCTATATACAACACACCTCCCTCCCCTAAAAAAAAAACTTCTTTTATTACACATTAATGTTTTCAATCTTAACATTTCCAGATCAAACTTATTGGGGAAAATACAACATTTATGTTGTGAGCCAAAAAAAAAAAATTTTCTCTTTAAGATCACATACTCATCTTTTTACCTTCGCAATTCTGGATAAGCTCCAGACTTGTCCACCTTCCACACATACCGCATTCTTGTAAATCTTTGTCACTCTAACAGGTTCTGAATATAAAGGTTCCCCTTTCTTAGAAACCACAGCCCTTCTTACCCGCACAGAATCTCCAGCAACAACCACAGTCTTCCTCTTTGGATATTTCTTATTAACCCTCTTCACCCACCTTTCCTTGTCGGCATCCATCTTTTTCCTCACCTCATTAACCACTGTATTCGTTTCTCTCGCCTTACCCAACCAGGCGGGAGATACACAGGTATTAGCTTTCCGTCCTCTCATCAATTCAAATGCGCTGACTCCTGTCTCAATCCTTGGAGCCATCCTTAACGCATACAATCTATCTCTCACAGCTACCTTCCTGTCAAGTCCACTTACATTCGCTCCCCGAATAGCATCCATAATGGATCTGTTAACCCTCTCAACCATTCCATTCGCTTGTGGGCAATACAAGGGTGTCTTTTTGTGTTCGATACCACATTTACTAAGGTACTCTAAAAACATTTTTCCCACAAATTGTGGGCCATTATCTGTAAGTACACTACTGGGTAAACCCTCTCTTTCAAAAACATCTTCCAGAAATTCTATTATCCGCATACAGGTAACTTCCCTCACAATCCTAAATTCAGTCCATCTAGAAAATGTATCAACAAGTACTATGGCGAACCTTCCTTTACCTGCTCCCATATCTAATGGACCTAAAATATCCATAGCTAAATCCTGCCACACACCCACTGGGGTCCTGGTTTTTTCCATTGGTTGCGACTTAGCACGTAAACTTTTCCCCGACTTGATGCAATCAGCGCAAGCACCTACAACTTTCTCAATTTCATGATCCATCCCTGGCCACCAGTAATCATCTTTAATTACTTCTTTGGTTTTACACATCCCTATGTGACCTTGGTGTGCCCGACTTATTAGTTTACTTCTCAAACATCCCGGAACAACTAATTTGTCCCACCTATATAATAACTCTCCCTTCAATGATAATTCATTTCTCACCTCCCACATTGACCTTTCTTCACTCGATAATAATCTTTTCTCTGGCCATTCACTTTCTACAAAAGCCATAATCCGTCTCCATATCTCACTGGATCTCAACGCTTGAATCCATTCATGTTTCTGTATTATGCCCTCCAATGTAGCAAACACCATCTCATTTTCACCATAAAGATTTTTATCACTGTCAGTCCCAGCATTTTCAACTTTCACTCTTGAGGCATGATCGGCCTTGACATTTTCTTTACCCGCAACCACCTCAATTATGAACTTATGGCACTGTAGTCTTGTCACCCATCCAGCCACTCTCCTTGATACCTTATCCAGTCCCTTATTTTCAAAAATTGATTTGAGCGGTCTATGATCTGTTCTTAGAACAAATTCCTGTCCCCATACAAAATTCTTCATTTTCTCAATTCCCCAGTGACATGCCAGGGCTTCTTTTTCCAACACTGAGTAATTTAACTCTGCACCCTTCAGCATGCGGGATGCATGCATCACCACCATCTCTTTTTCCTCGAAACCTGGTTGTAACATAACTACTCCTATGCCAGTGTCACTGGCATCTACCGATAAAATTGTTTTCTTCCTGGTGTCAAACATCGATAGGGGTTTTGCCATATCTATTTTCTTCTTTACCTCCTCAAATTCCTTCTCACATTCCTTGTGCCATACAAATTCTACGCCTTTCCTTAGCAATGACCTCAAATTTCTTATGCAATCCGTGTAATTCTCTACGAAACGATGATAGAATTCGAGGGTACCTAAAAATGACCTTAATTCACTTTTGTTCTTTGGTGGCAGAGTCCTCATAATCGACTCTACTAAACTCTTTTTCGGCCTGAGACCCTGTTCAGATATTTCATGGCCTAAATACTCGACCACCTGAGTCATGAAAACACATTTCTTGCTCCTCAAAGTTATTCCCCTCGACTTGAATATTTTTAGAACCATATCGAGTCTAAATCTCAGTTCTTCTTCATCTTTACCACAGATCAGGACATCATCTTGAAAACACCATACCCCATTTACTTCCTTTAGTAACTTATCCATCACCTTCTGGAATACTGAGGAAGCCGATACCAATCCAAATGGCATGCGTTTGAATTGATATATGCCCTCATATGTAATAAAAGCAGTTAACTTGCGAGATTCATTATCCAAACCAATTTGATGATAAGCACTCGCCATGTCAAGTTTTGCAAAGCACTTCGCATCCCCAATCCTACTTAAAAGCTCACCCATATTGGGTAATGGGTGGCGGTCTGCCACAACACATCTATTAAGTTCCCTCAAATCAATGCACACCCTCAAATCTCCACTTCCCTTCTTTACGACCACCACCGGGGATATCCACTCTACAGCCTTGGCTGGCTCAATAATTCCTTCCCTCTCAAGCTTTACTAATTCATTCCGTACTGCTTCCCGCATCGACAACGGTAACGGCCTAAGTTTTGATGCAATGGGTTTACTTCCTTCCCTTATGACAATCTTATGAACCATACCCCTAAGACATCCTACCTTTTCCTGAAATACTTCGGGATATTTCATTATCATTTCGCATTTGGCAATTTTATCATTGGACTCAGAAGGGTAGCCTACATTGCAAACTTGTTCCTCACCATTGGGATCTAACTTGATTTTTAACGCTCTTTGTTCCCTCCAACCTAACAATGTTTCTCCTCTCTTTGTGACATATATCCTTCCTTGCGCTACTCTCCCTTTGAATTTTAATTCAGCTTCACAACATCCTAATATCTCTATTTTATCACCATTATATCCCCCTGGGGTTTTATCAGACGGGCACAGTTGTTCAATGGCACCTCCAACCACATTCTCAAAAACCATCTTGGACATCAACGTGATTTTAGAACAAGAGTCAGCAAGCATTTTCACATAATGACCATTAACTTCTATCCATGCTGAAGGATGCTCACTTTCGTCAGTTTCTAAACATTTTACCATATGGACCGTGACAATCTCATTTTCAGAAATATCCGCTTCCTCTGAGGAAAGGCCATCATATTCTTCGACAATGAGTGTTCCTTTACCATCTGTTCCTATTCGATAATTTTTACAACAATTTTCGAAATGACCCCATCTTTTACATATATTGCATTTGGCACGCCTCCCTGGACAGATAGGAGATGTTGATAGGTGGCGTGCACTCCCACAACGGAAACATAACCTATCTTCCCTCTTTACATTGGACTGTGAGCTATCCCTCTGGGCATATTTATTTGTCTGTTCAGCTCCCCCACCCTTCATTTGGTTACCATCATAACGCCTATTTGGTCTGATTTTCTGTTTCTTCTTTTCTTTTGGGCAAGTTCCCCTTTTATCATTCACTCTTAACACTTCAGTTCCTACTGTTGACTTATTTTCTTTGGCAGCCAACTTTGCCACACATTGTAGGGTGTGTTCAATTTTCTTCGCAATGCTAATAACTTCATCTAAATTTGGATCATCTTTTAACCAGATTTCTTCACGAATCTTATCATTTGCACAATGTAACATAAACTGATCCCTTATGTGTTCGTCTAAGCCACTCCCAAATTTACAATGCAGAGACAGATGTCTTAAAGCAGTTACGTAATCTTCAACAGATTCTCCCTCATGTTGGCATCTCGTACCAAAATGATATCTTTCCAATACTGTACTAGTCTTAGTTTCAAAATGTTTATCAAGTTTAATCAGAGCAAGATCAAAGTCATTTACACCTTCTTCCACATCCAATTCCGAAACTTCAGGCAAGGTGTCATATATCCTCTGCCCTTCATAGCCCAGAAAATGCAACAACATTGCTACTTTGCGCTCAACAGACATGCCATTTCCGCATGTAGCCTTAACATAGTGAAGAAAACCCTTTTTCCAAGGCACCCATTTAATTCTTGGGGGACCTGGTGAGGGCATGAATACCTGTGGACCCGGAACTCCAGACAATGCCATAATTTCCGTCAATGGCAGAGAACTGTAGGCACACAGATAATGTGTCGATTCTCACCTGTGATCCAAGCCTGATTTGCCTTCCCGCAAGGGCCCAGGGCAAATTTTAAAAACAAACTCTGCTTTTCCCAAAGTGTGGCAACCACGATAAACTCAAGGGTTGCACTGGGAGATCGCACTTCCTTGTTCCCTGCGTTGAAAACCCCGTGACTCTGAGACGTAGTGAGCATCGATACTGGGCCAATCAGCAACCTTCTCTCTGAGGGACTTGCATTCACGTTGCGTTACGCCGCTTCCGTGTGATGAACGAAACGTACCTTTTTGGGGTCGACAAATAACTCGCCTCTGTCGTTGCCGGCAAGTTTCGCTGGGCACGCACCTTCGCACCAAAAGCTCGCCTCTGCCGCCGCCGGCGGATTTCGCTGCACACGTACCTTTGCGGAATAGCGATTCGGAAGATCTCCTGTGAGGCGGTTTGGTCCGCGTAGTGCAGGGTTGCTTCCTGGTTCCTTCAGGACTTCCTTCTGCGGGACGGTCAGCGCCGTCGCCCGCCTGTGCTGGTGAGCTGACGCATTTCACTCTTTAGAGACACACCAAAGCCAAATACTCGACAGCCCCTGAACTGCAGCCTCTTAAACAGGCGTTCTCCCTTCCCTTGGTTCCTCTGGTGCTACGGCCAAACTTATGGTCCTGCAGGCTGGGGGTCTCTGTTGCGATAGGTGTCGTTACGTTAGGGAATGTCATCCCATCCTCGTCGCCATTGTAATGAAGATTGCAGATCACACCATCGATGTATTATGTCGGCTTTATTATCTTAGTAATAAGCAAACGTGAGAGACCCCCAGCACAGGCAGTATCCAGGGTCCAACTGCTCACAGTTGAAGAACAACATTCTGATGCACAGCTAATGACATAGATGAGGTTCCAACCTCGAATGATACCAGCCTAGCGCAAGCCGATGTACTGGCACAATACATCTAGTTTCTGCATATAAACACTTCAATAACACAACCTATATACAACACCATGCTTATCTAATGAGGTATTTAAAAAACAATATAAGACTTGCCCACCCTTCTCGTGAAAGATATGCAGCCTTCCTGTTTTCAATGATGCCTGATCCTTGATGCAACAAAGCACAATTCAAGTCCCGAAATAACAAACTGAACCCGTGCCAAGGCAGCAAGGTCACATCTTCCCCATAGACCTCCCATCCATTTGCATTTTCTGGATGTGCCAAAAGTGCATGGACATGAATAATAAGTGGCATTAAGGGACTACAAACATCACAGGGATGGACGCAATTATAACGTGGTAATACACCACGCACATAGAGAGCATTGTTGCATTTTCATTATGTTTTGAATGGCGAACACATACATCCAGGTTCTGTCTTCCATCCACGGAAATGCAGGCCCTGGGGTTACAGCTGCTAGCAGCGGGTCTAGGACCTCATGCATGCAGATTGATTCAAGCGGCGCAAGATGTCAGACATCTCAGACTCAATGCAACAGTTCTTTCTCCAAAGCTAGTGTGGTTTTGTCTGAGAATACGGTAGAGGGCGCTAAAGATTTGAAAATGGCTACCATGAGGAATCACAGCGGCATCTACGGGCTTAGATATAATTTACACGATTTCCTGCGGTCACTAAATGGGAAACTAAATCCTCCTTTACCATCCCAGGTGCATCACACGTGAACTTGTCTATACTGCCTTCCATCTGCTTATTCCCCAGCAAATGCATTGGACGCTGACCTACATTTCCTGACACTCTATAGGGACATTAGTTTATAAAAGACAATAATAATATATGGACGGTTATTACATGTAACAATTTCGTTTTTGATACATGATATTACATTCCGTATTCTGTCTCATCACACAGACGTTCCCACACACTAGAGAAGAGGGACGACACTATAACAGACACTGAAAGAGCTTTTCAACAAATGGCACAACAGCCTTAAACCACAAACAAAGATGCCAACCAAACTCAAAATGTGGTTTGTGGTTTTGTTCTTGTCTGAGTTCTGGTGTAGTTTTGTTCCAGCACTGAATCCTGGGATCTGCGGTTACATGTTTTTCTTTGCCAGGGTGACTGTTGCCACCTTCTGGGGCAAAGGATCTCCGGATACTAGCTGGTTTTTAATCTTTGAAGTGTTTGGAAAGTTACCGTGGACCTCTTTTCCAGACGTTCTTGTGGATAGTATTTGCCGTTTCGCGTAGAAGCCATGTCAGAGCTTTAAAGGCAGGGCATTTGCCTATTAGTTGAGGCCTTTGAGTAAGAGCAGCATTTCAGGGCCACATGCTCGAAGTTTGCATATTCCTTCTTTGAATCTTGAAGCTATGCTATTTTTCTGGGTAAATGATGGCTACTCAACCTCCTACTTTCTTTTTGCTGTTTTGTGATGATTTTGAACCCTTGAGGTAGACTTGTGTTTCTAATGGTAGTGTAGTTGTTAGAGAAACACGATTCTGAGATTGTATTGTATTGGTCGTTTATATATCACCCGTTCCCCATTTGTATGGCTTCAGTGCACTTTGTGGCTGGAACGCCCTAAGGGAGCGAAGTCAATGTGTGCGAGATTCTAAGAGTTCATGTTAAGATGCGTGTGTGCGTTTTGCCAGGTTAGGACTTAGGTGGGTTGGCCGGGCTCCAGTAAGCAGTCCAGAGGTCAGGCACATGCTCGGCTGCTGTTTGTAGTTGAGCATACAGTGCTAGTGCCGGAGACTCAATGTGTGTCCAGCTAGACCGACATTTTTCATAGGTTGTCACTGTATGCTAATGGCAGAGGTGTTGAGATATGTCAGGGGTTTCAGTGTGGATGGCTATGCAAGCTGCTAGACCGGATTTGCATAGAGAGGAATGCATAGCCATAGCTGCATTCTAAAATGCATGGATGGGCGGCTGTGCCTGCGGCCAGTGTCCAGGGACATGGTTCAAGATATACAAACCTTAAACTCAATGGAGTTCATCTTCAATGTCGTTTTCCTGGGTCCAACATGATTGGATGGTCTCACCATCTGTGGTCTCCCTAAATTAAGAGCCTGAGCAGTGGAAGAGGGGCACGGAGGGACGACAGAGTGATGCATGATCTTCTGGGTGCGAGGGCCGGGGGGGGCTGGGTTTATCACGGTGTGCTGCTGCGAACGCTGCCAGCATCCATGGAGGTTTGGGTGGATGGGTGTGTTGTCGGGTTTGGGCCATTGTCTCTATGCACGTATCAACATTATAGAGTGCGAGAAGGTTTCATGAGGAGGTAGGAAAGAGCCATGTTTTGAGGACCTTTCTGAATGCCGAGTGATTATCAATGTTGCAGATGATGATCGGGACTTGGACAGAGAAGGAGGATCCACCCAGTCTGGTGCAGTTGTAATTTGGGACCACTAGGAGAGATGCTGTGCCGGATCAGAGTGTCCTCGAGGGATGGTAGCGAGTGCGTTTGTCTTGGAGGAATTCCGGCCCGGTGTTCTGGGTGGCATAGTGAGTGATGCACATGACTGTAAAGGTAGTGCGTTGACCAATAGGGAGCCAGTGGAGGACTCTTAGTGTGAGGCTGATGTATTCTTTGGAAGGGAGCCTAATGAGCAGGCGGGCCACAGCGTTTTGGATTCTTTGCAGTTTCCTTAGCTGAAACACCAGTGCGCCTATATAAAGGCAGTTTGTATAGTCTAAGTGGGAGAGGATGATGGAAATGGTGACAGAGAAACAATGAGGATAGGTGAGGTGTGTGAAGATACGCCTGAGGATGCGTATGTGGAAGATACAGATTCTGGTTACTGAGTTGATGTGTTGGGTGATCTGTGTCCAGTGTGCATCAAGGTTTTTCACCAGGGTGGAGGTTGTCAGAGGTGGGGGGACCAAGGGAGTGAGGTTGGGGAATAGGTTGGGGAAGGAGTGCTGTTTTTCTACAGACTAGGATTTCTATTTTCCCAAGATTGAGGATGAGGTGGTTGGTCATCATCCCGTAGTCAATGTCCGAGATTGTCATCAGACACAATTGAACGGGTCAGTGGAACACAGACCACCGACCCTTTTGGCACATGAGAACACAAATTGCACAGGTCAATAATCATCACACACCTCAATTGTTTCACAATTTTCATTAGAGTTCAAAACAATCACATATGAATGTCTATTGAGAGACACAACACAGAACACAATTTTTGCATTTCAACAGTAATGTAAGTTTACAAGAGGTAATTTTCCAGGATGCATTGCTTGGAGTTAGGTACACATATTGGACATACTACAAATCCTACTGTCAAGGTATAGCATGACAGGGGTCAGAACGTTTGAACACATACAACATATAGTACAAGTCAACACAGTTATACAGAGAGCAGTGAGTGTTTTGCACCACTGTGACTCTAAAGTCAATGTCTACACCGCAGTGTTTCGGCCCTTCTGTGGCAGGAGTATAAGCCTTTCTTAAATGGGCCTTCATCAGGACAAGGAGACTGGGACATCTGGGTGTTCTGTGTTCTGAGTGGGTTCAGATAGATGTTGAACAGGAGGGGATATAGGGAGGCACCATGTGCGACTCCCTTTGGTACTGGTCGGGATGTAGAGGTGAAAGGGTGGAGGATCCCTAGCATTTTTAAGTATGCTCCTTAGAAAGGATGAAGAAGTAACATGTATTCTTCTTAGTTAATTTACCATTATTGGTAGAGATTACAGGTTTGGACCTTTTGGTTCATTTATTTGACTTTTTATTTCCTTTTCTGTTTCTAACTTTTTCTTGCTTTTTCCCAGATATCCTGAACGTTTTCATGGATAGTTTTAGGAGGAGTTTGGGCTGGATGATGTCTGCAGTGCGAGGAGGCTTGGGTCTTGATTTCATGGTAGATTCATCTGGGGGTTTAAGTCTAAGGTGCATGTAGGTATCTCCTGGGCTGTGTATATAGGCAATGTTGTTGCCATTTCTATTGTTGTCTGAACTGGGAGTCTTTGTTGCAGTGTTTTAATTGGCTGCCCCCATGTCTCAGTATGTTCTCGCTCAGTGTCATTGGTCCAGAGCTTGAGAAGGTACGTCAGAAGTGTGCCTATTCTATTTAGAGGTCAGAGCATTGCTTGAATTAGGGGTATCAGGTAATATTATCCCCACCAAAAATATCGCCATATATATGGTCATCGGGAACGGCGATAGGCGATATTTTTAGTCCCCCGCAGGTTTCATGCCTTAATATCACTGCAAAAATATGGCAATATTTTTGTATGGTGATATTTTTGCGGGGATATTAACACATGGAACCGAATTAGGATGGTTCACACCAGATTGATGTTAAATGTTGCTGCGTGGATCGGTATGGTAGTGCCATTATTGGTGATTGTTTATACTCCTTGCATATGAGACAGCTGTTTCTCTTTAAAGTATAATTCAAAGGCAATGGCCTATAGAAGGAGTCTATTTGTGTAGATAATTATTTTTGTTGTTATCAGGTCTGTTTTGAAGTGTTGATAAGTGTCTGCTATCACAGCTTGCTGGTGGCAGTGTAGACAGTCTTTGCTGAAGAGGCAGCAGCCCGAGGTGGATGTGATGTGTGTAGGGTGTGTAATTTCAAAACCATGGGTACTGCTCTGCGTCAGTTGATATTCCATGGTGTTTATTTTCCCTAATGCGTGTTACGGGTGGAGCAGTGGTTCCCTGAATGAGGTTGGATGGGGACACTCTAAGGGAGAGGGAGAGGTACTTTACTTGGCGAGAAGGCCTAGAGCTCAGAAGGGGTTCCCTATTTTCAAGTGTAGGCGACACAGCCTCTGGTGTGGTAAAGGAATTAGCTGAGCGTCTGCTCCAGAATCCTTTAGAGTTGAGCACAGCAGATGGACAGTTCCTATTATGTTCTCTTATGTGGCCATAACTAGATGTTGGGATAGTAGTGTTTCCTGTAATGAGCATGACTGAAGGAGGAAAGGTGAGGTGTCATAAGGGGCCAATGCAGGGTTAAGTATGTAGGGCAGATTTACCAATTCAAGTTTATTTTTACAGTATCTTCACAGTTGAACCGAATTGTAACAATTTGTTTTGTGCGAGCCGAATCTCAAATCATCCAACAGCATTTGAATAACTTCATGGGTTTGCAAATTCAGTTTTGCTAGTGTATAAGCACTTTTATGTTTTTCTTATTTATTTTCACAGCACACTTAGGGTCTCATCATAAGTTGTCCGGAGTGGCAAAAATGCAGTGGTCTCGCTATTACTGCTGCATTACCTGTCCGATAAACTATGAGTTGGAAGGAACTTAGCCCAGCTTTACTTCCAGCTTTGAGCGGAAGGTAAATCTTGTGAGTTTCCGCCCATTTGTGGTGCTATTACCTCAGTGCAAATTGAGCCGTGGTAATAGCTCCCAGCATGCCCCATGGAGTCCTATGGACTCTTAAAAAAACGGGGACTTACAGCCTTATCACAACTCGGGATCTGGTGCTATTAGTGACAGACCAGGTTGCAGTAACGCTATTTTTGTTGGCGGCATCACAGCGGATTTATTGCCGGGATCCCGCCAAGGATCTGATGAGACCATTAGTGTTTTGGCAGATTCCATCGGTGGTTCCTCCTGAGTGTTCTATAATGACAGATGGGTCATGAATTTCCCCCTAAAAGAGATTACGTCCTTGAGGTTATTTCAGAGGCTGGGATAAATAGCAACAATGTGTCTGTCCCCTTCGTGACATTTTTGGGATTGCCCTGTGTGGAGAAGGCCTGTGTTTTGCTTTGTTTTTGGGAAATCTTTTCTTGTGTGTAGTACGGTCTACAAATGTTGATTCTATTGTGTGGTTGGAGTGAAAATCTTCTTAAAACTTGCCACAAATTCTTGTGACCACAGAAGCAATGGCATTAGTTATTGTAGGCAAGATTTGTGCTTACATTTAAAAGGAATTTGGTTAGTATCACCAAAACTGCATTCAGTTTGTACGAGAGCAGGGTTTGGAAATGTAATTATCTAAATCTACCCTCTCACATGATCAGGGTTGAGCCATGATGCAATTATAATAGGGGGAGCAAAAGTGACCCCACACAACCATTGATCGCACATGTCATCACAGGAAGTAAAACTGGAGTATTCTTCACCCTATTGGAGGGAACAGTATGTATTGATAAAATATTTATTACAACTGGATACTACCACATATTAATAAACAGATATAAAACTGAATTCATCAGGACCCACTTAACGACCCAGCAAGATCATATTAACATAGTCTATGCTGCTGCACCAAAGAAGATCCAGAATCTCCAATTGATGTACACATCGGAAGTCAGGCTATGTTACCTTGGCTCCATGTAGAAGGTTCTATACATCAACAGCAGATCCTTTGATTAGAAGTTATAAATATGCCACAAACAGATACTTTTCACATTAATCTACCATAACTTAAGACCATACATCATAAATTACCCAGTCTTTATTCTATAATAAGACACGTAGGTGAAGAATTGTCAAAGTGCTGCCACCTACCTCTCAAACTCCTTGAAGCTTTATCCTAAGGACTGAATCACTTTGTCAGCCTTCAAGCAAATACTGAAGGTGTACCTTTACAAAAAGGCATTGGATATCTATCCAAACACCAATGGCCCCATCGTGGTTATTACGAAAACAAAAAAGGGATTCTAAACCCCCTTCTTTTTTCCAATTCCCAATAGGTCAAGATAAAGGGTGGTCCTTCGTTTTACAAATGTAATTGCCCCAGTCCTGGTTGTGTAGTTCCAGCACTCCTACATTGTAACCTTGCGCATAATCACAGATGCCATTATTTTCTGCGGTTTGTTAGTTTTGCCTTACCCATCGATACTCCTAATTATTCCCCCTCACTTTAGGCTATCAAATACTGATCAAATAGCTGCCCGATGTATCCTTTCTACATTCAATTTGCATTCAGTAATGTATATTCTACCCCACAATTTCGCCAAGCAGCACATACAAAATATGTTTCTTGCAACTGACAAATGTTCTATCTTCATCTCCCTATTAGGATTGTAATGCAATCTTATGGACACCACAAGTTGTTTTTATTCTATGGCTTTGCAAGCTAAGCTTTAGAGTGTATAGGTGTTCTGAAGCTTTCGGAGCGAGGAAGTTTCTTATGGGATGCAGTAGATATATCAAGTGCTTTAAAGCTGAATCATATCTGATGACCAGGCTTGTGTCATTGCAACAACTGATATTAAAATCAAGATTGCTTTGGATCCCTAAACATTCTGGACCACTATGTATATATAGCAGGGCAATCCATTGAAAGGCACAAAGTACTCTCCATGTCTGATATATTACAAAATCATTTTTCATGGAGAAATGATCTGGTAGCTTACACCCCACTAACTCACAGAACATAATTGTGAATGCCAATGTACCCACCTCTGAGGTGGGAGTAATTTGTTGTGCGCTGTATTTGTAGTCTTCAGCCAGGCACAATCACCTAAGGTTGATCCACGGTACAGGATACTGAGAGCTGTGCTGTCTGCGTGGATGGTGAGCCACCTGACTATAAGAATTTAAGAAAATGTCCATACTTGGAAAAGGAAAGGTGACGAAGAATGCATCTCCATTTTCTATCCATCATGCACTTTTAGGCCATAAATCCTTGTTTTTTAGCTTTTTTTACTGGTAACTTGAAGAAGGAAAACCGACAGCTCAGAAGAATGTCATTTTTAGCCAATGCAGATTTATACATTGTTTTGTAAATAAAATATTATCGTACCCATGTGCCTCTTACCATAGAATGTCCAACAGTACCCAGTTTGAAAAAAGTGTGGGCAAGCTGGACTTCTCAGGAAGAACATTTTGAAAGATATAGTTCCCTCATTGGTAATCAGCAACAGCATTCTTGTCTCTACAAAGATCTTCATCAAACGTATGGAGAAAGGTGTAGGTCGGGGCACTGCACATGTTCACGAAATGAAAGTTCACTAAAGTGGCCCGATTCCTTCATGTATGGGTTTCTGTGGAAGGCCTTTCGAGAAACCAATAAGCATGCAAACAGAGTTGTGCGTAGTATGGTGTGTACTCACAAACTGTTTTCTGAAATGTACTGCACTGGCACTTGTCCCCACGTGATCAGTGTTTAGACAATAAAGGCAATTCTGGGGCTGGGACGATAAGTAAGAAGTTTATCATCTGGTCGGGACACAATCTATCCTTACTGACAGTATTATCTTCATCACCACCAAACATTTTGAAAGGAGAATGTTACTGGCAGCATTATTTGATTTGCATCTAAAAAACAGGATTTGGAGGCAACAGTAACCTTAGTATACAGACTGAGGCAGAAGTGTAAATATGAGATTGTTTGAGATCAACAAGTCAGTCAGAATTCCACACAAATGACCATATGGCAATATAATCAAACATATTGGCACATTAAGGCAGATACATACCTCACCCATTTCTTGTCTCATTTGCTCAAATTCCTGTTTTTCCATTTCCATTTTCTGCCTTCGTTCTTCTTCTGTGCGTCTTTTTTCCTCTTCCATTTTTTGTTTTAATAATTCCTCAAAATTTATTTCCAGTTTACCAGGTGCCAGAGATTCCTGAGAAACTGTCCTGCTCAACTCCTGCTCCTCACCATCCAGTACCTGTTTGAAAATGTTATCATTAATTTTATAATTTTCATTCTACAAATTTACATTCAAATAGTTCTGTTTCTTTCTAGGGTATACCAAACTCATTTCTCACCAATTCGGTTTGCTGTGAAAAGGTTCAATACTGAGACAAATATATTTTCAATATTGAATTATAGCCCAAAGGAAAGACATGTAGATTTGATGTCATGGAGGTCCTGTTCTTAAACTACCTCAACCATACAGGTCTTAGGTTGTCTCCCCAACTTCTCTCCTAGATTCTACTAATAATATAAGAAAATGTGAGTCGAATTTCAACAGATATATTACCTGAAGAGCCGTCTACAGAATGCATTACCAGTGTTATCCCAAGAACATGCGGTAGGGAAGAAACCCCTAATTCCTACGTTTTTTTGCCCAATGTGAGGAACGTTCATATCATTTTTGATGGGATTATTTTGTATTCTGTTGTGTTAGGGAACAGTTTTCATATTGGGTTGAATGGAATGCTAATAATACATGACTTTCATATTTCTGGAACTTATTTGGTAGTATTCACTCCTATACACCCCATCCTGGATTAAAATGTATTAAAAGTGAAAACTTAGTCGGGAAGGGTATAACCTATTATTGCACATCTTTCTATCTATCAAAAAGATTTTTTTTGCAGATTATTGTGTATCAATATTTCAAATCACATGACAAATCATTTTTGTTGAACTGTTACAACAAATATTTGTTGCATTAAAATCTGTAAATAGCTCCTGACACTGTGGAGCTCAGCAGCAATGCCACAGAGTCGTCTTTTCTCAGAATGGTAGCAAATTATTATTATCTAACCTGATCCTGAGCACTTTGATGAAATCTGCACGCGATACAAGGTGCTATTCTGGACTAAATGCAGAAAGTACTACTCACAATTAGACATTCCATGTTCCACTATAGACTACCCACAGCTAAGGAAACCTATAATTAAAATAATTCTTAGAGATATAGGGCCTCATTCCGAGATTGGAGGTAGCCATGGCGCTATTTGCACCATGGCTGCCTCCAATACAGGGTCCATGTCCGGTCTGGTTGGATGGGGACTTACTGTGACATTCCGACCTGTGCGGACCCGGTATGTCCCCATTCAACCAACCATTCCCCATTCCCATTTGAGCCCCCTCAAATGGGGAAGGCGCTAATTACGGGCCTGCTAATAGCAGGCCCGTTATTAGCGCCCTGGTCCCTTACCGGGACCCGTAAAGAACGTGTGGTCAGACCACACATCCATTGAGGCTCCCGCTAAAGGACCTCGGAATTGAGCGGTAAGGGTTTAACTGCACCGGTCTCCTTACCGGTGACCGTTATCCCTTACCGCCCAAGTCGAAATGAGGACCATAGAAAACATTTTAAACTTCACAGAGAAGTAATTGAAATAGCCAAGCCCCTGAACAGAACACGTTTAGCAATTGTGGGTGTTACAGGCACACAACCTTATCCAACAGAGAATGTTTTTTTTTAAAAGACAGATTCGAGATTACCGGGTTGCATTTTAACTGTCTTTAACTAAATTAAAACTTCTCCTCAACACCTAGGCCATCACGTTGCCCCTCTCCTCCCCGCAAACAAGTACAGCTGTACACCCACTCTGAATCCTACCCCCCACTATATATCTGTTCTGTTGTTACCACTGAAAAGCGCTCTGTTATGCATCTGTAATGCTGTACACATCCTTAAAGCGCTGTGTTATGTATCTCTATTGGTGTATACCGCTGTAAACACCAATCAAAGTGTGCTCCATCAAAGCCAGGTCCACACTCAATAAATAGCATTATAATAATAACAGTATAGCTGGACAGGTGATGTGGAAGACTTTGTTTCACGCGTCTGTCCTTTTTGTCCACATACCTCTGAAAGCGTGTTCATTGTATTTGCTGTTGTTGTAAAAAGTGCATTATTCTGAGGCAAGATTTACTCAGGAGTAGAAGCATATGGCTGTGTTGTCCAACACCATATACCTACTTTGGTAAATAATACCCCCTGTAACATTGAGAGCCCATTGGTGGCAGGTAATCAAGGTTGTAATGTATTCCACTATTGCTGTCAATGAGCCGTGAAATGTACACATATTATTAGCTGTGTAACTATCATAGAAAAGCAAAACAATTTCGGAAAATTGTGATTGTGATGTCGATTATGACACTCGTTGTCAAATGGGCAGTTTTAGAAAAACTCTTTTTTTAAAGGCAGTATGCTCCACATAGCTGAAGGAGATTGTGTGCTGAAGCTCATGCTTGGATGTTGACATGTAATTCATGCTACCTTAACTTAATTTGAACAGTTAATGTCGTCATTGTGGTCTTCCCAAAGTTCTGGGGGCCTGGACATGTGTAACCTATTGATATACCCCTTTAGCAGTTGCAAATGATGCTCTCAATGGACACGGACATGATTTACAAGTCACCAACCAAATACTAAATAAAAAGTAATGCCGCCTTGTCAAATTCCAGTTTTATATATAGTTTACCCAGAAATATGATTCATTGGTAAAACCAGCCTTGGTGTAATGGTTGGTCCAGTTCTAATCATATATTTAACAACAATATTTCTTTCTGAGCCACCATTTGGCATAGGTTTCTTGTAAAAACGCATATCCTTCTTTCTGTTATTAAGGTAGTTTTTGTAAACTATAATGAGAAATGAATTTGCTCAAAAGACAATTCTAAACGTGTGTGTATGCTTCAATTATGAGTCATGGCGTCATTTAGGAATTGCCTTGGAAGGGATAGATCTTGCTTAGCCCAAATTTAATCTTTTTCTGCACGTTGGAAGCCCCAAGAAACATTTGCTGAATTTGTTTTCTTCTGAGGTTAGAAATGTCAAAGCACACTGGCTCGATGTATCCTTGTGTTTCGCTTTGCGAAATATCAATAACTTTTTTGCCTAGTTTGTGAGAAATCATCTAAATGTTTTCTTCATCTTCAGTCACGTTGTGACTACCGACAGTGGGGACCCGTTGCTGGACAATATCCTTCCATCGTCGGATCTCTGGACCATGGGCCGCTGCAGGCTCAGGCTTGGGACTTCTTCATACCATGACGGGCGCCATGATAAAAAGCCTCTTCAAGGCCTGCACAAATTGCAGCCTGAAAGACATCTTTATTGAAGATCGGCACCTCAAGTGCGTCAACTGCTTACATCCCGACCACGACACGGACGGATGTTCGATCTGCCAGGCCTTCTCCTCCAAGACTCAGAAGGGACGCAATAGAAGGTTAGTGGCATGGATTGAGGAAGGGAAGGCCTTTGACTTGGCCTCCATGCACAGTCATGCCTCTTCCAGGTTTGGCAGGCCCAAAGAGCGTGCTCCTTCAGACAAGAAGAGGTTGAGATCCTTTGAGGACACTTCCCACGGGAAGATACCAAAAAAGGCAAAGCCGTCTCACGCTCCTATTCTTTTTTTCGTCGATGGTCACTGTGGCTGTGGAGCCCAGGTCTGAGAGACACTAGTCATCGTCAACCTTCCCGTCGACGTGTAGTCTACCGTCGAGCAGCCAGGTTCCGTCTGCGAGGAAATCGCTGACGCCAGCTGCCAAGCATAAGAGCTCGTTGTCATGGACCTTGTCGAAGGACCCGTCGATGACCTCATCTACCAAGGCCGTTACTAGTCTTCCGTCAATGACTTCAATCCCGTCGATGGGCTCGTCCACTACAGTCACCATTTCCACATCGACGATTGCCACTCCAAGAGTGGCCTTGCCTCCTAGGCCTCCGTCGGCATTACCGACAATGGCCTGTCAACGACAGCACCATTATCTGCTCCACAATCCCTGGTGATTGCCTCCTTTCCTAGGGGCTCGAATTTAGCAAGAGAGATGCTTCCAGCTCTCCCATTTCTCCCCAGACCCACCAAGGCCACACCAATCTTCACCCTGTCTCCTTTCGGGCCTCCCAGAGTGTCATCCCCAGTTCCAGCAATTCAATCTTCCAGTCCTTCTGAGGAGGACCTACCAGGGGCCAGATTACAGAAACTTTGCGCCAATGCAAGGGCAAAGTTGCACGGAATTAGCAATAGGGCAAAGTTTGCCCTATTTTTAAAAACAGTGGAACACACTAGAAAACTACTCCACCATGACAAGGGCAGTTTGGCATATTAACAGCATCAGGGCAAACATTGCCCTAGTGCAAAAAAGATACATTTCTACTGCATTTTTGCATCAGGGCAAAGTTTTCCCTAGTGCTAATACGGATTGGTATTAGCACTAGGGCAAACCTTGCCTGATGCTAAAATGCATCAAAAATGTATCTTTTTTGCATTAGGGCAATTTTTGCCCCGGTGCTTTTAATATGTCAAACTGCACTTGTCATGGTGCAATAGTTTTCAAATGTGTCCCAGTGTATTTATAAATAGGGCAAACTTTGCCCTAGTAGTAATACCGTGCAACTTTGCACTTGCACCAGTGCAAAGTTTCTGTAATCTGGCCCCAGAAGGTTTTTACTCTGACCAAGAGGGCGGTCAGGGGGAGCTTGATCCCATTTTGGCAGTGCCTCGGCAAGAGGCTCAACCACCTCACCAGTCATCCCGGCCCTTTGCTTCATGAACCAGCAAGGGCTCCTGCAGCACTAAGGGACATGTCAATGAATATTTTGACCACTCTCCACACTCTGGTGTCATAAATCCAGCAGCATCTACTGGCTGCACCCATACCTGCTCCATCAATGCCTTCCTGAGGCCAGCTAACACTCTCATCCAGCCCCGGTTAGCCCTCAGCAATGTCCAGTTGAAACTCCTCCTGTGGTGGAAGAGCAGCTCAGACAGACACTGATACTGATACTGTCATGACACAGGATACACAGGGGACTGATGAGTTTGATGACTACGGTCCTGCAGATGGGGAGCCTCCTGACATTGAGGTGCTCTCCACAGCTTCTCCGCGGGATGAGATTGCTTTGTTTGATTCAATGATCTCACAGGCAGCTAAGCTGTTCAACCTCATTCCTGAAGAGAAGAAAAAGGAAGGTTCCCGTTTAGAGTGGCAGGAATCCTCCAAGAGGACTATTGTTTCTGTTCACGAAGACCCCTGGCAAGATCCTGGCAAAAAGCAATCATTTGGAGAAGAAGTACTGGGTCCCTGACACAGCCCCAAAGTGCCTCAGATCTCAACCATCATCAGACTTAGTGGTCTCTGCTCAGGCTAGAAAAAGGTCCCCTAATCCATCTTCTTCTGTGGTTCCTCCTGATCAGGAGGGTCAGAATCTGGATGCGACTGGGAAGCACAACATCACAATGACAGCGTATACTATTAAGCCTGCCAATGCCTTAGCCATTCTCTTGAGGTATGACAGAGAGCTTTGGTATGGGTTTGGACCCATTCTCGGCTTCCTCCCGGAGGACAAGAAGGCGGAAACCCCTAGCGTTGTTCCACGAGGGAGAGGTAGCCTCCATCCATGCAATTGCCATCACATAGGACATCTCAGATTTAGTATTTCCGCAGATGGGCAAAGAAGTGGCCCTCTGCCACCAAGGTTAGTTCAAGTCCACCAACTTCCGCACAGATGTACAGATAAAAGAGGTAGACATGCCATTCGATGGTGACAACCTTTTCAGGAAAGCAGTCAATGACACCCTACAGGCCATAAAAACAGACACTGAGACGGCACCTTCATTGGGCACTCTCCAACAGAGTAGGCCATCCTTTCGCTCCTCTAAAGAGAAAGTCTTGAGGTCCTTCAAAGGGTTCACCTCAACGTATCGCCAGCCCTCATGTTCAACCACCCAGGAGGCATATAGGAGACGTTCCCAGGCCTACACAAGTGACAACCAGCATAGTCATGCTCCAGCATCCAGAACGCAGACGCCAAAGCAAGCCTGGCCCGGCCCAGGGCCCGCAACTTCACTTACACACCTCAGTGGGCGGCCGGTGATCACAAACAGTGGTGCCACATGTCCGCAGACAAATGGGTACTCGATATCCTTCAAAAGGGTCACTCTCTAGAATTCTAGGACAAATACCCTCACATTCCTCCCATTCCCAGACAAGAACAGTGCATAGCACAGCTACTAAAGGAGGTTCAAGCCATGCAAAACAAAGGGGTAATAGAACCAGTTCCTCAGTGCCTCTGAAGCTCTGGAGTGCATTCCAGATACTTTCTAGTGTGAAAGAAGTCAGGAGGGTGGAAACCCATTCTAGACTTGTGACACCTCAACAAATTCCTCAAGTCTAAACAGCTTCAGGATGGTCACATTGCAGCAGTTGCTCGACCAACTGGAGGAAGGAGATTGCCCTGCGACCTGAACTTGGAGGATGCCTACTTCCACATCCCCATTCATCGCAAACACCAGAGGTTCCTGTGCTTTGTTATTCAGGGAAGACATTACCAGTTCAAAGCCCTGCCATTCGGCCTGAAGTCGGCCCCGGGGGTGTTCACCAAATGCTTTTCTCCAGTGGTAATGCACCTGCGTGGCAAGAGAATCTATGTCTATCCTTACCGAGACAATTGGCTGATCCGATCCCACTCTCACGTGCTGGCAATCCAGCACACTTCGGAGACCATCCAGACCCTAATTTCTCTGGGATTCTCAATAAATTATCAGAAATCCTGTGAAGTGCCATCTTAGGACACACTATTCCTAGTATCCCGCCTCAACACGCTTTTGTGTCTTGCAGCTCCTTGGGAAGAGAGTGAAGGCCATCATGGGGACTGTCCAATGGCTATTGACAGCTTCTGTTGCAACAGTCCGGTCCACCAAGTCCCTGCTGGGTATGATGTCCTCCTGCATCTATCTGGTTCCCGTTTGCAGATTTCCTGAGAGCCCCCGAAGAGTTTCTGGATGCCAGTTGGCAGCAAGTTACCGGCACATGCAACAAGATGCTCTCCCCCTCAATTGGGCATTCTGTCAGGAAATGGTGGTCAATTTGCCTGTATCTCTCCCAGGGTGCTCCCTTTCAGATCCCCACATATCGGGTGACAGTCACAACTGATGTCTCTCTGGAGAGTTGGTGAGCCCACACAGACAATTCATACGCCAGAGACTTCTGGCTCCTGGAAGAAAAGGAATTATACATCAACGTCCTGGAACTACGGCAATTTTCTGGGCTATCTGGTCTTTTCAGCCTCAGCTCCAGGGGAAGGTGGTGCGGGTCTTCATGGACACCACCACCATAGCGCAGACTCTCTCAGCAGGGAGCTGCAGTTCTGCCATGAATAGGAGCTCGAGCAAGCACATGTATCTCTTGTCTCCAACGAGGGGAGTCTCCCTCAAATTGACCTCTTTGGAACAGCTACCAATGCCAGGTGTCAGAGTTTTGCCAGCAGGTATCCTCAGTCAAGGAGTCTGGGGGACACCTACTCATTCCATTGGGAGGGCCTCTTTCTGTAGGCATTCCCACTGATTCCTCTGTTGCTACAAGTGATCAACACACTCAGAGATGATCCTCATTGCACTGGTGTGGCCCAGGCAGATCTGGTACTCTGACCTTTTCCATCTGTCGGTGGTCCCAGCCATCAAACAGCCTCACCTTCCAAACCTGCTCTCCATAGAAGGAGGGTCAATTCTGCACCATGACCCAGCGTCTCTGATCCTCGCGGTCTGGATCCTGCAGCCCTAGAATTTGGACGCTACTTACTATTTTTGGAATGCAGGAACATTCTAGCCAGGGCCTGAGCCCCCTCTATACTAGCCTGCTACAAACCCAAGTGGAAGCGCTTTACAGTGTGGTGCCAGTCACAGATGATTTCTCTGCTGCGTGTAACGGCATCACAGGTTCTTCCTTACCTGCTCTCATTTGCCAAGTCTGGCCTTGCACATGCATCTATCAAGGTACACCTGGGCTCCAGGCAAGCTCTCCCTGTGGTTGCACGGGTTCGTTAAGGAGTTCCTCATCGGTCTATTCAGAACATTCAGCGCTAAAGGTAGTACTGTCGAAACTGATGGGGCCTCCATTTGAACCTATGTATCGTGCCTCCTTGAAGTTCCTGTCATGAAAGACCGCCTTCCTGGTGGCCATCACCTCGGCCAGCTGGGTTGGGGAAATGCAGGCTCTCTCATGTAAGCCTCAATATTTGTCATTTCATTCAGCTAAGGTGCTTCTGCAAACGCTTCCTTCATGCCAAAGGTCCCATTGGACTTTCATCTGCACGAGCCATTGGTTGTACAGGTTTTCTTTGCAAACCCTTCTCCAACTTCTGAAAGATCTTTGCATTCGCTAGACGTTGCATGTGCCTTGAAGTTCTGCGTTGCACGCATCAAGGACTTTTGAAACACTTCTCAGCTTTCCATCAATTCTGGACTTCTGGGAAATGGGAAGGCTCTGTCTAAGGCTTCCACCCCCAGGTGGCTCTCTGACTGTTTCACGCATTGCCATCATCTGGGCAACAGACCGCTAACAGGCCGACCGAGAGCCCATTCCACCAGAGCCATTGCAGTGATTACAGCGTTTCTCTCTGGTGTTCCCCTGCCCGACATCTAGAGGGCTGCTACATGGAGGTACCTATGTATCGTGCCTCCTTGAAGTTCCTGTCATGAAAGACCGCCTTCCTGGTGGCCATCACCTCGGCCAGCTGGGTTGGGGAAATGCAGGCTCTCTCATGTAAGCCTCAATATTTGTCATTTCATTCAGCTAAGGTGCTTCTGCAAACGCTTCCTTCATGCCAAAGGTTCCATCGGACTTTCATCTGCACGAGCCATTGGTTCTACAGGTTTTCTTTGCAAACCCTTCTCCAACTTCTGAAAGATCTTTGCATTCGCTAGATGTTGCATGTGCCTTGAAGTTCTGCGTTGCACGCATCAAGGACTTTTGAAACACTTCTCAGCTTTCCATCAATTCTGGACTTCTGGGAAATGGGAAGGCTCTGTCTAAGGCTTCCACCCCCAGGTGGCTCTCTGACTGTTTCACGCATTGCCATCATCTGGGCAACAGACCGCTAACAGGCCGACCGAGAGCCCATTCCACCAGAGCCATTGCAGTGATTACAGCGTTTCTCTCTGGTGTTCCCCTGCCCGACATCTAGAGGGCTGCTACATGGAGGTCTACCCACACCATCACAAGATTCTACTGTGTCAACAGGGATCCCAGGGAAGAGGACCGGGTTGGCCAAGGAGTGCTTTGCAACCTGTATGCATGCAGTGAGTCTGTTCCAGGGGTAAGTGTTTTGCTTCTGTGAGCCTTGCCACCTTCTGTGGTTGTGTATATGTACAGCTATGTAATCGTATTCATGAACATGTGAATCCATGCCAGATCCCATGCTGGTGAAGGAAGAAGTTACTTACCTATAACCCCTGTTCTCCAACATGGGTCTTACCTGGATTCACACGCAAACCCTCCCTACTTCCTCTCTCTGGCTCTTCTTGGTTGCTAGTGCCATTTTATGTGCATCACCATTCTGAAGATGGCCACCAGCGGTGGAGCTTAGGAGGACGAATTTCATTGCATGGGGTAGTATGACCCAAATGGACAGCAATAGGCTCTAGAATGGATAAGCAGTTTTAGCTTTAAAGTGGACCTGCTTTACTATTACAGAGGATTCCCAGCCTGACGACGGGGAATATTCATGAGTATGTGAATCCATGTAAGACCCATGCTGAAGAACAGGAATGACAGGTAAGTAACTTGTTCATTAGAGACCATCGAACTTACTCAAAACATGATCAATTGGAAGTTATATTTAGGACCATATAAAACTAAGTGGTAATCACCTTTTAAAGCCACATAAAATCAGCACATGGATGAGTTATCAACAACTAACACAACCCTATTACAAATAGAATTTTCAGTTGAACATGTCATTTGGGAGAAGGAGATACAAAGCCGTGGCCATTTTTGCCCACTGCACACTTGCTTGGAGTATGGAACATACCATAAAATAATGCCAATTATGTCCTACATATGGTAATGGGCATTAACTGTGTGCATGCAGTTTCCCTGCCTCCATCCCGTAATAGCCCCATTACTTTATCTCGGTAGTGGCAAATCAGAATAGCCCATAACTTGCCCAGCTGGAGACTGGGCCTAAGGATGAGTTATTTGTTTAGCTACTACCTCGTACATTGGCATAACGGTGTTAGTAGTTGATTTACAATATTGAGAAATATTGAGAAATCTGGGGTGCTGGGCCCTACCTGGCCACCGGTACACTTGTTAGGAAATAATTCCTTGGCCACTAACCCACCTCTTGATTGGTCGCAAACATAATGAAGCGTGCAATTTTGGCTACACGCCACAAGAAAGTGGTTGCTTAATAGGCAATACCCCCAAAGGAAAGATCACAGAGGTACCCGGACCTCCATTTTACCTGCTCTTGACAATTTGCATTGAAAGATACAGGGCTCATTGAAAAATGGAAGAAGTAGTATTGGGTGTCAGTCAGATAAATGTTGGTTAATTTAATTGCTGGGGGTCTGAACGACTGAAGCATCTCAAACAAGGTTTTATTTCGATCCCCTATTCAGTGTGTTTGCGGCTTGGTGGAAATGCATTGCAGTGTTTATGGATAAAATCACCAGAAATGCAAATTGTATTGGCTTTCATTATGTTGAAATGCTGAGCTGTGATCATCAATTGTACCAATCTTATATTATCAGGTAGCTGAAACTGCCTTTTGTGCAACACTGTTACCATAGATTTCATCGAATGCCATTTCACCTAATGAGATCTCACTGAATTTATTTTACCGAAAATGGTAGGTGAAATGGTATATGTGTAATGCATGAGAGGTGGGGTGTGGGGTAACGGTATAAGTTAGGGTAGGGAGCGGTGAGGAGTGCTATGGGGGTCTCTCCCGCATTATAAAGAAAAGTAGAAAAAGTAAAAAGTTCATTTTGTTCAGTGAAATCTCCATTGGGTGAAATACTTTCGAAGAAATCACATACATTTGTGCAACAAACTGCCTTTGTTTTTCCCTGGCCCTAAAGCGTCACAAAGTTGGATGAAACTCAGAACTAAGGTAGGTAAAACAAGCTTGCTGGCAGAGTGAGTGCAGAGGCTAAAGTGGTGTGCCTGAGACTGTGAGCAGCAAGCACAACCACACAAACACAAAAACACAGCACCGAATTCATACGCGCGCAAGGACAAATGGAAACAGATAAACCAATCCCTTCACTCCTCCATTGCCCTTAAACGTGGATTGCTCCAATTGTTTTACCAACTGTAGTACTTAGACCAAATGGTTTGGGCGGCAGAGGGGTCCCAGGTTCCAATGCCGGCACAGTAGACTCAGCCTTTCATTGTTCTGAGGTCGATAAAGTATCAATTTGAATTGGGTAATAATAATATATGTAAATGTGCTCTATGTAAAGTGCTTTGGATAAAAGCACTATATAGATAACAAGTCAAGTGCTCTCATTCACTGCTCTTCCAAAGTTTACAAATTCAAGCTAAGTTACCAAGCAGAAGGAGCAATACATGCCAGCACCAGGGACAGATGAGCAGGTCACATCAGCGGTATTGCTAGGGTGTGGCATTCTTGGAAAGTATTTTTATCTGAAAGTCACAGGGGACACCTCACTCTGGGTCAGGGTATTAGTATACTACTAATCTAGGAAAAAGGATCCAGAGGATACAATTTTGAAAAAAGTGGAATCAAGTAATTTAATTAGACCTGATCCATTATTTTAAATATCAGAAATTTAATCATGAATTAATCATAGCACTCATAACAATTTTACATTGCAGGAGAAAGATTTAAGAACACATAATTGTCCATACAATTCATATCATTCATACACATACATCCATTAGCAATTCATACTACAGTGACAAATATAAGCTAAAACGTTATCATAAAAAGAACATAACAATCACTTATTGTCTTAGTTAAAAAGGACAAAAGTATATAATCAATATATAAGAGACCACAACAGATTGCACAAGTGGTCATTGGTTGGGATGGGTCACATCAATATCCAAACTCGACCTCATCTCAAAGTTTTAGCTTATATTTGTCACTGTAGTATGAATTGCTAATGGATGTATGTGTAAACTCAGCAACTATCTCACCAGTTTACACAGCTCCATTGGCTCTTCCAAAATAGATGCTGCTGCAACAAAGCTTTGAGCAGGATGCACTGGTTGTGTATGACTGAGTAGCCAAATGAAAACAGAGCTTCTCTCTTGTATTCATCGCCATTATTATTCCATCGCAGTGAACAAGGTCTGCTTTGGCCTGACCTAAAAAGGAGGATGATACATAGAAAGATGGCCAAGGAGTGAGGGAGAAGGAGTTGCTACTATAGGGTCAATAGGTGAACTAGTTTTCCTTGGAGAGCAGGGTCTTAAGTTCCATTCTGATGTACAGAAGTGATGATGCAAATCTGATGTTCATTGATGTGAGTTTGCATGCATGTCCAGCTCCTATGTCCTCCAAATGATTTAGGTTGAGGAAAATCTATCAAGTGCACGTGAAGATGGACGTGCAGGATCGAAGGGGGGGGTGAAATTTGCAAGGCAGGGGCAACGTACGGGGCATTTCCTGTAGCAAATTGTACAACTTTAAGTAGGCCCAGGTATAGGATGTGTGTGCATTATTAGAATATAACAATGAAGAGACAATGATGAAAAAATTTAGCAGCCAGTCCCAGTCCCCACTGCAAGAAGAACCAAAGCACTGCCATTTCATAAGTGAGGCCTAGCCTGCCACATGCCTTGGTGGAGGTAGAAGCACATTATGGTAACTAGTCCTGAATCACTTTCCCTTCCGGGCAGAAAGGCACCCGCGAGCACAGCTCGTAGTTTGCCTGTCCGGAAACTACAGTACTGGCATGCTTACCGGTACCATAGTTCCCGGACCGGCAAACCTATAATATGGCCCAGCATCTTGAAAGGTGTAACACACTAACCAGAAGATCTGACTATAATAATATTGTAAACTGTTCATATCTATTCATGTATTGGACGTGAGCACGATAGATCGGACCCCTCTTATCTTAAAGCATTGTAGAAACACTGGAAAGTCCAGCATTTGAGGTTTGTTTGAAGTCATCTTGGGATGCTGTTTACCGAAAGAACTTTTAATGGCAGGTTCACATTAAACATCGGAACACAGAAGAAGGTTCAGAACACATATGTTAGTAAGTATGACAACAACACGGATGCCATTAGACACGCGTGTTAACTGAAGGCAAGCACAACTTTGTTAGTGAGTAAGCCTTACTTCATGAGCTGCACAATTCGCCATCTTTGAACTCTCCAAGTCCTGGTGCATGCTATCCTGGTCTGGACTCTTAAAAACAATTGGGAAATTGGGAAACAGCTGAATAATGCATACAAACACCATGCATGACATCTGGCTGCACATTTCGCATAGCTCAATAAACGCTGCCTCTGGATTCCCAAGAGTCGTGCACACTTTTCACCACATCTCAAGATGTCTCTGCTGTTCATGCACAGAATTCAGTACAGTTAGATCTAACACAAACGAAGCAAGCCAGCATTTGTGATGGGCACAAGAGTAACCAATCAGAAATAAGATGTTGCATTTGAAATAAAAAGCAGCCAAGACATGGTAGTCTATCAAAAAGCGCAAAGCTGCAAGCACAGAACTTGGCACTGTCCCAGAGCGTGCAGTTGTTTGTCTTCATGTTTTGATGTTAGATGCTACTTCCGTATGGCTGTTCTCCACACCACCCTGCTATACTTTCCGTCCTTACCTGGGCCCCCTGCTAACCCTATGTAGATGTCACCAGAGGTCACGCCTGGCATTCACGTCTCTACCTTGTGGCAACTGCTTCCAAATAAGGCTAGCCAGGGGGAAATCCTATCACAAAAGAGCACAGGTCTCCCCTTGAAAGCACATGCAGCTGACCTGGGCATATGTGAGGCGTGGCCTGCGTATCAAGGATGGCCCTTATAATTGAGACTCTACTGAGTGCGCGAAGGGGCACGTGCAACCGTAAGTAGAAGTGTGAGGCTGCAGCTTTGCATGCAATCCTGTATCTGGACATATGTCAAGGTACCTCATCTTGTGGGACGGGGATTGGCTGCTGATGCGTCATCGAGGCACTGGATGCTGGACTGGGACGCATAAGACTGGTTCTAGGCATGTCAGGCTTTACCTACACATATAACATTTGTATCAGGGGTATGATTGACGTCATGGGCAGAGAACTCTGAACGCACCTCCTCTAGTTTGGGCTATTAGGTGTCGACACCGATAAGCCTACACCTTTATATTGAGTACGGATAGGGAGAAATGACATATGAGGCGGGACACACAGCTTGTAGGTGTTGTTTGGTTATTTGCCCACCCATTGATTGCCCATGGCTATGCTGATCTCTATGGCCATTCCCACCCAGACCCTACCCTCCAGGCCCAAAACATCTCCTCATGGGAACTCTTTGAGCTCGTTTTAATCAAGACTTGCCATCAAAGTTTGCACTCGAAGTGCCTACCAGTGTTTTTTCAAAGCAGTCTTTTGAGAGTTAATGACTTAATTGGAGTTGTAAATCCGCTACTGGTGTAATTCAAATGTGTTAACTAGGTTGCCTTCAGCCCTAGATGTATAAGCACTCTTCACTGAAGTCCTGTTAAAAACAAGCATTGACATTTAGAAATTCTACCTTTTAGAAGAACCCAGTGGAGGTGACAGATGAAGTTTGGAGACAAAGTGACGTTTTTCATTGGGACAACCAGCATCTAGCACCTAGCATACTGCAGCGGCAAAGGTACACAATGGCGCAAGTGGGCAGGTCATGAGATGGCTCCCGCTTAGGGCAGGCATCAGGCACATCACGCACTAACAGACCACATGACCGTCAATAGACCTCACACTCTTGCTCTGACTTGGAGGTCAAAACAACGCTACCACCACAACCTTTATTCATCACGCTCGCATCACCCCTGTTATCCATTTACTATGCCTACTCCATTTCTTCCCCACCTCACTTCACCCAAGCCATCTACATAGTCTTCTCTAGCTAGCTGCTTCTCAATTTACTAGCCTCTTTACTGCGAAAAATGATCAACAATGGTGTTAACTGGTAGCGTGGCTCTCGCATTCACACTGCCGCAACAAGACACCATTCATGCTTTCTAAATAAGGAGGCCCACACGGTCACTTCCCTTTCCTCCCCGTCTTCCCCGTCACATCCTTTCCCTGGGTCCCCCCCCACCCTAACCCCGCCTCCCACGTAAAGATGTGGATTGGGTTGAAACTGGAACATGACAAATGGCAGGGGTTACGTCCTAAAAATAAAAGTGGGGGGACTCATCAACAAACGCAATGGAATGTGACGTCACCAGAAATTAACATATCAAGGTGAAATATGCACCTTTCATTACATTGGCTTTGCATAACCACTCAAACTGCACAGGACGAATGATATTTGCCTTTAATAAAACCAACACACAAACAAAACCAAGAGAGGATATTTTCATCTAATAGTGTTTTTGAAAACGTTAAAAGGTGAGCATGTTTTAAACTCCAAGAACCAATACAAATGTTTTTCCTGGAACAGGGACATTGCACCGTTAGTTTTTTGTTTTTTTTCATCAGGTTATATTGTGCATTGGTGAAGTGTCCGACCTGCAGACCGTGGTTCGATCACTGAGATCGGCTTTAATTCATAAATTCAAGGAAGACTTTCAATGTTTCTCCTTTCAGCTGGGTGGTGTGGGGGGGCTGAGTCCACCCTCTGAAAAAAGACCCCGTCCACCCGCGTTTATCCTCGACTTGAGCCCTGACAAATGGGGCTCTCTTTCCAATGCTAAGCAATCTTTGCATATATATTTGTCACATTTCCTTTGCTCATGGTTATTCTCTTCTATTTGTGATCCAGAATTACGTGCATGCCTCCACTGGCCCAGTCCCTAAAGAATCCATGCCTGTTGCTTTTAGTCTGAAAATGTATCGACCTTTCCATCGTTTTAAGGTTCTTTTTTGCCCGTGCACTCTCCAGTGCTCACTGAATCTTTCCCTACATTTTCAGAAGATGGAACCATTCTACCTATCATTAAAAAGTGTTCTCTTTATCCATCTGTGCTCACTACAATTATAAGAACTAATGAGATATTTTGCCGGCATTGGTGCTCGCTTATCAATATATCACTTTTCTCTCCTCTGCAATCTGCATTTCCTTCTGCTTGCTGTACTGCAGGGCGGCATTAGGGCAAAGCAGGAAAGGGAAAGGTGGCAACGTGGAAGACAGAGGTGGAATCATCAACTGACATTTGATCAGACTTCTGCTGGGTTGCCCAATGCATCAGGATTCTTGTAAGCATGGGGTCTGGCCAGGGACGCCATTTCACCAAAATGCGAGGGGTAGCAGTAGTGACATCACAGAGCCTCGATCTCTGATGACATCACAGGAAGTGATGTCATTAGTACCCCTCCCCGAAGTGACATCACGGGAAGCGATGGAACATGGCCTTTCAGCTCTTGACAAAACAGGAAGTGGCATCATGTAGCATTGTTCCAAGGTAGACTACGAAAAATATGGTTACATTATCACTGTAATGTGATATACATTTCATACAAGAATGTATTACCATATGTATCGTTAATATCAGTGTATATAGGCCCATATTGCCAACTTACTGTGAATGCAAACGGACGTCCAAGGCCAAA
Organism: Ambystoma mexicanum; assembly: GCF_040938575.1. Taxonomy (NCBI): domain Eukaryota; kingdom Metazoa; phylum Chordata; class Amphibia; order Caudata; family Ambystomatidae; genus Ambystoma; species Ambystoma mexicanum. The sequence goes on from NC_090922.1 coordinate 995,739,990, forward strand.
TGGTAATGTGTTATTATATAGCACTTACACGTAAGCGCTTTATATAGAACAAATATGCATACATTATCACCCAACCTGTGTAAGTACTCATTTATCAACCTCAGAAGGATGAAAAGTTGAGTTGGCCTTGCCGGGATGCGAACCTGCACATCGCACACACATCACAGCAGCGAGCGCTCAACCCACTAAGCTATCCTACCAGCTATGGTTATCTTACCGGCTATAGTAAAATGAGCAATTACATATCTGAATGTTCTCAAAGACAGAAAGCAAATTACACTCTTTAGTGGATACCATTAAACTAGTAACTGAGATTTAACAGCAGGCTAGTTCATCTGCAGGTCTGGTGCAAAATTTGGCCACACGTCAAGCCTGCGTGGATCTACTTTACAGGCTTTATAGGATGGCAAAATACATACCATTGGGAGGGTTCATCACTGTATATTAAAGAATTTAGAGTAGCGCACTGAAAGCAGCGCACTCACACGGCATCCCGTTCTCTGGGCACTCGTTACCTCATACATGCAAACAAACATCCTCAACAGCAAGCCATGGAGATAGGAAAGATAGACACACTGCAACACAGCATTCATTGGGGCACAATAAAATCAAGGGCCAGTGTATGTGCTATGGTCAAAAATGTGTACATGGTACACAAGATTTCAGGCAGAAGGATTGTGTCACGTGACCGAGGACACTGAGATGAAATGTCTTGTGATGATCGTAACAGAGACAGCGGCAGAAGAAACATGCTACAACTGCAACTTGCGAAAGCAAAATACATAGTCCGAAAAGGATGCTAATCAGAGGCGTAGCCAGGATTGTCTAACAAGTGGGGCCTTAGCTAATATATTTGGAACACCGCACTGAACTGACATTAACATCTATAAACGCCCACACAGTGCTTTGAGTGGGCATTTATATATTTCGGGTGGGACTTGCTAGCTCAGGCCCTACCCTGTCTACGCCTCTAATGCTTATTCTACTATACACGCTTTTTGGAAGTATTTGTCTGCATTGTGAATTTGAGGTGTTTAAGAACAGACTAAATCAGTTACTCACCCCCTGAAGTGTGCCTGAAATAAACCTTCAATGAGTCTATCAATAATTCCAAAAAGACAATGGGCCTCATTACGACCCAGGCGGTAAGTTACCGCCTGGGCCGTGACTTTACCACCATGGCGTAAACTATGTTTACGCCATGGTGGTTGGCGGACTTACCGCCCCATTCCGAGGTTGGTGGGGCGGTAAGTCCCCAATCCCCATTTACCCTTCCCCATTCCCATTTTTGCCCCATAGGGCATAATGGGAGTGGGGAAGGCGTTAATTACGCCACCGTAAATTACGGTGGCGTAATTAACTCCATGGTCCCTTAGCGCCATGGATTTTAACACCTGCTAAAAGCAGGTGTTAAATCCGCCATGGCGCTAAGGGACCTCGTACTCAGGCGGTAAGGGTCGGCGCTGTTTACGCCGCCGTAAAACCCTTCCCGCCTGAGTCGTAATGAGGCCCATTATTTGTTATTCCTATTCTTTCTTAATTAGGGTCACTGCTCAAAGTGTTACACTTGTGGAACCCCCTGCTTTTTTGAGGGGCATCAACAAGAAAGCCAGCCACTCCAGAAACAAAATGCCACATAGCGCTGGCCACAGTCCAGGCGCTTCCATTAAAAAAAAAAAAAAAAAAAAAATAATAAAATGATTATTTTTTTTCTTTTTACTAGGGGTAGAAATGGAGACCTCAGGGGGTCACAGGTGCAACCCCTAGCGACCACCAAATGATGTCCCTGGGTCGGGCTTTCCTAGTGTCATGACTGGCAGCTTTTCCAGTGATGGCCTCTCTAGGCCCTGATTTGGAGAAAAGAACTTGAAAAATACTTTAGTGTATTTCTATTCAAACCATGCATTCCTCCTAACTCTATTTGATGCACAGCCCTTTAATAGTGTACCATTCAATTCCCAGCTTTTGTTTTATTGTATGTTTTAATAAATTATTGCACATCAATATATAAGCCCCCCCCATCACTTTTGTCACTCTGCAGAGTGACAAATAAGAAATCGCACAAATTTGTAATATGGGTGGTGGTTTATATGAACTAGTGTAGGTGACGATGCGCATATGAAAAACAACCCGAACTGTCTAAGTGACTCTTGAATTTTAAAGTGATAACCAAGTGACTGTACTCAGGGCTGTTGGAGGGTTTGGTGAGGCCTGGGGCAAAACATTTGGTGGGGCCCCTTTGCTGTTTTTTGCACTGCTCCAGCGGAACCGTGAATAGGAGACATGAACATTTTCCCTTTGAGTTGTGTGGATGCCGCTGATATTTTGATGAGTCTCTCTGCAAGCAGCTCGGCTAAGCTAAAATCTTGCTGCTGTTCTACTGCACTTACCATCAAAAAGGTTTGTAAGGTAAATCTGGAGACTGAACTTACTGAAATTCTTGCAAGGATCATGTCATGGTTTCCCAACATATAACATCTTCCGCCAATATGTAGAGTCATGAATCCGAAGCCTATCTTGTACACGCCAGTAAGATGAAATCTTTCCACTTTGCTGCTAAGCTGAGTGGTAGTATGACATTGCAATACCCCATTAACTAAGGAGCAGCCTTTCTTATTTCATGTGTGTTTTGTCTTTCTTTCATGTGGTCTATTTCCAAAGGTACAACTGGAGAGCAGTGTTTGTCTATATAGGCCAGGCAGACTGGATGCGCCAGACCCAGAGCATCTTTAGAGTCAACGGGATTGTTTTAAGTTTCTGAGGTCTATAATTTTGTGCAAAATACCCCATGTTTTGATGTCACTGTGGCCTAGAGTTTCCCGTTTCCAGGCATATAGTTGCTATTATATTACATATTTATGTGTAACACTTCACGTCTGGCTCCTCCTGCTTCTAAGCGCTGTAAAAATAGTTAGTACGATCAAATGTCATACTAATTAATAAACCATAGAAAGAGGAAGGGCTCATTCAGAATACCTACATTTCCCCGAATACCATTTCCTCGAATGGGAACTCTTCGAAGTTTTTTTCCTTTGAATTTGGTTGGCAAAGTGGTTAAATTTAAAAAGATAGATGGGGTGGCGTCAGGATATAGGATAAGGTAGGAGGATAATAAAAAAATTTGAATAAGAAATAAATTGCAACGATTTCTCCATTAGGAGAAATGGATTTGGTGAAATCACATACATCCGGCTGATTCAGCCTTGCTGAAATATGAACCTGGAAAGTGCCAGCTCGCACATGTCAGAATTTAACTTTTAAGTCGCTGAGCTATCCAACTGCGACACAAGCATGCTCTTTAATGAACTGTGCATGTAAATAGAAACATTTATTAGGATACCTACCCACTACTCTTTCCTGTCAACTCTAGCCCTTTAACAAAAAAAAGATAACACTAGTATTATCACGTTTACTAGAGGGCCATGTAATAATCCTTCTGCTTCTAAGCACTGCGATTATAACCGTTATATTCTATGACAAGACGGAGGCGAGCATTATGCTTATCTCTTTAATTTGCCACCAACATAGCAATTCAACTTTTAATAAACTTTTACAAAAATAAATGTTTCTTTGCTTCCATGAAAAAAAGAAATCTTTAAAGTTTAGAGTCTTTGTAGAGACTCTTCCCTGGTCTCCTACAAGTCCCATGAGCCTCCTGGTGCTCAGTAGTCCTTCCTCCACCAATCCGGAGTCTGACACCCCTATATGGACTCTCCACACTAGGTCCTTTCCTCTTTCTTTTTGCTGCCGGTATTGGGAGGGAAGACAGCAAGATTCCTTCTTCCCCTCCCGGCCGAGGTTCCCAAGAGATCGCAGACAAAGAGGAGCCTTCAAGCAGGCAGGCGCCACTGGCGGTGAGTACACCAAATATGCAAGTGGGGTGCAGCGATGCTTGGGTTTTACAAGCCGTAGCAGGTTTGCGCATAGAGTTTCTAGGCGACCCCTTTCAAGCCCAGGAGCCGCAAGCTATTCACCTAACAGCACAGGAAGCAGCGCTTCTTCAGAACGAGCTAGTAAAGCTTCGCCAGAAAAATGCGATAGAGCGCGAGTTGCAGTCTTCCCCGGGGTTTATAAGCAACATGTTGCTCGTGCACAGAAAAGAAAAAGTGCGCCCGGTTATCAACCTAAAGAGCCTAAACGAATGGTTAAAATACAATCACTTCAAGATGGAGGGAATCCATCTTCTCAGAGACCTTCTGCGCGTGAGAGATTGGTTAGCACGTCTGGATCTGAAAGACGCATACCTCACAGTGCCCATAGCAGAAGACCACCGCCGATTCCTTCGTTTCCGCTGGAACAAAGAGGTGTTTCAAATGTCTTCCCTTCGGCCTCGCTTCAGCCCCATGGGCCTTCACCAAATGAAGCCAGTGGCAGCGGCCATAAGAGAAAGAGGTATTCGGATCATAATTTATATAGCCGATATCCTGATCCGGAACCAGAGCAAGGACGCCCTGATCACCGATATTCGTTGGGTTTGCACCTTACTATCTTCCCTGGGGTTTCTAGTGAACCTCGACAAGTCTCAATTGCAGCCACTTCAAAGAGTGGAATTCCTAGGTTTCACCATAAACACAGTAAAAGCAACTCTGGAACTTCCGAACCGGAAAGTAAAAGCAATAAGGAAGGAGATCAAGTGAGTCCTAGCAAAAAAGACCATCTCGCTACGATATCTAGCCAGAATAGTGGGACTTCTAGCAGCTTCTATCCAAGCAATTTTCCCAGGGCCCCTACATTACAGAGCCCTCCAGAGACTCAAGATCAGACACCTGCAAGGAGGTTTAGGATACCATCAGCTAGTTACCTTAGACAGCGAGGCAATTTCAGAGCTTCACTGGTGGCTGCAAAACATGGAAGCCTGGAACGGTCGAGCCATCTTCGGCGACGTTCCAGATATTACTATAGAATCTGACGCGAGCAGAGCCGGATGGGGAGCAAGGTGTGGTCAATTAGAAACAGGAGGGAAATGGTCAGAGAACGAGTTACAGCTCCACATAAACTGTCTCGAGCTTCTAGCAGGCTCCTTTGCAGTCCAAACTTTCACCAAAGACAGAGTCAAATGTTCAGTGCTGCTGAAGATGGACAACATCTCCGCAGTACGATACATAAACAAACTAGGAGGTACCAGATCGAGAATGCTAGCGGAACTAGCGAAAGATTTCTGGCACTACTGCCTTCAACACCAGATAGCAGTAGCGGCGGAGTATCTTTTTTTTTTTTTTTTTATTTGTAATTTACAGTTTTTTTACAAACTTTTATTACAAAATCCTCAGAAAATCACATCTCCTTGTTAAGTTCATCCTTGTCATCAGTAGTCCAACAACATCAAAAAGAGATAACAAAGGAGTTTACATGATTAAACAAACAAGAAGAGCAAAAAAAGCATAACAGAGCAGCCTCCATTCTATTCACTAATCGGCTTCTCTGATGTGGATAGAACACTGTCCAACAGGTTTATAGCTGCACAAATTAGATGGACTGAGTTCCCACTTAGGATTCGCATCCATAAGTCTTCTGGGTTTCCAGTTGAAGGTGCAAACTGGCCCATGAGTAGGGATCTGATTTCCTTTAGTGATTGACATTCCGTTAATAAGTGCTTTACTGTTTCAGTATCAAGCCCACAGAGCTTACATGCGTTGTCTGTGATATTTTCCATATGTCTCACAAGCAGCATGTTCCGTGACTTGTAGATATTAGTTCGTAGACGGAAAAAGCGGTCTCTATGGAGTCGAGATGGAAATTGACAGAGATATTTTGGTGGATTGTCTAATTTGTTAATTGTCGGCCCCAAGTCCATTGCAGTTGCCAGCTCGTAGTATTTATCTAAATTTTGTATCCATAGCCACTGCCTCAGTTTTCTCCTTGCAATTTGTGGCCACTTCAATAGCATATCCATTGTAATGTTTGCAGACTGCATATAGATTTTTATTCTTTGAGACCATTCTTTCAATAAGTTTACTTGATTTGTTTTCCCATGCGGAGCAAAGATTTTGTATGCAGGTTCCACATTGTTAAGTTCCATCTTTCTTAGCAACGCCATGGTTTTCCAAATAACTATGCCGTACAGAGGCTCCACTGCAAGTTCATGCCGCATTATTGTCATTGATAGGTATTTTGGTAGTTGTAACACACGTCGCCAAAAAATACCTTCAAGTTTTGTCCAGATTTTTAGGTCAATGTTCCAGCCTGCCTCTGCGCCAAATGTGATAGCTGGGATAACTTTTTGGAGATAGAATGTGCGGACTGGAACAAGCGTAAATTTTCCATATAGCATGTGGATTCTTGCTCCTTGTAGTGCCAGGGTTCGCGTTCGCTTGTCAAGTTCATTAACCCAGCTTCGTTCTCTGATTGAAGTGCTTATTGAGATTCCCAGATAACGGATCACACTGACTTCGTCTATTGGAACCTTATTAAAGTTCTTGTTTCTTGCTCCCTCTATGTGACCAAATTTCATGATCTTCGTCTTTCCCACGTTGATCCTAAGGTCATTTGCTTCCATGTACCCTTCCAAGGCACTTAGGAGACGCTGTAGGCCGATTGGTGTTCTGTCGGCTAGCACCAAGTCATCGGCATAGATCAAGCAACGTATTTGATGTCCATTTATTTTAGGGGGAAATGAATGTGTGCTAGCTAAGGCTTCCGAGACATCAGCAATGTATAACTTAAATAGGACCGCAGCCAAGGGGCAGCCTTGCTTCACTCCTTTATTTGTTGCGATCGATTCTGAAAGATCACCATTTTCATTAAGCCTTATTCTTATTGTGGTGGATTCATGTAAGGCTTGTATTGGATTTAACAGAGAGAGCGGGCATTTTCATTTCTTTAATTTTGCCCAGAGCATCTCTCGGTTTATGGTATCGAACGCTTGTTGCATATCAATAAAGGCGAAGAACAGGTTTTCCCTCTTCTGAATGGCTTCAAGCTTCAAGATGTTCACTATAACGAGGTTGTTTTCTGTGCCCACTCCTTTCGTGAAGCCGGTTTGTCTGTTGTCATCGATTTTGGATCTCCGAGCCCATGCTGTTATTTTTTGTTGTAAGAACATTGCAAATACCTTCCCAATGGTATCTAGTAGAGTGATTGGGCGATAATTGACAGGATCTTCTCTGTCGCCCTTCTTATATATTGGGACAATTATTGCTTCCGACCATGAAGCTGGAATTTTCCTTGTTTTGGCAATCTCCTTAAACAGCTCCGAGATAAAAGCTGACCATTCGTGTTTATGTTGTTTTAGCATCACGTTGGTGATGCAATCAGGGCCGGCTGCTCTTGAGTTTTTCAATTTTGATATTGCACTTGCTATGTCCTCTTCAGATTCGATTATATCCCAAGCAGTTAAACATGGCTCGTTTTTTACTTCCAGCTCAATTGGTTGTGACGTGAGTAGTTGTTCAAAATGCCTCACCCAGTTGGCTTCCGATACACCATTGGCCATAGTACTTGCGTGTTTTATACTGCCTTGGTTCAAGATGTTCTAGATGTCTCTGGTATTATTAGTTTTAATCAGAGCTAGCATTGCCTCACCTCGTTCTTGATTGCGCTGCAGGTTGAAGGTCTTTGACCAATTGCGATAAACTTGTTTACTATGTTTTATCATAGTAACTGTATTTGTGTTGCTTCCAGACCTCAGCTCTCGTAGGTCTTTTCTTAATTTCAACTTTTCCTTTCTCACGGTACTACTCCAGATATGTAAGTGATCATGTTCTTGATGGTGTTGCCTTTTATTTGTCGAGTTAGTATACGGCAATAAAGCAGTGTAATTTGGTGTTTCCTGGCTGTCTTTGGTTTGTGATTGAAAAACAGCAGTAAGGTTCAGGATTTGATTTGCTTTTATCCTAAGTCTGTTACGTCCGGAATTTACTTCCAGCTCTGTACATGCCGAACCTATTAGTGTCTTACAGCTTGGATGCCAAGACATGATCAGGAGAGAGTGATCACTACTGTTTGAGGGAATTATCGCCAGGTTGTGAATTAGTTTTGTCACATTATTAGACGTCCAAATATAGTCTAAAGTTTTTTCATAACCCATATTTCGCCAGGTGACTTGTGGCGGTATGTCTCCCTTCACGTTTCCGTTGACCATTGTACAGTCTCGTGCCTCCATTGCGTCGTTGCATCTTGTTTGCCTGGAGCTGGCTTTACGATCTTCAACTCGGGATACTTCGATTAATTCTTTTTTTCCATTAAATCATGCTAGGTTTAAATCTCCACATACAATGATCCATACATTTTGATGGGACGACTGGTTCTGGTCTATTAATGTTGTTATGGAGCCAATGAATTTGCTACTAGTGATCTTGTTTGGGTTCCAATAGACATTCAGTAGCAATAGCTTTTGAACTTTCTCTTTTTCTCCACTCTTTCTTTCAAGTAGGGTCACTTGTACATGCTGATTTGGATTAGTTGATTCAGTGACTTCCCAATTTGTTCCTATTTTTATCAGCATTAAAAGACCAGAAAAAGGACAACCTGTTATGTTTTTATCGGCAGGGTTGATCAATATATGATAACCGTCCTTTACCGGTGATTGCCGCATCCAAGTTTCCTGCAGGCAGATGGCAAAGTTGTTGGTTAGGTCCACTGGGAAGCCGTTGTATAAGTGACTGAATCCCCTGGTATTCCAGGAAATAAGGGTGGCCTCGGCATCCTGTCCGGTTGTGACTAGTTAAAGTCTCCTTTTAGCCTGCAATCGCAGCTCTTCATTTGTCGCATTTGATGAGTAGGTACTCAAGTGGATCGTATTTGAGCTCGACGTTGGGTCAGGGATCTTTTTTTTTATTCATTTCTTTCCTCGCGAGCTTCAGCCAACGGTGTTGACATCTCGAGTTGTTCAGAAATCTCGAACCCCAGACGTAGCAGTTCCTCTTTCGCGGTCAATATAGTCTTTCTGACCGCTTGAGAGTTGATGTGTAAGAGAACACTATCAGCTCGTTCTTCTGACGTGTATTCGACAATTCGTATGTCATCAGACTTAAGGATCCTTAGTGTCGGAACTGAGTGAAATAATCGCATTACATTGCCTTGGTTCAAATTTACCTCTGAATCATCATCCAATACGTTGATTATTTTTATTTTTCCTGAGGCACCTGTGCTTTGTCCTGGCCGGGATTTTGACATTTCTTTTCTTGTTTGATTTTGAGCTGACGTATGTTTTGGATTTAGTGCCGTTTCCAGTTTCTCTTTTATGAAACGGTTATCGTTCGGGTGTCTGTCAGCCATTTTTGTAGCTGCTGCCTGAGGCAATAACTTTTTGTTGTCTCCCATTTGTTTTGCGACAGCCCTCAAGTATTTCGTGTTGCCTTTCTGCCTACCCTGATGTTTTTGGGTGGAAGCTTCCAGAATGCTCGAACGTTCGGATAAAGAAATGTTGGTTTCGTCTTGAGTTTCATCTTCTCCAGAAACATTGGAATATGTGGAGAGGTTGCACAGTTCCTGAATGTCATCGGATAATGAATCACTACTTGTGTCTGAATCGATTCTTATCCGTTTTTTTGGGTTTAATTTAACAGTTTTACGTACCCTTCGGACCGGATGATCTCTAGGACCTGTTTCGGTGTCTTTTTCCTTTTCCTTTTCCAATGTGTCCACATTTACTTCTTTTGAACCATTTACGATCGAAGATTTGTTGGTCATTATGCCCACTGCGTTTTCTCGAACAAATAGCTTTGGTTTCGGGGGAGTGGTTAGGTTTCTGATAAATTTCCTTGAGTTTGAAGTTTGGTTGTTAACTGTCATGTGTTTTTTCTTTTCCTTTCGTTTTTTTGGGATAACTGGTGCAGAAGTGCCAGGGACCGCAGACTGTTTAGGATCAGGCATTTTTCCTGATAGGATGTTTTTTGCTAGTCCATGGAAGATCCCAAACAAGGCCTTGATGGTTGAACAGCTCGGCATACCTGACGGAGGCTCCGAAACTTGTATCTTCAAGGTCTCTTCATTTTTCTCTTGGACGTTGATAGAGCGCTTTTCTATTGCCATTGCAGAAGGGGCTGTGACAATTGCCTCTTGGCAGCTGGGTACAATTTGAGTACTTAGATTTGCGTCTACCGGATGGAGGATTACGACATTGGAAGCTTTTTGTGACAATATTTCCTCTCCTTTTGGTTCTGAGCCAATAGGAATAGCAATAGTATTGGGCCCATCGTCCATTTTAACTGCACATGAGTTTGCCGAATTTAGATCCGAAAAGGACTTTTTCATAAAGTCTAACAGATCATCCATTTGTTTTCTTCCTTCATTTGTCTGTTTTTCGATTAACTCATAAATCTTTCTAAGGCCATCATCTATCTCTGTGTATTGATTATCTTTTTGTTGTTGTTGTATTTGTACTAGGGTTTCCATTTTTGAAACTTTTTCCACCAAATTGCCCAAGCAAGCTACATTGTTTTGTGTGGCTTCATTCAAGTTATCGTATAATTTTATGAAAGGAATTAGGGCCAAGGAGGTTGCAGCAAGTACATTGTTATGAATCTGGATTGCTGCTGCTACAGATAGATTTGATTTTGCTTCATATTCCTTATCAACGGCATTTGATGATTTTTCTTTGGCTGGTATTTTTGAATCCATGCAGTCGCAGACCAGATGTGAGTCTTGAGGCTTTAGCAAATGCACAGCGGTTACACTTGCACCATGGTTAGTTGGAGTGGAACAGTTTGGTGCATTTCTGTCCCTTTTATTTTGCCATTTCTTCCCGTGTCCGAGTGATTCACTAAGAGAGTTCCCAGGTTTTTCACCAAATGCAAGGATCTGTGGGAGATGATGTACCGGCCTCTCGGTACTCAACTCGGAATCCACTGTGTGTTCTTTGTTCAGCTGACAATGTTCTTTACCTTGTAAGTTTACGCGGCTTGAGTCTGTGTCAGTTACTGACTCTGCAAGTACCGGATTTCTACAGCTATTTTTGTTGTCCTTCATTTCACTCACATAGCTGTCTGATAGTTTCGTTTTAATATTTTCAAAATCGGCTTGTACTCTCAGGGTAAGTCTTGCCTCTCGACCTGCTAAATCAATGCCACTATAATTTAGACTCTCCGTTGCATTTACTTGTGGAGTCACTTTTCTCTCGCCTTCCATTTTTTTTTTTCAAGCTTGCTTGTTGTTTCAGAGTCGTGTTTGAATGGCAACTGTATTCAATAGGCAGCGTGAGACGCAGCGGTTGTATTGAGCTAGTTAAACGTGCGATATCTTCTCGATTACTGCAACATGGTTCCTGTTGGTGGGTGTCGAAGTTAAATATTTTGGGATTTGATGGAGTTTGTGATGTTTCCATGTTTAGTAATTCTGCATCCGTCACGTCGAATGGGGAATAAAACAGGTCTTCGCCTGCTTCAGTTCTTCCTTCTTCTGATTGTAATTGTTGCGCTGCTGGTATTTTCGTATTACCAACTGTTTCGCATGCCATGTGCTCATTTTTCTCATCTTGATTCACTTGTGTTGCAGTCAGCGCCATTGAGTTTGTTTTGCCAAGAAAGTCCATCTGACTGGACGAGACCAACAAGCCTGGTGCCCGTGCAAAACTTGTTTCACTGACATTTTTTGACGATTCAGTTCTTTAGTTTTTACTACACTTGTTTTCTTTATTTTTCATTTCATATAGCCTCTGATTAGATGTAATTATGGACTCTGTGCTGATGGCTATTGTGGGCGCGGGATTGATTTCCATGGCGGCCAGCTGTAATTCACTCATCCGAGACCAAGGCCTTTCTTCCATTGACCTTGCTCCTGTTTGTATAAACAAGGGTTCAAGGAGACAACGGGCAGCCAAGTAAGCGAGCGCTGCAGGACCGTTAATACTTTCAGAGGACGTGTGTGATCGGGGAGGCATGTGGATGGTAGGAGGAGGCGGCGTGGAATGTTCAAATATACGCGCGGTAGTGACGTGAGCTGGGGAAACCATAAACTCACCGCGCGGTCGCTCACTCCCCCTCCCCACTTCCTGCTCGCATGTTTTGTTTGCTAACAAAGAAATGTCATATAAAGAACTTTCATGCACTCCAAAGACTTTCTGGCGTTTCATTTTTGCACTGGTGCATGCGGTTGAAGCCTGTTTTGCTTTTAAACGTGTTTGAGGACCCGTATCCATGAGTAAAGTCTTACCTTCCCCCTGACGTCCTGCCGCGGACTGCAGCAGACTGAAACTCTGCACGAAACTCTGCGTGCGCTCCGCGCTAGATCGGAGTTTTTGAAGGAAAGTTGGGCTTACTTTCCTTAAAGCCACAGTTCCAGTTCCACAAAAAAAACGGGACAGAACGAGCAAAGCAATAAGTAGCAGCAGCTCCTCTCTCCTCGAGCACTGCAGCAGACTGAAACTCTGCACGAAACTCTGTGCGCGCTCCGCGCTAGATCAGAGTTTTTAAAGGAAAGTTGGGCTTACTTTCCTTAAAGCCACAGTTCCAGTTCCACAAAAAAAACGGGACAGAACGAGCAAAGCAATAAGTAGCAGCAGCTCCTCTCTCCTCGAGCACTGCAGCAGACTGAAACTCTGCACGAAACTCCGCGCGCGCTCCGCGCTAGATCGGAGTTTTTAAAGGAAAGTTGGGCTTACTTTCCTTAAAGCCACAGTTCCAGTTCCACAAAAAAAACGGGACAGAACGAGCAAAGCAATAAGTAGCAGCAGCTCCTCTCTCCTCGAGCACTGCAGCAGACTGAAACTCTGCACGAAACTCCGCGGCGGAGTATCTTCCAGGAGCCCAAAACGAAGTGGCAGACTGGAATTCCAGGTACCTGACAGATTCCAGTGACTGGAAGCTGCTTCCCCAAGTTTTCCTCAAATTAGATCAATTATGGGGTCCATTACACACAGATCTGTTCGCATCCAGACTGAATGCTCCGACAGCCAAATACTTCAGCTGGAGGGTGGACCCGGGGGCAGCAGGGACAGATGCATTCCTCCAGTCATGGGCGGGAGCAGTGCACTGCGAGTTTCCACCTTTCATAATGATCACGAGACTTCTAGCGAAGGTTCGCAGAGACCAGGCAGAGCTAGTTCTAGTGGTTTCCCTTTGGAAATCTCAGCCTTGGTTCCCAGTAGCGATGGAACTTTCCTCGGATTTCCCGAGGAAGATTCCTCATCGGCCAGACCTCCTCCTCAGCCCAACCGGCCAGAGCCATCCTCTGATAGAGGCGCGCTCCCTGCAGTTCATAGCCTGCCGAATTTCAGGGAGAGATGGGAACTGCCAGGAATTTCGCAGATCGCTGCGGACTGTATCAGAGATTCCTGGGCGCCTTCCACCTTTAGAAGCTATAGTTCGGCATGGGATGCCTGGGCTAGATGGTGCTCAACCTTACAGTTGGATCCAGTTTCTGCACCTATAGTACACGTCCTAAATTTCTTAGCAGGCAAATTTCTCGAAGGGTGCGCGTACAGGACCTTGGGAGTCCATAGGTCAGCGTTATCTGCAGGACATGCGAAAGTGGAAGAAGCACCAGTAGGTGAACACCCGGCAGTCCACAGGCTTTTGAGAGGAATCAAGATGAAGAGGCCCCCAGAGCCCACGTATTCTTCTCTATGGGACGTCCGTGACGTTCTCAGATTGTTTTCTAGCTGACCAGAAAACAGCCAACTGTCCAGATCCCAGCTTTCTGGGATCTGCCTAACAGCATGCAGGAGAGTTTCAGACGTGAAAGCCTTGGAGATAGATAGAAAGATCTTTTATCACCATGCAGTGGCTACTGCGACAATTGCTAGATGGGTGAGGGAAGTTATGCAGTGGGCTGGCATAGATTTAACGATATTTGGAGCACATTCTGTTAGAGGCGCCATGGCTTCTAGAGCTTTCTCCGTAGGTGTGTCCTTGCAAGACATTATGAAAGCAGCAGATTGGTCTTCAGAATCCACCTTTAAGACTTTCTATTTTAAGCCAGTTTCAGAGATGGCTAGTAGGGTGGTTCAGAGCTTTAAACAAGCATAATGCTCGCCTCCGTCTTGTCATAGAATGAAGATTGCCCATGCTAACTGCACTGGTCAGTCTTGATTCTATTAAAGACAAGGAGGCGAGCATTATATCCCACCCAGATGAATGCGATGAAGTTATTATGCTATTGAAAGTATTTGGTACCAAAGCTGTTTATCAGTACATCGCATTCCCTCCCTCATTGTTATTTCTCTGTTTCTCGTAGGAGACGAACAGAAGCCTGCATGAAGATGCCAGGCTCTAATGGAAGCAAAATCAGTTGTCCCGTTGGACCTTTTGGATAGCAAGCTGCATCACCAGTTGTCTCAAGGGGAAAGTTGATGTTGGACAGTTATACAGACTCAGTTGTTGCGGCAAGCAAAGAAAGAGGAAATGACCTAGTGTGGAGAGTCCTTATAGGGGTGTTAGACTCCGGATTGGTGGAGGAAGGACTACTGAGCACCAGGAGGCTCATGGGACTTGTAGGAGACCAGGGAAGAGTCTCTACAAAGACTCTAAACTTTAAAACTAAAGATTTCTTTTTTTCATGGAAGCAAAGAAACATTTATTTTTGTAAAAGTTTATTAAAAGTTGAATTGCTATGTTGGTGGCAAATTAAAGAGATAAGCATAATGCTCGCCTCCTTGTCTTTAATAGAATCAAGACTGACCAGTGCAGTTAGCATGGGCAATCTTCATTATAAATATAACCCCCAGAGCCAATGCATTACCAAATGCTATGGGGTGCACATTTTAAGGAGAAATAGCCAGTAATATAGCACAGTGGGTTAAGTGTGTACTGCAGGACTTTATGTATGATCTGCAGTCATGGGTTTGGATCCTAGCAAAGTCTACTCTAACTTTTATCCTTCTGAGGTCTCCCAATGAATATGCATTTGCCGGCTAAGAATCATTTTTAAATCAGTGTTTTATGTAAAGTGCTTTGGTGAAAGTGATATATAAGTAATTGATTATTAGAAATGCCTAAATGTTAGCATCAATCAATCTAAGAATAGGCTCAGAATATTGTCCTGGACTTAAATTACTGTCGCTTTAAGTCTGACGTCTGCAACTCCTATTTAACTTCATACATGCCTATATAGAAACCCTATACTAGTGTTTCTTTGCTGCTTCGAGATGTGTGAATCTTAAACTTCGATAATGTTATTAGCAACTGTAAGTGTCCCCCAATCCCCCAACTATAACTCCTGGACATACCACTGTCCCACCTTACCCATCTGGCGGCAATGAAACCCATGAGTAAAACCTCAAAAAGAACTCACCTGGGCACGCTTCCTCCTGAGAAAAAGCAGTTTCGGTGCAGAAGGGGTTCACAGAAAGGAATTAGGTCCGAGATCATTCTAGAAGCAAGCCTCCTGATCATTAAAGAAAGCTGCAGACAGTCCAGGTGGCAAAGTGGTAATCTCTGTGCATAACAAAGTGGAGGCAAGCCCACAATGGGAACCACAGTTATGCTCCTTTTGAAGCCAGCATGCAACCTGCCATGTCCCTGATGAAGGGTGATGGGATGTATTAAAACAGAGGTAGCAGACACCTGCCTGATGGCACTAGCAAGTTAACACCTACCTTTGAATGTATCCACTTTAAAGTGTGGATACGCTCAGAGGTAGATGTCAACAAATGCACTCTGCCATAGGGATAATATTTGTGGCCCCTACGAGGCCATTCATAATGGCCCTGATTGTACTTCCTTAGCACTACAATGCCATATTGCTTCGCCATTGCTAACATTTCTGAGTCTCAGGATGCTGTGCCATTTGCACGTTTTAAATTGGTAGCCCTGATGCCAACCTGCCAGCTTGTTAAAGGGCACTTGCAAGCAAGAATTTGGACTTTGAGAGCGGTTCACCACACAATGAATGTGCCACACACAGATTCAGAGAAAGAAAGAATTGTTTATAATTTCAATTGGTAATCAAAGTGCCCTCAGGTTTACACGTGTTTCGGCTGCTCAAGAGCCTTTTTCAAAACAAATTGGGCAATTCAAGCAATCACTGGGTAGCAGTGTTCAAAAACACTGCTGCCCAACGCGGCGGCCAAATACTCTGCAGAGCCGACGCGTGAAATGACTTCATAACAGATACAAGGGATCTACCCATGACTTCACCGTGAGAAGGATTTTTGGAACATGCAAAGGAACATTTATGTGAATGATTGTGTGAATTGCCCAATTTGTTTTGAAAAAGGCTCTTGAGCAGCCGAAACACGTGTAAACCTGAGGGCACTTTGATTACCAATTGAAATTATAAACAATTCTTTCTTTCTTTGAATCTGTGTGTGGCACATTCATTGTGTCGTGAACCGCTCTCAAATTCCACTAACCAAGGAGGTAGGGGGTTTGGCTCATCCAAAAATCTCTGCACGGATGCGACACGGCCAAAAGGCTAATAAGTAATAAGGTCGCTGACAGAAGAAGTTGCACCCAAAAGGTACCCCCAAACAAATTCTAAGAATTTGGACTTGAATTAAATTATGCATTGCTGATTAGATTCTCAGATGGTACCCCACCCACCCTCACTCTCTACACCCACCCACCCTACCTCCACTCTCTACCCTTACCATCTACCCCACGTGCCCACCCTATCCCCGCCTGCCCACCCTACCCCCTCTCTCTATCCCCACCCACCCTACGCCCACTCTGTCTACCCTCACACACCGTATGCCCACTCTGTACCCCCACCGACTCTAGCTCCACTCTCTACCCCCACCCACCCTAGCCCCACCTATCCACCCTAGCCCCACTCTCTAGCAACACTCACCAACCCCTCCTTCACTCTCTCTACCAACACCCATCCACACCCACTCTCTCTACCCTCAAATTCCCTACCCCTATGTCTTTAACCCTCGCTTTCTACTCAACCCTACCCCCTCTCTCTTACCCCCACCCACACACCCTACCCCCCTCTCTATCCCCAGCCACCCTACCCTCTTTCTCACTCTCTAGCCCCACCTACCCTACTTCCATCTCTCTCTAGCCCCTCTCATCCTTCCTCTCACACGCTAGCATTATTTCTTACCCTCTCTTTCTTGCTTGTATTTCCTCTTGCTCATCCTCCATGGCACCCTCTATTAATGGCTTGCTCCCTTACTCTATTCGCCTTCTCATGCTCTTGCAAACCTGCACCCCTTGTCGCATCCTCATTTGAAACTTTGCACTCCCCTCCTTGCACCCTGGTGCCTATAAATACAAAATGCAAAGCACAGCCGTAAATGCCAAAACTCTTGGCTTTGCCTATGCTTGTTAATGCCATATATTCAGTTTCACTGGAGGGTTGGGGCCGGGGAAGGGGGTTCTTCACCATGGTCTGTGATTGGGGGTGGCTGCTGCTGGACTGAAAATGGGCCACTGAAATTGTCCTTCCCCCGAGGCGAAACGTTGCCAGTCCTCCCCTGCTGTACTATGTAATTTCCATTATTTCTGTTGCCAACTAACCCACTTCCTGTTCAATGAGATGTACATGCGGATTTGGATTTCCCTGATTACTCTATTCTCTTTGCCACCATATCGCCCCTAACACTCCCCAAAATGACTCTTTCTTGGTATCTGATGGCCTGATCTTCACTTTTCCTTTGCTGTCTTTCAAGGCTCAATCCTTGAGCATCTTGTTCCACCCGTCCATCTTCTATACTCCTTTAGTACCTCCTCTGGACCAACCAGTAATTTTAGGCACAGGTTTCTCACTTCTTGTCCCTTTTCACGCCCGGTTCACACTAACATGTCTAACTATTTAAAACGCGGGCAGGCTGGGCAGGGTGGAACGATCACCCACCCCCTTCATCTACATCAAAGGAACGCAGGAATACCTTTCTTTCCTGTTCCTACATACTCAATATATCTACCCACATGCATGGTTTACACCATTAGCTTCTCTTTTCTGCATGTAATCTTGGCAAAATAAGAGTTATCCTACTTTGCATTTCTCTGATTATATATTGTTGTGGTCCATAGCTGTTGCTATTAACTCTGCAGAGATTCAATCATGTCTAACTTTCTCTGCTTTTAATTACTAGTTTGATATACTCTAGTCTTGACCATTGTTAATTTATTTCTTGGGTTTCCTGCATTTATTGTATTTTTATTTACGTGCATTTTTAGAGCAGCCACCAGGTGCTGAAAAGATATAGAAAATGTTGTGCTGCCAAAGCAGCAACTTCAAAACCAGAAAGATGGAGACGATAACCTAACAGACAGGCTTTCACTACCTTCTGAAGTTTCAAGAGGTCATTAAAAACCATGATTGACAGTTGCAGCAAATTTCACAGCTTGGCCCTCAAGTAGAAAAACCTCCTCTGCTCTAGTCTGGCTCGGCGATATTTAGCTATCAGCAAAATGGCGCGGCTTCATATTCTTATTCCATTCGAGGGCTGAAACCATTTCAATTTGTGGAAAAGAGGGCCCGTTTCCATTAAGAGACTTGTGAACCAAGTAAGACTGATACTTGATCCTTTTCTTTCCACTGGTAACTGGTTAAGACTACAGAAGGCAGGGTCACATGAGCTCTGCAACCGAGGCTGCTCAGAAACCTAGCTGCTAAGGATAGCGCTCTTTGAAATTTGGATCATTCTATGCCTTGAAGGCCAATATTTCTGCTTTGCAATTGTC
This sequence comes from Ambystoma mexicanum, assembly GCF_040938575.1. Taxonomy (NCBI): domain Eukaryota; kingdom Metazoa; phylum Chordata; class Amphibia; order Caudata; family Ambystomatidae; genus Ambystoma; species Ambystoma mexicanum. The sequence continues at coordinate 995,758,499 of NC_090922.1, forward strand.
TATTTATGATGAAACCAGACGATTTACCTGCACATTAGATTAAATGTATCTGAAATTATATGTATGAGCTTGAACAGATTTAAGCCCGTAAAGGTAAAGTGCATCAATTTCCAATTTCAATTTCCAATAGGATCAGTGCCGGGAGCCAGAGCAGGCCAGTACTCTGAGGACCAGAGGTGACATTTGTCCACTTTTGTTGTTGTTTTGTTAAGGTATTTATTGAGCGCAAACCTAGCTTCGAGAAGCAACATAACACTTTACAGAGCTATACAACAATACACATACATAACAGAGCGCTTTACAGAGGTATACAACAATACAGATGCATAATAGAGCACTTTTCAGAGGTAACTAAGAGAACAGATATACAGAGGAGGGGTACAGCTGTACCGGGTGGCGGGGAGGGGAGGGGCGGGAAGCGTCTAGCGAATCAGGTGGCGCGAGGGGCGACATGATAGCCCAGGTGTTGGGGAGGAGAGACTCCTTGAAGAGGTGGGTCTTGAGTTATTTTCTGAATTGTAGGAACGTTGCAGCAGCAGATTTCAAGTCTGCACATGTCCTGGATTCTGGTGGTGTGTTGTCCACCAGAGATGCTGAGTTTCTCTGTGAGGTAGATGGGTGACTTGACGGCGACTGCCTTATAGATGATGCACCAAGACTTGAAGGTGATTTGTGCGTGCAGTGGGAGCCAGTGAAGGTCAATGAGGGCTGGGCTGATGTGGTCGTATCTGCATAGACCCTTGATGAGGCATGCAACCGCGTTTAGGACACTTCACAGGGGCACACGGGAGGACGACGGGAGGCCTTTGAGGAGTGCATTGCCCTGATCCAGGTGGGATACGACCAGTGCTTGATTGGTGGATCTAAAGCTGTCCGGAGGGAGGAAGGGCTTGACTTTCCACAGGAGGGAGAGCTGATACCAAGTTATCTGAGTTTTCTTAGCTATGTGTGTCTTGAAGGAGAGGCGTTTGTCGATGTGGTACTCGAGGGACTTGGCGCAGGAGATGATGACACTCAGGTGTGAAGTCCTCAGGTGTGGAGTCCTCAGTGTTAATGGCTGATAGACAGGTCTGTATGTCTGGGTGTTCGGTGTTGTTGGTGAGGAATAGAAATTCGGTCTAGGAGGGGTTGAGCTTCAAGTATGCACTGGACATCCAAGATTGGATCTGTGAGAGGCAGGTTTTGAGCCTATGGATGTCCTTGATGGAGTCGTTCTTGAGGTACATGTGTGTGTCATCGGCGTATTGGTGGATTTGGTCCACTAGCAAAAGTACTGAGACACATCCAACTGTCCATGGCTAAGAAAAACAATTTTAATTGATCCAGCTGTTGCAATGTGGTTTAGTAAGCTGGGCAAGAATTTGTGTGTCATCAATACAGGAGTAAAAAAGAAGCCAAATTACTCTACCAAATCATTAGCGGGGAAACACAGAGATGAAACAAAAAGGGACACAATAGAGAGCCATTTGTCGATCGCATTTCAGAGGTAGCTCATTTGGCTCAAACAGACCAAGGGCTATGGAATATGATTATCTCCCAGAAAAGATCTCCGCCACTCATGTATGTTATCCTGCTAACCAAATTGAAACAGTCAGTAAAGGAAAGAATTGTGGTCCATCATATCAATACTGGCAGACAAGTTCATGAGGACAATAGTGGCAATGTTTGTTTCATCTACAATGCCACTTAAGTTATGTAAGACCTCTATCAATACAGCTTCCGTACCAATGCCGAGATGTAACCCAGCTTGCTGAGTGTGTAACAGATTGTGTTCCTCACCTTCTGTTGGCATTTGGGTGGCAACTAGTTTTTCTAAAGGTATCCCCAGGTTAGTGAGCTCAGATATGAGCCAGAAGTGAGAAGGGGTCCGGAGGGCTTGTTTAAAAGGGGGTTGCACAGTGCTTTTTACTTTCCTTAAAGCCAAGGACATATCCTGATCTCAGCAACAGATTTAAAGTGAAGCAGAGGTCAGACAGAACAACAGAACTGATAGTTTGTTTATGATACTCGCTGGGCAATCATCACAAGGAAAGCGTGTGTCCATTCTAGTTTGAATAATCATAATTAACTGTACATCTTTCGATTGGTGGAAACTATTCTCTCCTCAACTTTTCACCTCTCACATTTGTATGTCTTTATTACCCTTCATTGTTTACCAACTCATCTTGGACTTAAGCTTTCTTTTATGTGTATTGTACTCAAGGGCGTCCATGCACTTGCCCTTCCTTATCTATTTTATTGCTAGATATAGCCCTTCCCTCTATAGTCTTGTTGACAGGCGAATGAATGTGTCATTCCTTAGGTCGGCACCTCCCCTGTCTTGATGCTACAGAAATGGAAGATGTGCATCGCTTATGGCATCTGACTCCTCCCATCCCCATACCGCAGATGCAAGAGATGATACTCACTAAGGCAACCCTACCGATCCTGCCCCAGAGGGAATCGCAGAAGAGCTGAATCTACAAGCTATACAGAATATGAATATGCTGTAACTAAGATGATGAAAACAAATGACGTCACCACTGAAACTGACACAGGTAGGAGCATTAGACATGAAGCAGATATGCATCCACCACGAAGATACACAAACAATAGATCAAACTGCACTTAGACATGAAGAATATGCTTGCATTCAATAGGTTAGAAAACATATACTCCGTATATATGCTGAAACGCAATGATGCACAAGAACACACATAAAGCTTGCTTAACGCAGAAATGCAACAAAACCGAATGGACATTTTTAACAAGATGGATAGTGCAACCACTTTCGAGTAAATGGGAGACATCAAGAAACCTTGAAGCTGTAGCGGGGGCTTGGCTTGCTGAGTTAGCAGAACTTTCAGACCTGCCCAGCCCAGACAATCATACAGTCAGTGCCAAGGTTATCGTGAACAGGGACGGTTTGGATCAGCACCCAATAGAACATATGATAACAGTTTCCAGGTATAAGACACATTTCTCTTCAATTGAGCAAGGAAACAAATAATCCTGGAAGGTGTTAGGGAGAATTCTCTTATAAGGCTAATTTCCCAAACCTAGTGAGTCCCGCAGCAGCTTTGCTGGATTTTTGGGGTTTGTTTTTTTCTTCTGCTAAGAGTGAGACTCTTTTACTCCCACTCTTAGGCATGATGTGAGGTATGTCTTTGACTTGTTATGTGCTTATGGGCTATGGGGTTCCTTTTTACTCCATAGGGTATCATCTGTTTTTCTGTATGTGTGGTACACAGCACCCTCAGTGCAGTACCACAGGGGTGTCACAGTGACCCCCAAACATAAACTCCATACCCTGGGACTGACTACTGTCTCCCAGGGCATGTAAAGTCACCATTGGCTTTATTAGTCCAAAATTGTGAACAGAACCAGTACAAACCATCATATTGTGGAAGTACTGGTAAGGGGTAATTCGATTGCCCCTGAGTCTGTTTTCGAGGGGGCACTGTCCCGTCCGCCCTCGTCGAGTTTCTGGCTGGTGGCAGTGGTTACCACGCGAAATATTCCACCGGAATATTCTCTATGGGATTTTCCCATTGATTTTAAACGCCCCACTTTTTGGTGCAATGTTAAAGATACCGCCGGTTTATTTATTTAATATTAAATCACCGGTTGGGTATTTTTGCCAGAACTCGATTCTAAAATGGCGTTTGTGTCCGTCTCTGTAACTCTGACCAAGGTCGAGCCCTTTTTTCCACTATTTTTGCGGGCTTATCCACAGAAGCCCTCTAAATGGTGCCACTCTGTCTGGGTTCCACAGGAAGGGTGGAGGGGGAAATTGGCACCCTGGACTGCATTGCCTTAGCAACCCAAGTCGCACTCTACTCTGATTGGCCCAGTGGTGAGCCGCCCGGCTCACCACTTAGCATGTGTGATTGACAGCTAGGCTGATGAATGGGGGTTGTTCTGCATAAAAGCAGGGCCTTTGGGACTGGAACTTCAGAAGTCGCCACAGGACCTAAGAATCCGAAGAGGGACAAAGCTGAGCAACGATGACACCACTGTGAAGCCCTGCTGCAGCTACCTCACCACTTTCCCGACGACAACAGAAGATCTTCTGCTGGACGAGTCTTCTTCCTCTGAGCTGGTGGGACCAACCAGTTCACCCTTTTCGCCTTCCAAAGATGGCCCTTGGTCGAATCGCCCGTGCCAAGCACCCCGGCGGCCGGATAGCCAAGCTCACCACTTTTGGCTGTGAATAAAAGGACCACACCTTTTAATTGGGAACTCTGCGGCTTGTTTCATCCCTGTGCAGTGCAACAACTCCACGTTTCCTCCTCGACGAGATCTTCTCTTCCCCTGATTGGATCCATGAACTTCAACCACTGCCAGGAACAACTGCCCCGCTGGCGCTTCCTTTCTCTTTAAGGTACTGTGTCCTGCCTGGCCTCCCTTTCTATAGATTGCTAAAGGTGACCCTTAAATCCTTGGCTTCTAAACTGGGTTGGCTCCAGGCCTTCTAGCTATATCTTCTGACTCACCCCAACCTCTTTTGAACACTCTGCAAAGACTTTCAGTGCACTTTTAACCGTGTGATCCTGGGCACATTTCGCTTGGCTCCCTTTAAAGTGGGCCTAGCCTATGAACTTTAGCTCTACAGTATAACCTGCCTTTATCCCCTTGCTCCGAACTCTTAAAAGTGTTGGGAACTGTTTTATTTTATGTTCTGCCTTTTCTCTCCCTTTTCAACCTAAACTATTGTAGTGCCATCTAGGTTAAGCGCTCACTTCTGTCTTAACAAATAGTTGTGCTTTAACCCTGACTTGTCTGATAGTTATAAAAGGAGGTATGTATACTTACCTGACTGTGTTTTAGATTATTTTTCATTGAGAGTGCTAGTGTATTACCTAAAGTGTGTTTTAAATAAATAACTATATACTTTTTATACAAAGCTCTGGTCAGTGTTTGTTTGCTCTACTGTGTTTTGGCCCTATTGTGTATACTCTACAGGTTGCCTTACTCTTCTTGAGAGAAGTCTGACTGCTCAGCCACAGCTACCAGGTAAATCCTGGTGGTGCAGACTGCTACCAATTGGGTTTACTGCTTACTCCTGTAGTCTTAATCTTTTTGCAGTGTTCCCCAAGGGAACTGCACAGGATTCTGCCTAACAGAAAGTCACATTCCCATTAACTAAGTATACTATTGGAAAGAAAGTAGCTAGAACAAGTCTCTAGTGGTCAGAAAGGGTAAAGGCACCTGCGGTAATAACGGCTAAAATCCTACTTAATGCTGAACAAAATAATCCAAAATGTGGTCTTCGCACACGTGACCGGCAGGTGAAGAATAATGGCTATTCACTAGCTTCCGGGAAAGACAGGCTGAGGCCTTTGTTTGCATCGAATTGTGAAGACAAAGATACAAGATGTGCCCAGCTCTGGCTTAGGGCCTAGGAAATCAGATTGCTCATATGCTAGTAACTTTCCAAATTGCCAAGCTGAGAAAGACAATACTACCCACCAATAATGCTTTCCTATAAATGTTGCATCGGCCAATGAAAAAATATTATGTAGATGACATGTATTCACCTGTATCCATTTAGTAGGTGGTCTCAGGCGGAGTCATCCGATAGAGTGTAGCCAATGAAAATGCTAACCCCTATAGAAAATATGATTAGTTGATTCCCCTAACCAATCCCTTTGCATCTTACATTTTTGTTATCCTGACTATGATGAAATGTCAGTTGTAGCCTATTATCTGCTTATAACCTACTGTCAAGCCTCAGACTAGCGGATGCTTTTGGAGATTTTTTGATATTCATAGCTGCCCCTGTTTTATGTAGATTGTTAATAAAACATGTTTTGTCAAAATCTTTAGACTTCTGTTTTTTGGGCCTAGGATTTCCTGGCCTACCCCTCCTGCTAACCTGGGGATTCTAACCCCATTGGCATGTGTTAACAGAGGATGGTTGGCCAGTGCCCTCAGAAATAGCATCTTTTCCCACTGTGCGCCTGAGGACTACGAAATGACCCGTGAGGACCTGAAAAATTACAAGTGTACTGAGACAGTCATCAGGAGCCCTCTTTGAAGAAAATCCTGCCTGGTCTGTGTGGAATGACCCGCAGGGCAGAAGGCGGGGTGGCCTATTGTGGGAGGAGCGATTCCAAAGGCTTCGTCAGATCCACGGATGTAAGTATGAGAGCATTGATTTGACAGACAAAGGTGAGAGGGATTTGTTTGTGTATTGTGGGGATTTGTTTGTATAAGTTTGGGGGAAAGGTGATAGAGTTTATTTAGGAGAGTTTACCTGTAGCGAGGGTTACTCAGGGTGGCACTTTAAACTCAGAGAAGGGGAGTGAAGTATTGAAAAGAAAAAAAGAATAAAAAAACAATGAAGTATAAGAATTATCCTGTGTCAAGGGCATGGAAGAAGGCGACACACCCTGAGCAGCAAGCAGTTATTTAAGAAGAGAAAGGTTAACTTGTCAGAAGTAGGACAGAATGACGGCCATGGGGATTTTTGTGTATCGCGCTGTTTTGAAGGTGCACCTATATGTTCACATGTTCAGAAATGACTGGCGCCAGTGGTAGGATATAAGGAAGTTGTGGAGAACTGATGGAAGAACTTTGTTCCGCCAGTGGTAGGAAATAAGGAAGTTGGGGAGTTTTGATGGAAGAAGTAAGTTCCGCTAGTGGTAGGTTGTAAGAAAATTGTGGGGAATTGATGGAAAACGTGTTGTTTATCAGCGGTGTGTGGTGACAGCAAAGGGGTGAGGAAATGGCTAAAGGTTGTGAAAACAAGGCTTTGTTGATAATGGTTCATGTCATAGGAGCATGTGGAGTTTGGTTTGGACTCAAAGGGCAGAGGTCTGGGCATGGGTGGTGTTTGTGGTGTGTGCCCAAACTGGTGTTGTTAAAGCCAGAGATGCTTGAGAAAAGGCCTGAAAAGTGTTGGAAATTGAAGAATGTATTGTTGATGAGAACGTTGTGAAGGTGAAGTGGAATAATTGTGAGTTTATAGAATTTTCAAGGTCCAGTAAGTATCGGCATTCAAGAGTGCGATGTGCCATGCAGGGAGAAACTCCCCTTGTGCACCTGTGCAAGTCCCTTCCACGTTATAAGATTAAAATGGGCAAGTATAACGTGGAATGAGCTCATGAACACAGTGACAGTGGGCAAAATGGTTAAAGCAAGGCCACAGTAGGGAAGTCTTTCAAAATATGTGCTGCAAAACCTGACCACATACTTTCATGCTGCATATAAGCGAAAGAAGTTACAAAATAGATTGGCCATGTTAGAGCTATTGAAGATGTTTGGGGACGAGATGAAAGATCCAACCCGGAGGGAGTGGATGCTTAATCTGCATGAAGGGGAGAGTGCACTGCCCACGGCTCCTCCGTCTCCTTCCCAGAGCACCAATCCACCACATGAAGGACAGGGATTCTACCCATTGAAGGAATTAAAAGCAGCGGCAGGCTACACTAATCCTGTATATACGCCCCCCTGCATTTAGTAGTAAAGACGCAATAAATGGAGCCAAGCTAAATAATCAAAAGCCAGTGTATATGCGCAATGATTATAAAGGGCTCTGTTAGCTGCACGCAAAGCTAGCAGAGAGTGAGGAAGGGGCACAAGGACAGAAAAACGGCAGGATGACGGAAAAGAGAAAGTAATTGCATCAAATGAGTGTGTGGATTACTTAAAATGAACGGAAAGCATATAGGTGATCCCAAAGACATAGAAGATGAAGCCAAAATGTGACGAGAAAAGGAGGAAGAAGAAGCACAGCAGAGAAGAAAGCTAGAGGAGGGAGAAAGAGAAATAATAGAGCAAATAAAAGAAAGGGAAAGGAAGGAAAAGAAACAACAGGAAAAGATGAGAAGGGAATTAGAAGAAGTGGAAAAAAGAGAAAGCGACAGAAGACAAGGAAAGGCTGGGAAAACAAAAAGAGGAAAAGGAAAGGCAGAAAGAAGCAGAAGAGAAGGAAGGGAATAGATGAAGAAAGGGAGAGCCAGATACAGCTGAGCAGAGAGAGGCGGCAAAGGAAGTTGAAAGGCTCCTTAAAGAGCACCTTTGCAAGGGAGAGGAGAAAAGTAGGGAAGAGGAGCAGGAAATAGACAGAAGTTGGGAGAGGCGCTTTAGAGAGCTGGAGGAGATAATAGAACATCATACTTTTCCAGACAAAAATGAGGGAGCAGCGGTACGATGTAGGATTGGTAGCCTTTACAGAAGCAGAAGGGACAGTGGTACCATTCACAAGGTGAAAAGGAGCGTGGTTGGATCTCCACAGAGAGGGGCGCCAAGCTTATTGGGGAAAGCAATGATGGGAATATACGGAACAAATCCTTTGAAACAATTAGATTTCAAGGACAAAGAAGGTGAAGAAAGTGATAATAGTTGTGGGACGATGTGTTTGTATGAGGAAAGAGGGAAAAGTGACAATGAGGGAGGGGAGAGAGACATGCGTAGCTCCTCTACAAGAGAACGTTCAGAAGGAAGGCAGAGTGGTCCGTGGGGAAGGAATAGAAGGGGAAACACCTGAACCCACAAACACAAAGGGATGATTGTGCAGACTAGAAGAGGTTACCCCTTAGACCCAGAAGTGGAGAGCGTTACCAGGATAAAAAAGAGAGAGCATGACTGCTGCTTTTACAAAAACGAAGGGTGTATCTGAACCTAATGTAAATTGCCCTTATTAATATGAGGGGTGGGAAATGAATTTGCGAGATAGAATGACAGCGGGAATGACGTTAGCAGTGTGCAACATAAAAAGCTTGCTCGTTGTCATCATTGGGGAGAGGGCTGACGACATTTGGAAATGGGCAAGATACCCTGGTTTGACTACACAGAACACAGTTCATGACGGAGCATCATTTAATAATTGCAAGGCAGACGTATGGAGGGCACAGTACAATATCCCGATATGTCAGACATGAGCTCGATCATGACATGCAAAATGCGTGAGGACAAAGACCCTGTTGAATGCATTCAGGAGATTCAAGAGCGCTGACGCCTTGACACTCGTGAACCATGGGACAAAAGTATAGCTATTTTTTTGTTATATACTGTGCCAGGTAATGCCCAAACCAGTGCAGAGACAATTGAAGAAGCTAGTGGGAATGGAAGCGTAGCCATGGCCAGAGATTCAGCGGACTATATTTCACCATTGTCGGTTGTTACAAGAGAATGCCAGAAAGAAACATGAGGAAAGAAAACTAGAAGAAGCAAAGTTGGTTCAGAAAAAACAGGTGCAGTTTTCGATGGAAGGGGCCATTGACAAGTGGAGACGGAGTGGTTATGCAAGTTATGCAAAACACACAGCACATTCAGCAAATGGCTGGGGGTAGCGTTGCAGGAAGGGGCAAATACAATTAACACAAGGAAGAAGGGGTCTACCCAGAGGAACAGGGGCTAGATTCCAAATGCCACAGGGAGAAGGGTTTAATGGGGACAGCCTAGAATTACAGGACCACCTTAGCAATGTTGGACGAGTGGGAAAATGGGGCACATTGCCAGGCTATGCAGAAGCAGGGGAGGGATGCAACAGAATTGGCAAGACACAAGAGGGGGTCAAGCTATCCTCCACCATGCACTGCAGATACGCCCGACTATTATGCCCCAGATCACACACAGTATCAGGCATAGGCGCCGCAATTACAACCAGCACAAGTACCGATGCTTGCCCGAAAGCCACTGATACAAGCACAGCAAGCACAGCAGACTCAGATGCAATCACAAGCACCAGTGCAGCAAAATACAATGGCGACCTGGAACCCAAGCACAGGAACACAGGCGTTTACACCCAGGATAGGGAATGTGACTCTAGTGGGAGGGAACCCTTTCACATGGACAGGGATGAATCTGTACCCACAATAGGACAGCTCACAGACTGACGTGATGTGTTAACATCCTATCTGTTACACCTGACCCGCAATAAGAGCCATGAGTCGGTGTGACCATAGGTGACAAGACACTTTCCTTCCTTGTAGATACAGGGGTGACCAGATCCTGTGTTAAGGAGGGGTGATACCCAATGTCAGGCGTTGCCATGAATGCACAAAGCTTTTCTGGAACTACAAATTTGGTTCTGTTCACTGACGATCTGCCTATTACTATCGGGGAACATGACATCACCATGCTGCTATTATATTCCCACAGGACACCAGTAAACATAATGGGAAGGGGCATGATGAGTAGACTCAACATGACCATTTTACTGATCAAAGGATAGTATGCTCTGCTCTACTCCAGGGATTCACTACATGAAAGCACAAGAATTTGTATTGGTATTTTGCGGTCAGACAGCACAGAGGGGTGTGTGCCCAGGGATCTTGAAGTATTTCAATATGGGGTGAATCTTTTACTAGCATGGCTTCTGGGGATACAGGCCAAACACTGAGGCTACCTGCAGAGTTCTTATTCAGGCCAGAGGTTTCCATGTATGAGGAGGAAGGACATGTATTCCCACTAGGAGTGGAAACAGTCCCCTGAAAAATCAATCTCTCTTTGCTTACTATAACTGATGATGAAGGGAAAGTATGGTGGGCAGTGATCACCCTAGATGAGAGACACAGACCAACTGACTTGACAGATGAAGAGTTGTTTCGAGATGATAAAAATTATAATGAGGTAGTGTTTTTACATAAGCATCACTTACTGGGTGAAAATTGAGCGCAGGGAAGTCCCACAGAGAATGGCCTTAATAAAAAAGACACCATGATGATTTGGCACAGGTGACAAGTGCACTGTGGACCAGCAGTCTCTATGCCATTGGCCTATTGAAGGGAGTAGGGGCAGTTAAGAGCAAACTGAAACCAGAAGCAATTTTGCCAAGAGTGAAGCAATATCCCATGTCCAAAAAAGCAGATGAGGGTATTTTTGAGACAATTTCCATGTTAGTGCAACAGAGAATCCTAGTGTCATCAGAGTCCCCATATAAGCCAATGTGTGCCCAGTGAAAAAAGTGACGGGGGCTCGTGGAGATTTATTCAGGATTTACGCCCCCTAATAATATTGCTGAGGCAGAATTTCCATTAGATCCAAACTCAGCTACAATACTGTGCAACATCACACCCCAAACTAACATTTCACAGTGATAGATTTAAGGAATGCATTATTTTCAATCCCCCTTCACAGAACTTGACTTTGTTTTCATATAGAAATAAAAAGTGGAAACATAAAGGGTTACCTCAGGGGTACTGCGAGTCCCCTTCAATATTTAACAAGGTCCTCCAGATGGACCTAGTGAATGTGCACCTTGACAGTACAGTAATTCAATACGTGGATGACATTTTGGTGTGCATTGAGACAGAATAGCAATGCAGGAAAGACTCAATACAACTGATGACAGTCTTGGCGGACAAGGGGTACAAGGTAGGAAAGGCTAAATTGCAATATTGTCAGGAGGAGGTTTTGTACATCAGACAGTTGATATACCAAGAGGACAGGAAAGTGACCCCTGAGAGCAATCATGAAAACACTGCAGCCAAAGACAGTGAGTGAGATGCAACCATTTTTGGGCCTTTGTAACTACTGTAGAGTGTGGGTCTTTGATTACAGCACACACCATTTTAAAGGGACTTAAAGAAGGACAGAAAGATGACTGTAAAATAGCCTGGAAAGGTAAGATGACAGAAGCGTTCAATGAATTACTGGGAATCCCTGATTATAGTGCAGAATTGCCAGAAGAGCAGGGGGTGCTCACTATCCCCATCAATGCAATATGGTGGCAGGAAAGCACCGGCAAACCGGTCATGCTCGCTTCACTATCCTGCTCACACCACATGAGAGAGTCTAGCAGACCAGATAGAAGATTGGTTTATCCTCATCCTTGCAGAACATGTTGCTGCTTTCGTTTTAATTGCATTGTATGTCAGAAGTACACCAGAGGGACACGCTGTGAGTAGTGAGAGGAGCAATACCAATCCCACTGGACCCTTCCAGCACCTGCCCATCGATTATGTACACATGATCCAAAATTGTAACGGCTACAGATATATACTGGTAATCGTATGCCCTTTCTCCCGGTGGATTGAAGCCGGGCCTTGTGCACACCCTGATGACACATGTGCTGCAAAATTCCTCATGCAAGAGGTATTCGCTTGATGGAGGGGGTGTTCAAAGTTCTTTGGTCTGACAATGGACCACACTTTGGGAATTCATTGTTTGAGCACATAACAATACTACTGGGGATCAAGCATAAATTCTCTTTCCCTTATCACCCGCAGGCAAATGAAATTTGTGAGCGCTTCAATGGCATGCTCAAAGAGAGAATAGCCAAATTAAAGACAACCCTGAAAAAAGGATGGGTCTAGCGCCTATCCTTAGCTCACTTAGCATTATGCAACCAGCCCGGCTCAGACCCTCACCTGAATCCTCATGAGCTGGTGATGGACGCTGTATGCATGTACCTCTTGCTCCTCCCACTAGGCCGCTAACTGATGCTGATAGTACCGCTGTTGTTTTTAATCTGAGATGCATAAAAACTTACAGTGCTGATGGCTAGTGTTTTGTATATATCCCAACAGTTTCGACCATGACAGGTGAGGTTGAAGAAGAATGATGAAGACAATGCTCAAGTAGATCTGCAGAACCTTCTCAAACCCCCTCAGCTACACCCTGGTGATACAGTCCTTTTGAGGTACTTTACGTGGTGCTGGCACAAGCCCAGGTTTGAAGGCCCCATTGTCATTGAGGACATTACTCCCACTGCTTTCAAAGTGTTGGGCATGCATGCGTGACTCCACATTCACAACGTCAAACCCTACAAAGGCAAGACCCCCGTGCCCCAAGTCCCAGAAGTTTCAGCTGAAGAAAAAGAAGGAAGAGGAGTGCAGACTCGATCTATGGCCAGGAGCAGAAAGCAACTCACATAACGCACACTGTCCTTTTTTACACAAGCAAATGGTCTGCTCATAGAAACCTTTTCCCCAAATAACATTTCACCTGGAGCGTAAGATGGGAATGCACTTTTGACAAAGAAACAACTACTACATGTTACCTCTGCAGATATTTCTCTATGCTATTCTCTCCTTTGTAGTGAACAATTACAGTGCATTTAAGAAAAGTAGAGTACCAATTTTGCTTTATACTAAACCCAAAGACACGATTTATTTTTGACAGGATCTTTCTGGCAATAGAAATACAATTCTTCTTGTAGGAATCCAGTGTTTGAGACTCGGCATAAAATTATAGATATATAAAAAAAATAATGAATCGTTTTCATTTTGCCAATTATAGGTATTTAGCCCAGAGACAATGCAATGTGCATGCACCTGTGCAACATGTGGACGCATTAGTAAACATGATTGCAGCAACATTTATTGCGCTCTCTGTCTCTACCGCTTTACCCAAAAAAACACAAGGGTTGGGTAAAGAGCTACCCCTCCCTCTTGTGTCCAAAGCGTATGTCACCTATAGCATGAGTGCAGATATGGAATAAAGGATGCACACAGCCTTGCTTATCCTGTTTCATTAAAGAATCTTCCCAAATGTATTTTTCTTTCAATATATCATAACACAAATAGACAGAATTCTTAGATGAAAACTCATACAATTTCACATACATATAACATTTAACATACCATTTTGTTTATCCAGTACTCCCTGCTTGTTAAAAAGTGCACAATTGCGATGAGGGGTTAGTAATAAAGAGTGCTTTTTATGCAAACGACACATTGCAAAACATTCTTCATAGTTGGTCTATATGATTATGTGAACACAGCCATTTCCATTTTTTGCAAAACATGGTTATCCGTTCCTATATCTGAATGAAATCATTATGTTTCACAAAGGTTTTATGTGTTCAGAGCATTTAACAAAACGGTATGTTAAATATTATATGTATGTGAAATTGTAAGAGTTTTCATCTAAGAATTTAGTCCATTCGTGTTATGATATAGTGAAAGAAAAATACATTTGGTAAGATTTTTAGCGAAACAGGGGGCCACATTACGACCCAGGCGGTAAGTGATCGAAATTACCGCCATGGCGTAATGAGCGTTAACGCCATGGTCCGATGGCGATAAGAGCGCCATATTACGACCCATCGCGCACGAGCATTACGCCATGGCGGTAATGTAAACTACGCCATGCCGTAAACAGCCCTTACCGCCCTTGTTAACAGCGCAGGGTGACCTACCGCCACCCATCATTGCACTGACCGTAGTCAGCGGTCACCGTAATTAGCGGTGACCGCAATTAGGCGGAACCGGAAATAGCGTAATCGCGGCGGAACGGGAAACAGCACAGCGGCCATCTTAAAAAACACAATCCATTGCCATCCTACCCAACTACACCACAACCAACCCTCAAACCCTGACATTCCCATAACCCACCCATTTCCTCAGCCAACCATGCCTAAAGTTGTCAAGAAGGCATGTGACAGGCAGCGGCAGGAGCGCTTCAGTCGTGAGGAACTGCAAATGCTTGCAGACACGCTCCAGGAGAAGGCCGATGTTGTCTTCTCCACTGAGATGACCCGGACAGCCATAGGCCGCGAAAAGGAGGTGTGGGAACTTGTGGCACAACGTGTCAGTGCTGTTGGAACCACCCCACGCACCTCCAAACAGTGCCGCAAGAGATGGGACGACCTGCGGATCAGGGTCCGGGGCATTATGTCTGCCAACCGTAACCTGGCCCTGGGAACTGGCGGGGGAGAGACTCCCCACTGAAGATGCAGCCATGGGAGGAGACATGTGCCTCTCTGATTGGCATTGAGTGCATCGAAGGTGTCGGCGAGATGGAGAGAGGGGCCCCGACATCTGGAGACACAAGTAGGTGCCTCATATCCAGCCTTGCAAGACACCCTGATACACTTGCACGTGACAATCACAATGTGGCAGACGCAACAAATCAGCAGATGAGCCACACCCTGCGCACATGCAGCATGTACACTGTACAGTAGGCAGACACACACCTGCATGCAAAACCGAACCTAAAGGGAGGCAACCTGTATGTCACGGGCTACTAACTCCACCATCTATCCATTACACTCTTCACAATGCCTGCTCAATGTCCGCTGAACCATCAATAACAGTCACCCTCCTCTGCTCCAACACAGGCTCGCAATCGGACACTGGCAGGGACGACAGCACCAGCACCCCAGCCAAGAAGGCCAGGAAAGTGGGAGAAGGGAACCATGCATCCACCTCTGCTGGACCCAGGCAGAAACCACGCCAGGCTGAAGAGGCCAGGGCAGCAAAGTCCCCCGAGGAAGGGGTCGTGACAGCGCCTGCAGCCCAACAACACCCACTGTTGCCCACTGAGGGCAATGTGTCAGCAGGGAGCAGTACTGTTGGGGAGACTGCAGCCATCGCTGCCTGCTCCGACAGTGATGTGGAGGATGACACTGGACTTGACCACAACACGCAACTGCACTCACCACACCTATCCCCAATCAGCCATCATGGAGATGACACCCAGGGCCCATCGTCAGCTAATTCATGGCCAGTAACTCCAAGCCCAGTGGGAGTTGTGGAAGATGGGAGTAGTCCCATTGGTCCCCCATTGGCACCCTCCATTGGGCCAGAATTCCAGCTGTCGCTGGAGCAGATTGCCAACAGGCAGGAAGCACTGGGCACACTCCTCACGCAGCATGTTGCAGAATGTGGAAGTGCCAGTGCAGCCATGGAGAGGAGTGCTGATGGCATCAGGGCTGCCATCCAAACTGCCAGCAGGGACATATGCACCGAACTTGCTGCAGTGCGGCAGATGATGAGCCAGCTCATCCAGACAATTCTGGACACATGCCGTACTGAGCAGCCCGGTACATCCTCAGCTGCAAGTTCAGCACAAGCCTCTCCCGTCCGCAGGTCATCCAGGACCCTGAGGAGCACAGGCAGGGGGGGCCCAGGTTCCGGGAGAAGGGGCAGTCAATAGTGTGCTAAACTATACACACTTCACCACGGGCACTGTCACATGTTTGCAGGGTGTTCAGGGGGGAGGGGGAGGGAGGAATTGGGTGTGTTGGAGTGTTCAGGGGGGAGGGGGAGGGGGGAATTGGGTGTGTTGGAGTGTTCAGGGGGGAGGTGGAGGGGGGAATTGGGTGTGTTGGAGTGTTCAGGGGGAGGGGGAGGGGGGAATTGGGTGTGTTGGAGTGTTCAGGGGGGAGGGGTTCTGTTATACCTATTCAGAAGAACAATACACTTTTTCTTTTCTCACAAACGAAAAGTGTGGACATTGCTCACTGCGAATGTGTGCTTTATTGTTTTACAGTCCACAGTGTTGACATACCAGACACACACCTATTGCCCCAAGTGCCATCCATATGTCACACACTCGCTGTGTGTGCTAGAAGTATCGGTCAATGACATTCTGACGCATTATATGCCCCTCCTGTGCATCGCTGCCTCCCTGAGGTGCTGCCCCATCCCCATCATCATCATCCCCATCATCAGGTGGTTGTGGTTCTGCGTCAGGTGGCAGAGGCACGTTTCGTCTGATGCACATATTGTGTAGCATGACACATGCCATGACGATCTTTGTAACCTTCTCATGGCGGTACAGGAGTGCCCCGCCAGACCTGCTGAGGCAGCGGAAACGTGCCTTCAGTAGGCCAAAAGCATGCTCTATCACCACACGGGTACGTGCATGGCCATGGTTGTAGTCCTCCTCATGCTGGTTCGATGGGTTCCGCACTGGTGTGAGGAGCCACCTCTTCAGGGGATAGCCCGCATCACCTGTAAAATGTGAGAAAAGAATGTGTCAGGAACGAGATTGATATGTGAACATGACGCACAACCATGCCTTGATTCTGACTGTTACTGTGCACCAATTGGAGTTGTGGTTATGGATTTACACTGTGCTACCAGTATGTGTTCATGGCTCTCATGTACTGTTTTGCATGCAAAAACACAATGCAGGGGGGACGATTGCCTTGTGAGTGGCCATCCACTGTCATTCATGTGACCTTGCACGTGTCCTGTGAGCTTGAAGCTCACATGATAGCAACATTGATGTCTGGCTCATTATGACCCCAGTGAGCATTACTGGTGTCAATGGGGACAGTTTGTGGGTCTTGTAGTGGTGCATTGATGTTCCTGTCTGTCATGTGCCTCCTTTGTGTGCAGTTGTGGGGGACAGGCCTTTCAGTAGTTGGTGCATGGTGACGTGCATGTTGGTGTTTTTCTTTAGGGTCAATGCGGTCACAATTTGCACAATGCACTTGCAAATGGTTGTGTCGTTTTTGGGATGCACTTTCATTCACATGTTGGGATGATTAGGTCAGGCATAATGTGTACACTACTCTGTTGACGTCAGTGCTGCCACAGGGAATGATCTGGCTACTGCTAGTTGCACCCATGTGACGTATGCATCACCCCCCTGTATCTGCCAGATGAAATATGCATTGGTACGTCATTCAACACCCACTTTGCATTTCCATGCTCATGACATTAGACTCACCGAGTAGGTAGGATCTTGGCCCTGCATGTCGCTCCATGTAGCGTGGTATTGTTGAGTTCCGAAGGACCATAGAACCATGGGTTGATCCGGGGAATCTAGCACAACAATGTGTGATGATCCTGTTGGAGTCACAGACCATTTGCACGTTGATTGAGTGGAAATGTTTACGGTTGCGGTACGGTACCTCCATGGCATGTGGGACCACCAATTCAACATGGGTGCAGTCAATGGCACCAATGCAACCAGGTATGCCGGCCAGTGCATGGAAACCCACTTTGGTGTTGGCAATCTCCTGGGCAGACCGTGGTAATGAGATGTGGTCATCTGTGTGCTTGAGGAGGGCATCGAGCACTTGCATCAGTGTACGCGAGAATAATGGTTGTGATATGCCATGCAAGTGCCCCACTGTGTGCTGGTAGGTGCCTGTGGCCAGGAAGTGGAGCACGGACACTACCTTCAGTAGGGGGGGTGGCAGTGGGTGTTTCAATCATGCTGACGATGTCGTTGTGTTTCATGTCCACAATGGTGGTGATGGTGTCCCGGTCCAGTCGGTACAGGGTGTGGATCTGCTCAGCGGTGAGGTTGAATGGGCTGGGTCTGATGCGTGGGATTTGGGGCTGCCTGCGTGGTGGCACTGGCTGTGCTGGTGGGGCTTGCTGGGCCTGCCTTGCCCTCCTTCTCCTCCTGCGTCTCCTCTGTGCAGCCTGTTGTTGTTGTTGTTGTTGTAGTTGCTGTTGTAGCACTCACATTGCTATCAGGTCCTCCAGCCCCAACATTGCTAGTCCTATTGGTATCATTGTGGAGTGTGACTGGGTGTGGGAAGGGGTGGGGTGTGCTCTTTTTGTACTTCCTGTGTCTGTATTGCCTTCACCTGTGCTGTTTCTGTGCACCTGTGGCAGCTGCATTCACTTTACATGGCCCTTTACGGTTGGTTCGCGATGGCGTAATTAGCACCATGGCGGTAAGGTACTTAACGGGCTGGTTGATGGCGTTAGGGGCATGTTCGCTTGGGTCGGCATTCGCGTACCTTTCCGCCATGGCGCTAAGTACGGTGTGGATGTTCGCGTGCGTGCGCCCTTGGCGCAGTCAGCGGCAGCGTTAGCTACGATGCCGCTAATGACATCGTAGTTTACGGTCACGGGTCGTAATCGGCCCTAGCAGAAGACGATGGCGGTAATCGTTTACCGCCATCGTTTTTCGCTTTGCGCCAGGGTCGTAATGAGGGCCAGGGTAAGCAAGGCTCAGTGCAGCATTTATTCCACATCTGCGCTCATGTTATAGGAGATGTATGGTATGGACACAAGAGGAAGTGGTGGATCTTTAGTCAACCCTTGTGTTTTTTGCATATACTTCCCCGCCTTTTGAGTATAAAGCCATCCGTAACAAAGAATCATGGGAGGACCTTTGTATTATTAGTCTACCTCTTTACCCTCCTGATATTATGTATAATGGTTCCCTATCACGTGCCTAAACAAGCATACGCTAATATAACCCATGTTCCCCTGATAAATTAAATGACGACCCAGCCCTTCACCAGTGCTACTAGACACATGAAAAGACCCAAAAGAAATGCAGTTAATAATTTCAAACACTTAGATGCCTACAAGGCTGATTCGGCCCAGGTGACTAATAATATGTGGTATCAGCACACCATATCATATCATACCCATGTGGGGAAAGAGACATCTAGGGATAGCTGCTATGTGTGCTCTCTCATTCCCTATCCCCTTTAAAGCTTCTAGGACATTTGTGGCCACTTAAATACCAGTGACTAGAGCACAGTGCCTAATGCATGTTTCACTTTGCACAACTCAGGGCCAGTTTCAAGGGAAATGGGCAACTTTGCGATGGATGTCAAAAAAGACGTTCCTTTATGAGGATAGCTACATAAAAACAAAAGCAAGGATAGATGACTATTGGGGCAAGCATAAGATGATACAATACATACTGGAAGGCCCAAATAGAGGGGAAGCTAGAATAGTAGATCAAAGAAAGTTGCAGTGTCCAAATAATGGTAGAAGAGAGATAGGGGGCATGCCTGGGTGTTGGGAAAGGTCCCAACTACTGGTATATGGACACATGTTTACATCCAAAGGATGGGTTGAAATAATGATGGAGTGCAGGGCACAAGCCCCCCTGACAGTCCCAGTAGAGGTGGTGCAGTCAGAGAATGATGAGTGCCTCAAGGATTGGGCGGAATACTCCAAGTTGCTCACAAGGGTGGAAAATAAAGCAGTCCTCATACATATAATACACCTCAAGAATGCCTCACTACTCTTCCAGAATGATGGTCCGGTAAAAGTTAGGAAAAATGAAGGGTGCAAATACATATTGAAAGTGCCTGGTATGAAAGTTGGTACTGCAGTGCTTATGAATCACTGCTGGGCCTCTGGTTGCAAAAGCGCACATGCAGTTGCCTCCGAATTGGGGGAATATGTACCTTAGTACTACTAAATACACCTGGCCTGGTAGTACCTCAGAAAGAGATAGAGATTGGTGGGTTCCCCAAAATGGATGCACACCAGCGAAAGAATAGATTGCTGAATCTTGAATGAGTAAAAAGAAGCAGCAATTATATATCAGAAAAGATGGAGCAAGCACTTAATCCGATACCAAAGAAGCATAGACTGTTCAGTAGAACAGAAATGTTCTTTGCTTCTGTCATTCCTGGGATACAAACAAACGTAAATGCCAAACGGTTACAAAGGATCCTTTGGGAATTGCTACAATCAACACAATGGTGAAAGGCTTTAACGCCGTAAGGGAAGAGCTTAGAGCAGTAAGGATGATGACTCTTCAAAATAGATATGCCCTTGATTTGATAACAGACATGGAGGGTGGCATGTGCACAAAATTGGTCCATCCTGCTCTATCTATGTACCTGCCCATGATGAGGAAAATAGGACCTTTACAGAAGCTATAACACTGCTGACAGACTTGCACACAAAGATGAAGGAGGAAGTAAACACATTGAAGCTGGAGAATGATTGGCTCTCTTATATTTTCTCCTGGATCCCCTCCGGGCTGGCCAGCATAGTCAAAGTACTCATAGCTGCACTAGTGTTAGTGTTATTTGGATTCTCTTTCCTGAGAATAGCCATAGCCCAATGTAATAAGACTGCCAAAAAAAACGGTATGAATGAAAAAAGTGATAGATATGGACACTAAGATGGATGAGCAAACACAAACTGATAATCTACTCATGTTGCACCTGAAATAAAGTCTGTTTGTTCCCCCGGTACAACATTCTTGAATCCCTGAGATGCCCGCAATAATGTGGGATGTTGGGCATTCTGTAAACTATTTGGGGAGTGCTGCTATATGACCGGGAGCGTGGACAAACATATTACGAACTCAGGTGACCTGAGGGGGTTGACGAAGAGATGGATCCCTAAAGTATCCTACAGTTGGGAGGGCCCTCAGAGAAATATGGCTGAGGACTCGACCAGAGGGGGGAATGTTGACAGGCAAATGAATGCGTCATTCATTACGTCGGTCCCCCCCCGGTCTTGATGCAACAGAAGTGGGAGATGGGCATTGCTTATGGCATCTGATTCCTGCCCAGCCCAATACCGCAGATGTGAGAGACGATACTAAGGCAACTCTACTGACCCTACCGCCAGAGGGATCACAGAAGATATGAATCTGCAAGCTATGAAGGATATGAATATGCTGTAACTAAGATGATTAAAACAGACGCCGTCACTACTGAAATTGACACACGTTACATTAGAAACGATATAGATACACGAAGATAAACAAATATGTCAAACTGCACTTAAACATGAAGAATATGCTTGCATCCAATATACGCTGAAACGCAAGATGGACAAGAACACACATAAAGCTTGCTTAACGCAGAAATGCAACAAAACAAGATGGACAGTGCAGCCACGTTCGAGTGAATGGGAGACATCAAGAAGCCTCGAAACTGCAGCGGGACTTGGCTTGCTGAGTTAGCAGAATGTTCAGATCAGAGCTGCCCAGACAATCGTACAGTCAATGCCAAGATTATCGTGAACAGGGAAGGTTTGGATCGGAACCCAAGAGAACAGATGATAACAGTTCCCTGGCATGAGCCACATTTCTCTTAGATTGAGCAAGGAAACAAATAATGCTGGAAGGTCAGATTCCCATTAACTTATTATTGGGAAGAAAGTAGCTCGAGCAAGTCTTTAGCGGTCAGAAAGGGTAAAGACATCTGCATTAATAACGGCTAAAATCCTAGTAAATGCTGAACAGTATCATCCAAAGTGTGGTCTGCACACATGTGACCTGCAGGTGAAGAATAATGGCTATTCACTAGCTTCAGGGACAGACAGGCTGAGGCCTTCATTCTCATTGAATTCTCAAGACAAAGATACAAGATGTGCCCAGTCCTGGTTTAGGGTCTAGGGAATCAGAGATGGTAACCTATTGTGAGAAGCAGCACCTTGGTGCCGCTCTCCCTGGATACTCATGTGCTTCCGAATTGCCAAGGCTGAGAAAGACAATACTGACCAGTTCCTACCCACCAATAACGCTCTCCTATACATTTTGCATCAGCCAATGAAATAGTATGTAGATGACATGTATTCACCTGTATCCATTTAGTAGGTGGTCTCAGATGGAGCAATCAGATATAGCCAAGGAAAATACTAACCCCTATGGAAAATATACTCAGTTGATTCCCCTATAAATCCTTTTACCCCTTAGGTTTTTGTTATTATGAACATGATGAAACATCACTAATGACGTGTTATGTGCTTTTAACCTGCTGTCAAGCATAAGACTAGCACGCGTTTTTGGCAATTTTTGATGTTCATAGCTGCCCCTGTTTTATGTGAATTGTTAATAAAACAGGTTTTTGTCAAAATGTTTGGACTCTTCTGTTTTTTGGGCATAGGATTTCCTGGCCAGTCCCTCCTGTTTAGCCAGGGATATTTACCCCTTTAACAGTCTTCCACCTCACAAGTGTTTGATTCCTGCATGCCCACAGTGCCCAACACCACATTTGCTCTTTTGTTCTCAGTGTACCTACATTTCAGGAATGCATCTCAGATTGTTCTCCCACCCTCTTTGCCTTTCATCTATTAGTATAGTGTCTCCTCCTTTGTTTTGCCTTCCCTAAATAAATCATGCTCACTGGTTAATGTTTGTTATTCTCGATTGTGCCGTAGATTGCTGGTCTACCAGATTTCCTGCATGTAGAGTACTTTGGCGAACAGCAATTTATAAATTAAGTAAAATGAATGAGACTGACTGAAAAGGCTTATGCTCCACCAAGAGAATTCACGACAGCTGAGCAATCATTCCAAATACTAGCCAATCATGCAGAAGAAGCAAAGCACTTGAATTACTGATTGGTTAAAAGCTACAAGAATATTGAAACACAAATACAAAATAAGAAGTGACAAGCAATATTGAACAGCGTTGAGCGGCATAATCAGGCATGAGTAAATAGACACTGTACAATGGGATGACATAATGATTCTGTGTATGTGCCAATCACATGAGATGTTTGCTTCAGAGTTGATGCAAAGTACACTCGTCAGGCCACAGGAGCCACTTCTTGCCCTCAAACTGATAGAAAAGCAGCTAGGCAGCTCATAGACAAACTTAGCTATTAGAGTCAGATGCTCTTCCATCACCGCCTCCAGTCTTTTGGGCCTGACACTTGGAAAAAGAATTTTTTTTTTTTTTTTTGTTTTGTTTTATTGGTTAAGTATAGTTAAACCTTAAACATTACATCCTTTTTTTTTTCCTTTCATGAAAACATTGTTCCTTTTTTTAAAAAAAAAAAACTTCCTTAAGTCCAATTGTCATCAGGTAATGATTGCCCAGTCATTGTCCTAGCCTCTCTGTTATCTTATGATCCACTGCTCCATTAACTCAAGGTGTGATCAGTCAGGGTAGTTAGATACTTAAGTATCTAAACCTATTTGTACCGTTCTCTTACTGATCTCCTCTTGATTCAAGTTCAACATTTCAACAAATTTCAATGCATCGAGAGTTTTGCCAGTTTTTTCCACAGTGAGAATTCTTTCCCAATATTGTTCTTCCGTATCCTGGGTGATATTTAATACGTAATTTCCCATATAGATCTCTCTTTTGCTTTTTAAAGCTGGACAAATTAACATAACATGTCTTATCGTTTCCAGTTGGTCCTTCCGTTTACAGAACCGACAATATGCAGCTGTTCTGTCAATTTGTCTTCTTTTCCATTTTACTTCTCTGCTATTCCAAATGTTGAGTCTACAACGCAGCAGCAAGTCTCGGTAGTGCTCAGTTGGAAATTTCAACAGATATGGCGGTAAGTTGTTCAAGCCTTTTCTTTCCCAGATGATGTTATGACATAGATTTCTTCTCAGTCTTTGTTCCTGGGTTTCCTCCCAATCTTTTTCCTGAATAACTCTTTTTGCTTTGTCTGGGTTATTCTTTAGGGTATCCTCCTCCAGATTTACTTGCTCTAACTGAGCCTTACATCTGCTTTTCCAATCATTAAGCATTTTGTCTTCATTCAGGATGTTCGTCCGGGCTAGGATTTCAAATGGTTTAGGTGGTATATCCAAAATGCACTTTCTATATAAAGATAGGGTTTTCCAGAGTACGACAGAGTTTATTGATTGGAGTCTGAGCTCAGTTCTAATGAGCTCCACTGGTAATGAGGTTGGTAGGCGCAAAATTTTACGCCAAAAATACGCTTCACAGAGATTCCAAACCTCCCATCTCAGGGCTAAGAGTGCTTCTGTTCCATAAGTGATGACTGCCACCACTTTTTGCTTGTAAAAAGTCACAATTGGAGTAAAAGAAAACTTTCCATATCTGCGATGTAAACAAATCCCTTGATTTGTCAGAGCCACTAGTTTTTCCCGGATCAGTGAGTAGTGCGCCTGTTCGTTACAGTTTTTGTTTATCATTATCCCCAGATAGAGTGTCATTTCTACTTCTTCCAACTTCTGGTTTTCTAATGACCATCGTATGGTTTTTCCAGACTGTCTTCTGCCCCGACTAGATTCCATTGTTAAGTTCATGGATTTTTTAATGTTCATCTTCATGCTATTTTCTTTTAAGTAGTTGTTAAAGGACTCAATCCGTTGTTGTAGGCCTATTGGTGTTTGATCGATGAATACCACATCATCGGCGTACAGCATCCAAGGTATTTCTTTTCCATTTATTTTCGGCGGAAATGCACGAATCTTCTCCTGAGCTATATTCATATCGGCCATATACAGGACAAAGAGGAATGGGGATACTGCACAGCCCTGCTTGATTCCTCTAAAGGTTCTAATCCTCCGCGAGAGTCCCCCATTGCTTGTAATTTGGACTTTAATTGAGGTATCAGTGTATAATGTTTGAATAGCTTCAAGCAGATCCTTTGGGCATCCCCAATTTCTCAACTTTGACCACAAGAGCTCTCTATTGATTCCGTCGAAAGCTTGTTCGAGGTCAATAAATGCAAGATAAAGTTTTTTTTTCCCGGCTAGTGTCTTTGCCTTTAATAGATTGATCAAAAAAAGATTCAAGGCAGTGCCAACTCCACTTACAAAGGCTGATTGTCTTTCATCTAGGATTTTCGCCTCGGTGGCCCATTTTTTTAGATCTCTCAGTAGCAATGATGCAAATAGCTTACCGATTGAGTCTAGGAGTGCTATGGGCCTATAGTTCCTAGGGTTTTCCCGATCTCCCTTCTTATATATCGGTACTATATAAGCCTCCGTCCATGTGGCTGGTATTTGTTTGGTTTTCATGATTTGTTGAAATAGTATATATATTAGATCCGTCCAGGACTCACAGTTTTCTTTTAGTAATTTGTTTGAAATGCCATCTGGACCAGCTGCTCTTGAGGTACTAAGTTTTTTTATCAGGGTTCGGATATCATCCTTGTCAAAGTTCAAGGCCCAGGGAGTTGAGTCCGAGATCTCTTTTATGGTTTTTTCCTGGCTTTCGCCTTCAAAGAGGGCAGTGTAGTGTTCGAACCATTTGTCTTCTGAGACTTGATTGATACCTATGGCAGATTGATTGTGCTCTCTGTGGTTAAGTAAGTCCCAAGTACTTCTAGCGTTGTTTGTCGATATGGCTGCTATCATTTTTTCCGCATCCCTCTGCAGTCTTAGATACCGAGTTTGTCTCAGCCAATTTTTATATGATTGTTGACATTTTCTCTGGAGTTCGAGTCTTTCCGGGCCATTTTTCCTTTTTATGAGTCTCATTTCTGACCTATATTGTTTCCTTCTTAACACTAGTTGTTCATCATACACATGTTTTTTTTTTATGTTCTTTTTTTTAGTTGGATCATACTTAATCTCATGGGCTTCCAACAGCCATTTGTAGTCCACTAGCTCTTCATTGTTGTTTATCGCTTTTTTATATCCTAATATTAGATTCGGGATTGCCCGATTTTTAATTCTCAAACGGTTTCTTCCCCCTGTAGCCTCAGTTTCCATTGTTCTTTCCGTTCCTTTATTGGTCCTTATTTCCCAGATGAGTTCAGTTGCTAACAGGCAGTGGTCGCTACTCGTTTGTTTTTTTACTGTAAAAGAAAGTATCCGATCCAACATGTTTCCTCCCACAAAGCAATAGTCTAAGCAAGCACCTGATTTGCCACTGTGCCATGTATTAGCCCCTTGGAGATCTCCCTTAGTCTGGCCATTTAACATCTTCATCTCACGGATTCTCATTTCTTGCATCCATACCTTTTCTTTTCCTAGCAGGTGTTCAGTTGCTTTGATCTTACCTTCTTTATTTAGGATTTTGATATTCAGATCTCCATTTAGTATTATCAGCTGGCCATTTTCCTCCATCATGGACTGATCAATTATCTCCGTGATTGACTTTATGAAGTTCGTCTGACCCTGCATGTTCTCACTCCAGTAGACATTGATCAGGACCATTTCTTTCGGGATTTTTGGGCGTTCCACTTCAGATGTTACTTTCAGGATTTGTACATAAGGGTTTGGTGTCAGATGTTCCCTTACTTTTAGTGGACATTCCAGTTTCTTAAGTATCAAGAGGCCTCCAAACGGTCTACCCTTTGGCCCCTTTCTAGCCGGGTTTGTGTAGACTTCATAGCCCTCACATATAGGGGTATTACGTAGCCATGATTCTTGTATTGAGATGAAGTCATATTGGGTCAGGAAATCACATTTACTAGAGAGCAGCTGTTTGAAACCTCTTGTATTCCATGACGCACAAAGGATCCGGTTTTGCTCTTTCTCCGTACTCTATTGTTTCTTCTTGGAATTCAAGGCATTTGCCATCCAGGCCCATTCCTTTCTCCGATTATCTACTTCAGTAGGTTTGTTCATATCTCTCCTTAAGTTTTCCGAGTTATCCACTGTGAACTTCAGGGTTTTCAATATCTCCTTACTCTTTTTAGTTAATAAAGACTCGTACTCCTCAGATTCTTTCTCTTTCTTCATGTTTTCATTGTTTTTCTTCAAATTTTCACCCGGAATTGCTAATCTAGTTCTTACTGGGTTTTCGTTCATTGTCTCCTTTCTTTGTTCTGTATGGGGTTTATCTTTTAATTGTCTAGATTCCTCGCCCAAGTTTTCTAATAGGAACACTTTTTTCCTTAATGTGTCTGACACATCCAAAAGTTTCTGCTTTGTGTTTTTAGATGACAAGTGCAAGATGACTTGGTCTAGCCTGTGTTCCTTTGGGAATTCCACTATTTTTATATCTTCTGTTGATATCGTCCTTGGTGACAGGGCTTGCTTACAAAGCTCCACCACGTATCTTCTATTTAAGATCACCCTTCTTGGTCCATTTTCAGCTGTTTCTAATTTTAGATGATGTCCTTTGGGTAGAATGGATTTCTTCGGGGGTGATTTTAGTGGTAGCACTTTCCTTTTCTTGACTTCAATGTCCTTTTTTTTTTCCTTATCAGTTGGTTCTTTAAGACAGGGGTTATTCCGGATTTTTTTCCCCAACCTCCCCTCGTTCGTCATTTCTTTTCTTCTTTGTTCCAATGTCTTAAATATAATAGATTCCTGGTCAGAGTCCACTTCAGTTTCCTTTGAGCCCTGTTTTCTTTCTTTTTCCCTGATGTTTTCTTGGGCGATTTTCTTGTGGGGCTTTGGTTTCAGATCTTCCTTGGATTTTTGGGTTAGATCTACTGTTTCCCAATTGTCTAGAGTTTGCCAATCCGAGATACTTATGCTATCCCAGTCCTCCTTCTCACTATCGGATTCCAACAACTCGATGAGATCACTCAAATTTGCTTGCTGTTCTGGATCCTCCCTGCTTTTTTCCCTTAACACCTTTTCTTGATCTTTTAGTCCCTCGGTCTCTACATTTCCACTCATACTCATCTCTCTTCTAGGTTTCTTAGCACAATGTGAGTTCTCTCTTCTTGGTGGAGTTCTCAAGTTTCTCAAAAAGGCTCTTGAACCATTTACTTTGCGTTTAAGGCGTTCGTTTTTAGTTTTTTTCCCTTTTTCATTTAATGCACTTACAGTCTCCTTACCATTTCGGTTGGTCGGATCCTTCGGTGTTGCCCCTGCAAATATGGCAAAGGAGGATCGTTCCAAATTTACAGAGGTCGGTTTATTAGTCTCCTTTATCCCAGTCGGGATCGAGGTCACTTCTTCTTGGTGTTGCTCCTTTAGATTTGGGAGATTTGGTGCATCCTTTTTCAATTTCTTTGGTCCTTTGCCTTCTTTAAGTTTTATCTCCGTACAATCCTCCGTATTCCTTTGGTTATTATATTTGTGGGTGCTTCTCATCCATTTACAGTCTTCTAAGACTGCCTCCATTAGCACAGATTTATCAGTCGCGTCTCGCCTAGCTAGATCACTAAGGCGAGATTGCCAAATTTGAGTTAGTTCAGCTTCTTTGTTTGTTCTTTCATTTAAACTCTGTAGGGCCGAGGTCATATTTACATGATTCTCTTTTATTTGAGAGTTGGTGATAGTTACCTCTTGTACCGAATCTTTAATTGCCTCATAGAGTTTGAGAAAAGGGGCTATTGTTATAGTTAGCGAGGACATAACCACTTTTTCAATGTGATGCAAGTCTTTTTCTCTTTCAATTTTACAGGCCTCAGTTATTGTCCTTAGAATTAGTTTATTCCATATGTCTTCTGTAGGCCTGTTTTCCTCATCCAAGATTAAGCAGCTGGCTAGATTGCTTCCCGTATGATCCTTCCTTACTTGTACGTTTTCCACGCCTTTTTTCACCCTAGCCACTGGCAGAGTTTTATTTCTCCCGTCCCAAAGTGGCGGATGAGTTTCTTTCACAGTTGTTATCCTTTCCTGATGCCCAAAAGGAGGTATGGCGGTATTCTCAAGCTGTTCTTTATCTAAGGCAGCCAATTTTTCATTGATCAAGCAAAAACTCCTTCTTTTTTCTCTTCCTATTTTATCCGTCAGTGTAGTGATGTCTTGCATAATTTTATCTGCCAAAGATAGATTACTTATGCTAGCCGGTGCGGTATCTACTGTTCTGTTGTTGTTCGATCTTTCTAACGGCCTCTGCCCTCCCAGGCGGGGATTAGTGGAAGCTATGTCGTAGTCATATGTAAAAGCTCCTTTATTTATTTCATTTAGGGAATTCACGGATCGATTCTCCTTTTCCTTTGTGGGACTAATTCTTTCTTCCCTATATGATTGGAAAATGTCTATGGGCTCTTTCACTATCATCGATAGCCTTCTGGTGTCAGTATTTTTATTCTGGTTTATCGAGTCCTTCAGAGCGTCTTCGACCTGTCCCAAATCCAGCATATCCCATTTGTCAACTTGATCCCATGATGTTTCTATTGTTTGCTGGCTATGAACAATACTAGTCATGCCCGAAGTAAGTTCTGCCATTATTGGCCTTGTAGGGTTTTCTAGACTTCTGTCCAGAGTTTCTTGAATTACTGATTCACTGAGGTTCACTCCTATCCCATCTTTAAAAAATGTTCCGAGGGCCTCGTCCTCTGTTTGTAGCGTCATCTGATTTCCTACCATGTTTTCAAGTGGATTAATTGATAGTAGGTTTAATTTTGTTGTCTCCTTCTCCTGTATGGAGTTAGAGTTCTTACCTGCTGGCACTTCTTCAGGTGGAGTTACTATCTCCTCGCAAATATCCTCTATTGCTATTTCAGCTATTTCATTGGATTCCAGAATGCTTTGTCCTGCTACATCCCTCTCAGAATTCTTCTTTGATACTACCTCTACCTGGCATGGAAATGTTGATGGGGAAAGCATTTTTATGGTTTCTCTTTCCGTGGAGATGGTACATGCCATAGGTAGATCTGGAGAGTTGGGTGCCAACCACAGCTTATCACCTTTTCCCGCCAACTGTGAGGGCGATTTTTCCATATTTGATTGATTGTCTCCTACTGATCAGCTTTTCCTTTTGTCAATACCAAATGGTAGTCGGCTTTGTTTTAGCATCGTAGTTCTCAGGGTTTGCTCCGGGCTCCCATTTATTTCTGGGAGTGAAGCGAATCTCTCTCTTACCTGCAGTCGTGTTCTTAATCCTGTTCCTTGCGTACCCTTTGAGACCGGGATTGACTTAATTCTCTCAAAGGGATCTTCGTTATCTCTCGGCGCAGTAAGTTCCCGCAACTGGTGTCCAAGCAGTACCTGTACCGCCAGCAGCCAAACAGCTTAACAGCTCCTTCGATCCACAACAAACGATGCCCTTTGCGCGCCGGGCTTACAGCTACCTTAGTTGAATAGTTCTTTCTCTGTATTAGGACATGTTTTTTACACTGACTTCAGTATTGTCTCCTAGCACATCTCTTACCTATCTGGATTCTGACAGATGTTTGGGGTGATCAAGGCCCTTTTGATTCACGCATGGGACAGACAGGAGTGCATGCATGGAGCAGACAAGAGTGCATGCGTGGGGTTGACTTGAGTGCATGAGCACGTCAAGCGGGCCGGAGGGTGTGGAGCCAACTGGGATGCACGAAGGTGATAGAAATGCGTGACGTTTATAGTATGGTCTGGAATGCAGAGAACGTTCAAAAGACCTTATATCACATCATAACACACCACCACGCTTACTCTCTCCTTACACCACCACTCAACTAGGACACAGAGATACTATGACACCATTCGGTATAACTGTTCTCATACCAACATTCTGACTCATACTCCCTATCACTCTAAATAAACAATGCTGGTTACCCACCCCCAGCCAGGCGTTCTCTTCAGGCCTAACGCAGCCACAATCGATCTGGATAAATCCTGCCAGAACGAACACATACTCCTGACCTCTCAACCACCACACCTACCACTAAGAAGCAGCTATTACACGAATACCGCACCAGCAACACACATATCCGGTGCTCACACGTGCCTTGAATCTCTCTACTCTCTCTATTGACCTGAACTTCGGTTCCCAAGGGCGTTCAACCTACCAGCGCCTTCAGACTATACCAATGGTATATAAGGCGCTATATAAATGCAAAGTAACATAACATAACTCACCAGCTTTTCCTGTTTTGCTTGTGATGCATGGTTAGTCCCTATGGCTACCAGTGGTGGGAATGAATCCCTTTTGTTTGTCAACTTTATTCTTAGTGCATCACAAGCCACTTTCAGTGAAGTACTGCAGGTTCCTTGTGTCCTTTGTGTTTTTTTTAAAGTAATATACCAGTTACTTTTGTGATGTGTGAAAAACAGGCTGGTAGCACTGAACCGTTTTTCATCTTTTTCCTGGTGCACAGTCGTGCACCTTACTTTTTTACCTTGATAATGACTTTTTCAATACCATATACCCAAAGTGGAAGATCCTTGTGGTGCAAGACCTGTTCTTTGTGTCATCTTCATTGTTGGCCAGACTGATGTTAAGTGCTTCATGTAGGGAAACAGCCTGAAACTGTTATAAGGGACTGTCTGTTCCCAAGCCACACTTTGGCTTGGTAGATTGCGAAGTGGCAAGCTGTACCAGATTACACAGTCACCACCTGTTTGAATACTGCAGCACCCTTCCATAGACGGGCTGCTGCAAACCACAGTCCAAAATCTGAATAAAAGGAGAAGGCGTCAACCACAATATTCAAGGGTCTGAAGCCAAAGACTTGCCATAAACCCATGAGAGGACTCCTGCTGTGATCAGCATTGGCAAAGCCACCAAGCACTATCTTCAGATCCACTGGACCTGAAATGTGTGCCTTTCTCCTCTGGACTGGCAGGACCAACCAGTCTGATGCCCTGGCTTGAAGGTCAGAGTCATCGTCAGGTATGCCTTTAGTCTGCACCTGACCGGAACTGAACTGCAACTTTGCCTGTTTTCCCTTCCTATCTCTTCTCTGGAAACGTTGCTGGCACCCTGAGAGCCCTGTTTGGACCTCACCAATTTGCTGCTTCCATATTTTACCTTGAGGAAGAGCTGGCTGGAACCCAAAATCTTACCACACTGATCCCGAGGGCCCGCTGGCTCTGTCCTTGGACTAATCAATAATCACTCCCATCTGCTGCATCTAAGGTGTCGTCTTCTGCGGCTGGGATTGAATTTGAGCTGATTTCCCCCTGTGTCAGGGTCCCTATCTAGTCATGACCTAACCAACAATGGAAACATCGAACCCACAGCTTTTGTGCCTACAATAAGCTTCATTATCTCCAACGATTGCCTGTCCTGTGGTATATGTGGTGTTGCAAGTCACAGTTCGAGCTGTGAGAATACCTATACTTCTCTGGCACCTATTCCCATTCTCTTGAATTGGGCACAAAACCCTTAAGTTAAAAGTAGCTACCTTAGCGGGCCAAAGGCGACAATAAATATATCAGGAGTCCTCATTTTGGTCAACTAAAGCATGGGGATTGTTAATCTACTCCCTCCATAACTGTAAAACCCTTTTTAACATTTGCATAGAGACTTTTTAAAAGAACCTGCTTAATGAGAAGAACAGCTTGTAATAGGCTGATCTATTGCAAAACATGGAATGTGCTTCTTACGTGTTGCTCTTGCTGCTAAATTGTTTCTAACCTACTTAAGGCCTGTGGAACTGTGATTACCTTTTTCATCCCACCACTTTAGCCATTTACAGTGTATATTTCTTACTAAACTGTGTTTTATCTAAAGCGATAGGTAACCCATTTGGTTTTACTGAACTGAGATGTATATAAATTTAAAAAGACAAACATCCTTTCCCATTATTCGACTTGCTGGTGTTTGTATCTGTTTAGAGTCGCATTCTGTGCATATTCTGCCATCTGATGGTAAGGCGTGAGTATTCTCCAGCATTGGGTCACTAGGGCTGGAGCTAAAGAGGACTAATTGGCTGGGGAAGTATGACCCAAAGGGACAGCAATAGGCTATATAAGTGACAGGCAGTTTTAAGATTTAAAGCTAAACTGCTTTACTATTACCGAGGATTCCCAGTCTGACAGGGAATTTTGAAGAGCATGTGAATCCATGAAAGATATCAATGCTGGAGAACAGGAGTTACAGGTAAGTAACATGTTCCTTACACATTGTTTTTTTCTAAACTAAATGTACATTTTGACAGGAGCACTCCTGTCAGTGTTATGTTGTGTTATTTTATTTGGCATTTGTATAGCGCCTTTTACCATTATTATTATCATTCATTCCAAAGCGCTGTGGGTTGAATGCCCTCGGGGACCACAGTCTAGGTCAGTAGAAAGAGTAGTGTAGTACAACGTGTGCAATAGGTGTTGTGTAGCTGCCTACTACTGCTAGGTGTGGTGCAGTGGTTGTGTGAGATCAGTAGAATGTGTGCAGCAAGTTCAATGGACAATGGTATCTGCATTCTGGATGCGATGGTGCTTGAGAAAAGACATTATGTGTGCAGCTAGGCTAAATTGGAGGGGTATAGCTGCGTTCTAAAGACTGTTGAGGTAAATGTGGAGGTGTGTAAGTATGTGTGCAGCTAGGCCGAGTTATTTGAGGGTTGTAGCTGCATTCTATTGTTTGCTGGTGCAGAGCGAAAGAGTTAGAATAGTGATGAATTTTTGAGTGTCTGTGAGACTTCCAGGGGGACAGTGTTGCTGTTCAGATTCCAGTGTCTGTCCAGGGTGTGGTATCTCCCTGTTTCTTGATGGGTCAAATTGTTTTGTCGAAGACTGATGGGTGGTGACAGGCAGATCTGTCCCAAAACTCACATTACTGCATAGGTGCTGGCTGCGTCCTCAGTCTGCAGTTTGCTAAATAGAATCCCTGATAGGTAGTGCTACTAGGATATTCCCAAATAGTTGGGTTTGGTAAAGAATAAGTGCTAGCCCGTTCCGTGCTATATAATTCTCCATAAGGATTTCAAGATGTGTACGATTAGCAAGCGAGGAAATTTCCTGGTTTGATAGTGTGGTGCATGTTTGTAGGGCATTGATCAAGTTCATAAGTGCTATTAGTGTTTGGGATGCTAGTTCTGCTAGATAGAATACCAGTGGGTAGTTCTGCTATATACATTCAGTGGTATATGGTAGGTGTGATTAGCAGATGAACTGCTAGGCGGCCCCCCCGCTATCTAGTTCTGCTCTTGGAGTTCCAGGTGCGTAGAATTGGCAGGCAAGTGACTTCTTGGACTGATTGCGTAATGCATAATTGCATAGCCTTGATCAAGCTCATGAGTGTTATTGTTAGTTGGGTTACGAGTCTAGCGCAATCAACAGTGTCTTGATTTTACTAATTGTGTCTAATAAATATTCTACTTATCTGCTCTAAAAGGACTTCGCGATTGTTAACTGTACTTCCACCAAGCCTGCCTATCTAAGCGTATCCGCTCAGCTATGTTCCATTGAGCGTTTGGTCTAAAACGTTAGTGTCGACTGGTTGCACCGCTACATTGGCTTCTCAGAAACCTTCAGCAGAGGAGGCTCTGAAAAACCCTCCTAACAGTCACCACAATAGCATTTTGTGAATACTCTACTGAAGAAAAAGTACACCAAGCAAGAATAACTATACAAACCAAGGCACCAGTGTATGGCAACGTGGTTTATTGCCAATATTTTCAAACCAAATAAGGATGATGAGTGCCATAAGAAAATAACAGGGTGGGGTGAGATGTTCATCGACGAGAAAGCTATAATTTATCATGGCCTCTTACAAGTTCCCTCACGGAATTTCATTTCCTATTTTACGTAGGATCCTATTAGGAGATTACAGTATTTTATTTTAAAAAGTCTGCTTATGGCAATAATGTTATTGCATGCAGTATTTCTAGGGGTGATGACCCCTTAACAATTAGCAGCCGTAAGGCACTATGGAGTTGAAAACACATCTCACCCAGGCAGTATTTTTAAAAGACAGTATTCAGTGAAAATAGCACTGCATGCAGTGTTTCTTTTCAGCCTATGTCTGCTTTTCCAAAACGTGTAAAAATGTCTTTCATCCATCTAAAGGCAATGGAAAGGCATTTGTACAGCAGCTTTTGTTTCCTGAAAAGAAATCGACAGAAGAGTCGTTGCATCTTTGCTTGTACCTGTTCCACAAAGGCACAGGTTCTATAATGTGCCTCCCATTTGTGAACATTGTGTGCATATAATTTCACATCCTTACTGTTTATGGCCTGCAGGAATGTCATTGTATTTTCCCGTGTTTCTTCCCTTGCCTTGAAGCGCTTTGAAACACATTGTGTATAGGCGCTATATAAATAAACTATCATATCATATCATTACACTGCCGAGAAAACCCCCTTGCTTTCCTGGATTTTTGCAATCACACCAAAGGTGCAACAGGTTTTCATGAAAGGAATGTGCTAGCCACTTCGCTTGCCAAAGAAAATGATCTTTGGCAGCACATCTCTAGTTTGTGGCAAAAAATAAGCGTGCCCCCACTTTTAAAATGATGCCGTAATACCAGGGATTTCCTGGCAATAATCCGACTCTTGATAACGTCGTTTTTAATGCTTGGGATACAAGCACTTCTAACAAACTCAGACTGAGAGGCTCGATAGTTTCTCAGGTTCCTTATGTATCAGCACAGCCCACATACACTAGGCGTTGGCTTTCACTCAGTCATACGTCATTTGCCCAGCCCATGACAAAGGAGGTCCGTCCCTGAATCTCTCCCGAGGACCCACCTGGTACAGCAACTACTAAAGCAACACACATTCATAATATCAAATGGGGTCGCTCTTCATGTTGGCAAAGGGTCCCGGTGACGACATAATCCAAGGGACCGCAGATGGAGTGGTTTGCTTTGCTTGGTTGGTTTCGAATGTCTTCTTATAAAATGCTGTATTTGGTTTATTCACTACAATGGACGCTAAGAGGGCAATTGATGTATGGGTGGTGAGAAGAAAGCCTGACAAAGGAAAGTAACGTATTTATTTGCAACACTCATTGCAACACTCAACAGAGGATGGCACTGGGCCAACGTGGTGGTCTTGGAATCAAAGGCACACAGAGCAACAGAGGTCCGGATCTGCGCTTAGAAACCAAACTCGTATCGGTTTTTAAAGTGCGTTATAAGAAATACATAAATAAATAAATTATATAAATCTTATAGCTTGAAAATGTGGGTACCGTGTTAGCATCCTGTTCCTATGTGCAAGCAATAGTGCTTCAGGTGCAGCTCAATCCGCAATGCATCCATCCGCAAGCAGCTTTAGAGGCCTAACATGGACCAACATATAATATAGGGACTACTGGAAGATGTAGAAATCCATAACAAATATCTCCAATGAGTCAGCCTATCTCCAACTAAATGGATAGAATGAGTGGCAGGACTGTGAGCATGGCACTAGTCTTAGCATGTGGTTGGTGCTGATAGGCTAAGGAGATGTGGCGGGGACAGAAGTGAGGGCCAGTCTGAATCACAGGGAACCAGAGAAGGTGCTGTTTTTACCTGCAGGCAGCAGTGTTGCTCGTACAGTGGGAGGGAGGAGGGAGCGCAGTTAGTGTGTAGCCCCTTCCCCCTGAGCGTTCATCAGATGGCAGTAGGGAAGACGCAGAAGCTTTCACAGCACCGACTCACATGAGACCAGATGCCTTTTCCTGTAACTCTAGCGCAGAGCGGGGGCGTGCGCAACCACAGTGTGCGGGGAGGAAGAGGGCGCAGCTGTTTTCTTCTGTGGAGAGATATGTGCGGGGGGCCTACCTTAGCCCCTGTTCATCTCCCTGCCAGATATTTGACAGCTAAACCGGGGGGGGGGGGCCTACCTTAGCCCCTGTTCATCTCCCTGCCAGATATTTGACAGCTAAACAGCCAATCAGAATACAGTGTTCTGGTTTTTAGCACTAAAACACTATTACAACTGAAGGTATGTAGTACTTTATAAATGCAGGTTCAAAAAAAGAAATTAAACTATACACAACCTTGTCATTTGGAATTCACATCGTAGGTGACATTTGAGATGACTGGAAGGCCTACCATGCATTTCCTAGCCTCTGCAAACTGCCTTCTCTCTTCTTCTAGGCGCTTTTTGGCTTCTTCTTCTGTTTTACGTTGTTCTGCTTCACGCCGCTGCTTTTCCAGGTCTTCAAAGGTCAGCTTTAATTTTCCTGGCTGGCTTGTTTCCTTTGTGGCAGTCAGCACAGACAGTTCGCCCTCTTCCCCGGGAACCTAAGCGTTGAAAAACAGTAAACATTTGCTCAAAGTGTTGCCAGAATGTTTGCTGTTCCATAAATCCAACATGTCTGACAGATCAGAAAGCAGAGGATTGTCAAACTGGTTCTAGTCTCTAAAAATTCCAGTCACCCTTCAGACCAATATGTAAACCAAAAGCAACTTAAAAGGCAGGGCCGTTAATAATGAGGGTTTAAAGACGGGCATCCAGAAAGTAAGGAAAACACAGGGCTTCATAACAAGTTTGGCAATATTTCTCGGGAAATTGTGTGCCACCGCACAAAAGCAGATGGCATTTTAGAGGTTTGGCAAGGAAACTTGTAGTTTGGCGGAATGCTAAAACCTGCAACATCAACGTATCCCGCATTATTTTTTTTACTGCTACCACGAAATGATCATCCAGGGCCACAGCATTGCACGGACAGGGAAATTCCACTGAATACTCAGAGTGGAAGGTACCATACAGTAAATGTGGTGGCACTGGTCAATTACCCTGTTTTGAGGACGAAATGTACAGTTATTTGTTGCGCATTGTGAGTTTCATCACCAGCTGTACAATATGCATATTCCTTATGTCTTTTACTGCACAATGCATACAAACTTTGGCCCAGAGATGTAGCCAATCCGAGGGAGCTTTCTGGTGCCTGATAGTCCATTACAGATGGCAATGGCTCGTCACTCTTGGGATATCCCTTAAACAATCTGGCATCTCCTACTGCACCATCAGGAAATGCACCCAGGAGGAGGAGATTCGACCATGTGAATGGATATGTGCTGTGCTATGACATACTGCAGGTGAGGGGTTGGGTGTGGTAATGTATAGTGTAGGAAGTGGGGTGCCTAGACATGCCAGGAGGGTAGACTCACGATTTTTTTTAGAGCTCAAATGGTTCTATTATTCATTTAATTTTACTTTATTCCTCCTAAAATATCACTTATCCCAATGCAATTCAATGAGTACTTCAGTTATCCTATTTAATTCTCACAGTTTCAAAAAGTTATTTGCATGGTTCAGAACACTAACATTCCTGTACGTTACTTTTCTTTTGCCGTACATTTACCTGCTTGTGTGAGATCACTGACTCTGCAATTACAGATTATGACTAGCGAAATGTGATCCAACTCAAATCTTTACTGTCTTCTCGTCATGGGATTTTAATTATGAACTAAGTCCTCTACCATGCAGTAATAGTGCATTTCATTTACATTCTAGTAGTCACCTATGAGCTGGGATGTGGTTCAGGAGAGGAGTGCAAAGACATGATGCTGGATGAGACATCTGTCTCTCTTGAGCGATTCAACAGGATGGTGTATAAGAATGGAGCCCCTTGTCTAGTAAACCAGATCCAAAGTATCTGGTGAAAGACCATGTCTGTAGGGGTTCTCCAAGAATTGCCCTACCCCAGAGCTTGAATTCTTCAAATATCACATTGTCTGTAAGGAACAGGGAGGCATGGAAGTATGACACTGACACTGACACAAAAGGTACAATTTGTAAAACCTTTATTAAAGTTTCTGGGTTTGAAAAAACTCCTACTTTGCCCTATGACTAGGATGGGAGTAGTCTTTACCATCAAATAATAAATAAAACAGTCCTAGTTTAGTCTGTCAAATAAAGATGGCCTATACTTACAAAACCTGGTGCCTGCCCTATCTCTTGTAGAGAAAGTGTTTAAAGGAGAATATGTATGCAAAGGAAAATCAGTGTTCAAATATAAAGAATGAATTTGGCTGAGTCAGCTCTCCTCCCCACGTTAGACAGCACGGAGTAAGGTGGTTCCCGTAGGCAGGATGACACACTCTGGCTCAGGTTCTTAACACAAAGGCAGTTCGAAACGTGAATCAAAGCCAGCCTGGCCTTCCACGTTAAGGTCTCTCTTTCCAGCTTTCAAAACACAGCTCATCAAAATGTTCATGCCGGTCCCGTCGGTCGGGCTCAGACCTCTCAAAGCAAAAGTTCACGTCGGTCCTCCTCAGTCAGGCTCAGACATTTCAAAGCAAATGTTCAAAACACTTTGCAAGGTTCCCTTCCCCAAGCCTAATTCACATCCTTTAGGGGTTCCCTTCCCCTACTTTATTACACTTCCAGTCTCCCTCAGTCGGGCTCTGACTGTTTCCTGATGTCAAAGGCTTTCGAATGAACGTGGATTTTACTACAGACCTCCACAGAACCACTTCGACTTTCCCTTCAGCTTACCCTCTTGTGTTATTTGCCACAGTGCTCCTTGGTATGGACAATTCAATGTCATAAGCATGAAAGTTCAATGTTTACCTTTTTACTCTCCCCTTTCCTCAGGGTTAATTTTGATCATTTCGCTTTTACAGCTCATTCACTTTATCGCTATAAACATTTCACCTTTCACAGAGACCTTCGAATGGGCTACTTCCTTTTGTCGGACCACTCCATTACTCAGCATTGCTGGTGTCACCGCTATCATTACTTCAAAGTTCATTCACAGGTCTGCCTTTCTTCGTATCTCATCCACACGCATGCCGCCTTCAATTGTGCGATATAATGTTTCAACTTCATTCTTTCCTTAACACACAACAGCCTTTCATGTAGCTTGCCAACTCACTGGCTTTGTGCGTTTCCTTCTGGTCTTTATATTTTTTCAATTCACAAGTCAAGGTTAGTACCACAGGCTTCACTTCTCTTCCCCAACTTCTGCCGTTCACCCGGGAGAGTTTCTGGCGTCCTTGAAACACAATCCAGCCTTCTTGTTTGGGATTTGGCCTTCTCAACGTCTCTTTCACCTACTTTTGGAGTCAGCGACCTGCTGCAGGGAACTCCTGGGGTTCTACACCGTTTGCTCTCATCCCTCAGTCTGTTGCTCTGCTCCAGTAGGTTCGCCGTCACCCTGGAAGTTCCGCTCTTACTCGTGTTCCACCTTGCTCAGAGTGTGTCTCTATGCTCTGCCTTTTATCCGTGTGAGGAGAGCTAATTGGTATCAGATGTATGCACTTAAAGTCAAGTGCCTGACTTTGCCTAACCCGATTAGCGGGACATGTCCAATGCAATGTGTAAGGGTTAACCTCTTTAGTCTCAGTCGCTCTCTTTTTCAGTGTTTGTGTGAAAAGGGGGGTTTGGGGCATCGAAGAATCCTATAAAATAGGAGGGACCATGGGTACGGGAAAGGTAGGAATACTGTGTCTCACCATCGGTTGCCTCACCCCACTCCCCAAAGACCCCTCACCCAGGTGATCCTCCCGCACTGGTCCACCCTCCGGATTCTGGATCCAAGGGTGGTGGCCATGCCCTGGCCACCTGAGAGATCCCCAGGGACTAGTAGGTGAGGCACCCTTTGGCTTC
The DNA here is from genome assembly GCF_040938575.1 of Ambystoma mexicanum. Classification (NCBI taxonomy): domain Eukaryota; kingdom Metazoa; phylum Chordata; class Amphibia; order Caudata; family Ambystomatidae; genus Ambystoma; species Ambystoma mexicanum. The sequence continues at coordinate 995,798,589 of NC_090922.1, forward strand.
TCACACCATGTACAAAGGTTGTATCCACAGGACAATGATCCAAAACATTCTTTGACTGAAGGATTTTATCGTGACCCAGGAACTTCACTGGGTTTGCACTGGGTTTGCACTGGGTCTCTGGAGTTAATAATCCTATGATGAAAGTGAGCTAATCAATAGCATCAACAAGTCTTGGTTTCAAATAATGTCATGAGACCATTGTTGTACAACATTGACCATATTCAAAATGTCGTAAAAGTGTTCATTGAAAGGAATGAGGCGGTAACGAATATGTGACATACAACGCCCTTGTTGTAGGCACTTCTGCTGGGAACATCATAAAACTGCAAGTAATACAGAATAATGCTCTAAGAGCAGCCGTGAACATCCCAAAAAAGGACCATATCTCTCTGGCTTGAAGAAGTGTGCACTGGCTGCCCATTCATGATCGTCCCCTCTTTGAAACCCTGACGCTAGCGCATAAATGCCTCTCGAATACCACACCTAGATACCTCTCTGGAAAATTCAACAAATCCCAATCCATCAGACCCATGCAGGCTTCACAATCACATCTCCTCACTGTCCCTAGATTCAAACTACAAAGAGCAGGGGGTAATAGTTTCCCTGTGATGGCTGCAAAACATTGGAATGCCTTCCCTACCTAGATTCAAACTACAAAGAGCAGGGGGTAGTAGTTTCCCTGTGATGGCTGCAAAACATTGGAATGCCTTCCCTACCTACACACCTCAGATCGGAACCCTCCTTCTGGTCCTTCCGCAAATGCCTCAAAACTTGATTCTTCTCACTCAATCGCTAATCTCCACTTACCATCCCCAATGATAATCAATTAGACAGGCTGGACCGCTACCATTCCTTTAAGTTGAAATATATGTACGCTCCACCTTTTCCATGCCACATTCGATGCGCCTTCTGTAACCAGCGTTCGATTCTACTGTTCTCATCACGCTAAAATGAGCTCTAATGGAACTGCATCCAAGGCCTAGCCTTCCTACTTCTCATGTATGTCTAAGCTTTTTGTAACAAGCACCTTGATTCCTCAGGGCTTGGCGCGCTACACAAATTACAAAATAAATACATAAATAAATATATATATTGTGTGTATTTTAATACATGTTCCATGAATTTGATTTTGTTTTGTTCTGAAACGCTGGTCAAATAAAAATATGTCAACTTCTTTCAGTCTACTTTATGTCATCCTCGCTTTGCTATACAGCGGTGTAGTGTGGGGCCTTTGACCATGCAAATATTTAGATTGTCATGGTGAAAAGGGAGAGGTACCCGTGGGACAGGGGAGTAGTAACTCTAGAAGGTGCATGCATTCACACTAAAATAAGTCTGTGGAAAAACAAATACAGAGATAGGTCCTCATTACGAGATGGGCGATAGCCATGGTGTCAATCTGGAAAAGTGAATACCCTTCATTTGAATGATAGACGTATCTTGATGGCCGAAGGCCAACCGTCTTATGCACAAAATTATAGAAATACAGACTGCTATGCTTGACCAACAAGCGGCCATTTTAAACGTAGCAAGAATCGCCATTTTGCTTGTTAACCATTGCTCATTGCTTTCTGTCTAAACTGCTTTGCAGCTTGCAATTCTTGCGAATTCTGCTTACTCTGCTCAACTGTTAACATTGTTGTCTGAATATGAAAGGGCAAGGTCGCGGGACTGAGGAGTTCGTTGAAACTCCTCATGAGTAGCCCAGAAAGGAATGCCCACGCTCCCTCTCTGTAGCCTTGAGGGAGAGCTGCAGGGCATTTAATCATTTCACAGCTGCCAGCCAGTCTCGTACTGTGGTAGAATATGTTAGAATAAAGCAGCTAAAGGCCTGAATTATGCTCTTCTTACGGCCCCCCCCTCACAAAACCCTTTCGAGTGTGTTGGCTCTCAGGACACGAATAGCACCTCATAGATAGCAAAGCTTGGAATGTGGCTCTTCCCCCGTGTGCAGCTTGCTTCCAAGAACAGAAGCACTGTGTTCTGTTCAACAACTAGAAAATGCCTCCGCACTTTCTAAATTGCACATTGTTACTAGAATAGACATCGAAAGTGTCATAATTGTCATACTCGTCGGAAATGTCCATCATCATCCCGAGTTCAAAGAAACTTAATAAAAGGGGGGTGTTAAACATGACATAGCTGATTGTATGATATACATTTTGTATATATGTAACTGATGTACGTAATTCGCTCTCTTGCGTCCCTCGAGGTCTAGAGAATACACGTCACGGGGCGTGAGACCACAGTTGGCCAATTGGGACTATTTTGCTTGCAATAATTTGAACCTCGTGTCTGGCGCATCCTTTCGTGTATGGTAATTGCCTTGTTTCCATATCGCGAGGGACCCCTAAGGGCCCCTTTCAATGGTGCTATTAGCACCATGGCTGCCTCCCATACCGTGACCGAGTCCGGTCTTGTTCAATGGGTACTTACCGGTGTAGTCCGACCCTGGCGTACCGGTAAGCCCACATCGAACAAACCATTCCCCATTCCCATTTGAGCCCCCATAGGGCTCAATGGAAATGGGGAGGGCGCTAATAACGGGCTTACGACTTGCAAGCCCGTTATTAGTGCCCTGGTCCCTTAGCGGCACCCGTAAGGGACGTGTGGTCAGACCACACGTTCCTTACGGTCCCTGCCAAGAGACCTTGGAATAGGGCGGTAAGGTATTACCGGCACCAGTCTCCTTACCGGTGCCCGGTATCCCTTGCCCCCCACCTCGTAATGGGGCCCAAAGTCTCAGCTAAAAGGCAAAAAAAATGTTCTCAGAAGGTGCAGGCAATGCTTCCTGCTGCCAGTCCATTGAACATTATCCTGGCACATGGGAGTGGGGACGTTCATTGAATGGACTCTCACCCATGTGAAGTCACATGCACACAACATTCAGTACAGTACCACCATAGCAAGCTCTATAGTATACTGTACCAGGGGAGGAAAGAAGCACGCTACACAGCATAACCATTAACAGATGGGGAGCCAAAGATATATGTTTTCAACCCTGCATAATTGATATAAATAACATCTCTAGGGAGAGGTGGGGCAGAATAGATGTGAGTTTGATTTCCATAGGAGCCTGTGTGTAAAATCCTAGACTGCCTGAGCAGTCCATTGAAAATTTTATCTGGATCATTTGGGTGTAGGGTCAGTTCAAATTACACTTGATGGATGGGATGAGTACTACACCTTACATACACCCTCTCAGTAGTCTAGTATGAACAAGTGGGGCCCGGGGCTTGAGGAGCTTTAAGGTGTGCTCCCACCTGTGGGGAGGTGTTTACTGAAAAGGGCAGCCACAGAGGAAGGGGATAAGGTCACCATGCACCCCTATCTCGGGAGTTGTGTCCCAAATAGCGTATACTGTATAGCTTTACACGAGATCTTGTAAGACCATCCTTAGAAGACATGCTGCAGTAACATACACTGGGCCTCATCACGAGTTGGGCGGTAACAGCCCTAGCGCCAAACCGCCCGGCGCTATTAGCGCCGGTTCACGGGTTTGGCGAAACGGGTTTTGCCCATTCCCCATTGGGCCCATTCGGGAATTCCTCATTCTCCATTGGGCCCAATGGGGAATATTAGCGCTATTACCACCGGCGGATTTCCCGCTGGTGGTAAACACGCCGAAAATCATCAAATTTGCCACAGATTTCCCCCCATCTCAGAGCTGGGGGGAAATCCGCCAAAGCCATGATCTGGCAGACCCTTAAATGCAGCAGTAACAGCACTACCGCTGCATTTAAGGGTTACCGCCAAACTCGTGATGAGGCCCACTGTGTCTCTTAGCACACTCTTTAGAACAGGCGTCAGAGCAACTTACTGTAGGCCTCAGTCAGTTAACCTCGGGCACTGCCACAAGTCGGCAGTCCGTGTTTTCATACACACATGCAAAGGAATGGGGTGCTGCGCCCATTCTTTGTTTTGTTTTTTAAATGAAGTTATTTACTGGCCTGAAGAAAAAAAATGATAATGCGTGAGAATGCTTTTAGGGGAACCGAACCTTGATTTCATGGCCTCAATTGATTGAGGAATTCCAGACATGTACATTATACACAAGCCTACAAGTATTATGCGAATGAAGGGCACCGGAAATCCTATGTACTTGGAAGTGCTCCTGTGTCACACACAATTCGGCTCAGGTGTTAAATGTACCATATACTGAATACGTTCATTGGAGTTCCTACTTAAAGTGCATCCTCTAACTTTCAAAATACCATTTGGTATAACTACATGTATGAACCGAGAAAAAATACTGAGTGCATTCATGGCATTCCCATGCTTCTAGTAGCAGGAGTGTTCATCATCAAGAACGTTTGATTCAGATAACAAAATACATTGTGAAATACTCTGTGACATAACTGTATACGTTTAGGCCCAATGCACTGACCCCAAACAAAAGCAGGGAGTGAATACAAATAATACATAATAAATGGCCACAAAATACAGTATGCTCAGTAATGTCCACAATATATGACAAAATAACATTGGTGAAGCAGACTGAAACTTGCTGGCAGTTGATTAAGGAGTTCACCCAGTTGATGAGGTGTTCATCGGGCCCGAATCTGGTTCCCAATCTATTACAGGTACACCAGACAGATTACAGAGAGAAACAGGCACCTAGTTGCAACTTGGCTTGAAATTGGGTCCTTGTTACATTGACAGTGCGTCCATGTCTGTTGTGGTGTGGACAAGCAGGTGCAGGTGCTTCTGTCCCAATGAATGACAAGGAGCCACCTAGTGGTGAAATGATAAACAACATTTCAGACGACTTTGTCCAGTGGTCAAAGTGTACGAAAAGAAATACTTTCCATCGAAAATGTATTCATCGAATACATTTCCATTAAAATGTAGTCATTGAATTGCTTTTCCATCAAAAGCATATTCATTGAATACATTTTGATGGTTAATTTCAATGGATAGGGTTAGGGTTAGGGCTAGGGTTAGATTTAGGGTTAGCTCAAGGATTAGTTTAAGGGTAGATTAAGGGTTAGATTAAGGGTTAGATTTAGGGTTAGGGATGGTTTAGGGTTAGGGTTAGAGTTAGGTTCGAGTTAGGGTTAGGGCTAGGGTTAGGGTTACATTTAGGGTTAGATTTAGGGTGAGATTAGGGGTTAGATTAAGGGTTAGATTTAGGGTTAGGGTTGGTTTAGGGTTAGGGTTAGGTTTAGGGTTAGAGATAGGGTTGGATTTATGGTTATGGGTTAGGGTTAGATTAAGGGTTACATTAGGGGTTAGATTAAGGGTTATATTTAGGGCTAGGGTTGGTTTAAGGTTAGGGTTAGAGTTAGAGTTAGGGTTGGATTTCAGGTTAGGGTTAAGGCGGGGTGTGCGTGGCGGTGAAGGGTTTGGATTGTCTTTTCGATGCATTATTTGCAAGGAAAAGACCACAATCCGAGCTTTGTTCACTGCTAGCCTGCTCACGATATCCACAGACCCCATCACTAAGCCTCCATCTACACACACAATCTGAACACCCCAAACACACGCACCTGCTGTTTAAGGGAATGTTCAGTGCAGTGTACTGAAGTGCAAGTTTCAACTTCTCCCTACACTTTTATTTTAAAACTAAACCGTTCCTGAACGGTTTCTTTTGAAAATAAAAGTATGGGTACAGAGCACCGCTCCTGCCCACTTCAACCACTGACTTTGTCCAACATGCATCAGAGATAAATTGGAGCAAAAATAGTGGCACCATGTGTTGATTGGAAGGCCAATTCAGCCTGAAAGAAAGAGTGATCTGAACAGATGTTAGTCTCGAGTACAGCACGTTGAGCGTGACCAGCAGCTCTACATCTCTATAAAAAGCCTAGTTGTTCGATCAAAGGCCTGACCTCTTTGGGTTTTAGTTAAAGCATTAAAGAGTGTACCCGGAAACCATACAGGTTAAGGCTGTCAAACTCATGATTCCTTCGGGGGTTGGGACCTATAATTCAATATTATATGCAAATAAAAAACATTGTCACTGCACCAAGCTTGCCCACTTTATTTAAGGCAAATATGAGGCACTACATATTTAAAAGAATGACAATTCCTATGGGAATAAGATCCAGCTCTGGCAACAATATATCGAACAATGTCTTTCTGATCTGGACACAGACCAATAATCAATTTGAGAAGTCAAGACATTACGTTCACTGGGCCTCATCACGAGTTGGGCGGTAACGCTGGCGCTATTAGCGCCGGCGCTAATAGCCCTACCGCTAAACCCCCGGCGCTATTAGCGCCGGATCACGGGTTTGGCGGAACAGTTATTGTCCATTCCTCATTGGGCCCATTCGGGAATTCCTCATTCCCCATTGGGCCCAATGGGGGAAATTTGCGCTATTACCGACGGCAGATTTCCCACTGGCGGTAATCGCGCTGAAAATCGGCAAATTTGCTGCAGATTTCACCCAGCTGAGAGGGGAAATCCACTAAGGCCATGATCTAGCGGACCCTTAAATGTGGCAGTAATAGCACTACCTCCGCATTTAAGGCTTACCGCCAAACTCGTGATGAGGCCCACTATGTTGCTCAGCTTCACACATAGCTCCTTCCTTGATACCGAGATCAGACTATGGGAAGGCAGATTAAGCTGCTCACTACATAATATAACCAGCACCAAGAACGCACTGTTGGAATATAAGAATGTAAATCCTAAAAGGGATCATTTTTTAGGTTCCCGGAGTGTAAATGCATGAGTATAAACTAGGAGCAAATGGATAAGACCTATGTTTCCCTTGTTTTACACTCTGGGGCGCTGTTGTTGCAGGCGGAGAAGGGGCATGGAAGGAGATTACTGTTTCTCACCTCCCCCAATAACTCCGCCTACCAAAAAAAAAATGCAATAAAGCCAGAATCATATTTTCATGCTAGCATACATGAATGATTCCTTTGGAATCCTCCCACCTGCTAAAGGCTTGTTGATTCCATTTGAATCCATTGTTAATGTCTCTCAGAAGCGCAAACTACAAAGTTCAACACTGAATGTTAACCTGTTTTCACTGAGTTTAATGTGCATTTTCTGCAATTACATAGTGCAAATGATCAATATTGTTTGGAGGGGACCAAGATGCACAGAGGTACATGCAAACCTGGTCCCCTCTGTCTCTTTGGGGTCATTTTGCTGAAAGTGTTACTTGTACTGTATGGCCAATTCCTCTGGATTAGGAGGAGGTCTCAGAATATCGTATTTTATGCCATGCACCTTAACATCAAGCTTCGTGACAGAGGCTACCCCAGTAAACCAATGAATAGGTCTTTTATACGTGCCTTTGTATACGCCTCCACTTTACCTCCAAACCCATAGTGTGGCAGTGCGCTAATGTGGCGGTAATGGCAGCAACGGAATGACTGCTACTTTACTCCTGTTTTTACTGCACCACCATATTCCTACTGAGGCCCAGTCTCGTACTAGACCCTTACCTCATCACCCTAATAAAACACAGCTAGCTGAGCACATTCCGGCTAGCTTAGGCGTTCCTCAGGCCAAACGCAGCCAGAACCCAGTCTAGGTATCCACCCACCAGACTGAACCCATCCAGCTGATTTCATCAGCACCACACCTATCGCTATATAGCAGCTATCATCCAACAACCACACCAGCTGCACACATATCCGGTGCACCTACGCACCAACTATTAAGGACCACATCGATACCCTTGCTCTGGCCCCTGCCGACTTCTGCAACCTCTCTTTTGCCTCTGGATCTTTCCCCTCCCCTCTGAAGCACTCCCTTGTGCATCCTCTCCTCAAGAAACCCACAGCTGATCCCTCTTGTCCGGCTAACTATCGCCCAATTTCCATTACTCCCTTTTTGGGTAAGCTCCTGGAAAAGCTTGCCATCTCTCAGCTTAACCTTCACTCTGACTCAGTTGACTCTCTCCATGACCACCAATCTGGCTTCAGAGCTGCCAGAAGCACGGAAACGGCTCTACTGAACCTCTGTGAAGTCCTGCTCTCCAACCTTGACTCTAACATTCCCTCTGTCCTCATCCTACTTGATCTCTCCTCTGCTTTTGACACGGTCAACCATACCACCCTGCTAAATCGTCTCCATGACAACCTGGGTATTACTGATCAGGCTCTGGCCTGGCTGACCTCTTTTCTCTCTGATTGACCCTCCCAAGTACAACTTGGGTCCTTCCTATCCTCTATCTCCCTCTCTACCTGTGGTGTTCCCCAGGGGTCTAACCTCTCACCCTGGCTTTTCAATCAATTCCTGGCATCTCTCGCCTACTGCATTTCCATTTTCTGATCAAATTTCCAGTGCTATGCTGACGACACCCAACTCATTTTCAGGCTTCCCTCGGCCACCTCCTCTCCTTCCCTCATCTCTGACTGCCTAATCACCATTCAAAATTGGTGTGCCGCAAATGATCTTTGTTTAAACGCCAACAAGACTGAGATCCTCCTCATTGGTACACCCCCTCCATCCTTTCCCCTCACTCTCTGGCTGACCTACCTTGGCCCTCATCCTGCCTCTACCAGCAAAGCTAAGAACCTTGGGGTACTCTTTGACTCCACACTTTCCTTCTCCGCACACATCTCTGATGTCTCCAAAAAGTCTAACTTCTTACTGCACCTCCTTAAAGGCACTCTTCCTTTCCTCGCCTTCCCTCAGAAGCTCCTTGTCTCCCAAACTCGGATTCTCTCTAGTTGGACTACTGTAACAGCCTCTTTCTAAATCTACCTGCCTCCACTCTCCGCCCTTTACAACTAATCCAGAACAGGACTGCAAGACTTGGCCTTGGCCTCAAGTCCTGGGATCGTATCTCTCCAGCTCTGAAATCCCTTCATTGGCTCCCTGTGGTTGCAAGGATTAAATGTAAAACCCTTTGCATTGTCCACAAGGCTTTCTGGGGCCTTTGTCCAAATTACCTTCAACTATCCCTCCGTAAATACCTAGCCTTTAGAGCCCTTCACTCCTCTACCTCCAACTCCCTCAGGGTCAGTCGTTTTTCAAAGAAACAAGCTGGTGGTAGAGCTTTGTGTTCTGCGGGGGCCTCCCTCTGGAACTGCTTAGCTCCCACCTTGCAACTTGAGGAGAACCATCTACGGTTCCGGAGGCTCCTCAAGACCTTCCTCTTCGCCTCTGCCTTTGCCCCTCTTCTCCCCTGCTGATCTGCTTTCTCTCTCAGCAATGTTGCACCTGCCAACCTCTGCCCATCGGGCGCAGGTACCGCTCACCCCGCCACCCTCCTGCACTGCCCCCTGGTCACCCCTTGCACTGAGGCCTGTATCTGTACCCATACAGGCCCCCCCACTCTTTGTCTGCACTGATCAGATACTCCCTATCTGACTAACCTTGCACTTGGCCCTCACAGGCTGCACTACCACTGTTTTGGATCACCATATTTATTTATTTATTTACTTATTATTTATCTTGTCCTCTCTTATGCTCTGCACTTTCCAATTTCTCCCCCTCCCATGCACTTTCCCCCTTTTCCCTTCCCCATGCACTTGCGCGTTTGCAATGTCACTGGGCCTAGTAAGATCGTTGTGTTTGTTCTCTCCCCTGTTCCCCTCAAGTCGTATATATGGTCGCATTCAAATTTTCAACAGTTAAGGACCCTAAATCCGTTGACCAGTAACCAATCGGGCATTCAACAGGCAGCCTAAGTGGCACAAATCCAGCAAGCCGGTCGGTGACACAAAGCCACTCCACCTCATTCTCAGATATTGGTGTTAGACCCCGCTCGCCATATTTAAGCTGGTTTCCTTCATATTAGTATTGCGCGAGCCGCTCCTTGGTCCTTAAATAATTCTAAATCTTATCCTGACCCCAGTTTGGAATTGGATCCCCTAACTGTAGGTGTTGAATAGAGTCGTACTCACATCTCTCATTGACACGAGATTGTGCGTCTTTACATGTTTCAATACAAAATATGAATACAAAGTGCTCGATTTCTGTGGTTCTGCATGTGTGTACATCCACCATACTTTCAGAGCATCCCACATGTTATACCTGTTAATTTACCTAGCACAACTCTTTCTACTGCAGTCAAAAAAACGGGAGTGGTAGCCTCAGTTTGATTTGATTCTGCATCAGCACTAACGAATGCTGCACGTTCAACGTAACCTCTCCGTCACAAGGAAGATATAAGTCTCCCATTGTGAAAGATAATGAGCCCGATTCCGATGTGATACGCTTCGTATAGACCTAAGTAACTAATTCAGATGCTTGCAGATCATAATTCTCATCTATGCATTAAAAGTTCTATAGTTCCCTGATTTCTCCTGTGCCCTCGCAAATATCAATAACATGCTCTTACCTTTCTCTGTGTATCTTGTTATAATTAATACCTCTCTGTCTCAACCCTCAAAACCATGTTACCATCTTCCTACCGCAATTCTCAAAATCTGGAGACATATATCCCACACATCCAGCAGTCATGTGTAGCCTGCTCACAATCCGATATCTTATATGTCATGTTTACCACATGTCTGATGGTTCACTCTTGTGCCTGGTCGCGCACTGAAACACCTGTGTATGAGCGCGATATAAATAAAATATATCATATATCATATCACCATACGACACCCTCTCTCTCTACTGACTTGAACTACGGTTCCCGAGGGCGTTCAACCTACTAGCGCTTTGAAGTCATACCAATGATACATAAGGCGCTATATAAAAGTAACATAACATAACATAACAGAAGTCAGGGACAGCTTAACTAGCCAGTGATGGCTGATTTCTGACATTTCTCCATTTTAGGTGTTGGGCTCCCAGTCATCCGGGAATTAATTTAGGATCATCCAACTAACAAAAAGTGGAATAGATCAGTGCCCGGATAAGTCAAAAAGTTGTAAAGGAACGATGAAGAGCAGTGCTTTGAGGCCTGTGGGCGATGTAACGCTTTGTAAAAATTAATTAGAATAGCTTAGTATATTACACATGAAACAGTGTTAGCAATCTAAAGTTGAATTTAAAATACCCCAAATGCACAGAATACTCAGCCCCACCTTATCTGCTTATCACGGTGAACCAACATTAAAACATTCTTTCTGTAGATTACTGATACATTCTGCTCCTCTAGCCATACCTTAAAGCCATCTCTGTTCTATGTTTATGTAAATCCCTCAACATTGAACAAAAGGGGAGGTATTTTCAGCATGCAAATGTCTTTGATTCTTGAAGTTGTAAAACAAATACTTTTTAAAAAAAAAACATTTTTTATTTAAACATTTTAGAATATCATCAAGAAAAAAAAAACAAATCCACATTAGCCACATTAGCCAACCCCTTGGATTAACCAATCAGCATTATTTACGTATGTCCTTCTCCTAACCGAGGATTCAGACATGTCTTAAAAATTTGAGCACTGCTATAATCAGCAAAGTTTTCTCCCCTCTCATAAGCGTCATGCACCAATTTTCTGTTGACATTGCTTTGTATCCCTCCAGGAAGCGTCCAAAATACAGTGTCCTCTCCTTGGTTAAACCGATTCAGTTCACGTATAGATGTGGTACCTTCTCTTCCGAACCTTCAATTTTACAGAATCTACAAGTGGAATTTATAAGGCCCAGTCCAGCTCTAAGAGATGTCACCTCTTTTGTTTTGCACAGGCTCAGTCTTATCCTCAGAAATAGGGATTTAATACTGTCATATGGGCATTTTTTCAGGTATTCAGGGGGCTTTCCGTGGCTTCTTACCTCCTGTGATAGAGGATAGTGAAGCTTATATTTGCTTGCTTCGTCAGCAGTAATTATCCAATCATATGTCCGTAAATTTCTCTATACTTTGTTTGGATTCAAGAGTAGTTCATCAACTGTGGAGCCCATGTCCATTAACAAAGACCTGCAGTCTGCAGCCCATTTTGCCAAAACGTTGTTAGGCCCCCTTTCCAGTTCTGTTTTTGTGAGGTCCAGCATAGGGGGTGTATTCCACTCATGCATTTCCCCCAAAGATTCAACGATTTCCACTCAGCTGAAGCTTTTAATGATGTTAAACCCAGTTCCTTTCTGTTAAACTGGATCAGCGCTTATTTTGGGATTCCATTTGTTTTTTTCTCCAAAATAGGCCTTCCAACCTAGCCCAGTTCTTTTGGCGCAACACCAAGAGGGTGTCGGCTCCATACGTCAGATTTTGTAGAATTCGATTATAGGTAGAATCGAATATCGACAGAACTTGCGCCTTATGATCAGGGTTTGATTAGCCAGGCCCGTAGCTTTCCCTCTTAAGGAGTAAACAGTGTCTGTCTCAACTGTACTGTTTGCAATTTGGATCCCCAAGTATTTAAAGGAATCAACTGATGTAATTTCCATACTCCCCAGTTTCCACCTAAACAAATACTAATCCCGCCATCCATCTGGCTCTCCACTACATCTATCACCCATGAATTACATTAAAGTGGATTCAGAAATATCTACTTTAATGTATGAGCTTTGCTTCCTAGTGATCTGTGATCTAAAGGATGTCTGAATTGAGTCGATCCAGTAGTACCACAATGGGCCTCATTACAGGTATGGCAGTGCAGGAAAAAAGTGGCAGTAACGCAATTACTGCCACTTTTACACCTCCTCCATACTAGAAATTTGGACCTGGAGTGGGGGATTTACCTCTAGCATCATGCTGGAGTTAGCTCCTCCCACCTTCCACCAAAAAAATCAGTGGCATTACCGCAGCTGTGATTCAGATGGAGGTAATTCCACTGAAATCCCCAATGGAGTCCTATGGATTCCAGATTAATGGGGACTAACACTGCTACCACCACTTGTAATCTGGCATAAATCCGCTAGACCAAGTGGCAGTAACAGTAATTCAGTGGGGCGGCATTCTGGCGGATTTGCTGATGGAATACTGGCCAACTCATAATAAAGCCCAATGTACCAGAAACACAATTTAGTGAAAGACCAGGGTCTGTAAAATTTCTGCTATGCCAGTCATAACTTGGATCCCATAATATTTGGTTTTGCCAGAATTTTTGCATTTAAATAGTTATAGTGAAATTGTTGAACGATGCTCACAAAACAACGGTATTTCTTACATTGTCTCACTTTTTTGACATCCTGTACCACACGGTCCTCAGACATGGAACCGGCTCAGAGTCCAGGGGTCAGAACACTCACTGAAATCTTGCAATGGCCAGGTCACTGAATGTGATTCTTTCTCCAACACAAAATTGTGCTCCATCAAGGGCCCTTGTTTACCAACTCTTTATTTGATCGTGTTTAAGGAATCTTTGCAACCTCATCTGTGCTACAGAATAGGTTGTCACATCTATATAGATGATACTCAACCACACCTATCTCTAGTGCTCCTGCATATGTAGCATGGAATAAGTCTAATATGACATTGGGCCTCAGTACGATCATTCTGGTCCTGAAAAATTGCAGGATAAACGGCCGGTAATACCGGCTCTGTCATTTCTTCAGGACAGCATACTCCAAGTCGGCCGGTAGGGGCAGTGAACCACTGGCAGGCCTGATTAACTGAATCACCGGCACCACTGACAACAATGCTGGTGATTCAGGGACTCCCATCCCATGGAGTCCAATTGGACTCCATGGAATGGGAATTTACCGCTGATAACACCGGGATATCAGGCACCTGTAACGGTATGAGGAGTTTGACGGTAACCCGCTTGCTAGTACCGGCGGGTTATCGACAAACTTCTAATCAGGGCCATAGTCTCATTAGCATCATGGTGCTTCAAGCCTCCATAGCAGGGCTAGAACATGGAAGCCAAAACAGCAGGGCCTCGGATATTTAAAAAGCATGATTTAGTGCTACACTCATCCAATAAATGTAATTCAGAATTCTTTCTATTTAACTTTGTTTTCCTTCCAATTAGAATGGAAATTCTACTTTTTATATAGCACATGTTACCTACATTAAGCAAGTTGTGGGAAATGAAATACATAGTGACAAAATAACTTTCCTAGGATCACAAGTTTTGAAGCTGGGATTAGAACACAAGTCTTCTACAGCCAAAATCTAGAATTCTGGCACTAAACTACAACTCCATGTAATTCGTTTAAGTTTACCTCCTTCTCTATAAGTTTCCCAGGTCTGCGTAACTTCCTGGAAATGAGGTTGAAAGTAAAGCCACTCTACCACTGAATGAGTCTAGGCAGTTCTGTAATGCGTTTAGGACTACTACATGCCTAACTGTAGGCAAAACCATTATCTCAGTGTATGCCGACTAAGGGAATTTTATCATTTACTTACATTCTCTGTAGGAAGCTCAGGACAGGTGCTTTACTTCTTGGTTTCAATTTAAATGGCAACATAAGTACAGTGTAAAGGATTTTACACTGTGACAAACAACTGGCGGGAGAGATTCAGCTATGGCTCGGGTGTGGGAGGCGTCGTCAGCAAGATATCCATTACATCTTGAAGAGTGCGATCGACCGAGAAGTGACGCTGTATTAGCCAGCAGGCGATCTCACTATGATGTGGATTCGGCTATAATATTAAACATAGCAGCCTTCCCCTTCCTGAATCAACAGGTGGTATATCTGCCATTATAAACCATATTGCCTTGAAAATGACCTGTAAGTGCGAAACACGTGTCAGCAAATCCTGATGAAACACCAAATCTTGAAGAAGGCACAGATGTATTATTTTCTGTTCCACCTGCAGCTCAGGGAAAATCCAATTTAAGCATGATCAGGTATCGTGACCACTTTTGTCCTGAAAGACTGGAACATGCGCTGGATAAACAGATATTGTTTGTTTGTTTGTTTATTTATTTGTAATGCGCGCCAGACACGAGGGTAACCGGGCGCAGTGAAGAGAATATGCAAAGCTTACAGTGTTACATAGAATTACAATGTTACATAGAATTACAATGTTACATAATTTACAGTGATAGAGAGATAGGTATGTACAGACTTAGCAGGGAGCAGATCTGATCAAAAGATTGAGGCATTGCTATAAAGCGAGGTGGTCAGTTATATACAATGTTACTATAATTATTTACATTTGTGATATAGCTCTAATAATACATATATACATTCAGATAAAGTAGCATAACACAAGTGTCTAGCAGTACATTACATATTTTTGTCATTGAGGTGTTTGATAAGATTCATTCCAAAGTGTGAGAAAGGTTGGTCTGTTCTCAAGTTGTGTTAGCACGGGGAAACTGGTGCCGCGAATTTTAGCAAGTTTAAATCTAGGAATTACCAAGCAGTTGGAGTTGGGAGTTCTTGTAGGCCCAACTATATTGTATTGAACTCGCCAAACATTATTGCTGAAGAAGAGTAATAAAGCTGCTTCTGAGAGAGCAATATTTCACTTCGCTGCACAGGTTACTTCTTGTTTTAAGAGGGAGTTGTAAAACCTTGCAAGGACAATGCTAAGACCTCACTGTGGACCTTATTATGAGTTCCGGAGTAAATAACGCCAGACTTGAGTGCTGCTACCCCCACTTGTATCAGCAATAACTCCACCAGATTACGAGTAGCAGGGTGGCGATGTTAATCCCATTGGGGATTGGCAGCATTTACTGCAGGTCGTAATTCTGCCTGCAATAAATCCTCCATTTTTGGAGGTTTCACTGCAAACTCGGAATATGGTGGTGCAAGAAAAGTGATGCTAATTACCTTGCCACCGTGCTTTTACTGGGCCTCATTACGACCCAGGCGTTAAGGGGTTAACAGCGCCGTAAAAGGTTGCGGCGCCGTTAACCCCTTAATGCCTTACTACGAGGTCCCTTTGCGGCTCCCGACCTTAATGGCTGGTCTGTACCAGCCGTTAAGCTAGGGACCCGCAAAGGGACCTTGACGGTAACTACGGTACCGCAATTTGCGGTACCATAATTACCGCCTTCCCCATTCCCATTGAGCACTATGGGGCAAAAATGGCAATGGGGAAGGGCCAATGGTAAATGGGGAATTACCGCCCCGCCAACCTTGGAATGGGGTGGTAATTCCCCATTTCACCATGGCGGATTCGGTAAGTTACCGGCGTTAACCATGGCGCTAATAGCGCCATTGATTAACGTCAGGGTCCTGATGAGGCCCACTGCCTTGAACGGACAGGCAACAGACATCACTGTAGCTGCACTAAAGAGCGTGTTTCGCTCCCCTGGAACTTTCCTACAGACCACCATGCGGCACATCGAACCCTTAAATGAAGACAAAGAAGATGGAGACTTTTCTGGGGACACCAACACCCATTTACACTTGTATTAGAATAGGAGAGACTCCCTGCGAGCTGCTTTCATAGCTGTGCAATGAGAATCAAAGGTCCCCACTATGAGTGTGGTGGTAATGGTAAAAACATGTGGTATTTTACACACTTCATATGTTTAACATGCAACCTAATTATGAGCTGGTGCTGCATGGGAATATTTAAGGCACGGTGTACTGCAAGAGGTAAATATGGGTTATTTACCCCAATCGATACTGTCAATGTGTTCCATGCCATAATTATCCCATGTGGTCTAACCTCCTAACCATATTGCATTTTAAAAACACAGATTTTTATCATTAGCACAATACTCATATTCAGGCAGATAGAAGTGATAATGTTGCTTGACTTAGCCATCCCATTGCCATTTTGAAAGATGCTAAGGTTAGATAGACTCTTCCCTTCCTATTGGCTCATGCTTTCATCATGTAGGTCTATCAACTAGAAACTAAACAAACACGATTAACACTGGATCTATGAGAGAGAATTTGTAATTTCACAGCAATGTGTAATGTCAACTGAGGCTAAAAATGTGGGTGCATCATTGGGCCAGAGTGGGTGAACGGAAAGTCAAAAACGTGCCCTTCCCTTTCAGAGCCTTAGTTATTATTTATACTAATCGTATGATCCCAGCGCACCAGTACAGTTTATTAACTCATCAAATGTGGTCCATTAACACAGAGGTGCAAGATTGCAAATTTGTTGGAATGTAATTTTTCGCCTTATGGTTGTGTTGCAAGTTAAACACGCTACAAAGTTAAAGAGATTCTTGAATTCCAAAAAAGTATTTTCCCTGTGTAACGCAACGCTCAAACTTCATCAACTTGGGTAACCAAATGGAGCTGCAATTCTTTATTTAGCAAATCAGTCCATTTTCTTGCAGGTGCAGTTCTCATGAGACCTCTTCACCCGGATAATTTAATATCTAATTCTGAGGCAGTGCTCTTAGGCATCAAAATCCTTGCCATCGCGGCAATGAAATTTAGACTTTCACAAACAGTTTGGGAGTAATTATCTTCATCTGATATGAGATGCATTGGTTTATGCTTGAAGGACCTTCTAGGCCCTCACGATCAGGATCGACTGCAGAACTGATCTGAGGGCATTGTTTCTCCGTTGGACTCCCTCTCCACTGCCACTGACTCGGATTAACGTGAGTAGACTGGGTCACCCAACCATAGCACCAAGCTCCCACTTGAGAGAACTCGGTCCCTGAACAAAGATTGCATCCGAACGAAGGCAAGCGTATCCGTTAGCTTCTTAGGGCCCTGCCAGAACTGGCTTTAGGCCAGAACCTTGACCCACTAGAGACATCCACTGACATTCAATTATTTTTCTGTTTTTTTTTTCACTACTCATACACTTCAACAGATCTGTGCTCTAAGAAGGTACATCCTTTTGACATTGATTGACCTGTTATATTTGTATCCTGTCGGTGTATTATCCCTTTGGCTTCCAACACCAAACCCCACCCCAGGTCACACATTCCTGCATTCAAAAGTACATTTCTGGTCACAGTCCCTTGGACTTGGCGGTCACACATATGCCACCGCATGCCTCAAATATACAGACACCCAAATGCCAAAACAGTGCCATTTTGTCTGGCATACATATAGCCCCAAGGACAGGCAATGGGTTATTACTTTGTACTGAATTACAGTCTAGTAATACATTCATTGTATTGTATGCCTTCTGGACGCCATACTTTATCTATGAGCTGGATTGACTAATGTTCTGCTACCTTTGTTTCTCCAGTCATGTCCCGCTGGGCCTTGAGCTCAACCAAGATGTCAAACAGTGAACCATGAGTACCTTTGCGTGATGTTGGTCAATGGGCCTCATTACGACCCAGGCGTTAAGGGGTTAACGGTGCCGTAAAAGGTTGTGCCGCTGTTAACCCCTTAACGCCTTACTACAAGGTCCCTTTGTGGCTCCCGACCTTAACGGCTGGTCTGTACCAGCAGTTAAGGTAGGGACCCGCAAAGGGACCTTGAAGGTTTTTACGGTACCGCAATTTGCAGTACCGTAATTACCGCCTTCCCCATTCCCATTGAGCCCTATGGGGCAAAAATGGGGATGGGGAAGGGCCAATGGTAAATGGGGAATTACCGCCCCGCCAACCTTGGAATGGGGTGGTAATTCCCCATTTCACCATGGCGGATTCGGTAAGTTACCGGCGTTAACCATGCCGCTAATAGTGCCATTGGTTAACGCCAGGGTCGTAATGAGGCCCAATGTCTGTCTTCAAAAAGCTGAGAACTGATGCCTTGGGAGCCTGGGAGTAATGTATTAGCGCTTTACTTTTACTTACAACTTTTACGTCAGTGATGCCCACACACACATCTGATAAAGTAACTCTGCCATAACAGCATTCGTGTTGGTGCTGGTGCTCGATGTGGCCAGGACAACGGTCATGGAATAACCCCATTATATCATGCTCTGCAGAAGCAAATACAACATTTAGCCCCATAAGCACCTACCACTCACAAGAAGAGTGAAACACTTAATGGGTTATTGAAGGGATTTGCATCTGCTCATTGTTCATTGTGCAGAAGCTAAAGTAGTACACATGTGAACCTATTATTTCCCCACTTCTACTGCACGTGCTGTTTTGATTAAACAGTGATGGCTTCCCTGTAGAATGTTAGGTCGGAGCTTGCCTTTGCCTGTTGAGCCATAACAATGGTCTGTTTTTTGCATGTCCCACTTGAGAACTGCCAGAAAGGAATCAAATGAAAGACAAGCTGATTTCAGGTCCTGGAGACCAATAGATATATGCTCTCCACTCCACCAAAGACACATGTTGCTTGCTTGTGGATGGTACACATGCATTTGCAAGATGTACTTTTAAGAATGAGCGATAACCATAGCACAACGCCTAGAAACTATGGCTGCAGAACGAGCAGAATAACAAAATAACATGCTGTCTGGTGCATGTCTGTTACGGAGTCTCTAACAGGGACGTCATTTCACCAAAATGCCAGCGGTGGCGGAAGTGACATCACATGACCCGACGAATTTTAGGGAGAATCACCAAGAGGGTTTATAGATTGTTGAGAATATATCCCTCACCTCCCTAATAATCTCACTAATTTGTGTTGTGATGATAACACCCAATTCAGCCATTCTTTTGTGTCATTGCTCCAGTTATTAAGGGCTTTTGTGATTGTTGGATCATGCATTGTTTTTTTAGGTGTTTTATAATGTTTATATGTTTTATGTTTTGTTTATAATGATTAAAATATGTATTACCTGTGCATTTCTGTCTAAATAAAATATGACAGTTCTCTATTGGTGTTAAGTGTGGACTTTCACACCTTGTGAAAGTCACAGCACATCTCTGATACCAGGCGCGTCTGTCATTGGCTATCTATATCCCAGAGAATCGAATATAAAACACTCTCCCTCACACACAAATGCTTATCCAACCAAGCACCCAGATACCTCTCGGACAACTTCAGCAACATACACCATTTCGCCCAACCAGGTCAGCCCAAACTCACTGCTTAAATATCCCCAGGTTTAAGCTCCAAAAAGCAGGTGGCACAAGCTTCCCAGTGCTTGCCGCTAAACTTTGGAACTCTCTACCTACCGACCTGAGATCAGAACCATCCTTTCACCGCTTCAGACAGAGCGCCAAAACTTGGCTTCTGGCCAAAGAAGTTTAAAACACCGACCTATTGCAACTCAATTGTATATATTGTATAAGATGCACACTCCCAAACCTTGTAAATACATCACAACCTGTATATTATCCGTAACTGCGTTATAATGTGTACATTACCAGCAACTGTATTATAATGTCCTCACTCTATGTAATTCTTACCTAATCTTACCATGCCTGTAACACTTTCACTACTTGTAACTTGTAAACATGTAACCTTGTCAAGCGCCTGGATGCCTCAGGGCCAGGCGGCGCTATATAAATAATAAACTAAACTAAACTTGTGCGTGAGAAGGTGGGTAGCTGTTTTGTGGAACCCCTTGTGTACTATTTAAAATTGGTCCTCCTACACACATCCCCCAAAAAAAGAGGACTACTCCGCTCTGTACTAGTACATCACATGACCTTTGACATCTGATGATATCACAGGAAGTGATGTCATTTGACCCCACTCTAAAGTGCTTTATGGAAAGCGATAGAACACAACCTTTCACCCCTTTAATGAGTCTAGCAATTATTGTATAGAATTCCAGAAAGACAAATGATTTGTTATTCCTATTCTTTCTTATTTAAGGTCACTGCTCAAAGTGTTCCACTTGTGGAACCGCATGTTTTTTTAAGAGGCCTCAACAACAATGCCAGCCACTCCAGAAACATAGAGCCACATGGCACTGGCCACAGCCCAGGAGCTTCAATGTAAAAAAATTAAAAAAAGCAAGGGAGTAGCAAGGGGTAGCAAGGGAGACCTTAAGGGTCGCAGTTGCAACCCCTGGCGACCTCCAAATGACGTCTTTGGTCTCTAACCTGTTTTTTTATTTGCATTTTATTCCGTGTGGAAACACAGTTAAGTTTACCATTTAACAATCTAGCCACCTTTGTGTTTAAAGAGACTATAGCAACACCTGATCATCTATGGGTAAAAAAGGTATCCATGGAGAAACATCAAAGGGTTTCCATTGCGATCCAATTCTATACAGCAAACTAATAAACTCGGACACACAGTGGATAGAAAAGGAGCACCAGGGCAATTTATAGCGCCAACCAAGCAATGACCCATAAATGCTAAGAATGTTGGCCATGTATCTACATAAAGGTTTCCCCGACTTCCTGCTTCAAGACTGTCCACTCTACTGTTGCGGAAGAAAGGTGGGATTTTTAACCAATTACCATCACTTGGCAGGGAAGAAGACTTCCACTTGCGCATTCTGAGGATCTGTATTTTGGCAGCCAGGATGCCACTAAGAAAATATAGATTTTAAAGGTAAGAGAAGAAATTGAGGAAAGCACCAACTGTTATGTAATATAGCTTAGAATATTGCCCAGTGACCAAGTAGTTGACCTTGAAAACTGGACACCTGGCTTCAAATCCCTGCTTAAACACATGACAACATAATTGAACTATTGTGCGTAAATTCATGCTTCCTATGCCGGAAAAGTTTGCTTTCTAGTACTGACCCAAATACGTGCACCTCTTCCTTCCTCCTTCACATCCTCGCGTTTGTATTCTGTTCTCAGTCGGATCACAAACACAAACTCGGTTTCATGGTTCTCCCACTACAATAGATGTTTTCTGTTGTACTCTGTGCTGCTCCTTGGACCAAAGTCTGCTCTATAGCAAACATCCAAAGTAAAATAACTGTGGTTTTTAAAGATAACGAATGAAGTAAATTGGGTATAAAAATTCTTACTTAGAAGACTTTACACATTCGCAGAGGCGTTGCTCGGGGACGGGGGGATTGAGGGGGTTTAGCCCCAGATCTTTTGGTTTGTAGCCCCAGATATAAGCTCAGGTGCTACAACCAAAAGGCCAGCTAGCCCCGAGTCCCGACAGTCCTGACATTAGCATAGCCCCAGATCTTTTCCAGACCTAGCAGCACCCATGCGTACCCTCCCCCTCCTTCAATGGATCTACATTTGACATTAGAACTGACCTGTTGGTGTCTGGCTTCCTCAAAGGCGCGCTTTTCCTCTTGCAATCGTTGACGCGCTTCCTCTTCTGCTTGTCTTTTTTGCTGCTCTTGCCTTTCTTTTTCTAACTCTTCAAACGTTAATTTCAGCTTCCCTGGAGATGCGCGGTCCTGTGTTTCTCGTTTGGGGATTTCATCTTCATCCTGAAAAGAGATTTGAAATATTAATGAAGTACATATCAATGGGAATCTGGTTCTGAAGCTAAAACATGTTGAAATTGCATTTTGGACCCAGTGATAGATTACCACAACAGATGAGTTTCTCTTGGCTTCCCTGAAAGACCGTCTATGTTCCTCATATCTCTTCCTTTTCTGTTCTTCAGACTTCCTTTTTTCTTCTTCCTCTCTTTCTTTCTCAGCATCTTCAAAATTTAACTTGATTTTTCCAGGTGATCTAATGGGCGATTTCACAGGCACCACTGTCACCTGCACAGAATCATCACCTTCCTGTTTACAAAGAAATGTACACGTTTCATTATTGAACTGAACAAGTAGCTTTCTCTCTCGTCCCGACACAGTCCCCATGACGGGAGTCCATCGCCCCACTGGCAAATTGGAAGGAAGATAGAGAATGTGAAGTTGTTAGGAAATAAACAGCAACCATTTCATTCAGTGTCTATTTCATTTTTTCAGAACAAGAACATTTTGAAGAAAGTGCCTTAAAAACTGTAGAAGTTAGTAACTTGCAAAGTAGTCGTTATAAGGGACAGAAAGAGGATTAGAAATTGAGTACAGTGAGATGTCCTAACACCAGAGGTTTCATGTGTTGCGCTAGTCTGCGCTGGGTAGAATAGGAATGTCTCAAATTCATTATTTGGGCAATTATACAGCTTTGGTGACGTGGCTGTAGATCATCAATATGCCAAGACTGACTTATTTGTGTATTTATTGTAATATAGGTGCATTACATGTCACATTTTGGCCCTTGGCGGTACTGTTCGTGAGACTGCAGTGGAAGTCACATTAGACACTTTGCAGAACACCTGGGCCATGTTTCATCTGAGTACATTCCACTACCCAGATAGAGCTGTGTGGCCCACTCCCACCCGGCTCAATCTATCTGCCCCCCTTCCACTAACAGGGAGAGGTCAGCTGATGGGCAGGGAATGAGGACTTTGTCAAAGCAAATGCTTCTTTAAAAAGTACCGTTTTTACATTTCTTTTTAAGGCAAGTAGTCTTGGAAGGGGCATTAGTTGTGGTTCCAGCAGCGACAGCTAGGGGTGTTGCTAGGTCTGGAAAAGACCTGCGGCTGCGCTAATGTCGGGACTGTTAGGACTCGGGGCTAGCTAGCCTTTATGTTATAGCCCCCTCAGACGCCCACTCAGGCACCCCCTAGCAACGCTAATGTTTTTCCTTCCGTGTCGCCTCGAGCTAAATTTGGTCTGGGCGATTGAGGAGCTCTTGTAAGGTCTAAGGTTCCTTGAAACAATGCAGTGTGGACCTAGCTTTCAAAAGTATTCTGTCCCTCGGTATGTGTAATATTTTAAATCTGAGGTTGTGTTCAAACCGGAGCAAATAGAGGGCTTTCAGAGCCGTTACAAGGTGGTCTGTTTTTCGCAAGTTCAGGGAGACCCTAGTTCTCTTCTGCTGGATTCTCTGCGGGTTTTTGAAGTCCTTTTTGGAGCTTCTATGTACTCTGGGTAGCAATAGTGTGCCAATGAAATAACAGAGGGCCTATTTCTTTCAGTCCGAGGGTTGAAGAAGAGAAGGACTTTTGTGCTTCTGGCAAATGCTGCAATCTGATGTGTGAATGAAACATCAATGTCAAACCAGATTCCTACATTCCTCACGTTCTCTGGTGGTATTGTAGCAGCTCCCAGGATCTCTGACCATGTGAAGAGTAAAGACCCCAACAATGTTGAGCCAGTCTCCACGATATCACACTTTCTTTCATTCAAAGGCAGGCCTTTTTCCTTTAATCCAGTGATGGTGTGCCGAAGACATTCAGAAATGCTGGTTGTTCTGATCCTAGTTTAAGAAAATATGTTTTTTCATGTCATCGGGGTAGATTTGGAATTGTTGCTGATGATGTGTGATGATCTCAGCCAACCAGCACATGTAAATGTTAAACAGGATCAGCAACAAAGAAGAACCCGGGGGAGGCCGCAAGAGGCATTTGGTTTGCTGGAGTGCTCCCCAGCCCAATGTGCAAGGTTAACTGTATCATAGGCAGCTGGTAGACCAAGTAGGCTTAAGACTATTCTGAGAGTCCACAGACATAAGAACGTCTTCCTTCATACGGATCTGGGTGGAATCCATTGCCCTGATTATTGATGCTATGAGGGTCACCAAGGTTTTGTAATTGGTGCAGAACCTCAGTTTAAATGATTTCCTCTAAGGGGGAGCTTGAGGGTAGAGCTGACGTTTTGCTTGATCTGAAGAATCCACTTTGTGTTTTATTCTTAAGAGAAGGGACGCACGTGGTGTGTTTTCATGCTTCACGAACTGAGCCTCATCAGGTGATATTTGATCCATCATTTCTCACCTTAGAAGCACTATGTTCTCTTTTAAATAATGCTCCCAGTGGGGCTTCCACTGACAGGTCGGGAGCTTTTGTCCCGTGGGAAATTTGGAGAAGGGCGGTTGGGCTCCAAGTGGAGGATGAGGCCAGTGCGGCTTTGAGTAATGGAGCGATGATGAAAGGATATGAGGATTTTGAGGGGTTGATAGAACCCCGTGGCAATTCGATTTTGCAGTCAAAGAAGGGAAGGCGATCTTTGCAGCGTTGATGGAACATGTGACCCTTCTTTATTAGGTTTTCTGGGACTGTGATTGATCTGTAAATCTGCCAATCAAGAAAGAACACGATGTTCTGTTGTTTGGAACAACATTCTAAATCTGCATGTTGAACTGAATCACACACTTGTAAGATCATTTAGTTACATGGAGCATGTGATTATTCCAGTGTCCCATTCCCTCGTGCTCCATTTAGGTTGGAAACTAAATATTTTACTGATGTAGCACTCAAAAATGGATGCAAGAACCATTTGCCGAACACAAACACCTGTATACGTGTATAATTCTATTCTATTCTATAGCCACTGAGTCGCCAGACATAGTAAGAAACCACTACAGGATTCAGGTCCTGTTTTATAATTCCATTTTCCCATTTTGAAAAAGTTTACAGAGTTAAAATATGCGACCATTACTCTGAATTTTAGGTTTGTTTACATAATTCCCTATAGCAGTTTTTTCTGTATTTTTAAGAGGAAAGTGAAAAAGGGTGCATTGTTCCTAACCATTAAATCATATTAAAAAAAAATCATGTGGCTTAAGAAATGAAAGGTGAAGGTTTCATTTAAAGAAATGTCTGATTACCTCTGACTCCAAGTCACTTCCAGTACAGTTTATGTCATCAATCTATTGAATGAGAATGTCACATTGTTATGTCATAATTGCTCTTATGATCATTTTCAAGCATACAATTGCATATACAACTTCATGGGTTCTTTGGAAGACCACCACTGTTCCTGGTATGTCCGTTTCAACCATTCTCAGAGATGCAGACATTTAAATAAACCAACACAAAATATGCACAGTCTAGTGAGGATTCCGTAATCAACAATCAACCGCGATACACTGATATTTCACGACTGACTTCTCCTACAGCAGAAAAAAGCTCCAGTAAAGCGGTGCCTGGGGGCCTTGCTGATCAGGTTGATCAGCATTCACATTGGGGAGAATAATACAATGATAAAGTCACACGGACAACATTGCCCTCAGTGTTCAGCCCTCTCGCCCAGGCCTGCCCGGCCGCTCCCCGCCGTTTTAGCATACAAAAGGGGTACCCATTTACTTATACTGCAGACCCCAATACAATAAGTTCCTATCTGTTTGCTGGATATTCTCTCCTGATTAGATCCAATTAAAATAAGGGACTATAACTACAAGTGTGAAATTCTGGAGAGAAACGCAGACAAATTAAATGTAAGTGTTTTGCTATAGTTGGTAAATCATTAGCAAAGAAATAAGAGGAAGCGTGGGAGGAGTTGCTTGTTCACTTAGTGCCTTCAGGGGGAGGGCTTAAAACAGAACAAACTCAGCATCCTTTCTCATGGTGAAAGACAATGGAGGGAGTAGCCGATTCACTCCCAGGGAGTCAGCAGTGCAGTAAGGAAGGTCAGAATATGTGAAACTCGACGACCACCAAGACTGGCTCCGCCTTTCCCTCTTTCAACTGTATCCCCTGCCTGTAGCCCCGTCTACCCTCCTTTCCATGTCCTCCTTACAACTGTCCCCTTAATATTGCATTGTTCTAATTGTTTCCATATTACTGTTTCCTACTGTCTGCCCTCGTTGTACAGCTCTCTGTTGCTTCACAGCCAGGTTGGCATCATATATAGCGCAGCGCATAATAACATACATATCGACCTTACCATATGTCATGGGCATTTGCTTGCCCATTAAAACATGTTGAGAATACATATTCTTAATCTTGAATGTGAAGACTTGTTTGAACTGGATCTTCTGAACCTCCACCCATGTGATATTGCAATGCCTAATATTTCCTTCCACACAGTTTTGACAGAAAGCACAGGTTGCAGGGGTGTTCTCTGCACATATTGATATATGACGTGATGTGCTAGAAATCATAAATTATGACTACAACACGTATGATTTACATCAAGAGTATTACATTGGAAATTGATTCCTGATTCCTGCTGCTCAAAGATGACTTGAACTTGCTCCTCATTCCCAGGAAACGCTGCTGGACACAGCGCCCTCCTCTGAGGTCTATATACAGGGAAATATCAGTTTGAAAAGAATATTAAAAATAAATGTGAATAGTTCTTATTAAAATGCTCCAGTGATATCAGAAAATCTTCCCTCGGGGACACGATGTTCAATGTCCTGAAACCGTGAAATGTTTCTAAGATTGCATGACTTATTCTTGGCCTCAAGCCCAGGGACTGCGTCTCTGCAGCCCTGAAATCTCTCCTCTGGCTCCCGATGGCCGCGAAGAGCAAATTCAAATCCTGCTGCATCATCCACAAGGCTGTCTGGGGCCAGGGCCCATGCTATCTACAACTGGCTCTCACCAAATACTCTCCCTCCAGACCTTTACATCTCCTCTGGTGGCAATTCTCTGCGTGTCAAGCGCTTCTTTAAACAGCAAGCTGGTGGCCGATCTCTTTCCTCGGCTGGCTCCCTCCTCTGGAACCGCCTCCCTCTTCTTCTGCGTCTTGAGTCAGACTTCCCCAAATTCTGGAAGCACCTCAAGACTACCATGTTCACCTCCTCATTCCCCCTCTCCCTCCATTGCTAACCCCACAGTCACTTACATTGGTGACCAGGGCCCTTATTTGTCCTTCTGAGACCTGGCCTCCCCCCAATAGCCTTCAGCTTAAGCCCACTCGCAAAACTTGCTGCTGGGTCCCCACTGGCCTGTGCTATCTCACAGGCCTGCACTAATTGCTTTTGTCAGTTGACCACTCTCACCACGTGATTTCTGTCTGGCACTTAATAGTTGCCTGCAACGTATTCCCTAGCACTTCCCTTTGTGGCACTCCTAAACACTTACCCGCCCATCCTCCCGCCCCACTCTCTCTGCACTTGCACGTTTTGAATGTTCACAAGGCCTAGTAGGACAGCCTCTTTCTTTCTTCATTGTTATTATAATTGCCTCTCATTTCCGTGTTCCCACCCCGTTGCCCTTTGTGCGCTTTGAAACACAATTTACTTGATGTATAAGCGCCTTAGAAAGTGCACAATAAATACAATTAAATAAATAAATAAATTAATCAATGTCTTTACTTGATATAATTTACAGTTTGGCCTAAACTACATTAGCAAAACTGAAGGTTGATGGCTGGAATGTTTTGACTTCATTATAACCACTGGCATTGCTCTTGGAATCCCACCACGGCAATAAATGTTCAGACTGCCATGCCATTACAGAAGGGAAAAGACACTATGCTTCATCATCAAAAGGGGCAGTCCAGCCTGAACTGCTAGGCAACATCCCTTCTGCATGAGACCACAAGCGACATGATTCTGCCTCAGAGGGCATCATCAGTGGGGTGTAGCTTGTGTCTCTAGGTACAGCAGTCTCAGGACACACGTCTAGGCATAGCCTTGCCACTCAGAGTGGCATTTACTCCATGTACATGCCCTATACACAGCTAGTCATATTTTCTAAAAGCAAAGAAAATGATTACACACGTTATTTAAAAAACATTATGGAATGCAAAGAAAACACACATAGAACTATTATGCAAATGGTCCTAAAGAACCATAACAGGTTATTGAAAGGCACTACCTTACAGACATTGGTCTAATGGTTGAGAGTGGCCACTTCTGGGTCGCCTAAATGGTCACACTCCATAGCATGGTAGTAACGTACTCACACTACACGTGGATGATCTGAAATGAGGTGGGTGTGCTTGTTGGCATTTGCAATGTTAGGCTGGAAGATCCCTCCGTGTTACACAGGCCAAAAGACTATCATGTTCAAGCGCTTACCAGGACACTACCTAAACCGGCATGGGTTTATCGTATAGGCGGGAGATTTGGGGAGCGCTGCCTTGGCCCCCATTAGATGAGTGGGGGTTGCTGGTGCTCTTTCAGCACCTTGCCGCTGCATGATTGGTACCTTGGTGATGTAGCCAATTCTCTTTACTCTTTACCTTAGCTGCCTTTATCTATCTCAATAAGAATTTCAGCTAAATAGTCACTCTTTCTTCACAGGATAGCGACCTACCATTTCCGCTTTCTTCGCCAGTTCGCGCTGAATCTTCCGCCTCTCGATCAGATCTTGCTCCGCTCTACGTTTGCGTTCCTCCTCCATTCTCTTTTTTTCTTCTTCGTGTCTTTGCTTTTCCATGACTTGGAATTTCCCTTTCACCGTTCCTGCAAATATGACACATGATGCAATCAACTTTCTCCCGCTACTGCTTGACTTTTTAACTGAGAAATGATACTATCTATGCTTTACTGACCTGTAAATTTGGGAACAAATCCCTTTTCTACTTTATTTGTCTTGTTTTCATCTTCCTCATCAGAGGCAAGCAGTTCTTTCATCTGCTTAATAAAAAGCATGCACATGTTAGTATTACTTTCAGGCAAATTTAAGAAACCTTAATTTACATTTTTTTCCTTTGTTTGTAATCCACTTTTTGGGTTTTGGTATACAGTCAGCAGGATAATACAATTGTACCCAACGAGGCATTTGAAAACATTATACTATATAGTGGACTCTGTCCGGAGCTGTTTAAATCAAGTAAATAATTAAAACAAATTGGAAAATATTTAACAATGCCATTGATCAAACGCATATTACTATAAAATGTGTAGGCACTTAAATGTATGTTGAGCGCAAAAACTAAATTCAAATTGTTAGACCATTTCAGTAATTTAAGAGTCTACCTCTAGTCTCTGATTCCAACACACTTACTATGTATTCCCCATGGGTGGTCCAACACACTGGGGCCAGATGAACTCACAGCACCTGGGCTCATAATTAAAACAGGTGAAGCACATGGGCGCGAGGCAGTCCTAGTTTATGAACACCAATCATGAGAGGGGAGACATTGGTGCCGGGGCCTGCAACCTTTGGCTCTCCAGATGTTTGGACTATGACTCCCATAATCCCTCACCATTGACTTTACTGGTTAGCACTATGACTCCCTTAATCCCTCACCAATGACTTTACTGGTTATGGCAGATGGGACTTGTAGTCCAAACCATCTGACGATCCAATGGTTGAACCCCTCTGAGAAACATACTCAATAATTAGGACCCATATTTACCAATCACACCCATTCACTAGTGTATGAAAGGAGAGAGAGAGAGAGAGAGAGAGAGCGATAGAGAGAGAGAGAGAGAGAGAGAGAGCAAGCGAGCGAGAGAGAGATAACTCCTCATTATGTGTGTTGAATTAGAAGACAGGATGGCTGTCTAAGGAGACAGAGTGTAGAAGAAAGAGCCTCGGGCAGAGAGAAAGTAAACAGTAGAATCGCATCCAGGTCCAAGGAGGCCAGACCAGTACTACAGCCAGGCCAAGGAGGCCCTTTAGATCGACAGTGAAAGAAGGAGGGAAAGATACACCATTGAAGCCATAGCCAAAGAGAGGCTGGAGAAGCCTGTGATGCAGAGCACACACATTGGTAGCAGAGAACCCTCATATGCAGAAACAGAAAATTATATCTGAGCAGTATAGTCCAGGCCCCCGTGGAGCGAGCAAGGCCACCAGCCTAAATTAAAATGAGACTTTCTAGACATAGGTAGAGATTAAATAAAACCCAAAGCAACACGGGTACGGGGAATACCAACCAATGTCTTGACCAACCTACTGGCAAGGGGATATATAGGGTTTCATTACAAGTGTGCTGGTCCGAAAATAAAATAAGGGTGCCGATAGCAACGTACCCATTCCGGACCGGCAGACTACAACTCTGCTTGTCACAGAAGTGCCGGCACCATTAGCAACAGTGCCAGTGTTTCCGTGCACCCATTCCCTAATCCGCCGCCTAATATCCCAGGCTGCCGGGACTTGTAATGTTACGGGCAGGGCGGCAACCCGCCGGGTAATGAGGCCCATAGACTTGCCCTGGAATAGATTTGTCCCAGCAGGACGAAGACATTTGTGAGCACCACACATCGTGGGTAATAATAAGCAGCGCTCAGATACCTGAGGGTTCGTAGTGCTATATAAGTGGCAAATTATTATTATTATTATTATTATTACCCTCGAAGGTCAATCCTAAGAATCCAGGGCCATGACTTTAGTCTGGATGATGACCCATCAGATACCTTGACAAGACACTCCCTATGACTGTACGATTGTCTTGACACTGTCCTGGGCCTATACCTGGGAATTTGTTGCCTTCTAGCATGGTAGGGTATTTGGGCCACCAGTGAATTAAAAAGTAGGAACTGGCTTAGGGACCCGCTTTAGACCTCCATCAGACTATGGGGAAGGTTTAATGCAAAGAAGGCCTCATTTTAAGTTATGTTTTGTCTGACTGTTCATACTCCTTAAATTACATTGGGCCTCATTACAATACCGGCGGTAGCTGTGCCGGTATAGCAGGCAAGGCTGCCGCCGGTATAATTTCTTTTTTCCAGCTCCCGCGAATGGGCAATTACCGGGTCATTACGGCCAACGGACCCAGTAATTGCAGTAATTGCCCATTCGCGGGCGCTGGAAAAAATGCTCCCCATTCCCATTTGAGCCCCATGGGGCTCAAATGGGAATGGGGAGGTCGGATTCACCATTCATGCATGGTGCCGGTACAGCCAACATGCTCTGCTCGTGGGTGCCTGGCGGGCGGGAAGGCACCCGCGAGCAGAACTCATAATGAGGCCTACTGACAAGTAATCAATTTCTATTTTGCACTGTTTTATTCCTTATCCACGCTCTACAAAATACTCTTGCTGAGAGCCTTGTAACTGTGTGTGCGTTCTGTTTCCCTCACCTCTTGACAAGCGCTTAGAAGTGGGAGGAATGCAGCATGATGCACTATAAAATAAAATAAATTAGGATTATTGTCTTTTTTGTGCTTTGTATTATAATACGGTATAAAACATTTATCATTCTGTTTTATGTGAATTTGAGGGCACAAAGCAACCATTGTAAGAATAATTCAAACCTGGAGCCTTGGTTTTTTACTCCGGTTTTTTATGTCAGGTGCCATTGAAATGAATAGTATAAGAAGCTTCAGTAAAAACAAAAATGTTTAAGCCAGATACCTCCTGGACTGGCACCTTTAGAAAACTATTGAACATTTTTAAACACCACTTATTATATAGCAAAGATTCAATATATATTAACTTTCTTTATATAAGTTTAAATGTTTTCTGTTGCATATATTTCATAAGAGAATCATTACTTTATGTTTGAACATTTTTACAAACAGTGAATCTTTTATTGTACAAAGTAATATTATTGCAAACGTATTTGAAAACATATAAGGCCGGATTTACAAAGCGTTTCCAGTGGGATTGCGCCATTGTAAAAGGCCTTTGTAAATCAGGCCCATGGTCTGTGTGATTTATTAAATATTGCTCTTGTAATGCACTAAACTACCCCGGGAAGTGTTAAATCTTTCCAAACCTCTTTGATCCTTGCCTCTTCTCTCTCTGCTTAGATTGATGTGCTGCAGAATCGAGAAGGGGAGTACATAATTTAAGTCTATTTTTATTTATTTTTAATTGTTAGTTTTTTTTATGGTGTAGCGATGGCAAAACATACAGGGGTCCTAGAAGAATCAATGCAAACCCAAATGATCACTTTCTAGGTAGCTGCGCTCTTCCTCCTTACTGGCCCTCCTCCACTGTAATGCCTTCTATCAACCTATCAAAACCAGCCCGACAGTGGAACTATTTAAATGCCGAATTAAACAGTATCTGCTAGCTAGCAAGGGAACATCTCCTATCCCCTCCCCAGCCCTTCCCAACTGACACCCACCAAATACCTGATATCAGTGAGGAATGTTGTTATGTAAAATGGTCAGAGGTAGGAATAGAGGGTTGCAGGTTGGTTTGCCTTGTAAGACCTACACCCACCTGCCCCTGACTAACCGACTCCCCTCTAAAGTATTCTACCAACTTACACTACACACACAATGTTCCGACAGATGGCTACCACGGGCCTAGCCATTAGCAAATCAACACTAACCGAGCCGCGTCTAAGCTCTCCTCTTTCACCATGTCAAAATCTCCCACATCAGCGGCTAACCAGACCCAAAGTTCTATAGCCTATCAGATTTTGGACTCATCTCTGGACAACACACTCCCAAGTTTCTCCACCAAACCCATAGAATGCAGATTGCCACTCAGGAACCAAGTACTTCTGGCCTGCACCCATCAACACCATAGGTTTCGCATCTGTCTTTCCCACTGTCCCACTAATGAACCCCACCATCTTTTCTTCTCACAGAGCCAAGCACAACAAGGCCACCAAAAGTGGCAGACAGGACCACATACATTACATTAGATTACTTAAAAAACAGTAATAGGTCATACATGTTCATCCTAGTTATGTCTGTCCACTTGTTTATATTCGTGGTTTATGTACATTGCGTCATCTACCTCACAATCACCAGGATTACACACAAATGACTAAGCACAGAATATTGCAAAGGCACCCTCACCCTGGGACTGCCTTCCCCATCGAATATTTTGTCCTGTGCAAGTGATTTCTGTTTCGAAATGGCTTCCTGACTTTAAAATACATAAGAAAAAATACTTGTTATTCAAGCTGGCCTACAAGCACATGGATGCCCTATAAACAAAATAAGGAAACATGTGAGGGGCTGGCATTCTACAGCTGTGTAAATGTTCATAGTAGAGAAATCCTCAAAATGAAAACAACTTTACTAAATTAAATTATTGCATGATTAGCAATCTTGCTGATAGCTAAAATGGTGTTTTTCCAGATATAAGTCTAATTCTTTCTCCCGTTTCTACCTTTCTCACAAAATCCATCTCCTTGTTAGTCCTTTGATTATCTGTTAATATACAGTACTGTTCAAACAGTGCACAAATCTCTATGTTTCTATTCATCTTCTATTGCCAATGCTTATATATTATGTGGAAATCACAGTAGTAAACTAGCTGATGTTTCATTCCATAACCTTTAGTACATTTGTCTTTTGCAAGGCTCTCAAGAAACATGTATTGTCTGTTAGCCTATCCTTAAATCATTCTGTTTTGTGTTGTTTAAACTGTTTTAGGTTGTTTTTTGTTGACCTGTTTTTATTGATTATTTTATAGGTATTTTTGGTGTTCGGCTCTCCATTACCTCTGGGTCTGATTTAGGTTCGCTTTTTTTTAAAAAAAATTAATAAAATACATTTACTGACACATTCATTAAAGATGCGTATTAGGTCTTGTTTTTTTTATTTATAAGCATATTTTTTAAACATATGTTTTTTGCTGAACTGATTTTTTATTGTTTAATGTGTATGTATTATTGTTGTTCAACACTTCGATACCTCTGGGTCTGATTGACCGTAATCATTATTAGTTTAGGCTATTATTGTCATTAAAATAAGAGCTTTAAAATAAGAGCTTCAAATATGGGCTTTGAATGAGGGTCTGTAATGCTTTTCAATGAGATGACATGTGAGGAGGGATCTGCAGTTTATTTGGTGTTGTTTGGTTACTCAATCCTTTCCATGCCCTGCCCCTAGCTATGCTAAACCCTATGGCTTATCCCACCCATTACGGCCCATCTCAGAACTCTTTGAGCTCTGAGCTGTTCGATGGAGGTAGCCATCTTAGATGACTGGCTCTAAGGAAGCTCTCTGGAAACAAGCCAAAACTAGCGGCCATCTTTGAATGGGAAAGATACCATGCATCTTCCAAATAAAATTATACATTGAATCATGTGAGTATAATCTTTTTTTAAATACCTAAAGTAAGTTGCATTTTGGGAGCTTGTTTTGATTTTTTGTTTGGCTCCTAATCCTATTTTAGATCTGTGCTACTTTGGAAAAAACGGGTTCTTCGAACTAACCCATGCCATTCTTCATTCATAGAATGAAATCAATTTTGCAAATGCATGTTTTATTTAGAAAATGGCTCAGCCCTATGCTGCTGCACAACGATCTGTTAAATTGGCTGGTGCCGAGCAGCGGGAGGATTTATTATACATTTGACATGCGTGCTTATTTCAGTTCAGGAACACAATAGGATTCTGGGAACAATGGGCACGTGAGCATGCAAGCTGGGTATAACTAGCACCTTCGGCTTTGATTGTTATTTTCCCACTGTGCAGTTTCTCCAGAGGACACAACCCTGCCCAGAAGCCACCCTGCAATCTCCTTGAGCGGGACCCACGCGCCTTATCTGATTCTGCGCTTTTCATCCCCCCACAGCGGAAGTTGCCGCCGCCCTCCACCTTGGCAGTCAGGCTGGCTGCAGTGCTCGAAATATTGTTACTTTACATGCGCCTTTTAATGTAAGTGCAGGCAAGTACAAAGACGAAAAAAGCATATACCTGTCATTTCCCAATGACCTGAAAGTTTAATTTATGCTCAGCCTTGGGTTATGGTGACATTTGCACACAATGCCTTGATATGTTTGCTGCAGGCCACTGATAGTTAGGTGGTGCTGCGCTGCTGGCGGGAGGGAGGGGCAGCCTCAAGGAGCCATGGTGTACCTTCGCCTAATAGCAGGCAGGCACAGCCCTTGATCCAGGGCTCAGCTTCCCCCGACCGTGCTTTCAAAGCCACGGGTTTGCTCCAGGAGTTGGGCTCCAAACTATTTGTTTATTAAATCTCACGTGTGCGTCATGTTAATTAGTGTGGCACGTGTCAGTAGATACACATTTCAACAACCTTCAAATTGATGGCCCGCCTTTTTTCAGTCCACTGTTTAATTTGCTAACAGACAGTATAGTTTTGGACACAGTTAATCTATTCAGTTTCCCCACTTCACCTCAAAACAAAACAAAAATACCAGGGATCTTTAAAGAAGGTGTGCATTATTCACCTGTCCTAATTCCTTCTTGAATGATCCCTAGGACTTGCAAAATGAACCCTATGTTGTTGAGTGTTTTTCCAACTAAGGGGTCATTTTCATAGTACCCCGTTTCAGTAAACAAGCATACTTGCCAACATTATGTGACTAAAAAGATGTAGGATTCTTCAGGTTTCAGAAATAATAACTAGCATATCATAACATCCCCTGCCTCATGGCCCTGAACAGAGGACAGTATCAGAGCCTTTCATTTTTTTTAATTGAAAGAGCCCCAGCAACTGCCCCCGTGTTGGCAGATAGCAGTCTTATGAGGCAGCAATATACGCCTTTCAGTCGGGACTTTAAATGTGCATTTTGCAGTGTGCATATTACAAGCTGCATTTACTAGAGTCCTTCAGAGTGTCGCCTCCCTCGGGCCTCTGTGCTACCTTTTTACTCCGGTTGTTCTACATTAGCCCCTGGCTGACATAGAAAGATCAGTACATTTTCAGTGGATATTTAGTGTTTCAGCTCCCTGTTGGCTGTCTGTTTCATGATAATCTGTGGCTATTAACCCTCTGGCTGTATTTATTTGTCTCCATTATAATGTATGGACCCCAGAGGTGCCTCTGACTGTTGTTCTCCACTCTAAGCAAGGGGGGCGGGCAACCATCATGTTGAAATGGGCCCCCACAAGCAGTGACACATCTTTAGCCGGTCCTGAAGCACAAGCTTCTAAGCATGACTTACAATATGAACTACAATGCAGAGGTTTTGGGAGAGGAAGAAAGAGCATGAGAGTGTGGGAGAAGGTGAGCACCCTTCTTGGTACTAGAGTACACCAAAGAAGGCGTGCTAAGGAAAGGACAGGAGCTCCCTCCATACAAGACAGAGTATTTGAGGTACAGATACTGTGGAAAGACCATGCAGAGAGGGATCCAAGTCCTAGGATCTTTGTGGAACGTCTGTTAGTTGCCTTATGCTGGAAAGACTCTGGGGAAAGGGAGACAACCCCAGGGTGTTGCTGAACATTTTTTGGTTTTCTACACCTTTTGGAACTTTTGCGTTTGGCTGACAAGATCGGAGTGCAAGTCGGTAGTCAAGAGACATTTTCACTTGCACATTATTCTTAGTTTAGCTTGTGAGGGACAGGGTAGGTTTTGGACACAGAACAGCAAACTTTACTTTGGACATTCGGACACATACAGATTTGTTACTTTTCTTGAGGCAGGGAACCCCCTCCTAGAATTAGGGCTAGTTAGGCCTTTCCCCAACTCCCCCATTTCTACTTTGTAATAAAAGTCTTTGCCAATCAACATGCTACCCCTGTGTCCGTCTCTTACTTCTAGACTCTCACATCACCCATTGACTGCCCATGGCCATGCTAATCCCTATGGCCATTTACACCCAGTGCCTGCCCCTCACCACCAAAACACATCCTCATGGGCACTCTTTGAGCTTGCTTTAATCAAGCCTCACCATCAAACTTTACACTCAAAGTGCCTGCCAGTATTATCTCAAAGGAGTCAGAGTTAATGACTTAATTGGACCTGCTACCATCAATAGCCAGTTAATATCACCATGGCAGTGCCTGGCAAGTGCTTTCTCCATGCCTACACAAATGTCCAAACTGTTGGCATTGCCAATGTGTGTTAATTTTGGCTATTAGGTGGCACTTTAACCCATTGCATTGGAGCGTAGCTAGAAGGGAGATGAGATGTGAGGAAGGACACGCATTGTGTGGGTGTTTGGTTATTTACCGACCCATTGACTATCGAAGGCCATAGTAATCCCGATGTCCATTTCCACCCACTGCCCCGCCCAGAATACATCCTCATGGGATCTCTTCAAGCTAGCCTTATCTAGCAATAAAAAGTGAAAGCCAGCGTTATTTCAATGCTGTCTTCTGAAAGTTATTGGCTTAAATGCAACTGTAAATATGCTACAGGTGTAATAAAAAATGTCTTAAACTGTGCCTTCAGCTTCTTAGTTTATAAGCAGCATGCATGTCCTGATTTTTAAAAAAAAAACTTTGTCAGAATGTTCTCTTGTGTGTAGGTACTAAATGGGCATTTGCCAGGTACACATACGATCACATACTCACAATTGTTCATCTTTTACCATTTAATTGGTAGAGAGGAAAATCCCAGACTGTTGGCATTGCCAATGCTTGTTTAGATTGAGTGTCAGCTGTGGAGGAGCCCTACTGTCCATGCAGGGCCGAGCAGGGTCAGACAATTTTCTGGACAAGTGAATCAACGGGCAAATAAATCATCAACTGGTGGAGTAAGAGCACGCCTGCCTCTTGAAGAGACCAAGTGGTAACATTCTGATTATTTCGCCACCAGACCATATCAGCTTTTGACTGGCTCATGAAAAACGATTGATTTAAAAAATAAAGAGAAGGGTATGTAAAAGATATCAATCCAATCAAGTGCAACAGGGACGGACGAGGTAAGGACTTCAGATTAAGTTAAGAATACTGCCCTTATCATGGGGTCAGAAGAGTCCACCTGAGCACCAGCCTAGAGCTAAGAAGTGGGCCAGCCACTTTTACTCTCTAAAACGGGCAAATCCTCTAAACAAAAAAGACTTGAGAGTAAAAAGATGCCCAACAGAAAATAGGAAACAATTGACGAATAGGATCATGCACCCCTCCTTTAGAGCACACAGATCCTTATAGATGTTTGGATAGGTGCTACCAGCATTGGCTCCCAGTGGATGCAAGGATTACATTCAAAACCCTCTGCATTATCCACAAGGCTTTCTGGGGCCTGGGTCCTGAATACCTTCAGCTATCCCTCCGCAAATACCTCCCCTCCTGAGCTCTTCGCTCCTCTACCTCTAACTCCCTCAGGGTCAGAAAACGAGCTGGGGTAGATCTCTGTCTTCGGCTGGGGCCTCCCTCTGAAATAGCCTCCCTGCCACCCTAAAACTTGAGGAGAACCATCTCCGGTTCGAGAAGCACCTCAAGACCTTCATCTTTGACTCTGCCTTCGTTCCCCCTTTCCCCTGCTGATCTGCTCTCTCTTGGTACTGTGCACCTGGCCACCCTCTGTCCCCTGGGCCCAGGTACCTGCTCACCCTGCTCCCCTCCTGCACTGCCTCCTGGCCACTCCTTGCACTGGGGACTGTATCTGTACCCATATAGTCCCCCAACCCCTCATTTTCTTCTTTTTCTGCACTTATCAGACTTACCGAGTCTGCTGCCTTAAACACAGCACTTGCCACTTGCTGGCTGCACTACCACTTGCCTCTATTATCTATTTATTTTTATTTATTGTTATTTATCTGTGTCTACTCTGCTCCGCACTCTCCACTCTTCCCCTTCCATGCACTTTCCCCTTTCCCTTTCCCATGCACTTGCGCGTTCTCAATTTCACGGGGCCTACCTATTAAGATCGCTGTTGTGTTCTCCCCTGTTCCCCTCCCTTGCCTTGTCGCGCTCTGAAACACTTGTGTATGAGCTCGATACAAATAAAATATATCATATCATGGCAGGGTCACAGGAAGGTCACAGGAAGGAGCACTACTATTATTGCTGCATAATGGGAAGAGGGACTTTAAGGTAAATGTATATGCTTCAATTTGCATAAATGGCTAGGTGCAATGAAGTCGTTTGCAAAAAGATAGTTTGGAGGGTTCATAGATATTTTTACTTGCCTATATAATACCCCCATTGGGAATGGGAATTGCCTTTAGAAATAGGGAGTAGAATCCTCCAATTTCCAAATTTTGTCTAGAGCCATGCTTGTCTGGCATCTAAAATATGGCATTTAAGAGAAAATCGTTCGATTTAAGGGCATCCCTGTCACCTTCTTTGGTGATGCAATCAACATGTAAAATTTGGTATCCACTAAGCAACAATTCATCACATCTGTTACAACATTTCTTGAAAAGAATTCTGTGATTTTGGGACTTCCAATAATGATCATTCTCTTACAGATGCTGTCTGGGCATCCCTTTGTGACATTTAAATATCTCTTCCTATGCAGTTGATATGAAGGTGCAAGTGGCATTAAAACACCTAGTACTGTCCTGACAGTTTCCCTGTAATGTAATGTCCAGTGGCTTCTTTAATGCCACATCTGCCATTTTGGTGGCCTCCTGGAACATAAATGAGCAGGGAATCATTTGGAATGCTGCTTACACCACCTATTCTCTTGCAAAGCGTTTTCAAGCTTTTTAGAAGCTGAAGAGTGGGGTGTGTACTTGATAACACTCGAGAAAAGCAGACACTATTTAAAATTTGCTTTTGCAAGCCAAAGGTCTATGCCCTAGCACCGGGGACCAAAGGGTCACTGATGCGGCACTATTGGTTACCTGATTGGAAGTCTCCCAGTGCAAACATCGAATAGGTTTCTCTAATGCGTGATCTGTTTGATAGAAAATGCAGTGGTTCTGTCACTCACAGCTGGATCTGTTTTGACTGACCGAAGTACAGAGTGCCTGAATGCAATGAATGTCAAACATGGGGTTGTAATGCATTCTATATCCCTTATACAAGAGATCTCCCTTTTGCCTTTCCATCCGTCCCCATTAATTTCAAGGATGATCACCAAGCTCAGGAAATAGAGGATCTCAATTTCCTTAATGGTAGTCCAGAGGACTCCATTTGAAATTAAATTTCCACTTGAATCAAAAGGTTCTTGCAGGCTACCTCCTGCCCCTTTGGGGGACTTGCCTGCTGACTCAGAAAAATATTCACCTTCAGCATCAAGGGTTTGTCGAGGGCCTTTGCTGTTGCTAGTCAGCATTCACATTGGCTGCCAACCTCATTGGTCGATGTGCTCTATTGGGTTTCCTTTCAGGCATGGCATTCTGATTTGCTTGAGGGCATTGCAATCTCTGTCTTCTAAAGAAAGTCCACTTACAACCAAATTAGAAACATCCAGCTATGATACGGATTTGAGGAAAGGCTACTTCAACACAGACAAAAATCACTCAGCCCCCAAACCCGCAACAACTCCACAACGCAACTTGCTAACCATACATACTCTGAAACTGTTGGTGCCAACTGTCATTAGATCATTTTAATTTTCACACCCAACATATCATCTCACAAAAAAGAAGAACATTCAAAACTCTGACTAATTCAACTAATCCAGAACCCCTCTTTGCTGAAGACTCTCTCAACGCCAGAGCAGGGAAATGAAAATCCAATCTCCTGATCACACAAAGCACAGACCTTGAAGAGTGATCCTCTAATCCATCCTTTATGGCCAGGACAAGGTATACCAAGTATAATGAGATTGATGGTCCTAGGAAAATCCCTGTTTACAAGACACATGACTATTAGCCTGTACAAAACAGGTGCCATCATCATTCAAGACAATGATACAACCTTGTGAGTTGTTGAAATCTATTATGAAAAACATGTATCACACATTTCAAGCTCAACACAGACATTCATTACTTCAAATGCAGACCATCAAAACTAAATCGCTTAGATAGTAACAGCCAAACACTGTCTCATCAATTCACCAGATTCGCCATCTACCAGAGATCCTAGCTATCTGGCAGACACCACGCACTCAAGATGGTGGGGCACATTTAGACTTCAACCTTTCAGTCTAGCAGGATCTGTGTGTTGTTTTCTCACATCAAAAGGATGTCATTATTGTACCATGTTATAACACCAACACTGTTGAGAAACACCAATTGCAGCAATATGTCATATCTAACTCATGGATTCAGCGGCAGGTGTGGCTCTATCCAGGCATAACAAAAATAAAAACAACATCTAAAGGAAGATGCAGTTAATTTAACTTTCTTTGGAATTACGCGTGGCAACACATATGCATCCATATGAGTTGTATGCTACAATTTTTCCATCCAAGATGGCGGCTCGCGTCCGCCATCTTGAAACTAACCTCCCGGTCTAGTGCTCCAATATAATGAGTACTAGACCAGGCAGCCGCGGGATTACATCTGACCAGTGGATGCACAGAACGCAAACAACACGGACGGTTTGCATCAAGCAAATAAGGGCTCTGCAATTTAAAATTAAGCCTGTGCATTTAAAATGACAGCGTTCAAATGGTTTTCATCATAGAATCAGCCCGACTATGCTCTTTTTGTTTGTTACGTTCTCATAGATTGGGCGACATTCATATAGTGGTAAAACCTGACCACACACGTCTAGCCCCTACAACAACAAATAGGACAGCTCCAAAACTGGCCAGCTCGGTGTACAGGTAATTGTCTACTTGTAGACATTTAATCTCTACATTCACCCACCGGCATATATTAGATATGTCCCTGTTGCTAACTGATAATCAAGCTTGGTAAAATAATTATCAAGCAAATACAATAATCTTAACGTAATAAGGGAATATTGTGGTTTGAGTCCATGAGCATTACTTTAGTACTCATATGCCCATAACATTGACCACAAATCGTTCACGTTGTGATTATTTAAATATTTGAATGCTTCTTCACGAGTGCAAAGCGAAGAATTGTATCCATGTGCAAATATGTGAAATGCCATTTGGAGAAACAGTAGACGTGAGTGTTTATGTTTCACTCTATAGCTACATGATGTTGAGGATTTAAACACCCGCTGAAATAAGAAATACGATCAACTCTATCGTAGATGAGCCTCAGATGCTATTAAAGAAACAAGAAGGTTAGTGTTGAAAGTTGCACTTGCCAAAAAAGAGATACAAAACGTTAAAAGGTTTTTAAGGTGTTACCAACACGATTTCGGTTTGGTTTTTTAGATTGTTGAAAGTGAAGTTTCTTAAATAACCTGTGTCACTACACAGTGTCCTGAAGACGGGTCCAGTGGATGTCGTAAAGCAGATCAAGTTGGCTACAGACTGTCTTAGTTTACTGGGACCTAGAAACACATTGTTTAAGTGTCGACGTAGTCAAGGACAACTATACAATAATATGAGGACGCATGAACTGATGGAAATGTTTACCTCACGTCCCTACTAACCACACAATCACTTTGTGATAACGAGACTGTTTGTCAGCCTAATTAGGGGCCCATTGATGCTAGTCCCATAAGGTTAATTTCACAATGTTTTTTATGTGATTTTTTATAATATTTGTACGTTTTGTATACACTGATTAAAATATGTGAATCTTTATTACTTTGTCTAAATATATTCAATGACATAGTTTTGGCCTTACCTGCAACTAGACACACGTAGCATGTGTGAAGGCGGAAAGATGTTATTTTGGATTTTTCTAGACACCACGCTGTCCAGCTTAACTCCCTCCGGACGTATTGCCACCCAGCCACCTTTGGAGCCTCTCAGGATTCCATTCCCCTACTGGTCATTTTTAACCTCTATATGGAATTGTTTTGCTCACTCCTTGATGACCCCAACATTGCAATACAACAGTACATAGATGATACACAGTTGCACCCAAAGGTCAAGGAAGGGCTTACAGATGTGTGCTTGCTTTTGCTCATGCCTTTCAACCATTCAAACGTAGATGACAAGTGCCTTCTTAAAATGTTAACCCCACCAAGATCAAATTTTTATTCCTGGGCCACCCAGGGATCAACTCAAAGGTGGCTGGACAAAATGTGCTTGGACAGGTACAATCCTCACCTCACACACTCAGCAAAATCCCTATGCTTCATTGTGGATAGCAGAAAAAAAGGCTGTCACAGCTTGATATCAGATCTCTGTAATGTGCAAGAGCAAAGTTTACTCCAGACTCCGGACGTCTGGGTGGTAGTACAGGCTTTGTGATTTCACATATCGATGGGGTAATGACCTCCTTATAGGGCTTCTGGCTGCTTACCTGGACCCCCTTAAATTGTCCCACCATACTGGAGCTCGCCTCGTCATCTGCTCTAGCAAATATGACCATATGACCCCCACTTTGCACGAATTTCACTGACTCACCATCCCGTCTAGGATTTGGTTCAAAACTGTTTGCCACACCTGCAAGACAACCATACAGTCCTAAATGACAACAACACTAAACATATCAGATGGCACACAGTTATCCCGCAGTAAAACCATCACCAGACTGGGCACTAGACTGGCTTGCAAGAAGAAAACTAGGAAACAGTCCTGCTCATTCTACGCTCCAGTCCTCTGGAACTCCATCCCAGCCGCAATCCTGACTGCTCCAAGTCTGTTTCAATTTAGGAAAGATCTGGAGACCCCCAATCCAATTATTGTGCTGTGATGATTATTACTAATGTTTACTTGAGGACATGTTAAATTCTCACTACTAATGTTTTGCTCTATGACATGTACAGTGTTCTGTTGCTCCCTAGCAAGATCCTGCACATGTCAGGCTAGTTTATCTCGGGTCCACAAGGCAAGTAACACGAGTTTCACAGTTCACACCCCAACATAAGCACCATCCCCTTTTGGTGAACAATTCATTTTTTAAAAAAAAAAAACAGGAATCATCCATCACAACAATATCAGGGAGCACAATACCACATGCCAGAATATCAATCAAAGAATCTGTGGATCAAAACACCTCTGATCTTCTTTGTTATCTCGGCTCAATGTGCCTGATACCAAAACTAAAACCTTAATACATTGATTTACATTTTTATTTTTATTTATTTACATACATACTGAGAAACAAATGCTCTTTTGATCACAAAAGAGCGTACAGAGGAGATATCGCTGTTGAACAGGAGGCAATGAGCTTCTCACAATGGGAAGATTTCGACTGACATAATGAATGGGTTAGTCTAAGGGTTAGTTAGAAAGATATTGAGGATGTTGGTGGACATACTTAGGACAAGCAGTCAACATTTAGAGAGTGTGTAGATTGACCAGCAGGTTTGGGAAGGGATGAGGTCAGCAGCTACAAGTGTTACAGAGACAGGGAGGAGAGAGGGAAGGATTAGGTAGGGCAAGGAAAGGGGGTGCAGTGGGGCAGGAGTGGTGAGTCAAGAGGAGAGTTCAGAGGCAAGGAAGTGTGTTTTTGATTTGCTTTTGAAAGCATCGATTTGGACCATGGATTGCATTTCT
Organism: Ambystoma mexicanum; assembly: GCF_040938575.1. Taxonomy (NCBI): domain Eukaryota; kingdom Metazoa; phylum Chordata; class Amphibia; order Caudata; family Ambystomatidae; genus Ambystoma; species Ambystoma mexicanum. Next base: position 995,842,711 of record NC_090922.1, read on the forward strand.
GGGGGGAAGGTAGTTCCACGTAAATGGAGCAAGAAGGACGAAGGAGCAAAATGGAGAGGACGCACAGGGAGGGTGGGTTGCCCTGAGGGTCACTGAGGAGGCAGAGGAGAGGTTGCAAGAGGGTTGGCAGGGGTTGATAGAAGATAATAGATATGGTGGTTCCTTGCCGTGGATGGATTTATGGACACGAAAGAGGAATTTGAATTTGGGCCTGTTTTTCATCGATAGTCAACCTCTCTGTTGGCGATAAGAGGAAGTAGGGGTGAAGCAAGGAAGTTCAAAGAGGGTTCTAGTTGCAAAGTAAAAAATCTTGTTGTGAGGAACGAATCAGTAGTTTGGAAGACCAAAGAGGGTACTGACACAGTAGTCTAGTTTAGAGAAGACAAAAGTGGTTACGAGATGTTTGGCAGCTTTGAATGGAAGGGGGGTGCATGATTATCCTGATATTTAGGAGGTTGAGGCGGGACGCCAGTGCAGTTTTAGAGATGAAGGTGGTGAAGGAGTGTGAAGAATTGTAAATTACGCTAAGGTTTCTGACTGTCAAGGAATAGCGGAGAATGTTAGGTGAGAATTGGATAGGCAAAAGTGGAGAGGAGAGAGAGGATTTGGCATGAAAGAAAAGCACCTATGGTTTTGCGTGTGAGACCATCCAGCATTTAACAGCAGAGTGGCAGATGGAGATTTTGGTAGATAGGTCAGGGAGAGTTTAGGAAAGGAGAAATATATTTGGGTGTCATCTATGAAGAGTTGGTATGAGAACCAAAAGGAGGAGATGAGTGCTCCAAGAGCAGTAGTGTAAAGTGTGAACAGGAAGGGACCTAGGGCATAGCCTTGGGCAACACCTACCATGAGAGGGGTGAATAGGGAGGTGCTGTTGTTCAAGGATACAGAGAAATTACGATGAGTCAGGTAGGACTCTATCTAGGCTAAGGCTTGATCGCAAATCCCTAGTCATGGGAGGGTGTTAAGGAGATCAGAATGATCGACTGTATCTAAAGCAGCAGAGAGGTCAAGGAGGATAAGGATGGAGGTTAGGTTGGAATGTTTAGCTGCAACAGTGAAGTCAGAGACATTAATAAGAGCGATGGAGTGGGAGGAGAGGAAAGAGCAGAACATAGAAGTAAAAACAATATATCTACTGAAGACGTGTTCAAATAATGTGGAAGTGAAAAATGTGTGTTCCCCTGATGAAATTCCAGTTTGATTGTATGAAGTAGAGTGGATGAGGAATGCAACATTTTGGGTTGTGTATGAAACATGTATGAATGGCTGTAATAGAAGCTGAATGTGATTCAATATTATTGGAAATTAGTGTTTTAACTACAGGAAAAGTGGTGTTTGAGTAACTACCATCTTTGCATTATTGTTAACTCCACAGTAATATGAAAAGATATGTATGTCTTAGAAAACTGTTATCTGTTTATAAAATCTGATGAATTAAATTAACTTGAATTGCAAAAAGAGAAGAGTCTTGTTTAATGATTGAAGATCAGGTTCAATAATTTAAGTGCATGAATGCCTTTTGACTAGAAGCTATGGTAATTCTGGGTTTGGAAATAATATAGTGAAATGTTAGACAGTTAAGATAAGCCTAAGCACATAGGAATCTACAACACAAGACTGGAGGAATATTCTATTGAAGTATAGTGGGAGGAGAGGAATCCAGCTTGGAGAGGGTCACACATGTTATGTGTGTCAAGAAAGTTAGCAAGGTGGTTGAGTACAACCCTCTCCAACACTTTGGCATAGTAAGGAAGAGTTAATCCTGGCCTAAAGTTGGACAGCATGTTTGGGACAGCCCCTTTTTTTTAGAAGAGGGACAATTGCAGTTGTTTTGAAAACAGAAATAGGGGAAAAGCAGGTGGACTCAAACAGATTAGCAAGAATAGAGGCCACTAGAGGGGCAGTAGCAATGACATGAACACCATCCAGCAATCTCATTAAGGAGACCCTTCTAACCACACAACACAAACTGAATACCCCAGTATGTAAAAGACCTTATACACACCTACCCTGAAAATAGGCCTACTGGATGCCCACTTCTCTGGGAATTAATAACATCCTGGTGGAAGAAATGTATCACATTCTTGGGCTGACAGAAATGTGGGTCCTTCAAAATTGACAGCAATCATAAATTAGCTTCTACCACTCAGTAATAAAATCACACATAAAGATGGAGAAGCTAGTAGATGAACAGATGAGAGGTTAAGTTTCTCAGAGGTCACTGAACTACCATTCAATCTTTTAATTACCCAATTAGATAATGCTTCCTCAAGCTCAAAGTGTCCATTATCATATCATTAGACTATTGAACACCAGCCTCCAAGGCAAAAATTCTTAAAGGAGTGCCTTAGCTTAACAATATTTCCTCCGATCTCTCCAACTCAAAATCCTTTTGATGAGCAATTTTAATCTATGTGTGGGTATACCTGGTAACAAACAAGAGTCCGCTGCGAGGGACAATTTGGAAACTCTAGTACCCTAACTGAAACGATTAGAAAGCTGTAAAGTATATCCAACGCAATATTATATTCTATGGCAAATCCAAATGCAACAATTTCTTTTTGTGCTAAACATTTTAAACCATCATGCCTTGTAGGCAAATATAGGAATAGGTCTACTGAGAGATCTACCTACTCTCATCCATGTTATAAATCCTGTGTTCCACTGAATAAAAGTCTATCTTGTTAAATTAATTCATGATTCCCATTTGCTTTAAATCTTTAATAGAATATTGACACAGTTTATGAAAATAGTAATTAAAATAACTGAGAAAACATTGACTGAAAAATAAGGACTAGTATTTTTAAGCCATCAAAAACAATTTTAGTGTATCGCTCCAAGGTACTTAACAACAGTATTCATTTGTGACTTCCTTCACAGAGGCTGTATCTTCTGATGGTGGAGGTATTATCTTTTGTAAACCGGGTTCTGTTTTGCTTTGGTAGTTAGTGTGGCAGGTGACAAGAAAATGTATAGGATTTTTACCCAGACCCCAATCTGAGAGACAAACTTAAATCATGGATGCTCGTGTTTCATACAGTGAAGTTTCGATGTTTGAAAAACAAAGTTTCTTACAATTTAATAGTCAGTTAATTTCAAAATCCATGGCAAATCCAAATCCTGTATCTGAATCCCCCCTAGACCAATCCGGAACATATTTCCTGGGCCCAAAAGTCACAAAATGTATGCTTTGGACTTTTCGACTAAAAAAGGGGAGACTGTGGTCTCCTCTAGTCCAGAATATACCTACAAAGAATTACATTTGTACTTCTCTTGTTTGCCTCCCATATATCAACATCACACATTTAGCCTTATACTGCCTCCAACCTGCATCTTTCATGCCACAATGTGCATATTACATTTCCTATCATTAAAGCTGCATTAATGAAAAGAGCAAGTGTAAAACCAGAATAAGTAAATGCATGCAGGGGTTGTGGGCAAGGGTATAATAACTTAACAACACATGACAGTGTGGGAAGATCATTATTGATAATTGTGTCAATAAATCGCTCACATATCCAATTATGATTTCATGATTATGTTTTAAAAGTTTTGAGACTGATACGGTTTATCTTTTTCACTTAATGAATAATGGCCTAGGAATGGGAATATTGAATTTAGAAAGTTAGAGCAGAAAGTGAAAATGACCTCCTGTTTTCTCCTGTTCCATTCTCTTTCTCGAACGTATTGGTCTTTCCTCCGTTGCTTTTCTTCGGTGGATCGCCTTTGATTTCTGTCTTCCCTGGCCTTCTGCATGACTTCAAATTTATTCTTTACCTCGCCCTTGCCAAGTTTCGGCACATAGGTTTTTTGGATAGGTTTAGATGAGGAAAGCAGAATCTTTGTGAGATAAAGAAAAAGAGAGAGAAAAGAAACATAAAGAGGAGAAAAGTTGAAGCAGATTGAGAAGTGCAAAAACAGATGGTTTTAAAAGTAAGGAATGAAAGAAAATAAATGAAAAGGAATTGGACTGCTGGTGATGTCTGAGCAACTAGTTAGTACAAGAGAAGATATATGTTTTCCCTATTTCAGCAACTGAAATAACATTGAAATACACTGACACACACTACAGCTCACTTTTATTTTCTTCCAAACTAAAAAAGTGTAATTACTGTTTCTCAACATTTTCTATACGCAGCCATGGAAATAATGACATGAAGTTGTTCATGTTTTATTTGTGCGGGTTTTGATTGGCACACACTTGACCGCAAACAGTCTTTATTTAAAAAATGAAGTTTCTTTTTTTTGTACCCACAGTGTGTTAATAAGGGATTTCTCACCTGTTAACAAAGAACTATCCAACAATCACAAAGCTGTGATTGTCTTTTAAATGGTACCACGTTCATTCATCTACAATGTTTTTTTCGACTGGTATTTTGCCAGATTTTGGTTCTGAAAAAATGTATTGAAATATATAGGGGTTGTGGACAAGGGTGTATAAGGGGCTGGGGACATAGTGTAAAATTAGTAGAGATGGGGAAGTTGGGGGGGGGACCCAAACATTTAAAAAACATTTTTCCGATGGGTTTTTTCGAGAAAGAAGTTTCGTCGAAAAAAAAGACTGTTGTTGAATGAAGATAGAGCCATTTAAATGAAGAAAGACCCCTGTATGGGGATTGTCTGCCAAACGCCCTAACTCTTGCGCCCACCCCGCTCACCCTTAAGGTGGCATCTATAAATCACTACTGCAGATTGTAGCTTCAGCGCCAGAACTATTTTGAGGATGTGTTCAAAGCAGTGCATCTTTGGCCTAATTCCCAGAGGGTTTTCCAATGGGGTTTTGCCATTATAAAACGCCTCTATGAATTAGGCCCCTTATGCCATGAGTCGGCGAAATACAGGAAGCCGAAGGTTTGATAAACGTATGTGTCATGTCTGCACTATAAGCACGATCAACTCTCGAAATAAGCAAACAACTGCAAGTTATGCAAAACACACGTTTTTCTTCTTGTCGTCTGACGCAATGGGAGTAGCGGAGAGAAATGCTCTTTTGATAGTACAATAAAAGCAATATACTGTAAGGTGGCGCTGAGAAGCCTCTATGAAGTAGCAGAGGGCAGTTTAAAGTCGGTCCTGAATGTCACAGAGAGGATTCATACATTTTTGTATTCCAGAGGGATGGTGTTCTAGGCTCTTCACTTCAACCACCAATAAGAATTATGCATGTTGCCACGTGACTCTAGGGTAAAGAGCGCCGTCTTGCTCTAATGGATGGTTCAGAGAGGGTGTATGGGAATCATTGATGCGCAGCTGGAGTTGGCCAGTCTCAGTGATGTGTTTTCGAAATGGTGGAATGCCCACTTTCCATAGGTCTGGGCAAGCAAGGAAAAACTAATTAAATGCTATCTACCAATAACACTGGTTCTGCAGTTTGCTTCAATTGCCGTCGAATGAATGCTAGGAGTATGGGTTTTTGAATTCATATTTGATTTCTATGATATCAGGAACACTGTAAAACATACAGCTCAAAGCTAATTTAAGGCCTATTTTGGAAGCCCAAACATAAACCCAACATCTAATTTCAAGATAGGTGGGTGGGCATATTTGATCTACATAAAGTATCCATGATGAAGAATAATTTGAGATATGTTACTATGACGGAGTGCCATATATGTGGGTGGAACAGCCTGGTATAGTTTGATTTTGTATTAATAAAATGACACAGGTAATTCTGCTACTGAAATGTAGGGTCTGATTAATCAGGCCCTCCTTTCACAATGCTCAATGCCAAAAGGAAGGTACACTCATGTTATTGTGTTATCATTAGGGTATTGATTGAGTGCAAATCGAGCTTCTTGACACAACAAAGCGCTTTACAAGTCATAGCAGGAAGTACACGGTAAGGGTAGCAGATCACGAGGGACCAATATAAGGGAGCGGGAGCCAACAACTGGGGATCGAGGGGGTGGCCAATTGGCAGCAACAGATCTGCAAACATCGGGGGGGAAAACAGCGGGGAAGCCCAGGGTCAATTTAGGTGGAGAGCTGAGGGTTGTGGACATAGGTGTTTAGGAGAAGACTCTCCTTGAAGAAGCAAGTCTTGAGCTCCAGATATGTAGAAGCAAGGCGGTGAGTGTTGTGTTGACCCGGAGGAGGTTCCGGAGTTGGGGGACGGTAGACAGAGAAAGCCTACCTTCCGGTTCATTCTTTCCTGCAGCAGCGTAGTTTAAGCCTGCACATGTCATAGCTTCTGTTGGCATGTAGGCCTCTGGAGCTTCTCACCGAGGTAGCTTGGGGGACTTGGGGGCATCAGTCTTTGCTGAGACAATTCCTTACAGCATCAGCACTATCCCTGGAGTGGCAGCAGTGCAGGTTCAAAGGTCACATCTGCGTTCCTGTTACCTGCTGGAACAAAATGTTCCAACAGGTAGAGGGGGCTTTTTAATCGCTGGCATCTCTTGCTTCAAAACATAATACTTATGTACCCTATTGAGCCTGGTGGCACATTAAACTGTAAGTATTTGCCATTCCTGATTATGGCTTGGTGGCTACTGGGGTCACACAATTATACAGCCAGAGCATTTGGATATCATATTAGTATCAACTTGGTGAGCAGTGCTTAAGGTGTGACAGAGTTGATGTGTATTGGCAGCCTGGCCTGGGTGTCACTACAAAAGCCCTGTGGGTCAATGCCCATGACGTTTGTCTTTTGATTGCCCATGAAGGAAGCCAATACTGTAATCCCAGGGCCCAGGAACCCTCCCTGGTGCTTCGCAGGCATTCTCTATGTGCCAAAACCACTGTCACACTATGGTGCTGATTACTGGATTCCCTTTGAAGTCAGCAGACATGGGGAGTGGAGTTATGTTGTGATGTGCTTTTAGCTACTCTGTCACAAACATTGTGGTGTTTGTGTGTGTCTCTGTCAGATATAGACAGTTGGAGAAAGGCTGGCGGATTGAGATGGTGTATAGCTGGATGTCCCTTACCTTCTTGTAATATTACTTAACTGCTGGGGCCTCTAGTATACGTGTAACAGAAGAAAACAGATACTTATTTTGTACCTGTGTTGCCTGGCTTACTTGCCTGACTGCTTACCTTAACAAGTTAGAATAGCCCTGTGGAGAGGGAACCCAGGAAAGGGGTTCCACCATCTTGGTGTCTGTTAGGACTCACTCAACTTCATGTTTCGCCCCGCTTCCTGCAAAGCGCTCTGGGTATGATGTCAGATGTCAAAGGACACTTGTTACAGCAGCCTGGATTGGACCTCTGATAACAGGCTTGCTTTTGACTAATCCCCTGTAACATGTTGCAGTTATAAGAGAAGCAAACCCTTCTCTTAGTTGATTCAGCTTTGGACTCACAGAAGAAGAAAATGGATTCTCTGGAACTCATTTGGGAATACCGTCTAATCCAAACTCCTCTCCCATAGAGGTGAAAATATCAGGCTCCAAGGCATAGGGAATCTCTTTTTGCTACTCATTCCAAGGACACAATGGGGATACAATGACTGTGTGGACAAGGACTTGGACAAGGACTACTGCAAATGAGGCAGAGAACCAGCACCTTGACACTGGATGTGGCATAACCCCTGCAAGGGTCCTTTACAAACCTTCCTGGTTGGGAATTGCACAGAAAACAGGCTTTTCCCTGTAGACCCTGGATATGGTCCACCAGCAACCTAAAAGTCAGGAAGAGCTCCAGGCCCTAGTTCCCGCCTTGATCCGCTTGTGAGCTACCTGTACTATGCCTGCCTGTGACAAGCTTCTTCATGCCACGTGCTGCTGCTGCTTGGACCGCACCACCTGCAGGACCCATTTGGCCAGCACATCAACCCAACACTGAATCACTGTCTCAGGAAGCTCTTAGAAGTCTGGCTCAATGCTGCTGTGAACTACAGACAAGACACTAAGGGCCTCATTCCGACCCTGGCGTTAACCAAGGCGCTATTAGCGCCTTGGTTGACGCCGTTATCTTTCCGACACCGCCATGGTGAATGGCGGAATTACCGCCCCATTCCAAGGTTGGCGGGGTCGGTAATTCCCCATTCACCAAGGGCCCTTCCCCATTCCCATTTTTGCCCCATAGGGCTCAATGGGAATGGGGAAGGCGCTAATTACGGCACTGTAAATTACGGTGCCGTAATTAGCTCCTAGGTCCTTTTGCGGGTTGGTTTTTTATTTCCTGCAAAAAGCAGGCGTTAAGTACCAACCCTCAAAGGGAACTCGGAATAGGGCGGTAAGGGTTTAACGGCACCGGCCTCGTTAACGGTGACCGTTAACCCTTACCGCCCTACTCGGGATGACCCCCTAAAGGTATTTGCGAGGCCCTGTCCCTCCAGTCCTCATTAAAGGACCAAAGTGACTTTTAAGCCCTCTCACACATTCATTTACTTAGACATTTACTAATTCAATCAATTGCCTGTACCCCTCTCTCCACCCAGAGTTCGCCTTTCTTCCAAAGTCTGCATTCTCTGTGTTCCCTTTAAAGAGGTGGGTCGGTAGTGTTTTTAATTAGTTGTGTGCATTGATAGTTTGTATTAAAGTTCCTAGTTTTCTAAAATCTTGATTGGATTGAAGATACCTTTATTTTGGTAGCGCCATACAATTGTTGGCCGTGTTGCACTTAAATCAGCTCACACCCCTCCTGTGGAGTATAGCCTGCCCTTGGCCTGCAATACCACAAGAGGCAAAAGAGGTACACCTGCCGAGTTGTGCTCGCCTCTGTGATTGAGATCACCTCTGATTTAGGAGAACTGTGGGCCTGAGCAGGCGGTTCAGCCACTTTTCATCCCTGCACTTCTTCACAGCAGTAGTCATGTTGTCAAAGTTTTGCTCCAATTTGAAAGTCACCATAAGAGCAATGTCAGGGACACTAAGCACAGCCAACACAGGGGAAAGGAGAAAAACAAGCAGAAGTAAAAAACAGACTAATACATCTGTCCAGAACAAAACCTCGATATCACACAAATGCATGATGTGTATCAAAGGAAGAGTCCATGTCCTTAGTCTCAACAGTAACGTCCCGGGAGTAAGGGTACATGTACCGAGAGAAACCTTTGTCATTACTTGCCAAGAAACAATAATCATTTCATGGTGCTTTCAGGAAGTGTTGGTATTTAAAAAATGTATTCAGAGTGAGTAGTTTCGTCCCACGTGCAAAACTACAGCTGTATACTAGGGTCTTTTTAGAAGCCAGGGCACTTCAAAACCTCTCATGCACGTTACAATTCCACGATTGCACTTTCCAGCGCAGAATTCCTGAAGAAGTGTTTCTGGCACAAGAGGAGAACTCTATCATATGTAGCACTCTCGCAAACAGTCTTTAGTTTAATGCACATTGAAAGAATATTGACTTAAAAGAAGGCATGTATTCCTAAGTGTAGTTTTATTCTCACCACTGGCTGCAGGTTAGGAGCTAGGGTACAACCGCCTCAAAGTTAAGCATGCGACTCCCTGGAGACAAACCAAACAATGACGCTTGCCTTTTCAGACAAACGTAAATCCTAATCGAAGGTTTCTTGGCCCTGTTCTAAATTTTCATGCAATTCCTCATTGGACAAATGTGCTGGTATTCTAAGAGTTGAGGCGACCCGCTGCCAAGTTCTTCAGTGTTTGATCTGAACGTGGGATCTTCCCTTCCATTTGAGATAACAAATGGAGTCTGCTGGATAACCTCATGTGGGAGAAAGTAAGGATATCCAAGAACCATATCTTGTCTGGTGCACATGGAAACAATGCGAAAAGTGCAACTTCGCAAAATGTCTATTGTAGGTTGGTAAGAAGGGAAAAAGGAAAATGGATGTTGTTGACCGGATTGGCTTTTCGACACAGATGTCACTGTTAGATTCTAGGTGCACAGCGATGGACATTGTTTGTCACTACGTGCTGGACACTACATGGGGTTGCCCAGATTGAAGATGTCCTCTCCAACCCCTTCATTTAGTTCTTTTTAAGTTATATTTAGAATTTGTCTAATGAGGGCAGCAGACCGTGGAGAGAGGTGAGTTCTCCTGAAACCTTCACTCTGCGCCCTAGTTTGTTTGTTTGTTTATTTTATTTATATAGCGCGCCTGACACAGGGGTATCTGAGCGCTTTGAAATGAGGGTAGTGGTTACAAGATGCAGATAATTCAATTAATGCAGTTTATACAGACGGACTACAAGTAATACCTTCAAGAAAGCAGAGCAAGGCATGGATAATGATATATACAGTTAGAGGATGGCAGTGCAGGTTGCAGGTGTAAGTAGACTGGTGTTAGCTTTTATTCGGTAACCAAGTGATGACGTGTCCTGTGGAAGTGTGTTCCATAATTGGGAGGCTAGGACCAGGACACTAGCTCCGCCAGCTCTTTTTAGGCTATACCTGGGCACCACCAGGCAGGATGTGTTAGTAGATCTTGTAATTCTGGCAGATGATTTTAGAGTAAATTTATCAGTAAGATAACGTGGGGCTTGGTGGTTCAAGGATTTGTAGGTGAGGCAGATGGTTTTTAAGTCAATTTTTTCTTGTATGGAGAGCCATTTGTGCACTTTTCTGGTTGCAGAAATGTGCTCTCTTCTAGGTACATTTAATGCCACTCTGAGTGCATTATTTTGCAGATCCTGCAATTTGTTAATTATGGATTTGTTGTCCCCTAAGTATAGACCATTTCAGTAGTCCAGTTTGGATTGTATAAGTGCTCTGGCCAATATAAGGCAGCTACCGGAAGACAGTAGGGGTCTGCAAGCCCTGATCAGCTTGCCAGTGTAGGCAGTGGCTGAGGCAGTCATGTTTACTTGTTTGGTTAGGTTAGTATTAGCATCGAGGTAGAAGCCAAGGGTTTTGACATTTTTGGCAATAGGTATTTTGTTCCCATCAATGAGGATGCTATTGTAGTTGGGACTAAGTTTCAGCAGGTTGTTAGATGCGCCGACTAGGAGTAGCTCAGTCTTATCATCATTCAGGCAGAGGCCATGTGTGGCCAGCCATGCCTGAATGATGGTGTAGACTTAATTAATCCGGCACACATCAGAGTCGTAGGTGCCTGATAAGGTTAGGAGTATCTGGGTGTCATCTCCATAGTTTATGTAGGTGACACCCAGACGGTCCAGTTTGTCAAATAAAAGCTTTGTAAAGATATTGTACAAAGTGTGCGATACACAGGAGCCTTGTGGGCAAATTGGGTAGTTAGTAAATGCTGTGCTACCCTTGGTACCCATTGAGGACTTCTGTCGCTTGGTTTTCCGCACTGGTACATCTCCAATATGTTGTCTGTTAAGATGAGGACTGCCTACTCCAGAGTAACTGGTAGGAACAAGAATCAACCAGGTAGTGCGACTACCCTAATTCGTATGAAAGGTTGCTTCCTATGGTGTGCACAACTGTATCTTTAAATACGAAAATGTCATGTTGTACTGCGAACGAAAGAGAGGTTACGCTGTAGCTCTATGGTTAAAAATGTGTTAACTCAATTTAGGCATTTTTTTTATTGTTTTGGACCTTGTATCCTGTTCTTCTTTTCCAAAGACCTCGGGTTGCTCTTGTCCTACCTCACCATGAGATGCTCCATATGTAAAGAATAATATGTCTTCTCGTGTATGATTCCCTTTTGGGCGCTAACAGTGAAACAGTGGCCAATGCTTCCACAAGGAACTCTAGGCCTCATTACAAATTCGGTGGTGTGGTAAATAAGTGGCAGTAATTCTATTACTGCCACTTTTTGGACAGCAACGGAATTACTGTCAATTTTACCAGACCACCGAATTCCGGTTTGCGTCCATGAAGTGAAAGACTTACCTACAGCAAGATAAATCCTCAATGTTAAGGCGAAAGATTCAGCAGTATTACTGTCACCATACCACCACTCGTTACACAGCAATAATTCTTCTGGGCCGAGTAGCAATCACAGCAAATGACTTTGGCAGTAATACTGCTGAAATACCACCAAACTTGTAATTAGGCCCTATGCGTTTACCCAGCCAGCACCAGCCAGCACCAGCCAGCTACATGTGTGATTACTTCTGACAGCCCAGTGACGCATTCCACTCAATCGTTGGCTTTGATTTTTATGTGATTGTGTTTGCTAGGGATAAATCACGTAGCAAAGTGTTGCTCCTTGAACTAACCCAAAGACACATTTTCCACCTTTAGAATGGCTAGAAAAGCACAGTGTGCCTAGTTCTTTGGACTTGGAAGCCCTGATCATTAAGCACCTAACATGTTCTGGAGACTTACCCCACATAAGTAAGAAACAGCCCCCAGCACACCCGAACAGCAATGCTTAAAATATCCATTTGGAAAACTAACTCTTGGGAGGAGGAGAGGATCCACTAGATGACAGGGGTCAGTTTTGGGCAATGCCATTCCAACTGGGCTCATATTAATTGAGGGCCAATTACTCTGTTACTCAAAATCAGACTCATTATGACCCTGGCGGTAGCCGTGCCGGTAAATCGGCACAGCTGCTGCCAGAGTCATTTGTTTCCGGCACCCGGCAATGGGGACTTACCGGGGCATTACAGCCTTGGCAGTCCCGGTAATTCCCCATTGCCGGGCGCTGGAAAAAATTACTCCCCATTCCCATTCTAGTCCCATTGAACTCAATGGGAATGGGCAGGACGGATGCACCAGCACTGTGTGCAACAGTGCCGGTGCATTCGTTAAGGTCTGCAAGCGTGTGCCGTTCCGCCCACCAGGCCAGACATGGCAGGCGGAAAGGCACCCACTCGCAGAACTAGGAGTATGCCGGTCTGGTAAAAACGGTGCTGGTAGCTTACTGGCACCGTTGTTACCGGACCGGCATACTTGTAATGAGGCTCTCAGATTCCACTTTTCAACATGTTGGTTTAAACATCAATGGTGACCTTTTGACTTTGTGCTACATTTCTTGGGTATTTGTTTCAATTGTTCTTTGTTGTAACAATTTAATTGAATGTTGAGATAATAAACATCAAATTAGTGACACTATAGTAGTAAAAGATTTGATTTGATTTAATCATTTAATCATTTAAATTTCTCTGATAAAAACAAATGGGCAAGCAAAGTAAATTGACTGTAGGCGCAACCGTACGAGAATGAGCATGGAGTCAAGGCTTAATTGAAAAGATGAGTTTTAATTTCCCTCATAAACAGGACTAACTAAAAAGAAGACAAATCTGAAGTGGAACCGTGGCCAGATCCATGGGCACTCGACAGAGAAACTCCTCTCTCCCCTGGATTCGTATTTGGGCAGACATTGAGGAAAATACAGTCCTGCTCGAAACAGAGTGGGATCTTACTAGCCAGGTATGTGTGAGCAAGGCCATGAAGACAGTAGTAGAGCAGGCAACAGACCATAAACTCAGTCTACCTGTGAATGGGCAGCCAGTGCAGCTCCCTCCAGAGGGGAGAAATAAGAGTCAGAGTTTTTCAAAATGAAAATAAGCCACCAGGAAGAGCCACATTGGCATAATCCAACCTGGGGTTGAACATAAAACCTACTACAATGCGACCGACTTCTCTGGGAACTAATTTTAAAACCGGTTTCAATTGGTGAAAAGTAAAGAAAGGACATTTCAAAACCATACTTACCAAATTAAGCTTGATCTCCCTATCACACACCCACACTTTACGAGGTCAAGACTGGACACTAAATTTATCAAATCCTCTGGTAAATCCCTGAGAACTACCTTCTCTAAACATTTCTAATGTGATGAAAGTCATGTATCACGGCAGAAATTGTTAAAGATTGGAAATTCTAAACCAGGATTTTTAAACATGAGCATCAGACACAGACCCTTTACCTTCATTAGGCACACACCCAGATCGCAGCGTCGACTATCTCTAGTGCTGTGTTGATCAAAGTAACACTAGGGGAGAGCGCAACCAGTAGAGGTTGTATAGCTTAAGAATGGACATGTGGGAAAAGAAATAGATGAAGATAACCCAGTAATGGAACAATGGTCAAACAAGTAGATGAATCCTGTCAGGCCTCATTATCAGTGTCTACTTGAATAAGTTTAATCCTGTTAGAAAAGATGATGTTGAAAGCCTTACAAACCTCAAGTGAAGGAATGAAGGCGTTGTTAATACATGCGAGAGCCACTAAATCCTAAATCACCTGGAACAGTTGCTTTGGAATATTTTTGGCATTATTTATTTTTTCATGGAGAAATCATTTCTTTTCATAAAAATTGCATATGTATAAGTAGTGAGGGCCTGACTTTAGTTGGGACAACTCGGTCAGATCCCCAAGATTTCTTTCATTTGGCTTTGATGCACCGACCCGTCATCTTCAAGGCCAAGATCTCTTGATTAAACCAGGGATGATTTTGCATTCAGAGTCAATTCAGGAGTCTTCAAAGGGTCAGCACATGAGTGGCCTCGTCAGAGCTGTGTGTCAAGCATTAGAAATCATACAGAGTGTCCATGGGGAAAGCTAAGTTATGAAAAACATTCTTAAGCATGGGGGAGAGACTTCTTTTTCCTCCAAGCCCTCCTTGCCGGACCCAAATAAAGACAGGTCTGAGTTGGATTATAGGGTATGGAAAGAACTGGAGGGCATGATATGACCACGGTACAAGGGAGTATCAGTACTATGAAGAAGATCATGAGCGGGGATAATGCCAAGCGATGCTGCACTCAGGACCTTCATTTTCAGTTAGAGAATCAGAGTAAGATCCCAAGAATCAGCAGATGGGAAACATTTAGAACCCAAGAAGAAATATGCTCCAAAAAACGATCAAGAAATGAAGCGTCTGGACCATGAGGACGATGACAGAGAAGAACCTTAACGGCAAAGTAGTCATTTAAATTGAGATTTAGTACCAATAGTTCTGCTTAAGGTTGGGGCGGCGAGTAGGGCTACACACCAAACGCATATTTCTTTAAAATATCAGCACCAAGCCTCTCCCTTTTCATTTCTCTGTTGACCTATTGCAAAATATAATTTCTGGGAACCAGGGTGACAAGCACATTATAAACTGATGCCAGAACAAGTGCAAGCAGCAAAGTGAAAAGAAACAATTTGTGCCAAAGCATCCAACCATAGATGTATGAGTCTTTAACAAAATGCATAATGTCAAGTGAACCATCTAATACTAAGCAGTTGTTAAAAGGGGGAGTAGGGGACTCACAGCCAGAGAGAGGAGAACGGCGCACAGAGGCCACAGAAACTAATATGGAAGAAAGGAGAAAAAGAAACTAGCTCCGTCTGGATGATGAGGGAAAAGGTGTGAGCCCTAACGCATCTGTGCTACCCTGCCCAGCTACACAATTCAATCCGAAAACAGAAACAGAAAGAAAGAAACATCAACAAAAAACCAAACAGCACCCAATCGAAACAAATGAAAATCCTCCCTTACATTTTTAAGATCTTTGTCGACAGAGGGAGAGGTCATTGACCTAAATACACGGGTCCCCCAGAGTTGAAACAAAGTACCTCTGGTTGCCCGATTGGTGTGGGGCATCCACCTGCATCAGACTACTTGGTGGAAAAAAGAAACCAGAGCAAAACTACCACCATCCAACGAGCAACAAGTGATGGAACTTCTGCCCATTACATTCAACTAACTGGCAGTTGTTCCAATACAGATAGGGTGGAAGAAAATGCAATGACAAAGTCCCTAACTGATCTGGTAACCATGTCTGGAAATTCCTCGCAAGACTTGACTACGAAAAGTCCAGGGGCTCATTTGTCTCCAAATCTATACTGCCCCGAACCATCTGACCTATACCGCCACACTACAAAATCCATTGGTTGGAAAACATCACCCATATAAATGTCGATTTGGTCATGAACATAAGTAAATTGTTAGACATCTTCCTGGCAATTCCAGCTTTGCGGGCCCTCCACACAGGAGATATTGACTATGTGTAATTGCCTGATCTGGGTCGTAACAATCTGGTTTGTCATTTTTGTTCGAACATAGTTGCCCGGTTAGTTCTGGGTGAGAAGCCAACACTAAGAACTTTAGGGTTTGATCTATACGAGCTTAAAACCCCTGCATAAATGTCAAGATTTCTAGCACCTCCTACACCACAACGGAGAGCAGAGATATCTGCTCGGTCTCTACTTTATAAAAATGGGGTTTCTGGGAAAGCCTCTAATACAATCAATGAAAATCTGGTTACGCTTTAAGACAACAGCAAGTACAAGACTGGTCTTGGCTGGAGGCAGCTATACAAATGTTCGCCAATTCAAGATCTGGTCCAAAGCCTCTTTAACCATGCAAACCTTTCCATAACATCTTGGAACACACCATTCCGTCCTGGAGGGGTTCAAAACATTTACTAAACCAGCAAAAATAAGCAAGATGGGGTGTCCATCTGGTGGACTGGATATTGCCATTGACTTAAACATCAAAGCAAAGCATTGTGAAATTGACACCCGCCATGTAGGTCTCCTAGCTATGAGCTGCTCACTGAAACAGTGGACATGGTAATCCTCCTTATAAATCTATATTGGAAGCCCAATAAGGCGACATGTGCAACCCACTTGCCATAAAGAGCTAAGAGCTTAGTGACCATTTAAATGTATATCTTAATTTACATCTCCCAATTAAGCTGGACACCTTTTACCCAAACATGGCTATGATCTCTCCAGATAGGGGTGGACTCACAGTTAAGTGGAAGGTAAGAACATGTTGTGCCCTATATAATAGCAATGAGAAAAGTAGCTAACAAAGCATGCTTACCAGGCAATGTCACAACTGATTTTATTTCGGTAACACAATTCAACACTACCGTCTTGCAATGCTTGAAGGAATTAACTAAAAAGGGCAAGATATCGGGACTCAAAAAACCTTTACACACCTATGACTCAAGGGTTGTAGATGCAAAAAGGTGTAAGAGGAAACGATTGAGACATCTGACAGATGAACAACTCTCTCCTGAGGTTTATAGGCATAGAAAGAAGCTTATCCTTCAGGGGTACACGAACCACATTAACACATTAAAAATACAACTGCACAACAACGACAACCAAAAAATCTTTGCAAAACAAAAAAATAGCAACACTGCAGAATTCTGGGCTCTTACGGATAACAAAGTGAGCATACTCATGTCAAACTTGGCATGTCCTGTTTCAGAACAGTCTTGGACAGACTTTTATTTGGACACGTTTGCAAAACCCTTCAGCGACATTCAAGCAGAGGATAGGATGGGTGGGCCTGTGGTACCTGGCGACTGTCCATGAACTGAAGAGGACCTTTTGTGGGCCATCTCCGAGGCAAAGGCATCCAGGGCGCCAGGCCCAGGCGACCTAGCACCTCTTGTGATTAAGATCGGCTTGCAAGCATGGGTAGGCCATTTGGAGATGCTCTTCAAGTCTATTTTTGTCACTCTTTGGCTCCCTCCAACGTGGCTTGAGGCCGTCATAATCCCCTTACATAAAAAGGTGACATTCATTACCCCTGCAACTATGGGTCCATAGCTCTTTTGGATGCAAGAAGTCAAATGTTTCCATTCCTTCTATTGGGGGACTTAAATACTTGTCTTACACACCTAGGTATCATCACACATTACCAAGTGGGCTTTCGGCCCTGCATGGGAACAGCATTAAACGCTGCCATTATGGCCCATCTTCAGGTAGCTGTAAACACGAGCTCTATTGGTACTACATACATGGCCTCAATTGACATGAGTAGTGCCTTTGACAGAGTTAATAGAAAAACTCTGTGGAACAAACTGTTGACTTGATGTGCGCCACTGAAATTGGTAGAGCTGCTGGTGGCTATGCATAGCAGCACTTCCATCAAAGGGAGGGTATGGTGTCAGACCTTTGTGGGCCTGAGACAGGGTTGTGTCCTGGCTCCTGCCCTCTTCAACGCATTTATCTGTGACATTGACACACTTTGGTCACAGGGTACCACTCATTCGATTAAGTTGGGTCACCTTAAGCTCAGCTGGTTAGCTTTAACTGACAATCTGGCTTTTTTTTACAAGGCGACCATTGGATTAGAGAGAAAGCTTGTCCTGTTTTTCAGCTACAGAAAATGTTCTCCTGGTCAACGGCAATCAATCCAAAACCGTTATCAATAAAAACCAAACCAAAAACGATGTACTATGTACTGGAAGGTGGATGACCAAAGGCTGGAAAGAGTCTCATCCATCAGATACATGGGCTGCAATCTCACCAACAGTTGCCCTTTATCTGAGTCGAAGGCCTCTTTGAGAGCCAAGTCCTGGCCCCTAATATCTCAACTAAAAAAAATGTACAACCGGTTGTGTAAATTCTCGCTCCTTCCGTTACTTCGGTTCTACCTGGCCAAAGTTGAACCAATCATTTCATTTGGTCTGGACATGACGATGGCGGGCTTGGGCCCCTACTTAAACACCTTACAGGGAGTCATCTGGAAGGAAACCCTTGGACTGTCTAAGTTGATCCCAACCGTTGTCGTAAGACACAAATTAGGGTTGGTCTTCTTACACTATAGGGTTTTCAGGAGACAGCTATCCTGTTACGCCAAAATAATATGAGCTCCGGCTTATTCCTTGTATATTGATCTGGGGGAATGTTCAGTAGCAACATTTGTAGACTCTCCTAAAATCCTTAAAGGTAATATGACAAAGCTGCTGAATGATAGTAATTCGTCTGAGGAGGAACTTACTTTCAGACCGGCCAAGACAAAGCTGAAACTGTTCACCATGGACTGGTCCAATGCTATAGAACACCTAAATTCCTTTAGTACTCCTACGGAATATGCCATATTTGTGAGGAAAAGAGAAAATATACCTAAATACATTCATCTTTTTCCTTGCAACTTACGTTTTTGTTCAAGTCAACTACTCACTCTAGAACACATAGACAGTTGGAATTCTGACGTGGTTCGATCTTTGGACTGTAGATTATGCGGATGCACGACCACTCTAGAAACACTGAAACATTTAGTTCTTTCTTGACTAAAGCTCACCAACATCAGGATTCATTGCTTTAAAACTGTTGTCCAGGAGGATCCAACTGGCTGGGGGAAATGTTCTGGGCTCGACTAATGTGGGGTGACAGCGTTTCACTGGTCTTATCATTGTACAGATTCCTTTCTGAAGTTCTTAGGATTCTTGATGAAGGGCTCTAATTTATGTTGTACTAATGGCTACATGCCAAAGAAATCAGCCTTGGTTTGAATGTGGTTCCTATTGTTTTCTTTCTTTTTTCTCTGATACTCACACTTTTTCCCTAGTTTTCTCTTTGCACTTTTGTTGATTTTACTTCGTAGTGTATTACACTTATTTTGTTAGCATTTTACGTATGTATGTTATGTGTTTAAGTTATGGATTTTATGAAAAATGTGTTATATTTGTTGATAAAAATGTTTGTGAACGGTTAAAAAAATTAAAAAATATACCATTCACATTTAGATATACAAATCATTGAAGTTTGGCCAAATTGTTCTGCACTTATACTCATGTACATTTCTGTCATACATTATCTTCCCAAATGTAGGGTGTCTCTTGAAAACCTGATCCAGTTATTTACACTCAGCTTTATCCTCAAATGATTGAGGCCGAAACAGAGGGGTGAAACAGAGAAATCATGGAGCAAAGTGAGTCAGGGCGTCTCAGGGACATGAATGGCTGGGACTAGGTCCATTGGGCTGACTGCCTTGTCCCTAAACTGCTAGTTTTTAATGCAGTCCCACAACATGTGGGTACCCACGCCATGAGTACATCCCCAACAATGATTATTATCCTGAGGTTATAGTTTGAACGTTTTCAAGTGTCGGCAGAAAAGCCTGTTTGTAGTCTTCTCCAGAGTCAGCATGCGGTTCAGATCTAACTTATTACCAAGGACGCACCCCAAAGATTGTCCCACCTTTCTCTGGTAATAGTCACTCCCAGCCTTGTCCCTCATTTGTCTCTTAGATGACCCTCTTCCTCTGAGGATAGAGATATCTGTAGTATGGCCCTCAATAGAATCAGCACTGGTGAAAGCGTGACCTTCAGCAGGATACCCGCCCCGGTTCCACCAGAGTGTTCCCAGTTTTCAAGGTCATGATTCTCTCCAAGGCACTTTTCAAAACCATTCATCTTTCTTTCCACCCGCTTCAGGCGTCCATAAGCTGTCTGGAGAGTACTACTTCCATTCCTCCATTCCTCCATACATCACCAACTTTCGGATTATTCTCTGATGTCGTCCATGGTGTCCACGAGTTCCTTCTATTGTTCATTTCTGTAGCAAAGGCTCACTTTCCTGTGCTGATAACAATTCTACCCATGTCTTTAAACCACGGAATGAAGAGACGTGCCATATATATCAGCGTAGGGGGTATCCTTATCTTTGCCACCTTCCCTTGCATCGATATGTGGTTTCATCCCGAAAATTATCCAAGTTGACTCTTTGGTCGTAGCAATTTCACCTTTAGCAAACATTTGTTGCGTTTTGTATTCTTTCTTATAATGTGGGGCCACGATACCTCTTCCTCCTGCCCTACATTATGTCACTTATTAAGTCTGCTAAGACATCCGGATTTTCCACAAACATCACCCTGTCTTCGGCACGTCACCTTACGCTGCACACCCATGTTGGAAACCCCACTTGTTCTGCCTCTCACCTATCTTCCCTACCAGTGGTTCATTGGCCTGGTTGGATAGAAAAGGGTGACGGGGATCACTGCACCCTCATTGATCACCCTGTGTGGTTGGATAGAAAAGGGTGAAGGGGGAATCACTGCACCCTCATTAATCACCCTGTGTGGTTGGCTAGAAAAGGGTGAAGGGGGAATCACTGCACCCTCATTGATCACCCTGTGTGGTTGGCTAGAAAAGGGTGAAGGGGGAATCACTGCACCCTCATTGATCACCCTGTGTGGTTGGATAGAAAAGGGGATCACTGGCCCCTCATTGATCACCCTGTGTGGTTGGCTAGAAAAGGGTGAAGGGGGAATCACTGCACCCTCATTGATCACCCTGTGTGGTTGGATAGAAAATGGGATCACTGGACCCTCATTGATCACCCTGTGTGGTTGGATAGAAAAGGGTGAAGGGGGATCACTGGACCCTCATTGATCACCCTGTGTGGTTGGATAGAAAAGAGTGAAAGGGGATCACTGCACACTCATTGATCACCCTGTGTGGTTGGATAGAAAAGGGTGAAGGGGGATCACTGCACCCTCTGTTGCTAGAACTGTTCAAAACTGCACATTCTCATCACATTTGGCTGCAAACCTTCCAAAATATTTTACACATGGACGTAACGCGCGTCATAATGCTACAGATGGTGCAACATACATCCTGGACCTGAACATCAAACACCTCTGATGTGACTTTTGTAAGGACCGAAATAAGGGTTGGAAAATCATACATACCTCGGTTTTTTGGGCAACATCATTCATTGTTGCTGGTGTTTATCTGGCCACCTTTCTGTAATGATGTGCTTACAGTGGCTCCTAAAAGAAATGAAATATATATTGTCATACTATGTATAAACAAAACGCAATAGAATGATGGGAAAAGGTATGCGGAATAGGATATACGACGAACGTGAGCATCATAATAACAAACTCCCTTTTGCTCATACAATGTTCTTGTATACTTGGATACGTTTATATTTCAGTAAACAAATATGTGCATACTTGTCACATGTACCTCCTTAGTTGATACCATGCTTTTAACTCTCGAAATGAAATCCTTTTCAAATAATCAGTATTTTCAGTTTTATTATTTCAAATAACAGTGCTGGCATGGTTCCATGTGATAATGTCGCCGGCAAAAAATTTCACCATGCAAAGAATTAGACGAAAAATGGCAGTTTTTTGCAGAGACATTATTACATGTTCAAGGCGAGCGGGGGCTAGCCCCGCAACCCCCGCCCCTATATATATGGTCACCTATATAATGTCGCCACAAACTTTTCCCGGCAACATTATGTACGGCGACCATATACATAGGGGCATTATTACCTGATACCGCTGGCATTTCCCATCATGGCTGACCTATCTCTCATATGGCTCTACAGAAAACTTTCAGAATAAAAACAGTCGGGTATTCTTTTCACTTCATTCAGTGATCAGTGATGGGCCAGTGGGTCATTTCACCTGGATGTTTGCAATGCTGAGTGGGGGAGCCGAGCCCTCATACGACAGGAGGAAGAGCTTTGCAGAAGTCATGGACGCCCTTCTAGTTACACAGGCGTGAACAATTAGAAATAATAGTACAATGTGTTTATAAAATTGAACATTATTATAGAGAACCCTACTGATGAGTTGACGGAGGGCTTTGCAGATAATGAAAAAGAAGACAGGTCATCTACAATTTCTTATAGGAAAAGTGGAGAACCAACCTAGCCGGTAGACAAGGTGGGAGAAAGTAATTACTCAGGTGTGGAAGGAAGGAGAGGGCATGGTTTGAAGAGACACCTAAATTAGATAAGGACTAGAGCGAGCCGCATGCCTGAGGGAAGGGAGTTTCAAACTCTGGGGTCATTTGCTCGCAAGGAGTGCAGGTTTTTAGTAGCATGGAATGTCCAGATGCTCAGAAGTAGCCAGATTTTCTTTGTGGATGGGGCGAGACCATCGGAGAAAGAGAATTGCGCCATAATGTTTTTGCTTTTGCATATTAATACTCAGAATCCAGAACTAATATACTCAGGAGAGCACACTGAAACATGCAGATGCTGATTCTCTTGAGGAGGAGAAACTGGCGCAAAGATTCTGACCTCTTCCGCCTCCACGGCTGGGGCCGGCCTTAAGGGTGGGATGCCGGGGGCGACCGCCCAGGGCGCCCTGCCATTAGCCCAGCACCACGCCAGCTCGTGGGAGTCTTTGAAGGTCTCCTGCGTTCTGGTGTGGTGGGAGAATGCGCGGCAGGCGTCCTATTGAAATTAAAGGCGCACCACTCAGTGAGTGGAGCGCATTTAATAAGCCACGGCCGCCCCTGTCCACAATGCTGGCTCTTTGAGGCAGATCCTCTTGACCAGGGGTGTTGCTAGGGCTGGAAAAGACCCGGGGCTATGTTAATGTCGGAACTGTCGGGACTGGGGGCTAGCTGGCCTTTTGGTTGTAGCTCCTGAGATTCTATCCGAGGCTACAACCAAAAGACCAGGGGCTATAGCCCCTTTACCCCCCACCCCTAGCAACGCCTCTGCTCTTGACGATGCACACATCAGGGTTGTAGATCAGCGATTGTGCACGGGCCTGTAGAACTCACCAGAAAGAAAATCAGTTGGGACTCCTTTCCGGGGGTGTTCACATGCCCATGCACAACTCTCTGTTTCTTTTTGCAAAGCTGCCTGGTAAAAAGAGAAGAAAGGCAAGTGCCTTACATTTCCGTGCCCCGTACAATCCTGTGCCCCTTCACATCACCAAAAATCCTCTCCCAAAGAACTATTTCCGATGCCAAACATGGACACAGAAATGATTTTCTGGGGTGCTGAACCAGGTCCGTGTGTCAAAGGATCTCTCCGGAACGAATCCGCAATCATGACGCTTGAAGCAGAACCGTCATGACTGCCCAGCCTGCAAGGTTCCGTCAGCATTGACTCGGCAGGCACGCGAGGCCGCGCTAGGGTAGGCCTGCGGCACATGGAGAAATCCGTCGATGCAAGAAGAAAATGCAGAAAGCCTTCTTCCTTCTTTTTTCCTATCTGTTGACAAGAGATTGAAGGTGCTGCAAGCAGTATCATGATCCCTTTAATACTCATGTTTGTAGGTGTGTTAGTTCCACAAATATGCAATGTTAATCGGTTCCTTCCTCAGTCTCATTTCCCAATGCTACTGCAGCGTGCAGTCAAATCCCGCCAAACTTCTTCCAGTGTTTCTCCACTCTATCTCGCATGTTTTCACCGACCTGATTACAAACAAATGGATCTCAGAGTCCTCGCTCAGTCTGAAGTGTCCCCTCCCTCCAGGTCACTCGGGCTGTGCGCTCAGGCCACCCATGGTCACCAAAAAGGATAGGCTGGCATACAGGTAAACCTGGAGATTTCCCAGTGGGCCTCAGCAACATCAGCCTCTTCTAGGTGGGTACTCTAGTTTTCCGCTTCTCTTACTCTCCCTTCCAACTTCCCTTCTTCCCTCCCACGCACCCTCCCTCCCTCCCTCCCTCCCCTTCCTTCCTTCCTTCCTTCCTTCCTTCCTTCCTTCCTTCCTTCCTTCCTTCCTTCCTTCCTTCCTTCCTTCCTTCCTTCCTTCCTTCCTTCCTTCCTTCCTTCCTTCCTTCCTTCCTTCCTTCCTTCCTTCCTTCCTTCCTTCCTTCCTTCCTTCCTTCCTTCCTTCCTTCCTTCCTTCCTTCCTCAGCCCCACATTTCTTTGGAGTAAAGAATTTGCTATTAAACTTCCAGTATGTTCTTACTCTTTCACAGCAAATGCTATAGGCCAGTTTCTGTTATGTTTAACTACTTTTTAATCCCTATGAAACGGTGAATCTGTATTAAAATGCACTATTTGGACCCATGTCCTCCAAATTGTCCTCTGGGAGACCCACCAAGCTCCACTTAGAAGGGCCGGGCTTGACTACCCTTGCTCTGTGCTGAAAATGCATGAGAAAGGCACTGATTACAATTTACTTGCAAGGTGCTTGTCTTTGTTCCTAAATTATGATTCAGCAATTTTTCTGGGGCATTTGAAATGACTGCATAGATGTCGTTCTCGTTCAGCTCTTAACGGGGGATACCCAAGTATTAGATACTTTGTTGACTCCAGGGGAGGATTACAGAACCGGCAGAGAAGGTCCAGCTGAAGAATCTCCATCCTGCCTCCTTCTCCTGTACCACACCAGACTATAAGTGGTCCAAGTGAAATAGAAGAAAAATCTGTCTTTTTGCTCCTTTGGGGTGTTTCCTCAGATGACGTGGTGAGATCTGACGGCGCTGCCCGTCGCCCTCTATAATCAGGTAACCGCTGTTACACCATGCAGTGTGGTCAATTGCCTGGGTGACAGACGCAATTGACCACACTGCATGGTGTAACAGCGGTTACCTGATTATAGAGGACGACGGGTGGCGCCGTGAGCTCCATGGTTACAGGGTAATTGAGTCTCGCACGGGCACGCGCAGCTGCAGCCCGGTTCACGAGCAGTTCATAACAGAGCAGTGTTTAGGGACACTGAACTAACGAGTGTATATCCATGAGGCGTTCACGTCTGTACAAGAAAGCTAAGCCCTGAAGATGGTGCTAGTCACCGAAATTCATTGGCAAAAGCTGTGACTACATGTAGAGGATTTGTGAATATGCCTAATAAATTGTGTGACTAAAACACAATTACAAAAGTAAAGATTTGAAAAAGAAGTGTCTAAAAACGTATTTTTGAGTTGGTCAAGGACTATACGCATTCAAAATAATAAACCTATTTTTGGCAAAATCTGAAGGAATTAATTTAGCTTCCTGAAAGGAAGCAAGTAGCGAGCTCCGGATGCTACGGGGTGGTTTCCACTCTGTTTTTCTAGTCAGTACCATGAAAACAGAAAAGCGCTGATCTAAGTAGGGGGGAACACATTTAATCAAAGAGGTTTCAAATTCGGGGTGCTGTGAAGCAGCCTCGCAAGCAGGCAGCTTTCTAAAGAGAACCGCATAACAGCAATGGAAACTGTTTTTTGAGGTACACCCCGACACCAAATTAGCTCTGAATCCTGCCCTTAGTGGTGCCTGTGGTCTCTGGGAACAGCCGTGGGAGTGCTAATACTATAGTGTGAGCATTACGATCCTTACATCGAATCTTTGTGCTGTGCCTTGAAGTCAGTGTGTGCTCCTGTGACTTACCAGAGCAGTATCCCTCCTCACAGGCAGACCATCTGGGAGTGCACGAGGGAGTCCCTGGGTATCGACGGGGGCCACTGCATCCCTCTGCTACAATTGTGGGGTGATTTGTTTGCACGGGTCCTAGCTCTCTCGCTTGTCTCGCGGACGATTCCCCTCGTTGGTACCGCCGTGAGCTATTAACACTGACACCCGGCAAAACCCTATCACGTATTGTCTCTGCCTTCTCCTCACTTGACTGAGGGCACCAGGTTTCTGTGTGATTGTGCTTGCTGGGCCATATTATGATAATTATAATGATAATGATGTGTTATTTATCTAGATCCTTTATCCAAAGTGCTTTACCGAGCACATATTTACATACAATATCACCCAACCGAAATTGGTACTCATTTATCGACCTCGGAAGGATGAAAGGCCGAGTTGGCCTTGCCGGGTTTCAAACCTGCGACCTGAAGAACACGCTCAGATCACGCTCAGATCGCCGCACACTGCACCTACGGCTTCATTCAGAGCTTTCTTCTACTTCCTCACCACTGATTCCACGGGTTGTGGAGCATGCCATTTTTACAAATATGCTGCAGCAATGGCCCTCTCCCGACGCTCAGATTACATATCACCTATTCTCTTGAGAGCAACATCAGCTCCTTACAGCACTATCCCTGGTGATCTTCACAACGGTGTAGCCTGCAAGATGACGAAAGGTGCAGGCAAGAAACAAGTCAGCATAGACCGGAATGCTCAAGCCATATCCAAAGACAGGGGTGTGCCATCGCGAAAAGGCTCTGGACAGTCTGATCAACCGAATGCTATCCCTGTGAAACCATCTGATATGCAACAAGTTCTCACTTCCATGCAGAAGGGTTATGATTCTACAAAAAGCAAATTGGATGATATAACGATTAACATCACCTCCATACCTGCCCAGATGGGTCAGGAAATACGAAGGATTAACAAAGCGGAAAGCAAAATTGGCTCTGCCAAAGACACTATCCAAAACATGCCAAGCACCATCACCACACTAGCCATTGGCATGACGGAAGTCAAAGCAAAATGTGATGTCCTTGAATCACGCTCACGCAGAAACAATGGCCACGTTATTGGTGTACCTGGGGATTCGGTGCGCTGCAATATTGGACAGGCAGTGGAGAATCTTCTCAAGGAAATCCTAGGGAATCCAATCCTATCACTGCATTTAACGGTGGAGAGGGCACACCAGGCCCTTGTCCCTAAACCCAAGCCAAGAAACTACCCCTGCCCGACAATTGCACGCCCTCTGAACTAAAGAGATAGAGAGTAACTCTTGAAATATGCAAAAGAGCAAGAGGAACTGAGAGATGAATCTGCCATCATGCATCGTTATCTGGATCACTGTACTGCTGTTCAACGGGAGCGGCGTTCAATTCTGCGAGTCAAACACTCCTCAGCGAGAGGGAGATGTAATCATTTGTTATTTATATATCACTTTTATCCAAAGAGCTTTACATAGGACATATTTACATACATTATTATTATAATTATGATATCCTATGCAATGTTGTTTCCAGCACAACTCAGATTCCAGTTTAAGATTTAAACATACTTTTCCGCAGGGGTCGAGCAGCGATTTTGTTTATTGAAACCACGATCTCTATCCCCGAAGCTTCAACCCCCTGAATCGGGTCGTGAGTATGTAGGCAACCCTGCCAAGTCCTACCTTTTATGTTTCGTAACGTGAATATAGTCATGGTGTACCTTTACTTGTTATCCTCTTGTTTCCCATATGCTAACTGGTATAAGTGTTAAGTGAATATGTTAGCAGCTAGCCACTATCCGAGGGCATCTGAATGTTTTGTGGGGTTTTTTTTGTTCTTTGGGGGGGGGTATTACACGGCCACAGTTCCAGACGCAGTGGGGGTGGGTGCGGGAGATGGGTATATTTTGGGGAGTCAAATCAAAAACTGCAAAGGCTGCAAAAATATGCTGTTCAGATTGTCCACATTTGTTGGGATTGTCAACACTCCCCTCATTCTGTCCTTTGTCTCCATCACATAGAAGCATAAATGGGACTACATGTCTTAGCTGGAAAGGCTACGAAACCCGATCACAACCTGCCAATGACTCGTATATGTACATAGATGGGGGGCCCAAATACATGCATTGGAATATGAAGCCAGAGCCAGTGCCAGAAACTGGGGAGATCACTGCTAGTGCACAGCCTTCTCATCACGCTCCACAGGAGGCTGGCCCTCATACTCTCAACGCAACATTTTATAGAGCTGGGCACAGAAACTGGTGCACAGGGTTACTATGTATTAGTACGTGGCCAACTAAACCAGGTGGAGGTCCTAATGATCAATGCCTATAGACCTAACATTGATGATCCTGATTTCTAAGGGGGGGTTTTCCATGTATGCATGGGTTACCCTATGGCTGCACGGATTTGGGGTGTGGACATAAATACAGTATTAGATAAAGCGCTGCACCACGCAGACAGATCGAGCAGAGAACCGTCTAAGGCAGCCCGTGCCATTTTTCTTGGTCTGAAGGACTGCAAACTATTAGCCACACGGTGGCAGCAGGGAATATTCCTTTTACTCATCTGTCCACGACATGCACTCCAGAATTGATGTATGGCTAATTTCATCACAATTACTGCATAACGTTTCAGTATGTGAAATACTCCACAGGGCCCTCTGACACTCATGCTGAATCTATCTCCCGCGGCAGGCCAAAGACCCCCATGGCGGTTCAAGCCTGCTGCATTACTAGCCCCTGCCTTTTCTCTCAACATGCATGATCCGATTACAATGTTGTTTACACTAGTGTGGGGTCTGCCTCGCCTATTGCCTCCCTATGGAAGGCATTCAAAGCGTATGTACGTGGCATCGCCATTTCAACAGGATTTGGCATCCTGAAAAAGAATAGAAGAGATATTCAAACCGACGACAATAAACTTAAAGAACTAAAGCTCTGATAGGAACCAAACCCCTCCCCTCAGTTGCAACTGGAGATAAAAGCAACATTGGACACATTTCGAAAAACGGCACAGATAGAATTGAAACTCTTTGATAAGGCTGTGATGACCAGGAGGGATGGCGAGGTGGATAGACCTGGCAGACTATTGGGGTGTCCAGCTAAGAAGGAGTCTGGTGGCAGTCCAATCCAATATATTATGTCCAAGCATGGGACAGTATTGCACGCAGACACAAATAACACTCTCTATCAGTTTTATTCAGACCTCTATGGACCTTTTAAGGGAGGTACTATACCTGGGATTCTGAGGTATTTGGACTCTATGCCAGTGTCATTACTGTCCGGCGACGCTAGCCTCATGCTTGATAACCCTATAACATTAGAATAAATAAGAGCAGCACTTCATGAGCTACAAGGTGGTGAAGCGCCTTTTGCTGATGGCCTGGGGCCAGAATTCTACAAAGAATTCCAAGAACGTATAGCTCCATCTTACTGAAACTATGGGAAGACACTCTCATGAAGGGATCCTTGCCTGAAACATTAAGAGGGTTATATTTGATATCACTGAAGCAAATTTCAGAGTGGTACATTTCACTGCAGCCAAAATACCGAAAGAATACCACATTTTATTTAATTTTTTAAGTTTGTGGGGTCCCCCCAAGTTCGCTGTTTTTCTATCCTTATAACCCCACCCCAACCCCATCTCGACCCATTTTAACCCCTTCCCTGACAACCATATACTTTAGGTATTTTTTCTGTATTTTTTACTTCGGTAAAATGTACCACTCTGATTTGTTTTCGGTAAAATGTCTGGATACCATTATGAAAAGCCCTGATAGCGCTACTGCTGAAACTTGACAAGCCTACGGAAGAATGTGGCTTATATAGACAACACTCCTTTATCAACTTTAATGTGCATATCTATACCAAAGCGCTGACTGCCAGGCTCCTGCTGCTGATGCCACATACAATACATCCTGATCAGTCCGGATTTATCCCTGACCGTTCTACGTCCTTAAATCTATGTAGAGTGTTCAATATACTTTCCCGCATAGATCGGAATGCACAGACAGTAGCGATTTCCCTAGGCACGCAGAAAGCATTCCACTCAGCGTCTTGGTCGTTTCTCTTTCAAGTACCAGAGAAATGCAGATTTGGCCCAAACCTTATGGCTTGGGTCAAATTACTCTATGCACAACCATTCACTAGAGTTTACACTAATAGCTCCCTTCCCCGATTCTCCACTTAGCTACGGGCATGAGACAGGGAACCTCTGGCTGACTTAATATGAAGCAAATTCAAAAATATGGTCATCAGGCTCAGAGCCATCTCCGTAATCATATCTTAATACGCCGATGGCATTCCCTTGTTTATAAGGGACTCTGTGCACAATATAGAGCCAATTAGCCAAGAAGTAGTTAACTTCCCTTTAACCACCTCCAGGCTACAACCAGTCAATATAGGAGGCCTCAAATGGTACTATGATACCTTGCTGAAGTACCTTGGCATAATGATAGCAGACTCTCATACTTTATTATTCGATTTATGGTAAATACATGGCCTTATTACAATCAAAACTGGCATGCTGGAGCAAATGCCAATGTGGTTGCTGGGTGGAATCTCATCTGAAAATGGCTATACTCCCCAAGTTATTATATATGTTTCAGAACATTCCAATGTGGCCAGGCTGCGCATTTTTTAAAGAACTCCTGTACTTATGTACTGAATTTGCTTTGGCACCCAATCAGAACACATGCCCGGAGGAATCGCAACTCAAAGTTTTGAATTTCATCACTTGGTCACACAGGTGCGACTCGCAAAATACTGGCATGTTACCGATTTAGCCCACCCTCATGTCAGGCTGGAAATAGATGCAGCTGGAGAAGCAGCCATGCCTACCTTAGTGCTCGGCTGCCATTTTAAGCGAGACAATCCGCGTGGCCCCGTGAGTGCCGCACTCTTTGCATGGAAGAAACGGATCCACCTCTAGGGAATTCCGGCTCCCTACGTCAGAGACCTGGCGTTATGGCACAACCCTTGATTGAATCCTAGTATGGATGGCAAACTTAGCAGAGCCTGGCAATGTGTGCAAATCCATACATTAGGCCGTTTCATTGAATGGGACGACGTTAAAATGAAAATCGTGGAGTGTGCTTCTGCAGGTCTTCTGCTTCCAATGAATGCAATCCTCGTTCAGGGCGCACTGGTTCTCATTTCCAGCCGTGCCACTTCTACATGTATGTTTAACACATAGTTAAATCGGTACATAATAGGAACCTGTATTTACAAACGTCTAAAAGTAGGCAGAATCAATAGGCACAAATGGCATTAACACTATTTACACTAAGAAGTTCAAGAAGAAGGTGTAAAGGCTATTTGGCCTATCATTACACCTGATAGTGCAAATGATGAACCGTGCACTAAGGGAACCGTTTTTCACATAACCCACAACAGGACCCCTCTATACAATGTATCCTTTAAATAAATAAAATGACCACCATAGTGTATTAGAAGTAGGAATATGTCATTTTTGTTCTGAGCATGCTACTCCTCCCATCAGACTGCACACCATGATGGATATATTTGCATCTGTTTGTAGGGAAATCATCATCTTAGGCAACAGGAAAATAACCCCTTTTTCATGTGTACTATTTCATGTTCCTGTACAACTCTTAGGAAAGGATTTGTAAAATGAAAAGCCTGTATATTGAGTGTGAACTTTCACTAATTTCTGCTGAGTCATTGTGGTGTGATACTTCGGCAGTGGGATGTGTTAATGTTGTCTAGAACAAAATGTCCCTACAATATAATTGTAAAAGTATTTCCACTTGCTGAGCATGCATGAGAGATAGTGTTACTTTTGCATAGTAGAGCGAAACAGAGAGTTAGAGCGTGTTCGTGGGGCTCGGAATGTGTGACTATGTAAAAACAGCCCAAATACAATTGTTCCCAGGGTGTGTGTGTATAACTTTCTGCTCTGTTTGTGATCCTGTCCTGACTTTTTGAAGCAAAGTGAAGTCTTCAGCTTCACTTCCCTTGCGTTTTGCTCATTGTTATGGTGATCAGTCTTTCATGCTATCAGTGCTGGGGAAAACATTTGAATTCCTGTACTTTTTAACATTGCATCCAGCGCCTTACACTGCAGTGCAATGGGGACTATTTTTGTATCACCCTAGCTTTTAGCACATGGGATTTTTGGTTACTTATATATGTGCCTAGGGACAAGCTGGTGGCAGCAGTTACAATTTTACCATTCTTGCATTATATCTGGTGTGCACATCCGTGTTTATTACGTATGGCTACTGAATGTGGCAAGTGCCCTAAAATAGCCGTGCCAAGAGATGTTCACTTGCTTCCATGGCCATATTGTTGTTTGCCTTTCTCCCTGCCCTGCCAGGTCAGGAAATCCCTTATAAGGTTGTGTACTTACCTGGGAAAGCAGCTGCTTTTTCAGGCCAGTGATGCCTTTCTGTGTGTGGCCCAGGAAGGGGTTGGGACTATCCAGTCCCAGTCCACATCCTTGGTCCTAGGTGTGGGGCAAATTTGAAACTAGTAGTTGTCCCAGATTGGACAACTACTGGTTGTTTGAATGGTGCAGATCCTTACTATTGATGTGCTTGGACCTCCTTCCAGCTCTGATTTTGGATAAGAAGAGGACCTCTGCAGGCATTTCTTCAGATCACCGTTGGAGCCAAGAATCCCTCAAAGAAGAACAGCCTTATGAATATCTAAACATCACTCCTGAAGTGGCCCAGCATCCCTTCCTGAGTCCGGCCGGTGAAGCCCTGCTTGTCTGCCTCATCTACGAAGATCCTGAGCGGTGCTTCAGCCGTTACACTAGTGGGACCAACTAGTCCCTATGCCTTCTCGAGGATCCAGCCCTTCAGAGCCTTCAGAAGTGCCCATGTACTGCCTAGTGGATTGACCAGCTCTCTCTTGGGCTACCTCACCGAAAGCGTTGCTGTTTCATGATTGTGTCTGGAACTTTGATGGTCGCCAGCTTTTGCCACTAGTAGTAAGTTAGGTTATTGTCTTGTGATGTGGTTTCATTAATGACTGCAGCTGAAATACCTGCTTTGCTCTTAAGTTATTTGATGTATATTTGAAGCTACGGTGGCAGTACATAGTTGTAACACAGAGTGTTGTGTGATAATACTACCTGACATATTTATTTTTTGGTGTGTTCAGAAGGCCTATAATAAATGACTGTATTTTCATTCTTTACTTTCTAAATTTAATCATGTGCCATTATTTGTGAACACATTGAGGGCCCCTGATCCCACTCACACTCTCCTGAGAATATGCATTGACTGCTCTCAATTGCCACCTTGATTGGGTTTTGGCCAACTTCTCAGAGTTCCATTGTTCACTAGAATGGCCTGGCCAGATTCCAGAAATCCAGCTTAACAGAGAGAGTGTGTGTAGAGAGAGAGAGAGAGACAGAGACAGAGAGAGAGAGAGAGAGAGAGAGAGAGAGAGAGTGTGTGTGTGTGTGTTTGTGTGTGTGTGAGTGTGTGTTTATGCACAGATCATGTCCTACGCAGAGGAATACTACACACATGCACACACACAGACGCAAGCTATCATTCAAGTTATGGTATTCTGTCTTCTCATCCTACTGAATTTCTCAGCAGGTTTTGACACAGCAGTGAGGCATTTGTATCTAATCTTGCTGCTTGTATGGTAATGCGAAGTGTGGGCCTCAATTGGTTATTATCCATCCTTCTTCAAATGTACAATTCATTTAGTTGGTGTGTCATCAAAGTCCCCACTCTCCATTGTTGATATTTTATATCATGTCTAAGAGGGTCTATCCCAATATGATATTCGTTCTTTATATGGTTCTGCAGCAAGGTCACATGGTTCAGTAGGGTTCTCAATCTTCCGGTACAATGAAGGCGTTGAACATCTGAATTAGCTCTGTGTTATCGAGTCATGGATGTCTCCAGCACAGCTGAAGTATAATCTCTAAGAAATGTATTTGTGTTCTTTTAATCTGGGAAGCCCTCAGATCCGGTTCAATCGTCGTTATCGGCATTAGCAGCGGAAGCATTCCCACGCAGTTGTTGTCTTCTGGGGATCTCCTGGACTCACATCTGATTTGCCACTTTCATATTGCCAAGACATCCCTGACAGCCTTTGAACAACTATCTCTGTTGAGGAACATTAGTCCTTTCTGACCGCCAGGCACTTTTACATCTGCTGTGTAGGCTTTAGTGCTGTCTGGCATGAATGAAGAAACATCTTTCTCAGGGCTCTTCTGAAATGTGCTGGACAGCTCTGAAAACCAGCTGTTCATACAACTTCCCTAAGGTCGCAAGTACCAAGAAATGTGACCATGTTACTTTTCCAAATGCTTCATACCCGATCCTACTCTAGACAAATCGAGGCCACTGATACTTGAATTCATTGTTTACAAAAAGATAACTTTGGCACAACCCTCCTATCTGGTCTGAGGAACTTCAAAATACCAAAATCAAACTTTTGTGCATCTTGAGGTCTTCAGATGAAAAAGATCAGATCCGGCAACAAGTCTTCTCCCGGTCAGTGGTTAGATTTTGGAAATCCATAGCTGTTTACGGGCAGTTGCCTTCTTCTCTGTAACTTTTTCACAGAGTTAACACTAATTTGGTAAACAACACCTTGGTTAGCAAATGTATTCTCCTGGTTTTATCTCCTTCTCATTTCTCTATTTGCTATTTTTCAATTTAACCGATCAGACCTATTTTTTTTTCTTTTCTATAAATTATGTGTATTTATGATTTCTTTTTGTTGCCATGAAATATTGTTGCTCATGAGCTACTTTCCACACATTTTCTTTTAATTATCACTTTTTTGGCTCAATTCATACTTTTTATTTTCAATAAATCAATAAATATATGTTAACTTGTGAAAAGTGGTTACCTGTATACGGGGCAAATTATGCTTCTGTGGACATTACAGAATGCAGTTAACTGCCCCACGCTATCTTTGGATGCAGCGTTGCATCATGTTAAAAACATACTTACTTTTTGACAACATTTTTATAGGGCAACGTCAAAATCCTCCATCCCTTGTGATTATTTTACAATAATGTATCATTTTAACATGCAGGGATATAATCTTCTCAGGGCACTAAGTTTGTATTTATATTTATTAATTTGTATAGCACTTTATGCCAAAGGGCTATTCTCTTCTAATCTTTTTCAGGATGCCAAATCCTGCCACGTACATACGCTTTGAATGCCTTCCATAGGGAGGCAATAGGCGAGGCAGACCCCACACTAGTGTAAAAAACATTGTAATCGGATCATGCATGTTGAGAGAAAAGGCAGGGTCTAATAAAGTGCTTAACAGAACATAAAATGGTATAAATACGTTTGAAAATATACAATGATCATTGATCCAAAGGCAAGAGATAAGATTTATGGGAGGCACGAAAAGAAGAGTGCGTGGTTAAGGATCAAATAGAAAGAGGTAAGGAATTCCAGTATTTGTGTACTAATAATAAAAAGGAACAAGAGCAGGATGAGGCACAGAGAGGCTTGGGAATAGATAAAATGTGAAGTGCTTCAGAACAGAGAAGTCAAAGATTACTCCAAGATACCTCGCAGATTGAATGAGGGGAATAGTGGAAAGAAAACAGAGGGAGGAAAAGAACTTGCAGAGATAGACGAACCAGGGAAGAAAAAGATGTCAGTCTTGGATGCGTTTAGGTGATGATAGCTCGAGTGCCTCCAAGACAGGCAGAAATAATGGAATGAAGAGAATAACAAAAAGTAGAGTAGGAAATGAAAATGTAAGAGTTGTTGGCATAGAAGTGGCAAGAGAGGCTGAACAACTGAACAGTAGAACTAAGCAAGGAGGTGTAAGGGGGAAAAGAGAAGGGGGCCCAGTACAGAACCCTAGAGAACAGCGTGCAGCAGGGGGGTGGTGTTAGAAGGTTTGCAGCATAGGGAAAAAATGAGTCTGAGAAATAGGAGAGAGATAGGTAATAAACTATTATAGCTGAGTCCTGAAGAAGTGCATAAAAGATGAAACACATTACTAATAAAAAAAAACGATTGGTTTAAACAACACTTTTAAAACTGCCTAAAATTGATGGGCACCAATAATGGTAGAGTGCACTCTATGAAAGTATGTCATGAAACCGGGACCATGCACATACAATATATACACAACCTATAACCCATGCAGAAAGGATTTCCCTGTCATTGCAACAGGTCTATATTGCACATTCAACTTGTGCAAAGCATAGGGACCACCCTTGTTTTGGAAGGTTCGTTAAAACAAATGTAGGCATGCAAACTGCTTAGGATAACAAGAAAAGTCTGCAGATATATTGGGGGACATCTAGGAATGTCAGAGACTAAATGATCATTCCGACAAAAGTCCACGTTCTTAAAGCTGCAATGAAGAGCATCTGATACTAAAATGGCAGTCCTACCTACCAATCCCTCTGAATAAGCAGTAACAAAGGTTACTTTTGGTAGATGGGAACTACTGGTTTCCCAATGTGATTGTAACTAAGATACTACATAAGGGATTAGTTACAACGGTCACGCAAAGTACCAGTGAAGGCCAAAACACCCAAGTTACTCTGCAACATGCAACAATCAAACCATCTGAAAATAGAACAATGCACATCCTAGAAGAACAAAAACCTATTAACCCATTAATGGCTATAAAGAACTACATTTCATCAACATTGAGCAAGAGCTGATACTCCAGACAGAAGAATAAATGAACAGAGCCAGAAGGTATGCCACAATACCTGTCCAAGAAGGGCGCACTGAACATTACGAAGATTACGCTTAGTGAGACTTTCAGGCTATGAATCTGGGAGAGTACAATAGATTGGGTGGAAGGTGTATTTTTGTTTTAACGGAAACAAACATAGAATTATTGAAACAAAGGGTGTCAGATATGAAGGATAATGAAGGGAGTCATAGAGTGGGTATGCTAGAATCAGAGCTGGGATGAGAAAGGGCCAGTGCACAATATAAATGAAGTATCAAACTGAGAGTAATTGTAGAAAAACCAAGGACAGACAGAGAGGTGAAACACCTTGCAAGTCCATGTCATCAC
This sequence comes from Ambystoma mexicanum, assembly GCF_040938575.1. Taxonomy (NCBI): domain Eukaryota; kingdom Metazoa; phylum Chordata; class Amphibia; order Caudata; family Ambystomatidae; genus Ambystoma; species Ambystoma mexicanum. The sequence goes on from NC_090922.1 coordinate 995,879,325, forward strand.
CCCCAAATCAGGAGGATCAGGAACTTCCCCACATCGACATCTTGTCATACAGGGCTAGGACGCGATTTAGCAATCAGTCCTGTGTAAGGCATTGTTCTCCAACAACTTCATCCCTTAATTTAATAATTTAGTGACACGACCATGTAATCATACAAAAAGACACAGGGCCTCATCACAAGTCGGGCGTTATCCCGGCGATAAATACACCCAGATACCGCCCAACGCTATTAACTTTACGGTAACTCAATTTGCGCCAGATCCCGAGCTGCAGTGGCACTATTAATCTCCATTTATTTCGAGTCCATAGGACTCTATTGGCCTTTTCAGCACTATTACTGCTGGCGGTAATAGCGTCGGCGGTAATAGCACTGAAAATGGGCAGAAAGCTGGGGATTTACCTCCAGTAAAATTCCCTCTTCATCTGGAAGATCAGCTACCCGACCACTTCTCAAACTGATCATATTCTTTTAAATCACATCCTAAAGTTCTCTGGTTGGGTTACTGCAAAGCGTGGGTCAGTAAAACAAGATAACAATTAAACCTGCGATGTAAAAGACAAGATGTAATTCCAAAGGTGTACCCAAATAATCACATCCTACTTGCAAAGATGGACAGGTATAGGACCTTATTTTTACATACAGCATTAAAACATACAATTCAAAAGTCATTTTTTTCTTCAAATGTGGACCTATCCCTTCTGAATCTCACGAAAGCTAATAAATGTTCATGTCCTCGAGAAGGAAAATCGCTCTATGGAGCCAACGTCAGATCTTTAATGAAAGTTGACAAGTGCACCTTGTATCAGAGAAATTCTGCCGCACGGTTCATACCTCTACTGCTAATCATCAACACAAAGACATTAGAGGAGACGCTTCAACCGAGCACCACTAAAGACACGTGTGTGAGTGTGCTGCTTGGTCAAAAGAAACTGGAATCTATTCAACAAATGGTTCGACCTGCTGCTGACAGACCTAAACACAATTTGCTGAAATGTAGAACATTGATGGCAAAAGGCCACGGTGAAGCAGGAGAATAAAGGTGATCAGAATTACCCATTACAACACACATGCATTTGTGAAAAACTAACGCAAAACAGTGATACTGTACACATATTTCGAAAGCATGCACTTTGTGCCACTCCACAACACTGTGACAGCAAATTTTCCAAAATCGGCAACATCAACAAGGACATTCCAAAACATCCAACCTTTCTCCCACATTATTCCTCCTCTGTTCCAACCCCCACTGTCCTCATTACTACCAAAGAACACATACAAAGGGGCTCACCTTCCAAGTCCCTGTAATTCAGGGATGGGGACCTGTTATGTGTGCACTTTTGCCAACACCGGTCCCTACTGCCGAGCTTTCCTCATTCGCATGACAAAGTGCAAAAGGGGAGGGTAAAAAGGTGGCATACACGCTTGTACAACACCCTTTGCATTCTACAGTGCAAAAGAAGTAAACGTGGCATGGCAGGGGTGTTTAAAATGGATTCCAACAGCGTGTTGCTCGTGTAAAAAGCCAGGAGACTCCATAGGAATCCACAGCATGTGCACCAGCATGAAAATCCATAGTGGGACAAACGCTGTTGCTTTTATATCATGGAGAGGAAGGGGGCCTTTCCTCTCTGGCATACAAATGAAGGAGAATGGGACATGACGTGAATAGAAGGCTTTTACACCTTTCATTTACGTGATGCCCAAATCGAAAATGAGCTCCAAAGTCTTGGCGATGACAGGCAAAATCAAAGTTTCAATTTATCAGTCGACCTTGCCCAGCTGAATTCCTCATAGAATGGCTCATCACTCTTGTCCATGATTTCTGCTAAATCCCTCCCTTCAACAAGGCACAGCCATATGAGATCCCAAACATGCAACATCGCCCATTCCATGAGGTAGCCAATGACCTATCCATCAAAAAAACACCAGCATCCCAGCAAGATCTTGGAGCGTGAAGTTTGAAGATAACTTTGAAATTTCCTCAGGATGCACAATTTAATCCACAATCAACAATTCTTCCAGAGGTCAGAGACTGTCTTAATTGATATCAAAGAGGATTTCCCCATTCCGTGTATCATGAACCAGCAAAGCATGTATGCAGCCAGTGACAGACTGGACTGCTAGATCCTCTTCGATCACCCGTGGAACAGAATAGGCACATCTGGAATGGCACTGAAGTTACTGAAGACAGCCAAACATATCCTCGTCCAAAAGCTCTCTGTGTGGGATTAGACAACATTCCCTGCTATTTTAGCTTTCCTGCAGTATTCACATAACATCTTAAAATCAGTGTTGGGACAAGAACATCTGGAAATCCCGGTGTATGGGTGCCGATGCAAGATCCAACTTCAACCGGAGAATGATCCTCATAATGATGCTAACCTCACTGAGATCGTGGAGCATTTTCCCGAAGGAATGAATGAGAATTACCTGAGCCTTAACAAGGCAAAACCGCTGTATTGGTACTGGGGCACAAACAAAGGAATATTGTACCTCTGGAAAGAATAAAAGACTGTACAATACAACAAGCCCAATATAAAGAATAAGAAACCTAGGTACCCATTTCCTTGAATCTTCCCCTTCACGGAACAGAGAAAAGCTGTTGTTTCGATCCTCAGGGATGGTTATCTCATTCCTTTGTTCTAACCACTGGTTGAAACTGGCAAGAGCATAGGTGCAGTATAGCCTGGATTAACGGAGGATAGTTGATATAGGTACTTGGAGAAAGGAGTTAAAAGAACTTTCAAAATCCTGACCATGGAGCATGAATGTGAAAAAGACTAGACACAGAATATGTGTTCTAAAATCACTCCGATGGCCCATGTGGTACAGAGAATCAGATACACCCGTACCCAAAATATCAAATTCAGCAGTACTTGGATTTGTTGTGAAAAATATATGCAGAGCAAAAACAAAAGCAAGCTCAGCCAAATCCACGTACCTGCACTTGAATCTCTTTGGCATCTACAAGAGAGTCCTGCAATGAGTCTTGTCTTTATGAAGAATATGACATGGTCTCTCCTTGACAAGGCTCTCTTTGATGATTGACTCTCAGGACATATGAATGTTGGAAGGTTTGTTTTCAATAAAGTTTTTTATTACTGGCCGCTTGGCCACATCCTGCTTTGCCAGAGGACCATGTGTACCATCTGATGGTCCTGCCTGCAAAACGAACCTTTCTAGGCCTATAATATCCAGGAACCGATCTACAAGTGTGCAAGCCATCAGGAGCACTGTGATCGTCTCTCAGAAGGAAATGTGACTGTCTGAAGGTACGTTTTCAATAAAGGTCTTTTTCGTGGTCACTTCGCCACATCCTGCTTTGTCAGAGGACCCTGAGCACCATCTGAGGGCCCTGCCTACAAAACAAAACTCCCTGCGCCAACAATACCCAGGACTGTGCCTGCAAGTGTGGAAGTCATCTTGAACACTGTGCTTGGCTCCCAGAAGGACATGTGTCACACTGCCTCCATAATTCAGTCTCCACAGGACGGCCAGCCCTCGTCTCTGCAGCTAAAGGCCAAAAGCAGCAAAGGCTTTCCCTGTTGGGCCACAAACCCTTCTCAAGCCAGGATTTTGCTGAGCTCACCCTTTGCCTGGCCACTTCTACCATGCCTCGAGAACTTATGCTCAGCGAACTGGACTACTGCTCATCCTATTCCTTGGCCTTCCTATCTACTCTTTGCCTCCCCTAGATAGCATCCTCAGCTTTGCTACCCACACTCTCTACAATCTACTCAAATCCTCCCCCACGTCTACCTACTGACAACATGCTGGTTGGCCCTCCATGAACAACCCCTCTCTTTTTAAGTTCCTTTCCTAGTCTACAAAGCTATCCATGGTTTTGCTCCTCAGTACCTGTCTGATTGTATGTCGGTTTGTCTCTTCCGACTCGCCCCACTCCACTGGGACCAGCACAATCAAAGTCAACCCAACTGTGAATATCTTCAAAGCTCGGCTTAAACTGCATGTATTTGCTATCCTCCCTATCAGACCCCACCACTCCATCCTATGACACGTGTATGTATATTTATTCAGTAGTCGTCTTCAGTTTGAAGCACTTCTTCTTCCCTTAGGTTAATGTTACCTGTAAGTCACCTGTTTCTTATATATATATATATTTTATTGTTTTTTTGTTTTGTCCCAGATCTATGTCACACTTTTATTACACCCCCAAAAAATGTCCACCAGCTCTCATGTTTTTGCTACTGTACAATCACCCTTCAGGGGAATGCCTCTGTTATCTGTAAATGTGTTATTATGGGCCATTTCTAAATTAAAAGTGACATCCTTGTTTGTCAAATAAATACAAATACAAATGGCTCTAGCAAGCTTACCCCATCCTTGCTGAAAATGTTGGAGTCTACATTTATAAGCGACAGTGGTCTGTAGGAGCCAGGATCTAACATAGCCTTCCAAGGCTTGGGTGATAAAATATTCACAGCCACCCTGAGGGATTCCATTAAGAGTTTCATCTTAAGGGATTCTGAATATACATTACGAAACTGAAGGCAAGTGTATATCCAATGATTTATAATAAAACTGTACAAAAAGACCCTCTCCCCCGGTGACTTACCTCTACCCATATTTCAATGGTTAATTTGATGTCCTCTACTATTAGGTGGAGCCATGTTCTGTCACATCTTCATCATTGAGCCACAGTAGGTTAGCATCCTCAAATAAATTGTGTACCTGTTCACTATCAGGAGAGATGTGCTGTGTATACAATTCACTATAAAATCTAGCAAAGACTGTAAAAAATGTTCTCTGGCTAACAACCACCCCAAAGCCATCCTGCATAACCATCATGCATCTGGGCCCAACCTCTCTATTTACAAAAAAAGCTGGCACCACTCTGTTATCCAAAAAAGCCAGCATCCAACTACCCTTGTCCCTCCCTTCGTGTATATTGGTAATGTATGTTGCTAAGCCCCACCCTCGCTGTATATAGTTCTCAAGTTTTCACAGGAAATTCACACACGCATCCAGGTTTCAACTTGAGGCTCTCATTTACGGACATTAGCAGTCGGAATCCTACTGACCCCATAGGTTGAGGAAAAGCACATCCCCCTCATAGTGACGTTAAACACCTCCCATTTAACAGCCTGAGCGGCGTGTGCATGCGCATTGCCCCTAAATAAATGAAGGATATGTTCCCAAATCACCAGAGAAATGGCTGCGTCACCAGGTGCCTCCACATTTAATTTCCTGGTGATAGAAGTCACAGGCCGGACCCCAGTGAAAATAATCGCTCTTAGAAGGAAGTGATCAGGTAATGTCCTATTCATTTAATGAACTTGGATAGAACCAAACCTGGGGTACTCCTTCTCCAAATGAACATGAAATCCATTCTTGCATAGGAAACACGAACACATGAGTAGAATGGGAATCCCCGCTCCAGCTGATACTGAGCCCTCCATAACTCCATGAAACCATATTTTTGTCCTATTTCCACCAAAACTTTGGAGGTCGAATTTCGAGTATTGTTTCCTCCCCACGAACTATCACTAAGCCTATATAAAGTACTCAATTAAAATCACCTCCCTAAATAGATCAGGCATGGATGAAATCCATTAGCAAGGCTGCTAGCTTATTGGGCAATATGGGGCATTTAAATTCAGAGGATACACGCTGATAAGAAAATATTCCTTGTACCAGACTGTCCTTGGCTTTGCTACACATCAGCCTGACTTATCGCCTCTTGATTGACTAATGCCTCCAGACACATAAGGTTTTTCGAAATTAAATTTTCCACTCACAGAGGAGATGAAGCATGATTCAGATATGCCCCCCCACAATCTAGATACAAGCTTTCTACTTTCCACCTCAGGGAGTGGGTTTCCTGCAACAATGCTACATTTATCTTGTTTCTGCATAGGTATAAGAATATCTGCTGTCTCTTGATGGCAGGTCAATATCCCCCACCTAGACATGGTTAGTGACACAGCTACATGCTAACAAGAAGTGAACCACGGACCCCCATGTGTATCCCCTCTGTGTACCCTAATGGGGCTCTTAATAGCCCAAACTGGAGAGCTCAACATATTGCTCTTCCGATACCTAACATAACTGCTACACTACCCCCCTCCAACCAAATAGTATTTGCCAGATTTGAAGCAGAGGTGCCCACCTGTGTTAGGGTGGGATCATCCAACTGTTGGCGACCCTCCAAACTGCCACAAGAGACACTCTAAATGGTGTGACTTCGACCCTAAAAAAATAAACAGTAACTGTACACTTCAAGAGACCCTTAATGGTCTGCATGCAGAATACAGTACAGTAACCCAAGGACATTATAAGCTCCCCCAGCCTTCATCTCTGAAACATGACACTTGGACAATTGAACAGACATAAGGATGTAGGGCTATTATCCCACTAATCCCAGTGACGGGCCAGAGGCCAGAGACGCTAGAGTTGCAGTCCTCCATATATCAGGTCAGCGTCTTTATGTAGGCAAAGCTGATTGCATCTCAGTAAAGAAGTGTCTTGTGCCATTGACTTCGATTGTCAACTTGGCTGGAGGTAGCATAGCGCTTTGTGTGCTTCTTTACCGAAGGACTGCCTTTGGTTTTGTGTCTCAATGCTGTAATCTAGATAGAACTGAATTTTGGCCTCCTACAACTTAATTTCAGGTTTATTCCTGGCCACCATTAAGATCTGCAATTTATCCTATCAATGTAGCAGCCAGATCCTAGTTATTCTCATTGGGGCCCCTGCAACTGGCCCCTGCGTGGGTGTCCAGTGAACTCTGACTATTGCAAGTGATCCAAAATAGGCTCCATCCTCAAACATCGGCGGGATGAGCCTCCCATCTCCGTCTGAACCCTCTGGCAGAGAAAGCATCCGTAAATTGTTTTTGGGTGCAATTGATCCAACAAATCGCCCAATCTGGCTGTAAATCTCCTGCCGTCTTCTGCTAGTTGAGGGACAGTTTGCGTGTGTTTGTCTGCAGAGTCTTCCAGCGTTGACACCATCTTTTCCACCACCACTGTTCTGCACTGAGGCTTATCCATATCTTGCCTGATCACATTTACATTATACAGGGTCCATCTTGTCCTGTGTTATTACTGGGCTGCCCATTTTATTGGCTTTATTCCTGCTCATTTATGATGTTGTATTTTGCCTGCTGAAAGACCATATGTGATGGGCCACAATAGACCCTCGGCTTGCACCCATGGAAACCGAAAATTACACTTGGTGTTGCAGGGACTATGATGATCCTCTTTCATATGCGCCAACAGCCCCTAACTGTCTTTTACATTTTCTCCCTAAAATGTTGGATGCACCATGTACCTTTCAGTACATTGCCATTCCAGGCACTGAGTGCGATCCACAGGAGGTGGTGTTACGCAACTAGCAACATCTGTAACATGGAAGCAATATCTTGTGGAACTAACAAGCACCACTGCAAGATATCCGCAATAAATGACAGCTCCCCTCAGAGTCCAGTTTCTATGCTGCTGCCCTTGTTATGCACGGCCTGCAACAATATGTTGGAGGCCACACCCTGGTCCCGGGCTAGCAGGGAGCCCAAGGATAGCGAGGTAGGGCCCAAAGAAGTGGCAGGAGCCACGCAGAGGATGATGCAATGCGCCCCCCCACACCCGTGGAGTAAAGCAGCCAGGTCGCAGATCATTGCTGCTGATCAGCTCCCTGGCCAGCAAGAGCTGATGCTGGGGCCACTCACCATAAGCATAGGGACACCACCTGATTTTCAGAAGAATAGCCAGAGTTGCTCTTTTGCTGGTTATTCATCAGACCTGAAACAGCAGGTCTCCAGAGCAGGCTCAGCAGCCCTCGAATGAGCCAGGGGTTAGGCCTCCGCTCTCCCCGGTTCATGGGAGGACAGCTGGGGAGAAGGAATTTGGATGCAGAAAACCGCTCCATGTGATGGAAGTGGGACTAGCCATTTAGAACAAAGAGCAGCGGCTGCAGTTTCGAGTAGTCAATGTTGATTTATATTGTTCAGAATTTGAGTGGTTCAAAGCTCATGAGAGCTGATGCTAACCAGTCACCCTCTGGCCACACACTGCTAAACGTTGTTTGAAGCTACACTAGCAGTTGACCAGTAGCGGCACCGCCGTGTGGGATTCTGCCCTTGATTACAAGATGCGAGGACCTTGGAATGGTCAAGATGGGCATCTGGTTGAGGGCCTAGTTTCCAGGTTCGACTCTTTGGAATCAAGGGGTTTAACACCTCTTTTGTAAGCGGAATCTTCTCCTTTCCCTGCTTGCAGGACATGTGTGGCCTCGACTCCTGCCTGGTTACTCCCATCTTACGACGCTAACCCTGGATGAGCAACAACAGGTTGCGTCATATCATTATTCTGACGTCAGCAGATGCTCTTTGGCAGTTTGTTTAGTCTTAAATTCCTGCACTGACATGCTTGTGAAGATGCACAAACCGTGCTTAGTTCTTCCCTGATTAGGGCTCCAGCAGTTACCCACCATACTGCTGTCTATGCCTGTCTCTGGGGTCTATTTGTCGCTGCTATCACATGAGGCCCAAATCGTTCTGTGTTTCCTCCATGTGCTTTGGTGCAAATTGTTCCTTGCATTTGGTCACTGTATCCTTGTGTATTCTGAGTTGTGGACTTGTGTCTGGGGGGCACCTGGTTGGTTTGATCTCCAGTCCATTCCCTAGATGTTTTTGGCATTTGAACCCGAATTTCCTTATGGGTCATGGTTGTTGCATGACGCATGCTGGGACTCTGAAGGTTGTCAGATGAAGTGTAAAGACTGTCACAATAAAGTGATATGAAGTGGTAAAGTTCTTACAAGTAATCTTCATTGCAATGAGTCCTACTCTTTGCCGTCAGTGTCCTGTCTAGCCAGCCCGCCCACCTTTAACTGTGCAACTGGCTTTGTACTTTGGTGCACTACTCGAGTATTTCTATCAGTGATTGGTCATGTGCTTTTAGCCGTGATGGGGTGAGCTTCCTTTTTTTTTAATGTAACAGCCTTTCTACATTGCCTGTTCCCTGAGCATAACGCAGCCTCGTGGAGTAACGACTGTGACGAAGAAGAGTAGGACTTGTATTGAAGATGAGTGGTAACAATTAAAGAATCCTGCTTCCCACAGACGCCTGACTCTGATGGAGCAGGTCAGATGCAGGGTCGGACTGGGACAAGAAATACGCCCGGTAACCCAAAAAAAAGTGGCCCACCCCTTGCCTCAAAAAAGTGGCCCACCCCTTGCCTCACGACCCTTGACCTCTGATGACATCACCGGAAGTGATGTCATTTGACCCCACCCCAAAATGACATCCCGTGAAGCGATGAAACACGACCTTTCACCCCTTGACAGAAACAGGAAGTGGCATCAAATAGCATTGTTCCTAAGTACACTAAATTACTGTGAATCCAAGCAGACGTCCAAGGCCAAATGATAATATGTTATTGTATAGCACTTACGCTCCTTTTTATACATACATGTGCATACAATATCACCCAACCTGTGTTGGTACTCATTTATCGACCTAAGAAGGATGAAAGGCTTTTTGAAAAAAAAAAATGTGAAAACAAAATATTTTTTTTCCATTTTTCTTTTCTTCCAAACCGGCCCAAGCATGGCCAGAAACCGGCCCCCACCCGCCAGGAACGATTTCAGCCCGACCACGGGCCGAAAGGCCGAGGGGCCAATCCGACCCTGGTCAGATGTTGCACAGTTTGTTGAGAGCATTATTTTGATAATATGAGGCGAGGGTGGAAGGATGGTCTTTTCCTTGCCCATCCCTCTTCTGGCAATGTGTCTCTGTACCTCTAACATCCATAGCATATAGCTCCTCGAAGGAAGATGTCTTATGTCATGCTACTATGCTTCTGTACTCTGCCCAGTCCCCACTGTAGTACTTTCAATGTGCCAATCCTTGTCTACAGCATTTTGCGTCGAGGAAGAGTGATGTACGAGGAAGGGAAAGAGGTTGCATGTGCAGAGTGTCAGGCCGAAGGGGCAGTGCCTTGTGTTATTGTGGGTGTGTATTAGTCCACTACTTATGGAGGAGAATCGTCTGCGGACGCAACACAGAACAGCATGTGTTGGGTTAATATCAGTGGTAAAAGTGTACGAAAAGAAGTAGTGGAACTATGTTCCAAATGGTTTATTTTTAAAATAAAAGTATAGGAACTGTACAACCTTTTTTATTTAAGTGTAGGAGCACCGCTCCCACTGACTTCAAAAAATTGTTAATATTTTCTTTAGGATTGCAATGCAGTTTTGGAAGAATTAGGGGTTAGAGATCAAATAGCGTTGGGTGAGGGAGGGGCTTGAGAGCGTGCTCGGGCAAGCCTGGAAGATGTGCAGAGGTGTAAACAGGGTATGGCCTGAGTGGGCAAGGCCCGTCCAAAGTCTGTAAATGCCCACTCAGCAGTGCTGTGTGGGCATTTTCAGATATTAATGTCACTCCGGGGGGGGCAACTACATTAGCTTCTGTCCCCACTTCTTGGACAATCCTGGCTACGCCTCTGAAGATGTGTAGGATTAAAATACCTGCAGTACATATTTAATTAGAGTGCTGCCGTTGTTTCTGAATAGTAATTCTGGGACTGCCAAACTGACTGAAGAAGGCGGCCTAGTCCAAGATTAGGGCGTTTGAGTAAGTGAATGCTGTTGGTAACAAAAGGCAAGGGAGTGGGATCGGCATAATTAATAACATCCAACTCAAGTCTTCAGGACCCTCCTTTCGCCGAAAATGTCTCAGATCAGCTGATTGGGTGCCTACCCCAATATCAGCCAATCAGAGCCACTGGAAGGCAGAAGCCGGATCATGTCGAAGGCTCATGTATAAGGCTCCTGACTGAGCCTGACTGCCGTGACCCACTATAACCCACGGTAAGCCAGTAGCCTCAGTCTACCTTATAACCTCTCTGAGCCTGTGCCGATCTTCATTGTCACCCCTAAGACTCTTACACCCCCATTCCAGGTGCCCCCTAAGGTATACATCATCAATCACGGGACACTGAAGACCCCAGAGCCTATGTGCTTATAAGCAAAATTCACAACCGTATGAGCTTGTCTGATCTATTCTCAAACCCGCACTTTGTACTTCATGCTCAATGTCCACAAGCGCATGTACGCCATGCTCTTATGCCTAGCGGCGTAACCACGGACACACTGTACGATCCACCTTCGACCCAGGACTACCATTCCTCTCAAAGTTTACATCCTTACCCACAACACTCTCGCAACACTACGGCCCTCCGTTAAGGCGTGGCTCCAAACTTCATGAACTCACTTATGGACTTACCAGTACAGTCACCAACATGCTACCATTGACTAGCTCATGCACAGTTTGAAATCCCCTCTGTACTGTACAACTGCTTATCGTGACAACAAATGCTCATGTCAAGTATCCACTATGGCCACAATTGTCTAGTTCAACTGCTTATTGTGCCACTTTTGTTTAGTAGCACTGCACCCCTGATATTGGTTGATATTATCATTGTGCGGTCTGCTTGCTTTGCCATACCTAATAGCCATAATTGTCCTGCACAACCGCCTAGTGGTGCTACATCTGTTTAGCAATCGCTGCATTTACTGCTACCTAACCCGTTGCTGAATCTACTGCTGTCTGCCTATATCGTGGACCAGCTGCTTCCTAATAGTATCTGCCACATGCACGGCTATTTACCTGCTGCCTGATAATGATCTTTGATTACACTGCATCCCACTAAGAATCTTGCAAAATGATGCCACACCACTGTATTAACTATTGCCTTCTGTATTCTCCCACTGCCGACTGTTGCGTGATCTGCAGACTCACAGCCATATACTAGCAATTGTCCTATATACTATTATATATATATATATATATATATATATACATATATATATATATTTATTTGCCTAATTACCATACGGTCGTAACTAAGGAGCTTTATTACTGCATATAGTTCACCACGTGTAAGGAGTGTTATTGCTGCAATCAGTCTACCACTGTTATCCACCATTTGCAAGGAGTGCCATTGCCGCACTTAAGACTATCACTGTAAGGAGTTTCATTGTTGCAATACCACTGCTAGCCATCCAAATCAAACATTGGTGCTTACTTAGTGAACTATCCTAGCCATGACCTACGCCCTGGCTAAAATTGTTACCGTCATAGCACTCATAACTATCTCAATCTGTGTTCCACATCCAACTTCCAAGGTACTTACCTGCTTCAATCCTTCCTTAGCGCCGGACGCTAACCCTATCATGGCAAATACTGCCCCCAACTCTGCCACATTAATTAAACCATTACCACTATCCAATTTAATCAAGCCCACCTACTTCCTGCTGTCTCTCCTCCCCATTTGGAAGCAAATATGAGTTGTTAGTGACAATAAGCATCTGACATCAGAGCACCTGACACCTACTGAAAGGATTCTGCAATTTGCCAGTAAGCTTAAGCCCAACCAGCCTTGTACCGCCAGCTTGAGAAATCACAGACTAAGCTCCAGACTCACCAATCCTTCACTAACTTCCATAACAGGCAACACCCAGACACCATCTAAGCCACGCACAATCAACCGTCCCAACCGCAATTCTAAACTAACCCAGGAATGTATCCCCTCCTGCCTGAACATCACTAACCCAATGAAGGGCACACATAAGGAAAATCATAAAATCAAGGGAGCCCTTGCAAACGCTAGATCCCTAGTAGCTCATGCCACAGAGATGGCTGACATCATTACAGCCAACCAGCTAGACTTCCTAGCCGTTACAGAGTCATGGCTCCACAAAGCAGCTGGTCCTGACCTATCCTTAGCTGTTCCGGCCAAATACACCATCATAAGACGATACAGAGAAATCTCCAAAGGTGGGGCCTAGCCTTCATCCATAAACCTAATCTAGCTTTAAGAGAAACTGGATTTATGACATTTCCCGTGGCGGAACTACTCTCAGCCAAGTTGAGTCTCTCTGCCACACATACTATCACTATGCACTTGGTCTACAGATTGCCTGGCCCACTAGGGTCATTTGAAGAGGACATAACGACCTTACTGAACACTAACACCAAACCTGGATCTCAAATTATCATACTTGGTGACTTTTAACTTGGGGCTGAATGACACCAAGGATACTCACGCTACCAATCTAGCAAATACTATCACTGAGGCAGGTCTCACCCTCAGGAATAATGGACCCACGCACATAAAAGGTTGGACTATGGATTGGTTCGCAGACATCAATTGCAACTCTTGCATAACCACCACCAAACCTTGCATCTGGACAGATCATTACCGGATCTCGTTTACCATTCAAGACAGTCCACAAACTAACTCAGCTAAGCCTATTGCCCCACCGGCCCCAACTAGATGCAAGAAGAACATTACAGTAGCCAACCTCCTACCACTGATCCACCCTATAACCAGCACCAGATACCTGCCATCTGACCCCACAGACCTGGTCGATCTATTTAATAGCACAATCAACTCAGCCATCAACACCACCGCACCGTTGAAACTTAGCAAAGAAAAACCTCTACCTCACCTGAACTCGTGATTCACCCCTAGCCTGAAAGCCCTTCACATTGAGAAAAGACATGCTGAAACCAGCTGGAAAAACAACGCCTCAGAGCAAAACAAAAACCTTCTCACCTCCCTAGCAATGAAGTATAAAAAAAGAAATCATCAATACTAAAAAAGAGACATTCAATGAAAGAATCAAAAAAGCCAACTCAAGTACTAGGGAAATCTTCTCCATACTAAGCGAATTAGAATCCCCAGTCACTCCCATCGATTTGTGCATCAAAAACAAAACTTGGTGTACGCATATCCAAGATGCTCTTTGCAACAAAATATCCATGCTCCAAGACAAAATTATAGCCAAAAAATCCAGCCTACATAGAATAGCACTAAAAACTCAAGAAGCCATCCTACAAGAAATCACCAACAACCAAACCAAACCTTGTAGCCAATTCAAATTCAACTTGGTCTCAACAAGAGATGTCGTAAACCTCATCTCTTCCTGCAAACCCTCCCGTTTCCTGGGGTTCACATGCCCAGCCCCTATCATTAAAGATGCCGCATAGGACCTGGCTCCTTTCATCACCACCCTCATCAACTCCTCCTTCAAATCTTGCTCAGTCCCTACCAACCTTAAAGGCGCCTGGGTACTACCTTTATTACAAAAACCTAATCTGGCCCCTAGTATCCCCACCAACTACAGACCGATCACGACAGTTCCATTTCTCCTTAGAATTCTGGACAGAGCTGCCTACCTCCAGATCCAGTCCTACCTGGAATTAAACAACCTACTAGGCACCCGCCAATCAGGCTTTAGGCCAAGACATGGGACCAAGTCGGTCCTTCTTGACCTCAAGAACCAACTGGACAATTGCAAAGATAAAGGAGAAATGTCCATTCTTCTCCTCCTGGATTTATCCGCTGCATTCGACTTGGTTGACCACAAAGTTCTGTGCAACCAACTAAAATCAGCCACCCACTTTTCTAAGGATGCCATTGCTTGGATAACATCCTTCTTAGATAACAGATCTATCAGAGTATTCTCACCCTCCTCAGCAGTGGACCCAGTACCAATCATCTGCAGAGTACCACAGGGATCATGTGTCTTCCCTAATTTGTATAACATATTTACAAAGCCCCTATTCGATATACTTGACAATCTGGGTGTCTCATACACAAACTATGCGGACGACACCCAGATCCTCATCCCCATCCAAGGAGACTATGACAAAGACGTAGACCTGATCAACAAAATCTACTTAATTATACAGACATGTATGGCCACCCACGGATTATGTCTCAATGATGAAAAAACTGAGCTCTTAATCGTGGATGCTACCAACAAACTGAATAAACTCTCCCCTCGGTAAGATCACAGTCGCCAATGAAGTAAAAACCCTAGGTTTCTACCTGGACTCGGCACTCAACCTCAATAGGCAAGTTAACGCTACTGCCTCTGCCACCACCTGCAAACTGATCCACGCATGGATCAATGGAAGTTGTACTACGATAGCACGTGCATTAGTATTATCCAAACTGGATTACTGCAATGCACTCTACCTGGGCAGTAGCAAACACAACATCAGCAAACTCCAAACACTTCAGAATAATGCCTTAATATCTGCCTTGGGCATCCCTAAATCTCAGCACATCTCCCACAAGAGGCGTGCTATTAACTGGCTTTCTATAAATGACAGAATTAAGCTAAAAGCTCTAAACATCACACACAAATGCCTTACCAACAAGGCTCCCATATACTTGACCGATAGATTCACGAAATACACGTCAGAACATCCGATTAGAAAGGCACAATCCAACAGTATTAGAATTCCCAACTTCAAACTCCAGCTTTCCAGTTAGGGCAGCCCAACTCTGGAACTCCATCCCTGATACCATAAGAGCAATACTTTCCTTCCACCCCTTCAAGACTAACGTCAAGAGAGGGTTACACTCTGCTGACAAGTGACTATCTGCATCTCTGCCTCCCAGATGTTCCAATATACTATTCTAAGACCGTATAACACACGATATTTGTATGCATATCACTGTATATTAATGTAGATATATTCTGCTGTAACAAGTATCTTTTAAGCACGTAATATCACTCTATATTTGTATCTAATGTCCTTTATTTCCTGTAACCTGAGAATTCTTATAGCGCCCAGATGCCTTAGGGCCCGGTGCACTCTATAAATAAACAATGCAATACAATACAGTCATTTCTCTATGCACATTTTCTTTCCCACAGGGCACTTCAAGGCAATAACCAGCAGGTGGCGCAAAGCAACAATGAGTTTTCTCATAAAGGGAAATCCACGGGAATGCAGATTAGCACCCATCATTTTCAGGCCATGCATGGGTCCGGGACAATTACTATGGTGTTCAATCAAAAATGTGGACACGTTAGCTTCATATTATACTGGTGTCCAGTTATATTGGCTGAATAACATCCGTAAACATGACTTTCTGCTCATTCTGGAAAGCAGCCGTTTACACACATTCTCACATGTAAGGGGTTGTTAATGCCCAATAATCACACGTGGGGTGAATGGTCTGCTTAATTAAATCACAATACACGTCTTAAAAGAAAGTGTCAGCTCTGTGCTGAAAACTGAAGTTATGGAACACTGAAATAAAAACATCCTTTTCCCCAAAGCTCACAGCTTGCAATACAGTGTGCAGAAACATGTTCTGCCCCGTCTGGGTTTTTGAAACGCTCTAGATGTCAACATAAGCAGCCCTCTGCCTCAGAAGCCGAATGGCAGCTAGGGAGCCGTCCCTGGGTGCACTGGCGTAGCGGCTTCTGACGAGCACGGGCGGCTCCTTTATTCCACGCGCATGCGCAACGGCCAAGCCCGCCCTCGCGCATACGTACAAACACACGTGACTCCATAACATCTCCTATCCACAAGCACATTGTGACATGTTGAGGAGAGAGAATTGATGAGGGTTCGGTTGTCTGCGCTGGGTGTGGCTGAACTGAGTGGGAAGGCTTTGCTGGGAGGTGACGGGGTGAGAGGCAGGAGAAGGAACAGTGTGATGTTGGATTTTGTGAGGCAAAATGGGCGGTAGGAGGAGTTGTGAGATTATGTGAGCCAAGTACTGATTGGTGGGTCTGGTGCACATCATCCTTTAGGATGGGGAAGCGCCTGCGTGGGTCCACCCACGCATCTGATAATTAAGAAGAAGAAGACAGTTATCTTAAGCTTTGTGTCCCATCAGACAGCATGGAGCCAAAATCTTCACTATTTCTAGGAGTTCGTCTGGGATCCTTAAAGAGCCCTATTGGGAAAACCCCCCTGTGCCCCTTGTGCTCAGTATAAGAGAAAAGTCTACACACAACGAGGAAACGGGCTTACCCACAAGCCCACCTGACTCTACGTAGTGGCAAAGGTGGCTGCAGTCTCAAGAGCATAGCAGTGTGCCTAGAGGCAAGCAGATTCAATAAGAAAATGTTAATACAATATATTACTAAAATATCTTTATCTTTGTGGTGTAGGAAGTGTAATGCAGAATAACAGGTAAGTAACCGTGTGTAACGGATATAGTTCAGTGTATGAGTTTGTGAGTGGCAAGTAAGGATCGCCAGGAGAGTTCAGGGTGAACCGGAGGCTTCGGGTATCAAGGCTGCCTCAGTTTGGGTTAAGCTAGTCCCCCAAAGTCATGTTCAGTCTGCCATAGAGGTCCATGCAGCAGTGTAAGGAGAGTAGGCAATCTCTGGCAGCAGGGCTAAATTCGAGGGTACACATGGGTGGACGGCATCTAACCTCTTTTTTCAGAGGGTGCACGCCATCCCTCTGGGTATTTTAGAGGCCGTGTGTAAAATGAGAAACAGACTTTTTTGAACTTCTGATTTTATGGCGTCCTTGGCAATCAAACCCTCGCCGTCTGGGCTCTTCGCCACTGCACCTGATAAGCTGATGAAAAATAGCAAACAACTAAAGGTGAAATGTCACATTTCGGGACTGCCACATCACAGGGCAAACATTGTTATTGATTCTTGGAGTTTAAAACATGCACACCTTTTAACGTTTTCAAAACACTATGGAAATAGTTTTAGAAGATGAAGTTCATCGCTGGCAGAGACAGTTGCCAGTTAAGCAAAACAGGTTCCAATGAAGAAAACTAAGACCACTCTGCAGGAAGGAAGATGTTTAAGTTACCCGGGAAGCTGCTGATGTAGAGACAAAATTGATCTAATGTTGGGCTATGGTGCAGCTGTTCAGTAGCCGACAGCGCAGGTCCAGCAGCCGACAGTGCAGGTCCAGCAGCCAACAGCACAGGTCCAGCAGCCGACAGTGCAGGTCCAGCAGCCGACAGCACAGGTCCATCAGCCGACAGCACAGGTTCAGCAGACAGGGGTTGCAGATGAGGGCCCAGTAAGGCAGATCAGGCTCCTCACAGTCCCATAGACCTTTAATTGAAGCTGTCCTGATTGTTGGTAGCCTGTTATCCCCCCTCATTCATCTGGTGCTCCCTCTTCTTTGTGTCAGGTCTCGCAGCGCAAGCAGCAAGAGATCTTCTGGGAGCAGAGGGGTCTATCAGCCATTCAGCTCATCAGGTCCTACCAGAGCAAGAGGAGGGAGGGGCAGGCTTTGTTGCCTGTGCTCACTTGAGATGGCTGGTATCTGCAGATCCCAGAAACACTTTACCATGGGTCAGATCTTGGGCACTTTGTCACAGCAGAGATTCCACAAATTATCCTCTGTGCTTCGAGACTCATACCAGCGACTGATGCAATATAAGCTACAGATACGCCTATCATTCAGAGGAGTATTGGAAGCTAAGTGAAAACTCAGCCTCTAATCAAAATAATGGATCCTTTCAAACAATTGGTGGATACTCAATCATTGGGAGTTGCCAAAATCAGCCATTGCCCAGTCCCGTTCTCAGGCAAAAACACAGGATGTTGATTTAGCCTTGAATCTCTAACATCCTATTCACATACTTGCCAGATCTGTTATGGCTGGCATGTGCTCAGGCCCCCTGTGCTCCCTA
Organism: Ambystoma mexicanum; assembly: GCF_040938575.1. NCBI lineage: Eukaryota > Metazoa > Chordata > Amphibia > Caudata > Ambystomatidae > Ambystoma > Ambystoma mexicanum. The sequence continues at coordinate 995,897,771 of NC_090922.1, forward strand.
GAGCGGACACATCATGCTGCGTCAGATACCTTTCACACAAAGTAAAGCATGTTTAGCTGTGGAACGCCTTCAGAATTGCTAATGAAAAGGGACTACCTGAGGGCTCTGTGTCAAGCAGCATGCATGCCTCTTCATTCAAAATGAGTGTTAGGCACTTAGGCGACTTGCCAGTTTCTCGCTGCCACCATCTTGCGGTACTTACACAGCTAACCAGTACAGGTTACTGACCCAGGAAAAAACCTGGCTTACCTTGTGGGCACTCCACCCTGAGAGACTTGAGGAGTCTCTCAAGGGACACATTGACACAGAACTGCCCATTTATTGAGACTTATGATGAGGAGTCATTGTGGGAAAGGGTTGGTGAGCAATTCAGGCCAAGCACAAAATATCAAGGGGCTCCTGTCAGAGCCACAGCTCAGGATTTTCCTCCTAAAAAGCATTTCATTTTATCAATATGTGGTAATAGTTTGGCAAACGAGTAACACTACATGCATAGACATAGAATAGGCACATGCCGTGAAATGAAGGCCCATCTAATCTGTATGCACAAGTAGGCGATTGACCTGATATTGTGTAAGTCCACCCACACACCTCACACCGTGACTAATTCCTGTGCCTCATCCCATGCAGGTGACTCCGGATACCCACAGCTTCCCTGGCCAATGACCCCTGTGCGTGATCCACAAACACTGCAAGAGAATGACTACAACCATGCTCACAACAGAAACCGTGTGTAGTTCAAGCGTACCTTCGGCCTCCTGAAGGCACATTTCCACTGCCTCGACCGTACCAGTGGAGCCCTGATGTACAGTTCAGAAAAAGCTGGCAAAATTGTGCTTATGTGTGCAAAGTTGAACAATATCTGCCTGAAGAGAAATGTACCGCTATCCCCTGACATGGACATGCCACCCCCAGAGGATGAGGATGCAGTGCCTGCAGCAGAGGCAAATGCGCGAATTGGCAGGGATGTCATAAGGGATGGGAGAATCGCACATCAGGACTGATAGAAAATTTCCTTTGATATTTTCACATGGCACAAGCCACGCACCACTGTATGAAACCACCCCAATCAATAAATACGACAATGACACAATCAGGAATGGCCTTGCATTGATGAATATTAACAGTATTTATGGAATGAAGTGCCCAACTATCCCACCCCCACCACCAACTCCCTATCACACTATCCCCCTGCACCCCTCCCATCACCAACTCCCCATCACACTATCCCCCTCCCCCACCAACTCCCCTTCACACTATCCCCCCTCCCACCATCAACTCCCCATCACATTATCCCCCTCCCACCACCAACTCCCCATCACACTATCCCCCTGCCCCCTCCCACCACCAACTTCCCATCGCACTATCCCCTGCCCCCTCCCACCACCAACTCCCATCACACTATCCCAATGCCACCACCAACTTTCCATCACACTATGCCCCTCCCACCACCAACTCCCCATCCCACTATCCCCTGCCCCCTCCCACCACCAACTCCCATCACACTATCCCACTGCCACCACCAAATTTCCATCACACTATGCCCCTCCCACCACCAACTCCCCATCCCACTATCCCCTCTGCCCCCTCCCACCACCAGCTCCTCATCACATTATCCCCCTCCACCCTCCCACCACCAACTCCCCATCACAGTATCTGCCCACCACTCCTCCCACCACCAACTGCTGGGCTGCCTGCACTGCCCAATTTCCCAGGAGCCATGTTCACCATACTCCCAAACACCACAGTTTTGCTGCTGTCTGTATTCATGTTTAGGCAGTTTGTTCTAGAACAGTGATATAACTCATTAACTAGCCTATCAAGGTCAGTCAGAGTATTTGTCAATAGCACCACAGCATCTATAGCAGAGCTGCATGGAGTGGGTGCTGCACCATGGGTGGCAATGCCACAAGTGTTGTCAGCTGCTTGGGTAGGTAACAGCATACCTATTGAAGAGAAGGGGTGCCAGCAAGCAAATGTACTTTAGTCTACATCTTACCTCTTTTCTCTGCATGCAACCCCTCCTCCCATTTCAAATCTTCCCCCATTTCAACAATAATGGACATTATCTCTGACAAAGACAGGTAAGATTCTCCTCCGGCTCCTGTGAAGGAGAAAGTGAATCATGAGGAAGTCCTGGAGGACTCGTGGGCAGTGGCCGCTGGGTATTTTTTGAATTGGAAGGGGGTAAACGTTTCCCATGTATATGCAGGAGTGACCAAGCATTGCAGTGGAGCCCAAACCAACCTTGGTGCGTTAATGGGGCTCATGGCGTTCATGGGGTTTATCCCCGCTGAGAATTGTTTTTTAAATAATGGGTGAAAATGGTGCATTTTCAGAACACTTCTCACAAATATCGTGTAAAAAGCAACACAGACTTCGATCCATTAGATGACAAGTCACCAACACAGGAGTATGTTCCAACTCTTTTTCATGATGACTTTTCCCACTACTTGCCAGTATTATGCTAGTGTAGAAACATGTGTTCATGATTACTGTGTCCATACATATCCATGCTGGCTGCACCAATATATGCCAGTACTCCCACATAGAACCATACTCATGTTTGCTTTGCCCATAATGGCAATAAAAATACTATAAGAAAGCATGCCCATGAGGGCTCTGCCAATACATGCACGTAAAAAATGTCATGGCACAGCAAGAAGGCATGTCCAGACTGGCTGCACCAATGAAGGTAAGGACAATCATCATGTTGGCTTTTCCCTAGAAGCTCCTAGGACAGCAGTGATGTACCGTCTGTCTATAAGGGATAAAGAGGAAAGAATCCCGTCTAACACCCTTCTGCAGAAATGGGGTGGATATATGTGACTAATTGCAGTATAATGTCAAAAGTGTTGTTGCAAAAAAGTGAGCCACTCCCAGCTAGACCCACAGTCGGGGGTGAAAAAACTAAGGTGCAACAATGTGTAAAAAAACACCTGATTCGAGTTGTGATGTTACAGTCAAAAGCAGGTATTTTAGTATTCATTCCACCCTCATTGGAGTGCGGAAATCATTTAGAACTCAGGTGAAAGAAACACGATTAAAACATGATTATTCGATTTATTTTTTCCAGTTTAATCCTGTTTCTGCCACCACGCTATAGGTCATCATCTGAAAGTCTTCTGCGGTTGGCTGCTAGAGCGGAGCAAGGGTGGATTTTTCCTCCATTTGCTATATGTTTGTGGTCGATTTCGGGGCTATAGTGTTTGAGGGGATTATTGACGTGTGCTTCACCCCTGTGTATGAGGACTGCTTATGGTCTTTTTCCTTTTTTCGCTGGGACATTGAGCAAAAGGTTTCTGGCATGTTAGTTTTCAAGTTTGCGATCTTCGCCACCTTTGAATTAGTAGGGTTCCCGTGTTCCAATCGAGTCTTGTCACTCGCCTCCAGGATGTAAGGAGACTTGTGTGAACCATGTGTGTTCCTTCTCTCTGGGCGCAAGGTTTTGATCAATTGCATCAATGAGGTCATCATACTGGACTTGTCTGCATGGTCGCTTCTTGCTACGTCAAAAAGCTGCGCTTGTCCTTGTGCTGAAATCTCTGCTTCTGTGTCCAATCTTGTTTGGATTTTATTCACAAATGCTTCCATGTGAATCTGCTTCGTATGAATCATAGCCAGAAGTGGCTTGGTCCTTCATCGCTTCGCTCTATGATTCTTATATTTCAAGGAATGGTGCTAATGATATTGTGGTAGCCGCCATTAAACTATTTTGTAAGCCCATCATTGTTGTAGGAATTGACGGATATACTTCCTGCTCCATATGTCGACATTGACATAAAGGTGTTGATTTCTTGCTCTTCACTTACTCACTGCTCATTCTTTGGGGAGCGGTTTGCTCCACTTTTGTCTGAGGCGTGTGCGCGTAGGAAAAATAAGGATCAGTTTGTACGATATTGTTAATTTTGATGATGAACTCAAAAGCTGTCTCCCCTGAGTGCCTTGTGTGTTCATCACTGTTCTTGACAGAGTTGTTACTGGACTGTCGGTTAACTCGCACGAAACGGGGACAACCATTGAAACAGTTAACTTTTAATGTCAAATCTGTTTTCCCCCTTTCATAAGGAAAGGCAAGGTAAACCCAAATACTGATTTCCGCTTTTCATAGATGGACATCAGAGATTCAATCTCTGTAATGTCCAGTGAAAGTCTTGCAGCACGAGTAGTTGCAAAAAGCGGGGCTCGCTGAGCAGGCTCCGCTGAGCTGATGGTGAAAGGAGTCATTTGTTGGGTCAGGGTGAAGCCAGGTAGCGGGAAATTCAGTGCACGATCTGTCAAATACATAGGCATTGCCTCCAATGGATATTCTGTTTGGTGGGATGGGGGTATTTCCAGTTGATTATCCTCCGTGTCTGACCCTACTACATTCATTTTGTTTGCGTCGTCACCTTCATGATTGTGCTCCAGATCCCAAGTTCTAGAAAGGGAAGGGAGCATGTTGATACTCAGATGAGGGAAAAAAGGAGCGCAAATAACCGCATCTTCTGTCTCAGCCAGTAGTGGCATTGTGTCGGTACTCGCAACAAGAACGCTATGGGATTGGGGCTTGCGCCTCCCCAAGTCAGTTTGATTAGAACAATGTACAGATGGTGGTTGTGCGGGGGTGAGTAGGACACCATTTATTTTCTGTTGACTCTTAGTTGCAGTTGCAGTCTCATGTGATACGCGCCGGCTCAGCATTTCTTGCATATTAGACGCAACCTGTGCCACCGCCAGCGCACTCACCTCTGTTTGTGTTTCAGGATGTCCACCTCCAAACTCTCCTGGCTGCTCGAGGCAGTAGCCGGATGAGGAGTCCTTCTTACAGATGTCAGCCCGGACATTGTCGGACAGTTCTTGACTTTGTTCCGTGTCCTCTGTACTGAAGTTGCCACCATCACAGCACCCTGTGCACCCAGCGCGCAACTCCGAAAACCTCCTTTGCTGAACTCTCGCACTGTTGCTCCACGCCAAGGGTTGGATTTATTCCTGCAGCAGGGGGTGGGGCGTTAAAGCAACAGCAACTGTAGCAGCAGTTCAATTGAGGAGGCAGCAATGGAGAAAAGGAGCAAGCCGCCACACAGTCACTTTCCGAAAAACTCCTTTGCCGAACTCTCGTACCGGTTCTTCATGCCAGGGGTTGGATTTATTCCTGCAGCAGGGGGTGGGGTGTTAAAGCAACAGCAACTGTAGTAGCAGTTCAATTGAGGAGGCAGCAATGGAGAAAAGGAGCAAGCCGACAAACAGTCACTTTGTAAAAAAATCCTTCGGCGAACTCTCATGCCTTTATCCTGGACTGTTTTCAAGAAGCCTAATTTATCCCAAAACACTGTAAAACACAGGAGTGGCACAGAGGAGTCATTATAGCCCACGGGAAGCAATACCGCCTCTCACCCCATATCAGACTGGAGATGGTGAGTCAGTGGGAGGGGGCCCCTACCACACCCACAATGCAAGCCCATGTCATACCACCACTTGTCAAGGCCTTACAATTCTTTCCAAAGGACCAGTGACATTACAGTGGTGATATCATACTCCTCACAGTCATGGGCCCTACGCAAGGTTCCTCAGTGTGCTCCTTACATTTGTTAGGGTATATATAGGCAAGCCTCATTATATATGCACCAGGGCAGGACTAGTGAGAGCATTTTATGACATAGCTGGGTACCGTGTGTTTGCATTGCCATTGATTGGCATTGCCATTGATTGCACCCTTGTGGCCCTCATACCTCTGTGGTTATAGAACACTTGTACAGGAGCAGGAGACACTGCCATTCCTTGCATGTACAGCTACATCTATCAGTACTGTGCGACAGCACAACAGTTTGAGGCAGGAAAGAACAACCAATAGATGGTTGCCACTTGATCAGGCCACTGCGTGTTCTGGCAATGCACGATACCAAGGCACATCTCGGCCTCATTTCAGAGGTTGAACATCTTGAAGCATAAACAATCAAAACAATGAATGAAAGGACATTAGGAAGTAGAGCATTTTCCATGTGATTTTCTAGCAATCACACCAGCAGTTTTTACACGATTATGGGAATTTAATGCATATTTGCACGAGGGGAAGGGTGCTTAGCCAATCAGGTGGCTGGAACAATGGGCGAGAATACACATTCTCTGCCCGCTGCTTCCAGCCACCCGAGGCCTTTCACCGGGTGCCACCCTTTTAAAAATAAATGTGGGTAGGCAACAGGGAGAGGCTCCCCCAAAACAATCCTTACCTCTTCCCCACACCCTCCCTGCCTCCCCACTTACCTGCTGGACCAGAACTTTGTGCTCCGGTCTCGTCACACCTCCCATCTCCTGGTTGCCATAGACATGGACATTTTACCTATGGCGGAGGGCATCTTTTAAAAAAAGATGGTCACCTGATAAACCCTGGGGTGCAAATGGCTTTCACCCCTGATGTGGGGGGCGAACATGGCCGTTAATGGCCCATAGCCCTCACCGAGGCCCTCGCTTCGCTGAGGCCTACCTGGGCATGGGCTGGCAGGATGTTATAGGCCATGTCCGCCCCCCACAGTGGGGGTGAAATCCATAATCCTACTGTACATCGACACATTCAAAGATATCACTCTGTGACATTCCTGAAAGTCATGGCAAAACTACCACCTGAAACAATGAAATGTTATACACTTACCCCCAGGGGAAGTGATCCACACTATAAGCAGACTCGCCACACAGCTGAAGTTAATACATATGCATTATTCGCTTATTCTTAGACGTATTATGCACGTTAAGACAAAAAGAGAAGGACCATTAAAAATAAATCGGAAATACTTTGTGTTTTCAAAGGTAGAAGCACTCATTTTTGATGAGATGCACATGTTTCTGCCACAAATGATGCTCAGGTTGGCTTTTGCACATGAAAAGTTCTCATCTTACAGATGAGCCAGTACGATGCGCATCTGGTCAGATGCTCTAGTAAATGCCCATTTATTTGTGCTTATTTTGCGCACGGGCATTATTTGGTGTGGTCTCTGTGAATATTTGCAGCACAATGCGATGCAAAATGGCGCTGGCTCATCTTTGCGCCATTGCACATCTTACTGTAAAGCTCCTAGAGCAGAGGTCACCAACAGTCGATCGCGGGCGACTAGTAGCTCGCCTGAGCCTTTTCAGTCGGAAGATACCGAAAAATAAACATTTATCCTAAATTATATTATTAATGGTGCGTTTTGCAGCTATTTTCCATGTTCAAGATCCGAACCCCCTGGTCACCCCAATTGCAGGCGGGGAGCTTGGCTGCTGTGCTACATGGAGCTGCTTGTGAATCCACTGACAAATGTCAGTATCACGTTATGCTTCTGCAGGTCGCCTGTAGTACCACAGTTGGCCTTGTGCTACATGGAGCTGCTTGTGAATCCACTGACAAATGTCAGTATCACGTTATGCTTCTGCAGGGCGCCTGTAGTACCACAGTTGGCCTTGTGCGCCCCCACGACAGTCTTGCTTAAGCAAGCTGCTCTTGTTTGCCAGAGATGTTGGAGGGGCTGGGGCAGGATCAGGATCATTGTGACCACGCAATGAAAATATCACAGTAGCCGCTCGCCTGGAAATGTTCAAAATAATATTTAGAAAATGGTACAATTTCTTTTATGTGGCTTCTTTCCAAATTCCACATTGTACATTTCCACTTGAAATCACTTCCATGACACAGGTACACCCACTTTTAGTACATTAAGCGATCCATAGACACGCTGTACAGTAGAAGCCTACCAGGGTAGCTCAGCAGGTTGACAGACCGATGCTGAGATGTTATATATTCAAAACTACAGGTTGTTAATTGTATGACTTTTTGCAATGCCTTATAAAAAAAAGTGCTATACAATGTGTTTGGCCAGGGTATGGGTTGGGCTGGTTGCTTGCTTATATTCAGGGCTGAGGTGGGGATATTTCTGCCCCTGTAGTGAAAATCAAAAGTTGGCACCCATGAACCCACAGTTTAATTTTCTAAAAACTGCTATCAGCATAACAGAAGCATTTATTTGTGATTAACCAGTTTGACAAGCATTTAAAATCTTTATAAATATAACTTGTACTAAAACACAGAGGGGCACCCAAATAATGATAATGATGTGTTATTTATATAGCGCCTTAATCCAAAGCGCTTTACAGAGCACATATTTACATGCAATATCACCCAACTGAAATTGGTACTCATTTATCGACCTCAGAAGGATGAAAGGATGTGTTTGCCTTGCCGGGACTTTAACCTGCGACCTGCAGATCAGGCTCAGATCGCAGCAGCGAGCGCTCAACCCGCTGAGCTATTGTACCGGCAAATAACGGAGTATGTGTGGTGTCTGACAAAAAAAACATTTCAAAGAAAACTCGTGAATGCAAGCAGCATTTTTCAATTTGGAAATTACTTTTTTTTATGGAAGTGTGAAATGCACATTTGGAAAACAATAGTGTGCCTGGCATGTAGAAAGCCTGCATAAAACGCAAAGGAAGGGGCACAAAAATTGCAGGATATTTGTGTGGAAGTCCAACAAATATCTGTCTTTTTGAGACAGCTACTAATAAATAATAATGCAATAAAGAGGTTTTTGAAGTTCTTAATATATTCGTGAAGGCATAAGCTATTCCATCTGTTTAAAGAGGGGAAATAATGGAGCCAAAAAAAATGTGGTGAAAATTCTGAGGTTTCTAAATATCCCCACCCCGATATCGCCCGCTAGTAGCTCTCCACTGTTGGCCTCCACTACAAGTAGCTCTAGCTAACGTAAAGGTTGGAGACCCCTGTCCTAGAGTGATACCAAGATCAATTGAGATGGCCCTGTCGCTCCCAATCGCGGACGGCCACGTGACTGCGGGAGCGCAAAACAACAGCATCTTACAAGAGTGGCCTCTCCTCCTCCAGTGGACATAAGCAGCTCCCCTCCTGGAACTCGTGCAGCAGGGAAAGACCCCAGCCTGATTTACCCATTCTTTGGCTTGGTCCTTTCACACTAACCCAGCATCAAATGAGCAGGCAGTCTCCCTGTAGGCTCAGTCAGTCACATGACACTCATCACCTGACCTTAGGCATCCCATCGCTTGGCATCTATGGCAAAGGTCATCTAGGCTAGGGGAAATGTCTGTTTGGCCCTGTTCACACGTGTTCCATCCTAGGTCCTTTGCCCTATTAGTCATCTCCGCCCACCTACCTGTCTGTGCATTGTGTCTGCTCCCTCCTCTGCTTTCCTTCACCCATCTGATCTACTACAAACCAAAAAGGCATTTCTTTTACTTCTGATGCCTGTTCAATATCGATTGGAGGCTGCTCTCTTGCGTCCTTATTCTAGCTTGCAAATGTCTCCGCTCCTAATCTCTGACTCCTCTCTACCTATCTGTCTTTCTATCTCTTGCTGACGACCCTGTATCTAATTGCATTTAGTGCATGCAGCCCTGTGTTTAGGTGCATTTTGTGACTGACAGAAGGGCATTTGGTTGCTCACTGCCCCCTATATAGCTGCATTCAGTACCTTGTGCCCTTGTACTTAACAGCGTGTATTGCTTGCAGTGTTGCATATTCTTGCATTTGGCCACCTGAGGCCCAGTATCTAATTACATCTGGTCATCTACAGTCCTGAACTTAATTGTATCTAATTGCATTTGGTCATCTGTGGCCCTTTATCTAATTGTATTCTGTAACCTCTGGCCCTGTTGTATCTAATTTATTTATTTATTTTATTTGTAGTGTGACTTTAGTTTAACATCAAACTTTACACATATGTAATCAACAATGAATACATATTAACACACAATTAAAAAAAGAGATTTCGTACAGTGATAAAAGGAACTTAGACAAAATTCGCTACATTAATTAGCAGCCTATCATTTGGATTATTTAACAGATTCCACCACAAATAATCCAGATTGAAAGTGGCCGAATACTACAATACCCTTTACAAGTCTCTAATTGTATTCTGTCACGTGCTGGCATGTTTTTCACTGCATTTGATTGCCTGCAACCCTGGATCTAATTGCATTTGGTCACATGGTGCCCTTTGCTTTGCTGTGTTGGGTTGCCTGTGGCCCAGTATCTAATTGCATTTGGTTGCCTGCCGCTGTCTACTTAACTGCATTTGGTTACCTATGGACCTGTAACTAATTACATGTAGTCCCCTGCAGCCTTGTACTTAACTGTATTTAGTTACCTGTGGCCTTGTAGCCTTGTATCTAACTGCATGTTGTCACCTATAGCCCTTTACCTAATTGCATCTGATTGCCTATAGCCATGTATATGATTACATTTGGTCATCTGGCAGTCAGGTCCAGGGCTACTCCCGCCCATTCCTAACAGACTCATTAAGGCAAAAGCCTTAATCATTACACCCGCTGAGTTCACCATCTGCCAGGGCTAACACCACGCCCCTGTTATCCATCAGGTGCAACCAGGGACATCATTTCAGCAAAATGCCAGGGGTAGCGGAAGTGACACTCCATGACCCTTGACCTTTGATGACATCACCGGAAGTGGTATAATTTCATCAAGTGACATCATGGGAAGTGATGGCACACGACCGTTCACCCCTTGACAAAATAGAAAGTGGCATCACATAGTATTGTTCCTTAGTACACTAAGAAAAATATGGCTACGATATCACTGTAATATAATAAAGCTGTGGCACATTAGCTGAACGTATAACCGCCTTTTTCAGGTGCAACACAAATATCTGCTGTTGGCAATGCCTCTTTGTCCAGTGGACCAGGGGTCGCAAGGACAGGTTTAGGGGTAACAGAGGAGAAGAACTCCCAAATGACGTCCCTGGGTCCGACGCCCACACTATTTCCCCACAATTCTTTGCTCATCATGCTGCTACTAAGCCTAACCCTCCCCCTCTGGGTTTTGAAGAGTTCCGCAATTGGGCTGGCTTTGATGGCTAAAGGAAGGGCATTCCAGTGGAGGAAGGCAAGTAGAGAGAAAGAGAGGAAACAGACATAGACACAGGGCAAGCAGGGTACATAAAATTGGAGGAGAGAAGGGGGAACCAGAGGTCCTCAGAGAATAAGAGGGATGCAGTCAATGAGGTATTAAGGAGCTAGACCATTGACACATTTGAAGACAAGGAGCAGGAATTTAATTGACGAGTGAGTGATTGTTTATGGAGAGCCATCCAGCATGGTGTCTCTAGGTGGAGTTTGGATGGGGGGGATTTCATGGGTAGATTATAGAGGGTGCATGTGGTGAAGTTGAGGACTTTGTTCAGAAGGGAGAAAGAGTGGAGGCGGAGACCGAGGAAGAAGGCTACAGCAGTAGTGAAGTTTGCTAGTACTAGGGAAGATATCAGTTCCTTAGCTGTGTGATGGGTAGGGGTGGGGGATAATCTTTCTTATGTTTAGGAGGTTGCAAATGGCCCCAATGTCCATCATAGTGATACATTGATGGAGTCTAAGGTTGCTGTCAAAGAAGAATGCATTTATAATCACAGGTGGTGGTGTTGGTCCCATGATGGGAAAAGACATGCCATCTGGCCTCTTTTTGACTTCATTCCCTCACTCCTTGAGGCCATATCATCTAACTTCTCCCTCCCACCCCTCCTTCTATTACTATACTATTAATGTACCACCCACCATGCACACTTACATCTTCTTCTCTGATTTGTATCTACTACTCAAAACGCTCTCAGGTGATGTATGTGCTGCCATAATGGGTGAGTTTAACCTATCCATTATTACTCTGGTCCATTACCTGTACTCCTGACTTTACTCTCTCTAGCCGGTAACTAAACCTACACAAACTCTCTATCCCTACCCAATCTTACTCCTTGGCACTCACATTTGTATCTTCCACTCTTGACTCCTTTGTTCTCTCTATCAACCTCTTCGCTTCTGACCAATCAGTCATTCACTTCACCATCTCTGTCCCCCCTCCACTCTTGCTCATTCCTCCCTTATCTGTCACTAAATGTACATGCATGGCCAACCAACTTCACCATGCCCTATCTTGGCCATGTCAAAATCTATTGCTCCCCCACTTGCGCACTCCATTCAATTTGCCTTTGTTGAATACAAATCAGCTCTCTCTACCCCTTGAGGACTACGATGCCCTCTCCTTCATCCCCGTCCCCACGCTCCCTCAACCATGGTCTCCACAGCCATCCAATTGCTGAGGACAAGGATGTTTCCCTGCTCACAGCACTGGCCTGAATATAGATCCCCCACTCTCATCACAGTCTACAACCACTCTCTGCGGACCCTAATAAGCACTTCTCACTCAGCCAAATTCCACGATTACACTGAATTGATTTGCTCTCTTTGCTCCCACCCTCACAAATTATCCATGCGCCTCCAGGGTATGTTTTCCACTCCCAAGAACCACTCTAAATCTGTATCTCTCTCTGCTGAGGATTTTACCTCCTGCGTCTCCTCTAAAATCAATACTTGACACCCTGCCCACTCGCCTACCTCCTGCATACACTTCTTCCTTTTCCCCACCTAGCATCTCCCTCACAAACTCCTCATTATGCCACTTCTCCCCTACAGACCTTGTATCTGTCCATCACTCTGCAAACCCATCATGTGCTCCTATTGATTCCTTTGCACCCCAAACTATCAAAGAACCTCTCTGCCATTTTCAACCTCTCGTTCACATAAGGCATCTTCCCATCTTGCTACAAAACTGCCATAGTCATAACCTGGCTAAACGAACACAACAAATATAACAATCCCTCATTTTAAAGACCTGCCCATCTCCTACCCCAAAATCTGAATTCATCAAGTAGTTTGTCTTCAATTGCACAGTCAACCATGTCATGGCACACTGACTGAAACAAACTGCCTCAGTGTGAGGAATTCGACTACCCACACAGTGGGTGTGCACACGCATTGGCTTTTTTGGAAATTTGAAATTAAATTGAATGATAGTAGATCAACCGCTGGAAAATGTGTGGGGCTAATCCGCACACATTTTCCTATGCTTACCCCACAAAATAAGCATAGACCTGTGTACTCTGGGTGGACAGGCCTCCCTGTCATATTTGGTTGGGATATGACAACCAGGAGTACACCATGCCATCTCAGAAGAGGGAGGACCAAACCCTCCCCCTGCAATGGGCAGCCTAATTAACTAACAAAGGCTCCATGGATCTGTGCTGTTCTTTTTGTTGGTCCCTGTAGCTGGTGGCAGCATTTGGGTACTAATCAAAGTTTAATTCAAACAGGCCCACATGGGACCTGGATGCAGAGGCTAACAAAGGAAGGAAACAGGAAACCCGAATACCCTTTTAAATGCACTCTGTCAACCTGATGCCAGCTCCCTCCCTCAGTATTGATTGACAGTGAAATGTCATGTCTGGGACTGCGTGTTTACACTAGTCATCCTCACAGGGAGACCCCACTCAGAAGGTATGAGAATGTGGATTGACAGAGCCAGAAAGTCTAGTCTCGCAGCAGCTTCAAGGGACACCTACCGCTTTAATCAGGAATCACAGAGAGCTCTATTAACCAGAGAGACCCTTTGATCCACAACAGACACGAAAATGGGTGGAACTTAGTATTACATGTTTTCACCCCTTTACCTTTTCTGTTGTAAAGCACTCTAGTAATAACTTCACACATACAGGTGATTGTTGGTGGGGACCCAGGATTGGTTCATCAAGATAGGCTTAGCCTACACCAATCCCTGTGGTCCATTTGGCTTTAAAAGAGCCCCTCTTATGGAAGATCATCTGAAGGCTTCACCAGAAGCAGAAGAAATAACCCATTGTTGGACCTCGGTTCAAGGCACAGTCTGCCTTATATCTTCCACCAGTGAAGGAAGGCCAGGATCTCCAAGAGGGAAGCAAGATCCCTCCCCTAAACATCCACCAGGGAACAGAGGGAGATACCGAATCCAAAGGACCCTCCAGCTGATCCAGAACCGGTACACAGCCAGCACACAGCGTGCCCTGCTAGGCTCTGGAGCAAGCTTCCTAGGTAGGAAGTGCCAGAGAGTCCCTGAAGCAAACCAAGGACAGGGCAGCCACCAGCAACACTCTCCTCAGCTTTGGGCCATCCACCTTAAAGGAGGACACAAGCCCAGTGAAGAACTAGGAGGAGTGCATTGACAAGTATTTACCGACTTCCACCCTAAAGGATATTTTCGAGCCAGTCGAGCCCCTTGAGCTGCAACCGACTGCACCGCTGACTGTTGTTACGCTGCAGTCACTAAAGCCATCCGAGACGCCTTGACCAGTGCTTCAGAACCGCCGACCAGCAATAACCGACACCCTTATTTCCGGACCGGCAAACTACAGGTTTACCTGCCAGAGAAGCTGTGCCCGACAGGTCTGACCCTGCCGGGATCAGCGGTCACGGTAAGCAAACCTGTCACAGAAGCACCAGTACTGTTAACAACAGTGCCGGTGCTTCTGTGTCCTCACTCCCATAGAGTCCTATGCGACTCTCTGGGAATGGGGATTAGCAAAATTACTGACGCCTGACTTCCCAGCCGCCGGACATGTAATGGCCTGGTGGCACTGGGAAGTCAGGCGCCCGGTAAATTATTACGGGTGCAGCGGCAATGAGGCCCAATGGTTCCTGACCCCGATTTGCCATGTAAGCCAGCCAGCCTGCAGCCGCCCGTCCAGCTTTGCTCACCGAACTGACTGCCACCTGGTATCGGCAGCTGTTTCCCATCTTGAACTGTGTCGCAGAAGCTGCAAAGCGCCCTGAAACCGACTCAACCCTGTTGAGCACCAATAACTCTTACAGCACAAGGTGCATTGGGTTTCTGTCCCCCTGGTCCTTCTCTGAAGGCCCTTAGTGACATTTTCTGACCCATTGCTCCCTTTGTGTCGAAACCAAGTATCCTTGAACTATTACGATGAATTACTATATCGACTACCCTCCTGTCAGTCTCCAGAGTGCATCACTTTTTCCTCTTTGAAACTGTCTGTCCTCTGCATTCTATTACAGGGTGGGTTTTATTTTGTAGTCTGCTAGAACTGTTTCTTGTGATAATAATAAAGTGGATATTTTTATAAAACCTTGACTGGACAGTCCCTTTTATCATTGGGTAGTAATTCTATTTTCGCTGTGTTGCAACTAACCAATGATCCACAACCTTTCGGAGATAAGCCTGCTGTTCCGTCCACGTTACAAAATTGGACAAAATGGTTTATAGTTTGCTTGTGTTTCCAATCTGTTCGGATCCCTTCTGGTGTACTAGGGGTGTGGGGCTGATTGATGGTTTAGAAACCTATTTACCCCTGGACCACTGGTGCCCTGGAAGTTGATTGGTCACACTCAGTGACCCCCATCCAATTTAGATTCCAGTTAAAATGTAATGCATGCTATTTAGGGCCTGATCCCCAAAACCTTTTTCTATGGGATTGCGCCGTTATAGAACGCTTCTGTGAATCAGGCCCTAAAAACAAAGAACCGGCAAGAGCCAACACTATGTAAAAACGATTGTATTCAAGTATTGTCTTGCAAATGTCTCTGTTTGCCAGACCTCATGCTTACAGTTTATTGGACAATAATTACATTTTCATGTTTCATTTTTCTTTGCTATTTCTTACTGTTCTATCCTACATTTTATTGTTTCATCATTTCACATTTTGTACAAACTCGTTGATTATACAGCGCTTTGGGGCAAAGCGCTTTAGAAATAAACAAGAAAGAACAACAATGGGTTATATGGTTTTCATTGTGTCAGCACTGTGAGCAGCCTGCACTGGATTTCACCCTCCTGCCCAGCACTCATTCACGATGGCCTAGTTCCCAAAACCTAGTGTTGGCAGTTAATAACGAACTGAAACGGTTGGGGTGAATTCTCTTCCTCAAACATACACCTCGTATGGTATTCTCTATTTGCCTGTGTGCAATTTAGATTAAATCGTTGGATTGTGCTAATATTAACGTACTCATTTCAAAATCCCGAATAACCGGTTCTGTCGTGGGAAAACGTTCATCACAAACCCGGTCCCCAGACTCTTGGCAGCTCTGATTATAACTCCAGCGACGAAGAATGCCGACTGTCTGCGCAACTCTGCATTCCCACAACCTCCAGGCCTGCAAAGGGGAGGGGGCGGGGGGGGGGCTTTTTCAGATTCTAGCACACTGTTTAATTTGAGTTATTATTGGCAATCATACACACTTTGCCACCGCCCCTACGTTTGCATATTGAAGGCATTCGTGTACCATGGAGTGTCCTTTTTTTGTGAAGGAGCCTGCCAGCTCGAGCGGCTCACTTCTGCACTTGGCCCAGCGCAGGCGACGTCTGCACGCCTCGTGCCAATTCAATCCCCGCATTCTGCTGGCTCTTGGAAATGCATTTTGCTGACAGCGGACTGTGGATTTTTTTAAAGCTATTTCAGAGTTCGAGGTAATAGAAAAAACATCCTTCTACCGAGTTCCTTCACAGGGAAAATGGAGACTTTTGTTGCTGTGTGTTTTGAATGATTTCCCTCTTTTCTTCAGGGTGAATTGAATTCACAGACGCTGTTTGACAGACTTGTCATCAATAGCACAGCAAAGTCCTGGGGTCCACCAAGATCGGGTTGCAGTGTCTTAAAACCAACGGGATGTGCTATAGGGCAATTCCTGGTTATTCCCTGAGGAGGTTACGCTGCCAAGCCACTGGATGCATGCTCTACATGGAATGAGCAGTTTCATGCAGAGAGTTCTACAGTAAATACTCGCATTTTCATATTAAGGATGTGGAATGGCCCCCATCCCTCTCACACTTTGGGGGACGAACATGGCGGACTTGAGCAATTCCTTCCGAAGTCCAGGACCGGTCTGTGAGTGAGGGAGGTGGGTGGTAGGGACTGTAAAGGGTGTGTGTAATCCAGGACACTCAGAGCGCTGCATCTGCGCATGCACCAGTGACTGAGAGCGGAAGTGACTTTTTCGGACGCATTTCGCATAACTTGCCAGACAAGATTGCGCTCTGTTATGCTTTGTGTTGCAGGCACCATGCATCAGTACATTACAAAAACCCAGTCCAATGTACACAGATTACCTACCCTCTGTTTAGCATTTCTTCTATAATCTCATCCAAAGAATTGCCAAATTGGCTCCGGGTGGGTTAATTTTCCTGTTAGGGGGAGAGGTATATTTCATGCACAGAAGTCATGGCCTGCAATACCGACCTAAGAGCGCCTCAGGTCTAAGGGTGTCAATGATTAAGAGGATTGAGGTCATGGCCTGCAATACCGACCTAAGAGCACCTCAGGTCTTAGGGTGTCAATGATTAAGAGGATTGAGGTCATGGCCTGCAATACCGACCTAAGAGCACCTCATGTCTTAGGGTGTCAATGATTAAGAGGATTGAGGTCATGGCCTGCAATGCCGACCTACGAGCACCTCAGGTCTTAGGTGTCAATGATTAAGAGGATTGAGGTCATTGCCTGCAATACCGACCTAAGAGCTAGAGCACCTCAGATCTTAGGTGTCAATGATTAAGAGGATTGAGGTCATGGCCTGCAATACCAACCTAAGAGCACCTCAGGTCTTATGGCATCAATGATTAAGAGGATTGAGGTCATGGCCTGCAATACCGACCTAAGAGCACCTCAGATGTTAGGGTGCCAATGATCAAGAGGATTGAGGTCATGGCCTCCAACACCGACCTAAGAGCAGCTCAGATCTTAGGTTGCCAATGATTAAGAGGACTGAGGTCATGGCCTGCAATACCAACCTAAGAGCAGCTCAGATCTTAGGGTGCCAATGATGAAGAGGATTGAGGTCATGTCCTGCAATACCGACCTAAGAGCACCTCAGATCTCAGGGTGCCAATGATTAAGAGGAGTGAGGTCATGGCCTGCAATACCGACCTAAGAGCACCTCAGATTTTAGGGTGCCGATGATTAAGACGATTGAGGTCATTTCCTGCAATACCGACCTAAGAGCAGCTCAGATTTTAGGGAGCCAATGATTAAAAGGGTTGAGGTCATGGCCTACAACCCCGACCTAAGAGCAGCTCAGATCTTAGGGTGCCCCCGATGATCAAGAGGATTGAGGTCATGGCCTGCAATACCGACCTAAGAGCAGCTCGGATCTTAGGGTGCTGATGATCAAGAGGATTGAGGTCATGGCCTGCAATATCGACCTAAGAGCGCCTCAGATCTTATGGTGCCAATGATCAAGAGGATTGAGGTCATGGCCTGCAATACCGACCTAAGAGCGCCTCAGATCTTAGGGTGCCAATGATTAAGAGGAGTGAGGTTGTGTCCTGCAATACCGACCTAAGAGCACCTCAGATCTCAGGGTGCCAATGATTAAGAGGATTGAGGTCGTGGCCTGCAATACAGACCTAAGAGCGCCTCAGATCTCAGGGTGTCAATGATCAAGAGGATTGAGGTCATGGCCTGCAATACCGACCTAAGAGCGCCTCATATCTTAGGGTACCAATGATCAAGAGGATTGAGGTCATGGCCTGCAATACCGACCTAAGAGCAGCTCAGATCTTAGGGTGCCAATGATCAAGAGGATTGAGGACATGGCCTGCAATACCGACCTAAGAGCAGCTGAGATCGTAGGGTGGCAATGATCAAGAGGATTGAGGTCATGGCCTGCAATACCGACCTAAGAGCGCCTCAGATCATAGGGTGCCAATGATTAAGAGGATTGAGGTCATGTCCTGCCAAACCGACCTAAGAGCGCCTCAGATCTTAGGGTGCCAATGATTAAGAGGATTGAGGTCATGTCCTGCAATACCGACCTAAGAGCGGGTGCCAATGACTAAGAGGATTGGGATCATGGCATGCAATACCGACCTAAAACCACCTCAGATCTTAGAGTGCCAGTGATTAAGAGGATTGAGGTCTTGGCCTGCAATACTGACCTCAGACCACCTCAGATCTTAGGGTGACAATGATTAAGAAGATTGAGGTCGTGGCCTGCAATACCGACCTCAGACCACCTTAGATATTTGGGTGCCAATGATTAACAGGATTGAGTAGAGTTCAGTAGTTGTAATATTTTCAGCCGATTCTTCAAAGCAGATGATCCTCTTACCTAAACGTGTCCTCTCATCTTGTTAGGCACCAGCCACTTATGAGACAATTTATTAAGAATCACTTATGGCATGTTTAGGAAAGAGAGAGGAATCACTGTACAGGGGAGTCTGCTCTGCTAAAAGCCTCCTTCAGTGCTATTAAAGTCCACGGATAAACCGATTGACACAACTATTCAATACATCACTCATTGCAGGAACCAAGCATAGGCTTTCCACCATGATGGTCGAGAAAAAAGGACCCCTTTTCTTGTATTAGTCCTAGTCTTAGGCCCTCATTATAACTTTGCCGGTCTGGAAAAAATGCTGGTAATTCCAGCGCCGGCATTCTTTTCCAAACAGGCAAAACACAGGTTTGCAGGTGGGGGCCACAGATCTGCTGGCAGGCCTAATCTGCCAATAGATCAGGCCCCTACCAGCAAAGAAATGCCTGAATCACCGGCACCGGTAATACCAGTGATTCAGGCAATCCCATCCTATGGAGTCCTATGGGAACTTACCATCGTCTACGTCACCTGTAATATCCTGGTAATACTGGGATATCAGGCGGCGGAGACGGTAAGGCAGTTTCGCCGGCATCCTGCTGGTAATACCAGCAGGTCACCAGCAAAACTGTAATGAGGGCCAAAGTGTTATTTCAAGAAGTTGCTGTTCCAATATCTAAGAGCTTTTTTTAGAACATGGATACAGATAAAGGCTGGTTTGCAAATCCTTTATTTTTCACTGTATAAAATATGGTTTTGTTGATACACTAGCTAGTAATAGCTTAAAGCCTGAGGCACGTCATCAGCGGATACGTAAAAAAAAAAAGGCTTACGTTTTTAGATTTAAACATCTTTGCAGTCAAATTTCCCCAAGCAGAAGTCTCTGCAAGGAGTGAATGAATCATCTACACAGAGAGGAGGAATATTGATATTTGTTCATGAGGGATTGTACCGGGAGACGGATTTAGGTAAATGTATTTGGATGTGCACCTGTGTCCGCTGGTCTGGCTTAAGACGTTGATTATGCATACAGTCATCCCACATGCCCAACCGAAAGTGTATCACTTCTACCAGTGCCACCGTTTGAGGTTTATACCACCACCATTATGAAAAACAGTTGCGTCAAGAAAAGATCCTGCGCAAGTAGTGGGGCAGATGGAGCTGATGAATTCCTCGTATTTGTAATGTGGTGTTAAACATTGTAAATCTGAACAAATATGTTTAGTTATAAGATTTGTGAATGATTCTGGTGGAGTGGGCAAGCTAATTATTTTTGTTCCTTTACACTGTAATTTGAATTATTTTTCTGTAAATGATGTCTGTGGTCCTGCGTCCAGATTGACCCCACTTGCACTGCATGGCAAATTATGTGTTTAAGGATATTGTCTCGGTTGGGATTACCCATTTACTATCTGGTCATATTATTCATACATCAAATTATATAATTTGTACACAACATTTCTTTAAAGTTAAAAAATGTAAGCGTTTATTCTTTAGACATAGGCATTCTTGTGTTGTCGAATGCGTTTCGGTCTTTTAGACCATCTTCAGGGAACAATTTCTGCCTGCGTTGTCTATTGTTGCTTCATATCTTTACGTTTCTTTGGCACTGCTGGGCTACTCTTTGATCTAAGCCTTAGACCTCTGAGATTAAATGGTGACCTTGTGTGGACAAGCTGTACTCCTGTATTTGTTGCCACTTCCTGCTGTTCTATGGGTGTCTCTAATTGCTGGGTACTTCCACCGCCCCTGGACAACAGGATCCTTCTGGGATCAATAGGATTCGAACATGTGATGAAGATGCACCACTTCTTTTCTAATTATAGAATTGTGTTTCTAGCTCATAGGCATTTTGATAGTTCTATGTTTTTGGTTCCCCAGGAGGTAATATGTAGTCGGCGTCTCCTATACCATTCTGGGCAGGTATTCCAACGGCATCACGTTTACCAGCCCGTATTTCACTCCACGCCGTGCCCCAAATCTCTCACTGCACACAACAATATTCTAAGGTCTAAATATGTCAATGCATTTTGGGAATGTCACAATGTAGAAGTGATATGTTGATTACAACTCAATATTCAGACATATCTTTACACCTTTGCAAAATTATTTAATGAGAAACGGTAATTCACTAGAAACTGATGAGCAGTTAGATGTTGCCTTATGCATAAAATCCAAAATGCCCTGCACTCACCGCATGGCGTAGAACTACATGTAAGTTGATATGATGGTCTCCTTCTGACAGATCCCTTTTTTTTTTTTCTATCAGGCTGTAAAATGGCCCTAAAATGGTAGCGGGTCAAGGAGAAGGAAATTTGCTGTGTGCATTTTCCCGCTCTTTGTAGGGAATCCTTAAGCATCTCCATCCGGCTCAGATATCCATGTGGGTGAAAAGGCTGGGATCACTATGAATCCCTATATTTTACACCAGAAAAAAAATACACAATCCCTAGGGATCACACATAATGGCGGCCATCATATTTTCGCTGGACTCTCTTACTAGCAGGAAATACTACTGGTTGCAATTGATTGTAGTGCTAAACATATTGCTGTAGGACAGGGAGACATTTTCCTTCGTTTTCAGCAGCTACACAAATACTGATGATAGTAAACATTAGATTACAGTATGGTGGCAAGAAATACCATTGCACGTGATATGTTAACATTCCAGGGGCAGGCAAAAGGCCTGATTCACACAAAGAAAATCAGGCGATGTCTGTGAGCATGGAACATGCATGCACCTGCTATCTGGAGATGTGTAGAGCAGCTCTGTGATGGCCAGAAGCAAACCTGTGTGAATTGCATTTGCACCTGAACACCTCAAATATCTTCACATTTGCTCCTGTTTTAGGCCTTAGGAATCAGTTGGAAGATAGCAGGTGAAATGCTCATGGCGTCCCCCCCCATCTGCTTCAGAGTCATTCTTTGAGAATCAGGCCTGCGTGCTAAAATACCACGTTATTGTCCCACAGCGGTATTCGGTTATGTGTTTTAACATTTCTAAGTCTAATTTGGGATAATTTTCTTTTGTTGGAGTTAAAGCATCAATTTTCTGACAGTATTTTTGTGGAGGATTGTGGTGATGTCGCCTGGCGTTCAAGAGTGTATGCCACGTGTGGAGAAGAGGTTGGTTGAGAACGTTAGAAGAGGATCGCAGCAGACCTCTTTCTCACGGAAGAACAAATAAAGATATACTTATTCCCCACTTACCTGCGCCTCTGCCTCCTTACTTCAAGGATCTACCATTGGAGTGAATGTTAGAGACATTACGAGTTGTGCGGTATCCTGGCTGCAATACCGCCCAACTGTAATAGCATTAGCGCCAACCAGTCCAGCGCTATTACCGCCGGATCACGGGTTGGGCGTTGATGGTAAATCCCCACAAACACTGCGTGCTAATCCAGCCGGTGGTAATTACTCCAAAAACAGGACGCTAAATGGGATTTTCACCAGGAAAAACCTGGAGGTAAAACAGCCCATTTGGCACCCAACTCTTGATAGGGCCAGCCCTTAAATGTGGCAGTAATACCGTTACTGCTGCATTTAATGGCTACCGCCCAACCCGTGATGAGGCCCAAACAGTCTTTTGCCTTTCTGTAATGAGCAGTATTTTAACCACCACACTAGTTGCCAAATGCTGCTGGCGGTCTTCCTACTGTCCTTCCTCTAGTGCGGGCCCAGTGAGAGGTAGCACCAAAAGGACAAAGTCTAAAAGCCAAGCTGGGCGTTCTGAGTGGACATTGGTTAGACACATATTATTGGAAGCACCATAGTTGAGCACGACCTCCGAATCTTAGCGGCGGACATATAGATTGTCATCAAAAATCGATCAAGGGGTTGAATTAAAAATGGGTTGAATGTATCTGAAAAAATTCTGCAAGATTCAAAATG
Source organism: Ambystoma mexicanum (assembly GCF_040938575.1). Lineage (NCBI taxonomy): Eukaryota > Metazoa > Chordata > Amphibia > Caudata > Ambystomatidae > Ambystoma > Ambystoma mexicanum. The sequence goes on from NC_090922.1 coordinate 995,920,565, forward strand.
TTATTGCGATCATGCCAGTCTTTCAAAATCCCACATTTACTGAAACATGTTCTCTCTTTGGCAGTAACTAATGAATTGACTTGTGAATGATAGTAAATATGAATCGTATATTTGAGAAGGTGTCTGTCTACATGGTTCAGTCGCATTGAATGATATGCTCAGGGATGTTAATTAGTGTGCGTATAGCGCATAGCGACAATCAGAAGCGCCTTGAAGCACTGGAGTATTGTACTTGTGTTTTGCATTTATGAAGAACCAGGGTGTAAATACGACTACAAATGACGTACAGAATAACCAGTAACAGAGGGCAGAGACAGTCAATATTCATAGTTGGACTGTATGTGGTAGACCGGGTGATGAAGGGGCATTTCCGAATACAGAGCAGGGACAGGTGGGCAAACACATGCCTATTCTGACATTAAGAGCATGGGGCCATTCTAAACATACATATCATTTCCATTTGGTAGTTCTGTTAGGTGAGAGAGGTGGGTTGTGTGTTCAGTTGGGATAGTAGAGTGAGGGGCGCTCCTTTGATCACTGGCAGGTGGAGTTTCAGTCTCGTTTTAAAAACGCCTTTGATGGCTGGGCCAGAGCATTCCAGCTGAGTGGGGCTAGCATAGAGAAGGCCTTGGAGCCGGCCAAGTGGGGATGGAGGTCTGATGCGTCCCCAAGAGATGAGGAGCGGAGAGTACAGTGTGGCGCATTCAGCTGGGCAGTAAGGGGCATAACCACAGATGAATTTAAAGACAAAGAGCAGGAACTTAAAGAGGGAGCGATTTCTCCTGAATAGCCCTCAGCTGTTCTGTTGTTGTAGAGAGATAAGGGGGGATCTGGGAAGCTTGAAAAGGGTCCATGTCACAAAGTTGACACTTTGCTGAGGGGAGCAAAGGAGTAGAAGGGAAGGCCAACGCGTAGGCCTGTGCAGAAGTCATGTTTGCTGAGCACAAGAGTTAAGGTTAGAGTATTCGTTGAAGAAGCATCAGGTGTTTGGCAGACTATTCTGATTAGAGAGTGATCATGATTGTGGCGGACATGTTTTAGGTTGCTGCCCAAGGGAACTCCAAGGCTGCTAGGCATTTGTGAGGGTTTGAGAAAGTCAGGGAGATAGGTGATGGGAGAAGAGAAACAGGTGAATGAGTGAAAGAGGAGGATGATCTGGATATCATAGGCAAACAGGTGATAGTTAAATACTAAGAAGAAAATTAGTTTACCCAAGGAGGAGGTGTAAAGGGTGAAAGGGAGTGGGCCTAGAACAGATCCTTTGAAAACACCCACAGGGAGAGGAGCTCGGGTGAATGTGCAAACCTAAGTACACCTCTTGCGAGCAACAACAAAAGGGGTAAGAGTGAGGAGTGTAGAAGTGAAGTGTGTGGCTGGTGACAGGAGAATGTGGAGGCCACGTGGGAGTTTATTTATTTTTATATTATTATCATTATCAAGAAGATTACAAGGAGAAAAAAGAGCAGGGTAGAATTCTCTCTCACTAAGCGGAGAAGGAGGCACCATTTATTATTGTGAAGGGGATACAAAGGTTGGAGCCCTGTATAACTAGTAGGCTCTGCTTTCTGTGCCCAATATATTCCAGGCATGGGGGGGAGTAGTGGTTGTTGTTTTAGCTTATTGTTTTAGTGTATTGAATTGTTATTGTGAACTCGGTTGCGGCCAAGGGAGGGCCAGTGAAAATAGTGTGAGAGTGTGGTGTGCGAAGGGTGGGAGTGAGTGAAGAAGGGGGAGGGAGGGCATGAGCAGAGGGCGACCGGGAGGTGAGAACTGAGGACTTATAGAGGCGGTTACAATAACACTGTGGGCGACATACAACTAATTGTTTCTGTTGAATAAAACATTGTTAATATGGGGAAAATGACTCAGCTAGAGTATATGTATAGTGTGTTGCCATTGCACAAGGATAAAATAGAGAAGTACTACAAGCAGTGGATGTAGAGGATCCTACCAGGTGTATGCCCTGGTGTCAAGTTAGTTCCCACCCAAATGTAGTAGTGTCAACAGCACCAGATGAAGCACCACGGTCCGCACCTTGAGAGGGGTTCTAGCCACTCACCACCCACCCAGCCACAGGATACACCAATCCAACATATGTGCCCCTGCCTGCCACTGCTCCACCCCCATATCGACAAAACCTGAATAGCATAACATAGTGGGAGACCAAATCACAGAAGGAGTTCAAGGAGGCATTGGGGGCAATGCAAGCAGAGTTGACCTAGTTGAGGGCAATAAAGGAAAGGGAGAATAAACAAGAGTGTGGGCTGGATGAGTGGAGGGCCGGGGACATTTTGTTCAGGCTGGACAGCACCACGATTATGGATGTGCATGTCGAGAAGCACAGGACTAATGATTGAGGGGCAGAAAGTGCAGGTTATGGAGCAGTAAGGTCAGACAAGGAAGCGCACCAGGAGGGACAGGAAGGAGACTGGTTCAGTGTGGAAGAATTCAAAGACGAGCAAGGTGAGGTGCAAGGGGCTCCAGAAATTACACTGAGGGTAGAAAGCTTGTGAGGGGAGCGATTGAGGAGCGGGTTAAGACGGGTAGCAGTGGCAAGGAAAAAGGGAAGTGGAGAGCGGAGCGAGGACTAAGCAGGCAAATGCCATTAATACACAAGGGACCTGGGAGGGTGAACTATGTGCCATGGTTACAGATGGATACACATAATTTGATCAAGGCGTTCTCGGCCCTTAATGCCAGGGCTGGGAAGTGGATATACTCCTTTGAGAAACAGACAGTGGGGGCTCCCTTGACGGTAGGAGACATGAAAATCTTACTTTTTGCAATTGAGGGAGGCCAAGCTGGGGACGTGTGGGTCAAGGCAGGATACCTTGGAGTTAAATTAGACGATGATGCGCACAATGGGGCACCTTTTAATAATATTAGGGCACACATGTGGGACTCGCTGCAATGGACGTACCCCAATACACCTGACTTGCAGTCCATAATGCAGTACACTATGGGGGACGATGAAGATGCTGCTCAATACATTTGAAAGGTGCAGGAGATGTGGTGAGCAGAGACAGGTGATCAGTGGGACCGACCAGTTCCTCTTTTTTATTTTGCTACCAAAAGGGGATTGCCCAAAGAAGTTCATAAAGTGCTTGATAAGATAGTGGGCATAGAGGCAAAGGGGAGGGCCGTATAAAATAGCAGTGGGTGGGGCGTTAACGGCAAACACTGAGCCAAATTCACCAGAGTAGGTTGCAGCTCGTGCAAACATAAAAATAGCAGCATTTTGGCCAGGTGGCGGACCAGAGCTTTGGGGTGGCGGACACCCGCATCAGTATCCTGAGTGGCATCAAGGGGGGTTCCAATGGAACAGAGGGGGGTTCAGTGGGATGGGACCTAGAGGTGGTATGACAAGCTGTGGGAAATGGCGACATTTTGCAAGAGAATGCAGAAGCAGGCAGGGGCGGGGTATAATGCATACAGTAATCTTGCACCAACACTACCGCAGTCGCCCAAGTTTACCTCTATACCATACAAAATACATCAGACCTACACCAAGTTGCCCCAAACCCCCCAAACATGCAGGACCAAGCACTGCCTTGTGTACAGCCAGAAACGGCCCAGCAGAAAACCTTGTACGGGGGCCAGATTCCAACACCCAATGCAGTGCCGAATGGAACGTTAGCACCTTACCGAGGGGTCAGTGTCATGGGAGGAAACCCCCTAACCCCTTTTTTTTAAAACAATTTTTATTACATATTCAAATAAACAAAATAAATACCAACCAAACACGCAGTGCAAATAGCAGTACAATTTCACGTTGTTCAGTACACAATATTAGTCACTGCTCCCCTTGTCCCACCCTCCCCTACGAGCCTATTGTTCCACTCAATCTATATCCGCACCGTGTGGTGGGGTCTCATTTCCAGTGGATTCTGTCAAATCTTGTATTGTTCCAAACAGTTCAGCTACCATCGATTTCCATGCCATCAGGGATCCCACCTCTCCCTCTCCCCCTATATTACTTGCTTCCTGCCATACCATGGTCTCTGCCTCCGCCCACTTCTGCAACTCTTTCCACCACATCTCCACCTTGGCCTATGACAAGCCTTCTATCCCATGGCAATCCTCCTTTTTGCGAGCACATATGCTAAATCCTTCAGTTTATTGACATGCTTAAGTTTCTACGATCTGGGGAACCCTCCCAGTAAGCAAGCCCAGACTGAGTTCATGACAATAGTAACCCCCTTTACAGCTAGTTTCCCCGCTACTTTGCTCCAAAAGCGCTCAATCACTGGGCAGGACCAGAACATATGTACCATATCAGCCTTTTCTTCATCGCATTTTGGGCATGCCTGTCTGCTGGCGTTTTCAAACCTCGATATCCTCAGGGATGTCATGTATGACCTGTGCGTGATATATAGTTGTATCTGTTTTAATCTGGCATTTCTTGACACCTTTTTATGGTACCGCAGGGCACGTTCCCACATCCCATCCTCCATCAGGGCTCCCACCTCTGCTTCCCAGTCTAATCTTAATTGCGTTAGTTCTTTCCAAACCTTGGACATCAGCATTTCGTACAATCTAGAAATCTCATGCCCTCCTTCCGTTATATCATATATCATGTCTATGGTAACATCAGGCTCTTCTTCCAGTACTGTCTCAGGCCAAGTCTTTTTAATTTCCTGCACCATTTTATAATATGTAATATATTGACCCACATGTAGCCCCACTTCCTCTTCTAACTCTTCAAAATTTATGATAGTCCACTCCCGCCAGACATCTCCCATAGTTACCAACCCCATTGATTGCCAGTGGCTCCTAATTGTCCTTCGTAGTTGCTCGTCTCCCCTAGCCAATGCCACCAGCGGTATCTTCGGGGAGCATGGGGCTGGGTTTTCCATCATCTGGCACGCTCGGCGCCAGATCCTCCACCCAAACATCATCATCATAGGACGCGCTTTCATTTCTGTCTTAGGCAGCCAAATCATTTCTTTTAAATAATATGGGGCACAGTCTGTTCTAAACAACCTAGATTCAGGAGTCGCTTCGTCTGAGAGCCATTTGGCAACACATTGCAATTGGCTCGCTACATAATAGACCTCATAGTTAGGTAGTTTTATTCCCCCCTTTTCATAAAAGTTCTGCAACTTCCATAGTGCCACCCTATTCCTGGTACCCTGCCACTGGAAATCTCTGCACGTGCCATTCAATCTGGTGAAAAACCTCTTAGGTATTAGATACGGAATGTTTCCAAAATAATGCAGTAGCCTGGGCAAGACCACCATTTTGAGCATTGCACTTCGCCCCATCATTGCTAGAGGGAGCTTTACCCAAAATGTCATGCTCTTTTCGATTTTCCCTATGGCTACCTCGGTATTGTGCCTGTGCTCTTCTTCTACTGTGTGATACACATCTATCCCAATGTACCGAAAAGTAACGGCAGCCCGAGGAGCTTGCAGCACCGGCAATCGCTCGACAGGGAGCCCCTTATAACTACCTAACAGGAAAATAATAGATTTCTGAGGGTTCACTGCTATACCAGACAGCCTCGCATACCTGTCCATAACCTCCAAGATGTACTGGAGATTCTCCTCCGGGTATCTCAGGTACAACAGCAAATCGTCTGCATACAAGGAGATCCAATGTCGCTCCCCTCCCACTTCAATGCCTATCGTGTCGTACTGTTGTCTGAGGTATATCGCCAAAGGCACTAAAGCTAATATGTACAGCATAGGGGACCATGGGCACCCTTGTCTGGTGCCTCTGCCTAGTTGCTATCTTTCAGAAATCACCACTCCTGTTTTGACTCTGTCCAACGGCTCGCTATATAGCATCTTTGCCCATCTTATGTATCCCGGCCCCATACCATAGCCCGCCAAGGCTGCCAGCAGCCATGGCCACTTGACGGAATCGAAGGCCTTCACAGCGTCTAAAGACACTATTGCCATTTCGCCCTCATTCCTGCACCCCCATTCAACAACCCGATGGGGTCGCCTATGGTTATGAGTTATGTTCCTATTCGGGACATAACCTGTCTGGCCTGGGTGTATTAATTTGCCAATGACTCTACGCAGTCTGCTTGCCAGGACAGCTGTCAATATCTTGCTGTCCTGGTTCAGCATTGAGAGCGGTCTATAAAAGCCACAGCTGTGTCCAGGCTTATTAGGTTTGGGAAGCGGTATTATGATCGCTTCTCTAAGTGACTCTGGCAGCCGTCCCATCTCAAATGATTCATTTAGCATGTCCAGTATCGGGGGGAGCACTTCTGCCTCATACACTTTATAAAACTCACTTGGAAACCCAGCTGCCCCGGGTTCTTACTAGTAGGTAGCTGCCTCACCACTTCTTCTAACTCCTCCATGGTAATCGGTGCATCCAGTTCCTCTCTTTCTTCAGTACTTATTGTTGGTAGACCTATGTCGTCTAGTGTCTCTCTTATTTCTTCACAACTGCTTCTCTCCATATCCCTGTATAGATCCCTGTAGTAATTTGTAAACTCCTGATTATCTTCCTCTTGGGTGTTAGCTACACTGCCATCTTCTCTTGTTATTGTCCTGATGGTAGGTCTGGGGATCTCGCTCTTATACAACCATGCCAAAGGCCTTCCTGTTTTATCTCCTCCCGCATGCTGTCTTTCTATATATTTCTTATAGTTAAGGTTAGACAGTCTGTCCCATAGCTCTGCGCATGTCTGTTGCCATTTAAGTATCAGCTCCATGTCTATTCCAGTGTCATATCCCCCCTTCAGCGCCTTTTCCAATTCCCTTTCTGCAACATGTAGATCGGCCAGGATTCCCCCTTGCAGGCCTTTAGATTTCGCTATGGCTACGCCACGCAACACCACCTTAAAGGCTTCCCAAAGCGTGCTCGCTGAGTCCACACTACCCGTATTCACCTCAAAGTAATTTATAATCACCTCCCTTATATCTTCCCTAAAAACGGGGTCTTTAAGTGCCTCTGCCCGGAGGCGCCACGTCGGAATCCTCGCTCTTGGGGGGCGGTATTGCAGCCAATTACCAGGGGCGAGTGGTCCCACGCCTTATATTCTGCTTGCACCATCTCCATCACTGTTTCGGACGTGACAAAGACGTAGTCCAGCCTCGTATGCAGCTGTTGTGGGGCAGAATGATGTGAGTACTGCCTTTCATGGGGGTGTTTTATTCTCCACACGTCCACCAGACCAAAGTCGTCTAACAGTGTCTGTAACGCTTTTGCCGCTGGGGCAGGTCTATCAAACTTCCGATCTGATCTGTCTATTTTAGGGCTTAGTACACAGTTGAAATCCCCTCCCCAGATCACTGCACTTCCCATACACATGCTAAGATTAGTACTCAGGGTTCTGAAGTATGTTGCCGTGTTCTAATTGGGGGCATAAGTATTCACAATGCATACCTCCCTATTCTCCACCAGTCTCCTCAACATAACCATTCTCCCGTCTGCTTACGCAGTTTCCTGCAACTTGTAAAATGGGACAGGCGGTGCCACCCAGATAGGCACAGGCAGAATATGTCGAGCCCGCTACGACCCCTTTCCATTTTTTCACAACCGTTCCCAACTTTTCCTGCGTCAGGTGAGTCTCCTGTAGCAGCGCAATATCTATCTTTTGTCTGCGCAAGTATAACATCACTTTGTTCCTTTTTAAATAACTATTGAGGCTTCTGACATTCCATGTAATTATTTTAAGGTCCCCCATGGTGTGTTAGAGTTCCCGTTCCCCCCCTGCCAGTGCAGACCAGTTCCTCTTTCTGTTTCTGTCTATATAGGCTCGTTCCACGGTTCAAACTGCCCCTAACTACAAACACCCCACACAGCCTTCCCTCCCTCCCGCCACCCTTCCCTTCCCCAACTTCCCAGACTCCCCTCCCTCCTCCCCTCCCATCCCCAACATCACCCCCCTCAACTGTTGCCCAGCTCCATCCCTGGATCTCAGGCACCCCCGCATCTAGCTCTTTCTGGCTCTCGCTTGTACTCGAAGCTCCGCAGGGTGAGGTCGCCCTAGTGATTAACCTGCTACAACTACAATTATTACCCGGGGGGAGCAGGGTGCTTGTGTCCTGCAGCTCCTGTTTGGAACAGTTCAATCACACATTGCTATTCAATCTGTGCATGTATGCACACTACTATATTCCAGTCTCTTAAATTCGACACTGTCAAAGGTATCCCAGCAGAGTGTAAACGTTACTCAGTCGCATCCCTTAATTTTAAGCACTATCAATATCTCCACTGGGATACTCGCTCTGCATCCCCTCAATGTACTTGCAATGTCCCCATCACTTATCGTGTTCCGCTCGAGCCTGCTCCGCATCTTGTTCCAGGCAGCCCTGAAGGTCCAGCCATGTCGTTGCTTCTTCCGGGGTGTCGAAGAAGTGGATCTTGCCCGTGTGTTGCACTTTCAATTTTGCAGGGTACAGAAGCATGTATTTTATTCCCGCTATGCGTAGTCTCCTTTTGATTGTCACATAGCTGTACTGCTGCCTCTGGACCAGCATTGTATAGTCAGGATTCGCTGTAATAGTGCATGAAGCCCTTTCAATCGTTCCTCCTTTGCGAAAATACTCCAATATCTTCTCGCAATCTTTATAGTTCAGTATTTTTGCAATTATCGCCCGGGGGGGTGCCCCAGGCTTCGGCCTCCTCATAAGGGCTCTGTGCGCATGCTCCACTGCGAATCCTTGCGAAAGTCTTTCAGCCCCTATTTCTTTTAAAAGTAGATTCTCAACGTAGTCTGTAGGGTCTTGGCCTTCCTCCCCCTCCGGCAGGCCGACCATGCGGATGTTGTTCCTCCTTGCTCTCCCTTCCGCTTCCTCCGCCCGATTCTCCAGGTTAGCTACCTGTTGCTTCAGTACATGAACTTCCTTTGCATTGTTGCTACTAGTGTCCGTGTTGGTTTTCACCACACTCTCCAGGCTGCTTGTTCTCTCTGCTAACGCCCTAACATCCTGTCTCAGCAATGTGACGTCAATGCCTACTGGTCTATCTTGGCCTCCAGGGAAGTGCGCAAGTCCGCCATCGCTAACCCCCATGAATCTTTCAGCTCCGTGATAGCCGCCAAAATCTGGTGGTTTTCGGTCGTTGCGGTGCTCTCCACTGGTGCTGTCGCGCCTTTAGGTGCTATGGTCGCAGGAGATAGCTGCGACTTGGCAAATGCTTCCATTGTGGATTGATTGTTCTTGTTCTTGTTTATGGCCCCTCGTCCTGTCATCTTGCAGCTGCGGTTATGTGTCTGAGGTTGCTTGGTCTCTGACGTATCGGCCCTGCACTTCTGTTTTGATGCAAACCCAGTGAAGCACTACAGGTTTTAGGCAGTTGTCCAGAAGAACCTCTGTGTAGGCTTGCGTTTGCCGCGCTATTTCCTGGAGTGGGTTGTGCTCCCCTACGTTTTGACTTATCTTATTGCATCGCAGAGATCACTCTTTTCTTTGCCTTGGTCACCTGGCTTCTGGGCTCTATGCACACTGTGCACCGTTGCGTATATCCTCAGCAGTCTTCCTTACATACTCCCCATATGCCGTCGATCTCTGTGATGCCTTTTACTTTTAGACTCTGTGACTTCTTCGGGGTAATCTGCTGATTCTTCAGCCTCCCAGCGAACCCCCAGCTCCCAGTGTTGCGCACCCCTTAGCCCATAGCTATGCAGGACCATCTCCATCAGTGTCAGCCCAGCGGCATATAAAGGTGTCTTCCAGTAGCCGTTCCGGCTGCTTAAACTAATGGTGAACAGCCTCCCTTTGCATTAGCTGCCCCTTCTGCCGAAGTATAATGTTTTGTTATCCAGCTCGGCTCACCCGCACTGTTATTTATTCAATATGCTCCCGTTACAATGTATCACAAGTCCGGGTGCGCGGCGCTTGTTTCCATTCAAGGAAGCGTTTATGTGGCTTTCAGAACGCTCGGGGGCCCTGATCGCGCTACAGTATCCATTCGTCACTCTCGGGCTTGCCGCACACTGTTGTGCTGCGTGAGCGATTATTGCAACAAGCTCCTTGCTCACTATTTACAGGGAGTTCCTCCCGCTGCTGTGTCCGCTCGATCCCCCTTTCCCAGGCTTTCCATACGCTTCAGCGCGACGCGAGCGGCGTCACAGAGATCTGATATCCCGCCGGGCACCCAGTCTAATGCGAGTTCTTTAAGTGCTGCTCGCCGGGAGTGATCGCTCTACAATATCTTTAGAAGTCCACCTTTCCAAAGCTCACCGCGCACTGCAGCTCAACGTGGGCTGTTGTTACAGGGATCAAATGTTCCGCTGAGCGCCCCGTCTGGAGGGCACTCTGCAATCACTCCTGGCAACCCGGCTTAGACATTTCGGCAGTCAGGGGTGTCGATGTCTTTGTTGTCTGCCATTTTGGGAGGCTTCATATTCTCAAAGGCATACACAAAGAAGCTCATATCTTCGGCGTGCTTGTCACTAATTGCTAGCCGTTGCTGCCGTTGTGGGGAAGATGTTCCGACGCCTCTGCTGAAAGTTCTAGTCACTTTCAAGTCCATTTAAGTGCTTTAGCACGGATCATCGTCGGATTGACAGGAGCAACACACCGGAGCACATCCTACTCCATGGCTAGCTGGCCACGCCCCCCAGAGGAAACCCCTTCACATTTCCAGGTACTAATATTTATCCTGATTAGGACAGCCCACATAAAGCTTTTGCGTGCCAAGTCCTGTGCATGACTGCCCACCTTGACGAGGAACCGTTGGTGCGTGCTGAGATAGGTAAAAAGCAATTCATATTTATGTTCACCAAAGGTGCCACTAAATCATGCATCAGTGAAGGAAACTTCCCGCCATCAGGTGAAACTCTCGGCATGCAAGGATTCTCTGGGCCGTTGTGACGGTTCCCTACACAGAAGAGGTAGCTATCAAAATAGGAGGGAAAGTGGTGCATGCACCCTTACTATACTAAGAGGCCTACCTCATAAATCTGTTGGGACAGGATTTGTTGAGCAAGCTGAACATGACCATTTCCTTCACTGACCGTGGGGTAGAATGTGCCACCCCAGGCATGTGTGCCTTAAGGGCAATGGTCATTATTCAGGCCCGAGGAGAAGAGGTGGTGGTCCGTGGCATCCCCCTAGACCCAGACATGTTTGTCTATGGAATAACAGTATTGCTTGATGCAGTGTCACAGATTGGCAAGGCAAGTTGGCGGGTACCATCAGATTTCATTTTACGGCCCATGGTAACCCCAGAGCTTGTGGCAGGTGCAATACTCTCCTTAGATTGTAGGGCCTGGTTGTGTCGGCCAAACAGATTGTTGTGGTTGGGACAGATACTCATGGGTGTGAGTGGCTGACAGTGCTGTGTATTGACCCAACTGTGCCCCTCAAGGAAGTGACAGTTGTTTGAGGACGAGGAAGACGATGGAGAAATAGTTTTGTCAATTTGTATCACATGCAACATTATGGCACAATACATGAAGGTACAATGTTCTTTGATGGTGTTTGTCACCCCACCCCCATTTACTGAGAGTGACTTAAAGCAAGTACCAGAAAGGTTATGGACAACCAGCGCCCACGATGTAGGACTTCTGCAAGGAGTGGTGCCAGTTAGAATAACACTGAAGCCAGGCACAGTGCTGCCCTGAGTTACACAGTATGCGCTGTCCAAAGAAGTGGAGGAGGGCATGCGGGATACCATTGTGGCACTCCTGAATCAGGTTATAATAGTGCCATCTACCTCTCCATGTAACACAGTGATCTATTTGATAAAAAAAGACAAAAGGGGGTAGTTGGAGGATGATCCAGTACCACTGTCCTCTAAACACCATTGCCCAGTCAGAATTTCCTGTAGTTCCAAACTCTGCCACGATACTACACTGCGGTAGATCTTAAAAGTATCTCGTTATCCATACCCCTGCACCCGGATTTGCAGTACCTCACTGTGTTTACGCATGAAGGAATGCGTTTCGAGCACACAAGATTCACCCAGGGGTACTGTGAATGCCGTAGCAGCTTCAACAGGATTCTACATGCTGATTTAGGGAACATTCAAGTGCCCAGTATCATCATTCAGTATGTTGACGATTTGCTGGTGTGTAGCGACAGTGAACAGCCATGCAGGAAGGATTCCATCACCCTCATGCAGGTACTGGCATACAAGGGGTACAAGGTAAATAAGGCAAATCTGCAATATTGTCTCCAAGAAGTGTTCTATTTGTGCCAGCTAATATCTGTACATGGGAAGAGAATTATACCTGATCGCACCACTTCAGTGTGCAATACTCCACAGCCCAAAACTGTCACAGAGATGCAACATTTTTTAGGGTTGTGTAATTAATGTACGCAGCATATACCATGCCCCTGCTACAGGGCCTCACATAGGCCCAAAAATATGACTATAAAATTGCCCGGACGGGGGTCATTTTTAACTCTCTGAAAGAAGTGATCCCCACTGCCCCACTGCTGGCCACTCCTGATTATACGCAAGAGTGCTATCTCTTTTCCCATTCAAATGGCCAATTGATGCCTGCAGTACTGACACAAAAAAGCATGATGGGCCACAAGCCATTGGCCTACTACAGCAGACTACTAGATTCTGTAATGCAGAGACAGTTCCCATGCGACCAAGCACTTGCTGTAGCTACATTTGCAATTGAGAAAGCTCCACAATTGTTATGTGGTGCTCTGTGACACTGCACGTGGAGCACACAGTGATCGCCATTTTGGAGCGCTCCAAATCTACTCTGACCATGCAACGGGCATCTGTGTATGAAATCATCCTGTCCAGTCCGAACATTCATATCGTGAGGTGTAAAACTGTAAATCCGGCCACCTTTTAACCGAGCAGTGCACCACGGAAGATCGGGTAACGCATGATTTGTGCCATTTCAGGGGGAGGAAAATGATATCCTGAAGTCAAGTGATAGACTTCTTAAATGGGGGTGGGTCAGCAACTATCGACCACAGTTACAGTTTGAGGCATACTGGCATGGCAGTAGTATGCCTGGTGAATGGTGTATGAGAGGTATTGGTGCAGAAGAGGTTACATATGCACTATTTGGCCAAAGCAGCAGAACTAATAGCGCCTTAAGGATGCTGTGTCACCATCTGTTCTGTTTCAGTTTATGTCACCACCACGATGCATGCAAGCCTGGCACGGTGGAAGAGGAGGGGGTTTAAGAGAGCTGGCAGGTTCCCGGTACAACATGCGACACTGTTAGACAAACTAATTGACCCTCTATCCCAACCATCCTTTACAGCGTTGGTGCACTGCACCACCCATACTAACAATACAGACGAGGAATCACTGGACAACAATGCCGCAAATGCAGCAGCCAAGCAAGTAGCATATTTACTGTGCCGAGTGTCCCTGAAAATCCAGTGGTAGCGCAGAGCAGGGAGCAATTGCCAGACTCCTACAATTCCCTACCAATTGCCCAACTAATAGAATTGTAGGGATGAGTTCCACAGGAAGAGAAAGAATTGTGATTAAAAGGGGGATGTAAGCAATCCCCAACAGATTTATTGTGATGACAAGAAACATCAGGCAAAGCAGTTATGCCATACGAGTTGCTGGTCATTGCATTTAACCAACCGCATAGCCCTTCCCATGTATCCAAGCAACACATCGCTGCAGACATACAGGAGGACTGGTTTGTCCCCAACCTGCAGGAGGCAATTACTAAAATGGTTATCAACTGTACCATGTGTCAGAGTTATAGTACTGGTCTCACTTTACGAACTATCCGAGGTACACTGCCTGCCCTACTGGGCCATCTTGAGAGTTGCACATCAACTATGCAGACATGGGCGAAAGGTGTAATAGATACCGCTACCTGATAGTGGTTGTGTGTCCTTTGTCACGCTGGGTGGAGGCTGGTCCTTGTGCACACCCTGATGTGAAATGTGCAGCCACATTTTTAGTGAGAGAGGTCTTTCCTCAATAGGGTGTGTGCAAAGTTTTAAGGTCCGATAACAGAACCCATTTCTTCACTTTTTAAGAAAATTACTGCATTATTGGGTATCAGGCATCGGATGTGTATGATTGACCATCCCCAGGCCAACAGAGATGTGAAGAGGATCATTGGTCTTCTGAAAAGTAAACTTTCTAAGCTGTGCACCACCCTAAAAAAGAATTGGGTGCACTGTGTGCCTCTTGCTTTGTTCAGCATGCACATGCAGCCCTGCAAGGCTCATCATTTATCACCCCACAAGGTGGTAACGGGGCACTGCATGCACAAACCTCCATCTCCAATCACAAGAGCATCTAATGCTCACAGGGCTGCGTCCATTCTAGGAGACACATTTCGTAGCTACTTATGTGCCCTAACCAAAGCCATAAAATGTATCGCTCAACAGATCACTGCTGCCAAAGACTGAAGAAACGACCAGCGCTGCATCTGATACTCCACCCACGATGCCTCCTCTTCAGCTTTTCCCTTGGGACCAGGTTTTTATTAAAAATGTCCACAGGTGGAACAAGCCCATATATAACGGGCCTTTTTAAGGTGGTCTATGCTACCCCTCTTGCAGTAAAAGTTAGTGAATTACAGTAGTGCGTGCATTTATATGATGTTCGGAAAGCACCCCAGGCCACACCCCACACCCAAACTCAATAAAATAGTAAACAGTGCGCATTAAGTGCCTGTCCAAATAATACCTCCTCCCCACTATAAAATAATGGTCACCTGCAGATTGACCGCTGGTGTCTCCCCGAAGTATTTGTAATATCCTTGCAAACAAAACAGAGAAATATATATATACATATATTACAACAAGCAGACCTCTGTGATCATGTGATCAATAAAAATGCTGCTATGCATAATTTGCACTGAGAGCGCCCTTTCGCTCTTCTCTCTCTCTCTCTGTCTCCCTCTCTATTGGTTCGTCTCCATGTATTCACCATGCAACTCCAGTTATAAAAAGCAACTTTTTTCATTTTCAGACAAATCCTCTTATAACTGTGTTTTCCCCAACGTACATATGTGTAATGCATTGGATAGCAAGTATATTTGCTATTCCGATGTTTGAATTAGGAATATATTTAGGATGTATTTTTATATGGAGTAGTGATATAAAAAGGGGGGTAGGAAATGCAACTAGTACTAACAGATCGCTTATTAAGAGCTCTGTGAGATATGACGATGATGCAACTACAATTGCAGATACAATTGACACAAATAATACTGTGGTCGCAGTCCATGATAAAAAGGTTCATATATCTCTAAGCAATACTCTTGTCACCCAACAACGTACGAGGAGTGTTGCAAATTTGCTCATGTCATCATAATTTCCTAATGTGTTCTCTAACATACTTGTGAATGACACTTCCTTTTCTAGTCATTCAAAACATCCTAAAAGGCAAATCAGAAGGGTTAAATATGTTCAGTACCAAGGACTTGGGTTAGATACAATGGAAGATGTGCACCATCCAGAGTTAAGTAATAATTGGTATGCAGACATGAACTCAGTGAGAAAAATGAAAGTTAATGGAAGTTGTTACGTGTGTTCCTTGATTCCACATGCGTCCAAACCCCCACCTCCTGCCATCATGGAGAGGCACCTTCTTGCTGGCTTTGTTGCACTCAGTGCTCCTGGTGGTCTCTGAAAAAAATCTAATAGTGGGACCAGGGGAGATGGCAGTTCCAACAACTACACCAGGGTCCAGCACCCCCACCACAGTGCCACATCAGAATCATATCTTTTGTATCCTGCTACAGAAGGAAAAGAGAGAAAAATTGCAGAGGAGGAAAAGATTGAACTACCTATTGCAAGATTCATCACAATTACTAAAAGAAATACCAGATCAGTACTGGCTGTACAATAAAGAGGAAACATTTTTACAGCGCTGTTGCTAACTGCCGCAAATGCCATGTGGATCCAGATCATGCAGTGGGAAGTGATCCAGCTGGCCTATGACACAGAGCAAGGCCTCAATGCGATCAAGATGGAAATGCGCTCAATCAGGCTGATGACGCTGCAGAATAGGTATGTGCTGGACCTCCTCACTGCCATGGAGGGAGGGGTCTGCAAAAAGGTTGGGGATTCATGCTGTACCTACGTACTTCAAACGACATAGAAAACGGGTCCCTTGCCATGCTCTCGGCACTCATATGAAAACAGAAGTGGGCATGCAAGAGACTGATTGGTTTGATTAACTTTTTCTTGGGCACCATCCTGGATGGGGGCGATCGTGAAGATGTAGGTTGCTGTGATCGTGTTCTTATTGGTAATATTCTGCACCTGCCAGCTTGTACTTTGGTGTTGTGCCAAAGCAATGCCTAGCAGCACAATGATTATGGTTTCAATTGGGGTACAGGAGGCCCCTCGTGGTACAAAAGATAGCGCAGTTCAGACTGACGATCAAAATAAGCCACGCATGGTTGTGATAGAGCAACGTCTTCAACCCCTAGGCACCACCACAGTTCCCCCACCTGACCCTGAGAACTACACCAAACACTGGGTAGATCTAGCATGGGATGGAGGATGTATATATATATGACATGTACCCCTGAGCAATATGCACAGGCGGGAGAAGGTTTACAGGCCGTATGTAAAGCATGGTTACCAAAGGAAGGTCAACCTCCATATTTGGAAGCTGAAAGGTTGGAAAGGGAAAGAAGGGGTGAAAAGGATGCAGGACTCACATAGGAGTTTGTTAATGAAGTATTAAGAAAAAGGGGGAATTTCGAGATGGAGATATGACCATCCCCCACTTTTGGTGCAGACTTTTGCCCTTTTATACAAGGGGAATCAAACGCCATCTTAGATAGTAGTGGCCATATTGGAATCAAGGCCTATTTTTGCACTGAAGCCAGCGCCGCAGGCCCCAGTGACAAACAGAAATAAAGTGTATCCAGGTGGTACTAGATTGCAGCTTGGACACCGGTGAGGAAGGCCAGAGCTGCAGAGATTCATAGACCCTTCATTGTCTCATGTTGCCAACATTTTGTATCCTGGAAGGAAGGCACCCTGCAAGGTCACGAGGGGGTTGAGAGCTCACTGTGAAAAGCAATCCCACGAGAAGAGGGGCATAAGCCTCCAACCCTTCCTGTCCTCAGCTTTAAGTAATATCACCCAAAAATCCCAGAACTATCTGTTAGCCAAGCTCGCTATTTGTCTTATTGGTACATGGAAAATCTGCATTTGAGTCTCGAAAGGGCAATTGTGGTCCCATCGCACTTAACATCAGTAATTGTCTCTGACATGCCCAAAGAAGTATGGAAATAAATGCTGTAAGGTGTACGCACCAAGCCTGGTCACAGCTGGCATCGCGGTTGGGTTATAATAAATTGTACTGCATGCAGATTTCCATACGCCATATAGCTGGACTTCCCCTGACAGGGGGAAAGCATTTTATTGAGTTAATGGAGAGGTTGAAGTTGTATTCTTTTGGGGATTACTTCCGGAGGGAGGTTTTTTATCAATACAGCAATTTAGAAGTATAGTCGGTCAGTCTCTGCTCTATGTATTCATGTACTGGAGGCTGTGTCACATATTAAAAGTGATATTCCCCTCATTCCCTCAGGCACCAAGAGCCTTTCTTCCATGGACGGAAGTGATTGAACGATGGGGGGGAGGGCCGCCTCATCTCAATGCTTTATCGGTGTGTTAGTGGAGGCTTAGAGGAGCTGTGGACTATAGATTGAAACTGATTCATTTTAAGTTTGTACATCAGGTATACTTCACGCCCATACGCCTTCATAGAATAGATCTACCTATAAATCCGACTGTTGCTGTAGGTGTGGGGTCTTACATTCAAGCTGGGAGTGCCTGGAAGTTAGAGACTTCTGGGAGGCGGTGTTCCGCTCTAAGATGATCAACAAGGATGTCAGGGTCTCCCCCCTAATGCCTCTCGTTGGTTGGAGGGGGAACCTTCCTGGTGGATTTAGAAGGGTTTTGGGACTAATGATGGCCCTTGGGAAATGCTGTGTTGCTAAATCCTAGATGGCAGTCCTCGCGCCACAGTTGAGGGATGGCTGAAGGACATTGTGATAAGCGTAGAACGCAAAGTCTATTTCTGTACTTCATTGCCACCCTCCAGTACGCATAAGCAGGTTGGGGGCCCTGATAAACGGTATCTTTACAAGGTAATGCAGAGCTATAATATATGTGTTTATAACGGACATTCTCAAATTAGTCTCTCTCCTATCGAAAGTGAACTTGGTATAAGGATTCCAACTACCACTTGCTGGAACGTTAAGTCAAAACATTGTATAGATTGGTAATGATTGGCATATGTGGATATTGTGCTTAAGTGTAACTAGACCTGTGGAGGGGCACGCAGATCTTCGTTGCTGTGTTCATTGGATGTTTTATTTTTTGTTTGTTTCAATCTTAATATTTTTTTTAGAAGACAGGCAGTCAGGAAATGTATGACCGCATCACAGCAGCACAAAGGCACTGATGCACCAAATCTTGAACAAGACACCAGCAAAGACTTGCGCAGGGCTACTCTAAATGGTAACTGCAAAACACAGAAGGGCAAAACACAGCGTGGATTTAAATGTATGTCGACATTTGATGAACCAGAGATTGGTTTAAACAGAGATAAACATAACATTAACCCCATCCTGCTGCAGCCCTCTCCAACCACCAATCAGTCAAGAATGGGAGCATGCGTAAAGCTCAACAGTGGACCTGCTCTAGCTCCCTTCTCTCTTTCACAAGATATACTGACATCTGGTTATCTGAGCAAATGCCAGTTATTGAAATGAGTTATTTCCCTCCTCTTGCACACCACAGGGAGAACGGCATGTCAACTGTGTCAACACTATGCTGATCAGCGCGTTCGTTATCGTTACAATCGGGTAACTGCTCTGAGTGGCTTCCGATTCTCAGTAGCAACTCATAAAACACTGTTAATGAGCTTCTCTTGGTTTACCTCTTATTGGCCAAGAGGCATGTTCTTGGGTTTGGCAGGAGTGAAGATATAGTAACAATGTACTATCTGTCAGGAAGAGCCCTCGGTGTAGCTGAGTTCCCCGGCATTTGTAACTTGCCAGCCTGGGCACTTCCCGTGCCTTCGCAGGATCTAGACTCTCTTGATCCTACCACATAAAAACTGTTGCCTGATTACCTCTTCCATGGATTGATTGAACGTGATGTCAACGCGATCTCAAACATATTGGCTGATAAACAGTGATGCCTCTCACATGGTTGCTTGTATAATGTATGACTCGTTGTTCGTGTCCAGTGATTAATAAAATGATCTTTAAAAAAAGAAATAAGCACCTCTTCCCTGCACTCAGGTTCACACATTCCCTTCTGCAAACTGTAAAATATGCTTGCATATGCCCTTAAAACAATCTTCTTGCCTGCAGAGAGAACAACTTTTTCAAGAGGTTGAGAACTGTCAGAAGATGAGAAAAGAAACCTAATATCCTCAAATATGCATTATATACTAATGGTTGTATCCTTCGAAGATTGTTTGGTGAGCTTTGTAACTCACATACATTACAATAGTGCAATGATGGTGTGGGCATTTTGATCAATGGCCCTGCACAGGTCCTTAACCACTGTTAAAAAGCTAGATATTTCTCTCCCAACATTATGCCCCAATGCTCAATGTCTCCTTAACCAATATTACGCCAGGATAATGCTTACAGCAAGGTCCTGAGCCACCTCGCCATCTATTTTAGTTTATTTCCAACCTGTATTTGACCTATTTTTGTGATTGATCTTTACTATAATGGCATTCAAGTCCAGGGGGAGATGGCTATAACAAGTGAAATCGTCCTTTGCCATTGTAATAATCCCTCGCTTTGCTTCGGGCCCATAACTCGGGCGTGGGCCTATAACATCCGCTACAACCCTCTCTCTGGGCTGGGATGCATCAGTATTTTTCCACAGGCTAATACTTGTTATTTTTTGTGTGTGTGAATTAAGGAAAGTACTTCAATGTTAAAACAGTCAAATCAAACACAAAAGCACTTTGTCCGAACCCGAGAGTGGCAGAACAATTACAGTTAACAGAACAACTGATTACGTGAGCTCAGCAATTGCTTGAAGTTTGGTTGGTCTTCAGTGGCTGGTTGAGAAAGAGCGGGAACATTCTGTAATTTTAAGACAAGCCAGGAGAATTACTGCTTAACTGGTGCGTGTGCAGCATTATAATGGGTAGAAGGTATGTTCTAATGCTAGCAGACCGAAAGCCAAACAATCTCGGATAGATTTGTATGGATTGGCTAATCGGATATTTCTGGAATGGCGGGAACTGCCTCTCCACCATAAAATAGCCAACCGTGTGGAGTGCCGTCACTCTTGCTGCTTTGCATTTACTGTTTCTAGAGGCTGAAGGAGATGAGGCGCCTGGCAATGACCGAACACTCCACGTCTCTCAGATGAGATGAAACTCACACTCGCTGATCTGAGGCCGAAAGAAGAGTCGGTCGTCCATGCTGAAGTCTAAGACCTTGCAAAACAAAAGAGGTGATGACTGGAAGGTTTGGAATGAATGCTAACCCTCCAGACCTGGAGGCTGAAGAACGATGGTCTGGAGGGTTGCCCAGACCAATGCCAGAGATTAACATTAATTCTAAACCTTCCAGCCATCACCTCTTTTGTTTTGCTAAACTCTAGGATCTTCAGAGCAGCCAGGTTTACACTTGAAGGACACTTTGATCTATATTAGTATTAATTAGCCTCACACATTAGCAGTTGAATTTTCTGAGACATTTCACAGTGAATCTTTTCCACTCCCTGTTTTGTTTAGAAACACACAATATTTGAGCAGTTTGCACTATTATTGCAAAGTATCAACATTCTTCACCTCTTAACTGTATCGTTGTACTTCAGCGTGGAAGGATGTGTATCCTACTCTGAAGTCTATTTTAAATACGTTGTAACAGCTGTTCAAATAATAACTGTCAAATGTCTCCTCGCATAAACCGTCTGCATGACTTATACCTGAAACAAACTCGTCCAAATCGGTTGCTGTTCTCCAATTTGCGAGTTGCAACTGGCAATTAATTCCACAATGTTTCAAATGAAATCTGCACGGGTGCTACCCTTTGATAGATTCCTGCCCATCTACACCAGTTAAAACCAGGGAACAGAAATCTCACGGCACATTGTCAACAGGTAGAACTGGTTCATGAAAGTCTACCTGCCCACACGGATCAGGAGAAATGGACAAGGAAAGTCTACCTGCCAGCACGCATCAGGAGAAATGCATAAGGAAAGTGTACCTGCCCACATGGATCAGGAGAAATGGACAAGGAAAGTGTACCTGCCCACATGCATCAGGAGAAATGGACAAGGAAAGTCTACCTGCCCACACGAATCAGGAGAAATGGACAAGGAAAGTCTACCTGCCAGCACGCATCAGGAGAAATGCATAAGGAAAGTGTACCTGCCCACACGGATCAGGAGAAATGGACAAGGAAAGTGTACCTGCCCACGTGCATCAGGAGAAATGGACAAGGAAAGTCTACCTGCCCACACGAATCAGGAGAAATGGACAAGGAAAGTCTACCTGCCCATACGCAACAGGAGAAATGGATAAGGAAAGTCTACCTGCCCATACGCATCAGGAGAAATGGACAAGGAAAGTCTTCCTGCCCACACGAATCAGGAGAAATGTATAAGGAAAGTATACCTGCCGGCATGCATCAGGAGAAATGGATAAGGAAAGTGTACCTGCCCACATGGATCAGGAGAAATGGACAAGGAAAGTGTACCTGCCCACATGCATCAGGAGAAATGGACAAGGAAAGTCTACCTGCCCACACGAATCAGGAGAAATGGATAAGGAAAGTCTACCTGCCTGCACGCATCAGGGGAAATAGACAAGGAAAGTCTAGCTGCCCACACGAATCAGGAGAAATGGATAAGGAAAGTGTACCTGCCCACAAACATCAGGTGAAATGGGTAAGGAAAGTCTACCTGCCCGCACGCAGCAGGAGAAACGGATATGGAAAGTGTACCTGCCCAAATGGATCAGGAGAAATGGACAAGGAAAGTGTACCTGCCCACATGGATCAGGAGAAATGGACAAGGAAAGTCTACCTGCCCATACGCATTAGGAGAAATGGATAAGGAAATTCTACCTGCCTACACGCATCAGGAGAAATGGACAAGGAAAGTCTATCTGCCGAAACGCATCCGGAGAAATGTACAAAGAAAGTGTACCTGCTCACATGGATCAGGAGAAATGGATATGGAAAGCGTACCTGCCCACATGGATCAGGAGAAATGGACAAGGAAAGTGTACCTGCCCACATGGATCAGGAGAAATGGACAAGGAAAGTGTACCTGCCCACACGCATCAGGAGAAATGGACAAGGAAAGTGTACCTGCCCACATGGATCAGGAGAAATGGATAAGGAAAGTGTACCTGCCCACAAACATCAGGAGAAATGGGTAAGGAAAGTCTACCTTCCCGCACGCAGCAGGAGAAATGGATACGGAAAGTGTACCTGCCCACATGGATCAGGAAAAATGGACAAGGAAAGTGTACCTGCCCACATGGATCAGGAGAAATGGACAAGGAAAGTCTATCTGCCCACACGCATTAGGAGAAATGGATAAGGAAAGTCTACCTGCCCGCACGCATCAGGAGACATGGATAAGGAAAGTGTACCTGCCCACACGCATCAGGAGAAATGGACAAGGAAAGTCTATCTGCCCACACGCATCAGGAGAAATGGACAAGGAAAGTGTACCTGCCCACATGGATCAGGAGAAATGGATATGGAAAGTGTACCTGCCCACATGGATCAGGAGAAATGGACAAGCAAAGTGTACCTGCCCACATGGATCAGGAGACAAGGAAAGTCTACCCACCCACACGCATCAGGAGAAAGGAACAAGGAAAGTCTACCTGCAAACACTCAGTTGACAAAACTGGTATAGGGTTGTCCATCTGCATACACTTAGCAGGAAGAAGTGGTTGATGGAAAATACACTTGCACACACTCAGCAGGTAGAACTGGGGAAAGGAAGTCTTCCGGTATACGCTTAACAGGGATGCCATAGGACGAAAAGAGCTGACAAGAATGAACCAGAATTATGAACAATTCTGGATGGCAGCTACTTTCCACCTTCAAAGAACAATTATCGCAACATAAGAGCTAGCAAGAACTCTTAAAATTCTATACTTTACATCGTTTAAAACAATATCTACCAATTTGAGCGTTTTAACAGGACCATGATTGTGAACATATTAGAGAATGTTTAACAATACTGTTATCTGCACCTCAGCAGCTATTCACAAAGTCTTCGGGGGGGTGTGGGGGGCAGGATGCGACAAATTGTGTCTCACATCTTTTGCCCGCATTTCACCATGTATAAATCTGTCATTCGCAACCAAGGATTTGCATGTATGTGGAGGGACCATGACTCAACATTTCTATGTATATCTAATTGTCAATCGTGTTCCCGACACCTAGAAAGACATTGGACAAGTGACCACAGGTGGGCCTCCTCAGATGGGTTTCTCAGTGCAATTGCAGCTATGGTTCTTAAACTCAGTTTCGGGGGTGGAGTTGAAAAAATATAAAAGAAAGGCTC
This sequence comes from Ambystoma mexicanum, assembly GCF_040938575.1. NCBI lineage: Eukaryota > Metazoa > Chordata > Amphibia > Caudata > Ambystomatidae > Ambystoma > Ambystoma mexicanum. The sequence continues at coordinate 995,943,964 of NC_090922.1, forward strand.
TTGCAAAGCATGGGCATTTCTATTTGGGGCAGAGAAATGCTGACAGGGGTATGGGGAGGAATGAATAAGGATTGTTAAATTCTTTAAATACAGTCATTAGAGCTGGAGTTGGGATGATATGGGGTCGGGTGTCTAATCCTGGCTTCACCTATCAAGTCAGGTTTGGGATCCTGGGCACACAATGTAACCTTACCACGCTGCATATGCCAAAATTGGAATGCCAGGTAGCAGTTTTTTTGTTATGGAGTTGGGGTGGGCAGGTCACATGGTATGGGAGTTGTGGGTCTGGAAGCAGGACGCCAGGCATTGGTTTTGAGTTGTTAGCATGGGGAGGCATGACGTGAGGTATGGCTTTTATGCTGTGGGTGTGCAGAGGCAGAATGCCAGATAGAAGTTTTGTGTTGTGTGTGTTGAGAGGCAGGTCGCTACATGGGGCAATAAGACTCCATGGATGTATCTTCTGTTGCCAGATCAGCTAATATCTGGCTCTTAGAAAAAAGCCAGACCCCATGGCTCAACTCCATTGACAAATTCTCTGGCTCCTCCGCCTCTACAAGGCGCACCTGAATTAAGACACTGCTAAACAGTACCTTTATTAGAACAATCAAAATACCACAAATTATTTTGAATGTACACTTAGAAAATGTGCTTGCTATTCTGTCGAAATATTGCTTGCTATCTTTGCGGGTAGGCAAGCCTGAAAGTTTGAAAGTTTTACTACACAATGGTGCTGGTAATTCTATCTCCGAAAGTGAGATCTGCTAATCAGACCTCCCTTTCATAATGCTCTATGCTGAAAGGTATAGTAAATACATGTATCTCTGTTGGGACTCTCCAATGACACAACGAGCAGCTGCCTTGTAGTTTGGCAACATGGCAGCTACAGAGTAATGTGCGTTCCAAGGTTCCAACAGCCTGGGACTGCCTATAATGTGGGGAACCCTGATCCAAATGCTATATAATTATGCACCCCAAGCCACTGTGGCAGAATAATAAAGAACTATAAAACGTATCTGTTTTGATAAGGTGGTCTAGTGGAATATAAAATTATACTTGTTAAAACCATCTGAATTTCATTTAATTGGCAACCTAGTTTCTAGTGACTCATTCAACTGTGAGTGCCGTTTGTGTATCAGCCAGCTGGGGCTGTGCTTCACTCAAAACAAACCATCTGTGTAAGTTCCATAATCCATGCTTCAAAGGCGAGCCCTGCCAGAACAATGGAGAGTTCACACCAGGGTGGTAATCTTTGGGAACTCTTTGATGCGGGTCAGAAAGGGAAGAGGAAGGAGTTAGAGTAGACCATGAGAATATTTGCAGACAATAGAGGGGTACCGCCAGCCAGGGATGTTCATAAGCCACTCATGTTTCCCGTGCCACCTCCCCACTTTATTCAGACAAAGCATCCTGGAACCAACATCCTCAGGCAAAGATTTTTGTCACAGCAGCCAGGACAATAATACCCCTACAGAGGTATGTGGAAAATTGAGCCTATATGGGGTGAAAATCCCCTTATCTTGAATCATCTTTGGACATCAGAAGAAGGTTTCACGTGGAATATTATTGGGATACAGTCTGCCCAACGTACACAGCCACAGATGTGAAGACAAAGACTCCAACAAGGGAGCAAGATCCTCTCATTACCCATCCCAGAGGAACATTTCGGTTGAGCTGCTGTTTCGGCGTGGGGTGCTGCACTGGAACTAGAATCCTGTTCTCTGAAGATAGCAGCTCCTACAAGTGCTCTCTGCCAACTGTCCTGGCTTGGAAGGGCAGAAGAAGGACTCACCTTGTCCTTGGATACCCTGGATGGGATTCCCCAGCAACCAAGAAGCCAAGGAACAGCTCTGTGCCCTGTTTCCTCCATAAACTGCTTTAGAGCCCAATCCATTGCATTCAAATTGTTTTTGAGGTAATGCTTTCCCTGGAGCTCCTTTTGACACCCCCTGAATTTTTTAACTGCTTCGAGCCATTCAGCCACTGACTCGACCATCACCTGCTTGCGCTACAGCTGACTTCAAGCTGATTGCCACTGCAGAACTAAATAGAAACACCTGTGCGACTCAAACAATTTGAGCCAGCTGCCAAAACGACCATCATCTGCCTGTTCTTCAGCCGATTCAAGACAATCAACGCTGCAGGACTGCAAAACAACACTGGACTGCATCAAACGACTCGACCTTCTTAACGCCGAATTGATCCATTAGGAGCCCCCTTCTTGATCTTCCTGATGCCTACCCCACCCATTAGAAAGCACCCAAAAATCCAGCTCGACACTGTTCAGCCACCCAAGAAGAAGATAAAGGTACTGATAGCTGTTCTAAGGACCCTAGAGATATTTAAGGCCCCACTCATTACCTTTGAAAGAAATATCATTTTAACTTGAACACATTTTAACTTGAACAGTAATGCAAAGGCTATTACCTACAGAGACTATTGCCTGTCTACCTCTGTCTTCAGATCCACAGTGCCCTGTTTTATTCAAAAGTATGCATAATCTCTCTTCTTTTATAGGAGTGGATTGTTAGTGTTTTCATTGTGGTGTTTATATTTTTCATTTGATTAAAGATTCCTGAAATTGACATTGCTTTTCTTTTGGTACCTGAGTACTATTGTTGTTTGGATGCCCTTTGCTAGCTCACATCGCTCCGGAAAGTATAGCGTTCCATGTGCTAGCTCACTTCCCTCCGGAGAGTATAGCCTGCCATTTGCTAGCTCATATCGCTGCGGAAAGTATACAGTTCCATGTGCTAGCTCACTTCCCTCCACAGAGTATAGCCTGCCATTTGCTAGCTCATATCACTCCGGAAAGTATACAGTTCCATGTGCTAGCTCACTTCCCTCCAGAGAGTATAGCCTGCCATTTGCTAGCTCATATCGCTCCGGAAAGTATAGAGTTCCATGTGCTAGCTCACTTCCCTCTGGAGAGTATAGCATGCCATTTGCTAGCTCATATCGCTCCGGAAAGTATAGAGTTCCATGTGCTAGCTCACTTCCCTCCAGAGAGTATAGCCTGCCCCTTGCTAGCTCATATCGCTCCGGAAAGTATAGAGTTCCATGTGCTAGCTCACTTCCCTCAGAGAGTATAGCCTGCCCCTTGCTAGCTCACATCGCTCCAGAAAGTATACAGTTCCATGTGCTAGCTCACTTCCCTCCGGAGTGTATAGCCTGCCATTTGCTAGCTCATATCGCTCCGAAAAGTATAGAGTTCCATGTGCTAGCTCACTTCCCTCCGGAGAGTATAGCCTGCCATTTGCTAGCTCATATCGCTCCGGAAAGTATACAGTTCCATGTGCTAGCTCATTTCCCTCCGGAGAGTATAGCCTGCCATTTGCTAGCTCATATCGCTCCGGAAAGTATGGAGGTCCATGTGCTAGCTCACTTCCCTCCGGAGAGTATAGCCTGCCCCTTGCTAGCTCACATCACTCTGGAAAGTATAGAGTTCCATGTGCTAGCTCACTTCCCTCCGGAGAGTATAGCCTGCCCCTTGCTAGCTCACATCACTCTGGAAAGTATAGAGTTCCATGTGCTAGCTCACTTCCCTCCTAAGAGTAAAGCCTGCCCTTGGCCCACGTTAACACAAGTGGCAAAGGAGGGGTACATGTCGTGTTGCATCTTTTTCACCTTTAAGATTGGCATCACTGTTGGTTTAGTAATAGTGTGGGTTGGAGTAGTTTTATTCACTGCTCAACCGTGAACTCCCACAGAGCAGCAGTTATTTTGTCACTAAGCTGGATACCGTCAAATGAAACTACAGTACTTCTGTCCCAATTAAGTCACTTATTATTATTATTATTATTATTATTATTATTATTATTATTATTATTATTATTATTATATTTATTGAGCATGGACCTAGCTCCGAGAAGCAACATAGAGCTTTATAGAGCTATACAATAATAAAGATACATAACAGAGCGCTTTACAGATGTAACAACAAACCCATAAGGTCACCAAATCACTGCCATACTATTGCAGGCAATACTTTACAGCAAAAATAATGTATTCGTTTTGCTTTTTGTGTTTGCCGAAAAATATTCCATGGAAGTTATTTCTATATTTGAATTTATGTTCTGCCCTGGTTCTGGAATCACAGCAAAATGCTGACTAAAAAATACTGACTTCTTCAATGCTGCGCCTTTGCGCCGTAAGGATATTTCGACTTGCATTAGACTGAATAAGGGGAGCATGGTTCTGGGGGGTCCCCTTGTTCAGTGTAATGGGCTCGGGTTGCAGGGGTATCGCCTGCTTCCATTACATCGATAGCAGGAGACAATAAAGAAAAATAAGTTAAATAGAAAAAAGGACCCTGCAGCGCCAGTTCCGACCCACGTTAGTGGAAGGGAACTGATGCCGCATGGATAGAGAAGTTTGGGCGGGACACACAGAAGTGTGCTGCCGAAAAGGTAAGTAGGTAGTGGGGAAGCAGGTAGGGGGTGCAGGGAACAAGTGTTCAATGTGATCACTGTGCCTCGCCGTAATGGAAGTCGGCATTTTCATAGTCGACATTTTTGGCGGCGCAGTGACCACAGATCCCCCTGGTACTACCCATAGGGCTTGCAGCACCTTACAAGGTTCAAAAGTACAAAAGGTGGCCAGTAAAACAGAAGTTACAAAATGCTTTCAGGATAGGATAGATTAGCCAATCACCCACTCCGATCCTGGAATATTTGGGAGCAAATAAAGAAGGAAAACTAAGCGCATATTTAATACTGGAATGGGTCTGAGGCATAGGTTTGCTTGTCACCTTGAGGGATGGATGGGCAGCATGCGGCGGCGGCGAGGCGTGGCCATGCTCTAGTCTATCCTTGATCCACCTGGCTGCCGCCCACTGACTCGATAAAGTGACTTGCTTCTCGGCTGCTCACCCTTTAAATAGCTGTGTGTGTCATCAGCATGTGGCACGGCCTGTTCCGAGGGACAGCTCCTGCGCATGTTGTGGGAACACCTGCCTGCAGCTGCTAGGCAGGGGCAGCAGCTGCCTCTGCCGCGGCTCCCTGCTGAATATTTTAAGAGCTGCGCCCTCCATAGTTTACATTTACTTGCATTGCATGCTAAGGAGTCGTTCTTTTGCTTAAGGGCACTTGATTTTGTTAATTTCTGCCCTCTGTGGAAACTCCCTTTGTGTCTGAAATAATTAAATATGCATGCAACAGAAATGCAAACATTTCGCCGTTGTTTAGGTGGAGGACAGGCCCAAAGCGACACTATGAAGAGCGCATCAGTCACGAGTGCAGTTTCCAACTAGAAAGTGACTTAGGAATTCCAACGAAATGACTATCCTGCCAGCGCCTCTGGGGCACGCGCATGAAAGGAGAACTAGAGGTTGTCCAGCACACCCAACCTCTGCACAAGACCGTATGAAACAAGTGTGTCATGCAGAGGCGTGGACAGGCCTTCCCTCACGCGTGCGAGGGGTTCCAGGCTGGAAAAGAGAAGCGATTGGCTCATTGTTGTGTGTTCCCATAACAAGAGAAATAGTTACTTCACCACAATATGATTTTAGGATTTCAGACTGATTATTAGAATCCAAATGCACAGGGCACTGTCACTGCTGGCCCAGCAAGATCGGGCATGTGTCTATGACCAGAGCGCTAGACTTAGGCTCAGTTTTTTGAAAAATATCGGAATCATGTCAATTTTCGCCGAAATTCAGCCACACAATCAATCAATATCTCTCTCTCTCTCTCCCTCTCTCTCTCTCTCTCTCTCTCTCTCTCTTTGTCTCTCTCTCTCTCTCTCTCTCTCTTTCTCTCTCTCAGTAGTTTACCTGGTAAAAACGAATCCCTGTGTAGCTTAAACAAAATTGATTGATAACACATTGTACCCATTCGCAATAGCAATGAAATGACTCAACATGACAATGTTTCTATCGATGCAAAAGAAGCAAATAGCAAACCTAAACTCATCACTTCACATCCACATTTTCAGATATTTCAATCCAATATGTAATTTGTCTCTTCCAGAAACAAAACCCTGAAAGCTTTGTCCATCCCTGAGCTTGAACATCAAAATGAATAAATGGGGACACCACATGCTAGTCAGGTGAGCAATGATCCCACAAACATACTTCACAGTTTACAAAAGTAGGGTTGATCACAGGGGCAAAAATCGAGTGACCCATCTGGAATACCTAATTGCTGTATATTCTAAAGGCGCACTGGGCACTTCCGTTATGCCACACGCTCATGTATGGGCCCTCACATATACCCGGGCCTGTACGTAGGAGAGCCGCTACCACGCACAAGCAATAAGGACATTACTCATTAATTACGAATTTGTAATAAAGGACTGAAAAACAAACCACACTCTTGGAAAAATATAGAAATATCTCCAAGAAGATCAATTTTTAACCATGTACGGTATTGTTTCAAACAATCCATATTTTATTTAGAATGAGAGAAGTGTTTTTTAAAGTAATTCACTCCAAGTGTACTCTGAAACATTCTTGATCTGCAGCACTTTCATATCATCTAAAAGTAAGGGAACATTCATTCATATTGCCCAATTGATAGTTTGTTAAGCTGCCTTTTAGCCCTCCACTCACTCGCGCACTCACGTCTCCTGAGGTACAGAGGCTACAAGTATAACAATCAGATATTGATAAATCATGCATTCTAGACAATCCACATTCCTTACATACTCAGCCTCTGTGTCCCATGTGAAGCCTATTCCGGGCTCTTGTGTCCCGTGCAAAGCCTATTCCGGGCTCTTGTGTCCCGTGCAAAGCCTATTCCGGGCTCTTGTGTCCCGTGCAAAGCATATTCTGGGCTCTTGTGTCCCGTGCAAAGCCTATTGCGGGCTCTTGTGTCCCGTGCAAAGCATATTCCGGGCTCTTGTGTCCCGTGCAAAGCCTATTGCGGGCTCTTGTGTCCCATGTGAAGCCTATTCCGGGCTCGTGTCTCCCGTGCAAGGCATATTCCAGGCTCTTGTGTCCCGTGGGCCTATGCTAAACCTAATCCAGGCTCTTGTGTCCCGTGCAAGGCATATTCCAGGCTCTTGTGTCCCGTGCAAAGCATATTCCAGGCTCTTGTTTCCCGTGCAAAGCATATTCCAGGCTCTTGTGTCCTGTGCAAGGCATATTCCAGGCTCTTGTGTCCCGTGCAAAGCATATTCCAGGCTCTTGTGTCCCGTGCAAAGCATATTCCAGGCTCTTGTGTCCCGTGCAAGGCATATTCCAGGCTCTTGTGTCCCGTGCAAAGCTTATTCCGGGCTCTTGTGTCCCGTGCAAAGCATATTCCAGGCTCTTGTGTCCCGTGCAAGGCATATTCCAGGGTTTTGTGTCCCGTGCAAAGCTTATTCCAGGCTCTTGTGTCCCGTGCAAAGCTTATTCCAGGCTCTTGTGTCCCGTGCAAGGCATATTCCAGGCTCTTGTGTCCCGTGCAAAGCGTATTCCAGGCTCTTGTGCCCCGTATGAAACCTATTCCAGGCTCTTATGTCCCGTGGGCCTATGCTAAACCAAATCCAGGCTCTTGGGCCCATGCTAAACCTAATCCAGGTTCTTGGGCCCATGCTAAACCTAATCCAGGCTCTTGGGCCCATGCTAAACCTAATCCAGGCTCTTGGGCCCATGCTAAACCTAATCCAGGCTCTTGGGCCCATGCTAAACCAAATCCAGGCTCTTGGGCCCATGCTAAACCTAATCCAGGCTCTTGGGCCCGTGCTAAACCTAATCCTGGCTCGTGGGCCCATGCTAAACCTAATCCAGGCTCTTGGGCCCGTGCTAAACCTAATCCAGGCTCTTGGGCCCATGCTAAACCAAATCCTGGCTCTGGTATCTTGTATGAGATAGCACACATCCCATTGTGGAGTGGGAACTACAGGGTTAAACCAAGGGAGTTATCCTGAGTTGTATCAGTGGGGAAGGTCAAGCAAGGAGGTCCTACCTAGACCATGTCGTTTTTGAAAGGTTATGAGGGACACCAGGAACTTCACGGAGACTCTTACTTGATGCAGGTGCTAATCACAGAAGAAAGTTAAGATGTGATAGAAGAGCAACCTGATATAAAATCCAGTCTCGCGTGCCATATGTGATATGGGGCATAGTGCTGGTCAAGACAAATAGGACATCAATGTCAGGCCATGAAGAAATCTCTCATTATAAAAGCTTGGAGCAGTGATATGCAGTAAAAAGCTATCATCAGCCCAAATTACGTGGCCTCTTTCACCTACCTGAAGCTAGAGGTTAAAACATCTGTACACAAGGGACATCAGTTGCAGCTGCTGGAAAATGTACACTGGTCGCCAATCAAGGAAAGATCACACTTAGCCATTATGACTTGTCTACAAGGCCCTGCACGGTTGCATGCCGATCTACCTAGCATGCTGTTCCATCCATACTCCCCACTGAGAAATATGTGTTTATCCAATCCAAGCCTACTCTGCATCCGCAAGGCCTGGTGGAAGACCTTTGAATGGACAGGGAATTACCTTTAAGAACAGCCTCCCTGCCCAGCTTAGACTGGAAAATGACCTCTCCAAAGCCAGAGAGGCCTAAAGACCAGCCTTGCCAGCCCGGCATACAGACTGGGCATTGTGGTTTAACTCCTCCTGACTTCTCACCCCCCTATTGAACCAGTCGGACTCTGAGTCGTTCCATGCTCGTGCAGGGTGCTTATTTGACTCTTCCCGCTAAAAGGGTTGTAGGTAATAAATTGATAAAGCCAGAAATGATGGTTATGTTATGTTCTGAGATGTTGATTTATGGCACGCGCTGCGCAATTGCAGACCCCAGCCTGTCTTATCCATCTACCCGTCCCATGCTATCCCTCCAACCCACCCTACTATACCGTAAGATTAGGTCAAGCCCTCACCCTCTCACCCTTATGTAATCGTTTTACTGATTAACCACAGTGACATCAAATCTTCTGGTACTCGGGGGACTATCTATCCCGATCCTTTTCTGTTTCCTTCCTCGGCCTTCTCCCCTCATTACCCAGCTCCACCCACGCTCCCCTCAACGTGTAGTGCTCAGGGGTGGCATAATCTAGCGCTTCACAAAACCCATGAACAGCGTGCTTGCTGTCTAGAGCTGGCGAGATGTCATGGAAGCACAGCAGCACACCACACATACACACACACACACACACATACATGCGCGCGCACACGTACTTCTTACTTATGTGGCCGCTCAAAAAAATTTGAAGTGGAGTGAGCAACCAGAGAGTACTAATTTGTTACTTTGTATACATGTGGTGAACTAGTTTACACAAAACCTACTATTGGGGACAAAAGTTGGCCCTTACAAGGACAGGAAAACATAGTACGTGTCTTTGACCCTGTTTCAGTCTAAGTACTATGTTTAAATCTTCGCTACCTGGATTCTGTGAATGCTTGTTCGTTAACTCATATTTCACCAATAGAAGTACACCCACAATGTGGGGCCGATCGACAACATTTTCAGACAGACAGACACACACACACACACACACACACACACGCACACGCACACGCACGCACTCACACAGACAACTCCAGTAATGTGGGTACAGGGGAGAAGCCTAGAGAAGACAGAGGGGAAATCAGGCCTCCAGAGGTGGGGTGACCAAGCCTGAGGAGAGACTGCAAGAAAGTCTCAGACGGGTGGCTACCCCGCTGGGGGCACAAACCCGAGCAGCTGCTAGAAAGGCAGAAATGGTCGCTTTGCCGGGTTCAGGATTCAATGTTAGGAAGGGCGCGGATTGTACCGCTCAGAAACTAAATTCACTATGTCAAAGAAAGATTCATGGAAAAGGGAATAATGGATTGGCTATTTTTTTAAACCATAACAGAAACAACAGTAAAAATACCTAAGCATTAGATATTCATTGTTGCGCTGAGGAATCTTTGCAAGCAGCACACTTAGAAAACTGCGAAAGAAGCAACAGTCACGAAGAGAGCGCTCTGAAGTCTACCGCTGTCCCTTAAGGGATTGGGATACATCCCAGCTATGGCTCCTGCCTAATACAAGAAACATGAAATGCTCATGAAGGTGCTCTCTTTATTTCACAATTCTACCCAACAAGACTTCATCAGAGGGATTGGGATGTTACGATGGGCAAGAAGCAGCATCTTCAGGACTCTGGGTAGGCCTTCTCTTGCTACTCCCCTGCTTGCTGGAACCACATCCCTGGGGCAATCGGGACCCAGGACAACTTTCCTCTTCAGTCAATACCTAAGCGCCAGGTAGACCTTTTGCTTTCCCCTTCACATCCCACCTCATGCCCAGAACACGCCATGTCACATATTGTAAATCCCCTGCTCACCCTCATAACTTACCCTCAACAGCGTGTACGCTGTGCTGTTGCTTCCTAGCTAGGTCAGCACTATATAAAACCCAAGTGCATACACATTCATTCAAAGACTCAGTGATAGGTCATGGCAACTTCTAATTGTTTTTACGGAAAGGTCACAGCCTACTATCAGTTCTCGTACTGCCCTTGGAATGTGTACTAGATCTGCGCATGAGGCCCGCACAGCTCCCCGTGGGCCGTAGGGTGAGAAGGTCTAAGTAATGACTCTAACACCTACTGGTAGATGAGCAAGGTCACAGCCTACTATCAGTTCTCGTACTGCCCTTGGAATGTGTACTAGACCTGCGCATGAGGCCCGCACAGCTCCCCGTGGGCCGTAGGGTGAGAAGGTCTAAGTAATGACTCTAACACCTACTGGTAGATGAGCAAGGTCACAGCCTACTATCAGTTCTCGTACTGCCCTTGGAATGTGTACTAGATCTGCGCATGAGGCCCGCACAGCTCCCCGTGGGCCGTAGGGTGAGAAGGTCTAAGTAATGACTCTAACACCTACTGGTAGATGAGCAAGGTCACAGCCTACTATCAGTTCTCGTACTGCCCTTGGAATGTGTACTAGACCTGCGCATGAGGCCCGCACAGCTCCCCGTGGGCCGTAGGGTGAGAAGGTCTAAGTAATGACTCTAACACCTACTGGTAGATGAGCAAGGTCACAGCCTACTATCAGTTCTCGTACTGCCCTTGGAATGTGTACTAGACCTGCGCATGAGGCCCGCACAGCTCCCCGTGGGCCGTAGGGTGAGAAGGTCTAAGTAATGACTCTAACACCTACTGGTAGATGAGCAAGGTCACAGCCTACTATCAGTTCTCGTACTGCCCTTGGAATGTGTACTAGACCTGCGCATGAGGCCCGCACAGCCCCCCGTGGGCCGTAGGGTGAGAAGGTCTAAGTAATGACTCTAACACCTACTGGCAGATGAGCAAGGTCACAGCCTACTATCAGTTCTCGTACTGCCCTTGGAATGTGTACTAGACCTGCGCATGAGGCCCGCACAGCCCCCCGTGGGCCGTAGGGTGAGAAGGTCTAAGTAATGACTCTAACACCTACTGGTTGATGAGCAAGGTCACAGCATACTATCAGTTCTCGTACTGTGCTTGAAATGTATAGGAGACCTGTTTCTGAGGACCGCACAGCTCGCTGTGAGCCGTAGGGTGAGAATAACTAAGTAAAGACTCTAACACCTACTGGTAGATGACTCTGGGGTCTATACACAAACCCTGGAACTCTGCCCTTTAATCGCACAGCAGCTGGTGTAGTGTCTCTAGGGTAGGACTGCTGCTGTTCAATGCCCATAGAATGAATATTGACAGAGCAGCTGCCGTCTGCAGTCTTGAAGTCTAAGGGTCACATATTTGGCGACCGCCATCTCAATGCTTTTGCCATGGTGTATGCTTGGACATGATGAAAGGCCGAGGGAAATTCACTGGGAAGATCCCTGTGCGGAAGCCTGAATAGAAGTAGGGATGGCCGCAGAGAGATACCTCAAATACAAGAGTGGGTGAAGCGGGACGGAGAGGAAGATTAGCATCTGGTCTCTCTGACACTCTCCAGGTCTGGATCAGTACCGTGGGCAGAAATTCCTCAGAATTAAAACTACAACTCACCGAAGTGATTTCCCAATTACCTCTGGCAGTGTCTGCTTAGGCAATGGGCCTCATTACAAGTTTGGCGCTATTCCGGTGGTAAATATGCCAGAATACGTCAAATGGAATAACCGTTCCCACCACGTGGTTCGGCAGAATTACCGCTGGATTACAAGTGGTGGTATAGCGTTGTTAGTCCTCATTTATGCAGTCCACGAACTCCATGGGGACTTCGGCGGAATTAGAACTGGCAATATTTTCGCCAGGTATAATTCTGCCGCTTTGGCTATTTTTTTGCAGTGCGGCACCAAAATTATCTCCAGCTTTTTGCTTGATGTTTTTCTTCCACCTCATCAAAACAAATTGGTGTACGGCGGTACAGTAATGCGGCGGTAATGCATTAAAGCTGTTTTTCCCCGCACAGCTTTGTAATGAGGCCAAAGAATGCAAAGAGGTAGGAAACTGCAGCATTAAAGTGCAGGGGGAGTCAGCACACGGAGTGCTGAATTGGAAAGCAAGTGGAGGGAAGGAAGGTACACTAAACCAAAGGGATGACTTGGAATTCGGCCAATACCTGCATTGCCATCCGACTGGCTCCACCACACCTCGCTGGTGCTAGTATTATTTAATCAGCAATGGCTGAGATACACTTAATAAAGGCGGTACACCATGGTCAGTCATTATGTGGGCCTCCAAATGTCTTGAACTACAACTTCCATGATCCTTCCCCACTGATTATGCTGCATATGGGATAATGAGCGTGTACGACAAAAATATTTGGAGGGTCACATAATGCATGAGCATAGGATAGATATTGCAATGAAATTGAACCCAGAGGAATTCCCAGTACTTCGGAAGTAATCTACAACCATAGGATTGACGCAACCTCTCTGTTATATTCCTAATGTTTACCAATACCATTGTATATGTTGTACCGTGTCAATCCATGTTCTACATTGCCACTGTTGTTTCTGCTAGTTACCATTGCCACTGTATATGATGTAACTCTGCCAACCCGTTTGCTAAAAATGCTTGATTGAAGTATTTCGTCCATCTCTGTAACCAACCTTTCATAACATTGTAATCTACACCGTGACACCTCCGGGTTTGGCCGTATTATAAACTGAATAAAATAAATAAATAAATAAATAAACAAACAAAACATTCTTAACCATTTCTTCATGGATTTCTCTCAATCTTCAATCTCAAGACAATTAAATGTATTTTGGTATCTGTTAAGATTGTGACAGGTGACTGCCACTAACAGCATCATCGACCTCAGCCAATCAGCTGCCAGAATAACATGGATTTGGTTGGCATGGCCCATTGGCCTGGTTTTCAAATGCACAGTGACTAGACCTTGATGGGAGTAAATCTACAGGCCAGGGAAATGCCAATGACAGACAGTGCTTAACGTGTGCAGGTGTTTGCCTGGGCTGAGCCCTAGGATGTATTTCTGAGCACAGCACTCATTGTCTCAGACTCAGTTCAATTATCACATGCCGTTTAGACAACTTTTTTGTAAACTGTGAGTCCCTTTAAGTCAAACAGCAAGCAACAATAATGCTAGTCAGCCTGGCACTGCTAGGCACCTCATTTAGTTTCATGAATAAGAATGAGCCGGAAAGTGACAGCACTGAACGTTGTGTTGGTCATTCCAGCACAGTGACCTAGTATGTCTAGGTGACATTGGCGCCGCTCCACTACTGTAATAACTGGCCTCACTGCTGCAACAGGGTGGGTGGCTCAGGTGTGTTGTGCAGGCAGCAGCCATGCAGCCGCAGCAGCAGGTGCCGCTCACTTCTTCAGCAGGAACGTGTGCACAATGTATATATGCTGGTGTCAATATGATGCTGGCTTTGCTCTGCCTCTCGGCAGCCAAATCTAGGACATTGTCAAGGTGGGATCTTCCCCTCTTTCATCAGTTGCGCAGCCAGCATTGGCTTCACCAATACACAAGCGTGTGCCAGTTTGCAGAATCACTGTTTCTTAAGCACACATGGGTCAGAGGGGTGCACAGCACAGAGAGAAAAACAGGACAGTCACCAGCCGACAGCACTGCCAGAGGGGTAAGTGGGGGAAAAAGACCACTAGCAGGGAGGGGTGCCTGTGCTGAGTGCCGGCCAACAGATCTGCTTCCTGAGGTGGTTTACAGACTCGTTCCTCTCTTCAGGAAGGATTTTGGATGCCTGTGTCATCACTATACCATATGAAGAAAGTACGTTTGCTCTTTCTTTGTGGATAGATGGTCAAAATATTCCCTTTGTCACCGCCAGGACCGGAGGAAATTGATAACCAGGATGAGGTGTTTAAAGAAGCACCGTTGAGCATTTCTTGACACATTCCAAGACGCAGCTAGTACGATAATCATGTTATTGCACACACCACCCCCAATGAGCCGGTGGGAACTGCATCTCTAACCCCAAACATGTTGACACCCTGGGGAGTAGCAGTGGGTGTGGACAGCAGTGGGTGGTGAAAGCTGCTGCCTCGGCATGACGCAGGCCTGAGAGAAAATATTTCAGCCCTAGCACTTATTTATTTACAAATTAATCACTGGTGGGAGACAAATAAAACATGATTGTTTATTTGTTCTATCCGTGCACAGTGTGTGGGAAGGAGACCGGATCCATTCCGGGCCTCGCCAGCCCTACTTGCCCATTGCTTGCTGATGTTGCGCCAACATGTACAAATCTGTTAGTGTGTATGGCATGGTATAGCAAGGGCGCTGTCTAGATAGTCAGCAATCAGAAAGGGCATTCCAGGGGCATGGGCGGGCTCAAACGGTGCCGAATTCAGGTTGCTAGTTCGAATTTAGGAAAGATTTGCAAATTGATCTGCTCCGGTAGGGGATTCGGGGCTCAAAAGCCTTAATAACATCTACTGACGGGGTTGGTCGTTAATTTGGCGTGTTTGATTAATCCAGTAAAATTGTATTCATGCAGAAGAGTCACCAACGTTCAATCTCATCAAGTAAACAGAATACAGGTACTGCTTACTCCTAGCCCCGTAAAGACTTACTTCAATTGAAGACTGCAGGCTATCATCCTCCGTCCAGCTTTCCAAAAGCATGCCCATGGCGGCGGTGAAAATCCATACTTGCACCCAATGCAATTTGCTATAACTGCTGCCTGCAACCTTTGGCTGCCCAGATGTTTTGGGCTACAAATTCCATGATCCCTTACTATTATTGGCACGGTAAGGGCGCGCTGTGTGGCGCTCCCTCAGGAACTCCCTAGATTCTCCTTGCTGGTTCCTGCATAGGCCACGCCCCTTTCTGGACAAAACTAGCGGCAGCACCCTGCAGCGGAGAAGCTCGCGGTCGGGTAATGGCGCAGTGTGTGACGCTCCCTCTGGTACTACATGGATTGTCCTCGCTGTTTCCTGCATATGTCACGCCCCCTTCTGGACAAAACTGGCGGCAGCAACCCGCAGCGGTGAAGCACACGGCGGGGTAAGGGTGTGGTGTTCAGCACCGCAGGTGTTCGGTGACCGCCTCGGGCCCGACCACAACATCAGAGTGCAAAATGGGATCCCCCTTGGACACTGCCCGTGAGACGAAGGTGCAGAAGGTGAGGAAACCTTCAACGGGTGAGTTGGGGCTGATCTAGGGGATTGCTGCTTGACTCTTTGACTGCCGAGTATCTTTTTTGTGGCTAAATGGAGGTGATGGAACTCTCGTCCATTTCCCCATATCCCCCACTCCTTTTCTGTAAGCAGCCCATCCCCCAATTAAATCGGCTAGATGATCAGGACACCAAGGCCAAACGCAAGATAATGACTGTGAGAAGAGGCAGGGTGGCCCGCCCACTGACCCATAGCAAGGAACTTCCCACAGCAACTGACTTTGGCTCTGGGGGATTACCCAGTAGTAATTCCAGCAGCACCTCCAATCGTACGGGGTGGGGGGGTTCACCCTGTGCAAAAAGAGTCCCTACATTCCCGGGATTTCTGTCAAGATGCCTTGGGAGAGGCATTATCTGCTGTAGTCCATTGCCTGGGGCAGGGGCAGTAATCAGGCTGACTTGCCTGTCCCTCGCTCAGAAGGATGCCTTAAAGCCACAAATGGGGAAGAACTAGCCACCCATGGATGCCCTCTGTTTATTATCGGGAAAACGGCTTGCATGGCTATGGTTACTGTTAATAATAAGGTCAATGCATTGGCTATTGAAGAAGACTCTCCGTCCCTAATCCCAGCTGCAACTATCTTGGACAATGTCCCCCTCGATTCTCTGCCGGCCCCATTGGTGTCTAAATACCATATCATATCATACTTTACACCGTCCATCTGACAGGATAACAATGGGACGGGAGAAACCACCGATAGCAGTGTCGGATAATGCCATACACCCCCTCTCCCACCTCCCTCCCACCCCCGGTGTACCAAAGATCATTGTCTGCCCACACTTGCATCATGTCCCTCTGATCAGGCGGTCATGGAGACTGAACATAAAACCCTGAATATGCGTCCATCTTTTCTTACCAGCAGCACCCGGAGTGGGATTGCGCTGTCTATGGACTCAAGGTCTAGTTAATTTCTCTGTCTCACTCCACTTAGGGCACCCAAGCAAATTAATCAAGGATCTCGCCCAACCTCTGAACCCTTGCCCAAGGAGACTTCCACCACCCAGCGACGTAACTGTGCACAGGTGCTTTCTAAACTGGTACAAATAAAGAAACATTGCTATTAGTGTTTATAGAGGCCATGGAGAGGGGAGAGGGTTCACATGGTAAGGCCCCTTGCACTCTACCAACGGTTAGGGAACCATGGGTCACACTCTCAAAACCCACAACCAAGCCTGCTACAAGTGGATTGTTGTCCCTAAAAGAGAAGGGCAACAGTGAAACCCCCCCGGCCAACACCCCCTGTTAGCCCAACGCTAATAGCTATAAAGGGCAGTCTCAGTTTGAGAAAATGCAGAACAGGCCCAGAAAGGCCCCTACCACATATGCAATATTAACTGCCCTGGAGGCTTGTGAGCCACGTGAAACGAGAACCCTATATAACAGTGGGAAGGACCCTGCATCTCGTAGACACTGCCGTAGGGGGAGCAGGCCCAGGTATCCTGATCGTGGGGGGCCAAAAAGAAACGTCATGGTTTTCCTCAATGGTGTCCCCAAACTGGCGAGCTGCAAGCGAGAACCAAAGGAAGCTCTCCTCAATAAATGTATACACTGGCTCCGCACTGTTGGGGGATGTGCTTTTGTCTCCAGGAAAGCTATATTGGATTGCCATAGAATGTCTGGTGAGGGTAGTAATTCCCATGACTCTGTAAAACTAGCCTTTTGGGATCAGAGAATGGCTATGAGTGTATTGAGGAAACTTGAGAGTAAAGGTCGCACTGCTAATAGTAGCATTCAAATTAGGTCATCCCCCCACCAAGGACCAGGGGGATTTATTTGGAAGTACCCCATTTAACAATGTTCTATCTGGTGTGAACCTTACAGCCCTGGGAACTAGATTGATGGGAAATCAATGTGGTATTGGGTTTCTGGAGCCCCGTAAGGCACTTTAACTGTAATGGGGGTTATCCCCTATGCTGGAACTGATGGGTTCTCATGGGCATGCAGTTTTGTAAACTATTAGTAAATTGTAGTATATGTTTGCGTTAGGATGTACTTTGATGGTCCTTTGGCAGAATAATGTTTCTTGCTGTTGATACCATCTGGAGAGCCATAGGTAAGCTGAAGCAGCACGGTAAGCTATGAGCACAGTGCTCAGAACCCCCGAAGCCTGCCACTCCTTGAGCGGAGTTCTGGAACCCACTATAAGCATGCCCATACCATCAACTCCACCCTCTGCTTCTCTCCTCACATTACAGACAGTTCTAAGAAGTCCCACTGCCAGCTGCACCTCCTCAGAGGTATTCTTCCTTTTCTCACTTTCCCCCAGAAGCTCACTGTCTCCAGAGCCCTGGTCCTCTACAGGCTGAACTACTGCAACAGCCTCTTCCTAAATCTGCCTGCCTCTACTCTTTGCCCTTTGCTACTAATCCAGAACAGGACTGCAGCACCATGGCAAACTATGACCACAACCCTCAGAACCCCTGAAGCCTGGTACTCCTGAAGCAGAGTTCTGGAACCCACTCTAAGCACGCCCTCACCTTCTAAAGAGTGAGATGAAGCACCATGGCAAACTATGACCACAACGCTCAGAACCCCTGAAGCCTGGTACTCCTGAAGCAGAGTTCTGGAACCCACTCTAAGCATTCCCTCACCTTCTAATGAGTGAGATGAAGCACCACGGCAAACTATGACCACAACGCTCAGAACCCCCGAAGCCTGCTACTTCTGCGCGGAGTTCTGGAACCCACTCTAAGCATGCCCTTGCCTTCTAAAGAGTGAGATGAAGCACCATGCCAAACTATGACCACAACGCTCAGAACCCCCGAAGCCTGACACTTCTGAGCAGAGATCTGGAACCCACTCTAAGCATGCCCTTGCCTTCTAAAGAGTGAGATGAAACACCACAGTAAACTATGAGCACAACGCTCAGAACCCCCAAAGCCTGCCACTCCTGGAGCAGAGATCTGGAACCCACTCTAAGCATGCCCTTGCCTTCTAAAGAGTGAGATGGAACACCACAGTAAACTATGAGCACAACGCTCAGAACCCCAAAGCCTGCCACTCCTGGAGCAGAGATCTGGAACCCACTCTAAGCATGCCCTTGCCTTCTAAAGAGTGAGATGGAACACCACAGTAAACTATGAGCACAACGCTCAGAATCCCTGAAGCCTGCCACTCCTGGAGCAGAGTTCTGGAACCCACTCTAAGCATGCCCTCGCCTTCTAAAGGGTGAGATGGAACACCACAGTAAACTATGAGCACAACGCTCAGAATCCCTGAAGCCTGCTACTCCTGGAGCGGAGTTCTGGAACCCACTCTAAGCATGCCCTTGCCCTCTAAAGAGTGAGATGGCACACCACAGTAAACTATGAGCACGACGCTCAGAATCCCTGAAGCCTGCCACTCCTGGAGCAGAGATCTGGAACCCACTCTAAGCATTCCCTCACCTTCTAAAGAGTGAGATGGAACACCACAGTAAACTATGAGCACAACGCTCAGAATCCCTGAAGCCTGCTACTTCTGAGCGGAGTTCTGGAACCCACTCTAAGCATGCCCTTGCCCTCTAAAGAGTGAGATGGAACACCACAGTAAACTATGAGCACAACGCTCAGAATCCCTGAAGCCTGCTACTTCTGAGCGGAGTTCTGGAACCCACTCTAAGCATGCCCTTGCCCTCTAAAGAGTGAGATGGAACACCACAGTAAACTATGAGCACAACGCTCAGAACCCCCAAAGCCTGCCACTCCTGGAGCAGAGTTCTGGAACCCACTCTAAGCATTCCCTCACCTTCTAATGAGTGAGATGAAGCACCACGGCAAACTATGACCACAACGCTCAGAATCCCTGAAGCCTGCTACTTCTGAGCGGAGTTCTGGAACCCACTCTAAGCATTCCCTCACCTTCTAAAGAGTGAGATGGAACACCACAGTAAACTATGAGCACAACGCTCAGAATCCCCAAAGCCTGCCACTCCTGGAGCAGAGATCTGGAACCCACTCTAAGCATGCCCTTGCCCTCTAAAGAGTGAGATGGAACACCACAGTAAACTATGAGCACAACGCTCAGAATCCCTGAAGCCTGCTACTTCTGAGCGGAGTTCTGGAACCCACTCTAAGCATGCCCTTGCCCTCTAAAGAGTGAGATGGCACACCACAGTAAACTATGAGCACAACGCTCAGAATCCCTGAAGCCTGCTACTCCTGGAGCAGAGTTCTGGAACCCACTCTAAGCATTCCCTCACCTTCTAAAGAGTGAGATGGAACACCACAGTAAACTATGAGCACAACGCTCAGAATCCCTGAAGCCTGCTACTCCTGGAGCAGAGTTCTGGAACCCACTCTAAGCATGCCCTCGCCTTCTAAAGAGTGAGATGGCACACCACAGTAAACTATGAGCACAACGCTCAGAACCCCCAAAGCCTGCCACTCCTGGAGCAGAGTTCTGGAACCCACTCTAAGCATGCCCTCGCCCTCTAAAGAGTGAGATGGAACACCACAGTAAACTATGAGCACAACACTCAGAACCCCCAAAGCCTGCCACTCCTGGAGCAGAGTTCTGGAACCCACTCTAAGCATACCCTTGCCCTCTAAAGAGTGAGATGGAACACCACAGTAAACTATGAGCACAACACTCAGAACCCCCAAAGCCTGCCACTCCTGGAGCAGAGTTCTGGAACCCACTCTAAGCATGCCCTTGCCTTCTAAAGAGTGAGATGGAACACCACAGTAAACTATGAGCACAACACTCAGAACCCCCAAAGCCTGCCACTCCTGGAGCAGAGTTCTGGAACCCACTCTAAGCATGCCCTTGCCCTCTAAAGAGTGAGATGGAACACCACAGTAAACTATGAGCACAACGCTCAGAATCCCTGAAGCCTGCTACTTCTGAGCGGAGTTCTGGAACCCACTCTAAGCATTCCCTCACCTTCTAAAGAGTGAGATGGAACACCACAGTAAACTATGAGCACAACGCTCAGAATCCCTGAAGCCTGCTACTCCTGGAGCAGAGTTCTGGAACCCACTCTAAGCATGCCCTCGCCTTCTAAAGAGTGAGATGGCACACCACAGTAAACTATGAGCACAACGCTCAGAACCCCCAAAGCCTGCCACTCCTGGAGCAGAGTTCTGGAACCCACTCTAAGCATGCCCTCGCCCTCTAAAGAGTGAGATGGAACACCACAGTAAACTATGAGCACAACACTCAGAACCCCCAAAGCCTGCCACTCCTGGAGCAGAGTTCTGGAACCCACTCTAAGCATACCCTTGCCCTCTAAAGAGTGAGATGGAACACCACAGTAAACTATGAGCACAACACTCAGAACCCCCAAAGCCTGCCACTCCTGGAGCAGAGTTCTGGAACCCACTCTAAGCATGCCCTTGCCTTCTAAAGAGTGAGATGGAACACCACAGTAAACTATGAGCACAACACTCAGAACCCCCAAAGCCTGCCACTCCTGGAGCAGAGTTCTGGAACCCACTCTAAGCACGCCCTTGCCCTCTAAAGAGTGAGATGGAACACCACAGTAAACTATGAGCACAACGCTCAGAATCCCTGAAGCCTGCCACTCCTGGAGCAGAGTTCTGGAACCCACTCTAAGCATTCCCTCGCCCTCTAAAGAATGCGCTGAAGCACCATAGCACACTATGACCACATTGCTTAGAACCTCTGAAGCCTCCTACTCGTGGAGCAGAGTTCTGGCCAGCCTTATTCCAAGCCCAGTCCTTCCAGCCTTCATCTTGGCAGCTCACGGAGGAGCAAAGTGCGGAGGCCGAATGCATGCACAATTGTAGATGCTTATTTTAAATCTGTGCAACGTGGAGTTAAAAGATACAGATGCATTTCACGGGTTGAGGATAGCAGAAGGGTGGATAAAGCGCACCTCGTTATTAACCTGCAGAAAGAGGGGACTGCTGTAGCAAAGGAACATTGTTTAATATTTAGATAAGCTAAAAGTTAGTGAGAAGAAAAAGAGAGCCAGAGCCTAACTGTCTAGTCAGATGCTTCAGACAACCAAGGATGCTAATGGAAGTATGTTTTCCAAAATTCAGACTGATTCAGAGGCCGACAGTGGGCATGTTTCCATCACCCAGCAGCACGATCGCCCCCATTCCATTCCTGCTCCATGTAGCTTGATTGATTGCTGCTGTCACGAGGGTCCTCCTTTCTGGGCCGTGCTGCTCAGACATACTTTCATCTTAGCAGGGCACGAGTGTTTGTGAGATGCCGGGCACCTCCCGGAGACGTCTAGAAATGTGCGGGCCACTGGTTCCTCTGCTGGGCCTTCAAGCCGGTCCAGTTTCTTTTCTCCGACTTTATTGCCATCGTTTTTAATATTTACGTTTTTATGGACCTTTAATCAATGTAACTGCTGTTGCCTTTTTGTGGAATCGTGTCTTTACTGCCTGTTTAATATCACAGGGCCAAAGTGCTTTCATGCGAACATTGTGTTCCATAAAAATGAAATAAAATGTCAGTAAATGAAGGCCATGAGCTGGACTGATGGTATTTGTCGTCATGAATCTGTCTGAGGCCAAGTCAGGCATTATCAGTCTGTGCTGCCATCGAGCAGACTGACAGGTAATGTGTTTACACACAGGAAACCGGGCAGCAGGGCCATTACTGGGCACCTTTAAAAAAAAGATGCAGTTTCATGCTCTCCGGCTTAATACATCTGACGAAGATTTAATGCACGGGTTATATGAAAACTTGAAGGGCTGTACCCCTCTGCAGAGAGAAGCATCCAGTCTTTGCAAGCAAGCAGCATGGGGGTACAACACTGGTGCCATTCCACCAAAGCAACAGGGGGGCAGAACCAGATGCCATTCTATAGCAGCATAGGAAAATGCACCATTTAGCCTTTGACCTCGATAATATCAGACTAATTCACAACAAGCAGCTTTTAATGACATTGCAGGAACTGTATACGAGAAACAAAACTTGAGAGGTGCTTTCATGAAGTACTACGCTGTCATAGGAGCAGATAAGAGGCTGGGCCAGGTACTGACAGGGGGCGCACAGGATTACAGTTCTGGCCCTGGAGAGCATGACAACAAGCCCCCTCCTATCAATTACTTTGGCACAGGGTTCCTGCCCAGCAGGTTCATGCTGGTACCTACGGAGGAGGTATGGGGCACGGTGACCATGTATCACTAGTGGCGTGATGGGGAAGGCTGGAGACCTCTAAGCCGTATGACCTGCATGGGGAGACTCTCAAGGGTTGCTTGGGCAGGAGCAAGGGCCAGGAGGTAGGAAGATCATGGAATACACTCCTGGGATGGTCATGGCCCCAACATCAAGTCTCAGACCTTTGCAGCAGGTCTGATGGGCATATCCACTGTCAAGGAAATGCATCTGCTCCAAAAAAAGAGCTCATGTCCAAGATCGCATCTCTGGAGCCACAAACAACATGGCTGAACGCTTTAAAATCTGCAAGGAACTCGCCAATCCTACCACAGTCACCTCTCCCCCCCCTCCACCCCCAGGCCTTATGCTGTGCATTGGCCTCCCACTTTTCCTCCAAAACTCTTGAAATGCTGTCCTCTCTGTCATCTGCTCCCTCTTTCCACTCCCCTCTTCCTTCCACCTCTTCAGACTCCCCTTTCCCCCCATACTCTCATCCTTCTCTCCCATTGCACCAGATGAGATCACTAGAGCTGTCAACCCTATGAAAGTCTCCTCTAAAAAGTTGCTACCCTGCTCCTCCAAGACCATCAAGGACAACATCGGCACTCTTGCTCTGTCTTGGCTGACCTCTGCAACCACTCCTTTTCCACAGGCTTTTTCCCTCAACTGCTAGAGCACTCTCTTGTGAACCCTCTCCTAAAGAAGCGGTCTGCTGACCCCTCCTGCCCGGATAACTATCTCCATCACCTCTTTCTTGGGCAAACTCATGGAGAAGCTGGTCTCACCCCAACTGTCACTCCACAGCGAATTGGCTGGCTGCCTTCATGACCACCAGTCCGGTTTCAGGGCAGCAGGAGGCACGGAAATCGCCCTTCAGAATACCTGAGAAGACGTACTCTCCAATCTGGACGCTAACTCTCCATCTATGCTGATCCAACCGCAATCTCTCCTCTGCCTTTGACACTTTCAACCACTGCATCCTCATAAACCGTCTCTGTGATACCCTAGGTATCACGGACAGGACACTGGTGTGGCTTACCTCTTTCCTCTCTAACAGACCCTCCCATGTTCAAATGGGTCCTTTTCTGTCCTCCACCTCACTCTCTACTTGTGGCGTCCCTCAGGGCTCTATCCTATCACCCAGGTTCTTCAACATCTACCTAGCCCCTTTGGCCCACCTGATCTCCACCTGCTCTCCTCACTTCCAGTGTTATGCAGATGACACAAAACTCTCTTTCCGACTGCCTTCCCATACCTCATCCCCCCTCCTCCTGCCTCATACCTTACTGCCTGACTGCTATACAGGCATGGTGCTCAGCCAATGATCTCTGCCTCAACGCCAGCAAGACTGAGATCCTTCTCATTGGGAGGCCTGCCCCCAGCTTCCCCCTCATTCTCTGGCCAGACTCCTTGTGTCTTTGCCCCTCACCCACTTGTCAGGCAAAACACCTTCGGACCATCTTTGACTCCTCTCTCTCTTCTACTCTCCACACATCACGGACCGTGCCAAGAAGTCCAATTTTCAAGGGCATTCTACCTTTCCTCACCTTCCCACAGAAGCTCAATGTCTCCGGAGCCCTTGTTCTCTCTAAGCTTGACTACTACAACAGCCTCTTTCTCATCCTTCCTCTTTCCTCCCTTTGCCCTCTCCAACTAATCCAGAATAGGGCTGCAAGACTTATCCTTGGCCTCAAGCCCAGGGACCATATCTCTCCAGCCCTAAAGTCTCTCCATTGGCTCCTGGTGACTGCAAGGATCAAATTTAAAATCCTCTGCATCATCCACAAGGCTGGCTGTGTCCTGGGACCTCTCTACATCCAGCTTTCCATCCCTAAATACCACCCTGCCAGAATCTTTCAGTCCTCTGGCTCCTACTCTCTGCAGGTCAAACGTTTCTCCAAGCAGAGAGTGGGAAGTAGATCCCTCTCCTCGGCTGGCGCTTCCCTCTGGAACAGCCTCCCTCACCCCCTCAGACTTGAGCCAGATCTTCTTAAATTCCAGAAACTTCTCAAGACCTTCCTTTTCACTTCTGCCTTCCATCTTCCACTCCCTTGCTAAGCTCTACACCAGCTGACGCAACTGCGGCCTGGTCCTTTTTGACCCATACAGGGACCACACCACCCCCTACCAGTCCCTCTCAGCATCCTCTGCCAGCATTTGCCCTTCAGCCCCCTCTCTGGGGACTCCCTACCCAGTCCGCCTGCCCACTGAACTTTGCCTCCCCTCTTTTCCCTAGCACTTGCCACCTTGGCCTCTACAGCACTTGCCCTCCACCCTCCCCCAGGGGGTCCCTCCACTATTGCACTTCTCCCTCTACACCCTCCCCTTTGCACTTATCTCCTCAGACATTTGCACGGTAGGATTGTCACAAGGCCAATATCACAGTCTCTTTTCTTGTTGCTGTTTTCCCATGCTCCCTCTCCCTTCTTGTCTTGTGGTGCCTGGAAGCACTTGTGTATAGGCGCCATACAAATGGCCAATAAATACAAATAAATAAAAGGAAAGGCTTCATGAACTAGGAAGCCTCATCTCCAGAGAGCCAAAATAACCAATGAATAACTGGGGGCTTGCGCAAAACGGTAGAGCATCTGCCAGGCCCGAATTGCACCAACGTGCAAACAACAGTTCCCCCACAGAAACATTGGTTACAGGAACTGGATATCCTTCTTTGTTGCAAGTTGAGTTTAACCAAAAAGTTCAAAGACCTGAGTAATAAAAAGAAAATGACACCGCCTATATTATTCCCTGTGACTTGGACCTGGCATGGTTTTACATTTTGCAGGAATCCATACTCCTATAGAAAAAGTGAAGCTTAAAATGTTTTCTAACTGAGGGTTACCCTGTAACAAACTGTATATGGCCTGTAAGGGAGGCAGAGTATCACAAGTATGACACTGACACAAAAGGTACAATTTGTAAAACCTTTATTGTAGTTTCAATAGGGTTGGAGAAACTGCTACTTTGCCCTATAGCTAAAATGGGAGTAGTCTCGACCATCAAATAATAAACAAAACAGCCCTAGTTGAGTCAGTCAAATCAAAATGGCCTATACTAACAAATCTTTTCCGTGAGACTTCCGAGTAGGTTACTTCCTATCGCCGGACCACTCCGTTACTTATTATTGCTGACTTTCCAGCTATCGTTATTTCAAAGTTCACAGGCAGGTCTGCCTTTCTTCATGTCTCATCCACATGCATGCAGCACACACTCACGTTGCTTACCAGCTCACTGGCTGTGTGCGTTTCTTTTCTGGTCTGGGATGCTTTGATTCTCGAGTCAAGATTAGTACCACAGGCTTGACCTCGCCTCCCCAACTCTGTTGTTCACCCAGGAGGGTCGCAAGCGTTGTTGAAACACAATGCAACTTTCTTGTTTGGGACTTGTCCTTCTCCACGTGCCTTTTGCTGCCTTTTGGAGGCAACAACCTCCTGCGGGGAACTCCTGGGTTTCCCCACCCATGGCTCTCATCCCTCGGTCCATTGCTCTGCTCCAGTAGGTTCACCTTCGCCCCGGAAGTTCTGCTCTTACTCGTGTTCCACCTTGCTCAGAGTGTTTCTATATTCCACCTTTTATCCGTGTGAGGAAAGCTAATTGGCATCAGGTGTATGCACTTAGAGTGAAGTGCCTGATTGTGCCTGACCCAATTAGTGGGACATGTCCAATGCGTTGTGTAAGAGTTAGTGTTGTTACTCTCAGTCGCCCTCTTCCTCGGCCCAGTGTTTGTGTTGAAAGGGGCGGTTGGGACATTGGAGAATCCTATGACATAGGAGGGATCATAGGCACGGGAAAGGGAGGAATACCACATCTCGCCACCGGCTGCCTCAACCCCACTCTCCGAAGACCCCTCACCCAGGTGATCCTCGTGTACTGGTCCAACCCCGGGGTCTGGATTCATAGGCGCCGGCCGTGCCCTGGCCACCTGGGAGATAGATCCCCGAGGACTAGCAGGTGAGACACCCTTTGGTTTCTCACAGGCCTTACAACACAGAAAAAATGGTGGGATTGGGTACATTGTTTTCCAGTTTGTCATTCTTTTTGAGGTTATCACTCTTTCCTCTACACAAAACAGTAGTGGTTTTAATTATAAAGGAGTTGGCATTGTATAGTTGTCAAATACCTATAGAGAGTTGAGGCTGGCTGTGCTACATGTGCTGCTGTGTAGCGCACAGTTAAATGCTCGCCTCAGACCTAGGGAAACATCAGGCTCGGACTGGCCGATAGGGCAAGAGGTCAGTGCCTCGAGAGCCAGCCCATGATTCTAGTATGGACCCGTTTTTTTTGCCAGAATAGGCCATTTTTGGCGAGAGTAGGCCTGTTCCATAAGTAACAATACTATTTTGACCAATGTTACCAAGCAAATATGCTTTAAACTGAATTATTTGCAGCATATTTTACAAAACAGCCCTGCATAGTACTGAAAAGGTCGGTTTTGATTGTGGGCCACTTTTTCATAGGTGCCTAGGCCGGTTTTATGTCCCGATCAGACCCTGAAGATTGCGGCAGGTCCGACTCAGCCTTTCAGCCTTCAGAGTTTGAGTATCACTATATCTGGTAATAACAACCACTGTTATTACAATTCTTAGAACTGGGAGGAATCTGGCAGGAAGTGCTATGTAAGACATTATTATTATTATTATTATTATTATTATTATTATTATTATTATTATTATTATTATTATTATTATTATTACAGTCCATTGAATCCCACGTTCCAGCAGAACATTTTGTTTTGAAGACTGGATAGAGGACATGGATCACATTTAATGGCTGAATAATAGAATCGTGAGCAGCTCTCACAGGGATTGGTGGGCAGGTTCAAGTCCCAAGATGTCCGATGTGGTTCAATGATGTTGTGAAGACTCATATGTGACGTCAATTGCACCAAAACTCAAATAAAAACGTGTGTGGGCAGTGGTCTAAGTGAGCGGGAATAGGCAGGAGCGGTGTTCCACTACTTTTCTTTTTTACTCTTAACAGCTCCACTACTTTTTGCATCTATTGTCACCATTCCGGAACTGTTCTTATGAAGTTAAAGCACACTGGATATCAGTTACAGCTAAACTGAAATCTATTTCAAATCAGTTGGCTGTCAACCAGTATGACTGAAAACTTTGAAAAATGTGTTCCACGTTGTTCCTTTCCTTCCTACTCTGTTCCCCTCCAAAGTTACAGTTCCACTACTTTTCTGGTACACTTCTATCACTGCTTGTGGGGAAAGCAAACGTGTGTTAGCAGTTGTATTTCTCGCCTTTCAAATAAAAACAAAAGTACCCCAACCGTTCCCATTTCATTTCAGAGATCACATCTTCGAAACCCCGAGACGGATAAACGGCAATTATTGAAGATTAGTACTGCGGCGAGATTCCACGGGATACACTTAACATGAACTGGCTCGTTTCTGAGCCATACTACAGTGTAATCCTGTGGACGCACTTACGTGCATCGCGCGCCGGGTACACTCTCTTTTTTATTTTTTTCTGGTGACCATGGAAAGGGAGAAGGGACGACACGTACACCCTTCTCCCTTTTCCAAGGTGGCCAGTTTCCTCACATCCATTGGTACGGAGCAAGTTGGCCCAAAATGGCGCCCTGTTGCTCCGTACTAATGAAGCAGTACGCACGTTCTAGTGTTCCTAGAACTAACGGGTACTGCTGTGACACCTTTTCAAACAGCAAAAGAAATGCCACTTGAAAAGGTTTCGTCAGCGCATTATTTTTCCGAGCCTGCAAACTGGGGAAAACTAGTATCCCGAGACTGCAGACCCCGGAATACTAATGGAAATAACCGCATCGCCGGCAGGCCATTACCGCTTTAAGGTAATGCCCCCGGGGCCACTGTTAAGGCCCTCACTACGCTTGGGCCTGTAACTTCAGGCCCCGGGGGCATTACCTTAGGCTGTTATTGCCATACTGTGTAGCTATACTTCGATGTTCATTGCGGAAAAACAGGCTTTGTCGCGCATACATACGATTATTGTCCCTCTTAAGAGCCTGACAATCAGTGATGGAGAACTCGCGAGCATATCCCCATGGGAGAGCGGCCTTAATTCCCACATTTTGCTTCAAGAAAAATAAAATATTCTTGCACAAATATGTACATTTTCAGGCATTTGTGCAAAGTTAAAATATGTATAGGTAGCTACTAAAGTTGCAGAATTCCATTTCTATGGTGCTCATTGTGCCTCTGGATTGAGAACAATCTCTCAAAAGGGGAGCTCTCGGCTGGTGCTGTGAAAAATAGATACTGAAAATTGGTAAGGATTTGCCAATCGGACTAAATATAGTAGGTGGCAGATGCTGGAAATACTATAATTAGTGCATTTGAAGCGTTTCTTTTGCTGAACATTTAAAAGTGAGAAATGTTGCATTTTTTTTTTTTTGCGAGCGCCAAATCACTATAAGCTGGATCATCTGCGTAGTGAATTAACTTGGCGCACAGCATCGTCTGCGCGGAGCCACATCATAAGAAATGAATGAAGTAGGCACATACAAATCTATTCTCCCCAGCTTTGGCAGCTACAAGCCCCTCCTGAGCCTTCTAGATCCCAGCAATGTGCTTTTTCCATCTTGAAAAGTTTCTCTCTGAGTATTCTTGCAAAGATTTTCCTACTGAAGTCCCCTTGGGTGCACCCAGTAAGCGAACGTTAACCGGTGATCGAAGTGCGGGAACGGTCAGGAGCGGTGTTCCACTACTTTTGTTTTCATTTGTTTACCATTCCTCTACTTTTTATGACCATATTCACCATTCTATATAGAGGATTTGCCCATTAATGTCCCCGTGCAAGTGTAAAATTGTAATAGGAGACTTAGTTACTAGTCACTTAGACTATTACAATGCCCCGGCTGCAACACCATGTCACATGTTGCACTATGCTTCCGCCTACCCTCTCCCTGCAAAGACCACAGTTCTGCTACATTGTTTGGTACACTTCTACCACTGACTTTTACTCATCTGCCCCTATTCTCTGCCCACCGTGTCTTTTCTTTCAAAGACTCTGATGCCAAATCTGCCATTTCGACTGCCTTCTTAAACCATGGGTTTGAGATTTGTTAATTTAGGTGACCCGAAAGGCCTCAACCATGACAAATCTGT
The DNA here is from genome assembly GCF_040938575.1 of Ambystoma mexicanum. NCBI lineage: Eukaryota > Metazoa > Chordata > Amphibia > Caudata > Ambystomatidae > Ambystoma > Ambystoma mexicanum. The sequence continues at coordinate 995,973,619 of NC_090922.1, forward strand.
CTAGTTGCTGAATCTGTTGCAGCCCAGGGGATAGGTTTCACATGTGTGCATTGTAAGCCTGTGTGATGAATCTACTTCCGGGGCACGAGTGGTCCAGGGATGAATATCAGTTTCTAAACCATCAATCAGCCCCCACGTCCCAAGTACACCAGAAGGGATCCGAACAGATTGGAAATAGAAGCAGATTATAAACATCCTTGTCCAATTTTGGTATCGTGGACGGAACGGCAGGCTGGCCAACACAGCGGCTCAGTGTCAGGAATCATTATCTCAATGCTGGTCGGCGGGTCTGAAGCACCGGTCGAAGTGTCTCGGATATCGTTAGCGACTGCCGTGCAACAACAGTCAGCGGTGCAGTCAGTTGCAGCTCGAGGGGCTCGACTGCCTCGAAAATGTCCTTCAATGTGGATGCTTTAATGTGGATGCAGGCAACTGTTTTGTCCTTGGTTTGGTTCAGAGACTCTCTGGCATTTTCCACTAAGGGAGCTTGCTGCAGAGCCTAACATGGCACGCTGTGTGCTGGCTGGGTACCGGTTCTGGAGCTGCTGGAGGGTCCTCTGGATTCAGTCTCCCCCTCTGTTCCCTGGGAGATGTTTAGGGGAGGGATCATGCCTCCCTCTTCGAAATCCTGGCCTTCCTTCACTGGCGGAAGATATGAGGCAGATTGTACTTTCAGCCAGGGTCCAATGCTGAGTTTTTCTTGTTACTCCTTGCAAATTCTTCAGATGATCTGCCCAAAAGAGGGTCTCAGCCCTCTTTTAAAACCACATGGGCCCCAGGGATTGGTGTAGGCTACGCCTACCTTAATGAACCAATCCTGGGTCCCCACCAATAATCTCCTGTATGCACGAGGTCATAACCAGAGTGCTTTGCAACAGAAAAGGTAAAAGGGGGTAAAACATGTAATACTAAGTCCCACCCATTTTCCTCTGTTGTGGTCAAAGGGTCTGTCTGGTTAATTGATATCTCAGTGGTTCCTGATTAAAGCAGCAGGTCTCCCTTGAAGCTGCGGCGAGACCAGACTTTCTGGCTTCTGCAAACCACATTCTCGTACCTTCTGGATGGAGTCCCCCTGCAGGGATGATAACTGTAAACAGCTGTTCTAGACATGACAGTTCACTGCCCTTGTTACTAGACGGGAGCTGGCTTCAGGTTGACACAGATACATATCAAAGGTTGTTAGGGTATCCTGTCTCTTTTGTTAGTCCTGCAACCAGGCCCCCGTAGGCCTGTTTGAATGAACTCTGATTAGTATGCAAAGCTGTCACCAGCAGAGCTAACAAAGGACAGGGCGGATCCATGGAGCCTTTGTTAGTTAATTAGGCTGTCCATGGCAGTAGGAAGCCCCCCCTTCTGATATGCTTTGATGTACTCTTGGCTGTCATCTCCCAACTAAATATGACAGGGGGGACTGCATGTGGGCTGCGTTCATTCAGAGTACACAGGTCTATGTGTATGTCGTGCAGTGAGCATAGGAAAATGTGTGGATTAGCCCTGCACATTTTACAGAGTTTCAGCTACCATCATTCAATTTATTTTTAAATAAAAAAAAACAGGCGAGCGCACACCCACTGTGCGGGTGGTCGAATTCCTCACAGCCTGCTCTTGGGCCTTTGTTCTTGCTGGTGGGGCAGATGTATTTTGGGCAGGTGGAGGGCTCACGCGTCTTCCGCTCATTGTTAACGAGAGCACAGTGTACCAAGGCTGTGCAAGTGATGTCCTGAGTGTGATAGATGCACGCGGATTTCAAGCGACACAATTGACAAGGGGGTGTGGTAAAATGGTGAGTGATAGAGTGTCTCCGGAAATGCTGTGTGTTCTTCAGAGGAGGAAATGCCCATAAGGAAAATGAATCCTTGATATGCACTGACATGGGCCGCTGTTAACTAGAGCGGTTCAGACTTTATTGAGAAACACAACGAAGAAGGCTGGACTGACCTTGAAAAATACAGTGCTGTGCACTGACATGAGCCCTCTAGGCAGCCGATTCTACAATACAATGTTACACGTTTAGAAATGTAGACAATAAGTAAATAATTTAAGGTAAGTGGTCTTGTACAGCGCCCTCCTTCCACTTTCGGGGGCCTCGTTGTGCTTTATCTTGTGTGTTTTAGTAGGGCTGGCTGCCAAGAGATATAGAGTCGTTTATGCAGAGAAGAAAGTCATTTCACTAAGCAAAGCCGTAAAAAGATTTCAAGCTGAGGTCTGGAAGACAAACCAATCAGCGGCAATGGGAGTGCTACTCCCTAAGAAATGGCCATTGGTGATGGGTCTCCATTTGCCTGCCCATGCATGCCTCTTCCGAGGGTCGCTATTTCCCTGTTTGTCCAGGGCACTGAATCGGGCTAACCCTGGCTAAGCTCAGTGCCCTTTCTCCCTACTTTGCTGAGTGGCTGATGGCTGTGGCAGCTGTTGTGGGAGTTGTGATAACGTGAGTGTCTGGCAGGAGTCTATTTTCGGAAGAGCAGGCGTTACGCTTCTGTGACTGGGGACATGCTCATATGCTGTGCAACTGGTAGCAAGAAGAAGATGATGACTCATGGAATGGGGGGCGCTGCGAAGAGCAACCCCCGCAACTGGCAGAGTAAAAACAATCTAATGGGCGTATCTAGTGGTAGCAAAAATGCCTCAGCACATCCTGCGAGTTGATTCGGGGACGGCGGCTGGAAAGCTCAAGGGATGGTTGGTAATGCTCGTCGGGCAATGGAATCTGCCATTTTACAAAGTGACATCTTAGTGACAAATGGCGGACACTTGCATGTCAAGAGCTAAAATGGCAGCTCAATGCGGCGCCATGTTAATCCAAATATGAACAGAGTGGGCTCATCTTTCCGGGCCGGTCAGTGTCTGAAGCACTCATCTGCAAAGCAGATTGTGAGACTAATGAAATCAATCCCTGTACACACATTTTTTAAACCTTATTTCATTCTTGCACAATCGAGTTGCATTAGTAGAAGCTACAGTGGATGAGTCAGTTACGCTAAAAGGTCCCTACTAGTGAGTGATGACTGCTGTGACTCTGGTCATGCGCACTAGCCAAGTACACAGGGTATTCTGTTGAACTCCATGTTTACTTTCTATTCCATGTGCCCATCCCCCCTCTACTTATTTCATCTCCTAAACCCCACCTCCTGCCCTTCCACATGTGGATAGATGTAAATACTGCACGTGTCACCTTGTAGCACATGTGAATAGCAGTGCTTTAAGTGGCATGCGAAATCGACGTGGGGGTGGGGGGCAAAGGGTGTATGGTCTAAAAGGCAGCAATGGGCATAGGTAAGTGCCACCTCCCTCCTCTCCCTTTGCTCCCTAATTGTAGCACCGACTCCGGCCAGGCATCCCTTTGCAGCCATCTTCGCCTTGTCACTTGGGTAAGAGGGTGATCGACCCTGCATCACTTAGTGAAAGAGATGCCTGGCGGGGATTGGCGCCACAATTAAGAAAGAAAGGGAGAGGCCTTTTTTCTAAAGCTTGAAGGCCTTGTTTATGCGCGAGTGCTTCAGGCTTTCGAAAAATGGGCTTGGCTTCTGCTGTCCTGAACGGCTGGGACTACCAGTGGACTTTAGGGAGCCACGCCAGAGCCGACCCTCAGAAACACTTTTCGGAGACTGCCCTGTTTCTGCCCTGGCCCACTTAAAGCCCTGGTAAATAGTCCAAATGTTAATCGCGCAATATGTATTCCTTGTATGGCAGCACCTTCGCCTGTGGCAGCCCCAATGCTTCCCTACCATACCTGGTCATTGCACCTGTCCTTGCATCTCATTTCGTGATTGCCCAGTCAGCCACACGAGTGGAGTTTCTTGTGGTAACTCTTATCCCAAGGCATGGCGCTCTCTGACACTTGCATACTGTTATTTTCCTCACATGTGTTTGAAATTTAAGCAGCAGCTGCACTTCTTGCAAAAACGTTAAAACCCTTTCCACTATGGTATTATGGAGTCTAACATAGCTCCTAGACAGTCACTTGCAGAGCCTGTTTTTTACTTCTTAGGATATGAGGGCTGGCGCCATGTCTGGCATTGTCTTCGGAGGTCTCAATGGTTAATGGCGTGGCATAGGGTCGGTCGGAAATTATTTCATCTCTGAACCACAAGTTCAAATCAAGGCCAGGTGTATCATGTCCTACCCGACTGTGATTTATTTGTGTGCAGCTGTTCGGTAATCTATTGGAAAAAAGCAAGCTCAGCCAAGACTCTAGTTTTTAGGGCCTAAAATATGGGGTGATAAACCCACTGCGTAGTACAGCCAGAGGTAGCGATCCAAGAACGAATTCAGCAATATCTCCTTTCTATATATTGCATCATATGGCTTTGGGCGGAGGATGGCTCAGAGGCAACATGCTTGTCTTGGAAGCAAGACAATACGGAGCAGTACTGGTTCAATACCGGGTTCCCCATATGCCTGATCCCCGATTATTACCCAGATTAATGGTGCCTATTTCATTGGACGATGAAGGGAAGGCAGAGGCTTAGCCAGGATTTAAACCTATGATTGCAGACTGAATGCAGGCCTTTGAAGCGAGTGCTTAGCTTGTTAAGCTATCTCACTGGATTATGATCTAGGGAAAGTGACCCTCCCAGGACAGCAATACCGTGGGTAGGGACAGGTGATTGTTCACAAACATTTGTCAAGGGACCTGACTGTTGGCGCCTTTTGCACACTAGCTAATTCACAAAGGGTCTGCAGAATTTGGATGTGCCCAAACAGTCAAAGGAGCCCCAAAGCGATATTGTATTGATGTCAATTTCACCATCTTTCTCCCTCCCCAGGGTCGGGAAGATAGCTCAGGGGCAACACGTTTGTCTTGGAAGCAAGACAACGCAGAGCAACACAGGTTTGAATCCCGGTCGCGCGCTTAGAGACTCATTGTCGGTATTAAGCCTGTTATGAAAGATTCATTCATTAAAGAGTATTTTAGGGGCAGAGGCTGCTGCTGTCTGTGCTATTGCTTTTCATATTCCATGAGTCAGGGGCTATTAATGCGTGGGTGCTGGGTGTAAAAGGAAGTGTGTGTGTGCGCGTGTGTAGGTTATGTTAACTGGATTTGTGGAGCACAACTTTCACCCAATACGGGCATCTTGTCACCGAGGACAAATACAAGTCGGGAATTTATTCAAATGGAAAAAGGGAGATCTTTCATTTTTTCATGGAGCAGGGACAGGAAGTGGGGTAAGGGTCCAGAGTTCAAAGGGTAGCTGATTCCTATGAAAGAACCCCTCTAGGTAGGGGTACCAAGCCAGTAATCATCCTGATGACCTCTGAATTGAACAGGACAAATGGGGCATAGTGGCAGTGCTGCTTTTTGATCTCTTGGTCCCATTTGGCACCACCTGCCATGCCACCCTCTTAAGCAGACTCGAAACGGAGATTCGGCCCATTGCAAGGAGTTTCCCACTCAACGTACTCAATCGGTTACTCTTGCTTCTTTGTCATCCTCACCGGACACTCTTGAACATGGGGGCGCCCCAGGGACCAGCCCTGTCACCACTGTCTTCTAATGTGCATCTCCTGACTGTTTTCTATTCAAAGTAGGGTTCAAAAATAACATTGATCGTACAGTTCTGCAAAAAATACATCTTTCAAATTGACCATTGGCTAACAGAAAATTATTTAAACTCCAAGCCCAGCAAAACGGAGGTAATTATATTTGGATAGTTAGTTACTTCTATCATCTCTAATTTTTGTCCATGTTATCTCTGTCCTCCTCCCATAGCAACCGATGAATTACACATCTTGGATGATTCTTGATCACACCTTTTTATTTCACTTCCAAATCAAAAGCATTGGTCAAACTTGAAGGGTCTTTCTTAGAACCCTCAAATATATGTTTTGAAACCCAATCAGGAGTGTTTTATTGTTGGGGCATAGAGTAGAAATGTACCCGTAAATTGGAGTTATTGTGGAAGACAGTAAAGGGAGACTCTTGCCACTAGACAAAGAGGGTCAGAGCCAGGAATACATTTATAAATGTACTAAACACATCACTTTGAACATAATTCACTGGCCAAGATGGAGCCATTGCAGTATCCGTAGAGTTGGACTGGTGGATGCAGAGTGAGGTAGGTTTCGCAGGCTATTTGCAGTAAATGACTGTACCCTCCGAAGTGGGTCAATGGCGTATGTTGGTTGTCCAAGATATTCTCCTTTTGTATAGTCTAGCCTAGAACTGACCAAGGCAAAGGTAGCAGAAATCCCCTCTAGTTTGTGTTAAGACATGTATTTGAGGGTTCTAAGAAAGAAGCAACAATATTGACATCTGTATTGATTTGGAAGATACATGATAATTAGTTATCAAGAATCATCCCAAGATTCCTTACTTTATCAGTTGTTATGGCAAGAGGTGTGAGACAAGAGGGCCAGAAATTAGAAAGGATAGAAGAATAGATTATCCAAACATAATGAACTCAGTTTTGCTAGGTTACAATTATAAATGTTTTCCATCATACAGTGGTCAATGCGAAAGAGGCGTTTTTCCAAAACTTTGGTATCAGTTTTATTTTGTCCCCTTACTTTGAATAGAAGTGTGTATCATCTGTGTAAAGAAACATTCAACCCATGAGATTGGATGATGTAAACCAGAGGGAGAAGATACTCATTAAAAGATACCGATGACAGGGCTGGTCCTCGAGAGGCTCCAAGTACAAGAGGGTAATGTTTGGAAGAAAAATAAGCAATAGTAACAGATTGTGTAAAGTGGGTGAGAAAGTCCTTGCACCAACTGAGGGGAGAATCCTTGACACCCACTGTTTATATATCAAATATATTTTTCTGTAATACCACCAGAAATGCCACTATCATTACCACTGGTACAGCAGTAAAGCTCTTATTGGGTGTAATTTTTAGGAATACCACTGGAGGTAATGATAATGGGTTATGAGGGTGGCCATAATGCTTATCAATTTTTTTTTATTGAAGGAGGTCAGTGTTTAAAAAAATAGCTGTTAATATAAATATTTTTGTAAGTTTGGAAGGGGAGCTGGGAATGCCCTTCAAAGCTGTGTGCCACAGCTACACTTCTTCCTGTTGGCTGCGCTGTAAGGTAGAAGCTTTGTGGGAGCGTGGAGAGTGAGCCATGGTGAGATCCTGGAGTCCTGTTTGGGGATGCACTCGGCCGGAAAAATGTCACACATCCTCCGTCCATTTCATGCTCAAGATCGAGAGCAAACTCGATCCTGCAGATGAAGTGCAAGATTGAGGGTAGCAATGAGGCGCCTGAATAGTTACCAGGAAAATGATTGAGAACCGAATTCCACAGCACAAACCGCACCGGCCATTTCCCCGTTGGCACTCTCCGCCATGCAGAGTCATTCACACAATCAGGGGTGGACTGGTCTACAGGGTACTCTGGAGATTTCCCGGTGGGCCTTTGAACCCTGGGCCTCTTTTGGATTTTATTTTTACATTCTCTCATAGGAAAAGGGTTGGGCTTGCTTAATATGTGTAATTTGGGGCCACTTTGAAAATCATTTCCAGGGCCTCTTCTGGTTCCCAGTCCAACCATGCACACAATGGCTGAAAATTCCAGAGAAGGCACACTCGCTTTCATAATATGTGGCAACTCCAAATCAGGGCCAACGGTGGACTCCTTTCAACAACCAGCCTGCACCTGGGCAAACCCCAACGCCCACTGTTCTATAAGTCTTTTTGGAAGGTGCCAGTGCACTGACACCACCCCCGACCCCAGCGCAGGTACCTACACTTCATGCTCACGCTTCTGTATTTCACCTGCTACACTTTAACAAGGAAAAACCGGGTCATGACTGGAGCACATGCAGTGAGGCTGTGACTAACTGAAGCTCCCACTGAGATACTGGCTAGATCCTGATTGCGACTACCAATACTCCTTGTTTTTACCTCAAAAATACATCTTCGTGTGGGGGAAACCAATCTCTACATGCCACCCTTTCCCTAACGAAAATCTGTGCTGGCAGAACGGTGAAACTCGCGCCAAAACTGCAGCCCTCTGCAGCCCAAGATGGCGGCCGCTCCTGAACTGGGAAACTACTGGACTGATTTCACGACACGGACGAACTGGACTGTTCACCGGGACCCGGAATCCCTCCTGTAACCGGCTGGCCATACATCTACCCTAAACTTGGGTCTGACACTTACTCTAATTCAACCGCAAACTTCTGTGTCTCGTGGGGCACGCAGACTGGAGGATACACCTTGTGCCTGGCTGAGAAGAACAAAAGTGGTGACAAGAAACAGTCTTGTCGAGCCCCATTGCCTGCTGCAATGCTACCTACCAGGAGGGCTGCCCTGCTTCACGGCGTCAGGGTGCTGAGGCGAGAGGCTGCAGTGCCGCACTATAACCTGCTGTGTGGACTCAGAACAAGGCTGACTAGGCGGCGGTGGAGACCGCGCCGCGGCTTATATTCTTAACAGCACGGTGGGTGCATTGTGGCTTGCTGACCCAGGTACGTCTGACAAACTCCCCTGCTCTTCCGGTAGCCCTGGACACTAGCGGCAACGTTCTACAGGCGGCCTGACCTCTGGACTGTCACTGTTGCGGGCACGACATAGCTGCAACCTTGACTCATTGTACCGGGTAGGTGGTCTCTGCTGTGGCAGTGGGGACTCGCCAGGACTTCGCTACTAGGGACACAGGCATAAACTATCAACATAACTACCTTACAGCGTACTCCACCTCTCGCCAACCTGCTACGACTGCCCAGGGGCCTCATTGCTGGTTTACCTGCCTGATCTGCACTTGGGGACGCGGCGGGCACTGAGCACTGTACCCCATTACCTCCTGTACATTAAACGACCAGCGGTGTGGTGTAGCAGCACATCTCCCACGCACATTTCACGCTGCCGCTGCAATTACTCTATTAAGAAGGAACCCACTAAACTTAAAGGGAAAGCCACCATCATGGAATCGTTTGCTGGCCTAAGGAAAGGTATGGAAGCATCCCAAGTGACAAACACTGATCCACCAACACTACAAGCTCCTACCCGAGAACAAAGTGTTAGTTGCAATTGTGGGCGTACGAATTTCCTTAGAGAACAAAATAGACAAGGTGAAGGTTGATGTACAGCTAGTCCGCCAAGATATTAGGCAGCTGTCAGAAAGAGTCACGATGGCAGAATCACTATTAAATGCCACTATGGTCACCACCAAGGATATAGTGGTGAGACTCAAGGATCTGGAACAACGAAATGCTACACTGGAACTGCGTGCTGAAGACACTGAGGGCAGGTCATGCAGGAACAACATACGCATGCTTGGTGTGCCGGAAGGCATTGAGGGGCCTTACCCGACCTATTATGTTGAAAATGTACTACTGCAAAATATTGGCCCAGGTAAATTGTCACGGGGGTTTGCAGTCAAAAGAGCTCATCAATCCCTTCAGAAGCGGCCACCCCAGGAGCCCACCCCAGACCAATGATTGCTCAGAGCCTTAGCTTTCAAGATAGTAAGGTAATTTTGCGATACTCCAGAGAGGGGGGCGAGATACTATGCGACAATTCAAGAATCACCATCTACCCAGATTATACCCTGGCAGTACAGAGGGCCAGAAATACAATTGTGCCTATCAAGGCGAGGCTCTGACATCTTGAGCTCAAATACATGCTAATGTACCCTGCCAGACTAAAGATCCTCCATAATTTAGTCACATTTCCTGAACAGTCCTGAAGCTGCAAACTTGTGGATGGAATACAACAATTTGGCCAGCAGGGATGGCTCAGAAACCTGACAGAAGGTCTGGCCTGCAGTACTCTACTACAGCTTCTCTTACCCCAGGATGGCTGTGCATTCCAGTTTGATGAGAGACACTTTGTACTAACAATGGCATGGACGCTAAACTTGCATGCTGCTCCTGATTGAGTGGCAGAACAAGTTCGTAATTTCTGGCTTGATTGGTGGGCTCCCCCCACCTAGTGCCACTGGCTCTCTACATAGTCGCTGCAACCAATATCCTTTTTCTGTTCAGTGGCGGAGAGGGCTGGTTACCCACTATTGGTCTTATCTACCCACCCATAAATTGACACAAGTACCGGCCTGTTGCTGGTCCCGTTAGCTGGTACACAAAGGCCACCACAAGCCTAGATGATACCGAAATGCCCAAACAACAAGGACTTGTTGGGCAATGTTACACGGTTGTGCTGTTAATGTTACGTTTTTTTTTACTCCATACATCATGGCCTACACGGGTATACGTCGGGTATAGCTGGGGGATGGTTTGAACGCTATTTCAAAATGTCTGGGATAATGTTTTATGCACCACACACCAACACGTAAATCCTCTTGTACTGTGGAGAGTTGAGATTGAGAGGGAAGCACACCCTGAACAGTGCAGGGGTCCTCAAGGACCATTTGTAACTATTCAGTACATGTCAGTAATAGGGCTACGTTCAGAATATTGACCTGGAATGTGCAGGATCTAAGTTCTGATCTCCATAGAAATCGGATGAAATCTTACTTGTAGCAGAAAATAAATCTCTATAGCCTTGCTCCAAGAGACCCATCCGACAACCGAAGAACAGGAGGTGCTCCTGAATCGATGGGGGGGGGACTGGCTATGGTGCCACATACTCCAAATTCTCCAGGGGAATGCTGACTTGGATTACCGGGTCACTGTTCTTCCAATTGCTTGAGGTGGAAAGGGATGGGCAGGGGGAGGTATATAATCATACATGGGTACCTCAATCACAGAGCAATCTGCATTGTTAATTCTTACTTCCCGAACCACATGATCCCGTCCCATGCACACAAGCTCAGCACCCTCATTGCACCCAGGAGGGAGGGCTTCACTCTATGGGCAGGTGACTTTAACTGCTTTAGAGATGCGACGCTTGATAGATCCTGCCCTCCCCCATGACGGCCCATCCCCAGCCACCGTGACTACCACTTTAACAGACCTGGACTTGGTGACATTTGGAGGGAGCTGCACCCAACTGAGAGAGGATATTCTTAATACTCTTCCCCCCACAAACTACACACTAGAATCTATTACATTTTTGCTGGGTCCGGGCACTTTGCTGAAATTTGCAGCGTGGAATATATTGCCCGTACAATGTCAGACCACTCCCCCCTAATGGTTGAATGGAACCTCGCTAGTCCCAGACCCCTATCCCAACATGGCGCATGTCCACTAATGCGTTGACTGATGAGGTATTTATGAGAGAGCTGTTAGACTCCTTGACCCGCTTCTTTGAATATAATGTTGGGAGTGTGGAAAGCTGGGCAACCATCTGGGAGACAATGAAAGTGGTAACCCGGGGTGAGGTCATAGCAAGCGCCGGCAGAATTTGCCGGGCACTACGTGAGGAATTGGAGGCCACTGAAGAGGAGATTAGAACAGTTGAGGCCCAGTGTTCACACAGTCAGGTGAATGAGAGTAAACTAGCTGAGATCCGCTTCCGGTGCAATGAAGCATAGGGACGTCTGGCTAAATTCGACTATACCACCCAGAAGGCCCAGGCCCATATTGAGGGAGACAGACCCAGGAGGTTACTGCATGGCTTTGCAAATGCAAACATCCTAGGACTCCGACTACACTATTGCTCGACGAATGTGGGACACAGTGGAGATCCCAACTGGCGATTGATGAAACCTTCACTAGGTACTATACACAATTGTACAGCCATGACAACCTGGTTCCCCAGAAAGATACAGTGGAGCCCTATCGCTGATCCGGCTCCCGAACCTCACTACTGCTGAGCAAATCTCCCTAGATTAACCTCTCACTGTAGAGGAGATTAGCGAAGCAATTGCCTGCCTCTCTACCTGTAAAACGCTGGGCAGCGACGGGCTCCCGCAGAGTTCTACAAGGCATATAGCCTCACTCTAACCCCAATACTTCTAAAGATTTTTGAGGAAGCCTACGAAAAATGTAGATTAGCAACTAGCATGAGGAAGACTCTGGTGATACCCATTCCCAAACCTGCGAAGCCAATGGACAGGTGGGACTCCTACCGTCCTCTTGCCATGCAGAATTACAACATTAAAATACTCACAAAGGTTCTGGTTGCGTGCCTTTGTGGGGTTATATCCTCCCTAATACATACAGACCAAACAGGTTTTGTGCCAGGCCGCAGCACAGCCTTGAACCTCTGTAGACTCAAGCACATCACTGATCAAACAAACCCTCGGGGAGAACACTATGTGGTGGCATCTCTTGATGCCATTAAAGCTTTTGACTTAGTGTAATGGGAATGGCTGATTGCCTCGCTGCGTAGTTTTGGGCTGGTAGAATGCTTCATCTGCTGGGTAGTATTGCTGTATACCTCACCAACGGCGCGAGTGAAAGCTGGTTGCCCGATATCTGGAACATGGAATATATGTTGTGGGACCCATCAGGGCTGCCCACTTTGGCCCTTGCTATACATACTGGCCATGGAAACCGTTGCAACATTTCTACCACAGGAATACATGGATGCGGACATCATGATCGGGAGGTCTAGACATCTGATATCACTTTACACAGACACCATTCTGCTTTATTTGTGCGAACCACACCACAACCTTTCCATGATCCTAGATTTACTGGATCTCCTTTAGTAGACGTAAATCGTGTCTCTTCCCTCTGGGTGGTTTCCGTAGAGAAAGCGCGACTGACTTGACAGATCTCGTCCTCCGTCACAATCCTTTTGATATTTGGGAATCCAGGTTACACATACACAGGAAGATACACACAAACACAACATGCTTAAGGTGGTGGGTGGTCTTAAGAAGTCCATGGCCTTTTGGTCTTTATTACCGCTGTCACTTATGGGCAGAATTGCCCTTGTCAAAATGATAATCCTTCCTAGGTTCCTCTACAATTTCATTAATGTCCACTATTATATAGGGGCAGGGTTTTTCCACCATCTGGACTCGCTGATTAGGGTTTTTCTTTGGGCCCGGGCCTACACAAACTATGCCTTGCTGTGTTGTGTCTACCCTATTAAGATGGTGGGGTGCCACTACCAAGGCTTGAGCTCTATTATTTAGCCGCCCAATTTAGTTTAATTTCGAAATGGCTATCTGATGGTCCCACATCGGAGTCAACACTGCTCCAACACTTAGTAGCACCGGCCAGGCTTAAAGAAATCGTGTGGCTACCGGAATGTTTTATGGACTCCCTAACATTGCTTGTTGGACTTGGCAGGCAAATCTGGGCTAGGACCCTGAAGGTGCTCAAACTAAGCCGCCCCTACTCTCCTAATGTGCCAAAAGTGGTGGATACGTGTGCAAACAGGGATGACCTGGGTACCCTCAGACACTGGGAGGCGTATGGCATATATACATGGGTTGACCTGTACGACAATGGTAGATTTAGAGCTCTGGAAAGCTTGACTCAGCATTCGGGCCGGCCCAAGGGACAATTCTTGAAGTAAATGAAAGTGAGGGGATTGGCAAGCTTCAGATGGAATGGGTGGCCTGAGGAGCCAGCGGAATCAACACTTTTGACCCTGATTTACATGCTGGAAGATGACTGGAGGCCTGTAGCTAGACTATACAGTTGCTTAATGAGTTGCTCTAGTGTTAGAAACCCTGTCCTGAAATCTAGGCGGGAGACTGATATGCGTACTGTAATCACTGATGCGGAGTGGGAACGCGTGCTTGAATTCACCAGGAACGTGTCACAAAGTGCCCGGTTCAGACTGCTATAGATTAATGTCCTCCAACGTACCTACATGAACCCAGACAGAGTAACCAGATTCAGTAAAAACACACTTGATGATTGTCCCTGGTGCCACCGGGAGAATGCGAACCACATCCACATGTTTTGAAAATGTGTGAAGGTGCAGTTGTTTTAGTATCGTATTGAGCAGGCTTGTAAGAGGGCCGGGATTACTAGATATGAATGGGCCCCGATCGAATGTCTATTGGGTGCATATCCTAGACAGAGCAAATACAAACAGGTCATCAAATGTAGGGACTTAGCATGCATACTTGCCAAGAGGCGTATTGCCATGTCCTGGAAATCCCCAAATAGCCCTCAATTGAAATGATGGCTTCACAATTTTGACACCTGCTTCCAGGCCGTAACAAGAGCATGGGCCACATCATTACAGTCCCACACGGATGATCTCACTGAACCCTTTCCTGACTGGAAATCACTTGTCCTCATTATGTTCCATCCATCAGATGACAAACCGCCATAAATCCCTCAGCCACCTTCCTTATATTTGTATTTGTTTTAAGGTATACCAATTCCCATCTCCTCTGACCCCACCAATGCCCAGACATGCGCACCCACACTCAACCACGTCATGGCACCCATGACATGTTGCACCTACATGACCAGATTGCTCGGCCGCTCTTTTGTACCCAGGCCAGTTTCTTATGTATGGAACGTTTATGTTTTTCTTTGTTTTGTTGATCTGTATCTGTTTACTAAGAAATGCACTGGCTGAATAACGCTATATCGATAATTACTGTAACCTACCCGTAGTGAAGCAATACCACTCTTTGCACAATAAAGAAATTTAAAAATAAAAATAAACAATAAAAACAAGGAAAAACCAATTTCGATCACCATTAGCGGTCATCGCTGTGTGATCCCTGACCAGGTGTCTGCCCTGTGTACAGAGGTGCCACCCATATAAAAACGATGACCCTCACCCCCGACCCGCCGACCTGACTCTAATGAATGCAACTTTGTGTGCCAGTCCAAGTGACCTCATCAGGACACCCCTATGAAAAAAGTCTGAGGCTGCCACTGCCTGTATGGCAGCTGGGTTTCTGGCCTGCCAACTGCGACACTTGGGTGTTACCAGTATGAGGCCGCTAAGCTCATGAGATCCTCGGCTCTTAAATGTACAGATCCTGGTGGGAGACCTGGTCACTTTTTGACACCGCCATCACTCAGTGACTTGCTCCTGAGGCAGTCCTTTGGTTACTTCAATAGAAGACGTGTGTAGCCTCGCAAAACAAATTTAATAAAGAAATGTTGTACAAACGTGCTTGTCCTTTAGAAGGCACACATGCTTACAACAAACAACTGTTTTACAGATTACTTGTATCAAGGGCATTTTTGATGACACTTCACAATGTAGCAATTTTCAAGACTAACGTCTTATTTCACACACCACGGCATTCCTGAATATCAACAGCACAGAAAGAGGGTTATATTGAAAATCCTTCTGCAGTTGCTTAAGTTAGAAAGGTTGGAGTAGAGTGAAGGCTTGTTGGAATGGGCAGGCACAGCAAGCTGGCCATTTCTCAGGTGTAGGACGTGACTATGATTGATATAGATACACACTAGGGAGATCTTGCACATTAGAGAGCAAGTTATTAGCCCTCTAGGTAGGTATTGTTAGTTGGAAAGTGAAACTTTGAGGCACTTGTTCCTCGATTGTTGCTCTTTGTGAGAATTAAGAGTTCATTTTAAACGTTTCCTCAACACATCTGCATTTTAGGAGCGCCTTTTATCCGGTAAACAATCTTTGTTATTAATCAAATCAGTAACGTTTTTAACAAAATTAAAATTTATGAACATACTCTTGGAAGTATTTATTACTATTTAAACTTTTTCTGATTGACGTTTTTGATATGTAATGAAATTAGTGATTTTAATGATAGTGGTATGTGTTAAATTTTGTCAGTACCTTGTAAAAGGTTTGAAATAAACCAATAGAATAAAAAAACGTCACAGTTGTCTGATACTTTCCCCTCGACATTACTCTGAGGGCTCTTAAAATACCATACAGTAATGTAGGCACAAGATCTCCACACACACGCACGCCTATTCTAAATATAAAAAGTGAGGAGGCAAAAATGCTGCCTGTACTTCTGCACTCTCAGGTAAGCGTGTCTCATTGCAACTACTTGCAAAGGCCATGGCTGACTGTGCAGTGTGTTTGTTTAACGTTGAATGGAGTGCAGTAAGTACTTACCACCCGTAAGACAGGCATGCTATCAAAAGACGATCAAGATAAGTGAAACACAGTTTGAAAACCTTTATTCTCAATGGCCAGGGTGGTATAACGCCTAACCTGCCCTAATTCTAAGATGGGAATGTTCACTAAAGGAAAACAAACTAAAGGAAGTTTAAGTCTGTCAGTTTAAAACAAAATACTGTCTGTGTCGAAACCTATGCTTGCCCTCACTTCTATATGAAAACAGGGTGTATGGGACTTGGTCAACTCAAAAGTGTACAAAGTGAAGTTAATGTGACACTGGTGCTCTTCTGTATCTCCCTTCCCCAAATTCCAGACACTCAGGTAATGTTCAAAATAACGTTAGCATAACAATGGAGCTCCTCTACAGCTCCTTTCCCCAAGTTCAAGGCACTCAGGTTTAGAAGGTTCCACAGGTTCTCAGGATTTATTTGGCAACTTAAATCAGCTTGACAAAAGTTCACAGTACCCTTCACTTGTCAGGATGTACCTTTGCAGCGGGTCTCTTAGGCTTCCCTCGTTCTGTTAAATACCAAAGTTCAATTTAAAAAATCCTAATAGAAACATTTTACTCTTCCCTTGGTTCCTGGAGTGCCTCCTTACCCCCACTCTAAACCAAGTCCTTTTGGTTTGTAGACTCTGTACTTCTTGCAGCTCTCTTTCACAGCTAGGGCTCCCCTGGTCAAGAGATAGTTGTCAGACCGCACAATCCACCCATTACAGGTCGCGCAACCAGGTGCCTTACTTTGTTTGAGCTCTCTTGTTCTTCTTGTGGGGTCTCTGTGGCCCTCCTGGATCTACCTCCTGCCTGGGGGCCACCCCAATGCTTTATAGCGAGGTCTCTATGGCCAGCCAGGATTAATCTCCTACCTGGCAACCACCCCAATGCTAGTTCAACACTCTCGGCTTTGTTTCCTTACTTTTCCATCAACTTTGGGAATTGTGCTCCCACTTCGTATTTTCCTCGGTTTTCAGCGCTGCGCACAGCTCCCCTTTATTCACAGAAGCTTCCTACTCAGCTACATAGTCTTTTGACAACGTGTACTCCTGCACGCGACCACTCTGTTATTTTGTATCAGCAGAATCCTCTTTGTCAGTTTCACCCGACGTGTCTTTCACTATACGCGGCCGAGTGTTAAGATTGTATCTTGCTCAAACACACCACATCACTTGCTTCTCCGGTTGTGTTTCCTTCTTTTTATTAACAGTGCCCTTGTAGTCTGAAGTCAGGGTCTTCCCACCTGCCCCTCTGACACTCCTGGGTCTCCGACTCGTCCCAGGGGATCGAGCACTTGACGTTCACATCAAAAAGGGATTAGCACGACTGCTCCCTTTTCCAGACCTTTTCTCGCAACTGGAGTGGCAGGCTTCTGGCCATGCTGTTATGGGGTGCTCCCTTGTGCAAGCCCTCTGCGTCTCGGCATCCTGGATTTCCCCAGCTGGTCCTGAGCAGCTCCACAGCTCTACTCCCAACTTGTTCTTACCACTGAGTGCTTGGGGGATTTTTATACTGTCCTGAATACCTGACAGGCTGCATGTGTGCATGGTTAATGTCAATTGCCTGACCCTGCCTGGATTTGTTAGTTGGACATAGAAAATGAAGGGGTTGATGTTCCTTAATCTGCATCTTCTTCTTCTCAGTACTATAATGGTGTTTTTCGTAGGACGTCTTTACTCCTCTTGACTTCCTCTTCTTCGTCACAGTACTTAAGTGATGTTAGGGGGGAAGAGGAGAGTGTGCCTGAATACATCCTATAAAGGATGAGGGTGGTTGGGTAGGTCACTATCAAGTAAGGGGGTATAGCATGTCTCACCCTCAGGTATTCCCTCCCCAATGCCTGATTACCCTCCACTCAGGTGATCCTCCCTTGCTTGTCCACCCCCAGGGTCGGGATATAAAAGCGATAGCCTTCCCCAAGCCACCTGTGCAGAAGATCCCCGGGAGTAGGTTGGGAAAGACCCTTAGGTTTTTCACACACCTTAATCTGGTACACTATTAGTTGGAGGCAAAGGTCAGTAAAGCAGGAGGTCTACACATGCCTGAGGGGAATCTAAGGATGGAGACTTTTCCAAGATCTCCATCTGAAGGACCAACGCATGAATGCAGAAAATCCCATATCAGCATCCACGTGGTACCACTCCCGAGGAGAATTCCCTGGGCACAGTGGACAACCTGGCACTCCTTGGTCAGAAGCGCAAGGTTGTCCATTAATTATTAGTCCACAGGTGCATTTTATGGAGCATGTAAATAGTTCCGAAATACCCCTACCATATTGTAAGAATCGTGAATAATAATACTGAGGATTACACCCATACAAAGTTAATGGAGTCAGTTTTGCCACGTTGCTAGCCTTCAAATGTCAAATGATGGAGAGACCAGGAACCTGTGGTGATTATTCCTTCTGTTGTACAGCACAAAAGGCAAACCACTCCAGCTGTCCTCCTCAGTGGCTGCTGGGTGCTGCTAGGTCCAGGGCCAATTAGAAACCACGACTACCTGAAAGATTGTTAGATAGCTACAGTGTAAGAATGCAAAGGCACTTATGGCCCTCCAAGTTCACTGTCTTCTGCCTGCCAGTATCTGCTCTACGACTCTCTTGTCCCTTCTGTTACAGAATAAGCTAAAGCAACTATAATGTAATGTGTTTCCTTTTCCCGGACTACCGGGATCAAAGAAATAACTGGTCAGACTTACTATTTCTATCAATACTCACTGACCTTGTTCTACTACGGTTACAGGGGAAGTGACATCAAACAACCCTTGACCCTCAATAACATCACAGGAAGGGCCAGCACACTTTTTACAGTTGTATGTATTTTAAACCGTCTGTACTGAGAACTCTGTTGCGACTGGGTTTGCCTCTTTCTGTGGAGTCCCAATCTTCCAGGCCTCGCACACTATGTACATAACACACGGAGACAAGGGAATCTATAACCTCTGTGTATTCCCTCTACAGGTTTCTGCCTCCTGGCCTCTACTAGCCCCTCCTCTTCCTCCTTCCTCCCCGTGTCCTCTGGCTTCCCTCCTCTTCCCTTAAGGTGGCTCTACCCTTAAGGTGGGCTGGCCACGTTTGTCACAACAAACTCCAAACTGCAGCAGGGCAATAAGTAAATAATGGGTAGACACCAGCGGTTACTTAAGCTAGCATGGCTTAAATGAATGAACACTTTAATGCATGACTGGTCAGATAGGTTAAAAGAGAGCGGTTGCAAGCAATTTATACCCTTAGCAGCCCCTAACTAAAACCCATGCAAAGAGTGAGTATCCATGATCCCTATGGTTATCTGGCTGAGGATATCTCAGGCGCAACACGTTTGTGCAGAGCAACAGAGGTTCGAATCCCAACACAGGTTTGAATCACGTAGAGACTGGTCCCCGTTATTAAGTGTGCTATAAAAGATTAGTTACCAAAGAGCTCATCCCTACGGAACAATGAAACATTGGCAGAGGTGGCAAGGACCCTGTGTCCCAGTCTAACTGTTTACACTGTAAAGGAGAATTTTCCGGCACAGCGATGTAACCCTTTTTCTTCAAAATTAGGTGGATGGGCACAAAGGGTCTAGCAATCTAATCTGTCTTCATCTTTATTTAGTTGAATTGTAAAATAAAGTGCATGTCCACGAGTAATAGAGTAATCTTTGGGGTCTGTCGGGGAGGTTCTCCCACAGACCAAAAACACTCTCGATAAGGAGAAGCTTCTGAATTGCTTTTTACTTTGCTTCATAGAAGTGATCATAGCCCCCTGTATGAGAAAAGAAATGTTGGTCTACTGTGTCTTTTTACATTCGTGAGGGAAACGTGTAGACAGGTGACATGACCAGAGGCACATGCTCTGTGTTGTCGTAACTCTTGTCGCATACTGTGACTTGCTACAGTAATTGCTCTATATGCCGGAAAAAGAATAGATTGACGGCAACCATTCACCTGATCCATGTATAGATTTGTATCATGGGTAGCATAGCTCAGTGGCAACGCTCGTCTAGGAAGCAAGATGGTGCAGAGCAACACAGGTTCGAATCCCAGGTAGCGCGAGTTAGTTGACTTAAAACAGCCCTTTGCAGGTCAATTGCAACTATCAACCATCCACTGGAGTGATAAAACATCTTAACCAAGTGTACTTGGTCAGAATCCAAGCACACAGCCCTGCCTTCATGTATATAAATTGTCATGTTTATTTCTTCTTTCGAATAGAAAACAGAACAACGACACGTAACATGTTCACACTGATTTCTATTTTATAAGAAAATGGAAACATGCAGTAGTAACATGTTATTAGCTTTATTGGGATCACCGGTAGAAATGGTCGACCTATCTGCATAGGGTGAACATGTTGTCCGATAGAAAAGCCCAGACTATTTGCTTTGCCAGTGCTTGTTTTAGTGTTACTGTGAAATAAACAGGTGACAGAGTGAGGCCTGGTTTATATGGCAGAGGCCATGGTACAGAATTAGCTACACCCTGCAAGGCTGACAGGTGGGAAGGGTGTCCCCCGTGATGGAAGACACAGGCTGTGGGAATGAGCACGTTGCCTAAACCATGTATGTGTCCTGTGGAGAGAACCAATAAAGGGGGCTGTGGTGGGGAGAAGGGGCCAGATCAATCGATCAATGGACTGCCTGTGAGATTTTTAGACAGCCATCACTCCACAAGAGGTGCATTGGTCTTCCAATAGACTGCTCACCAACAGTGGAAATCAAACCAGAGTAGGGAAATGCACCCACAAGGAAGACTAGGCGTAATGATGACGCGTGTCTTCGCTAGCAGTTGTTACTCCTTCGTGGCGCTATAAAAAACAGGTGCTACTGAATAGTACGCAATGTATCCTCTATCTATTATTGCATGGATTCATATACCAGAAACCTAGCTAGCTAGACATCTGCAGACTGCTTTGCAATAAAGGGGAGGAACACAGAGACAGAAGGCCAAGGAGAACCCAGGGGATACATGTGGGGGGCGGTACATTCATGAATTAAAACCGACCCATTTCGGTACTGCAAGGTCCAGGGAAAACATTTGTATTGGTTCTTCGAGTTTAAAACATGCTACATGTTTTAACGTTTTCAAAAGCACTATTAGAAGAAAATATCCTCTCTTGGTTTTGTGTGTGTGTTGATTTTATGAAAGACAAATGCCTTCGTCCTGTACAATTTGGGTGACGATGCAAAGCCAATGTAATGAAATGTGCATATATGCTCATTTCTGACGACTTCACATCCCATTGCGTTTGGTGACGAGTCCCCCCACTTTAATGTATTGGACTTGGCCCCGGTTGCGACGTTCTGCCGTGGCCTCCAGAAATGAGGTGGTTTTCAGCCAGTCATTGGGCTGGGAGGCTGAGTCGGCCCTATCTAAACCCAGACCTTCAGGTTGAATGCAGGCAACAGGAGCGAGCGCTCAGATCCGAGACTCGGAAGAAGCAGCTTGAGGGGGAAACGTTTTGCGAGGGCGCATTAGCCGTCAGAATATCTTCCTAGGCTGTCCCTGCGAGCTGGCGAAGCCGCTGCTTCGTGTGGAGGCTGCATTCCCAATCCCCTGCGTGTGGCGAGGAACCGGAGGGACCGACTGCGCAGTGCGCAGCAGCAGCTCTCATTGCTGGGGGGTAGTAAGTGTTATGATATTGCACCAGCATTATCTGCAGGTCACTATTAATTGCGCCTGGGGGTGGTGCTGGGGGGCCACATTGGCGGAAAACTGTGCTCGGCTTTTCTGGCATCGTTTCTTTTAACATATTCCGTCTCCAGCTGTCCCTGTTTTTATACACTTCGATTTTGTTGTAAAAACAAACGGGGAGCGGAGGTTCACCTTAGCCACTATGGGTTGTAGCGAAAAAAAGTTTAAATACATAAATAACTGCTTCCTGATTGCTTGCCCCATCAATCATTCCTGAGGTAGCAGTTCCCTAGAGGCGACATCTTGGTGCAGGATTGTAGGCCACGCTGAGTACACCTGTTTCCTGGTATACCATGACGTCTCTGCTGCTTTCGATTTATTTTGGAAGTATGGCTGGTGAGACATGTGTTTGTGCCCTGGAGGGGGCTGTTGGGTGAACTGGCTGTCAAAACTGTTTAAGGCCCTGATTCATAGCTGCCTCATGGCCTACCCCTGAGTAACGCTGTCCTTCCCCCATGCACGCACCTGTCAAATGGCCACTGACCAGCATGGGCCCCAGTCTTGTTTTTATTTCTATCTCTCCGTCAACTGGAATGGCTGCTGCGCCTCGGCTCGCATGGAAAAGTTTCAATGTAAATAGCAGTGCATTATTCTTCAATTCGTATATTATATCTCTAATTATGGATATTTTTTTTCTTTAACAGAAAAGGACCACAAAAAAAACGTCTTTATCCCTTCATTGGCCCTCATTACGACCCTGGCGGTAAGGGGTTTACGCCAGCGTTAGCTGCGCCGACCCCTTACCGCCAACTACGAGTTCCCAAAGCGCCATGGTCACTTTTCCGCCCGCTTTTTGCGGGCGTAAAAATCCATGGCGCTATGGGACCTTGGTGTTAATTACGCCACCGTAATGTACGGTGGCGTAATTAACGCCTTCCCCACTCCCATTGAGCCCTATGGGGCCGAAATGGGAATGGGGAAGGGTAAATGGGTCAATGGGGACTTACCGCCCCGCCAACCTCGGAATGGGGCGGTAAGTCCGCCATCCTCCATGGCGTAAACGGACTTTACGCCATGGCGGAAAAGTCCGTCGATGGCGGAAAAAATCCGCCAGGGTCGTAATGAGGGCCATTGTATTTAGCAAGCCCCTCAATCTAGTGAACATAGCCCTGAGGGTTTAGGGCTATTTAATTGGTGTAATTTTCGCCATCTACATAATTACAGTGCCCACAGCAGACTTTAAATACACAGGATCTGGTAAACGAGGCGGTTAGTAAACATTATAAAAAGGCTACATAAGTCACCCCAAAAAGTTCTCAAACAAAAGAGAACACTGTAAACAAAGCCAGATCAGTGTCACAACACCATATGGGCTAGTGCTTCGAGACAGGGTGAGGCAGGCCTGCATGGTCATTGAGGGTGGAAGCACTTAAGCTCTGGAAAGGACATTGAATGGCAATGGACGGGTCACTTTGGGTTGCCTTTGGAGAGGATAAATGAAGGTGAGTCTGAACAGGGATTAAACCAAGAACTGAGTGGATGGGGGCGAGGGGGGGGGGATCCGATATTCAAGGTAGACCTGAAAAACTCCCGACTCAACCAAGTGGCCTGGCTAATAAATAGCCTTGAGGCTCAGGAGAAAACGAGATATGCTGCTTCTGAGCCAACAGATCTGATTGGATGAACTAGTGACATCGCAGTGTATAGGGAGACATGTTACAGCCAGATGGTGCTTCAAAGGTTGGTTTGGTGGATCAACATGGGGTGGTGTTATGACTTGGCCCACATCTGCAACAATGCACTGCAAGGTACACCGCAAACAGTTTTTCTTGAAAGTTTGTGAATTACGGTACAAATCACATGAAGGCCGTACGTGTTAAGCACCTCAGAGGACTGGGGACTGTCAAGGGACTGGTGCCAAGAGGAAACCATTGGACTAAGGCCAGACACTTAACTGGAACTGGTGCATTTTTGGGCCACGCAAGGGAATAGCAATTGGGACACAGACACCAAATGGGCATTTTGGGTACTGTTGGCGAGATCTGGCAAAAAAGGTTGGCCGTTTCACAACATCCTCCAATCGCAGAGTAACAGGATTTAAAAGAAGAGTACATGGTATCTGTTGAAGAAAAAAGGTTGGAGCAGCCAAGAGTCATAGCCATTGGTTTCATAATAGGCTCCATGAGCCCACTTGGTAATATAGGTCGGCCTCCCAGTGCATAGCTACTCCACTAAGATTCAACACGATCTTCACTGGAAATCCATCAAATATGCAATGGGGAGGGTGCAGCGACGAGTGTTAAGGTCCGGGATAGGCACTTGCGTCCCTTGAACCTAGGATTAGTTACCTGCAGGGCACCTGCGGCGGTGCTTGCTTTCACCCCAGTCCTTTGTGCTCGCCTCAGAGTCTCTGCCTTTAGCTGTGTGATCCTCAGCTATACTCCAAGGAATATCATCGCACTGCGTGTATCGCAGTACCAAGCGATAGTCATGCAATGGTAAATTTGTTGGAGTGAATCCTGAAAATATGCAATGGATGGACTAAGTAAAACTACTACAGGGCTCTTTCCTGAGCTCTTAAATGCTCCCCTACTGCAGTTACCCACACCCCATTGAAATGTTGGGCCCACACAGACATTCCCTTCTTTTGATATTGAGAGTGGCGTATAGTCTTAGTCAAGACATACTTATTAACATACTTCCAAAATCAAGACTACCCCGAGCATGAGAGTGTCGTCGAGATATATAAAGACGAGGGTCCCTCAGTCCTAATACTCTAGTGGGTTAGTTTAGAAGTTCTAAAACCAGTGCAGAAAAAAATATCCTAAGTGATACGGCTGTCCAGACGCCGTAATGTGCATATGATTTGCATGAGATAAACAATATTTCTGGCAGGACGTTCATCAAAGGCCAGTCTACGCCATCTAACATAGAAGCCATCTTTAGGAGTCCGCCCCACCTTAAACAGAATCTGCGTGAGATTTCTCTCCACAGAGCATGTGCCAGCGGATCCCGAGGGGCCTCTTATTCGTCCAATTTCACTTGGTCAAATAACAGTCTTTGCAAATGTAAACGAACATTCCCACCCAAACAATCAACTTGGCACAGAGAACAGTGCCTTGTCTCGTGGGAGGTGCTTCGAGTCTCTCCCGCTCAGCATGCTAGGCGCTGAGATGGACCCGCCTAACGTTCTCCCATAAAGAGAGCGAGTAACAGGACAGGTCCCTGAATGACACTGAATAAACACCGCTTTCAGTAGAGTTCAGTTCCATGGGCCGCTGCACCTCAGGGCCCAGGTGTGCGGGGAGTCGGAACGCTACGGACTGAGAGCGCCTCTCTCTCTGTCAACGACGGCGGGAGAGTAGCTGAAGCCACGGGTCCCCAGAAGCACCAGAGGGCAAAGGGTCAGACTGGGACTTCTGTAAATAGCACATGAGCTGTGCAGGGTTGAGTGCGGAGCGGTTATCTGGAAAGCAGATAGGAGGCTGGTGCTGCCTGCCAGCGAGAGCAGGATCCACAGGGGGGCACTGGAATGCAGTCCAGGGGACGGTGGCAGGGGCACTGGGGCAAATAGGAGGCTGGTGCTGCCTGACATCGAGAGCAGAAACCACAGGGGGGGCACAGGAATGCAGCCCAGGGGACGGTGGCAGGGGCAGCAGCGGCCGCGGTGACCCGCTGAGGAGCCGAGGAGTCTGATGCTGCCTGCCAACGAGAGCAGGATGGCGGGGGTGGGGGGGCACAGGAATGCAGCCCAGGGGACGGTGGCAGGGGCACTGGGCAGATAGGAGGCTGGTGCTGCCTGCCAGCGAGAGCAGGAACCACGGGGGGGGGGGGCACAAGACTGCATGGGGACGGTGGCAGGGGCAGGAGCGGCCGCGGGGACCTGCTGTGGATGGGCACTGGGCAGATAGGAGGCTGGTGCTGCCTGTCAGCGAGAGCGGGAACGGGAGGGGGTGGGGGGTGCAGGACTGCATGGGGACGGTGGCAGGGGCAGCAGCGGCCCCGGTGACCCGCTGAGGAGCCGAGGAGTCTGATGCTGCCTGCCAACGAGAGCAGGAGCCGCAGGGTGGCACGGGAATGCAGCCCGGGAGACGGTGGCAGGGGCAGCAGCAGCCGGACCCTCTCGCCTCACTCCCCTGGGAGTACCAAGGAAAACCTTATGTGGACAGGTGTGTGTGCGGGGAGTTGCAGGCGAGGCAGCAGCAGCCACCCACAGGGCGCCCCTCTCGACATACGCACAACACTTAACAGTCCCTTCGTGGTAGCAGCCGTCCACACTCCACACACCACATGCAGAGCTAGTTGGAGACCGACCGTGCAGTGGTTCCCAAACTGACAGACCCTGTAGCAATGAAGACATATTAATGCGCAGGGCCCTCACAGTAAACACGGGGGACAGGGCGTCCTGGGAACGGCGGCGCGGCTCACCTGCGGCGGCGCAGTTCTGGCTCAGTCGCTCCTCCAGGTGATCCGGGCGTGCAGAAGGGTGGCCTGCGACAGCGCAATCCAGAGATGGGGGCAGTGTGGGCAACAGCTGGGGGAGCGGCCGCGTCCAGGGCTGGAGGTAAAGTCCCTGCGCTGGGGGGAGGCGCCACAGTCCCGGGCTGGCAGCAGGCGGAAGAGTCCCGGGGGCGCACTGGCTGCTCCTGCTTCTCCCAGGCTAGACTGAGAGCCGCACGTCTGGCTGAAGTTACAGTCTGGGCTGCGACTTTCCATAAAAGTCCTGCTCCCCGGTCATCACCCGCATTCCAGGCGATCCAAAACCAGGCTTCAGCTGTTCCAGCGCACACACACACACAAGCGCACACGCACGGCTTTTCCTGTTCCCCCACACTGCACCTCCACCCACCCCTACACGCCCTCCCTTTCCTGTTCCATACACTGCACCTCCAGCCCGCCCCCACATACACATGGCATCCACGGTTTCACACACTGCGCCTTTGGCCCTCCTCCACTCTCTCTCTCTCTCTCTCTCTCTCTCTCACACACACACACACACACGCACACGTGTTATTCCCGTTACCTGCACTGCGCCGGCAGCCTCCACTTTCCAATCGCCGCGCATCCCCTCCCGCAATCACTTCCCTCACCAAGGATCTTCACTTGACAATTCAAGCGGACCCCCCAAGCTACACAGGGGACCCCCCCAGCTACACACACATCGCATCCACGGCCACTCATCTATGCACACACTTTCCTGCCCTCAGCATGCACGCAGCTCCACACAGTTCGCTCACTCTCCACAGGAATCGCACAACGCTCCATTCTTGGTTAGCGACCCGTGTGCAAATGGATACAAGAACGTCGACCTTTGCCCCCGTGTGGTGTGCGCTATTTTCCACATTTGTTTGGACTTGGGGGCGAACGCACTCAAATGTAAACAACCAAGTTCCATTTTCATCATGTTCCTTAAAAACAGAAAAAAAACACCTCAGCCCTGCTGTGACCGGTGGGATATCGAAATGACTGCCGTGCTTCTGCACCTGGCCATGGGTCCCCTGCCAAAAAAGAAGCATTGGGCAAGAGAACGAGTCTTGGTAAAGGCGCCCATTGGCCCACATTAAAGGTGCTGTTTAAACCTTTCGTGTTCAGTCACACTGCTACTAAACCCTGTTCCAGTTTCTCTGTTCGCTCCCACACTAGCAGGCAGCCAACACAGCATTGCGAAATCACTGGAAACAGAATTTATGGAAGAGACAAACTCCCGGGTCGGCACATACTGGCAAACTGATGCCCTATCCGATGAGACATGGGGGAGGTTTTGTCTCCTTGCCAGGGGCGGAGCCAGGTTCAACATTTTGGGTGGGGGCTGGATTGCAGTTTTGACGTGTGTGGCTGTGATGGAACGTTACTCTTTACATACTGCGCGTTTCGAGCTATGAAGTGCTTTTGATTGGACAACTAGCCATTTGTGCTCCTGCGCCCCTTACTTCCCGTGGGCCTTTAGCAGAGAGAAAAAGCACTCTCACTTCATACATTTGCCCAAACTTTCTTTGCCACAGTAGTCCAACGGACTGCATTACCTAGCATCCCCTGGGTGGTATTTGTTGATCTTTCTGCCCCGGCGTTTCTAGGGCAAGCCGGACGTGTCCCACTTGCTGCCCTGTGCTTTCCTTTTCTCAAACTTTTGGCTCCTTGGAAGTCTCTTTCTGCCTTACTGGCTTGCTAGTGTCTGACCTTTCCTAACCATTGATCCCCACCCGGAACTTGATCTGTTTCTCGCTGCCCAAAGGCTGAGATGCGAGAGGGTTGGCGAAAAGTATATTTGCAATTTGTGTTGACACGGCTGTCCTTCAAGTCCCGCTAAGCACTATAATGTACCCAAGATTGGATGAGGGCAACTTACCTAACCCGCTTTTCTCCACCACCCTGCCGCTTTTAATTCCCCAGTAGACCTGGCCAAGTTGGAACCTTTGATAACTGCAGCTAGGGAGGCCATACCAATTTTTCCCAAAGATTCTCGAACAAACCATTTGTGCGATACTCCAATTTTACGGGCCCCAGCTGATCAGCCCTTGGACGGTCCTGTGTCTTTGACTCCTCTGGTTAGTACTTCTTCTAACACTAATATGATTAAGACAGGGTGTATTACCTCCTCCCTAAAACTCTCCGACACTAAATTGTCACTCTTGAACACACGCTCCTTAAGCAAACATGCTATTAACATATATGACTACATTCAGGATGAAGACCTGGATGTGATGTGTGTTACCGAAACTTGGTTTAAGGACTCAAGTAGTCCCAGCATAAGTCTGGCTACCCCTCCTGGCTTTAGCTTTTTCGGTAAAAAAACGTGTACATGGAATTCGAGGGGGGCATTTTAGCAAAGAGCAACCTGCACTTCTTGGAATCTACCATCGAATGCGCTGGCTGTGATATCATACATGTAAAGTTTCTTCCAAATGAAAATAGCAGCATAAACTTTATTTTGATCCATCAGCCACCCGAGAATATGCCTGATTTTAATGAAGACTTGGCACCTCTCTTATCCCCCCGTCGATAAACCCAACTGCTCCACCATGCTACTCAGAGACTTTAATCGGTGGTTGAGAGACCCTGTAGATAAGGAAGCTTTAGACCTGGAAAAACTGTTGGAAAGCTCAGATTTCATAATTCACAACACCTAGCCGGCCCACTTATGCAGAAAGATTCTAGATTGGATTGTCTCTAGAAATGTCTCCATGAAGATTGCAGGCACTAGAGCTTGTACCTGGTCTGGCCATTCTTTCGTGGAGTGCATCGTTTCCCTTCCGAGTAATCCCCTAGACTACCCAATCCACCTAAAACTATTGTAAGCAGAAATCTGAAAAGAATGACCCCAAATGACCTGGAACTATTTCTTAAAATAATTATGGATACCACTTTGGCTACAGACTCTCTCGAAACACTGGTAACTGTATACAACACTCATATAAAACTGCCTCCTAGACACGGTTGCCCCTCTAAAATCTAAGACGGTCAGAAATAAATCATGCCAACAGTCTTAGTTTACATTAGCCCTGGCCACTTTAAAAAAAGATAAAAGTCAGGCTGAATGCCGTTGGGTTAAAAATCAAACTGCTGAGAATAAGGCAATATGGAACACCCTACAAAAAGCTTACAAAAACCAAATCTATGAGGCTAAAAAGGATTTTTATAACAATGAAATTAAGCTGGCTGGAAATAATTACAAGAAACTCTCAGAGCTTTGCAGAAATCTCGAGAAACCTATGTCCCAACACCAGTCTTTTACTCCACCCAACGAAGACTGTAGTAGGGTACAACTTGCATTTGCTATCAAAATTACAACTGCTTGTAACAGAATCTCAAATTCTTTAATCACTGACCCTCAGCAGGAAACTCGGGCAGTGGGATATAAAGTCTCAGGTTTTTTCTTTAAATCAATATCTGGGGCCCACATACAGACCTTCCTCAACTCAATGTGTCCCTCCTCCTGCCCCGGTGAGATTCTTCCTGCTAGACGTATTCTGCGCTACCCTGGAGCCTTTGCCCCTTTCTTGACTTGTTTTGTTACGCCTCTTTCAGCCACGGCTCTGTCCCTGACTCCATCAAGCATGTTGTGGTTACTCCCCAGCCAAACAAATCTGGTTTGAACCCAAGAGATCCAAACACCCTCTTTCTCTTTAAAGTGGTGGTCAAAGTAGCAACTATCCAGCTCCAACAACATCTTGAAGCTTCTGGTATTCTACATCGTAAACAATCTGGTTTCCGAGCCAACCACAGAACAGAAACTGCCTAACTAGATCTCCAGACACACATGCTTGAGGTTTTGGAAGAAAGTGGGTCTGGGTTGCGGATACTTTTAGACCTGTCAGCGGCCTTTGACCTGGTTGACCATAAACATCTACGTGATACCTTGTCCACCATCTGCAAGTGTTCTGGAGAAGCTAGAAAGTGGATTGATTCTTTCCTGTGTGATAGGAAGTCACAGGTATGCTGGGGCAATGCCTTGTCTGACATTAATAATATTAAATAATTTATGGAAGAGGCCCGTACACTTTTGATTTTCATCTCTTCCTTGTTTATCTGAGAAATGTGACTTCTGTCCTTCAGTCAGGGTATGCACCTATACACAGAAACACATTGCAAAGAAACAGCCCTCTACAACACAAAATAGGGGGTGTGATCCCCTGAGTTTTCCAACAACCATGGTATAACAGCCTTAATGTACAAAAAAAAACTAGAAAAACAGAAACGGTTTTAATGACAGTGTAAACATGTGAGCAATGCCCATCTGATGATGGTGTGAAATCCTAAGCTTTTTTTTCAGTTCAATAGCTTTGTATTACGTTTTTACAATAAAAGGAGAATACATAACATTAGATCAGTCTTTGGCAAGATATAATTCTAATGCTATATACAATACACATTCACCATGCCTGCACCTTATCCAATAAGCATGAACAGCAGAAAACATGAAATAAAAGGTTATATCTCCATTGTTCATTAAGAAGGAGATCGACTAACCAATGCATTAATACAGAGTTAAGCCTGCAATCTTTTATGATCTAAATCTATTAAACTTTGGGAAGGACAGACAAACATGGTCATAGACAGAGCGTACACGACCGAACACGACACATAAGGGAGAAGTGAAGGAATGAATAGTACAATGCATTTAACACAGCAAGTTGTCCAAGTTGTCCAAGGAAAAAAGAGATCATCTATTGCACACAATAATCAGATAAACATTTAAGAGGCATGAGCTGTCCTATTGTGAATGGTTAATTAATTAGTTAAGTACATCCATTTAGCGTCATATTTAGAGGTTAGGTTTAGATGGGTGGTCATACAATGTTTCAGTCTGTGAATATGACAAATATTATTCCACCAACCTTTAAAAGTTAAGCTTTGCAATGATTTCCAATTGGCTGTAATTAGTTTAATTGGAATGGCTATGAAGAGGTCAAACAAAAGAAGGGAGGGGTCATTCATAGTTTTTCCACAAGCAATACTTCCCAAACCAATATTTGTAAGCGATAAAGGGAGATGTATGTTAAAGATCTTTTCTAATATGGCCCAAAAATTCTGCTAAAATGTGTGAACATAAGGACATTCATAGAACATATGAACATAGGACCCATAATCATTTCCACATGACCAACAGCTTCCATTGGAGCTATATGGAGTCTTGAGAAGTTTGATTGGGGTTATAAAGGCTCTGTGCATGAAAAAGAATACATTTTGATTAATGTTTGCAGCAGGAGATATACATTTGATTCTAGACCACAGTTTGCGCCAGGTAATGTTATCAAACATAGTGCCACAGTCATTCTCTCATTGGGATTCAGCAGGCCATCTAAGATCAGCTAGTCTAACAACCCCCAGCATTTTATAAAAAATGTGTGGCTTTAACATCAGAAGCTCCGGCCAGAGTCAATATTCTAATAGGATCAGATATTAGTACGTTACTGGTAAAGTGGTCAAATGTATCAAGGCAAGCATTAACCAATTTATTATAAAAGATGTATTCCGATGGAGGATTACGGAAATCATTTTCGAGATCATTAAAGGACTTCCAACTGGTTCCCTGATAAATTGGGTAAATAAACCTGATTCCTTCATTTAGCCAGAGCTTCTGATAGAGCGGCCTACCTTTAAAAGTAATGTCCTTATTATGCCATAGGAACGGTGAAAAAGCCTTGGAGGGGGCGTTAACCTTGGGAAACAGAAAAGATCTAAGATCACATGTAGAGGCTTTGATAGGACTGGTGAGTTTAGAGCACGTGGAACCAAATATATAAACCAAATCACAAATATTAATCGGGGAAATTAATTCTTTCTCCAAAGAGTACCATGCAGGGAAATCCACATTAGCACCCGAGGCAAACCAAGAGCGGATTTGTTTGAGAATGAATGCCTCATGATCATGTGTAAAGTCTGGGAATCTAACACCACCTTCTTCATAAGGAGCTCAAAACTTACTTATAGCTACTCTTTTACTTTTTCCCTTTCCCCAAAGAAAGACCACCAAGATTGAGTTGACAGATTTAAAAAAGGTAGAAGGAAGGGGGACTGGTAGCATTTGCGAAAAGTAAAATATAGTAGGTGAGAGTTTAATTTTGAATGTTTCTAGACCCCCCCACCAAGACAAGTACAAAGGAGACCAAAGTGATTTTGATTGACTAATTCCGTGTAGGAGGGCATCTGTGTTCAGTTTAACTGAGCCGCTTACTGAGGGGGAAAAAAAGAAGTCCCAAATATTTAAAAGAGCTATCACACCATTTAAACCCATAAAAAACAATTTCATGTTTGAGGCGCAAGGCGTTTAAGGGGAGCATCTCAGATTTATCTTTGTTGAGATTATACCCCAAAACCAAGGAAAAGGATTCTAATGCTGCAAGTAAATTTGGGCGGTGATCTTTAGGGTTTTTCAGGAGAATTAGACTATCATCCACATAGGCATCTATCCTGCTACCCTGCTAGGGTGCAACAATTTGGCAATTCAAATCGCAGCTGTCAATTTTCTAACTAGTCTCAATCTGGAGATAGATGAGCAAGTAAACTAATTTACCTCACTAGAACACACTATGATTAATGAATAATGAACAGTAGCACAGTAGTCCTAATCGATATGTACCCTAAATTGAGTGGCTTTTTATACATACATATTTTCTCATCTATGAACAAAAAAAAATACAAAAATTCTTAATTTTGTTAATGTTGGAAATGTTATCATAGGCGAGTAATGAAGTAGTAATTAAGTCGTAATTTTTTTTTCTTGTTATTTAATAATTTATGTATGTCTATGGAAATGACTAATGTATGTGGTGTATTCATTTTTTTTGAAAGGTTGATTGAATTCAACCATATCAAATAAAAAAAGAAATAAAAAATATAGGCAGCTATCTTGGCTTCAAATTTACCACATCCTGTAACCGGAATATTTGTGTCGTTTCTAATACATTCAATTAATGGTTCAAGAGATAAAACGTATAAAATTGGGGATAAAGGACACCCTGCCTAGTACCCCTCCTAAGAGGGAAAAATGCTGATGATTGCCCATTGATTTAAATAGAGGATTTAAGATCCGAATATATTAGTTTAACAAGGGACACAAAACCATCGTCCCAACCATGTTAACGTAAGGCCCTAAAGAGATTGTCCCAACTGACACGGACATAGGCCTTTTCAGCGCCTAGGACAATTGCGGCATAAGCATGTTATCTGTTTTATTTCTGGTCCCAAGGTGTATGATGTCAAATAACAATCTTGCATTGGAGGAAATATTCCTTCCTTTCACATATCCAGCTTGCTCAGATTGTATACATTTTGGTAGAAGAGATTCAATTCTGTTTGCCAAAACTTTGATGAAAATGTTGCATTCCACATTAATAGAAATAGGTCTATAGTTCTTTGGGAGGTCAGAATCTTTTTGAGCTTACGGGAACAGAATTAATAATGCTTCTGTGAATGTTCCAGATGAGAAATGTCTGACTGAAACAAGAAAACAATGCCTCCAGTTTAGGGGATATAGAAGTAGAGAAGTGGTTAAAGAATTTGATGGATAAGCCATCTGGGCCGGGTGCCTTGCCTGTTCGTAAAGTAGAAATCGCACAAGTTATCTCATGGATATTGATAGTAGCATGCAGGCCTTTAAGATTGGACTCAGGATATTAATCTCTTTTGATGTTATGAAACAAAAATCCAAATCTGTTGGCGCAGTATGCATTTCTGGGGAGTATACATTACAGTAGAATGTTTTGAATAAGTGCAGGATGTCATTAGATTTGGTGACAGTAATGCCATGCAAGTGTTTACTGTGTGAGATAAAATGTTTCTCTTTTTGAGATTTGAGATATGACACAAGAGCTTTGCCCGCTTTATTGGAGGCTTGACACATCTTAGCTTTATATTTCAATACGGTACCAATTCCGTTAGTTTCTTATTAATGTGAATTCACAAGGACAATACCTCATGATGTCCTGTTTGAGGGGGGGGATAAATAATATTGTTTCTCAGCTCTATTAAGTAGATCTATTAAGTAGATTAAATAATGTATGCAGCTCCGTTTCATATTCCTTTTTCTGCCTCTAAAGGCAGCCTTAAGAGCATCCCAGTTATTAGGCGTTGACGTATCATAATTCTTAATGTCCTGGATAAACTGATGTGTAAAACTAGTAACTGTCTGCATAAAGGGACTCATTGTAAGTTTGCCGGTCCAGTAACAATGGTACGGTAAGCTTGCCGGTACTGTTGTTATCGGACCGGCAAACTAAGAGTGCTGCTCGCCGGTGCCTTTCCAGCCGCGAGGTCTGACCCAGCGGGCGGACCGGCATGCGCGAGCATACCATGTCGGATGCACCGGCACCATTCACGAATGGTGCCGGTGCATTCGGCCTCCCCATTCCCACTGAGTCCAATGGGACTCATATGGGAACTGGGACTAAAATTTACCAGCACCCGGGAATGGGCAATTACCGGGTGTGCTGGGGCTGTAATGCCCCAGTAGTTGCCCATTCCCGGGTGCTGGTAAATTCGTGACTCCGGCACGGCTACCGCCAGGGTCATAATGAGGCCCAAAGTGTTTGTCTTGTAATAATATATTATTGAATCGCCATCTGGTGGAGTGTTTTTGAATATCGAGGAAATCAAATGTGGTTATAACGGGGCGTGATCAGAGATGATAATATTGGTAATTTGGGAGTCAATGATTGTACCTGACAGAGATTTAGCAGCAAAAATATAATCAAGACATGAGAGATTGTCTTGTGGAAGGGAATGAAAGCTATATTAAGCATCTGTGGGGTGAGAGAGCCTCCAAGTATCTATCAGGCCTAATAGGGCTATACAACAAATGAATGAGTAATGGGATTTGGAGCGTTTAAAAATGCATCTAGATTTCCAGTCAAGAAACAGGTCAAGAACATTACTAAAATCACCACAAACAATAAGGTTAGGAAGATTAAACTATAAAACAATTTTTTGTAAAGTATCCCAAAATCCTAGATCAGGGGCTGTTGGTCCATAAATGTTCATAATGTATATTGCATCCAGTCCAATTAGCAGTTTTACCCAAACCCATCTTCGTTCATTATCTGTGCCCTGATCAAGTAACCTATAGGGAAGATTATTGTTAATTAATATCGCAACACCATTTTGTTCCCTAAGGGCAGGGCTAGAGATAACCTCTTGAACCCAAAATGACTTAAGTTTCATGTATTCCATTAAGGATAAATGCGTCTCTTGAATGCAGACAACAGAGGGATTACATTTCTTAAGGTGCGCAATAATTATATATCGTCTAATTGGGTTATTTATACCCTTAACATCCTATGAGACACTGCGAAAACGCATCATAATGACTCAAGAGCAATATGCGAGGCATATAAACATCATAAAAAAAGAATTCAGAGATCTGTACCTTTGCAATTGTACATAATGCAGCTAGTCGGGCAGGGTAGAACACATACGGTAGACACAAAAGGAAGGGTAAGGGAATGTAAAAACTTGATATTAATATAGTAGAGTTAAGAGAAGTATATAAAATAGAAGTAAACTGAGTGGCGCGATAAACGTAGGACTAAACAAGCACATCAAGTTTACAAAAGAGGAAGTCAGAGAGAGAAATAGAGGAGTGTGTGACACCAAGGAGGACCAAAAATCGATCTAACGTGGAGACGACTACCCAGACACCGTCCCCCCATGAACTATAGAAATGTTAACGTGACTGCAATGCAAGACAAATAACAAAAATATGAGGTAGAGTGAAAAATCCTTAGAAAACCCATGTGGCAGAGGCAGAGGGATAAAGAGGCAATGATGTATCCATCTCGTCATTTTTAGGGATCTAATGAAAGTCTTAAAATCAGCGGGATCATCGAAGACTGAGGTTCTGCCATTGATGGTGATCTTAAATGAACATGGATGATAAAGGCCATATCTCACGTTGAGTTGTTTTAAGGCCGGTGATAGCTGAGGAATTGCTTTCTCCGCTTGACAGTCTACTTAGCTATATCCTGTGGGATAAAGATTCTATTGCCATGCCAAATGAGGGAGTTCTTTTCTTTTGCCTTGGTTATAATAAGTTGTAGTTGTGTATATATAACAGTAAAAAGATTAGAGTGCGTGGCATGAGATGAGCAGATTGAGAAGATCTCACAGAGCCAATATGATGTGCCCTTTGAATATTGAAGGTGATATCTGATGGAGTGTGAAGCAGAGCAATTTTTTAAAGAAATAAAATGGCGCTGCTTCCCTCACACCCTTCAGGTAAACCCGAAATACAAAGGTTGTTAGTCCACCCTCTATTTTCTAATTCCTCATTGTGCGACTGTGGGTCCTTAACAGATTTTTCCAGGAGAAAAACTCTTGGGGAGATATTCTCCACAGAACTCACTCTATGTTCCACCTCCTCCATTCTGTTTTAAAATGCGCTCCATTTGTCATCCAATTGCTGCAGTTTATGATTAGTAGCCTCTATAAAAGGTTTAAGCGACCTTATCTCTTGTAGTAGAATATCCATGTTAACCTCTGTAGGTGAAACAGGGGGAGGCAATTCAAATTTTGCTCTTTTATTAGTGGCAGGTGTGAGAAAGCTGAAGATGACTCACCCACTAGCACCCGAGGATCTGTCACCCAGGTGGTCAGGACACGGCCATCGCTATTGGATCCAGATCCTGGGTGTGGACCAGTGCGGGAGGATCACCTGGATGGGGGGTTCTCAGGAAGTGGCAGTGGGACACCGAAGGGTGAGACACGGTATCCCCTTTCCTGTAGCACCTTTTCCTCATCCTAATAGGTCGGATATCATGAAGTTCAACCACCACCCTTTCCCGACACAAAAACTTTCTCACAGAAAGTTCATTGTGAGCGTCAATGGACTAACACAAGTGCCGTATGCTATGATATTTTATTTATATTGCACCCATACACAAGTGTTTCCTTTGTATACCTGACATGTTCCAACACCCTGCTCAGGCAAGGTCAGGCAATTACTAATCATTACACACACCTGACTCCCATTACAATTCCCCACACAGATAAAAGGTGAAGCACGAAAGCACACTCTGAGCGAAGAAAAGCACACGAGGAAGCAGCAGTTCCAAGATGGTGATTTAAAACAAGGAGAAAGGCAGCAAGACCAGAGAGGGTTGCAAGGAGGGAAGTACCCTTGCCCTCTAGACACTGTTACTTTCATGAGCCTTGGAGAGTCAGAAGCCTGAGATCGGGAACTGAGACTGATCTATCCGGCACTGTGCATCAAAGGTATCCGGGGTGCTCCCGTGTTGGTAACCCAGGCCGGGAGGAGCAATTGCCGCCATGGTATTGTCCTTGGCTCCTGCAAGAAAGCTGTGCCAGTAGAAGCAGCACAGCCGGTGAGTCGGAGAAGCCGATACAAAATCAGCTTGTGTTTGAATCAAGGTTGCAAGCGGCAACATTGTATGAAGGAATTCACAAAGGACAGTGTTTGAATCGCATGTAATGAGAGGCACGAACAAGTGGAAAATGAATGTACTTTGAAAGGCAAAGTAAGATACCTGGTACAGAGTGGTCGAGCGCCATGTGGGCATTCATTTGAAGGACTCTGTTAGGTATCCAACTGAATGGTAACTATATTGTAAAAAGGAACTTTATATCGAAGTGGTCCTGCAACGAATCAAGCTAAACCCTGTGCACATTCGAAAGTCTTTGATAAATGTAGAGTGAACTACAATTGGTCCGAGCCAAGCTTAAGGACACTAATTGGATACAAACAAGGGTTCTGAGCCCGGCTGAGGGGGTTCCGGGGTGAACCGCAAGTGACCCGAGAAGGAATAAAGGGATCCAAGCCCAGCTGAGGGGGATCTGGGATGAATTGTGAGTTACCCGAGAAGGAATACCTTTGGAAATCATAAAATAAAGGGATCTGAGCTCATCTGAGGTAGATCCAGGGATAGATACCCAAGTCATACAATTATAAGAAGAAAATAACTTTCTATGTTTGTTTTGTACATCAGGCCCTCCGAATAAAGATACTTTGATGAAAAAGAGACTTGAGCACAGAAGGCCCTGATGTTGGAATTGGAACTGTGCCCTCGTGTCAAGGAAGCCAGAGTGTGTGCTTGGTTCAGGTGAACCACCTTGCCCGTGCTGAAAACCTGGGGAAGTGAGGCCAACAGTCCGAACATCCTGACTTATCATTTTGTGAACACTTCTTTCTTTTTCATGAACATTCCCCCACATTATTTGTAAATTAGCTGTAAGGATTGCCAATAGGTTTTTTAGTATAGGCCCTTTTATTTTGACAAGACTCCACATGGACTGCATTCTTTATTATTTGATGGTAGTAGCTTGCTCCCATCTTAGATTTAGGTTTAGATAGGTGTTTATCACACCCCTTTGAAAGTTCAATAAACACCCTTGAACTGTGGTCACGTTTGTCTGTCTTACTTCGATACCATTCCTTCCTTACATATGGTGTCAGGCAT
Source organism: Ambystoma mexicanum (assembly GCF_040938575.1). Taxonomy (NCBI): domain Eukaryota; kingdom Metazoa; phylum Chordata; class Amphibia; order Caudata; family Ambystomatidae; genus Ambystoma; species Ambystoma mexicanum. Next base: position 996,011,974 of record NC_090922.1, read on the forward strand.
GGGATGTGACTCAATTGAAATAAATTGGGGAAGCCTAACATTTCAGAAGCTTAGTCATAGAGCCCCCAACCCCTCTGTTGCTATGAAATAATCAATATGCTCTATCCGTAGCAGTAGTGAAACTACTATCCCTCCTGGGAAAAGAGGAATGATTCCTACAGACTTGGTTTTAATCCCCTCCTGGGTGTTACATAAGATTGGCCCCAAAATCTAGCCTAGCTTTGAATTTCGGTATAGACGTTCTGGCAGGCGTCCTTGATCCTGACTTTTGTGTAGACATAAAGGTTTGCTTACAGAATCATGGTGAAATCCCATGTGAAGTACATCGGGGGGACCACATTGGCCAAGGAATTCTGGAAAAGGCTCTGTTACCTAATTTTAAAGAAAGCAAACCAGACAAAACAGAAAGTGGTACCTTAGGCTTTGGGGAAGCTGATAAACCTCCTAACATCAAAGGGAGAAAGGGAGAAGAGCCTACCATCTATCCGGTCCTGGCCTTCACCCAGCAAAATGATCCAGCACTCGTTGAAACTTTTTTACATTTACAAGCTATTCCAGAAGGTGAATGTAAAGAAAAGGGGAACCCTTTTTTCTTCTTACAACAGGGGTTGCTACATAGAAAAGAAACAGCGATAGAAGGCTTAGGTAAAACACAGTAATCCCCAAAACCCACCGAAAGATCGTACTAGAGATTGCACATTCCCATCTGACCCGGGAGACACTTAGGAAAATCCAAAACCTAGGCACATATCAGTGGGAAATTCTACTGGCCAGATATCCATGCTGATTTACAACCCTTTATCCAGACGTGTAAAATATGTCAAAAGACCAGCTCTCATATCCTATTGCCCGCCCCTCTGAATCCTTTACCAATCATAGAAGTCCCTTTCTCAAGAATCGAGATGGACATCATTGGGTCTTTAGAAACATCTAGACTGCACAAAAAATATGTCATCGTGATTGTTGACCACGCAACCAGATAACCCGAGGTATTCCCTACATGGAAAACCATACTACCCAGCAAATCCTAAAGCACCTCCTACCATATTTTTCCTGGGTTGTCTTTCCTAAGGAAATCCTGACAGATCAAGGTTGAAATTGTATGAGCAAGCTCATGTATGAAGTCAAAGAGCTACTCCATATTACCACATTACGAACTTCCGTATACCATCCCTAAACATATGGTTTGGCAGAGATATTCAATGGAACACTTAAAATGATCCTAAGAAAGTTGGTAAAGAGAGGAAGAACTGGTACTGAATTATCTCCTGGGCACTATTTACAGTGAGGAAAACCCCTCAGGCATCTACTGGATTCTCTCCTTTTGAACTACTCTAGGGTAGAGAACCTAGAGATGTCCTGGACCTGCTGCAGGAGACCTGGGAAGAATGAGAATAGGCACCCATTCTTCTCTCGCAAAGCACTAACAGATTGCGAGAGCATATGAGACTGGTTCGAGATCTAGTCTGTACTCATGTGGAAAAAGCCCAAATCCAACAAAAATCCACTTACGACAAAAAGGTGAGCTTAAGATCGTTTTCCATAGGCACAAAGTACTAGTCCTCTTACCCACTTCGGAAAATAAGCTTTCCTCTAAGTGGCACGGGCCATATGAAATACTTGAACGAACGAGAACCTGTACTTATAAAGTAGCCCAACCTGACAGGAAACAAAATGTCCATCTATATCATATAAATATTTTAAAAGAGTGGAAGGAAAACCCGTCGGCCACCCAGGCCATGATACTGTCCTGTTTGGTACCAGAAGAGATAGACAACTTTGAATTCATTCCTCCAGAGCTATCTATTTAACAACAAGAAGATTTACAAGACTTAGTCACATCATTTCCCAATGTATTATCGTAGAAACCAGGAAAGTCAAAGGCACCTATCACTATATTAGAACACCTAAGGCAAAAGTAGTTCATCTAAAACCGTATAGACTCCCGGAAGCCTGTAAACAGATAGGGGTTAAGGAAGTGAATAAAATGTTGAGAGCAAATATTATTGAGCCCTCTTGAAGCCCATGGTCCTCCCCTATCATACTGGCCACCAAACCCGACCATTCCTGGAGGTTTTGCATAGATTTCCGTCAAGTTAATGCCATTTCCGACTTCGATGCATATCCCATGCTATGCATTGATGACCTAATTGATAAACTCAGAAACTCCACTTTTCAATCCGCCCTAGACCTAACGAAAGGGTACTGGCAGGTCCCAGTATATGGGCCTGATAAGGAAAAGACAGCTTTCTCAACGCCCTTAGGACTATTTCAGTTCAAAGTCCTCCCTTTAGGGTTACACAGAGCTCCAGCCATGTTCCAACGACTTATGGACTAACTATTACGGCCCTACTCCGAGTTCTGTGGAGTTTATATTGACCATATTGTCATTTATAGTAAAACTTGTGTGGACCACCTTTTCCATCTCTTTACTATTATGAGAGCCCTCAGAGAGGCCGGCCTAACTGCCAATCCATCCAAGGGCAGATTGGCCCAGTTAGTCGTGAAATAGCTTGGCTTCTTTGTAGGGAATTGTAGTGTACAACCTCAACACGAGAAAGTGAAGGCTGTCTTAGACACCCCTACACCTACAAATAAAAGAGATCTCAGAGCATTTCTAGGGTTAATCAGTTATTACCACAGGTTTATCCGAAACCTCTCAGATAGAACAGCTAGGCTGACAGACAAACTGAAGAACGCCGAACCCCAGAAAATTCACTGGACTGACAAGGATGATCTATGTTACAACAACCTAAAACAAACCCTGTGTCAGAACCCGATCCAAAAGGTAGTAGATTCCTCAAAAGAATTTGTATTGCAAACAGACGCCTCCCTTACAGGTCCCTTACAATTATTGCATCTTCTCTATCTTTATAAACATTTCCAAGTTCATTAAGTAAGGTAGAACCTGTATCTAATGTAATCTTATAATATAATCCAATTCTCTTACATTTATATGTGTATCGCCAAAAGAGAGCAAACTCAATTCCCAATGTATAACCGGGAATGGGACCAAATTTGGGAGCCCTAGCACTGTTCGCCATATTCTTCCTTCCAAGAGGTCCAACCAGGGACGTCATTTCACCAAAATTCCAGGGGTAGCGGAAGTGACATCACACGACCTTTGACCCCTGGTGACATCACAGGAAGTGATGTCATTTGATCCCACCCCGAAGTGATATTGCGGGATGCGATGGAACGCAACCTTTCACCCGTTGACAAAACAGGAAGTGCGATCGCATAGCTTTGTACACTACAAAAAATATGGTTACAATATCACTATTACAGGGTTAGGAGCAGTCTTATGACAAGTCTGTGATGGATTAGAACATCCCATCCTGTTTACGAGTAACAAACCTTTCCCACATGAAACAAATTACTCTGTGCTGGAATTAGAGGCCCTTGCCATCAAGTGGGCCATTATCTACCTTACTTACTACTTCCTAGGAAGAAAGTTCACACTCGTTAGGGACCTTTCTCCATTAGTTTGGATTAGCCCAAGCAAGGACTTCAACCCTCGAGTCATCTGATGGTTCATAGACCTGCAACCCTACTGTTACACTGTGGAACACCAAAAAGGTAAAGACCAAGGGAATGCAGATATCTTTTCCCAGTTCCCTGTGAAACAGATGTGGCTACATCGCATGGGGGAAGGGTATGTGAGAAACCTGAAGGTGTCTCACCCCCTAGTCCTCAGGCATCTGTCATCCAAGTGGCCAGGTCATGGCCATCACTATTGGATCAAGTTCCTGGAGGTGGACCAGTGGGGGAGGACCACCTGGATGGGGGGTGCTCAGGGAGTGGAAGTGGGACACCGTAGGGTGAGACACAGTATTCCCTTTCCTGTAACAACTTTCCCCATCCTACCAGGTAGGATATCTAGAAGCTCAACCCCAACCCCTTTCCCGAAATGAAGACTTTCTCACGACAGTTCATCGTGAGCGACAACGGACTAACACCGGAGCCGTATACCTGAATTGTTCCATCACCCTGGTCAGGCAAGGTCAGGCAATTACAAATCATTACACACACCTGACTTCCATCACACTTCCCAACACGGATAAAAGGCGGAGCACGAACGCACACTCTGAGCAAGGAAAAGCACACGAGGAAGCAGCAGTTCCAAGATGGCGATTTCACACAAGGAGAAAGGCAGCGAGAGCGGAGAGGGTTGCAAGGAGGAAAGTGCCCTTGACCTCTAGACACTGTTACTTTCACAAGCCTTGGAGAGTGATAAGCATAAGACCGGGAACTGACGCTGATCCCTCCGACACTGTGCGTCAAAAGTATACGGGGCACTCCTGTGTTGATAACCCAAGCTGGGAGGAGTAATTGCTGCTGTGGTACTGTCCTTGGCTGCTGCAAGTAAGCCGTGCCAGTAAAAGTAGAACAGCCGGTGAGTCGGAGAAGCCAATACGAAATCAGCTTGTGTTTGAACCAAGGTTGTGCTTGAATCGCATGTGATGTGAGGCGTGAACAAGTGGAAAATGAATGCACTTTGAAAGGCAAAGTAAGATACCTTGTACAGAGAGGTCCAGCGCCACGTGGGCAATCATTCGAAGGACTCTGTTAGGTATCCAACTGAATGATATGGTTAAAAAAAGGAACTTTATATCCGAGTGGTCCTGAAACGTGTCAAGCTAAACCCTGTGCACATTCGAAAGTCTTCAATAAATGTAGAGTGAACTATAATTGGTCCAAGCCCAACTGAGGGAGACTAATTGGATACAAAGATGGGATCTGAGCCCAGCTGAGGGGGATCCGGGGTGAACAGTGATTCATCCGAGAATGCTTTTGGAAATCGTAAAATAAAGGGAACTGAGCCCAGCTGAGGGGTGTCGGGGAAAGGCACCCAAGTCATATAATTGTAAGAAGAAAATAACTTTCTATTTTTGTTTTGTACATCAGGTCCTCCAAATCAAGAGACTTTGATGGAAAAGAGACTTGAGCACAGAAGGCCCTGATGCTGGAATTGGAACTGTGTCCTCGTGTCAAGCAATCCAGAGTGTGTGCTTGGTTCGAGTGAACCGCCTTGCTCTGTGCTGAAAACGTGGGCAAGGGAGGCCAATGGCCGAACACCCTGATTTATCATTTTGTGAACACTTCTTTCTTTTTCATGAACATTGCCCCACATTATTTGTAAATTAGCGGTAGGGATTGGCAATAGTTTTTTTTAGTATAGGCCCTTTTATTTTGACAAGACTCCACGTGGACTGCATTCTTTATTATTTGATGGTCATAGCTTACTCCCATCTTAGATTTAGGTTTAGATAGGCATTTATCACACCCCTTTGAAAGTTCAATAAACACCCTTGAACTGTGGTCACTTGTGTCTGTCTTACTTCAATACTATGCCTTCCTTACAAAGGGAGGACAGCTGCTTGGGGTTCCTTATTGCCTGATAGAGTCTTGGCACCACTTCTCACTCAGTCCATAATAATGACGATGATAAATAGCTATGAATATAAGTTTAAGTATCCCAGCGGAGTTCATAGCTTGAAAAAGAAAATGCCTTCAGCAAGGAAGAAGGCTATCAATGCATAGGCAGATATGAAAGTGCCATAATCCTATATAAATGATCAAGGCCGCTTCCACCACGTACAAGATGTAATTAATAATAAAGTTACCTTTGCAGAGAAAAGTAAGCTCTAATATCCGTATATATTCTCATGTCCATTAGGTGGCGATGAAGATATACCAGCAGGCCTTTTCCGTGTGCAACTTGCGGCGTTGCGTGAGGAAATTAAACCGAGCTTCACCGCAGCATCAACGGCTTTCTGTAGCAGCTCTTCTCAGTACGAAGACCAGAGGTTCCCAGTCAGCATAAATACCCCGTCATAAAGGCAAAAAAGCAAAAGCGGACCACACCACCAGCAATGCCCAGTACATTCAGGTATTTATAAGAAAGAAAAGTTTATCCAGCATTGCGGTATGAGATGTTTTCTTAAAGCACGTGTGGGAGATGCAGCACTAGGCAGCCATCTTCGTCGGTGCCAGACCACTCCCGCCCAGTCCTAATATTTTAAATTTTTATGAAATTATAAAATGATGCAGGTAATCGATCTCACAAAGGGTGGTCTGCTAAACAGACACTTTGCCCCCTTTAAGAAAGCTCCATGCCAAGGCTTTATTGAACACCTATGCCCTGCTGCACAAGTTTCCAGATATGCAGCTCCTGCTCTTCAGTAGAACACAACAGGTGCAAGGGTCGCAGTGCCCTGTTTGACAGCTGCTTTAACACCAATGGCACTGAAGGCAGAGCTTGCATTTAAATCTGATCCAAAACCATAATACATTTGAAGAACTGTTTGTCTGGTGGCAGGGTAATCTCTAATATGTCATTGTAAAGACTGGTAGGGGGTGTCTGTACTTCCGCTCTCTATATGGTAGAGGAGAGACACAGAGGACCCCAGCCAAGATTCTCTATTATTGGTACGTGGTCGAGCAATCAAGACCTAGCTTCTCAGGAGGTGATGCGGGCTGGTTCTTAAGTACAGTGTAGTCCCCGAAACCCCACAAAGGAATGTCCAACCACTGTATTACTGAAAACACAGTCTTTATATAATTAATATTCAATGGTATGTACACGATCACAATAACGCACTTTGTACTCAGAAGTCAATAATGATAAACATATACAATTCTAAAGTGGTACCACTAATGTTATTGAATCTTATTAAAGTGCATCAACTGTACGGTTAAAATGTCACACTGATCAATAACGAGTAAACCAGCAATAGAGATAGGAAGGAATGCAAGATGGTTGAAACAATAGGCAGAATTCTGACCCCTACCCTTAGGCACAGTTCTGCGTGGAGATCCCCCCACCTGGGCAACCTGTAAAATAAAGATATATCGCACAAGCCCAGTCCATATGTTCAATAGTCTCACTTCTTCCTATTAAGGTTTTACCCCCCCCCAATGTACCTGGTGGAGTAGAGTTCACCGACGATGCGTCGACCGATCCTTCTTGAGTGCCTCCCTTTCAGGCAGGAGCCACGGATCGTCGAGAGGTGTCGGGGAACTTGGCGTTCGGTGTCGGGGAATCGACGGCCCTTCTTGAGTGTCCTCCCTTTAAGGTGGGAGTCACGGGTCGTGGAACGTCCGACGGTGAACAGGGTGAACTACGGCAGGAAGGTGGCACCTTCGTTCCTAGCGGTGCTCGTCGATGACAGAGCATTGGCATGCTGCAAGGAAGAAGCGTGCGGGGCATCTCAGTGACGATAGTTCTGGACCGCAAAGAGATGAAGAACTGTGGCCCAGCAAGGGCGTCGAGTTGTCGGCGTCTCTGTGGTCCTTAGGTGGCAGGAAACCCACCGGGGGATGCTCCTCGGCGCGTCGACGGTCAGGCTTTCTCCAGCGGGAGACAAGCGGGTGACGATGCAGACGAGAGCGTCCGATGATCAATTGAAGTTCTTAGGCAAACGGGAGCACGGCGGCTCCGAACGGCGATGGCGGTCGTCGACAGTGGCGGACAACAGTCCAAGTGCTTCTCCTTGGAGTTCCGCAGAAGTCGCCGTATCGGGTCGGCAGCCTGTCGAAGGTCTGTCTACCAGGGAGCGTTGGCAAAGATCAGCTGTGCACGATGGTCCCTCGTAGCTCGGGAAGAGGGCGCCTTACCAGGTCCTCTCTGGGTCAGTCCTTGGAAACACAGCAGCCTTCAGATTGCGAGGGAGAGCCACAGCACTCCTTCTCGTCCAGCGGGGGTTTCAAGGTCAAGCGTTAGTTACTCCAGTTACTCGTCGTAGTAGACTTCAGCTTCTGAACACGATTCCTAGCAGTGAGAGGTCCCCAGATATACTGTTGATCTCCCATTCATTCCGCTGGGTCACACTCAAGCATCCAATCACGACTACGGGCATTCATGCAGGCAGGCAGCCAATCAGGCATACGAGGTATTCAGGCCATTCACTTTATGTTATGTGTATTGGGACAAGTACTGAGCCATTCAACACTCAATTCAACACTCCAAGCTGCATTCATACCGGTTTCGGGCAGGGTTGTCTCAGTCATTGTGTCAACCACCAGATACTAGACACCCACAACACAGAATGCATATTCGTCACACACTCTATTCACCCAGGTCCCACCCACAGGAGGTACCCACAACATACATCACCGGGAAGGCTCCAGCTAGTCTGGCCGGGCCTTCACAACAATACCATATATGGCATTTCCACCCAACAGCCGTTCAGGGGGAAGGGACAGAGTCAGGGCTTCCCAGGACTTTGGGAAAACAAGGTAATGGGTAAGAGAAAGCAAGACGCCACCGGGGCCATCTTGTTTTCTATCAGGAATCAACGGATCCCAATGGCAGGGCCAGGGTATCCCAATAGGAGGATACTCCGCGCACCTGTCAATTTAAGCATGGAGCTGCCACCAGCCCATACCCTGCTCTGTTGGCCACCCACAGGTGCCCAAAAACATACACTAGAGGCACAGGGTTGTACCCCCACCCATGGGTGCCATAAGGGTATCCCACGGGTCCATTCACCAAACCAAAAGAGAGCTGCACCGCCAGGAGTCCCACATGAACTCCTGTGCGGAAAACACAACAGAACATACGATAAAAAGCAGTAAAGGACAAGGATACAGAGGCCCTGTCCCTCCGATGCATTTCCAGCATCACAGTCATACCTGGATTTTGGTATGGTGACAATTATTAAAGCTACAACAGATGTGTATCATACTCATGTGAACCCTTTGAGCTTAAGCCAGCTATGAAAAGGCTATGTGGATTCTAGCCAGACTGCTTGTCTTCGTTCAGTCAGAAGCACAATAGGAAGAAAGCTGTGTCACCACTGGCGGTTCTCAGCCATTTGAACAGGTGCAGCACCAGTGCTGGAGTTATGGAGCGTGTGAGTGTATTGCACAAGCTAAATATTTTCTATGGATTTGGGTAATAGTTAAGTGCGCATGCCACTCACCAGCGTGCTGTTTGTTAGGAGAAGGCAGGTTTGCATCAAATGACAAAGCTTCTGATTATCTATACTCAATCTCTGAGATTTTGCAATGAGTTCTCATAACTTTGTTAACACACCTGTGACCTGCAGCTGACCTTGCAAAGATCTCTACAGCAAGCATAGAAATCTGCTGACATATCTCACCTGCACTATTAGTATTTTTTAATTCATATTATTGTGTGAATTGTTTTTTAAAAGTTCAAATAAAGTTTATTTCAGTAAGACGTAGCATACCATACCATAAAAACACAGCAAATTACATCATAATATCTATAAACCAATATATCCATAAAACATTAAACAAATAAAATCAACCTAAAAGATTACGAACAAAACTGTGAAAACATGAAAAGTCACAATTTAAAAGGAGTTCTCTTAATGATAAGGCACGCTTTAAGAACGTCAAAATGGCCCAACCCACCTGAGCCGAGTCTGTCCGTAACAGATAATACAGTGCAGGCTCATAACGTTGAAAGCCCCGGCCCTACAAAACGGGCTTCAATGTTTGACCCCTAATCGGTGAGATGGTAGGACAAAACAGAAAGAAAATGAGTCAGGTCTTCTTTAAACGCCCCCCAGAATGGACATGACTGGTCCACGCTCCCTTTAGACCACGCCAACATTACGGCTTGTATACAGTGAAAACGGGCCCTTCAGACAGGAAAGCGCTGATTTGCAAGGCTCAGATATTTTTGAAGGCCAGGGGAACGTAATAATCAGATGATTCCTGTTAGCCGGCTTCATGAGCTCCAAAGACTCTCTCCTCTGGCCAAGAGAGACTGAAGGACTATTGTTCTCGCAGACTTTGAAGCCATGAGAGACAAGAAAGGTGCCCTATGAAAATTATAATCTAACCCCGCTTGAACCAACCTTGTTTCCACATATCTGAGCCATGGAACTTTTGAATAGAGGTCTCTAGAAACCAAGTAGCTCATTAACTCCTGGGTCAAAAAAGCTTTAGTGTTCCCCCCAATCCTGAGCCAATGGCTGGGCGGTAAGGATGCGGCCAGAACACCCCAAAACCAGCAACCAAGCTCTTGATGAACTGCAAAATTGGGGGTAGACCAAGGCAGCCTCCAAATGCTCTTAAAAATCATCGTTCTCAGCCACTTGAATAGGCTCCAACTTGCCAGAGCCCCACAACTCCATGCCATATCTTGCCACAGAAGCAGCTTTGCCATGGTAAACTTTCAGTACACATTCTATCGGTTTTGCTTAAAACAAGCCCAGAGCTCTGGTTACCCCCCCGTTGCCTGCTGAAATCTTTGTGACTGCTTCTTGTTTTGTGCCTTTGCCCCAAAATTTTGAGAAAATCTCACGCCCAAATAGTCAAAATGATTAACTCTGGGGATTGGCTCCTCTTTGCAGGAGATAGCTAAACACATTGGGGGACTTTTCGTCTTCCTCCCACAACAAACCATGACTGACGATTTCTGGGCATTTATCTTGAGCCCTATACTGTCCATGAAGGAAGAATAGTCATCGAACCAAGTGTTGCAATGATCTAGGAGTGCGGGCCAATAAAACTGTTGTCAGCCTAGGCAAGTAAAGGCAAACACCTGTTGCCCAACCTAGGGAAATCAGTAGGAGTTCAATAAATGTTCATATAGCCTGTTAGTATAGAGACAAAAAAGCAATGGTGCCAGGATGCAACCTTGGCACACCCCACATTCCACCTGGAAAGTAGGGGTGCGTTGTCTACCACCACCACTCTTATGTTGAGCCACTGTAGAGAGTTGCAATCTTTCCATTAGGTCCACCAAAGCATCTGGGCAATTTATGGCTCTGAGTACACTCCACAACCTAGCACGGTTGACCTTATCAAACACCTTACTCAGATCCATCAAGGCCAAAAAGATAGGATAACAATTAAACATTTCAAAACATTGCATTAATACATCAAAACATGGCTGAATTAAATTAAATAACCTCATACTCATATAAAATACACAGTTGATAAAAGGTACAAATTCACAATTAATAGTAAAATTGGCTTCTTACATATATCAGGGCTTCATTAATTACTCCCCGATACTCAACAATTGAGCTGTCAATGATTTTTAAGAAATTAATCAACGCGATCGTTGGGGAATCCAACATGGGTGAAAATGCCCAGGAGAGCCCCGGCAACCACCTTGGCCGTAACAGTCCGAAGGGGTATAGCTTACAGGGTATCGGGTGGCATGATCTACCAAAACCAGGATGAACCGATGTCCACCTGACGTGGGAGGGTCAAGGGGACCGACGATGTCGATGCCCACCCTCTCAAACGGTGTGCCAACCACTGGCAATGGCTGCAGGGGGGCAATGACACTGCCTCCAGTTTTGCCAGACAACTGACAAGTTGGGCAGGTCCTGCAGTTGGACTCCACTTCTACTCCCATCCGAGGCCAGTAGAAATGGGCAGAGAGCCTCTGCTTAGTCTTCTTGGTACCAAGATGACCAGCCAAGGGCATCTCATGCGCCAACTGCAGTAGGAAGGGCCTGTAAACCTGGGGTACCACCAACCTCTTGAGGGCACCAGGTTCAGGCTTAGTGAGCTCACTAACAAGGAGGCCACCCTCCCAATAAGTCCGGAAAGTCCTAGGCACTTCTCCTCGTGCCTGGGACAGGGCCTGTTTCCTCAGACCCTCAAGAGAGGTACACTCTCTCTGTCCTTTACAGAAGTCTGCCCGGGAGGGTCCCCCTTCAGCTAACAAGCATTGAAGATCGGGATGATCCTCCGGGTTGAGAACCTCTCCCACAGGAGAGTCTTCTGGCTCTTCTCCTACAGGAGTTGAGATGGGGTTTACCACTGGACCCAGCCTGTCCGGAGCATGGATCCCAATGGGTGCTGTAGGAACAGCAGGAAGAGAAGGAGCTCCCTCCACAGAGGTGGCCTTCTTGCTCTTCCTTCGTCGTGCCTTAGGCCGCGCCTTCGGCTTGGGTACCTGACTCACAGCCAGACCCGGTGTCACCTGTGACCTAGTGACCGCAGCAGCAGTCATGGGAAGACCATCCGCGATCAATCCCAACTCGACTAGATCGTTACCTAACAGAATGTTAGCAGGGTCATTGTCCTGAACCAGTACAGGAAGCTTTGCTGTCTTGTCTCCAATTACGAGTGTGACTCGGGCTACAGGCGATAATTTGGGAGGCCCACCAGCTAACCTGGTGGTTCTCAGAGGAGCATCTACATAGTCCTCTGGCTTGAGCAGGGTCCTGTCCACCACTGTCATGCTTGCCACAGTGTCTCTCAAACCAGTAGAAGGCTGGCCATTCAGGAGGACACTTCTCAAAAATCTATGGGTGTTCTGTGGGATAGTCACCAGTACTTCCGCGTACTGGTCCCAGGCCCCAAGGGACACTAAGGAAATCTCTACGGGAGTACCAAAAGTGATTCCTGTAGAGGAGGGGAGGCCTCCACCTCAGACATGGGGTAAGGGTAGGTCAGGCTGACAGCCTGTACTCCGAGTGCCTTACCTTTACACTTGGAGTCACCTCTTTTGTGATCCAGAGCCCCACAGTCCCAACAAGTGCTGTGAGTGCGGGGTACGGTACTGGAACCACCGGGAGCCTGCTTTGCAGCAGGAGGACCACTACTCTTATTCCCACCCACAGATGACTTATCCCCACTCGATTTTTGGGTCTTAGGAGAGGAGGGTTTAGGTTTATTCGACTGACTGCTTTTGGGACTCCTCAGTTTTCTGAGAGGCCCCTTTTTCTTTGTCCTTGTCCTTACCACTGGTGTCCTTAGGGGACACCCGGTGGGAGACCCACTTGTCAGCCAATCTAGCCAGCTTAAAGGGATCCAAAATGTTCTGGTCAGCAACATACTGACGCAGCTCTGGTGAACATGCTTCCGAAAAATGCTCAAAAAACAATAGGTGGGACAATTCAACAAAAGTTTTCACCTTGTAACCATCAATCCACCCCATCATATTCATGTGCGCAGCACTCACCCAGTCAACCCAAGACACATTCTCTCTTTTCTTAAAATCCCTGAACCTTTTAAGGTATTGGGTAGGCGTCTTGCCAAACTTGGCAATCAAAGCAGATCTCATACACTCATACTGACCCCTTTCTTCCACACTCAGCTTCAGAATACAGTCATATCCAGTTTGAGGCACTCTGCTTAGCAAACACTTAGCCCAATCTCTTTTGTCAACATCATGAATTGCAGAAGCCATTTCAAACACTTCAATCCATTGGAGGATATCAGAACCCTCCGAAAACACACCAACCAAATCCTTCATAAATTTAGCGGCTGGGGACCTGATACTCTCACTGGGTTTCGCTGAAGTCTCCACTCGAGCTTTCTCTAGCTGGATTCTCTGACATTCAGTGTCCTTGTCTTTGAGTTCAAGATCCCTATTCTTGAGTTCCACTTGTTGCGCCAGCTCCTCTTTCTTAAGCTCAGCATCTATTTCCAACTTGCGATATTCAAAGGCCAATTTCATCCTTAATAACTCAAGTTCCAAGGAATTGCTGGGGTTCGGAACAACGGCAGCAGGAATGGCGGCATTCCCAGAAACAGATTCAGTAGAAACCCCAGGGGCGGAGTCCTCATTGGTTGCATCCCCCCCCTCATCAAGAGTTTCACCATCGGTCTGGTAGTCCACCAGGGCAGCTATCAGCTCAGCCCTAGATTCATCCAAAAAGTCTAACTCCCTGGCTTCACAAGCACTCTGGAGAGCCTCTAAGCTCATCCGAGTCAATTTACCATTCGCAATAGACTCCATTGCTTGTAATGCAGTTATTTTGTACACACCCAAACCTTAATCCAATAAAGTGCAGATATTTTGTAAGTGGCACGGCTATACACTGATTCTTAAAACCATAAGCATCCCACCGCTGCCACCAGTGTAAAGACTGGTAGGGGGTGTCTGTACTTGCGCTCTCTATATGGTAGAGGAGAGGCACAGAGGACCCCAGCCAAGATTCTCTATTATTGGTACGTGGTCGAGCAATCAAGACCTAGCTTCTCAGGAGGTGATGCGGGCTGGTTCTTAAGTACAGTGTAGTCCCCAAACCCATACAAAGGAATGTCCACACACTGTATTACTGAAAACACAGTCTTTATATAATTAATAATCAAAGGTATGTACACGATCACAATAACGCACTTTGTGCTCGGAAGTCAATAATGATAAACATATACAATTCTAAAGTGGTACCACTAATGTTATCGAATCTCATTAAAGTGCATCAACTGTACGGTTAAAATGTCACAAAGATCAATAACGAGTAAACCAGCAATAGAGATAGGAAAGAATGCAAGATGGTTGAAACAATAGGCAGAATTCTGACCTCTACCCTTAGGCACAATTCTGTGTGGAGATCCCCCCACCTGGGCAACCTGTAAAATAAAGATATATCGCACAAGCCCAGTCCATATGTTCAATAGTCTCACTTCTTCCTATTAAGGTTTTACCCCCCCAATGTACCTGGTGGAGTAGAGTTCTCTGACGATACGTCGACCGATCCTTCTTGAGTGCCTCCCTTTCAGGCGGGAGCCACGGATCGTCAAGAGTTGCTGGGGCACTTGGCGTTCGGTGTTGGGGAATCGACGGCCCTTCTTGAGTGCCCTCCCTTTAAGGCGAGAGTCACGGGTCGTCGAACGTCCGACGGTGAACAGGGTGAACTACGGCAGGGAAGTGGCACCTTCGTTCCTAGCGGTGCTCGTCAACGACAGAGCGTTGGCGTCCTGCAAGGAAGAAGCGTGCGGGGCACCTCGGTGACGATAGTTCTGGACCGCAAAGAGATGGTGAAGAACTGTGGCCCAGCAAGGGCGTTGAATCGTTGGCGTCTCTGTGGTCCCCAGGTGGCAGGAAACCTTCCGGGGGACGCTCCTCGGCGCGTCGACGGTCAGGCCTTGTCCAGCGGGAGACAAGCGGGTGACGATGCAGACGAGAGCGTCTGATGATCAATTGAAGTTCTTAGGCAAACAGGAGCACAGCGGCTCCGGTCGGCGACGGCGGTCGTCGACAGTGGCGGACAACAGTCCGAGTGCTTCTCCTTGGAGTTCCGCAGCAGTCCCCGTATCGGGTCGGCAGCCTGTCAAATGTCTGTCTACCAGGGAGCGTTGGCAAAGATCATCTGTGCACGATGGTCCCTCGTAGCTTGGGAAGAGGGCGCCTTACCAGGTCCTCTCTGGGTCAGTCCTTGGAAACACAGCAGCCTTCAGATTGCGAGGGAGAGCTACAGCACTCCTTCTCGTCCAGCGGAGGTTTCAAGGTAAAGCGTCTGTTACTCCAGTTACTCGTCGTAGTGGACTTCAGCTTCTGAACACGATTCCTAGCAGTGAGAGGTCCCCAGATATACTGTTGATCTCCCATTCATTCCGCTGGGTCACACTCAAGCATCCAATCACGACTACGGGCATTCATGCAGGCAGGCAGCCAATCAGGCATACGAGGTATTCAGGCCATTCACTTCTCTCCAGACACTCACAACAAGTTATGTGTATTGGGACAAGTACCGAGCCATTCAACACTCCAAGCTGCATTCATACCGGTTTCGGGCAGGGTTGTCTCAGTCATTGTGTCAACCACCAGATACTAGACACCCACAACACAGAATGCATATTCGTCACACACTCTATTCATCCAGGTCCCACCCACAGGAGGTACCCACAACATACATCACCGGGAAGGCTCCAGCTAGTCTGGCCGGGCCTTCACAACAATACCATATATGGCATTTCCACCCAACAGCTGGTCAGGGGGAAGGGACAGAGTCAGGGCTTCCCAGGACTTTGGGAAAACAAGGTAATGGGTAATAGAAAGCAAGAGGCCACCGGGGCCATCTTTTTTTCTATCAGGAATCAACGGATCCCAAAGGCAGGGCCGGGGTATCCCAAAATGGAGGATACTCCGCGCACCTGTCAATTTCAGCATGAAGCTGCCACCAGCCCATATCCTGCTCTGTGGGCCACCCACAGGTGCCCAAAACATACACTAAGGGCACATGGTTGCCATAAGGGTATCCCACGGGTCCATTCACCAAACCAAAAGAGAGCTGCATCACCAGGAGTCCCACATGAACTCCTGTGCGGAAAACACGACAGAACACACGATAAAAAGCAGTAAAGGACAAGGATACAGAGGCCCTGTCCCTTCGATGCATTTCCAGCATCACAGTCATACCTGGATTTTGGTATGGTGACAATTATTAAAGCTACAACAGATGTGTATCATACTCATGTGAACCCTTTGAGCTTAAGCCAGCTATGAAAAGGCTAAGTGGATTCTAGCCAGACTGCTTGTCTTCGTTCAGTCAGAAGCACAATAGGAAGAAAGCTGTGTCACCACTGGCGGTTCTCAGCCATTTGAACAGGTGCAGCACCAGTGCTGGAGTTATGGAGCGTTTGAGTGTATTGCACAAACTAAATATTTTCTATGGATTTGGGTAATAATTAAGTGTGCATGCCACTCACCAGCGTGCTGTTAGTTAGGAGAAGGCAGGTTTGCATCAAATGACAAAGCTTCTGATTATCTATACTCAATCTCTGAGATTTTGCAATGAGTTCTCATAACTTTGTTAACACACCTGTGACCTGCAGCTGACCTTGCAAAGATCTCTACAGCAAGCATGGAAATCTGCTGACATATCTCACCTGCACTATTAGTATTTCTTTAATTCATATTATTGTGTGAATTGTTTTTTAAAAGTTCAAATAAAGTTTATTTCGGTAAGACATTGCATACCATAAAAACACAGCAAATTACATCAGAATATCTATAAACCAATATATCCATAAAACATTAAACAAATAAAATCAACCTAAAAGATTCCGAACAAAACTGTGAAAACATGAAAAGTCACAATTTAATAGGAGTACTTTTAATGATAAGGCACGCTTTAAGAACGTCAAAATGGCCCAACCCACCTGAGCCGAGTCTGTCCGTAACAGATAATACAGTGCAGGCTCATAACGTTGAAAGCCCCGGCCCTACAAAATGGGCTTCAATGTTTGACCCCTAATCGGTGAGATGGTAGGACAAAACAGAAAGAAAATGAGTCAGGTCTTCTTTAGACGCCCCCCAGAATGGACATGAGTGGTCCACGCTCCCTTTAGACCAAGCCGACATTACGGCTTGCAGATGTGTACAGTGAAAACGGGCCCTTCAGACAGGAAAGCACTGGGACGGGTGATTTGCAAGGCTCAGATATTTTTGAATGCCAGGGGAACGTAATAATCAGATTCCTGTTAGCCGGCTTCATGAGCTCCAAAGACTCTCTCCTCTGGCCAAGAGAGACTGAAGGACTCTTGTTCTCGCAGACTTTGAAGCCATGAGAGACAAGAAAGGTGCCCTATGAAAATTATAATCTAACCCCGCTTGAACCAACCTTGTTTCCACATATCTGAGCCATGGAACTTTTGAATAGAGGTCTCTAGAAACCAAGTAGCTCATTAACTCCTGGGTCAAAAAAGCTTTAGTGTTCCCCCCAATCCTGAGCCAATGGCTGGCCGGTAAGGATGCGGCCAGAACACCCCAAAACCAGCAACCAAGCTCTTGATGAACTGCAAAATTGGGAGTAGACCAAGGCAGCCTCCAAATGCTCTTAAAAATCATCGTTCTCAGCCACTTGAATAGGCTCCAACTTGCCAGAGCCCCACAACTCTATGCCATATCTTGCCACAGAAGCAGCTTTGCCATGGTAAACTTTCAGTACACATTCTATTGGTTTTGCTTAAAACAAGCCCAGAGCTCCGGTTACACCCCCCCCCCCCCCGTTGCCTGCTGAAATCTTTGTGACTGCTTCTTGTTTTCTGCCTTTGCCCAAAATTTTGAGAAAATCTCACGCCCAAATAGTCAAAATGATTAACTCTAGGGATTGGCTCCTCTTTGCAGGAGATAGCTAAACACATTGGGGGACTTTTCCTCTTCCTCCCACAACAAACCATGACTGACGATTTCTGGGCATTTATCTTGAGCCCTATACTGTCCATGAAGGAAGCATAGTCATCGAACCAAGTGTTGCAATGATCTAGGAGTGCGGGCCAATAAAACTGTTGTCAGCCTAGGCAAGTAAAGGCAAACACCTGTTGCCCAACCTAGGGAAATCAGTAGGAGTTCAATAAATGTTCATATAGCCTGTTAGTATAGAGACAAAAAAACAATGGTGCCAGGATGCAACCTTGCCACACCCCACATTCCACCTGGAAAGTAGGGGTGCGTTGTCTACCACCACCACTCCTATGTTGGGCCACTGTAGAGAGTTGCAATCTCTCCATTAGGTCCACCAAAGCATCTGGGCAATTTATGGCTCTGAGTACACTCCACAACCTAGCACGGTTGACCTTATCAAACGCCTTACTCAGATCCATCAAGGCCAAAAATTAATACATCAAAACATTTCTGCATTAAATTAAATACCCTCATACTCATATAAAATACACAGTTGATAAAAGGTACAAATTTACAATTCATAGTAAAATTGGCTTCTTACATATATCAGGGCTTCATTAATTACTCCCCGATACTCAACAATTGAGCTGTCAATGATTTTTAAGAAATTAATCAATGCGATCGATAGAGCCAAGGAGTGACCTAGCAATAATCGCCACTATAGGCTTTCACTGAAAACTAAGTGGTGGAGTGAACACATTTCCCTAAACATTTCACCTGTAATGCATTCAAAAAGGTGCAATCCAAAACCAGATGTCTCAGTGTTTCCTTTTCTTGTAGCTTAGTGAGCCTGCAAACTCTTTTTATGTATCGCCAAAGCTATCCTAGGGCCTAATGCAGCACGAGCATACAATTCATTGTAAACTTTAAAAAACATACTCTAAAATGTTTCAGCAGGCATTTTAACAAATATGGCAAGGGCTTTACCAAACCCATGGAGGTAGTGCATTATTCTCCATGCAGTTTGAACTTTTAAAAATGTATTCCATGTTTCAACCATATCCCAATCTTTTAATTCTGTTTCGCATCCAGGCACCCCATATCCGAATTGATATCTGCTTCTGTTAAAAGATCTTTGCTCGAACTCAAAGGTCACAATTATTGCATCTTCTCTATCTTTATAAACATTTCCAAGTTCATTAAGTAAGGTAGAACCTGTATCTGATTTAATCTTATAATATAATTCAATTCTCTTACATTTATATGTGTATCACCAAGAGAGCAAACTCAATTCCCAATGTATAACCGGGAATGGGACCAAATTTGGGAGCCCTAGCACTGTTCGCCATATTCTTCCTTCCAAGAGGTCCAACCAACTCCTAATCAAAGAGGGTAGTACTTCTAGTCCATAAGTGATCTTTGGAACTACTGCTGTAAAAGAGGGTACAAAAAAAATTGACAAAATTGTGCACAAATCATTTTCAGTTGTACTATCATGGCTTCATCCATGTCCTCAACTATGGGTTTTACAATTGTTAAATGTGTCTTAGTTGCAAATGTAAGACTCAGATACTCAAGGCTGCAGGCTTCCAAGATTACTTAATTATTTAATTACCATGAATAGTTTTTGGTGCTCTTCTTCTTATTGTAAATCTGAATTCTTGACTTCTCTGAGTTCACAGCCAAGTTATTTTCCATTGCAAATTTCCCAACAGCATCCAATGCACTTTGCAGACCAATTGGCATCTGATCGAATAGTACAATGTCGGCCGCATAGATAAGACATCTCAGTATTAAGAACCCAAGACGTGGGGAAAAGTGCTTTCAGATATCAATTCTGAAACAAGATTGGCCATATATAGATTGAATCGGGTGGGAGCAACAACACATCCTTGCCTCACCCCCCCCCCATCCACCTCAATCTCCTTCGTTAAGTCTCCCTCTGTATTCTGCCTTACACAGACCTTATGTTTGCCATAAAGTAATTTAATCATAGGTAACAAGCTTTGGGGAATCCCCATTTAAACAATTTATTCCAAAACTGGCTCCTATTCACTTTATCGAAGGTAGTAGACATGTCTAGGCTGCCTACATATAAGGTCTTATATTTATTTTTCAGAGTCGTATTATTCAAAAAGCTCTACACCAGACACTGAAGAACGTTCCTTGGCCTTTCTGATAACCAGTTTGCAAATTACTCATAACTTTCGATGTTTCTACCCACTTTATGAGCTCTTTCAAAAGTAATGATGCAAACACCCATGGGACCAATGAGAGAATTTGCCAGAAAACTACTCAGTTTGGTCCGCGCTGCCCCTTTTTATAGATGGGGACAATGACAGAAACAGCACCACAGATCATGATTTGTGTACAGAGAATCTTGCATTTGTACACAGACCTGCCGACTAGACTCACATTTTGAGGGTCTCTTTCTGGTTTATAAAACCTCATCACTCTGAATTCTGGGACATTAGAACAGTGAAACTGTATGTTCCAAGATCTAATTCGTTTTATGCTAAAAATCAAAGACTGCCTGATGTAGTGCCTCACGAAATAGAACTACACTGCTTGTTTTTTTACCATGTTGGTTGTTTGTGTAGTCCCAAAGTACAAAAAGAGGAAAAAAAGACAGGAGGAGAGGACGAAAGAGAGGTGATTTCTTAAAGCCATGCAATACACTTAAATACTAATAATATCAAAACTTCTTCATCTAGAAAAATAGGTATGAGTAAAATGACAAAGAAAATGGAGCTGAGAATGAAGGATGGTGTTTATACGCAGTTTAAATGTACTTTTAAAAACTTTAATATAGCTGATTTGCAACATAATTTTGTGTCCAAAAAGGGTCTAAACCATTATTGCTCTAAAAATGCTGAGAGAGTACATTCTGTAATTCTCCCTATTAAAAAGCACTTCTCACAGTCTTCCTAAAAGAAATGGGGCAGTACGGTAAAAATGTGGTGGTAATGGTGCTACTGCTGTATTACCGCACCACCAACTACGAGTTAGGTGGAAAGTTGGAGGATTCAACTCCAGCTCTGAGCTGGAGGTAAATCCGCTGACTTTCCTCTCATTTTCGGCACAATTACTGTGGTGCAAATGCCCGAAAAAGCCCCATTGAGTCCAATGTCCTAAAATAAATGGGGACTTACAGCGCCATCGCCACTTGTGATCTGGTAGTAATACTGGCGGACCAAGTGCTGGTAATGGTAATTGTATTGGGCGGTATTCTGGGGATTTACCACTGGGATATCGCACAACTCGTGATGAGGCAGATGATATTTTTAATTTATACATCATCAATCCATTTAAATCCAGACTTTTAATATACCCCACAACCGCAATGACTATGGAAGTAGTTTGACCTCCAAGGCAGTAAGTCCAAAAGACATCACCCACAGCTTCGCGAGGTCTGTCCAAAAATGTTCTGTAGTGCAAAATCAACTTCACTGTTAGTGCAGGGAAATACATTATCAAATGTTTTAGGTCCTCAATCAATTCATTATTACCACAGAATCGCCATTTTGCCATACTAGCATCACAGAAGCCATGTTATGTTATTACAACTTATAGAGCGCACGGTCGCCCAAAGGCATCTTGGCGCTAAAAAGGAGAACTGCTCGGTTGAAGAGAGACCAAAGGAGGAGCCGGAGATTAGAATAGGTTTGTTTTCAAAGCTCTTCTAAAACTAAGGTGGTCCGCGGTGGCTTTAAGTAGCGGGGGAGGTTGTTCCAAAGGTTGGGCGCAGCAATGGAAAACGCTCTGCCGCCAAGCCTTTCCCGGTTAACTATAGGAACAATAAGACGGTTAGAGTAGCGGAACGGAGATCTCGATCCGGAACATATCGAACAAATTTAGACTGTAAGAATTCGGCTCCCTGACTGTGAATTGCCCGGTGGACAATGCACAAAGACTTGAAATGAATTCGCTGCTTCACCGGAAGCCAATGAAGTTGGTGTAACACTGGCGTGATGTGGGCCCCATAGGGAGAGCCAGTGGCTAACCTGGCTGCAAGATTCTGCATACGCTGAAGACGGTGGATAAGACCGATCGGTTGTGCCAGGTACAGTGAATTACAATAGTCCAACCGTGAGAGGACTAGTGTAGCCACGACAGGAGGGCGAAGGGCTTCGGGGATCATAGGCATGACCCTCTTGAGAACCCGGATCTGATGATGAGTGGACTGACACACGGCCGTAACCTGGTTAGCCATAGACAAAGAGGCGGAGAGGATGACCCCTAAGTTCTTTACTTTACTGACTGGACCAGGTAGAGGGCCAAGGAAAAGAGGCCAAAAAGCTGGAGTCCACAGTAGAGGGTTGGGTGGGCATCCTACCAACAGTACCTCCGTCTTATCACCATTTAACTTTAGCCAATTCTGGTCCATCCATATCCCGACTGCCTTTAGACAATTGTGGAGACAGGCTGAGACCTCAGTTTGATCCTGGTCCAAACGGATCAGGATTTGTGTTTCATCCGCGTATGAGTAACAATTAAGCCCATAAGAAGGGATGAGGCAAATCAGGGCCCATATGTATATGTTGAACAGAATCGGCGATAGAGAAGATCTCTGAGGGACCCCACAGGTGAGGGGGCAGGAAACAGAGAGAAAGGGTGGCATAGCGAGAGTCTGTGTGCAATCAGAAAGAAAGGAGGTAAACCAGGCAAGAACAGAGCCAGATATCCCAATCTGTGAGAGGCGGGAGAGGAGGATGGAGTGGTCCACCGTGTCGAATGCGGCGGAGAGATCTAATAGGATCAGAGCCTCAACTCCGCCTGCATCGACAAGTCTGGACATGTCATGCTGTACAGAGACAAGGACACTTTCCGTACCTCTCCCTGGTCTAAAACCAGCCTGAGCATGATTAAAGATTTTAGAGGATTCCAGAAAGGAAGACAAAAGAGGAGTGACCCGAGATTCCAGGAGTTTAGACAAGAAAGGGAGAAGAGAGATAGGGCGGAAATTAGCCGGGATAGTAGGGCCCAGGGAGGGCTTCTTAAGGAGGGGAATGACCCTCGCCGATTTCAGCTCCGGGGGGACCAGTCCGGTCTTGCATGAGTTATTTATTGCCATTGTGATATCAGTCAGGATGTCGGGGGCAATAGTCTTCATAACAGCAGCAGGAATAGCATCCTCAGGAGAGGAGGATTTCATCTTTAAAATGGCTGCCAGAACTTCTACTTCGGTGAATAGAGGGAAGGAAGACCAACCAACAGAAGTGCCAGTGGAGAGGGCAGGCACAAAGCAGGTGGTATCGGGAGGCAGTAAAGCAAGGGATTTTGCGATGTTAGCTCGAATAACATCAATTTTTGTAGTGAAGAAGGAGGCCAGGTCATTGCACAGTTCCTGAGAGGGTTTAACCATAGAGGTAAGAGTTTGGAAGGAGGCTAACGAATGCACAATGGAAAAAAGAGTTTTAGGCTTTCACAGCGCGTGTTCAATTTCCTGAGCAAAGAAGGTGGATTTTGCCAGTTTTACGCTGGCCAGATAAGTGGCCAGGTTCAGTTTATATAGGTCTCTAAGCGTGGGATTATAGCATAGTCGCCATTTGCATTCAGCTTGTCTGAGTTGACGGTGAGCCGTTTTAAGCTGGTCCGTGAACCAGGGTTGAGAGGGTAGTCTGCAACCTTGAGTCCGTTTCAACAGGGCATAATGATCAGCTGCAGTCATCAGAGAGTGGGAAAGTGAGGTCAAGGATAGTGGCTTCAAAGAGGCACAATTAGAAATAATTTGGGCACTAAGTGCCTTCGGGTCGACTAACCGCCAAGAGCGTAGTAGCCTCTTGGGGGGGGAAGAGTTTGCAAAAGGGGATCCTAGGTAGAAAAGAACAGGATACCAGATGATGGTCAGACCATGTCACTGGCTCAATCACACCATGATCTGTTTTGTGTACATAAGGTTCAATCTAAAGGTTAAAAATGACCTCCTCAGCAAGCGTTTAGGATAAATTGACAGATACAGTACTAGCACTCCTCGTGTTTTATGTTCTTTACTTCAAATGACTCAATGAGTCATGGGAGTGTATGCTTTCCAGAATGTCAATCCAATCCTCTTGATATAAAGCTGTCTTCACCTTACAAGGATTTGTTGTAAGATCATGCTTAGTTAGGTCCAGCTGGGTCATCGTCTGCATACAGTAGTCTGCCACTGATCAAGATCCTTGTACAATGGCTTTGCTAAGGGACAGATGATTTATCCATAGAGAGCAAGAAGCCTCCATTTAGCTCGACGCCTCATCGAATTGATCCCAAGCTCAAATTGTATGGCAGCCAATGGCATGGATTTCTGCAGATTTAGCACTGTACACCATATAGAGCTTTCTATGTGTGGTAGGTAGGCAATTGAGAATCCCCAAAAAGGGAACTTCACAACCATAAAGGACTTTTTGAAGAATTCTCCCTTCATGAAATCTTAGTGTCAGAATTTAAGAAAATTTACCAAATCTTGATTCCACCTGCACCAATTTATTGGTCAAGGTAAGAGCATGACACTTAAGCCAATCTTTCACTTTGGGCGTTTGCGGTCTGGAGAAAATTAGAAACCCTAGGTAGGGGAAACTGTCCACACACTTTAATGTTTGATTATCCACTTGCCACCTAAATGCTGACGATTAATTTTTCCATGATCAGAGCATGATTTTAGTTTTATTAGAATTGATCTTAAGCGAATGGCCAATCACAAATCTGCCAAAGGCCTGTATTTTTCCTTTGAAGCCCTATTTCAGTGGTGTCAAATACAAGGACATCATCGGCATAACTTAGGCCACTCTCAGGTCATTCATTTGGGGTATGGGCCACTGGAAGTAGATAGTCCCCCACACCTGACATGTACAGATTGAACTGATAGGGGGCTAATGTGCACCCTCCCACTTACTCCCCTGCAAGTTGTTATGCCCCGCGAAAGGGCCCTGTCTGCATTTTCTCTGACCTGAAACATGGACTGCTCAGGCACGGCAATTAAGAGATGCAGGAGGCAATGAAGAATTCCCATTTTTTCCAGTTTGACCCAGAGGAGACTTCTGTTCACTGCGTCGAACACTGCAGACAGATCAACGGTGGCAATAAATACATAGTTGTACTTTTTGGCCCAGGATAGTGATTGGACATATTTCAGAAGCACACCATTTAATGAGGTGCTCATACTCTTTTGGAAACCTGTCTCTTCTGTGTTTCTATGTTCTTAGATCGGCAGGTTTTTTTTTGCAGAGCTTTTTGCAGAATAATTTTTTGCCAAAAATACTCAATTTATTTTATTTCTTTATTGGGGGTTCCCTCCCCAAACCCCCTTCCCTATTATCTAGTCCCTATTCCCCACACCCCCTACCACTTATATCCCCTTACACTTTCCCCTCCCCCCATATTTTGTCGATTCGTTTTTTAGGCTAAAAGGTTTCTGCAAAAATCTCTGCAAAAACAAAGCCTGGCGATGTAACAACATCGTACCACTTCTGTATTATGTTTGCCTCCTTGACCCATATCTGCAAATGGTCCAACAGCAAGGTGGCAAACACCTTGCTGTCGGCATCCAGAAAGGAAGTCGGTCTATAGTTACAAGGGTCACAACACGGCCCTTTTTTGTAAATAACCACGACATGTGCCACTTTCAATAATTCTGAGAAGCTGTTGGAAGTCAGTATGTGCCTAAAGAGCAAGTTTAGGTTTATGGACCAGTTTCTTTGACTATTCTTAAAAACAGGACATTCAAGAATGTATTCAATCCTGGTGCTCAGGATCTGCTAATCTTCTTCAGGGTAGCTTCATTGGTGTTATGGTCAAAAGGTCCAGGAGCCGTCATTGTCGCTTAGCTGAGGGGGGCCTACCTTGTTCTCAGATGTGTTACAAGAGAAACTTTTCTCAAAGTGCGAGACCCAGTCGGACTCCGACACTGGATTCACCTGGTTATCATAATGTTGCGAGAGTTCTTATTGACTAGTTCCCAAAATGTGCATTTTTGCTTGTTCTTTAATGTTTCCAGCATTCTTTCAGAGTCCCTTCGCAACATAAGCCCTCTGTGTCACTTTAACCAGTATCTTTAATTCGATTTGACCCTTTTGATGCCACTAGCAGTCCTGTCAAATTCAATGGACCCCTACCCCTTATGGGTTTCAGCTGTGCTCTTATTGCCCGTTTTCGTTCCACTAGTTCGGCATTAAATACACATAAATGCCTACCATTGATCTGTTTACATTAAACCCGAGTGCCAACTGATTTGTTTACAAGATCTACCATAAAGGGTTCGGACTGGTCCACTGTAAAAGTGTCCAGTTTCCAGCTATAGGAGGTCTCATGAATACAGGCCTGTAACCAATTATTTAATTTTGTTATGTTATGGCCATTGCAAGAGGTCCTGTTTCCTGCCGTATTCACCCAAAGATCCTTTGGGCCATTTAGATCACCTTGGGTGCAATCCAAGACAAATCTTGCAATCAACATCGCGTGGTCACTCAGAACTGTTTCATCCACACATTTTGGAACATCTAGAGCTAAGCCAATTTCTCACCAGGATATAGTCTATTGTGGAGCTGGAGATACTGTTTCTCCTAGTATGTTTAAATGAGATGTCACCTGGGAGCGTCCCATTTGGAGTCCCATCCCTTGTAGGGTATTCAACCACACCCCTCCCCAGTAATCTTTAGGATTAGATTTAATTCTCCCCAACATGGACCGATCCTCTTGAGCAATTTCCACACAGTTTGTGTTTATGTCTTCCAAGACCACAAAGTGGCGGCCCTGTACCTTACTGCACCAATCATGAACAAAAGCAGATAGGGAAACCAAGGCCTTTTATACGTCAATTACCACTGCATGCCAGTAAGATACATAACAGGTGCAGTGGCTGCCCCAGTCCCTACAACACAATATGTGTCGGCAAAAAAGCCTCTACAAACCTCTGACATTTGTACAATATTTATATCAGGACATGATTTAACTAATGTCAAAAGCCCACCCAATGGGCATCCCAATTACCTTTTTTGGGCTGCCTGACAATGTAAAATATATTCGCCAAAGAGCAGTGTTTTTCAGTTAACCATGTCTCTTGTAGAAAAACTAGATGATGTGTATTCAGGATCCCACCCAATGATGGGTTAGTAAATACATTCCGATGGCCTCTAGTGTTTCATGATACGAATGTGAAGTGACCTCCCGCAACCAATGGACCAGTATTCCCACCAGTTTCCACCCAGCCTCGACTGTCCCAAGGCTCCTGGAACCCAGGACCAGTCCTGAACAGGACACTGGGTACCAGGCCTCGGTTTGGGAAAGGAGACATCTCTGTCCTGATTACCCCCCCAGGGCCTGTTGAAACCAATATCTCACAAGGTAATGGTGCCGACCTTCCAAGGTATTCATTCTCTTTGTAATTCTTACCAGCGCGGACGCCCTTATAAGAGGCCATGTCGAAACCAAGTTGCCTCAGTGATTGTACCTCCCCTAGGATGACATCAAACACTAATCTTGAGTTGACATATAGAATTATACGATCTGTTCTATGCAGGTCGATCAAGTTGATATGTCCTTTGAGGAAAGAGCACGCAACCTAGGTACGTCTCCCAGCAGCTGTAGGATGTTCGATCTATTTAACTGAACATTGCTGTGGTCTGGTAGTAGGCTTTCAACCAAGACTCTCTACTCTGATTCTGAGTACTGAGCGTTGCTCTTTTGCCCCTTGAGCGTTTCATGTGTATCATGGTGCCTTGGATGTTTGTTCTGATGTGGGCCCTCACAGTCCTGGGGCAAGTCTGGGCCCGAGAACCCTTCCGGATGGCGAATGATTAAGGAGGTGCTGGTCGCGAGCATATACCACGTTGTGGCCAAAAAGTCATCTGCGGTTGCTCCATCATGTGTGCACCTACTGTAGGTGCCCCCTGAGGCAAAGAGACAGTTGGCGCACACTGCTTCTGAGTCACCAGTCTTAATTCCCCTGAAGAATTCTTTAATTCTGGTCTCTTACACAATTCATGATGGAAGTGATTAGGCAATTGAAGTTGGCCCAACCAATACGCCCCAAGACAAGAGGCACCATTAAACATTGGGAAACCTGGTACACACGCTTCCGGAACCCAACCTTTGTGCTGCCCTGCCATTCTCCCAGGGCATGTTAGTAACTATCCCCTCAGGTGGTGGAAGTCTGTAAGTGGGCCAAAGAGAGGCCTCCATTTGCACCTCCTGCGATTCTGTCAGAATAACACTGAGGTATTAGGTTGCTCAGGTTGATCTGAGATCCTAGGTAGTGTGTCCGACTTGTTACTACTACCAATACACTTATTTATCACCATAACTTTATTTTGTGGAGCATTATGCAACACTGAGATGACACTAGGCCGCCTCGACATGGTACGACACAGTACGTAGGAATTTGTGTGATGATTGATTGTTCGCGCTCTGCAGTTTTATTTTTATATTTCTTTCCCTCACATTCCAGCTGTTTGGTTTACACTTTGTTCCCCTTAGTCAGTCTTTTGCCCCTCTTTGTCCTGTTATTGGTGGGAGAGGCTGACTCAGTGAGCTTCACCACAGAACGGTCATCCGTGTTATTTAGTACAGGGACCATGTCATTTTGCTCACTGTTTTCCACTATTACGTCTTCAAGCACCGGCCCTCTCTGGCGGGTAGGTTCCCTACCATCACTGGGGATAGTTGTCGAAGGCATTCTGACGTGTAAAACACTTAAGTCCAAATCATCAGTTCGAGATTGGTCACAGGGATTTTCATTAGGCCCAGGATCCTCACCGGCCAATCTCCCCAGCTCGTGGCCAGGCATACCATGCAAGCCAAGAACCTTATTAGCAGTAGCTTAATGGCTTTAGACATGCTCTTGAAATATCGATCTTGCAGGAGGTGGCAGTTGGCTACCGGTCAAGAATTCTTTCAACTTTGCCTGCACCCCTATATGATTGAACTTAAACAATAGTGACTCTAATAAAGTAGAGTGGATCTGCCATCCGCCTTCAGATGTTCAGAAAGGCGCACAACACTTGATTTATTTCGAGCAATAAGCCGTCCTGCCCGTTGCCCAAAGGTTCGGAGATTCAATTGTCCACACATTTCAGCATTGCTGACAAGCGTCTTGGAGGCACAGGAGCAGACACATAAGAAGATATTGAAGAGTCTGTGTCGTGTGTTGAGGCTCCCATAATGTCCAGGGCATCGTCCAAACTTCCCTCTTCACCCACCACGTGTTGACCATTTACAAGGTCTGGCGTGCTCAGCATGCCGCCGTCAGAAATATTAATTCTTTACAAGACAATGGGGGGCAAGGGGACGGCTTCAGTCGTAGTCTGGTCAGTATACGCATGGTCCACCAATTCTATTACTGGGTTAAAAAAAGCCGTTATCTTGTGGCAGTTTGCCTTAGGTTTATGTCCTTTTCCCATTACAACAGATGGCTGATCCACCGCCAAGACCATATGAACCCGTTTGGTCCTTTACCGGAAGACAACGGTAAAGGCAAATTCACTGCCAACTGCATTGCATGACACAGGAGGCAAGTATCATTTTTACAGATTTGTCCCTGCTACGAAGATCATACATACACGCAAAGCTGGCTGGAGACACTCGCCGGCAGCAACTCCTGCCAAACTGCAGTACACACTGTGCAGCAATCATGCCACTAATGCCCAGGTCTTAGCATAGTCCCTCCTCGATGTCTATGTACCTGGTGACGCTTAGTAGGAGCCTTTTTATGTGGCGTCCTTGTATAGCAGGCTTTCTGCTCGACGGGACGCGAGTTTCTTTGCTGGAGCTTTTCACACTTGCCGGCATGCTTTATTAGTCTTGTTCTATTGATGCAGTTTAATCTCTAAGTAGATTTCTAGGTAGACATTTTTTATGTCCCATTAGTTTTCCGAATTTCATTCTTCATCTTGGTTTTGTGTTGACTGCAGGGTGAAGATACATGAATGGAAGCACTATGCGTGTGCATTTGGACACGTTGCTGTTGATATATTGAAGTTACAGAAGACGGCTTCTGATCCGTGGATGTTCATTTTATTCCCGGTGTGTCTTATGCTCTACATTTCCGATTTGATGTGGAGCTTGATATAATGAAGGCAAAGTGTTTACTGTCCATTTAACTACCTGTCATTTTACAGGTAATGGTACCTTCAAATGTATTTTGGCCCTTTCTGATGCATTAATAGTAGTAGTTTGTAGATAATCAATGTTCAACTATACC
Source organism: Ambystoma mexicanum (assembly GCF_040938575.1). NCBI lineage: Eukaryota > Metazoa > Chordata > Amphibia > Caudata > Ambystomatidae > Ambystoma > Ambystoma mexicanum. The sequence goes on from NC_090922.1 coordinate 996,041,946, forward strand.
ATTTTTTTCTTTTGGTTTTAGAGCGGTGTTGTTTGCCTTGAGGAAGACGTCAGCTCGTCGAAACTAGGATGGGCATCACTGGAGCCGAGTAAATGTGCTTGAGTATAGGCCCATTGATGCCTTACTGGACAACTCAAGTAGTGTATTAACCCTGTGACTCATGAACACTAGTTGACCAGTGGTTAGTTGTGCAACCATTGGCAGTGAGTGCCATCTAGTGATCACACCTCCACTCGAGTGGTTCTACCCAACATGCTCATGCACTTTATATTTTATATTTGATGTGACTTTGTTTACCACTTTGTACCCTTGCACTATATGCACTTTATTGCATTTTAGCTGGTGTCTGTGACTAGGTGAGATCTGTTTGTACTCTAAATTTTTGTTGTATATAAATAAATACTTCTGTCTGTTTATGCGCAAATGGTAATGTTATATTTGGTAATGTGGGGCTTCTGTCCCCATGAAACAAATTGGATTTAAAGTATGGCGTAACAATCACAGCTATGAAGAGTTTTTTATTTTACCCTTACGCCCAGGACTGCAGCAATGACACAGGCCCTAGGGAGACTTCCCCAACTGGCCAGGTACCATTTAATAACCAAGGGCTGCATAATATGCCCAACAACTGCCTGAAAGTCCAGGTTACATGAGTTGTCTCACATTCCCTAGACTGCCTCATGTTCAGATTCAGCCTCAGGTGCAAAGGGAATGCCCGTATTCAGGCAAGTATACCTGGGGTTCTCCTTAATACCCAGATTAAGTCTCATATATCCAAAACTCGCCCACACACTCAGAACTCTGCTTCATGCACGAGGGCTCCCTCACTGACCAAATTCAGCCACGTGGGTCCAGCCAGTCACTTGCATGACCAGAGTCCGCAGTGCAATGCCTTTTATGTACCCAGGTACTGGCAATACTCAGCGTCACCCTTTCGAGTCCCTGCTTCTTTATCACATGCCCTTGTTTGTCTGATGTGCTGAGAGATTGCCTCAATGTCCAGGTCCATTAAGCTCAATGTGATTCATGCAGGCCATCCTTAATGGCCCGGGATAGCCGCACGATACAGATGTGGCCTCATATGCTCCGGGGCAGCCTAATGCCATCAGTAACTGCGTCACACGCCTGGGGTGTGCTTCAGATACCAAGATTCTGTCTCATGGGCCAAGCGACTGGCACATTTGAGGATTCAGCCAAATTTCCCCTGGGACTGGCCCAAGGCCCAAATCTATCTTTGTGTGCCCAGATGTACCGGGTCTGCCTCGGGTTCCATTGTGGGGGCATGCGCTAAGGCAGCAGGAAGGGAGGCCTTAGAGGGCTGCAACTAAGGAGAGAGCTAAGACGGATAGTGTGTGCCGCCACACACAAATGGTTTGGGCTGCCCTGGTTTGCACTGTCAATGATAACACAGCAATAGCTGAGCACCTGCTACTTGCGCTCTCTGCATAGGGCGACGCACTGGCAAGCACGTTCCCTATTTGCCTAGGCCTTGAAGGAGTTAATTGTGACCCAGGCAAAGGGACATACGATAGTAGCAACAACAATACTATTCTGCCTTCTCTAGCCTGAGTTGATGGGTCCTTGGTGGGCATGTTTCTGGCTGGTCTCAGATGCCTGTCTGAAAAATAGGCTGACAAATGAACACCACCATTGGGTTAAGTGGACACTAGGCCCCCCACCACCACCCCAAATGCTGGTCCGTTCATGACTTGACCTAACTGAACTAAAGACCTGCCATAAGCAGGACAGGATGCAAATGATAAACAGTGTCCAGGACTGTGCATCCTGCACCTTAACACGGGTCTGGCATCTACTTATATTTCTTTGTTATCAGCAACGCCTTTCTTATGCATGAATGTTTAGGCAGTTTGAACTGTGATGGGACATTTTCAATTGAAACTCCCCACAAAACTCCAGTTACCGACTGCTATTGTACATCTTTAAGTGCTTTACGTATTGTGGTATTAAACAGAGGAGATTTTCCAAGGTCACATTGTTCTGCATTTTGCGATTTATAATATTATACTCAGGATATGGAAATAAAGCTACAATGATAGTCTTTTGGCTTAAACTATTTCGATAAGGATTTACATATTGTCAAGTTGCAGTGCTATGTGATTTGTGTACCTTAGAAATAAACTCCAGAAGACAGCATTAGGCCAAAATGGAAATATTTGTACCAACTAGAGCTTGCAAGGGATGTGGTCAAGTGCCTAAATTGCAGAGTAAAAATATGTGTGTGAAAGTGTTTAGGTTAGAGCTTGCAGCACCAATAATTGCTCTGTGTAAAGATATCTTGTAGGTGGGAACTGTCTGCAACAGGTGGGGATAGACTGTAACACCTATCAGTCTGAAATATGAAGCAAACCAAAAATGTTCACTCAACACTGTGCGCTCAGTACCTTGAACTACTCAATAAAGAACATCCAACTCTATAATGAACCATTCAATTGTGGTTTAATACTCAACTATGCCCGTGACATACTATCATGTTCCAAGTTACATGGTTTTGTAATGATTTGCCAACAAGAACCTTCTGGCACACGTCCCTATTGTTTCGCCAATCCTTTTGGCGTTATCTAGGCTATACACTGAATATTCTGTGTAGAATAGGAATACAAACATATTTTCTTCAAAAACTCATCATTCACATTTCTTAAATACATTTAGAAGTTTTACCTGTGAATCAGAGTGGAAAAACGAAAAGAAGTACATGGATTAGAAAAAAGTAAATGGTACACGGTTCTTCAGTTATATTGTTGTCATTATTGTAATGTTATGCTTCTTGGGTATCACAATACAATGGTATTCATTATCATTGACCTGGGGTACACATTGATAACTATATTGTAGACTGCTGTGCTAAAATTACTCATGCATTGTTTCATGACTGCACAGTGTCAGCACTATTTGCCATAATGGCTTCCCAACTATCCCACCTTTTGTAGAATTACATTTGTCAAACTCCTTTGTACACATGTCATTACATTATTCACTTTTTCCTTTTGCTAAATGGTGACGTGCATCTTGGGTTCTGTCGGTTGTGTCTGATTGTCTCAGATCTGTTACGGCACTAATTTCACCCTGTCAACTTGGGCGGAGGCCCTCTGCTTAATTTGACCTCTGTAATAACATGGAATGTCATATGAACTAGTGCCTGGTCCCTTGCGTGCCTCATTCCCTTGTTCATTCATGCAATGATCGTATATTACCCATTGGTGCTGGATTGTGAGTTTGTGGTTCCAGACAGAACTTACAACTTGGTGTTTCTTTATCTCAATCATTCGATTAGTGGCCAGGTCTTCCTGTACTTGGCATTACTCTGCATAAATATATATATATTTAGCGTTCACCTGTAATACATATGAACTCTGTTTAGTGGTGCCCATCACACTTCTAGGGCTAGAATGCCAGCATGTCTCCTAATACCTCCTTACACTTGGGTGCATTCAAGAAAAGGATTCTTTCAAGACGGCGTTCCGTGGGTGTGTTCCACCGCCGCCATCTTGAAATCTCCTCAAAAGTACAATATACGTCAAATCCATGCTGACGTCATTACATACCACGCTGTGGTGTAATATTGTATTTGTAAACAATAAACATAGGTGAGCTGACAGGTGTTGCAGCCCTCAATTAAGGGGTATTACATAGTCTATATATAAGTGCGTGAATGTCAGTGCGTAAATCAGCTTGTCTTACATGTGCTTAATAAATCACTCTGTATCAAGCTATCACTAATGCCAATAAATTATGAGCATTTTGTGCCTTATTATGCAAAGGACGCAATGGCCCAACAAATTCTGTATGGCTATATGTGGCACGAAGGTCTTCTCACTGCTTGTATATGGATTGTTCTAATTAGTTTCCTCATAATTTATGATACTTATGCTAAGTTTCGCTCAGACTCTAATAAATCTTGCTTAAGAATCACACTAAGTAAAATTGCAATTATGCCTCAATACGTGTTCTAGTCATTTCATTAGGAATAAGATTGTCTCGTTCTATACTTAAGTACAGTCACGCTCATATTCTGATACATCATTCCATAAGAGTCACAATCAGTTAATTGCACTATTCATCCTCAAATAATTTGAGTTCTTTCGCATAAGAGTCACAGGGCCTGATCACGACCTTGGCGGTAACGCTATTAACGCGGGGGCTATTAGCGCGACTGCCATAGCCCCCGGCACTAATAGCGCGGGATCACGAGTTGGGCGGACTTGGAAGTCCCCAATCCCCATTGGGCTCAATGGGGAAAATTCACGCTCTTACCGCCGGCGGATTTCCCGCCGGCGGTAATAGCGCAAATTTTCTGCGGATTTCCCCCCAGCCAAGAGCTGGGGCGAAATCCGCCAAAGCCCTCATTCGGCGGACCCTTAAATCCAGCGGTAATAGCGCTACCACCGGATTTAAGGGTTACCGCCAAGGTCATGATCAGACCCAAAGTCTCTTATTTCAGAGGGCCTGATGCAACACGACAAACATTAAAGTTCCTTTATTCTTAAGATTTCACAAATACAACTTCTCGGGTAATTTACTTTTTCACCCCCTGGCCTCGCTCTGCCGGCCTCAGGTCCACTTTATCACAAAACCTTTAATTGGTCTCCCTCCACCGGGCTCGGACCAAATGTATGTACTTGTCACAATGCCTGCCCCCAGACATCTGAAGCGGACCAGTCAACCCAAAATCCTGGCACCCATGGGGACCTATAAGGCCCCAAAAGATTGCCTAAGGGCTTCCTGGACTCAGTCCTAGTGCCATTGGCGCCAGGCTCATATGGCCTTTTTCAGGCAAGTCAAATTACCAAGTCGTAAAGCCAGGTACAGCCCACCATGAGGCTGCATGAAGGGACTACTTTATTCAAGAGACTATTTCATTGGGTGTGGTACTGGGACTACTTTACCTGGGAACTACTTTTGAGAGGCTATTTAAACCACACCTGGAGAACAGAACACGCTTCGCGTTATTCTGCACTCCTGAAGCATAACGCTCACCATGCCTGCAGCTCAGGTCCAGTCTTTAGCCACGCCCGATCTGTCTACTTGATCTGCATCTGCAAAGGAAGAGCAGAGAACAGGTTATAGCAAGAACCTTACCTGGATTCAGCCCCGCAAGCATTCGGGAATTTGTACCTGCAAGGGAAGGAACACCAGCGACGGCGCTAATCAAGGAAACATTTAAGAACAATTAGCATAGCGCAGCAAAATACTCACCGATGCTCCGTTCATCCAGGCGATTCAGCGAGGCACTCTAGAGTAATCGCCGCCCGGAACAGCCGCATCTGTGAAAGACAAAAAAGACAATCAGTGAGTTACTTCTCGCTATAAGACATTCAATCCGGTGCCGCAAGATACTTACCCAAAGCTATATTTGTTTGCGGTCTTGCTAATCACCCTCACACAAGCTTCGTTTCAGAAAGTGACGCACCTGCAGACAAGAAAGAGAGCAACAGGTGAAAAGAGTGAATGAACAATACCGCATTTTAAGACATTATTCTTTCTTCGTAATACTGAAACTTACCTTGGCATTTATATTGCTCTCTCGGAGAACGAGACACCTGCCTGCGGCAATTCTGCAAAAATGGAAAAACACACTATGAAGACAATAGTGCAAAAGTGAACTAAAAACAATTAGAATTTAAAATCAAGACATACGACTTACCTCAGAGTCCTTATTGTCAGGAACTCAGCCACAGGATCAGTGAAGCTAACCGAGTACCCAAGTTTCAACGCACCCCTGCATGCTGACGCAGGCTGGAGAGTTCACCCTTCCTAACAATCAGGTGAGACGCAGTAAGGAGAACATAAGGAGGGTACAGAAGCAGAAGCAGTAGTTAGATAAGGGTACAGAAGCAGAAGCAGTGGTTAGATCTTCTCCTATTGGTTAGCTAATTTACCATTGTCCTATTCTAGGAAAATCCTCCTTCATGCCAGACAGACAAAACTCAGAGGGCAGGTGCAGTCGTTTGTCACTTCACTACGAGTCACGCTGGTGGAGACCGTTGCAGTCCAGTTTAATTCGGCGCCCCTGTGGAATCCAGGTGAGCGTAACAGAAAGCGAAGCCTCCACACAAATTTCTACCCGGGCGTCATGGAAACCACAGAAACTGACCAATTAGCCCAGCTCCTGGGGGAGCTTATATCTGAAGTACATTCCGCCCGACAAGAAACCAATGCTCTAAGAAGAGAACTGATTGTGCCAAAGAGCGCACAGATGACCTTGCCAGACAACTACTTCAATCCCAAGCTGCCCATACATCATTACATGGACTAGGGGGAGCGTCAATCCCAACTCAGTCAAGCAGCCCAGTACAGGTGGTACTACCGGGGGCTATACCTTTAGCCCCACCAGAATGTTTTACAGGGGACCCTAAAAGTTTGCAGTTTTTATGAACCAGTGCCGCCTACACTTTCTATGTAGGCCTGGAGCCTTTCCAAATGATCAATCAAAAGTGGCCTTCGTACTATCATACCTCAGTGGCAGTGCAGCAGATTGGTCCATTCCAGTAGTTAACCATGATGACCCTCTTCTCCGCGATTTCCAGGGATTTCAACAAAGCATGGAGAAATTGTTAGCCAGACACGCTCAAGGTCATGCGTTAGACAATGAACTTTTATCCCTACGTCAAGGGAACCAGGACCTGTTAACTTACATCACAACTTTCAATAGGTTGGTGGTAGAAACTGGTTGGGCTGAAGACAAAAGAACTACAATATTCCATCGTGGATCGAGGGGGGAACTAAAAGACGTTTTGGCGCAAGTGGTAAACCCACCTCAAGAATGCACTGAATATATAGACCTGGTGGTTCAGTTGGACCACAGACTTCAGAACCGGAAAGCTGATCGAGCTCGATTAGAGAATCGGGTAATGGTGATACCAAGAGATAACGCCTCCAAAAGTACGGATACACCCGAACCTATGCAGATCGGAGGAGTCAGAGGGCCTTTGTCCAAAGCATAAAGAGACAAAAGAAAGCAACAGCAACTGTGCCTATATTTCAGATCAGCAGGGCATTTCTTGAGAGACTGTCCGGTGAAACCACCTAAGAGGGCCGTAGGAGTCGCCGACAAGGTCAGTACTGAACCAGAGCCGGACAACTCCCCTGCCCGACAAGTGTAGTGGTCCGCTTGTTGAGCAAGAACAAGGACTCTCAGATCTCACACCTAGCTTTACCAATGATCCTCATTAGTCACCAGCAACCAACGCGTATGCATGCGGTCCGAGCATACATTGATAGTGGAACCATAGGTAACTATATGGATCACGAATTGGCTCCAAGGAAGAATCTTTCTCTTTGCAAAAAGACCACAACTGATTTAGTCACCACCGTCGACGGAACTGAAATTGCTTCTGGTCCAGTGACTCTCTCAACGACGGAAATGACACTGTTAAGTCAAGATGGGCATCGAGAAAACATTGTGTTTGATTTAATCAAGGCTCCACAATTCCAAATAATTCTGGGAATTCCATGGTTGGAAACACATAATCCTTGCATAAACTGGCGTTAAAGGAGAGTGACCTTCTCGGATTGTGCACATACTTGTTATCCGGAAGAACTCCCGATCAAGAAGATTGCCACAATCATGAGCCCAACGAATCTGCTACCCCAGGATTACCAGGATTTTCAGGATATATTCCAGAAGGACCAAGCCAACACCTTACCGCCTCATAGACCATACGATTGCCAGATCGATCTCATACCCGGCACACAAATTCCATGCAGTAGGATCTACGCCCTTACAGAACCCGAAAATCTTCATTTAAGGCAATACTTAGACCAGTATTTGGCTAACGGCTGCATTTGCCCATCCAAGTCCCCCGCGGCCTCTCCTTTTTTCTTCGTCCCTAGGAAGGAAGAAGACCTAAAAACGTGTATTGACTGTTGCGTGTTAAACCAAGTAACGGTACAGAACCGGTACCCCTTGCCCCTAATCCTGGAGTTATTGGACCAAGTAAAAAATGCTCGTATTTACACTAAGTTGGATCTTCGAGGGGCGTACCACCTTGTACGCGTGAAAAGAGGGGATGAATGGAAGACCGCTTTTCGTACCAAGTACAGATTATTTGAATATCAGGTGATGCCCTTTTGGGCTTTGTAACGCCCCGGCAGCGTTTCAGTATTTTATGAACGATGTCCTTCGTGAACTAATTGATGTCTGTGTCGTCGTGTATATTGACAATATCTTAGTATACTCATCTTTTGAACAAGACCACGTGAAACATGTTCGTTCTGTACTCGAAAAGTTACGTCAACACAAATTGTACGCAAAATTGGAGAAATGTTTCTTTCACACTACCAAGGTTGAGTTTCTGGGGTTTGTCCTATCCCCAAATGGAGTGTGAATGGATTCCCTGAAAGTAGATGCCACCCTCAAGTGGCCCTCACCCACGTCAATAAAAGGGGTACAAAGCATGCTTGGATTTGCAAACTTCTACCGCAGGTTAATTCCTGGCTTTTCACATTTGGTGCACTCCATCACATCACTATTACGGAAAAATAAAAGATTTCAGTGGTCAGAAGAAGCAGAAAAAGCCTTCCAAGAACTAAAACAGAAATTCACTTCAGCTCCAGTATTGAAGCATCCACGCCCAGAGCTCCCGTACGTGGTTGAAATTGACGCATCGAGCTTGGCTATGGGGGCAGTCCTTTCACAGAAAGATCCTGAAACAGGTCAACTCCATCCAGTAGCATTTTGGTCATGAAAGTTTTCAGCGCCTGAACTAAATTATGCCGTCACTGACAAAGAACTTCTAGCCATTAAATCAGCATTCAGGCCTGGCGGCACTACTTCCTCGGGGCCCAACACACCATTACAATGATTACGGATCATAGAAACTTACAATACCTAAAGATGGCCAAGGCCCAATCATCTCGTCAACTGAGAGGGGCATTATTTTTTGCGGAATACGATTTCGTAATTAGTTACCAACCAGGCTGTCAAAACGGCAAGGCAGACGCTCTATCCCGCATAGGAATGGAAGAAGCATATTCAAAGCCAGAACCAGTGCCCATAATCCCGGGCGGAAGAATTTTAGGAATAACTACCTCACTAACTCTTGATGACATCCATGTGAAGATTCATCATCTCCTCGACTCCACAGCTTTACAAGATTGGTCAAACAAAAGCACAAACCATTCAGTTATTGATCATTTACCTTACTTCCAAGGACCTCTTTATTTACCTAGTAAGGAACTGCAGAAACAGGTTATTTCCAACTATCATGAGTCCTTGGTGGAAGGCCACCCCGGAATTGCAAAAACCGAAGCTAAAATCAAGAGACATTTCTGATGGCCAACTTGGCGAAAAGACATTAAGCAGTTTGTGCTATCTTGTGGCATTTGTGCACAAAACAAGGCCCAAAAGAAGAAACCAGTGGGTTTATTACAACCCTTAGATATTCCTCCTACACCCTGGCATACATTATTTCTTGATTTTATCACAGATCTTCCCCCCTGTTACGGATTCAACACTATTCTAGTAATAGTGGACCTATTTTCCAAGATGGCCCACTTCATTCCGTTAAAAGGTTTACCCTCAGCCTCGATTCTGGCCAAAGAATTCCTTGAACATATCGTCCGAATACACGGGTTCCTTTCAGTTCTAGTGTCTGATCGTGGGCGTCAGTTTATCTCACAATTTTGGAGAACATGTTGCCAATTGGCCCAAATTGATGTAAGACTTTCGACCAGCCACCATCCATAAACGGATGGTCCAACCGAGAGAACTAACCAAACATTAGAGCAATATCTACGGTGTATGTTACACCAAACAGAAGGCAACTGGAAAGACATTTTATGGATAAATGAGTATGCCTACAAAAACTCTTTACACTCCAGCACTGGCCAAAGTCCATTCTACACCATATATGGAGGGCATCCTTGAACCTGACCCGCTTCAACACTTGGAGATGCCCGCTGTAAGCAATTTACACGCTACCATAACACAGGCCTTCCAAAAGGCAACAGAACATTTAAAACAAGCAAAAGAAAGGTACAAGAAAACCGCCGATCAACATCGGAGTGCCGCCCCAAAATACCAGATCAGAGATCAGGTCTGGCCAGCCTCAAGAGACATACCGCTAAGAGGAACCCACACATTCAATCCCCGATATTTGGGACCTTATACCATTAAAGCTATCATCAACCCAGTGGCAGTCAAATTAGAACTAAGTCCAAACATGCGAATACATCCGGTGTTTCACGTTTCACTTTTGAAACCAGTGCAACCAGGAACCAGACTAACAAAACCACCTAGTCCCATCGTAATAGATGGTGAACCAGAATTCGAAGTAAAAAACATTTTACACTCGAAATTGGTCAAATCAAGGCTCTTCTATCTAGTTGATTGGAAAGGCTATGGGCCACAAGAATGGTCATGGGAACCAAGCAACTATATTCATGCACCACGACTGATTAAACGGTTCCACCTGAACTTCCCAGACAAGCCTGGACCAGCAAGAAAAACCACCTTGGGAGGGGCCTTGGGGCCTTGGGGGTGGAGTGCTGTCACAATGCCTACCCACAGACATCTGAAACGGAACAGTCAACCCAAAATCCTGGCACCCATGGGGACCTATAAGGCCCCAAAAGATTGCCTAAGGGCTTCCTGGTCTCAGTCCTGGCGCCATTTGCGCCAGGCTCATATGGCCTTTTTCAGACAAGTCAAATTACCAAGTGGTAAAGCCAGGTACAGCCCACCATGAGGCTGCTTCAAGGGACTACTTTATTCAAGGGACTATTTAATTGGGTGTGGCACTGGGACTACTTTACCTGGGAACTACTTTTGGAAGGCTATTTAAACCACGCCTGGAGAACAGTACACGCTTCGCGTTATTCTGCACTCCTGCAGCGTAACGCTCACCGTGCCTGCAGCTCCGGTCCAGTCTTCAGCCACGCCCGATCTGTCTACTCAATCTGCATCTGCAAAGGAAGAGCAGAGAACAGCTTATAGCACTGCAAAGGAAGAGCAGAGAACAGGTTATAGCAAGAACCTTACCTGGATTCAGCCCCGCAAGCATTCAGGAGTTTGTACCTGCAAGGACAGGAACACCAGCGACCGCGCTATTCAAGGAAACATTTCAAGAACAATTAGCATAGCGCAGTGAAATACTCACCGATGCTCCGTTCATCCAGGTGATTCAGCCAGGTACTCTAGAGTAATCACCACCGGAACAGCTGCATCTGTGAAAGACAAAAAAGACAATCAGTGAGTTACTTCTCGCTATAAGACATTCAATCTGGTGCCACAAGATACTTACCCGAAGCTATATTCGTTTGCGGTCTTGCTAATCACCCTCACACAAGCTTCGTTTCAGAAAGTGACGCACCTGCAGACAAGAAAGAGAGCAACAGATGAAAAGAGTGAATAAACACTACCGCATTTTAAGACATTATTCTTTCTTCGTAATACTGAAACTTACCTTGGCATTTACATCGCTCTCTCGGAGAAAGAGACACCTGTCTGCGGCAATTCTACAAAAAGGGAAAAACACACTATGAAGACAATAGAGCAAAAGTGAACTAAAGACAATTAGAATTTAAAAGCAAGACACAAGACTTACGTTGGAGTCCTTATTGTCAGGAACTCAGCCACGGGATCAGTGAAGCTAACTGAGTACCCAAGTTTCAACGCACCCCTGTATACAGACACAGGATGGAGAGCTCATCCTTCCAAACAATCAGGTGAGATGCAGTAAGGAGAACATAAGGAGGGTACAGAAGCAGAAGCAGTAGTTAGATGAGGGTACAGAAGCAGAAGCAGTAGTTAGATGAGGGTACAGAAGCAGAAGCAGTAGTTAGATCTTCTCCTATTGGTTAGCTAACTTACCATTGTCTTATTCAAGAAAATCCTCCATCGTGCCAGACAGACAAAACTCAGAGGGCAGGTGCAGTCGCTCGTCACTTCACTATGAGTCACACTGGTGGAGACCGTTGCAGTCTAGTTTCGTTCGGCGCCCCTGTGGAATCCAGGTGAGCGTAACACTACTTTTCCAAACTTTCTCTACTTCATCAAAATTGAAGACTTTTGATTGTGCACAGGATTTAGCTTGACCTGTTGCAGCACCACATCGATTCACAATTACATGCTTTCTTCACTTTAGCATAAAACCTTCAACTGGTCTCCCTCCGCCGGGCTCAGACAAAACTCATCTACTTTTCCACATCTCGGCTGCATACCTTATAGAGACCTTCGATTGAGCACCCACACAGTGCTAGACCACTCTGTCAAAGATATTGTATCTTGCTTTTAAAGTTCAGTCACTCATCAACTTCACTTGTGTCTCTTATCACACGCGTTTTAACAAAGTTTGTTCCAGCGCTCGTCATACAATATTGCTGCTTGCAACCTTGGCTTCAATACAGACCGGTCTTGTATCGGTCTTCCTAGCTCACCGGCTGTGTTGATTTCACTGACACTGCTTTGTTCTTGGAACCAAGGACGGTACCACAGCGGGTGGTGATTCTTCCCTCTTGATTATTGATGCAGGAGGGCCCCAGGTTCCTACGACACACAATGCAGGATTCTTCAACCTGGTGTCATGGTCTTACTCTTTCTATTCTCGAGGTTTTAAGAAAGAAACGGTTCCTTTTTGAAAAGGTCAAGGGAACATCCCTCCTTGCGATCCCTTTCTGTTTTGCCGTCTTTCTTCTCTCCTTCAGCTGCCGTCTCAAAACTGCCGTTTCCTCATGTGCTTGGCCTCGCTCAGAGTGTGCTCACATGCTACGCGTTTATCCGTGTGGGGAAGCTTAATGGAAGTCAGAGTTGTGTGATGGTCAGTAATTGCCTGACCTCACCTGACCATTGTATTGGGATACGTCAGATATACTGCTCGGGTGTTCGTTAGAAAGTGTTTGTGCTGTAAAAGGGGGAGTGGTAGGAGGTAGAGTTCCTAAATATCCTAACTGGTAGGATGGGGTAAAGGTGTTATAGGGAAGGGGATACCACATCTCACCACCGGGCTTCCCACTCCCACTCCCCGAAGACACCTCACCAATGTGATCATCCCGCACTGGTCTACCCCCAGGAACTGGTTCCAAAAGCAATGGTCGTGTCCTGGCCACCAGGATGACAGATCCCTGGGGACTAGTGGGTGAGACACCTTTTGGTTTGTCACAATGCTTAGACATTGAACATGTCATACATTTGAAAAAAAAACAAATTTTATGTCCTCTAGCCACATTCGTCTGAGTGGGAGGATTAGAATTACTCATAACACTTGGACTCAATTGTGTTTTCAGAGTCAGCACTTTTGTAAATAGAAAGTCTGAACAATTTGAAATACAGTTAGTCAGTTTAACATCAAGCAATAGAACATGCCAGTGTTTTCAATTTTTATTTTGTATATCATTATTATTTCTGCAATATCTAGTAACAATGCATGCCTTGTCATCCATAATGAGTTTCTCTTTTGGACTGAGTAGTGTGGTCCTGTCAAGCTGGTCAACTTGTTTTCTGGCCTCTTCTATACACTTTGTGGTGTACCCCCTATCCATGCATATTTGCTGTATAATATGGGCCTCTTCCTGATGAATGGAGTCTAAACTGCAGTTGCTTCTTGCTCTAATCAGTTCCCCTTGCTGGATGTTAGTCAGTACTGATTTCTCATGACAGCTGCATGAATGCAATACTGCATTCACCTCAGTAGGCTTTCTGAAGGTCCTGGGGACAACTGTGCCATCAAGGATCTCAATGTGAAGGTCTGAGTAGGTGATATGACAGGCACATTTGTCCAACGTTAGTTCTTTTCCAAAAACATTGTGATTAAGATGACCACTGAATGTTGTGTGCTCTCTCTCAGTTCCCTTTCATATTACAAAATAGTTGTCAATAAACCTGATCCAGGTATGGATTTTGTCTGCAAAACCAGGATGAGTGAAAACATGCATTGATTCATATGCACCCATGAAGAGTTTGGCCAATGAAGGGAGCGTAACTCATCCCCATAGCTGCTCCTTTCATTGTCTATATAATGTATTATTGAACAAGAATATGTTATTTTGTAATGTAGATGCCAGAAATTCTTTGAGCATCTCCATTTGTAAGGCAAAGGAGGCATATTTCTCATTCTAATAATGTTCAATGGTGGTTAGACACAAACCAGTATATAGTGCCTTGACATCCATAGTGCATAACACATAATGATTTTTCCATTTGATTTTACTGGGAATATCCAGGACATGCATAGTGTCTCTTACATAGGATGGTAGTTTATGTACCTCAGGTCGGAGTATAACATCTATGAATATTGTAGGGGAGGGTAGGTCAATAGGACCCCCCCTCTGCATGTCCCACCCTGATGAAGACTCATGACTCGTCGGCAGCCCACCGGCCCCCGGGCCCAGGCGGCAGGACGGCTGCAAACCGACACGTGAGGCTGCACCACCACGTTATGTGGCAGAGCACAGATGCCATCTTGTATTAAGCCAACCCCATCTTGCTAGAAACATTCAGATCTAACCCAGGCAGAGCCAACGTGCACACTGAAAGCTGCAGATTGACCCCCAATCGACCGCGCTCAGAGAGGCCCACACTTCCCCCACCTCCCACTGCATGGTAGATCCGCTGAGGACTCGTTCTCACGAGCCACCAGACACGAACAAACAACAAAATAAAACACTGTAGCTGTTAACCTTCCGCAATACATCATTGCCCCAGCCATGAATGGGAACATTAGGAAGTAACTGAAACCAGCCCAAAACTTGCAGGCCCTGACCCTGTACCAACCCCCCAACGTTAGACGGCATGACACCTCACACCCCTGCCTACCGCGAAAACTTGCATTGTGTAGAAACCATTCATGCAATGTATGTCATGTTGACTAATGTTCGCTGCTAATGTGAAGGAGAATGGGTAAAGAGTAAATATGCAACCAATATTGTTTATAATGTAGAGACGTACAAAGACTGGCTAGCTGATAACAGTATGTAATATTATGTGTTGCCCTCTTTATACATACACCTGCCCAACGCTACCTCATGTTCGTATGTCAACTATAGATGTGAATTGTTGTGCTAAAGAGTATGGTTCCCAGTTAATATTCCTTCTAATGCAAATGCATACGAGTCCTTTTAGAGACCCCACGCGTTGTTATCCGCCCCTCACCCACGGGACAGTATACCGTCATGTGCAAGATGCCACGCACAGAGCTGTAGGGCCATTTCCCCCTCCTCCCGCCCAGGCCCTCCAGAGATAGCTGGTGTTCAAATAGCACAGCCTCGCCTCCCCTGCCGACCCTGCTGGACCCATTTCAAGCATCCGCCTCCCCCATTTCAGAGGCCGCCACAGCCTGACTCCATGACTTACGAGCAACCTGGTCCTAAATCCCACTGTCTCTCAGGCACCAGTCACACGCCCCCCACGGGCCAGTGGTACCTCCGTCAACCCCAAGTTAGTGACCCTAAAAAGGGGGGTGCCCACACGTGTACTAACGGATCGTAATACCATCCCTCACCTAAACTGCCAAGACAGGGTGGTCAAGCGACCCCTCCTATGCCCCTGACTATGCACATGAGCCCAGATTGTTTGAACCTAAGGTATCCTCCAAACTGATGTTTTGAGATACTTCAGATCGCATATCAATGTTCCTGTCCACATATTGATCTAAGGTCAGCGCTTACAAGAGTTGCAAACCAACGGAAAGCGTAAAGTGTGACGAATGGGTGGGAATGTGTGGCCAAAAGGGCAAATGTTAGTTCAGTTATCAGTCATCGTTACAAGGCATGTCCGGCCCGGCACTCCACCCCGATGAGCCCAGCTGACCTTCCAGCCCCACGTGGCGCAGCATCTACGTCAGCCAATCCTGGAGGAGCAGCCATCTACTGTGTATACCCCCTAGACATCACCACCCAATCCCCACAATTATGTGTCCCCTATAGCTTGTGTCACGCATGATGTTTTTTGGAAATAAGTAGGCCTGTCTTTGCTATTGTCAGACAGAGCACTCTCAGAGTTTGCAGAGTCCTTTGCATGCCCTATATTGATCTATATAAAGCTCTTTGGATCTCACTCGCACTTGGTCCTGGCCTCATTCCTCGTCTGGGGTGTGTCCTTTATTGCCTCTCACTAAGGGGGGTGTGTTTCTGGGGACGCTTACATTCAGTGGTGACCCCATAGACGTGATTTATTTCTTAAACTTTAAAACTGTCCCCTTGGCACGAGACGGCCCCGGTCGCAGTGGAGACGCACGGTGCACCCGCTCAACAGAGCCGCCCACCTACGGCAACTGGTATGCAGAGACGTGCGCACGCAGTTAGGGCGAGAGGGTACGGGTCCCGTTTGAAAAAACCCTTAGTACCACTCGCCGGAGCCGGGTGGGGCCATTGAGTGCGAGGCCGCGCCGCTTCGACGGACCAAATCCGGAGAGTCTCGGATCAAGACGGGCACGTGAGTATTAAGTGCAAGTGATAACAAAAGGGGAAACAATCTGGAGGACGAGGGGAAACAAGTTGGGGACATAAAGGGGACTTTTAACTTCTAATACTTTCTCTTTCTTTGCATATGGCCATTAGGATATAAAAGTGAAAATGGGAAAGAGGACGGGAACCTAACTCTGCAAGGGGGTAGAAGGCAGCGCCGCATGGTGCTATCTCGACTAGTGCTGGGAATAAGTAAAAATGGTGAAGACATAAATTAAGGGTGTCTAAGTGAAGAGAGACAGAAAACACGTTAGGACTAGCTTTTCTTTCTCTTATCCTTCTCTAATTCCTCTCATCCGGGGTAAAATAAGGTCTTAAAAAAAAATGTATATATAGATAGATAAACAAAAAGAAGCTGTGTGATGGTTAGAGGGGGTCCCCGTAGAAAGCGAAGGGCAAGGCAGGGAGGGGAAATGCTATATGTATATGCTGAGGTATGATGAATGTCTGTTGTGTGTTGTGCACATCGTGTGTTTATGATTTTTTTTTTTTTTTGCAATCAATTGACTCTATATTATAGCACTATTTTAAGCACTTTTCTAGGTGGTACGGTCAATGTAAGTGTGACCTGGTAAGATTTGACAAACCAGCATCTTTTTGTTGAGTAAAAGTGTGAATTGATTATTAGAACCTGAAAGTGATTGAAGTCCCATGCACACAATGGCCCACGCATAGTGACAGGAAAGACTGATACAAGAGAATAGAGTAACACCGGTCTAAGCATGGGAGCGGAGACACCCTTAGCGCATATCTGTAAAAGTTTGCCGGGAAATGCAGAAAGAATAACTAAGTACCATGACCAGTGGGTCACGGAGCTAAAGGGGGAGGGTCTCCCCCAGGTTTGGCCACAAGGAGGGTCCTTTGATAAAAGTGTTCTAGACATGGTAGCCACCTCCATATTCCTAAAGTACAAAGCAAAACACTTTTATAATAGGAGAGAGATTCTAGATCTATGGCAATTGTTCGAGGAAATACCTCCACCAAAGAAAATAGACACCACACTTGATCAACCTGCCCTCACGGCTACCCCATCAGCACGAGTAGAGGGTAGCAAGGAGGACGAGGGAAAAGAGGGAGAGATAGAGGTGACTCGATTGTACCCACTTCTGAATAAGCCCCCACCCGCTGAAGGATACAGTGATCCCACATACGTGCCCACTAGCACCCCCACCCCCACAGCAAGGCCAACTGCACCACCACCATATGAGTTTCCCCGATCAAATGGGCAGGTGAGTACCCCCTCAGTAAACATATGTAAGTTGACAGAAGACTTAGACGCCAGGCTCTCGATAGCCAGAGAAGAGGTGTCAAGGATACAAAGCCTATGTGAACAAGGTGAGCCCAGTACAAGGTCAGAACGATTGTCCCGGTCCCACCCCTTAGATAAATCAAATGAGGAAGGGTGGAAGAAAGGGGAGATACTATTCAGAATACAAGAGGAGCCCACCCAGATAGTAGAACTAGGAGCGAACAATATAGGAGAAAGTGTAGAGGGAGGAGAGGTAGAAGGTGATGGGAGAGAAGAGCTGTGGTGTGACATAGAAGAAGACGAGCAGGAAGCTGGGAGATTGGGAATGGCGGCAGGAGGTAGTTTAGTGGAATTAGGGGAAACACCCCTGGGGAGGACAATGGAGCAGGAATGGACAGGGAGATTAAGAAACAGGACGGGAAGGATAGCTATGGTGGGGAAGAAAGGAACAAAGGTGAGTATTGGGAAAGGGAGTAAGGGACGGTTACAACTCCCACTAATACATCGGGGGGCGGGAAGACCAAATTATATACCCTGGACACAAATCGATAAGGCAAACTTACTAAAATCACTGCCCCCGCTGTCAGGTGGAGCTAGCAAGTGGATATATGCCTTTGAGAAACACACTGCAGGGGTGCCCCTGGCCACGGGAGATGTTAAAAGTTTACTTGTGTCAGCGGTAAGGGACCAATCAGACCGATTGTGGGCAAAAGCAGGTTTCCCGGGAGCAACACTGGATAGTGACAGACATGATGGCACTGCTTTCAATACGCTGCGCGCTCGCGTGCGATTGTGACGCATTGAGGGAAACATTTCCAGACACGCCAGATTGACAGTCAGTAATGCAATGCACTATGAACGATGGGGAAGAGGTTATTGATTACATTTTTCGAGTACAGGAGATGTGGAGAGCTGAAATGGGTACACCATATGACCAGTCAACATCATAATAAAGAGGGGGCTCCCAAAAGAAGTGCAAAAAGCGCTTGACAAAATAGCAGGGATTGAAGCTAAAGGATGGCCAGAGATACAGAGCATAATAGTGCACCCTGGCAAAAGAGTCAAGGAAAGAGAGAAGGAGGTGGCACAAAAAAGGCTGGCAGATGAGGCCAAGTTAGTACAAACGAAACTGGTGAAGGTCGCTGCAGCTGTAGCAGCACTCCCACACGATAGAGACATGGAGGAGGAGGGGGGACTGGTAGAGATACAGGGGAGGATGGCTGCAAATTGGGCAGACAACGGGCAAAGACAGTGGAATGGACAGGAGGAATACGAAGGACAGCAGTGGCAAGTGTGGCACCCCAGCAACAGGAGAAGTGGGTACAGAGGGCGACGAGGAGGTGCCAGGGATACAGAGGGAATGGCGGAAATGGGTGGCCGGGACCCAGAGAGGGACAAGGAAACTGTTGGAATTGTGGGAGGTGGGGACATTTCTCGCGCAAGTGCAGAAGCAGGCCTAACCCGAGTTACCAAGATGACCAATGTTACGGGCACCCCCATCTGGGGAGCCCATACGGGTTGCCCCGGGACGGGGCAAGAGAATAGCAAGACCAAAGGGGGCAAGAGCAATACAAGGAAAGACCACACAACGTTCAACAACATCCACAGAGCAGTGAGCACCTTCCATACACTCAAAACAACCCCTTCACCACAACATCCAATGGCGCGCCTGCCCCATATGGAGGAGTAGCGGTAGTTTCAGGTAATGTTTTTAGTCGGGGGGGGGAACAACCAGGCATCCAGCATAGGACAGCCCACAGAGAACACTCGTGTGTCCAATCCTATCAACAACCTTGAATGCAAGCGAGGAACCATTGATAGGAGCAGAGATAGGAAATAAGCAATTCATCTTTATGGTAGATTCGGGAGCCGAAAAATCATGCATACGTGAAGGCCGGTTTCCGCTATCTAATCGTAAATTGGAGACACAGGGGTTCTCTGGGGCGGTGGTCGAAGTTCCTTACACAGAAGATTTGGACATGACAGTGGGGGGAAAAAACAATAAAAGCACCCCTATTGTATTATGAGCAATCCCCCATCAACCTGCTGGGAAGGGATCTCCTCAGCAAACTGAACATGACTATTTCTTGCACCAAAACAGGAGGGATTGTTTGCTCAACCCCGGGGATGTGTTCCATGCGTGTGATGCTAGTGATATATTCAAGAGCGGCATGCCCAGAGGTGCGCGGCATACCTGTGAACCCGGATATGTTCATCCAGGGGTTAAAAACATTAGCACGGGTGGTGCCAGAGTTGAAAAAACTAGAGTGGAGAGTACCAGCAGAATTTGTCTTCCGCCCAATAGCCCGCCCCAAGATAATGCCAGGGACAGTGATGTCACTGGACATACATGCAGTACAAATCACAGCCAAAAGAATAGCTGTAATCGCAATGAAGATACATGGCTGTGAGTGCCGTACAGTATTATGCATAAACGCTGACATTGCACTCCAAGATTTGTCAGACGAAGAGCTTTTCAAAGACTCAGAGAGTGATGGAGAAATAATCATGGAGATAGCCATCCCTTGTGAAATAATGATACAGCAGAGGCAGGTGCCAGTACAGTTAACGGCAGTAGTGGGTGCCCCATCTTCGTTCTTTAATGATGACATGCAGTCGGTGCCCTGGCAGTTGTGGACAACTGGTCCACACGACGTAGGACTACTATGCGGGGTCACACCAGTGAACATCAACCTCAAGCCTGGACCCATTCTGCCCCGGGTCAAACAATACCCCTTGTCCCGGGAAGCAGAAGAGGGAATAAAAGAAACAATAAATGGCCTACTCGCACAGGGGATAATAGTACCCTCAAACTCCAGTGTAACAACTGTATTTACCCAATCAAAAAAGCGAAAGTAGGGGCCTGGAGGATGATCCAGGACCTACGCCCACTAAATGACGTCATCCAGAAAGAATTCCCTTTGGTCCCAAACCCAGCATCCATTCTATGCAGCATCCCAAAAGACGCATCTCACGTCACTGTGGTGGATTTGAAAAACGCATTCTTCTCAATACCACTCGCAGAAGAGTGCAGATACCTGACAGCATTCACCCTAGGGGGGAGGAGGTATGAACACTGCAGATTTCCCCAGGGTTATTGCAAAAGTCCCAGCATATTCAACAGAATATTGCACGAAGATCTTGGAAACATGACAGCCGACAGCACAATAATACAGTATGTGGACGATTTGTTAATTTGCAGTAAAAACGAGGGAGAGTGTAGAAAAGACACCATTGCCCTTTAGACATTACTAGCCCAAAAGGGGTACAAAGTGGACAAAGAAAAATTGCAATATTTTCAACGTGAGGTGCTGTACCTAGGGCAATTGATCTCAAAAGATGGCAAGAAAATAATCCCAGACAGGGACGCTTTTGAGCAGCCGAGGAAAATGGCTGCCTAGCCAGTGAGCTCTGTCTCTGCCCACCTGAATCCGCTGGACATCGAAATTGCCACGATTCTTCCTCTTTCATTCTCCTTGCTGCGTGGCCGAAATCTGGACAGAAATCGGTGCCTGGGGACGGCGGGGCGAGAGCCGGGGCCTGCGGCGCCGTGCGGCCTCCTCGCAGACCCTTGCGGTGGCCGCTTGCATCCACTGGACACGCCGCTCACACTGTCCCTTAAGTGCCACCACCCGCGGGCTCCCTGCGTCGCCTCATCACCCGGGAGCACCGTCCCCCCCGCTGATGCCCTGAAGAACGGTCTTTCGAACAGTGCACCGCCCACCCGCAGGCGAGGACTGTGCTGGCTGGGGCTGCTGGTCCGGCGGCTGCCAGGATCTTGGGGCGGCCGATCGGCTCCGGCTGCCGCGGGCTGGTGCCCCCCGCGCCCGCTCGCGGTCACGGCCTCTCTGTCCTGACCGCGGTCTCCCGGCGGGCAGTGACATCCTTCCTGACTCCGGTCGCGGGGTGTGGGCACTGCCCCCCCTGCGGCCCTCTGAAGCTGCGTGCCTGCGGCTCCATCGGGGGCCTACCAGCGCGGCCCCATAGACACGCCTGGCCCGGAGTTATTTTCCTGTGACCGCCTCCGCTACGACTACGGCGCTGTCCGCAGGCCGGCCGTTGCCTCTACGCCACATTGGCCCCGGATCTGGGCCTGCCCTCGTGTGGCGTGGCTCAGCCCCCTGGGGGAGAACCTCACGCTGCGAAACTCACGGGTCCAGCCACCCTGAAGGCTGCAAGGTGGGTGACTGAGCCTGAACTGGACCCCTCTGCTCCACGCTGGCGGGGGCCCCCTGCAACCCCTGCATTTCATCCTGCGTGTTCTTACGGGAGCTTGCCCTGCTTCCCCCCCCCCCAACTCTCGCTGCTCAAGCCGCCTCAGCCCTCCACGGACCATCCCCTGGAACTTGACTCTCCGTCAACCCATTGGAGTGGTGACATCCTCGTGTGGCTGCCGCCCCATAGGGCTCCACGTATTGGGCTGCAGCTTCTGGGGTGCGGATAAAGGCTGGGACTCCCCACCCGATCAACTTGCATTGCTGAACATGGGGGCACCCCCCTAACCTGTAGGAGGCCCCTACCTGTCTCACTAACGGTTCATTGTTCAGCACACCCAACCACACTTCGGAGTGACACGTACAACAGAAGGTTAGCCGGCACCCCTTGGCTCACCCCCACCTGCGGCCCCGTCATCACTGCCTCACTACTAACAGCCTTCTCCACCCTGGCTTTACAATACTACGCCTAATGCTCTTGGTTGCTCATGCGCCGCAACCACAGTCCTACTACCATCCTATCATTAAGGGACTATCCTGGAGACACCACCGATCCTAGCTAAGTAGGCGCTACCTCCCTCCACTGCAATGCCCAGCAAGGCGCGGGCCAACGGTAAAGTAGGCGCTATGGACAAGTTCACCAAGATAGTGCCTAGAGCGGACCAGGCATCGTCCTCCGCGTCACAGGAGGACGACGAATGCAGGCCAGACCCCCCTCAACCAGACCTATCCGCGATGAGGGCATCCATGACAAAGAATTTTGCTGCTTTCCACGAAAAGCTAGAGGACATCAACGCAAATGCAGCCTCCTTGAAAGCGAAGATCGACCACCATGGAGCCAGGATCACTGAGGCGGAGCAAAGGATAGGGACCAATGAGGACAACGTCCATACCCTACAAAACACAGTCTCAGAACTTGTCTGTGACATGAAACAGGTCAAAGCTAAGTGTGATGACCTCGAATCGAGGTCCCGAAGAAATAATGTCCACATAGTGGGGGTTCCCGAATCTGCACTGAAGGGCCTCATGGAACTTGCGGTCGAACAACTCATCAGAGACCTCCTTGACAACCCGGCACTCTCACCATTCTTCACTGTGGAAAGAGCACACCGCTCCCTGGCACCCCGGCCTAAACCAGGTGATTTTCCCAGACCAATAATTGCAAAACTACTGAGCTATAAAGACAGAGAGAGTACTGTATGGTATAACCGTTGAGTACATAAATTGATGGCTCTACCCCTGTGTCTTGACCCTATAGGATAGTGGACACGAAAAATGGTCGGGTTACATAGAATGCTCACAGAGATGTTGCAGAGGAGGTATCTGTTTAAATACCTGGGAATACTACCAACATATTGAAGGATACATGGGCTGACATACGACTCCCGCTCGGGACTCAATTTCAAACCAATTCCATTTGTCCTTGAGGACACAGTATTCCGTGCCACCTGTGCACCATTTATTCAGCAACCAATTGCTTACCTGAGTCCATGAGATGCTTTACTGTCAACTGTCTCTGACTGAAAAGGGCGCCAACCTAGTCCGCCCCTTTTCTAGCTGCTCTGTTGATGGACACTAAGAACAGACTGTGACAGCTTAGTTGATTTCTAACAGTTTCCCTAATAACTTGTAAACCGAAGGGGGCAACAATTTTGTGACTCACTTGCCCCCTGTAGGACTTTGAATTGACGCTCCCCTACACTACTGATGCCTTCCGTGGCATCTACTGCAGAGAACACAAGGGTTTGTGCCTTTACACTTCCAGCACACGGCAAGTTGCGGGACTACAGTTGCCATGATGCTGGGAACCCGGTCACATGACGCAGTGACAATCTCAATCCCAATGCTGTCCGGAAGCCCTCTGGATACTGCAAGGATTTGCGTTTAAACAGCTACAGAAAGACG
Organism: Ambystoma mexicanum; assembly: GCF_040938575.1. Classification (NCBI taxonomy): domain Eukaryota; kingdom Metazoa; phylum Chordata; class Amphibia; order Caudata; family Ambystomatidae; genus Ambystoma; species Ambystoma mexicanum. The sequence continues at coordinate 996,065,733 of NC_090922.1, forward strand.
TGCAGTGCTCCTTAAACGGGTATTGAACGTGCAGTGAGCTTCATATCCCAGTTCTACTGCGTGCCTTTGATTCTGCTTTTTGAATCATTTTGCTTCCTAGATTGATCGCTCTTGCCCTTTGCCTGCTGTGATACCTGGTGTTACGTTTGGACGGATTGCTTGGTGATTTGAGACCCATTTACTTTTTTTCTTGATTGTGTTGCTTCCCCTGTTACTTCTAGGATGCTTGGATTTACTGTATCTTTTTGTATTCGGGGGTGAATTTTTTGCCAGTTTTTTGTTTCCTTTTGTGACGCTTTGGAGAGCCTTTGTTTTTTGTTGTTATTTCTGTCATATGCCAGACATTGGATTACTCCTCTTGGATCACTCTGTTTGGAATTGCTGAACTTTGGACATTGTGTTTACTCTCAAGAACTAGATGTACATCGTGTTTGAACCTTTTGTCCTCTTAAATTGCACCCTCATGCTGTACGGGTCAGGTTTGGATTTTTGAACATTTACTTCCTGTATCCATTATTCTGTGATGAAGGTGCCTGGAGAAGAACTATACCATTGACACTTTGATAGGAGCTTTCTGTGTCATAATAGGTTACTGGCATACTCTCTTGAAGAACACGTAGGAGTTGGGTACGAAGGAGAGGGTGGTGTTGTGTTTCTTGTCAACGTTCATGCTATTGAAATAATTAATGTTTGCTTTTTACCTCTAGCACTGCTGATTGCACCAGGCTTTTCACTTGAGCCCTTAGCCTGTCAGGTTGTTACTATTGACAGGAGGCTGTGCTCTCTTGGGAAAAGTCTCCCTGTGAAAGTAGACTCCAGTCACTGTACTTTGGTGGCTGGGGTTATCTGTATTCGGACACATCATTGACAAACAGGCTCTGCTTTATCATCTGTATAGAACGCTTCTACGTGTTTCTCTGTGCACCAACTTGACTGTACTGCCACTATTTGCAAATAATGTTAGAATATTGCAAAAATATTCAGGGACATACGTCACGAGTGTCCCCTCATGTGTGGACACACTCATTGTCCTTCTACTGTTTTGCAGACCGCCCAGCGAGGTGCAGATCAAGCTGGCCACTGCCTAATGAGATATGAACTACTCACTAGTACGGACACCCACAGAAAGAAGATCTCCGCCTCTACAATAATACTGACTTACTAACAACATTCCCCACTCAGTGATAACATCCTCTCTGGGAGTTTATGTAAAAATCATGTTGTTCCACTCCACCAAAATGTTTAGACCTTGATTAACCGTATCAAGGCGATAGATCCATGCCTATTCTACCATATTAACCCTGTGGGGATGTGGCTTTATAGTTTGTAGAATAAACCAAAATGTCACAGTCAGTATGTCCCTGTTTGATGTAGTGTTCCACCAGGGGCTTATCACTTACTTTGTTACTGATACATGATCTGTGTTCCGATATCCGTTGTTCAACTGGGTGGATAGTCTTGCCCACATTTAGTAAATTATATGGACACATGATGATGGCATTTTTTGTCTGTCAATTTGTGTGGGTTCTCAACTCCCACCTGGCATGGCCTTGTTCAAACACATGTTTCATGACACCAAGCTGACAAGTGACGTATTTGCCGCATTTGTGGTGTCCTGTAATGAGTGGTAGCCCCCATGCATTCAGCAGTGTATGTTCTTCCCTGGTGTCTCTGTAGGTATGTACCAATTTTTGCCTCAAGTTGAAGTTTTTTTTTTTAAAGCAAACATTGGTTTCTTAGCTAGTTAACAACATTGTTTAACCAGATGCCAATGGTTTTGAATGATGTTCTAATAGCATTACCAATGGGGCTAAAAGTGGTAACACAGATGATCAGTCTACCCTTGGCAGTCTTCGTTTGTGAAGTGAGGCAAATCTCTCTATCAGTGTTGGTAGCCCTTTTGTAGTTGTTTTTCACCAATTTTCAGGGATAACCCTTACTCTTTAGTTGGTCAGCATGTTTGTGAAAATCACTTATCAGAACAAATCCTCCAGATCCTGAGGAATTGGCCATAGGGCAAGCTGGTCTTTAACCCTTCAGGATGAAAACTTGTGTAATGGAGGAGACTGTTACGGTCTGTAGGTCTTCTAAATAAAGTCGCTCGTAACCTGCCTCTATCCTTAAAGATCTTGAGATCAAGAACATTCACATTGTTTTCATTCCATTGAATGGTAAAATTGACATTTATATCACATGCATTGACCCACTGATGGAACTCTTTCAGTTGTATGACTGTGCCGCTCCATATGAGGAAGACGTTGTTGATATATATCTCTTCCACACTATGATCTGGTTAGAAAATGGGTATGTACCCGATGTGATATGATAGATGTTATTTATAACACTCTTAATACCCAGAGGTTTCTAAGCGCGGACTCGGGAATTGAACCTGTGGTGCTCCGTGTCGTCTTACTTCCAAGGCGAGCATGTTGCCCCTGAGCTATCCTCCCAAAACTGATGAATTGTTGTTCAAAGTTTGCCATATATAAATTGGCTACATCTGGGGCAAATGTAGCCCCTATACGAACCCCCTTTTTTTGCTTGTAAATTTGGTTCTTGAACAGAAATTTTGTTTCCATCATGGCCAATCTGTCACGTTCCAAGATGAAGTTGGTCAGAGGTTTCTGGGGAATGGATTGCCTCTCCAAAGTAATTCTCAACACTTCCAGACTAAATTTGTGGAATGGAGGTGTATAATGCCTCCACATCCATGGTGACAAGGATATCTACAGTCTCGATGTCGATTGCCTCAATGATATTAATCATATCAGTAGAGTCTTTTACACATGAGGGGGTCTGTACTGCAAAAGGTTTTAGAAAATATCCTGTGTACACCGATATTGGTTCTAACAGGGAATTGAACACAGACTATCGGTCTTCCTGGTGGATTATTGATGTTTTTATGAATCTTAGCTATGGTGTAGAAGGCTACAACTCTGGGATCATATTTCCACAGATACTGCGCTTCCTCCTCACAAATCCATCCTTCATTCTCTGCATGATTGGTCAAACTTACAATCTCTTCTTGTAAGCGTATTGTGGAATCCCTCCCAAGTTTAATTTAGGCTGCATCATCTGATAGCAATCGTTCACACTCTTTCGCATAATCGGCAGTGTTGAGGATCAGTATCCCTCTGCCCTTCTTGGTGGGCTTGATAGTGATATCTTGTCTACTACACAGATTTTTTAAACTGATGCATTCCTGCTTTTTGAGATTATCCTGTTGATAATTGTGTGTTTGAACAGCCTCTAAAACTTGTCTGACGGCAATATTCTCAAAGGCTACCAATTCCGGAGGGCATAAATGACTTGGCGTAATGAACCTAGATCTTGTCTTCAGACCAGTAACACTATCGGTCTCTATCCCGTTTGTTGGAGACAGGATGATATATTTTAGTTTTTTAGGCAAATGCACCTCAAAAAAGTGTTTCAGCCTGATATTCCTGAAGAATTTGCGAAGTTCGATTTCCCAGTTAAATGGGTCTACTCTTGTTACAGGTACAAAAGAAAGAGCTTTGGCAAGCAGCTTGTTTTCTGACCATTTAGAATATATGTAGAAAGATTAATGATGGATATTTGATCTTCCATTGCTGGTTGGAATACCATTGTCTCGTACGATTGCGGCGGCTGTTTCCACTATTGACATTTTGTTCTGTATGAAATCCGTCCCTCAGGAATGGATACGTTTTATCTTCTTTAGAAGTAGCCACATCTTTTTTTAATTTATGAATCTTTCTATCTAGATTGAATTGCTTACATTTAGCAATCTCTTCAACCAGTTTCTCTAACTTTTTTTGGCATCCTGTAGTGTCTGATTTTCTAAAAACTGTTTTTCTAGGGCTGCTAGCTCTTTCCCCTGTATCTAGGACTCTTCTTCTACTGTTTCTATAATCAAGATGATCGCTAATCACATGAGCACTTATTACCAACTCCACTAAAGTTCTTTTTTTTGTGGTCAATCAAATTTCTTCTTTTAATTGTCAATATTTCTTTCATAATTTCTTTTTGCATATGGGATTAATACATTTATTGTAAAATTGAATGCCAGTTTATTGTGCCAAAATTAAAAGTATAAAATAAGTTGCTTGAAGCTTTATAATTGTTAAATTCATTCTAATTCTGTCTTCCATCCATTATGAATTTGTTTTCTTTTTTCTTTTTCAGTCTGCCTCTCTCCCTCTTTGTATCCATTTCAACATATTTTCTACTTTTTTCATTTTTCTGTCTAAATCTTTTGATATATTTCTATACCTTATTTGCTGTCTCTTGTTCTCTTGTCTGATTTTATTTCTTCCTATCACACAGTGACTTTCTCTCAATTTCTCACTCATCTTGTCTTTTTCATTGTATACATATCTCTCTACCTCTTGAACCCTCCATTTTTGAAATACCATTTCACATCTCAATCTTTTGCTTTTTTACATATGTCTATTTTTCAATCTTTCTATATATTTTTTTATCTAATCTTTATAGATGTATTTCTCTCTTGCTCATGGTCCCCCAATCTATTTTATATATCTAGCTTTCTATGTGTCTATCCAAACACACATTGAATTCACCATTTTTAAAATCCATCTCTCCAACTGTTAACAATTATATATTTCTGTGTTCGTCCATATGTGTCTCTATTGTCATATTTTGATTGTTGTATTTCTCTTTTGTCACCCTTTTGAACTCTCCCACAACAAATTACTTTAGGCCTACTTCTAGCCATATCTGTTGCCTTATCTCTTTTTTCTCACTTAATGTTTGTTTGTCTCCTGTTTCTCTCCCGCTATAGCTTTGTCTAAGTCTCCCTCACAGTTTCTCATTTGATCAGTTTTCACTCTCGCTAATTAAAGGGGGTTCCGTTTTTTTTTCTTTTTTACTCTCTTGAACTGTTTGACCCGAATCTCTTACTCTCTATGTTTCATTATTTATCCCCATGTAACACTAATTTTACTCTCAATATATCAAACTCTGTTTCTATTTATCTGTATTATTCTCCCTACTTTTATATTGGTCTCCGTTATTCTCTATCCTTTTCTCTGCTTTTATGTGTAGCTGTGGATACATTTTTTTGCCATGCATGGTACATTACAAAAAAAAAGAAACATCTGGACAAAATGAAAGTCAATGAATGCCGAGGATTTGAAGATGCCGTGGGCAGAGTCGAATATTATAGTCACTGTGTACAAATGTAAGTACTTCCGCCCAGTCATATCAGAATTTTGACTGATCCCCTTGAACAATGTATGTAATCCATTCAAGTGCAACATAGTTCCATACCCTGGAAATGCATTCTATGAAGTGCGGAGGGTCATTAGATTTCCATTTCTGTGGTATTCCTAATAAAGCCGCGAGTTGCAGTATTACATGAGATTTACATTTCTGTTTCAAGCATTTTTTTATTTTTAAATCAACAGATTAGACTTAAGGGAACTGGATTTCAATACACCAAATATTTGTATTAGCATATCCCCGATTTCTGCCCAATACCCCTGCAGTTTCGGACAACTCCACCAAATATGCCCCCAAACACCAATTAAACCACATTGCCTCCAACATTGCGATGAGATAGTTGGTCTCATTTTGTGCATTCAGGCCGGCGTATAATGTCATTGCACTAGTAGCTTATGGCAAAATTCCCTTACTTGAATTGAGCAAGTCAGTTTGGGAATATCAGTCCAAAGCCCCTCCCATTCAGATTGCAATATCTGTTACCCAAAGAGTCAACTGCCTCAGCCATGATTTTATATATATTAAAGATTAGTGCCTGATTCCCTGGATTAGAGTTGGCAAATCTTTTAAAACAAGTGAGCTCTCTCGTCGCAGGCCTGGAGTGAATTGAGGATTATAAAACAGCGGCGCGAAAGGTGAAGGGAATGTTGTAAATTGGTATTTTTTGCCCGCTATTTCCCACACATCTTTGACTAGGCTTGTGATCAGACTCTTGTGGATATTGTGGGGGTGATCCCTTTTAGGGAGCCATAGGCTATCTCCTAGTTGTAATCCTCCTATCGCCCGATCCATTTGCACCCACCTTTTCTACGAAGGCTTCACCCACAAATCGTTTACATATTTTTTAGCTCAAAGTAAAATTAATTTGCCCGCCACCGTTCTATATACCCTTTGGATTGAGGGACCAGTATTTGTTTCCTCGTTTTCATTATTTGTTTTCATTCTAACTTCAATTCCGATTCTAAAGGTAATCTTTGTTTACGTCTATACGCAACTTCCGCTATAAGAGCTCCGTGAAACATCACTTTGAACGCATCCCACGTTACATTTGCTGAGGTGTCTAGTTGCAGATTCAACTCGAAAAACTCTACTATCATGCCTTCAATTTTTCTTGCTACTACATCATCATTCCCCGTAGTTCGGATGAAAGACGCCAGGCCCAAACCCTCTGTATTGCCCCAGCCAGTTGCAGCTCGAAAAAAAGAGGCGCATGGTTCAAAAGTGAAATCTCCAGACAAAAAAATGTGTGCGACTAACCCCAGGAATGGCTTTGTGCCCCAGACGTAGTCAATTCGAGAAAGGGTCCGGTGGACAGGTGAATAAAATGTGCATCCTCTGTCCTGCCCATGGATTGATGGCCACACAGCCACCAGAGGTAAGCTTGTACATTTTTGTTTCAAGGTCTTGGAAGGTGCCAATTCTGGAGAGTAGATGACCGTGCTACGGTTTTGGGTCGGGTCCCATGCCAGATTTGAATCCCCCATTAACATTATTTCCCCCTCCCCGAAGACTTCCAAAAATGTGATGGTTGATTTTATAACACCTTTATGACTTGTGTTCGGTGCATATATTGAAGCCACAGTCACCTTCATAAGGCCAATGGAAAGTACAATAAAAACATAGCGCCCCTCCTTCTGTATTTTCGTTCACAGCACCTTAATATGTGGAGCTGTTCATATTGCGATCAACGCCCCTGCCACCTTACTCTCTGCATTCGCCAATATCACCACCAGATATCATTGCAGTCGAAACTTCATTTGATCAACTTGACATATATGGGTCTCTTGGAGCGCCACCAAGTCCGGTTGGTAGCGCCCCAAGAGCGCATCTAGCTTCCTGCATTTTGCCGGGGCATTTATGCCCCAAATACTAAGCGTGAGGAACTTGAACAGGAATCACCAACACAAAGAGATTGAAATGTTATTCTCAAAAAGCACTGAAAACCGGCATTCATCAATATCCCACAATAATACCATACAGCAGACCCCCACACCTCTGGCCGGGTGCTTCCCCGTCCCAAGAGTTACCCCTTTCCCCCCCCAACCATAGTCCACTGGTGTGAATCGCGGTTACTAATAATAGCCGGGGTGTATTGCCCCAGCCGCAAGTCAACTTTAACCCCAGGGCAACACGCTGGGCAACCTAGTACTCTCATCTGTTACCTGAATGGACACAATTCCAAAATGGTGTGCTCTGAGAACCGCCATGCCTTGTTATTCCTTACGATTGTCCTTGATCCGTCTGCATAAACTCCTCCCCGATTGATCGCCCCTCATTCTGTTAGAGGTTTATTACTAGGGCCTCTAAGTCTAGGGCCTCTTCCAGTTCTTGTTCTTCAATTTGAAGTAGGGCCTTGGCTGCCTTCTGTGATGCTATCCTAAATTGTCTACCCTCCACAGAGAAAGTCAAACCGAAAGGGAATGTCCATTTATATTGAATTCCTCTCGCTTGGAGTGTTCTCACTACCGGCTGCATCTCCCGCCGCTTTTGCAGGGTGATCTGCGAAAGATCTTGGAAAAGTAGTTTCTGCAACCAGTTATAGGTGATTGTGGATAGCTCCTGTGCTTTCTTTAGAATCTGCTTTTTCTGCGGGTATGAGGAACATGCTGCCAGGACGTCCCTTGGACGAGCCCCCGGGTCTGTTTTTTTTGGCCCTGTTCTGTGAAGGCGATCCAGCAAAGCCACGGCAGTTTCGTCTCCCAGAATTCGATCTTTGAAGATGTGAGCGACTGTGCCTTTCAGATCAGCATCATTGATAGATTCCTGTAAATTTCTTATGCGAATGTTACATCGCGGGATCTATTTTCTTAATCTTCACACTGTATCTCCAAATTGTGTGTTGCCCTGACAAGATCTGCCAAAGCTAAATCTGCTCGTTTGCTCTCCTGCAGTTCCTGAATAGCCTTCTCATTTTTGTCAACGCGTTCCCCAACGCAACATCCTTACCAAAATCGAAGATCGACTGTCTAATTTCAGCTGTGAAAGTGGAGAACTGTTGTTGGAAAGAAGCCAGGAATTTGTCTTGAAACTCCTGAAAAGTCACTGTAAAGTCTTCTTTAGATGCCGCCATTCCAAACCCACTAATATTAGACCCCTCTTGTGAGGGAAGCATCCGTGCATTTTCTGTTGTGGATGTTTCCTGGCCCAGTGCCCACAAGTTTAATAACGGATTTGATTTTGTTTGGGAGTCTATAGAAGGGCTCAGTAGGGTGTGATTCTTTTTCTCCCCTCGGCATATGCCGTTATTGGGAATGGACCTTCTTTCCAATATTAGAATAGCTAAGTTTCTGCACGCCTGGAAAGCAGTACCATCTTCTATTGTATCAGCGCATTCCGCTACACACCGGAAAGAGATGCGTTATTTCTCCACACCAGAGTTTCTCTATTAAACTTTTCCCCTTTGGACTGGGGCTCCAGAATATTACCTAGCGCGTGACCGCTGATATAGTTCAATGATACACAGTCCTGGTGTCCACCAATCTGTAACTTATTGCCCATCTTCAATTGAAACTTCTAAGCAGTCCCCCTGTTGTTTCCTAGACTTCACCCCATGGATTAAGAGTATGCTCTCTCTGGGTTCCCACTCACCACTGAGGCGTGCAACACCCACACACCAAGTCTTTGAGGGTGGGCCTCTAGTGCAAAATGTGTTGCCTTGAACATTGATCCACAAAAGAACACCATGGAAAGTTGTTCTCCGAATCTGCCAGCCACACCCCTCCTGGAGCGCAGACCCTGCTTACTTGTCCCTGGCCCCACTGCCTTCTCCAAGCTCCCAACTGTGATCTGCTGTATCAGCGTGAGGATCCTCACCAGGGGCGAATCCAGGCTGAACAAGAATTTGCCCTGCCAGCCGCTGAGACACTCAGCCACGCCCAGCCTTAAGCGTTTTCCTTGGTTTTCTTGTGGCGCACTGCTAGGGCCGATTGTCGACACTCCACATCAATTCCTTAGTGATGAGAGGGTCCCCTGCTGCGATTTAATTTTTGAGGGATGACTGCCTTTTATAATATTGGGTCTCAGGAGCACTCTGCCGCGTGTCGTCAACTTGTGGCGGCCATCTTGGAATCCCACTTAAGTTCTTTTTGAACCATGGGTTATCTATAAATATACATGGGATACTCTTGACTTGCAGTCCCTCAGGAATAACCCCAGCTTTCAGATATTCCAACATGAATTTGCCATGCATATCAGTTCTAGTTAATTTTTTCTTTTCTTGATTAATTTTCTCCAGTACATCATTAGTACCTGAGTTGGGATCAGTGCCAAAATTTGTGGTAAACAGAGGTGGAGCATTTATCAGTCTCTGGTAATGTTCATCTGAGAATGAGTAGATGTTAACATTTTCTATATTTCTTTGTTTACAATCAGTTTCTCTCTTGAACTCTAGAAAACCCTTCAGCCATGAGGTACACATATACTTTACAAGGGTAGAAGTCTCAATCGTCTTGGTAATCATAACATGTCTATACAGAACAATGATAGAGATTGGCGGTAACCGTGCCTATAAAACTTAGATGTTGCTGCCGGACTTGTAAACAGTTACCATGTAAGCGATTTCCATCCGGTACACTATGTCCAATTTAGGAGCAAATTTCTACAAATGTGCGTGTTGAACATGGGCATACGTGTATAAATTTTCACACTTCTATCAGAAATACATTTTGTGTAATATCACATTTTCTGCCGTTTCTTCCCAGAACATGCCACAGAGTTCTGGCGCCTTTTCACCTGTGCAGCCAGAAAATACATAAACAATTCTGTTATTTCTATATTTTGCACAATTTTACATAGTAAGTTATCAGTCTTTTTAAAATGTGTCTTTTGTCCTTCTTAAGCAACACATGTTTGTTTAGCTCCACCCCTTTGGTCTCTTCCTGGGAGCCAGAAGCACCTCCTCCCTGTTTGTTCCTTGGCAGAGGCCATTTACGATCCTTCACACCTCACATTTCCCTTGGCTGGAGGATGTCCATTGTCTTCTTCCGAACTGCAGCCCAAATTCTTCCCCCACCCTATAATCATCACTTCGGTGTGATTTCCTGCTGGAGAGCTGGAGGGGGAGGCCTTGCCTCTGTGAGGAAAGCTGTTATTCCAGTTTGGGTGGCTTTTAGCCAGGCTTAAATTTAAATGTTAATTCTGTTGCATTTTTCCTTAGCTTAAAAACAAACTTGTGGTTTCAAACTAGCAGCTAGAACACTTATTCCAGATTTTAAACCATGGGATTAACAATTACAACATAGGTTACTCTCAGGAACAGGCCACTTATATTGTAAACATTTGATTTCAGTTTATATATGTTTTAAAGTTTATCATGCAGGCTTCTGACAGCTGTCATTCAGGCGACCGAGTGTACTGCACCCAAATTTTGACAGATTCCACAGGCAGGCAACTTTTGCTGTGGATGTTTCTTTGATACTTTCAGCTTTTCAAGATATTGTAAATTCACAATGATTTCTTGAACTAAGTGAATTGTAGCACCCAGCAAGAATTTTGCATGTTTGAGGGTGTTTTGTACCGACATTCTGCAGTTTCAGCAACAAAGAAAAAGGAATTAAAGCAAGATTTTGGATTTCTTTCAACAAAGCACTGCCCTCTGTACTCCATTTTCACTTGTTGTGGAGCCCAGTGACATATTTCAGCAGTGAGATCTCTGTTCCATCACTGACAACATGCGTGGTAGATTGGGCAGCCATCTTTTTGTGCTTTACAGAGCGCGATTTTCAGAGGTTTTGGCACGCACAAGGGTTTGCAGCCATTTTGATGTTTCTGGCACCATCAGAACACAGTGATGCCGCATGGCAGAGCAACAAGTGGGTTGAATCATCCCACAGAGCCCCCCCTCATGACTTGAGTTTGACCGTCCATCAAGGGGAAGTCGGGAGATTGGGATGTTCTTTCTTTCTTTGGTCTAGGTGGAGAAAGTCGTCTGCCTCTCCCATCAGTGCTGGATCGACATGTCTCCTCGCCGGTTCTGGATGGGAGTATGGAGCGACACTCCGGGCCCCTTTGGTCTTTCCTCCCGGCCCTCGAGTGCTCCTCCTTGGTACTTAGAATCCTTGGTTTCACTACTATGAGACAGAACAGAGCATGGTTATGGAATTTTCCCCACTACTATTCATGTAGTGGGGCAAATGCATACATTGCATACAATTTACAATGTTCCCCACCTGTAATTCCTATGATTTTAACAGGTGGAATTTTCCAGGGATCCGGAATGTCCTCCTCTAGGTTTCCTGTTGGCTCCTCCATTTTTCACAGAGTAGGCCTGGGATGGCAACTCTTCAGCTGGTTTATGTGGACCCACTTGTCTTCCCCTTCTGCCAAACCGCCCTTGGGGATGCGGGTTTTGTAGGCGACTGATGAGATTCTGTCTACAATTTCAAAAGGACCCTGTCTGCGCTGTTGGGCTTGGTTCCTTTGGAAATTGTACAAGTAGACCCGGTCTCCTACTTGGTATTCTTTTTTAGTTGTCTTAAGGTCATAGTGGGTCTTCATAGTGTCTGCAGATCTTTCTAGATTCCGCTGAGCATAGGCAAAAGCATGTTGAAAGTGTTTTCTCAGATTCTCAACATACTTATGGGTTGTGGAGGCATTTATCAAGGTCTGCTCTTGGGTTCTGTAGAGCAAATGCTGGGGAAGCACCATCCTTCGTCCAGTCATCAGCTCAAATGGAGACATTTTTGATGCAGAAGAAAGGGTAGCTCTGATGGCCATCAGGACAAGAGGTAATCAAATGTCCCAACTTGGCCCAGAATCTGCCACAAACTTTTATAATATAAGAGCACCCATCCACATAGACAGTGGGCATTCCCTCACACTGGTCTTCTTCATAGACTTTGTGTGGGGAATGAAGGTATGCCTCCATGTTGTCCTTGATTTTAAGAATTTCGTCCTCGAGACAGTTTTCTCTGGCACAATCATGCAAGTCAGCCAGACCTTGCGCGAGGGGACTCTTCTTGTTTTAGCCATACCTGACCTCCACAGGAAAGCCTTGCATTGACAGAATCCAGGAAGTAATTTGGGAATTACTCACATTTCCGGCCTGGATTCTGTCACTCTGAAGATACTGCAAAGGTTGGTTTGAAGTCTCCACTATGATGTGTTCCCCCTGGATAAACGGGTGGTAATTCTTCAATGCCCACACCGTTGCCAGGAGTGCCTTCTCACAATCGTTGAATTTTTCCTCCACAGGGGATAAAGTCTCACTTGCATAGGAGATTACTTTATTGACCTTGTCATGCTTTTGATATAATACTGCAGTCAAGCATGTATTTGAGAACCCGGTCTCCAAGAAGAACTTGTGAGAGACGTCTTTTGAGTTGTCTTACTGCTTCTGCTTGTTCTGGACTCCACTCCCATTTGATCCCCCCCTTCAAAAGATGGATCAGGGGTCTTGTGATCTCTGAATAGTCCTCAATGAACTTTCTGCTGTAATTAGTTAGTCCAAGGAGGCTCCTTAGTTCCTGCAGGGTTGTGGGGTCTTTTATTTTCTGGAATGCTTCCACTTTCTTTTCTTGGGGAACAGAGACCCTGAGGAGTTCTCATGCCCCAAGAAATTGACAAAGGTTCTGCACCACTGTGCCTTTTGAAAGGAGAGTTTTGCTCCGGCAGCCCTCAACTGCATCAGGACATAACGGATCTGCGCTATGTTTTCCTCCACAGTTGAGCTTTTGACTAGAACATCATCTACATAGGCCAGGTTACCCCTTTCACCCAAGTCGGGCATGGCCTTGTGTAGAAAGATGTTAAATTCATTGCCGGAGTTGATGTATCCGAAGGGAGTCCGGGTCCAAGCGTACTGCTGCCCCCCAAAGGTAAAGGCCAGCTTGTATTGGTCCTCCCTACTGACAGGTACAGTCCAGTACCTATTGGTCAGGTCAATTGCAGTGAATACCTTTCACCCCTCGATCTGGGCCAGCCCTTGTTCAATGTAGGGAAGAGGCCATCGAGAAGTGTGGACCCGTTTGTTGAGCTCCCTTAGTTCAGCACAAAGTCTCCACTGGCCGTTAGGTTTCAAAATCCCCAGCACCGGATTATTGAAGGTGCTGTGGACTGGGCGAATTATCCCAGGGGACTCAAGGTTCATAATTATTTCAGTAAGGGACTCTATTGATGCGAGAGGCAAGCGGTATTGCCTCACAAACACTGGAGTCATGCCAGGGTCTGCGGGAATTGTTATGTGGATGACAATCGACCACAGTCATATGAGTCCACCGCAAAGAGATCTTGAAAATCTAAGAAAACTTGTTTCAATTTTTGCTCTTGCTCCAGAGTCTCACAGGCATCAGCTAGGTTGACCCTCTCTTCAACCATCTGCCTGAAGCCTGGAAAGACATCCGGTTTGGCTATCTCAGCGGCCTCCTCGAGCTGGGTGGAGAAGTCCCTGGTCAGAGTGCTGATTTGGACCGATAGCTTCAGGTGGGGAAGGCAGTCCTTGTGGACTTGGAAGATCACCTTATCCCGCCTGAAGTCAAAGGTCACATCTTCCTTACCATAAGGGCAGGAAGAGTACACCAGGAAATTCCCCCCATGCCGGGTGAAGATCCTATCTGGTGTTGCGTCATCATCGCTATCACTGTCAAAACAGTCCTTGGGGATTGGTCCTAACAGTTCATTACCTAAATCTATGGAAAAATGTCGGTCATGGACCGCCATTCGAATAATGGTGCCTGCGGCCAGAGTGATACTCTTTAGGTCGCTGTTATCCACCTGTATTGGAATGGTGTTGTGTTCTAGGTTAACTAGTGGTGTTGGGTTTACCCCCAACCCTTGCTGGTGGAAATTAGCATTTAGATGGACATAGGCATCAGGGTTTTTCAGTTTCTGTCCTCTTTTAATTATTACTTCCAGTGAGAATTGTCGAGTCCGTTCTGGGATGGTGACTTCCTCTCCAATCTGAATTTCAACTGCATATGGCAGCAGTTGAGCTGACCGAAATGCTTTCTCTGGGTCATCAAAGTCCATGGGATTACCCGCTAATCGGGACCACGCTTTGAAGTTTATTAGGTCCAAACAAATGGCATAGCGATTGAGAATGTCACTGCCTAAATAAAATGCAGCAGGGACATCTCGCACGACCCAACAATTATGGACTATGCTCTTGTTGCCTATGGAAATTTTGAGCATACACCTGCTAGGCAGGAGATGTTTGGAATTGGGCATTTCGAGGTCCATTTCCCATTTGTCTAACAGTTTAAATGTGGGAATGGCTGGATCTTTTGGGAGTCTGTGGAATATGGCCTTACCGTTGTTCACAAATACTCGGGCGAGAACAGAGTCCTTCCCCTCATTTAACTGAATGAGGATGAACAACTGCTCTCCAATTTTCTGAATATCGGCCAAGCGTTGAGCTGATTTCACATCTTTTAGGACTATGGTAATGGAATTTTCTGATTGTGAATTTGTATAGAATGTGTTCCTTCCAGTGTGGAATGCCACCCTAGACTGGAAGGAAGGTTGATTTTCAGAAATAGAGAGGACTCCCCATCACCAGTTTGTTGTCCTACTGCAATTACTGTGACGTCTGGGATTTGATTATTCTGGAAGTGAAATTCAATTTGGTCAGGTTTTTGTTCAACCATGTGGCATGTGCCATTGAAACTAACATGGTTGACACTCTGTTTCAATTTTATTGGTCGGCTAGTCTGGGTCCAGAGGACCTTGTTTACACAATCTATGAGGGGAGACAACCTACGCAGGATGTCATTCCCTAGTAAACAAGGTGTGCCCTCTGGAGTCACAATTATGACTGGGTGCTTCACCTTGTGTTGCCCAATTTTAATGTCCAAATCCGCAGTCCCTTCGACGGGAATTTCCTTCCCCTCGAAGTTCTGAAGTTGTCCAGGAAGAGGGGTGAGAGAATTTGGTATTTCTCCCCCTTCCCAAATTCAGTTGATCAAAGGCCCTTTTTGACAGAAGGGTAGCTTGGGATCCAGTGTCCACCAGTGCCAAAATTGTACATTGCCCCTGTATTTGGACCGGGGCATAAACTCTTCCCTCCTTTTCCTCAAGGGGGCAAAGATAATGCACATTTTTGGCCAACTGGTGGGTTAACCTCCTGGCTTTGGATACCTACAGAAGGTGATTTGGGCAGGATTCTGTTTGGGATCTTGGGAACCTGTAAGAAAAAGGTGACAGCTAGATAGGGGGGAAGTTTTGGGTTCCCCTGATTCTGGGCTGCCCCCCTCCCTTTTTGGAGGCAGTCACCAGCATGGGTTTGAACCAGGGGATTTTCGTGCTGATCATTCCGAGAACTGATGATTGGCGGTTTTAACTCGGTCACCACATCTACCCAGTCTGGATTTGGATCCTTTGGGACCCATTTTTCTTTGGGAGAAGTTCCTCCATCCCTGAAGGAAAAGATTCTTTTCCCAGAATCCTCCGAGGACCCCCCTCCTTCAAACTGGAAGATTTGCACCTCCTCCACAAAATGGGTCTTTTTAGGCTCTTTATTTCTCCTACCCGCCCTCTGCTACTTGGGTGGCAGACTGGCAGACTTTCGGGGCAGGAGATTTTAGTTCTGGTTCCTAGGTTTCCAGGAGCTTTTCACAAGTGGGGAGGGAACCTTCCTCCAAGGCTTTACACCCCCTTCCCCTCGTGCCTCCTCCCTGGGAACCGGTGGTTTGTCGGGGTTCTTCCCCCGTCATTGTTCTGGAGCACCAGACCCTAGATTCGAAGAATTCTGAGCCGCCATGCTCATCTGAGGGTTTTGTTGAGCCCTCAGCATGCGTCCCAGATCCTGTGCCATGTTCTGGACCTGGCGCTCTAGTTGGGACACCCGCTCTGGCTGGTACGGGGTCTTCAGATCTACCCTGGGTGGATCCCGGGAAGGGTAACTATCCCTTCTCGCAAAATACCCATGGTTTGGAAAGGTTGGGTACCCCTCCAACCTTGGCCTCCCCTCTCCCGGATTGGGCTGTCTGGGCTCAGGAAAGTGGGGAAAGACAGAAAGGTTGTTTTGGGGGTTGAAGTTTGGCGGGTACCGGGGAAAGAAATTTGGTCCGGCATTTGGGGGATTACTGCCCTCCTGGGGAAAGTGAGGAGGGACGTTTCCTGGGTTCCCTGCTGTCTGGTTGGATCCCTCCTCCCCTTGGGCTGGAGGAGTCCATACATAACCCAGGATGGGTCTATTTCCCTTGTAGCGTGGGCTGGTGTAGTCAGGGGAGCTAGGGGTCCCATTTTTGGGTTATCTCCCTGGCTCCCTGTTTGGGATTGGCCTGAGGGCCTTGTGGGTTTGGAGTTGGTTGGATTCTGCGCGGGAAGGTTCTTAGGCCCCCCATCTCCAGGCCTAAAATGGGGCAACCTTCACCTCCACCACCTTAGCAGCAGCAGGGGTATTGGTTGTTTTGGGGTTTTTGCTACTATTTTTATTTTCCAACGGCTTCTGTACTTCATAGATGCGCGTTGCTTGTTCAATGACCCAGTCTAGTGATCTTTTCTCATGAAAGTCGTTCACTAGCTGGGTCATAATATACTTAGGGAGAGCATGAAAAAAGGTGTTCACAAATTCCTTACTGTCAATGCGCACCCTTCTAGTGGTCTGCGCAAAGGCACATTTTAATTCCTGAATAAACTCTTGTGGGGCCTGGTCTTCCCCACATTTTAAGTTGTAGGCTGCCTTGCGAGCCTCTTGATGGTTCCTATGAATGGAAAAATGTTTCAGGATGGCCGCCCTATAGATGGACCATCTGGAATGGTTCTGATCCTCCAGCCCCGCAAAGAAGCTGGAGTACTCAGGAGCAAATGTCCACTTTACATACTGAATACAGCTTTGGCTGTCCTTCAGATGGAAAGTTTCCATCATCTGCTCAAATAATTCAAGGTGCTCCCAAACCGAATATTTAGCAATTTTTGTGGTGAGGCGTGATGGCGCCCCTAATAGCTTTTATTTGTTTCAGGGGATCCTTGAGTAAAGCCCTCTTGACCTCGTCGGCCTTTTCAGTTCAGGTCACCCTGGTCCACTCATCCTCTGACTCAGAGGCACTGCTACCAGAGGTGGCTGTCTGGTCTTCTAGACTCTCCCGGATTCTGTGAGCTTGGGAATGGCTGGCAGAATGTGGGGGCCTAGTTTCTTGGGTCCTGTGGCGCTCAGAAGAGTCTTCTGACTCTTCCTTGCTCCCAGGATTGGCTGAGTAACCACCCACTGTCCTAGCTGGGAAGAGGCTTTTAGTATGCTCTTAGTGGGCCTAGTCCTGTGGAATACTCCCCCAAATTTCACTGCCTGATCTCTTGAGTTATATTTCTGAGTATCCATTTCTCTGATTCTTCCCTCACTGGAGTCTCCCTGATCAGAGAAGATGGCCCTAGCACTTGGGAACCTGTACATAGATGCCCGCCCATCCATTTCTGGGAGGCGCTGATCTGTTAGCCCCATATTCCCCATTGGGTTGAAGTCCACCATCCCCATGGCCCTTGGTTCATGTGAGCCAGTGGACATGGGGTTGGCAGAGTCCATGGAATTTAAGAGATTAAAGTCCTTGGTGCCAGGGTTCCTGAGGTTATGCCCAGGGGTTTCCCTCTCCCATCTGACCTCATCTCTCTCAGCCCCTACTCCCAGATGACATGCACGGATCTCACCCTCTTGTTCTTCTATTAAGGCCTTACTGGTCTCTATTAGTTGTTCCTGCATGGCTATTTGTCTATGGAGCCTGTCATTTTTTTCACAGAGAGCCTCATTGCCTCTCTGTGCTTCCTGTCTGATTTTGGAGTATTGGGCCAATTTTTGCTGCAGGAGGCTCACCTCCTGCGGTCTGTCCTTACTTGCCTGGTCATTCTTTGCCAGAGCATCTTCCACCCTCCTGGTGTGCTCTAACAGCTTTTTATAGTCCATTTTGAGTTCACCCAGTCCCTGAGGGGCCAGATGATTTTTCTCCACCTTGGTTTTTAAATAGTTGACTTCCTGGCCTAAGCTGTCCCTTTCCTGAATTAGAGTACCCCTCTGTGCAGCCAGGTCATCCCTTTGTTTTTTTGAATGCACCAGCTTTCTGGTGCTCTTCATCAAATTCTGTTTGGGATTGGGATTCAAGGTCTTTGAGAATTAATTTATTATTTTCCTCTTTTAATTTGTCTATGCAGCTCTTTAAAGTGACCATCTGTTGTGCGCATGCTCTGTTAAAGGTTAATTGCTGTTCCAGCTTTTGTTGGCTCTGTTGTAAAGAGTCCGATCTTTCCTGACACTCTTTTTGCAGTGTCAGTAATTTGGTGTCTTGCTCTACCTTCTCTTGCTGCAGGAGATCCAGATCTTCCTTTAATTTTGTCAGGTACTGTCTGGTTTCTCTCTCTGAATCTTGGCTCTTTTGTAGCCTTTGCTCTGCAGAGTCCAGATAAGTTTGGGTTTTCTCTAGGGATTGTACTTGTCTTTTTGCCAGATCTAGGTTTTCGGCATATTTTTCCTGTATTACTCCAATGTGGAGGTACAGGTACGCCGCTATTTTGGCAATTTTACATTGCTCTTCTTTTACCCTTGGGGCCATATACAGTTTACTAAGCGCCTGATGTAATGGACCCTGGTCCTGCCATGTATCTAATTCTGTGGCAGTGGCTTGTTGTTTGATTTCCTGCAGCCAAACATTCTCATCCTGCTCAACCCATTCACCCCTGACAAACAATTTGTGCAGTAGGTGTTCTTTTGCCATATTAATTTCCACATACAATTAGACATACCACATTTTCTGCCGTTTCTTCCCAGAACATGCCACAGAGTTCTAGCGCCTTTTCACCCGTGCATCCAGAAATTACATTAACAATGCTGTTATTTCTATATTTTGCACAATTTTACATAGTAAGTTATCAGTCTTTTTAAAATGTGTCTTTTGTCCTTGTTAAGCAACAAATGGTTGTTTAGCTCTACCTCTTTGGTCTCTCCCTGGGACCCGGGAGGATCTCTTCCCTGTTTGTTCCTTGGCAGAGGCCATTTACGACCCTTTACACCTCGCATTTCCCTTAGCTAGAGGATGTCCATTGTCTTCTTCCCCACTGCAGACCAAATTCATCCCCCACCCTATAATCATCACTTCGGTGTGATTTCCTACTGGAGAGAGCTGGAGGGATAGGCCTTGCGTCTGTGAGGAAAGTTGTTATTCCAGTTTGGGTGGCTTTTAGCCAGGCTTACATTTAAATGTTAATTCTGTTGCATTTTTCCTTAGCTTAAAAACAAACTTGTGATTTCAAACTAGCAGTTAGAACTCTTATTCCAGATTTTAAACCATGGGATTAACAACTACAACATAGGTTACTCTCGGGAACAGGCCACTTATATTGCAAACATTTTATTTCAATTTATATATGTTTTAAAGTTTATCATGCAGGCTTCTGACAGCTGCCATTCAGGCGGCCGAGGGTACTGCACCCGAATTTTGACAGATTCCACAGGCAGGCAACTTTTGCTGTGGATGTTTCTTTCATGCTTTCAGCTTTTCAAGATATTGTAAGTTCACAATGATTTCTTGAACTAAGTGAATTGTAGCACCCAGCAAGAATTTTGGATGTTTGAGGGTGTTTTGTACTGATATTCTACAGTTTCAGCAACAAAGAAAAAGGATTTAAAGCATTTCTTTTAACAAACCACTGCTTTTCCCTCTGTACTCCATTTTCACTTGTTGTGGAGCCCAGTGACATATTTCAGGAGAGTGATCTCTGCTCCACCACTGACAACATGCGTGGTAGATTGGGCAGCCATCTTTTTGTGCTTTGCGGAGCGCGATTTTCAGAGGTTTTGGCGCGCACAAGGGTTTTGCGGCCATTTTGATGTGTCTGGCACCATCAGAACACAGTGATGTCGCATGGCAGAGCAACAAGTGGGTTGAATCATCCCACAACCGGCACCTAGCTTCCCGGTAACACCAGGACATTATAAGTCCAGGCGGACCGGGAGCTATGTGCCAGCAATGTGTTCTTCCCCATTCTCATAGAATCCCATATGACTCTATGGGAATGGGGACCAAAGAAACACCGGCACCTGTAATAACGGTGCCAGTGTTTCCGTGAAAGTCCACCAGACTTGTACAATGCCGGTCCAGAAACACTGGTGCCGGTAAGCTTACCCGCACCATTGTTTCCAGACCGGCAAAGATGTAATGAGGGCCGTTGTCTCAGACAGGACTAGTCATACATTAATGAATGCCTTTTAACCTTCTTGTATCAACCGAAGTTGTATAAACTCTTGATTAATTACATTTTAAAATACACCATAACATTTCATAATGTAAGAATAAACCATTTTAATCAACACACAGCCCTTTTCATCAACCTGAATACATGTATATCCCATAGGTAATACACATTCATTCCATTACACACCACATTCGTTGATGAAGCAGAGCCTGCTGTCCACTTTGGTTTCAAAGTTATTAGGGAAACTGTTAGAAATCAACTAAGCTGTCACAGTCTGTTCTCAGTGGCTATGAACAGAGCAGATAGAAAGGAGCAGACCAGGACGGCACCCTTTTTTAGTCAGAGAAAGTTGGTGACAGTAAAGCACCTCACAGACTCAGGGAAGTAATTGGTTGCAGAGTAAATGGTGCACAGGCGTCACGGAATGCTGTGTCCGAGAGGACAAATGGAATTGGTTTGAAATTGGGTCCCGAACAGGCTTATGGTTTGTCATACATCAGCCCACGTATTTTTCATTACACTGGTAGTAGTCCCAGGTATTTAAATATATACCGCAGTGTTTCAGAGTTCCATATTGCCACATTGTAAATCGAGAGGCGGTAGAGAGCAAATAGGTGTCTTTTTTGGAATAGGCATAATTGTTGCAGGAAATTATGAAATCCTTTGGCGCACCATCCAAGTAAAGTAAGGTCTGCAGGGTACCTGTAGGTGCTTAGACGGTAGACATATAGAGCGCAGACATCAAAGGAAGAATATTATTATTACCATGATATCAGCGAAGCTAATGACACATACAGGAAGGCCGATTGATTAAAGCGATTATGCATTTGCAAAAGCATGCCGGATGAGTCATGTGGCTGCACATGTTGCTTTCATTGTTTTACAGAGATTTATGCAATCGTGGAGCAGCTCTTTAGTTGTTGAGGCAGCATCACAAGACGTGCATAGCGGCATCATGCCGGCAGCTCAAGGGGGTTGTTGAGAATTGATGTCAGTTTTTCCTTAAGAAATAAGTAAGTTCATCTTATGTACATAGACCAGTAATTGCACATATATAGTTAGTAGATGTATTGAATCATGTGCCATTTGGTTACGTTACAGTCTGGAATCAGGAGAGGTGGTGGCTGGGGGACATCCTGCTAAGAGTGAGACATCTGTAGAATAGTGACTATAGGTGGGATACATCAACAGAGAGGCCACAGGTAGGGCTTTTGGCAGTAGACGCACAAGTTGAGAGTACTGTATGGTATAACCATTGAGTACATTTGTTGATGGCTCTTCCCCTGTGTCTTGTACCTATAGGAGAGTGGACATGAAAAATGGCCGGGTTACTTAGAATCCTGGCAGAGATCATGTAGAGGAAGTTTGTGCGACAAGTAAAAGGTACACTCAGATGAGATAGAATTAATTTAGTCATTTAAAAAATGGAAGTACAGACAGAATTGATAACCTAGACCAATGTGTTTTTATTGAGACACCATGACTACATAACTGTAATTGGAGTGGGATTCTATTCAAATTCCATTCCAGTCCTGATGAAGGCCGGAGCAGTATTTAGCCTGATTGTATGGCTAACGAGAACCGGCTCAAGCATGTGTTTACAGTCAAAGAAATAGACACATTGATGACATTTGTTAGGGGTGTTTGTGGACAGTAGATTTATGTTAGTATTTTGTAATCCCAGTAATGCTACTAGGTAGAGTATTGGTGTGTAAGGGAATGAATGTGTATGACTCGTGGGGTATACATGTTTTCAGGTTGATGAAAAGAGGTGTGTGTTGATTAAAATCGTTTATTCTTACATTATAAAATGTTATAATGTATTTTTAAATTACATTAATAACATTAATAAAAAGAGTTTATACAACTTTGGTTGATACAAGAAGGTAAAATGGCATTAATTCATGTATGACTAGTCCTATCTGAGACTATGGGTCTCGATCATTATTCTGTATGGATATCTTATGATTACCTGGACGATCGAGGCGTCTACCAGGTACCCTTGAGAAGTATATAGAAAAAAAGAAAGGAGCCACCATGTTAGTGCATAGGTGACCCTATTGTGCATAACCGAGATTTTGAACACAGTCTGTGGTAATAAATGGCACAATAGTTGGTAGAACAAGTCTACTGCCACCAACCAAAATTGTAGGGTTGTCACTGTGACTACAAATTCACAGGAGCAGAGAGGAGGGGGATACTAGGGAACCCCTTAGCACTCCACATAAGGTGGTATGTGCTAATTCCTCACAAGTTAAAGTTTTAGGAAGGATTCAAAGTACCCTGCTATCCTTAAGAACAGTAGTTTTTAAGGAGAGTTAAAGAATACCAAAGGAGAACCCAAAGGGTTCCCAGCAACAATGCACATAGGGTGCTGTGGACTGCAAAAGTGTAACACAGATGCCTTTAAGGTATATTGAGGAAAGCAGATGCCAAAAAGTCAGAGAAAATAAGAATGACTGGGGGGAAATAGGTTCCTCTCATTAAAGGTAGAAAGAAATAGTCCTGAAGTTCAGCAAAAAGTGATGAGGGTCTTACTTGGAGAGGGGATTAAGCATTAAACTGATACATGTCCCTAACACCCACACTTTGTAGTCAGTTGCCCTGAGATCCCACATGACTGGCACCTCAAAGAGAA
The DNA here is from genome assembly GCF_040938575.1 of Ambystoma mexicanum. Taxonomy (NCBI): domain Eukaryota; kingdom Metazoa; phylum Chordata; class Amphibia; order Caudata; family Ambystomatidae; genus Ambystoma; species Ambystoma mexicanum. The sequence continues at coordinate 996,088,702 of NC_090922.1, forward strand.
TACACCTGTAGCCCCACTCAGGCTTGCATGGGATTATAGCACAATGCAGATGGTCTTGAACAATGAACCAGAAAATTACGAATCCAACAACAATATCAGGCCTGCAGTTACCAATAAAAATGTGCATTTTGTCTTTAGACCCCTTCATGTTTTTTAGCTAATGTCACTGGCCCAATGTGCTTCAATTGCACAATTTCCTCTTCATTTGACAAAAGTTCCCACAAACATTCACACAAAGTCTTAGCCCCTCTCCCAACATTTGATCCATTATCCTCCCTTCCCAAAATGTTTGGGTCTACTTGCACCACTGTAGACTGATGAGAGTAAAAGGTACAACAGCACCCTTTCTCATCAATCCTGGTCCTGAACATCAACACCTCTTTACCACTTTTCAACCTGGCCATTTAGGTGGTGGTGCAGCAGGGGTGCCAATTCACCAAAATGCTTAGGGTAGCGGAAGTGACATCACACCCCTGATGACATCACAGGACATGATGTCACATGACCTTTGACCCAGAGGGCATCAGTTCCTCTTTAACCCTGATGGCATCACCGGAAATGGATTGGGGGCATAAAACACTACTAAAGCAGGCCAGAATATTTTATAGATACCAACCACATTTTAACCAAGGTCCGGCCTTCATATGCCATGGATGGGGAAATTATATGGTAGGGTTAGACCCAATAGAATCAACATAGGCCGAGGCACTGCCATCGATAAGCCACTTCAGCATTGTTTGGCCAGTTACTTTGATAATGTTGCCAATTATAGCTGCATGTCAGGTTTTGTCATTGTATGATAAGTTTATGTTTACGTTTATTGAGTTTATATAGCGCTTTACTCCAAAGCGCTTTACATTATAACAACAGTACAAAAAAGACAGAACCATATTTACAAACTTAAAACAAACCAGTGGGACAGTATACAGAACAATTTGCTCGAAGCAGAGGGGGGAGGGAGGGTAAAGGGGAATGGGGGAGGGAGGGAAGATCCCGGAGGTCTTAACGCCCTTGGGTGATTACAGCATCCAATATGGTCATCGGGCGGGGGGGCCGGGATGGAGGGGAAGGGGGCAGGGTATGGGGGAGGTAGGGAAGGAGAGTCAGGGGGGAGTGGAGAAGAAGGGCTTTCAGGGAGGAGCTGAAAGATGGGTAGGTGGGGGAGGAACAGATAGGGAGAGGAAGGGAGTTCCAGTGGAGGGGGGCCAAGAGTTGGAAGGAGCAGAAGCGTGAGGTGGCACAAGGGGCTGGGGGTACAGTGAGAAGGTGTTGGTCAGCTGAGCGAAGAGGGCGGGAAGGAGTCCCTACACTGCCAGTTGCTAGGATATTACAGTATCCAAAAATCCAATAAATACAAGTCAACAACAGTGCACAGGAGCATTAATACGTTGATTCATGATAATGGTTTTTATTTCGCCAAAGCACTCTACAAAAAACATATTTACATACAATTATCATCCCAACTGAAGTTGGTACTCATTTATCAACCTCGGAAGAATAAAAGGCTGAGTTGGCCTTGCCGGGATTCAAACCTGCAGATCACACATAGATTGCAGCAGCGAGCACTCAACGCACTGCGCTATCTTACCAATTTTCTATTAAAAATGCAATGCCACAATAAGAAAACATGTCAACACTGGGTGCACAATGTAGGCCAGGCACGTGATAATACTTATCATGTTTGCTGTAGCCTTTATGATGAAGGAGTAAAAAAATTTGGTGCCTCAGTAATACCTAGATGGGCTGCACCAAAATGCCAATCTAACCACGCATAACACTTATCTAACTTTATCATAGATGCCCAGAAAACTATACCATGCCACAGTAAAGACATACTGGACTGGTAATTACATTTATCATGATTGCTTTATCAGAGTAGCCCATTATAAAATGTCAAGCCACAGTAAGACATGTCTACACTAGCGGTACCAAAATGCTAGTCAAGCCATGTAATGACACTTATGATGCTTACTTCATTATATATGCCCAGAAAATATGCCATGACAGTAAGAAATGGCTATACTGGCTGTACCCAAATGCCAGTCTGGAAAGGTAATAACACTTATCATGCTTACATTATTATAGCTGTCCAGTACAAATGTCATGACACAGTAAGAAATTACTAGACTGGCTGTACCAAAATGCCAGTCTAGCCACTAATACATGTCATGCCTGCTTTATCATTGATGACCATTATGTATGAGCACTCCCCTCTCCTGCCTCACCCTTGCCACACGTCCCCTCACCCTCCTATTCTCTACCTCCATCCCCCAAAATCTGCTCCTCGGCTCAGCATTACCTCCATGTCTCTCTTCCTCATCTCAGTACTAATGTATGAGGCAAGGTGGCTCATAGGCAAGTACTGGGTCGATGAACAGTGGGACTAGGAGTAATGAAGATTACTAGTAAGTAATCCAGGCATTTAACACAAGCCACACATTCACTTGCTCATTTATACATGCACCCATTCACCCACACACGCACACCCACCCACACATAATGCACTCATTCACACACATTACATGATATGTACACACACACACACTTTTTTGTCAACGTTATTTATAATTTTCAAATGTATAGCAATTGCCGCATAACAATTTACAATGTTGTTCCCATCCAAAAACAAAATCACTTAGACCAAGATCAAGGCAAGAACATCAAAAATTCACCACAAATGCCATTAAATGGTATTAAAATACAGCAAATAAAAGGGCATACATTTTCAAATTTGATGGGCAGACAACAATCATGCAATTAGAATTAAGTATATTATGAACAAACACTAGACAGAAACTCGAAAAAGCAAATCTATTTTTTTTGTAATCAACGGCACACAACCATGTGATAAAGACCTCCATGTCATAGGATCCATCGAATGACTCAAAGCTACCCATTTAGTTCATTGAAAGATAACCACATATCATCATATACCTCAAATTGCTCTCTTCTTTTTTACATCATCTTCTCATAGTTGGATAATACAAGCAAATCATTTAATCAAGTGTCAATATGAGATTTCTTCCTGGTTTTCCACACCTTTAAGATTTGTTTTTGAGCTACCACTAATGCTCTGACAATCCACATTTCCATACCATAATTGATCTCCAAGTTGCATCCTTCTAAGAATAAGAGTGTACGTTCAGGGCATCTAGGAATACTAATGGTCGTTACCAGTTCTATCCAATCTAGAATATCTATTCAAAATGCACCAATTTTGGAGCAGTCCCATAACATATGCACAGTCCCCTCTCCTTCCCACATCCCCAACATTGGTTATTATCCAGAAAACCTAATAAGCATATTCTGTCTGGGGTCCATTGCAACCTGCCCAAAATGTTCTGTTGTACAAGTCGCAAATTGAGATCCAACTTTATTAGGGTTGCTCTTTAGTTCCTTCTCCCACTTTTTGGGGGTATCTCATAACTTAATTTTGTAGACCATTTCATTCGCAAACATAAATACAAATATAGTGAGGAATCTTTTTAGTCTTCGTAGCCCCGCTTAAAAAATACTTAAAGACCCTATCCATTTGATATCACATTTATTTTAAAAAAGACAGGGGCAATGACTCAGTAATATAGAGAGTAGTGTCATTTTTATAGCATTCATTTTACCCCAGATATTTAGATGAATATAATTCTACTTACTAAAAACCTTTTTCTTATTAGCGACCATGTTATTAACATTAACCTCTACAAGCATTTTAAATCCCAAACCAAATGACTCCCTAAATATTTTACACTCTTCTTAGACCATTTGCAATCCCAACCAAGTAAGTCAGCTCTGCAAAATGTGTCAGAAAAGGGGGAAAGTTCCATTTTTTACCAGTTTTTTTTTTAATGTCCAGACAATTTCCCAACTTCATCAAACATATCTTCAAAAGAGAACAACAATCTTGTGGATTTGAAAGAGCAATAACTAGATCATCTGCGTAAGCGAACACCCTAAGATCAAAAGTCCCTATCATCAACCCCTGAAGCTCTTCATTTTGGCGTATAAGTGTTATCAAGGGTTAGGAGATAATGGACAACCTTGCCTTGTACCCCAATACAATTTGAATTCTTCAGATACCACACCATTCACCCAAATATTGGCCAATGCTCTATTATGTAAACAATTCACCATCCTTACAAAAGTGTCTCCAAAACCCATTTTATGCATAGTAAATTCGAAAAATGTACAGTTGACTCCATCAAATGCTTTCTCAGCATCTAAATAGATCAAAGCCACATTAGAGGCACATTAACACGTTTTCTAATATTGTCATACCCATACCTTTGGCATATGAAAAACATGTGAGATATGAATCGCATCACCAATGCACGTGTTCAGTCTATTCACATAAACCTTAGCAAACATCTTTATATCCACATTAAGCAATGAAATATTATGATCCTTTTCGCATTTAGTATGGTCCCGTTCAGGTTTTCAAATTAAAGTTATCAGAAGTTCCGGAAGCAGCTCAAGACATTCCTTTTCTCCTCTACTTTCTCTCTCCACCTCCCTTCCTGCCCTACCTGTCTGCTGCGCTGACTGGTTGCTTGGCTACCCTGCAAGTCTCACTGGGTACCAGGCTTCTCCATGATCAGTCCCCCCTGCACGGCCTACGGGCCTGCCGCGCACTTGGGGATGTATCTGTAAACCCCTCAGTCCCCTGTCTCCTTGCACCTACCCAGGGCCTCACTGCCCTGGCTGCGCTTACTCAGAGCATTCTGCCCTGATTGCACTTCCCCCTTCCCTCTCCCTGGTGCATGTCCCTTCCCCTGCACTTTTTCCATCGGCACACTTCCATGATCTGAACGAGACAAGGCCTAGAAAGATTGTCCTCCCTCCCTTGTGTTGTCGCGCCTAGAAACACTTGTGTACAGGCACGTTATAAATGACATCATATATCATTGAGCCTCTTTCATCGTTGAGCACAATTCACCTCTTTCTAATACAGAGTTATACAAACCTCACAGCACTGGAGATAGTTGTCTCGAAAATGATAGATAGAATTCAACAGGTCCTTCCAAACCTGGAGATTTTCCAGCTTGTAACTGACAATTAGCTGTAAGAATCTCGATTTCATAACTCCTTTCTTCCAATTTCAAACTGTTACCTTCAGATAAAACTGGCAATTCAATGTTCGTGAAGAATGAATCCAATTCATTATATCTTGGATTTATGTCCTCAGAATAACTGAAGACCCGTCTCCTTTCATTCTATTTGTAATTATGAAATGATTTACATCTTCTTTAAGTTTCTTAGCCAAGAGCTTACCTCCTGCTTCTCCACTCTGCCAGAAAGCTTGTCTTACATAAAACAAACCCTTCTCTGCCTGCTGGTCTATTTTACAGTCAAGTAGTCGCTTCAGCCTCATGGATTCAAATTTGTCGCACTCTTTCTTTGAAAAAGCATACTGTTTCTGTGCCTTTAACAGCGCAATTATTAGTTCCCCCCTGGTAGTGGCTTTAAAGCAATCCCAAACTATATACTACCTGTAGTACCTGAATCATCAAGGAAATACCTAACAATACATTTTCCCAAACCCTAAGATATATTCTCATCTTTCAAGACATGAATTAAGCCTCCACCTCCTATAACATTGGTTAATCTTATTAATTCTATTCCGAATCTAACACTGGCATGGTCTGAGATAATCCTTTCCTGGATATCTACATTAATTACTCTATCAAGCAGTGTGTCCGAGAGGACAATTTGGACTAACCTTGTGTGCGAATCATATGCTCGCACACTCCAGGATATTTAGTCTGCCAAATAGCCACCATATTAAAGTTCTCAATCATGTTCTTAGGTTCTTTTGTAGTACTATGCCCTGAATATCTACAAGATGCTGACCAGTCCACTTTAGAGTCCGTAACTGTTACAAACTGACTTCCCAGGTGAACTTAATCCTTTCTCCCGATTGACCAGCCAGGGAGCAATCCCTGGCCAGTAAATGTGTTAAAAGATGAAACAGGAATGGCACTGTAGGCACTCTGCAACTGTAAAAAGAGCGAAATAAAGGAACAGTGAATACAGGAAAACAGAATCAATATAGTGACCCCACCCATTGTACAAATGACCTACAAGGGTACGGGAATAGGCGGGTGTAGAAGTAATGGAAGACGGCACGAGGACCTCAAGAGGTGCAAGGAAACCTATACCGAAGGGCACAAGGGCACAATATAAGGCTGGGGTGGGAGTCCCAGGAGGGAAGCTGTGAAAATTCCATCAGTGAGTGAATCCAGGTAAGTGAATGATTCACAAATCCAAAAGTCCAAGACACCATAATCCAAGGGTTAATCCACAAGAGTTCCAGAAGTTCGTAGTCCAAAAATCCACTTGCCCATATGCAAGTTTACAAATCCAATTTACCAAAATCCAGCAGAAAAATCCGAATGCAACCCGTGATTCAATAGCCAGGGTCTCAAAGTCCAAACTATCAGGAAATCAGAAAGTGAAAAGGCCACATGCTGCAACAGCTGAGAAGCAACAGAATAGGTTTGCTATTTCTGGGCTGCGACATCTTTTGGATCACATCGACATGTGACTGCCCCTAGCCTGCGTCGCTGCTGTGCCAGCTGCAATCATCTAGCAGCATTAGCCAGATGCCATGGCAACCACCACCAGTGCTGCAGTGTGGGGAAGTGCCGCAGTAATCCGAGGGCCAAAGAAACACATCGCCAGGGCTGAGGTCGAACATCGGGAAGGTGCACAACAATAACACAATTCAGAGCTCCCTCAAGAATTATGTAGTTATCACCCACTATCTGGATTTGTAGTGCTAAATCCCTAAAGAATATATTGCCAGCCAAGCACGGACCATATAGTGGTCCAATAGTAACATTATCATTACCTAGGATAATGCTAGCTAGAATAAATCTCCCCTTCGCATCCTTCACCACATTCTCAACACTGGCACTGGTTACATAACAGCTGGATAAGACCTGTGTATACCTGGAGTTCAACACAATATTCTGCTCTGCCTCCAACAGGAGACGCCTGAAGAAGCACAATGTCCATCCTCATCCTCCGCAAATGATTTAATATTTTATTATTTTTGGGGGAGATATTGATAGCCCTTAGAGTACAAGTTAAGAAATGTGATGTATTCACCATATACCGAAACGAGAAAGAAACTATCAATAGAGGAAATGCAAGGTGTCTTACATTCATGTTCCCATACTCACCTGAAAGAAAAATGCAAATCAGATAGCCTTGACCTAAATACAGGTTAATGAGTCGTGTTACAATAACCCAACATGCTTCAAAAGAAAAACTAAATCCAAAATCTAAAAAAACCAATCCCACCCACGTATACCCCTGACGTGATCAGGGCTGAACAACGTGCTTTTATATACAAACAAAATAATTCTACTCTTCAAGATGCTTCACCTGTCTATTTATAATGGCAAATGTCATTTTTTAAAGTATTTCCTACTATGAACAAAAGAAACCATAATTAACAAAACAATTATTCCTGTGATAGAAGCCTACGATTAGAGAATATGATGCAGATAAACAAAAAACAAAGGTAACATATTGCTCAACAAAAGAAACATTCCATAAGAGTCATTCAGCCTTTGGCGTCGTGTAATGTCCAGGCATTGTTTTGGCAATCCCTACCAACATTGCCACGTTATGAATTGAAATGTGTTCTGGAATAGGTATTTGTACATTTGCACGAAGGTGAGTTCCTTTTTTGTTTTGCAGACATCACCTGGAGAACTATGTACACTTCTGGAGGCCTCATTAGTGGTACCGTCCCTAGTTCCTGCAGACATCACCTGGAGTACTATGCACACTTCTGGAGGCCTCATTAGTGGTACCGTCCCTAGTTCCTGCAGACATCACCTGGAGTACTATGTACACTTCTGGAAGCCTCATTAGTGGTACCGTTCCTAGTTCCTGCAGACATCACCTGGAGTACTATGTACACTTCTGGAGGCCTCATTAGTGGTACCGTCCCTAGTTCCTGCAGACATCACCTGGAGTACTATGTACACTTCTGGAGGCCTCATTAGTGGTACCGTTCCTAGTTCCTGCAGACATCACCTGGAGTACTATGTACACTTCTGGAGGCCTCATTAGTGGTACCGTCCCTAGTTCCTGCAGACATCACCTGGAGTACTATGTACACTTCTGGAGGCCTCATTAGTGGTACCGTTCCTAGTTCCTGCAGACATCACCTGGAGTACTATGCACACTTCTGGAGGCCTCATTAGTGGTACCGTTCCTAGTTCCTGCAGACATCACCTGTTGGTACCGTTCCTAGTTCCTGCAGACATCACCTGGTGGTACCGTTCCTAGTTCCTGCAGACATCATCTGGTGTATTATGCACACTTCCAAAGACTCCCTGTTTCAGAGCTCCTCCCCATCTCATTCTGGAGCACGTGATGACCAGGCAGCGTGACAGCACCTCTTCAGGACTTTTTTACCAAGTCCGTGCAGTAGATGACACATCCTCGAATGTATCAAGGCCACAAGATTTCATACCAATCTCCTCTTCTAAATGTTCGTTGTCTGACTCATGCCAGACCCATAAATGAACAGGCGACTCTTGAGGAAAACCGTCAATTAACGGTAAAAAAAAAAAAAAAAAAGATTTCCTACAATATCAAGTTAACCGAGAAATAAGTAAATGTGTACATAAGTAAAACGTCGACAAGACCAATAATCGATGGGTACCTAATTACTCACATCTCCTTATGTCCGTGTATCATGAATCTTGCTCCTTCTAGCAGGATATTTATTGGAAGGGGGAGGGCTGCCTCCATGGGCTCTGGCTCGTGATCTGCAAGATCAAATAAAAAAAGCCACCGCCCATAGATGATCATTATAAGGGTGTACTTGCCCCTATAAATAACTCTCGAGTTTCTGGGTATATCATGTAGAATGTTTTTGTTTGTTTTTTATTAAAGGGCAAATTGGCTTTATACAAAAATGTCAGCACTATACAACATAAAAGAAACACATGATAAAATCAAATTGACACACATTAAAAGACAAATATATGGCCAAACTCCCTCCAGGGAAATGGAATGGGCAACCTTCCTAGAAAGATATAACCCATAGAGACCTCAGCATGGAGCGAACTAAGGGACCCAGGAGACCCAGAAGGGGCCGTGAAACCTGAAAGGGAATAAGAGTTGAAAGGGCAGAGGAGGGTGAAGACATCATAAATAGTTGGGAGGGAAAGGGGAGGTGAGTAGGAGATGTTAGGCCACACAACGGACCCTGGAGAGGGAACACGGTGAAACCTCAGCAAATAAGGAGAACAGACTCTAGACCACCCAAGGGATGCATCAGAGTGGGCACAGGCTGACCCCAGTCTCCGGCATCCCAAAAGCTTACCTCTCCGAGGAGCCACGTTAGCCAGAAGGGGGGTTGTGGGTAAGGAAGTTGAAATCAGGGGGGGGTGGTTGGGGTGATTGTGGTTATCTTTTTATTATGAAGGGGGGAAAAGAAAATCCAGCATCTTGTCATGATGAGCTTTGTATGAAGTACAATGTATGTTGTTATAACTCGCCATGACTATTCTCTAACAAAACCAATTTGAAAAAAAAAGGCAAATAAAAAAATCCAGAATTGCAGTTTCATTGTATATGAATTAGCATGCAGGCAGTTGTTGTAAACTAAACAGTAACATTACTAAATAAAACAAGCGCTTCCTTATGCAATATACTGCGGCAGCGATCACAAGACCTTAGGAAGAATACATTGGGCCTCATTACGAGGTGGGCGGTAAGCGACCAGGGAGCTAATTGGCGGGCCCGTTATTAGCTCCATCCCCATTCCCATTGAGCCCTATGTGGGCTCGAATGGGAATGGGGAATGGGTCTCGGACTGGGGACTTACCGGGTCATTCCAACCTTGGAGGATCCGGTAAGTCCCTATTTCGAGAACCTGAACCCGGAATGCGGTAAGGGGGTAGCCATGGTGCTATTAGCACCATAGCTATCTCCTACCTCCTAATGAGGCCCATTGTGCTCCAAAATGGGTTTGTCTCACAACCAGCCTCGGACAAAATGTAGTTCCTATAGCCCTTGTCATATCTGGCCCTTAACACTGAACATGTGGTGAGGATATGGCGAGAGGTTTCAATGGTGCATTTACACAGGGGACAACACCTGTCCATGCGACAAATACCCCTCCAAGATCCAGTGTGCTCAAATGTTGGCAATATATTTAGATGCAAGTAAGATATAAAGAGTCTAAGAGCTAGCAAGGTTTCAACAGATAACAGCAAGGAGCATTTGGATGGAAACCCTCCGTACTATATTCAATATACCTATGTTTGGTGTTCAGCTTGGCAGAATTCTGGGATCTATCCCAAACCACAGTTTTGACCTTTATGTCTTGAAAATATTGGTAAGGATATACATCATCAGGAATGTTAAGGCCAACGGAATCAAGATGGGAAAAAAACAGACTGTTACAGATCACAAAATGTGCGGTTCTACAAGTTGTTATATTCATTCTGGGCAATTATCCGGAGCAGGGTCTTACGCTTTCCGCCAGCCCAAAGCAATTTAAGAAAGAACCTGGTGCGTTGTACCAACCAGAGGGCTAAAAAGGAGGGTAGGCCCAGCTTGAACATTAAATCCTTATGTACACCAAGTTTCGAACCGAGAAGCTTTCCCATAAGACGGTCGAGCCAATTAATTACTTTTGATAGTAAACACTCAAAACTGTAGAGTATACAGGGACCGATTCCGACCTTGTATATCTCCAGGAAGCCTTCCATGTTATGTGCCTCTTTCCTGGCAATAAATCTCCGGATGACCAGCCACTTTCATACATTCTGAGTGACACAGCTGTCCAGGAAATGAGGAGCAGTGTGAGCTGTAATAGAGATGCCCTAGTAAATGTATGACTTCACCACCTCCAGTGGAACTCTCTCTAACCTCTAGGTGAAATGTTTTTTATTTCCATCTCTTTTTCCCATGACCATGATCTTGGACTTGCAGACATCAATTGGCATGTGGTTCGTGGGGGCATAATAGCGTTGGAGGATTGGAGCCCAATGGGGGTGAGCTCACTGCTGGCAACCGCTTGGGATTTAACCCATTAATACGAATCCAAGGTATTGACACCTCTATTTCTAATGGAAGATTGAATGACACAGACTGGCCACTGCGCCCCTCTACAGATCTCTACTCAAGCCAAGAAATCAGATGACCGACCACAGCGGTTTCTTTGACTGAGGAACCCTTTTTGCAGCGCAGTATCTACTTTGCATATCCAATCCACCAGGGGATTTTGCCCAGAAATACTAGGCTGCCTTGATAACGACCTAGTGGTCGAAACACGTGTCGGCTGTGCTTGGATTAAACCACTTACACACATCCAATGGCTTCATCTATGTATATATTTTTTGATGTTGTTAAGTATTCCGAATTGTAGATTCAAGTATTAATCACTGTAATTTAGGTCCATCTGCGCAATTTAAGTACACTCCACATCCTTTTCTGTACCTCACCTTGTGTTAGGGAGAATTCTCATTTCATGGCTAATTTCCCTTACCTATAGAGTCCCCCAGCAGCTTTGCTGGATTTGAAGGGTTTGTTTCTTTTTACCTGCTAAGAGTGAGACTTTTTTTCCTACTCTTAGGCATTTCTGCTATGTGTGTTCTAGGCTATTTTTTGTGTTTAATGCCTATGGGAGTTTCTCTCACCCACAGGAACCATCTTTATGCACATGTGTTACACAGCACCCTCAGTGCAGTAACATAGGGGTGTCGTAGCGACCCCCAACCATAGACTCCATACCCTGGGACTGACTACTGTCTCCCAGAACATGTAAAGTCCCCATTGACTTTACTAGACAAATCTTACGAACTTAACCAGTACAACCCATCTTACTATGGAGGTACTGGAAAGGGTTAATCGTTTTTCCTTTGGGTTCATTTTCGTGGGGTTACCTTAAAGTCCCGCTCTCTAAAGTTTCTGCTGGTGGCAGTGGTTACTACCAAAAATATTCAACCGCAAATATTTTCCTATGGGATTTTCCCATTGTTCGAGGCTAATACTTTCTTGAGTCTTACTCTATACTCCTAACCCAGGTCGGGGATCCTTCGTTTGCTCTTTTGGCAGGCTTCTGCCAAGGAGCCCTCCTTTCGGCGCCTCTGAGTCTGGGGTGGGTCTGTTTGGGAGGGAGATTAGAACCCCTGGACAGAGTTGCCACAGCAACTCAGGTCGCACTCTAACCTGATAGGCTGGAGGGTCTCCCGCCAAGAAGACCACTCCACTGTGTGAGTGACAGCTAGGCTGTATGAATGGGTCTCATTCTGCATAAAAGCAGGATCCTGAGGACTGGAAGAGCAAGACGTCGCCACTGGAACTACGGAACCAAAGGGGAGATAAGCCACAGACATCTTCAGCATCTACACCAGCGGTGAAGCCCTGCCGGATCATCTCACCACTTTTCTTCCACACAATGAGAGGAGATCTTCATCGAAAGAGCCTTCTTCCCTTGAGCTGGTGGGAACAACCAGTTCACCCATCGCTTCTCCGGACCTGCCTTGGTCGAATCGACAGTGCCCAGCACTTGGAGACTGGATAGCCAGGCAGCTATCGACCCGGACCGCGATTAAAAGGAGTGTACCTTTTAAACTTCGTTTGGCAGCACCGCGGCTGGTTTCATCCCTGGGTAGTGCAGTGTCTCGAACCTTCTTCCACGACGAGAGCCTCTCTTCCTCTGCTGGACCCCTCGAACTGCAGGAACTACCAGGAACAACCGCCACTGCAGAAGCCACTTCTTCACGTTTAAGGTACATTGTTCCGCCAGGCCTCCCTTTCCATGTGGTAGCCCTAAAGGTGTTGGAAATCCTTTATCTACTTGTTGGGTTGGCCGCCCTCTCTCTTAACATTGTCTTTCAACTCGCATCTACCTTTTCTCGATTAGTTTACCAAAGACTTGACTGCAGCTACAAGAACATTTTTGCTCGTAAGCTCTTGGACTCTTGCTCAGGCCTATCGACTCTGGCTGATTTGTTAGATCTGCTCTCACTAGATTGCTTTTCAATAAGAAATGTGTTGAGGCACCAAAATATTCTAAACCCCTCTTCCCTTCAACTGTTTTAACTTGTGGAGTGCCATTTTTCTCAATTTTCATTCGCTTATATTTCTGCTAAAGTGTCACTGTGCATTACTTGTTCTCAAAACTTCAGGGAAGTGTTGCTAGGGGGTGTCTCAAGATATTTCGGTTTAACTTGTGCTTTCCCTCCCTTTCATTAAATTGTTAGAGTGCCATTTGTAGTTGGTTTTCACTGTGCCGTTTTGCTCAGTTTTCACTCTACCGCAAACTTGTCTACAATTGAATAGGGAGTTGTATATACTTTTCCTTGACTAAACTGAACTTACTTTATCAACTGTGATTAATGTGTTGAACTAGATGTGTATAGAATAAATATATTCTCTTTTTGATACAAAGCTTTGGTCAGTGTTTCCTTGTGCCATAGTACTGTGATACCTGCTCCCTGTAAACCCTGAATACTGCTCATCTCCCTCTTGAGATAGGTCTGACTGCTCAGCCAAGCTATCAACTAAATCTTTGTGGTACGGACTGATACCAAAGGGGATTTATTGCTCTCACCTGTAGTCCTAATCTGGTGTAGTGCTCCCTAAGGGAACTGCACTGGATTCTGGTGTACAGCGGTGAGGATAAAAGTATTGGATTTACATTTTAGTGTGCTACTAGTACCTTGGTTCAATTAACCACAAGGTTAACATCACAAAAAGTTATTTTAACAAAGTCAAAGATGGAAAGTTATAGTCAGGAGACCCTCCTTGCAAAAACTGCTGATTATCTTAAAGATTTGTGCAGACAGAAAGGTCTTCCTGTCAAAGGCAAGAAAACAGAAATGATTGATAGACTGCTAGAGAAACAAAGTCTGGATAGTAGGCCCTACTACTCCAGCAAATGTAGCAAACAGTAATGAGGCTGTATTGTTGAAACAGATGAGGAAGAGGAGGATAACTATGTCACCCCCTCTGGCCCTCTACCTGCTCAAAGGCCTCAACCTCACCTGGGGGGGGGGGAGGAGGGGCTACAGCTCCTTTTCTTTTCCCAACAATGGTGAGGTGGGGGTGCCTCAGGGGCGGGCAACCGCAACCTCCTGCCTGCGGCGGATGCTGCAGCTGCGGTTCCTTCAGCACACGTGGCTTCTTCGCCTCCTCCTCCTCCTCAGAGGCTCCTTGTCGCCATTGTTGGGGGCCTGCCTCGGATCACCGGGCAGGCCCCTGTGGATGTTGGGGGCACCCGACAGACCATCTGTGTGGCGATCACGCCACAGACAACAGAGTGGTGGTCACCCCATGCGCTCCAGTCACTGGAGAAACCCACGTGGTTGGGATCACCCAGCACACGGCAGCCCGGCTCTGGGGGCACCCAGGCCAGGGTTGCAGCCCCCAGCCAGGATCACATGGCCAGGCAGCACTCGAGGGCGGCGTTGCCCAGTAGGGGGGCCAGCGTCGTGGAGGGCCCCGTCCCTGGGCCTACTCCACGGTGGGGCACCAGCCTGGTGCACACAATGAATGACACCTGAGTCAGTTTCGCCTTGACTGACAAGCCGGAAACAGCTTGTTTTTATTAACTTGGTCACGTGGCTACTGCTATGTGACCCATTACAACATCCTGGGACCTGCAATGCTCCCAGGAGGAGTGCCATGCAACATTCATCTCAGTATAATTTGGTTTTACAGATGAGATAGTAGAGACCTCACAATAACATGCAGTAGTAGTTTCAGGTTGGGAGGGAGCATGCACATTGTGAACGCTGCACATTTGCACTCCGCCTTACTCTGACCGGCCTCTCAGAATATTCCAAAGAGAATCATCTCTGCATAAACTGTTCTAAAACAAAGATTGTGGCGGTTTGTAGAACGCGTAAAGTCTCCAACTTAGTTTGGAAACCCGAGGGCCAACCTGTGTAAGTGGTAGAATCTTATTTCTACCTTGGCGCCCTAATAACTCCCACACTTTCACAGAAGCTACAGTAATACAACCTTAACCCTAAAGCCTTGAGTAGGCTTGGGCTGCGAACATCTTTTATACAGGCTAAAGGTGGGTGGGGAGGCTGTTCGGCAGAAGGCATGCCAACTATATATAAAACCAGCATAGTGCCATAGTCCCAGCCATTTTTTATGGCATGGAGACATATACTGATAAACAACTAAAATGATTGAAAGTTCTCAAATGGATATTATGGAGATGCGATTTGGGGCTTTCCACTTTGCTCTCTGTAAAAGCAATTTGTTTGGAACTCGGGCTAGTCTCTTTGGATAATTTAAAGTACTCTGCAAATTGAAATCGCGCTTGATAATGGTGAAACGTTGCTAAATTGGCATATGACTTTTGATAATGCTGGCACTTTTCATAAACAGATCGGTTGGAATCTGGAATATCTGTCTAATATCAGTACTGCGCGAAGCGCCCTGGTTGAAAAAGTGTATGCTGGGATAGAGCTATTTGTGTTGACTATCTGCCAGGCAAAAAGTAATTAAACAAGTTCGCCAGGCAATCTTTTTCTTATATGGCCCCCATGAGCTATATCAAGCACACTGCAGATCAGAACCTACGTCGATTCATATTGCTGCTACATTTTACTTTGCTACAATCCCCCATGGTTACTGGAGCTAGAGAGTCATTATCCAGAGGCGGAGAGAAAGTGCAGAATCTGTAAGAAGAGCCTCTAAACCTCTAAATATCTGCTTACTCAATGCCGTGAGATATTTTGTATATATGGTGCGCAGTATCTGAAGTATGTAAGTCGGTTTCAGGATATTCTGGAGTACCAATTTTGGTCGACTGTGATGGTTGCTCAATCAAGGGTTGTGTCCAATTCTGTATATTCAGTTTGGAAACATAAGCTTGGTATTGGAGGAGTTAGTTTAATAGAATAGTATTCTTTTAATAAGATGGTATGTATGGTCTTATACCTGTATTTCTTTATGTTTTTGTTGCTTCAATGTGTCAAGTTTTGCTTTAAGCCAATACACAATAAAACATTTTTTTAAAAAAGGTAGCAATAATAGGAGACAAAATGCAGTTAAGTGGAATCTTTTATTGATAATCTATAAAAGCAAAAGTAATGTCAAACAAACTATCACAGAATTGATGTAATAACTGAAGGGAAATAACATTTATAACAATATCCATGGAAACAATGCAATATCAACACCCTATCATGATCTCTGATCCAGTGTTTGAACTACCAATGACTGCCAAAGATGCAGCGATTGTTAAATGTAATTTAAGTATTACATAAAATGTGTCTTTGTTGTATAAATATACACAGACAGTACAAAGGTGCTTTAAATCTCATTTCACATTAAAGCAGTACCTAGATATACAATCTCATTCTAGTAATACAAAGTGCTGTACAATGGTCACTACACATTTGATATTACCCAGAGACCAGTGGGATGGCACGTGATCTGTTACAGAATGAGGAGAAGCAGGCAATGAATTTTCTGGATTCAAACAGCCCAGGTTTGGAAATGTCCAGTAGCTGTTGCTCAAGACAGGTGTGCAATCTTGAAGTTCTCAGTGACTTCGAGACATTGTATTGGAGATTAAACATATGGTTTATGGGTGGTCCTTCGAAAACCTGCAGTTGAAGAGCCTTGCAGAAATAAGGCACACTCCGATATTCAACCACCTCACTTTAACTCATTACACTTTTTTTTCCACAAATATAGTAGACATTGCAGGTCCACTACCACAGCCAATGCCATTCTTCTGTGACTCAACCCCAAGGTATGCCATTAAAAGTTCAGTCCGGCGCCGCAGCAACTGCATGATGTCTTCAGCTAGGCATTCTGTATTCGAATATCGCACCTTCTCAAAGTCAAAAATATCTTTCAGGAAGTAGAGAACTTGATCCTAGAGGAATAACAAAAAGTATGATATTTATTTTGGGAATAATATATGAAATGAAGATATATTTAAGCACATTTGATTTGGAAATTATGGTACATAGATGTAATCATTATCTGGCAAATTAAAGTCTTATGTATTTGTAATATCTTAATGAACCACAACAAAAACTATCAATTTCACTTTGTATTTGAGGTGTCCAATTTAATGGATATAGTTAATGAAATAGAAGGAAAATTTCACTTAACAAAATATCAATAATAGTAGCCAAAATAGGTTTAAGATTAGCAAACATGGAGGTGACTGATATATAGAAACATTCCGGCGAGTTGTGCCTGTGTCTCTTGGTGAATTCTTCTACCTGCTAATCATATCAATTGCCAATTTTTACCATTGAAGCAAGGTTTTCCCTTCCTAAGGAAGCTTTCACTGTGCTCTAAAATTGTCGTAATTTGAGATCTTAAGGGTTGTTGAACAAATATGGATAGATATTAAACTACAAATGATAGTAACTACAGCAGAATAACAAACCTCATTAATCTCTAGGCGTGGTCATTATGGGAACAACCAATGAGTTGCATACGTTTGTCCAGCCTGCTGGGACAAAAGGCCTCATAGCAAGTTCGGCTGAAAGAGGAAAACGTTGCAGCAACGGAATTACCACCACTTTTACCACTCTGCTGAATTAAGGGTTAGTAAAAATGGGTGCTCATTCCGTTTGCGGAATTAGCCCTGATGGAATTAGCACCGAAAACCGACAGAATTAGCTCCAAAAATAAAAATGGTAATTCTACTGCATTAAAAGTGGAAATACTGCCAAAAATGAGCAGTAATTCCACCAAAACCAAAGTGCAGTTACCTCCATCCAAAAAGTGGAAGTAAATGCATACAGGTGATGGAAAAGAAGCCACAAGTGCACCCAATGGGCCCTGAAAGGATATGTATGCTCCCACCTTCCCTTAACACACTTACCAACAAAACTGCTACTAGCAGTTTCAAACCTTGAGATCCAAGACCGCCAGCTCTCCAATGAACTGCAGAGGCCTGCACAGTAGCCCGACAGATCACAAGTAGCAAAAAGGCATAGGAGATGCCATGAAAGGAGAGCGCCCATTCCTGGGCTACCACCGTAACAGGGCTACCATAGTGGAGCTACTAACCCTGATAACAACATGTGTCAACTGTAAAATGGAGCTTCCAGCATCACCACTTGTTCCAACCCATTGAGTCTCTCATTCGCTGCTTCAATCCCCCTCACTGAGGTGGCCAGAGATCCAGGGGGCAGTTCCAGGAAGGGTTGCAATGCAGGAGCTGATTGCATCACAAGCACTGACTTCAAACTACGTTGCAACATGCAACGGATCAACATATAGTAGGAATAAACACAGAAGACTCCTCTATAATTACGCCCACAGGAAAGAGTCAAAGTATTCACCCAGAGACGTCTATTTGTCAGAAAAAATGTCAATAGGCTCCAATGGTGCAACCACAGATATAAAAGGTTGCTCACAGGGAAACTGATTCAAAGGCCAAGCCCACAGTCATCAGTTCCCAAGAGGGCCAGCACATTAGTCCAGACTTCCAACAGAACAAAAACAAGCAGTTGACTCAAAGGCAAAACCCACAGTTATCAGCTCTCATATATCGTGCATATCATTGAGAAAAGACATGTCAACAGATACGTGGTCGACTATGCAGTTCTGATGTCAACAGTATCTCGTAGGTGGAGCTTAGTTGCAGTATTCGTCCTAGCACAGGATCCAATACCTCTTCACCGCCGCATCCTCCCGATTTTAAAGATTCTATTAGAGGAGAATCAAAGAGTGCTGTAGCCAGAAACTGGTGACCAATTTGGGGGATAACAGACGCCGAGGCACGCGCAGTCTGCATGGACTGCCACTCGCATGCCACTCCACGTCGCTCAGCGGTAAGAATGGGGATCCATACACTTCGCCTCACGGAGGGGGGATTACCCTAGTGACATTAACCACCCCCCATTATTTCATTAGGCAGGACATAATGTAGGGATGGACAACTACTGTTTTAACATGTACCAGTAGCAGACAGGTTGACCATTGTATCATGCCCAATTAACAATTTACGCATATTCCTATAACCAACACCTATCCCCATTGCCTTTCCAGGTGATTCTGGCTATCCTCAGCTCCTGCCTGGAACTCCCGCACAGCACAGAGTGTACCTTTGGACTGCTGTTTTGGTGTCTCCTTAAGACATTAGGTGCACTAATGTATAAGCCAGAGAAGATGGGTAAAATCTTCACTGTGTGTGCAATGCTGCATAATATGTTCATTCACAGAAATGATTCACTGCCCCCAGCTGTCAGCATACCCTCCCCCTCACGAGAATGATAGCACACATGCTGTGGACCGCTTGATACCACGCAGTGACCGTCATGAAGGTAGCCGATGGACGTCTTGTTAGGCAAGAATTGATTGAACATTTCTTTTAAGGATATTTAATTTCACTTCCCTTAAAGATGACTGTGCTCACATCTGTTCAAATGTGTGTGCGATTTAATTTCCATTACAATAAACACCCGTGCCCTTCCACCTCCGTTATCCTCAACACCTTCGCCCTCCCACCGCCTTCGTGTTTGGTATGAGTGTATTACAATGTCATTTCTTTGTGAATGACAATGGGGGCTGCTAGGCAGTGAATCTTCTGTGGCGGTGAAGAAGTGGAAGGATCAGACTCCTGGCCTAGAATGTGTTGCACTGTGTGGAGCAGGGTACTCTGCATTGTCTCTGCACCTGCAGAGATTGCCTGTAAGCTACCTGACCCTCTGGCCCATTATTATTATTACTATTGTATTTATTGAGCACTGACATAGCTTGGAGAAGCAACGGAGAGCTTTACAGAGGTACACAACAATACAGAGGTACACAGCACTTTACAGAGGTATACAACAGTACAGATGCATAATGGAGTGCTTTTCAGACGTAACAGAACAGATATACAGCCGGAGTAGGATACAGAGGTGCAGAGAGGAGGGGTACCGCTGTACCAGGTGGCGGGAAGGAGATGGGTGGGCAGCATCTAGCAAGTCAGGTGGCGCGAGGGGTGACATGAAGGCCTAGGTGTTGAGGAGGAGAGACTCCTTGAAGAGATGGGTCTTGAGTTCTGTTCTTTTTCTGTATTTACATTTTTATTAGTTTAATATGCATAGAACCATAAATATATATCAATGTAACATCAATACATAAAAAAAAATAATAAAAACTAGTATTTCACATATATCACAGTTGAATAACATCAAGAAGACAACCTTTTAGAGGTTTAATAAAACCTCTTAAATAAACAGATCAAGGAACCTACCCCAAATGAGATTAAATAAATTCATCTTTTTGCTTCTGTATAGAATAATTTTCTCCATCCTGTACCCCTTTCAGAAGAGAGGGCAAAGTATAAGGCCATGACACTTGTACACAAGTGCCTGTTTGGAAAAGCCCCCATTTATCTTAAGAATCGATTTGAAGCTTACATCCCACAGAGACAGCTACGCTCGGTGGGTAAAGGCTTGCTTATAGTGCCAAAATATAAATTAAAGACTGGTATGGGCAGATCTTTTGCAGTAATGGCAGCACAGCAGTGGAACAGACTCCCACTGGAGCTTAGATCGGAAGACAACCATTTGATCTTCAGAAAAAAAATCTGAAGATCCACCTGTTTAGGTGATCAGGGTCTCGTTCCTTAGTGGCATTTGAGATTAAGAACACATAACAAATAGGGAAACATTACTTTAGCATAGTCTGTGTCGTTTGTTAAACCGCCCTGATGCCTGTGGGCTGCCGGTGCTATATAAGCTGACATACATACATATTGTCAGGGGCAGGACTGGGCGTGGGCCACGAACTATTGGGGTTGTGGGGTTGGAATCATCACAAAAAGCACTGTTTAAAAGATTGCAGCCGTATAGATGGCTGCTGTGCCCTCTCTGCAGGCAGAAAACACTAACATACTACAAGACCCGGCAAAAGGCACGCCAGGACTACATTACCCAGCAGGCTTCGCGGGCCCGCGAGCCAATGGGAAGCCGTGTCGGGTGTGGCAGGCCTACGTGCATGCGCAAGTCCCGAGGCACGGGGCTTGTGCTCGAGATTCCAGAGAGACAGGACGTGCGCCCAGGAGCTCCGAGAAAATCCCACGCGAGGGGCTCAGAGCCTCCGGAGCGATCCGGCCCCTCGCTTTCAGAAGATAAGTACCGCTTGGCATTGGCATTCATTGGGAAAGAGGGGGAAAGCGCAGGTGGCGTTAACAACCCCTCCAGAGCCCCTGCGCCGCCGACATAAAGCTAAGTGGGCAGGGATCTCCGGGGAAGCACATTTTGGGTGTTACCAAAACGTTTTTGGTCAGCATTTAACTACGCGCTATTTCGCCTCACGGAACGTTAAGCCTGAAGGGCACATGAGACGAAAAGCATGTTACGGCAAGAAGGATCGGTCTGACGTAAGACAGTGCTGAGCAGATAAATCAATAGATGTTACCAGCCACATGCGGCAGCGCACTTCAGTGGAATTTGGAACTCAGTGCACGTTATGTGCGGAATGAGTGTGTCGGATGTGTTGTGAGGAATGAATGACCAACGAATCTAAAGGCATACGCTAATACAATCTTTTGTTTCTTTTTAGTGTGAAAAGGACCCACCGACTTCAGGGACGTGGCACGGGACTCAACAGCTCTTGCTGGACTGGACTTACAGACTGTGAAAGCTAAGTGTGCAAGTGCATGTTGACTAACCTTGGGTGCAAACGTATTTTGGGCTAAACCTGTGCTGGATACTCCATTGTGGCATTGTGGTCAATCTTGATGTTGGGGTTAACAGGTTCTTGTTGGTTTCTTTACTAATGTGTACTGGAGAACACCTTTACATGTAGAGGTGTTGAAACATCGCCCCCTCAAAAGGGTGCCAAACAAGTATTGGCTAACAAAAGCGTGCAATCATCGCCTTCCCCTTAATTCCCAGCCCTATCCATTACCTCTTCCTATTCCTTAATCCGGTTACCCTATAATCCCCCTACCTATCCAACCATCGAGACCCTAACCCTCCTTCCCCGCTCTGGTCACGGAGGTCTGTGTAAGCTTAGACTTGCAGACATCAAGACCGCAGAGGGGGTGGTTGGTTCTGCATCACTCCTGCGCCTGGGACCTGAGCATTCCTGACACATACATGCATACACCTGTCTTAGTTCTAAAACCCATTCTGCAAACTTTAGCCTTTCCACATTTTTCCATTTCCTTAAAATTATTTTTTGGGCAGAATTAGTTGCCCTGTAAAACCAGCACCTTTTTGGATATGAGAGATCAGCCACCAGATCATCCTCCCCCAAAATTACACTCACATAGTCAAATTCTACATCAATCATGAGAACTTCATCCATTTTCAGAGATGCGTTCCTCCAGAATGTTCTCAGCTCATAGCATTCCCAAATCATACGTTCAAATGTTCCTCTAGAATGTCTGCATCTCCAGCAAGCTTCTGAATCATTAAGACCCTGTACATGAAGCCTTACAGGAGTACAAAAAGCCCTATTCAGTAACTTGATCTGCCGACTTCTTTCACTTAGATTTAGAGATGTTAATGCCACATTACTACAAATATTCAGCCACCTATTTTCACTCATAGAGATGTTAATGCCACATTACTACAAATATTCAGCCACCTATTTTCACTCATAGAGATGTTAATGCCACATTACTACAAATATTCAGCCACCTATTTTCACTCATCACTGAGTCTAGTATTTCAGACCATTTGTTCAAAAGTTCTAAATTTGACTCTTTGTATTGACTCAACTGTTTGTACACTCTTGAAGCCATGTGACCTTCAGTTTTGTAATCCTTCAACCATGTATGCCATCCGGTGTCAACAGAAGGTGTTTTGTTCTTTAAAGCCTTCCTTAGCTTTCTGTATTCTCCCTGAGTGCAATCCTGCAGTCCTTTACCTGTACACAGTTGATTGAAGTTAAGCCACTTTCGTCCATCCATTAGGTCTTCCAGGCATTGAATGCCCCCTAATAGCCAGTTCAGCCAGAGAACTACTTTCCCGTTCACCTTAATGTCAGGATTCAACTATAGTGAAGTAATAGCGTTCTCCACAATATCCTGTTTGCTTTTCCTCACAAGATCTCTCCAACATGCTCTAATAAAGGTAGTCGGTGGAAAAGACTTGCTGCCTGCTCCATCAATTGATGTGAGAATAGCCCTGGGAGAGAGAGGGGAGGATTTACAAGTCTCCGCCTGAGTCTAAACGTCCTTTGAGTTCTCGATAAATGGAACAAGGTGTCTTGTACCAAACGCCAGATGGTAGTTGTCAAAGTCCAGGACACCCAGTCCTCCTTTCCCCTCAGATAGTTGCAGCTTCCACAATTTCAAGCGTGGCCGTTTTCCTTCCCATAAAAAGGTTTGAAGCAAACTCTCAATTTTCTTAAAGAAGCTTTTCCTAATCTGTAGAGGAATCATGCTAAGTACATAGTTGATTCTTGGAGCAGACGTCATTTTGATGGCATGTACCCTGCCCCATAGGCTCAATTTCAATTAATTCCATCTCTTTAGATCTGATTCCAGGTTTTGTATAGTACAGATAAGGTTGATCTCCATCACATCCTTTGACAAACAAATGCCTAAATAACGCATCCTGTTTGGGCACCATCGAAAACCATAGCTATTCATACTGCTGGCTGAACAGGAGATCGAAGCTGGCATTGCCTCAGATTTCATCCAGTTGATTGTATCCCGAGACCCTATGAAAAGATTCAGTCTGATTTATCAACGCTGGAACAGATGTTTTGATGTTTTGCAAGACCAACAACATATCATCAGGGTAAAGCCAAACTTTCTGGCAGGCCGCTCTAAACTTCACACCTTTGACCTTAACATCTGCTCTAATCCTGATGGCAAGAAGTTCCATCGCAATCACAATTATAGGAGCGTGGGCGCGAGTCTGATGCTGATGAGGAGGAGGTTCCATAGTCTTGGGGCGTAGGGAGAGAAAGCTTGTTTTCTGGTCCTTTCCTCTTCGCAGTGGCGGATTTCAAGTCTGCACGTGTATTGGCTTCTGGTGGTGCGCTGTCTGCTAGAGATGCCAAGCTTCTCTGCAGGGTAGCTGGGTGACTTGAGGGCGACTGCCTTATGCAGCAAGACTTGAAGATGATTTGTGCATGCAGTGGGAGCCAGTGAAGGCAGATGAGGGGCAAAGTGACGTGGTCGTATCTGTGTAGAGCCCTGATGAGGCATGCATCCGCGTATAGGACACTTAAGGAGCACAAGCGTGAACGACAGGAGGCCTTTGAGGAGTGCATTGCCCCCATCCGGGTGGAAGAGGACCAGTGGTTGAATGGTGGATCTAAAGCTGCCTGAAGGGAGGAAGGGCTTGACTTTCCGCAGGATGGAGAGCAGATACTAAGTTGTCTGAGTTTTCTTAGCTATGTGTGTCGAAGGAAAGGTGTTTGTCAATGTTAAACCCAAGGAATTTGGCGCAGGAGGTGAGCTTGGGTGTGAAGCCCTCAGGGTTCATGGCGATAGCCAGTTCTGTATGTCTGAGTGGTCTGTATTGTTGGTGAGGAGTAGGAATTCGGTCTTGGAGGGGTTGAGCTTCAAGTATGCACTGAACATCCAAGACTGGATCAGCGAGAGGCAGGTTTTGAGCCTTTGGATGTGCTTTATGGAGTCGATCTTGAGGTATAGCTGTGTGTCCGGGGTATTGGTGAATGTGGATGTTGTGTGTGGCTAGGAAGGCTCCCAGCGGCTCCATGTACAGATTAAAGATCACTGGGGAGAGGATGGAACCCTTCAGGACTCCACAGGTGATGGGTAGCATTAGCGATTTAGACAAGTCCATCTGAACTGCTGGCAGTTGGCGATGTAGGGCTTGAACCAGTGTAGGACAAGGTAGCTGATCCCCATGTGCTGATCTGAGTACCTGGTGGTCTACTGTGTCGAAAGCGGCCGAGAGGTCGAGTAGAACCAGAAGTGGGCGTCGTTAAGGATGGATTTTGATAGTGTAGCCGACTACCAGTATGGTTGTTGTCTCTGTGTGGCATCTGGGTCTGAAACCTGATTGGTAGGTTTGGAGGAGATTTTTGGAGTCGATGTGTTGCTGCAGTTGCACGGCTACCGCTTTCCCGATTTTACCTAGGAAGGGAAGATGGTTGTTGGTGTGATAGTTAATTAGGTTTTCGGGATCCAGAGTGGGTTTCTTTAGTAGCGGGAGGATTTGTCTCGTCTTTAGGGTCGATGGGAAGGCACCTTGAGTTAGGGAGCTGTTAATGATCTCTAGGTAGGGAAGGAAAGCTTCTGCAGGGAGGGTTTTGAGGATGTCATCTGTATACAATGCGACTTTGAGGGCAGCCAAGGTTTCTACAAGTGTGTCTTGAATGTTGTTCAGGGTGTGGAGATTTCACAAGGGGGGACACGAGGTGGGTCTGTGGTTGCAGAGCTAGTGTCCATGTGCAGGCTAATCTTGCTGATTTTGCCAATGAAGAAGGTGTTGATAGCGGTGGAATTCTCGATGGAGCGTGGTATGGCAGGTTTGGGTAGCAGGTTGATGCAGTGCTTGACTGCTTTGAAGAAGGCTGTGCTTTTGTGGTCAGCTTCTGCCATGGTGTCCTGATAGTAGGAGTCCTTGGCTGTGTTGATTAATTGTCGGCGGGTTGCCCCGAGCTCCTTGAGGAGCGCCAGATCGGATGCAGTCCTGGAATGGTGCCAGGTTTTGTCTAGTTTCCTGATGAGTCTTTGGCTGAGGTTGAGTTCCTGCATGTCCCAGGGGGCTGATGGTTCCAGGATGTCCGTAATGTCAAATTTAACCTTTGGCCTGGAAGGGGTCGACAACCCCAGGGTGTCCTCCACATTGGCCAAAAGATGTTAAAATGCGGAATGGGGCTTCCCCAGCGTCCACGCTAGTAAGATGTCCAACCCCCGAGATGTATACTGATCACAGACCTCCTGCAGACCGTAAGCCAGTTTCAACAATCCTTCCCCCCTTCCCATAGAACTCCTCTGGGAAGACCCTTACCACTCAAGGGCATAGGGGTTCCAACCTAAAGGAACTGAGATCACCTTCCTCATTGAAAATGTCACCCACCTTCAATACAAATGCTCCCAATGGCAGTGGGGCATACTCCAGAGGAGCCCTGGTGCCATTGACACATAGTAGAGGGGGCCAGTGGCGAATGTTCGACACCCTAAGGTAGAGTGTGCCAGCACCAGGGATGGGTCCTCACCCATGGGAGCAGGGCTGAACCCTTAGGTGTGCGGTCGTGGTCCTTTGTAGGGTCCCTGTTGGCTTATCCAAGAGCAGTGGGGACCCAGGTGGAGCAGTCGGCGGCAGGGCTGAAAGTGCCAATGCTGCCATGGCCCATATCTTGGGAAAGATGTCAAGCATCTTCAGCCTGAAGGCTTCCCATTCCTTTGGGGTGGAAGATTAGGAATGGTACCAGTGATGCAGCTTCCAGGGAGTTTCTGGATTGGTGATGCCTCTTTTTTGAAAAGGAAGGCTAGTGGTGCAGAGAGGAACTCCTCCGACAATGGTACCTCTTGCAGTGCTTCTTCTCCTTTCTGAATGGGAACTGGTCTTCTGACCTCCACTCGATGTCCTGTGACCTCGAACAAGACCGGTTACCTTTTTCTCTGTTGGAAAAGGTAAAGAGTTTTGCTGCCTGCCCCTGAAGGGCATTTGAGTGTATCGATTGACATGACTGTCAGTCCTGGGGGTCATGTTCCTCCCACCAGGGATTATTGACAATCCAGTGGGGGCTTGATGACCACAATCCTTACAGGGCGTGAAGCACAAGCCATTCAGGGAAGTAGACATTTCACCAAACTATTGAAAGTAGCAGTGTTCCTGAAGCGAACAGATTGCATTGAAAACAGGAACTGAGGTCATGGGAACATATATATGGCCCGACTTGTCCACTGCAAGGCACGTGGGGGCATCCATTGGAGTCACACTATGCCCCCAGGTGGTGGAAAAGTTTGCGGATCAGCTGCACTGGGGATAGAATATCATATATGAGGAATCTGAAGGAGGAATTAAACCATTTGAATGTGCACATCACTAACCACCTTCTTGCATGTCTTACTCCCTTTACCGCACATTTCAATGCATTTATAACCAATAGATTAATTTCACTGTACAGAAGTGTTTTTGTCTACCCTTTTCTTTTTTTTTTTAAAACACTTATTTTTTGTATAATAAACAGAAGCAAAAACACCCCAGGGGAGAATAAAATAACATAATACTGTAACACTATCGGATGACACTGCAAGATTCGTAAACACAATGGACCAGGAGCATTACCATCAAAGAAAAAAACATCCAGAAACAATGCAAAGAATTCCCACTTGAAAATGCTGAGTCCCCCACGCGCTCCCCCTCCTCCCACTTTCCCCAGATCTTTTCCCATGTCCTGGGGTAACCGCTTGCGTTATACACTCTCTTCCTCCAGGACCATACAACAGTCCATTTCAACAACCCACTTTGCCAACTTTGGACATTCGCTACCCCCTCCCCCCCACTGTGCCACCAGAGTTCATTTCATCAGTCCGATGGCCGTGGACACAAACAGTTTCTCAAACCTAGGGAAGCCAGTTTCTCCCCACACCCCTAAGAGCAGCAGTCGTGGGTCCCCGGGAATTACCAGACCTGCAACTGAATGGATCTTATACTGACATTTCTGCCAGAAACAGCAAGCTTGTGGGCATCCCCAAAGAATGTGAAAAAAGGTACCCTCCACGCCCCTACTTCTGAGGCACGCATGACCCCACCCTCCATGATCTGCCTGCCTCCATTTAAATAAGGCAGTGCGAAAGTAGTAAACCCTATGCAGTATTTTAAGTTGTATTAACCGTATGCAATCCAAGATCCCAATTTCCCTAGGGGACATTAGGGCCTCCACCCAATCCTCTGGTTCCAGTGGGCCCAGATCCCTTTTCCCAGCGTGTCTTAAGGCTAATCTGTTCCTTTATGGCAAAGGCAGTGAGGACCTGGTAAAGGGTAGAGACAATCTTTGTGTTTATGCGCTCTGGGAAAAGATTTACTTCTAGCAGGGAGCAGGTCGGCACATCCCGGAGTGACAGGAACTGGGCCGATAGGGCATGTGACAGCTGCAAACATTGGTTTTGGGTTCTGGCAGGCCAAACTTGTCACACAGCTCAAGAAATGGGACCAGCGCTGCCTCCCTCACCACATCTGACACACTGACAGGAACCTATCAGTTATAGGAGGAAAATTGTAACGCACATAGTCATTAAGGTCAGGGCCCACCCACACCCCTAAATACTTGAAGCCATCTACTGAGACCTGATATGGACAGCTCTGGGGAAGATCATCATCCATCTCCTGAAGGGGTAAGAAGATTGACTTGGCGCAATTCATCCTCAACCCACTAGCCCTTTGAAATCCCTGTAAGACATGTGTAACCTGGGTATTGGCGTCCTGCGGCTTACTCAGATAGACCAAACTATCATCCGCATACAGCAAGACATTGTCCTCACCCCCAAGTTTTCCAACAGAAGCCTGACCAAGTCCGACCCGACCTTAGGCCGATAGCCAGCTTCTTGTCTGTCCTTGATTGGTGTTACTGAGTCATATGTCTGTCACTGGAGAAAAATCATGTCCTCCAAAGTGATAGAAGTAGAGTAATCGGAAACCTCCCTGTCCAAAACCTTAACATGAGAGATGACTAAGGACAGTGCAATTTCACCCATCATAGTTGCAAGGGTGAAGTCACAGTCCTTCATTGTTCATGGATGTTTCCATGACATTACACCTGGCTAAGCCCAGCCACAACATGGACACCGTTTCAAATGCCATGTCCAGGTTCATTGACCAAATTAGACACTACCTCCATCTAAGTATGTGTCTTACCCACTTTTCATATAACATGTTAGCAAGGCACAGTTGGCAGAGATCAACACAAACATGTTTCTTAAGCATGCTATGTTTTCTTTACAGCTCATCGTGTAAATGGTTGACCTTTCGGACATTAGAAGAGCATGCATAATGTGGTGCACAGTGTTCATTACCAATTGTTTCTGTCTCTGTTCCTTCAGTGCTAACTTGACACTGAGGGCCACTGTAGAGGTGCAACACACCAGGTTTGTTCAACCACACACTTATGGTAAAGGCTGCTGAAACATGGTTACCTCCACAGCTCACATTGTAAAGTCAATTGAGGGAACCCCCACAACCCTTTCTCTACACAAACATGGTATGCAGTAATTAGAAGTCAAACTGTATAACTATCTCTGTATAGTGAAAACAAACCAGTCAACATGCTGACCACATCTGTACCAGCTGTCTTCAATAGCATTCTCACTACCCTTAAATGTCCTATGAGAGAGCATACTGATGATAGCCCTGCATGGTGACTACACAGAATAAGCAAAGGAGCAACAGAGGTCATTAGATCTCTGCTCTCTGAAAACATAATTAACAAGTGGTAGATCAATCAACAACTTAACCAAATCTGCCCCTTAAGTCTGGCACATCCATTTTCATGGAGGCCACATATCAAGAATAAAGTTGAAAATAATACTCTGACCTGGTAGTAGATCAGGACAACCACATGATGTTGACACAGAATTTTATATTTGCCTCATTCATGCGGTCTGACATTATGAAGGCACCATTTCTTTGGACCCCCCTCCAAGCAGTCAGCAATGGCAAATTGCACCTGCCCTGAGGGAGGACTCACTCTCTCCTAGTTTCTGTCATAACAATGTGCCAGTGTGCTTGTGGCAATCATCACTTCCATCCACCACAGTAAATGTATATTTGAACATAGTCAGCCACCTGGTATGAACATCTCACATTTCTTGGAGCCTTACAAGCCATCAGAAGCTGCCTTATACTGATAATCCATGTGTCAGCATTTTTTCTACCAAAGGGGGGGCCTCCCGCTGCAGAACTGAAGCAAGTGTCCCTGGATTAGATAATTTTAAAGCATTCTGCTGACCCAAGGCTCATTGAGGGAGTGACCCACAGTCCCATTTCAATGTGTAAACGTCGGTTCGCTGCACTTCTGTCACTTCGCTCACTGACCATGAATGGCTAAATGATCCGAGAGCAATCCTCACTAAGTATGTCACTTAATATTGGCCAACCTATTAGACACATTGCAAGGCAATCTAGATAGTCCATTGTGGCGCGTCAGAAGAAGGAGTTGGACACGTTAAGGTCATTTTAAGCATGCTTTTATTTAAACTATGAGAAAAAAGGCCTATCTTTCTCTATTGCTAAAGGGATTAGCCTTGCCTTCTAAATAACTAAAGGTGTCGTCAGGAAGTCCAAAATAAATGTCCTCTGTCCAAACCCAACTGTACCTGATCCTACTACTAAGATGAAGAACTCAAAGTAGGCCAAAAGAATGTCTCTGGTCTTCTCTCGTCTCCTGTGTTCTCTTTATAGAAATGTCCATCTTTCAAACACACGTTTCTTAAGACAATCATCTTGGATATTCTCTTGATATCTCCTCTATTAGCTCTTATAGCTCTTCCAAAACATTTCTGGACCTTGTACTCTCTTTAGCTTATGACGGCTTTCCTTGAGACACTCTCTCACAGCCTTGTCTTTGGTCATACATCTCTCTGTGTCTTTAAATTCAACCTCTCCTTGGTTTAATATGACTTTATCCAATTTAAGTCTCCCCTCGCCTAGGTTCTCTGTATTGGATTATTACTTCTCGTATACTGTTCACTTGACAGTCTTATTTTACAACACTTAATACACATTCTTGTGGCGTGGTCCTGCACTCTTCCACCCTGTATTCATGGAACCTTTCCCCTTCTTCCCAGGGTATTCGTTTACGGTCTCTCTTTACTCCCATACAGGGTTATTCGTCACGTTCTTTATTGGCATCTCACAACTCAAGTTAGGTTGCTTTAGTGTACGTATATCATCCTTATAACTGGGATGAGCTTCTCCATTCATATACTGTTGCCCTGGTGGCCTCCTGCTTCTCTCGTTCTGCGGGGTACCTTTGTGTATGCAGGGGAGCCTTGCAGGGCTCTGCACTCGCTAGGGTAATGGACTTCGTTGTCTGGTTCCTCAGTCTATGGTTTCGCCGGCATTCCATTCTTAGCTTTGCTGAAGGCTGCTACTGTCTACAGACACTGGCGGTAGGGAGCTGCTAGCGCTCCGGGTTAGACTGGTCTCAGAGTTGTTACCCAGATGTCACGGCCACCATGATATGGTTGCCGTCATGCCACCACCTTGCACAGGACTCCTCTTCTCCTATGGCTAACGGCTTCCTTGTTGAACTCGCCGGCCTGCCAGTATTTCAAGGTGGCGTTCTTTGCCTTTCAGAAAATCGTCAGCTCCACGGCTTGCTTCTGCTCCTCCTCTCCAAGGCACGCTTACAGCAGGGGTTTCCCATGTGCACCATACACTCTTTCCTCGTAATCCACTCATCCCAGTTAAGTACATGTCTCTTAAAGAGACATCATCTTCTGTTGATGACTGGTTCGCTTCAGCATTGCCTGCCACCAAATGTAAGGTGGAGACATTCTCCATAGCAGGCAGTCCGATATATGCTGATATGGTGCTTGGTCTAGGGAGTTCCTCATGGGAATGAGTGTCATTGTCCCCTAAGGGGGTGTCAATTCCAGTGAGGTCTCACTTGCCCAGACACCTAGGGAGGGGTCTTGCGGTGCGGGCTCACCTCCTTAGCCTCAAAAGGGGTGGCTCACCCTTGGGGTGAAGGGATGAGTACCCTTGATTCGTCATACCGTGCAGTAGGTCCCTTAGGTGTGCCAGAGAGCAAACTCCCAAACATGTCATTGGCAGAGTGGCACAGCCATGGGTGCACTGCCTGAATTTTTTCAGATGTGTGCATTTGTTTGCCTAACACAGAGGAGCAGCATGCGTTGGCCACTGGCAGAGCACATTGTTAGATGACAATAGTTCCTCAATCTAAGGTATCACTTCGGGACCAGTAAGCCACAGGGCTCTTCACTCCCTTGCATGCTTCCACATCTCCAAATGTGGGTCATCTCACATGGATACAGAGAAAGGTAACTTGGGTACAAGACTCTGGAGGCATATGACATACAAGCTTAGGGTGGGCAAGAGTCATCCCAACCCAATCACATGCACCTAGTTCTGCAATCCAGATGTAATTTTCACCTGTGTTTAAACATGCAAGACAAAATAGACATTTTGTGGTTGCTACCATCATGTGCAACAATTAACTTTGAAACAAGTCTCTACTGCAGTTGGACTAGGCACATGGTACACTGCGACAAAGGAAACCTTGAAATGAGCAGAGGTAGCTTTCTTTCTAAATGTGGTTTGCATATTGAACCATGCAATGGTACAGTGCACCCACAGACTGTCCGGTTATTCTGTGTCGGCACAGAACTACTGGAATGATTGTATGAAAAGTTGTTATCCAATGAGCACACAACATAGCATATGACCAGACACCAACCTATGGCATTGCAGAACTCACCAGAAAAGTCTGTCTCTTACAAACCCATTCCCTCATGGACCCAAAAACTGTGCTAGCTGTTCAGCTAACATTGGAATCATAGCACCTTTGCCAGTGTACCCAGCCACTGAAAATCCTCAGTCTTTACATTAAGTTTGGCGCAAAATGGCTTCATACATCTACAGACTGAGTAACTTATTAGATTGTTCGATGCATAGAATGAATGTCTCAATGTTTGGTTTCCCCTGTGTGCCTGTCTCTACTTTAATGAAAGATTGGGGTGAAAGCATTCATAAACGTTCACTGATGGAGGTATGTATAACATAATGGAAGTTGTAATTTTAGCTTGTGACTAATTGGCACGCTTGAGCGGTCATGTATACAATGCTACGAGGCACATACCCCTTCAGTTCCAGAAGCCAGTGATCCAACTGCAACAGGCCACTACAAGAGTAAAGTATGCCCTCAGGAGAAAAGGGTACCCCTACCTTCCCAGCAAGAAGAGAAGCAAAGATCGGACTTCTGGAGAGGAGGGGGCCACCACTTCCACCAGGGAACAGGAGGAAGCTGCACCAGGTGAAAACCACAAATATCAACATCACCACCACCACAGCATAGGTGCATACAGAAAAGGGGGTGGGGGCAGAACAACCCTTCCTAGTTTGCTTTCAAGATACTATTTGCTGTGGAGAAGGGGGCAGCTCCTAGTGGCAGAGGTACTTTGTGAATATGAGCACCTCACCAGTCACAGCTCTATGCACACAGATGTGGCAACAGCCGGGACCTGGGCTGAAATAGCACAGACGATCAGCGCACCTCTGGACACCCAGAAAAAATGCCAGGGCGGTGAAGAGTTGGGATGACCTGAGGCACAGCTGGGGCAAGAAAGCAGCAAACCTACGAGGAGATGATCACAGCATGGCCCTAGAAGGGACTGCATCAACCCTCTGGAGCTCTGTGCATGTCAGAGGACAAGTGTACCACATCAATCTAGATCTGTAGTTGTAATGGGATGGTAAATTAGACACCATGTCATGGAGATAAAATATGATGCCTTAACAGAACAGGCCAAGCCATAATCTCATGCTGCCCTGTCTTTACCTTATGCATGTTGCAAAATGTAACTGTGAAAGTTCATATTGTACCTAATGAGGTCTGCCAATATACACAGCCATTTGTCCAGCCTCTGCAGTACATAAAGCTAGGTGTAAAATGGTCTGCATTGTGGTCAAAACTGTTTGACTCCATGCTGGACCTCATGGGCCTATAAGGACTTCCACTTCCATTGTCTCATGAACACATTGTGACCACTATGCGGCCTGTAGTGACTTAGTAAGTTCTCATGGAACAATACAGTACCTAGCACTTACGCTGTGACCTCCCCTTCACCATGTTTTTCAGGAGAGCAAGCTGCATGTGGCCAATGATAGATGCCTTGCAGACAGTTGTAGAAGCAATGTCATTTGTGGAAGCTTGTCTGTGATTTGTCTATGACAGTGGCTGGATTGGTGGCGGTCTATATTTGATCTCTTGCTGCTACTTGTCCGAGCAAGGTCCTGGCCTAGAGGCATAATGAAGATACGGCTGAGCCGAGACATCTCCTCCACTTCCTATACCACCATAACCACTCTTCCTCTAGATCCTCCTGGAGGTGGGTGGGGGGTTTGGGCGGGGGGATGATAGCAGCCAGTGAAAAGCAGGATTACATCTGCTCCACGCACATTCTGGGACAGTGGTTACTGTCCCCGGTACCCCAACTTCACATTTGGTACCTGGAAGAGGACATCCCTCACATTTTCTATACCTCTCAAGCAGTTTCCCCTGCAAGTCCAGCCTCCCCACACAATATTAGGCCAGCACTGTACATCTGGGGTAGACCCGTTTATCTACTACTCCAGAATGTTTCTTTTGATACCATCCCAGCAGGAGAGGGGCGTCCCAATGGCATTTCCACCAGGGTGTCATCTGTGCTGGCACCATCTCCTGCATCTGAGCTGCAACCCCTGCTAGCCCAAGCAGCACCTGCCCGGTCACCTTCCAGGGACCTGTCACAGGACACCAGAACACAGGTTCCATCACTCAGGGTGCTGGTAAGGACCTCATTCATCAGCTGTTGTGGTTCATCTGGACTGCCTGTCAGTCCATGTGGGTGGGCTTGCAGGATGTGGTGAAGAGGCATGCTGAGGCAGTATGGGAGGTAGGTTAAGCAGTCGCCCTAAGGGGTAGCCCAGTGCCGCTAGTGAAGTAGACCCAATGGTGAGGGTGGCTGTCCAGGGAGTAAGGGAAGATGGTCGGAGTATGGGTGAGAGTATTGCAGAGGTAAGTGAGGAGTTGCATCTAGTGAGGGAGCTGGTCTGTGGAGTCCAGCACCACAAATCCAGGCAATCTAAAATGGCATTCATAGTGATTGGATCTTTATCCACCGAATAGAATACTTAAAGCACAGGTGGGCAGATGACCCCTGAGAAACACAACACTTTCCGTCTTTCTCTACTCAATGCTAATTAGTGAAACAACTTACTGTCCCTTTGGAAGAACTAACTCTCCCTTCACATAGTCGCATTGGCCTTTGAGTTCTGTTGGTGCCCCGCTAAAAGGGATAGAAGGGAGACTAGCCCTCATTCATCCAAGAACATAGTGTTCCACACACTATAGCAAAGAATGACCAACTACTCCGAAGGTGACCCCAACCAAGGGGTGAGGTTCTGTGTGTTCATGTAGAGTTAGGCCAATACTACAGTGTGTGGGACACAAACAAGTTTCTTTAAGAAAACAGACAAGTTGTTCTGGGAGCGTCTTGTAACTAAAAAACTGTGCTCTAGTTGGGATTTGACCTATTATTTTCTGCCCTCACCAGAATCAAAATTATAAAAAATTAAAACGAATGGAAATAATTATAAATTTTCACAAATGGTTAATGCCCTTTGTATCCCTAAAGATTACTGTAAAGGATATCCACTCCCCATGGGAGCATGCATATGGTTGGCCAATATCAGCAACTACTTCTTGTTATCATGGCATTGTTCAGTACCAAGTATTTATTAAACGCTATGGCGGTTCACAAGAGGGATCTTTGTCTTGGTCCAGCTTCTAAAACTAATTCTGGACCTGGCTAAAGGAATCCAAGAAAAGAAAAGGAAGACCTAATCTTATTTCCTAAGAAAATGTATTGTCTTAAACATAGATTAGTTAGAACAGTAATGAATCATACAAACTTCTGCCGTATGATAACTACATGTAGATTTAACCAGAAACCTAGTTGGCTTTTGGCTCATATTTATAAATGCATGTGCCTACCGCCTGATGTCTCTTCATGATTCTCAAACGTTGTACAGAGGACATGAGTGATGCACTGTCTCATTCAGATGATAGATGGAGTAGACTCTTGCTATCATTGAGTTGATTCTCGGTTACAGACACAGTAGAAAACAGTGCCTGCATTATTATCAGGATACCCCTTCCGACAGTCTGTTAGTCTTGCCTTCTTAAAAAGCTCTTAAAAAAGCCCCATATTGTATGGTATTACATCCCAACTTACCTCCTCATGTATATAAATGTGCTGTCAAGTGCATTTTATTGTGCATCTCATTGGGCATCTCGCTAAGCTTCTTAGCTGCCATTACTTTTCAGTGTCACATGTTTATATTTAGTTACTAGTTTTCGTCAGGGGGCAAATCCGCGACGAAATCGCATCATGTTTGAGATCCAATTGCTTCTACTGCGAAATCATGCCGACTTATTGGAATAAAGTAGCTTAACTGTCTCTGCAGTTTCGAAAATAGCATTATCCCTATATCTCAGGAAAGTCAAAGTGATAATCAGCCTACTCTTATCTGTACAATCATTTGGTTCCTGGGTTGTAGCGGATTAGAAAGATTTGTCATATGGCAATACTCTAATTTGCCTGAATTAACCTTGTCCACTGTCCTAAATTTTAATGACCACTGTGGGCTTATTGTGACATTAAATACTTAGAATATTTTCATTCTTGAGTTCATGAAGATCTGTACAGGATGCTATTTTGATAACACATTTTAAGTAGGGAGAATGGCCAAATCATGCCAGTGTGAAATCTATAGATTGATCTCTGTTCTTGTCTTAGGAGCATGGCTCCTATATCACCGCCCCCACTGGGTGCATTGATTTTCTCTAAAATGGTCCATCTCCACTCTGCTGTGTGTTGTTGATTTACAAATTGTGTGACCATCAGTGCCTTCAATCTTAGTTCTAATGCATGATTTATATTTTATCAATCACTTTTTGATTGGTCTCATAGCCGTGCTTATGTATCGTAAACTGCAAGGGCATGTGATCATATAGATTATGTTCACCAAGTTACAGTTTGTGAAATTCTTCTATATCCATGGTCTGGGCCATCCTCGATCCACTGAATGGCTTTATATTATTTGGACACTGGGCATAAACCACATGGGAAATGTCCATAAACAAATTGTTGTCCCCATAATGTTCTTTGGGAAGAGGTTTCACCCCTCTATGGAGTTGGTTCAGTTAAAGCCCTTACTAAAATATCAGATATTTTGTGCGTGTTTAATCGCAAAACATGGATTTTCCAGCCTAGTTTGTCCAGTGTTTAAAATAGGCCACAGTTTCAGAATCTCGTTCTTCAGCTGCTTAAGTATAGGCGAGTAACTGAATACAAAAAAAGGTCTGGGAGGCTCTCTACTGAGAAGGAACACAGCCAAATAATCTGTTCTCTGGGAAGGTGCCTGATCGGGAGGGTCGACGATCATGTTTTAGCTCACTGTCCCCTTCACAGAGGAGAGATATCCATTTGTATATCAGTCTGGTCCCACCCACTTTGGCAGTCAAGCACCAAAATGCTAGGCAATTCTCCTCTGAGCAAGAGTACCCTAAGGCCAGCGTGACTATGTGAAGGGAGAGTTAGTTCTTACAAAGGGAGTCAGTTGCTTCACTAATTAACATTGAATACAAAAAAGCCAGAAAATGTTGCGTTTCTCTGGGTTCATCCGTCCATCTCCGGATTCCAGCAACATCTTTCAACATCACAGATAGCTTCTGCCCCTCGCATGTCCTCAGCAATTACTCTTGCTTATACTTGCCCTACTGGAAGGTCATCCCCTGCTGGAAGGGTGCTTTTTCTAACACCACACTCCTATCTCCGTCCACCTCCACCCAGTCATGCCACTGGAAACCCCTTACAAAGGTTAAAGAAAGGAAGAGAATATCAATGAGGTGATGGTAGGTGAAAGAACAGCCGAGTACTCTGAGGGCCAGTAATTGTTTTGTTTCTGTACCCCTTTTGTATACATACCACACCCTTTCCTGTACTATATTGCATTGCATTGCAGTTGTGCCTAAAGGACGCCAATTGACCTGTATGTACTTCTTTTTGCCACGTATTCGCTTGACTGCCCCTCCGATTTTCCCCAGAGTTTTCAATTAAACTACCTGTTACCTTTGCCATGTTCCCCTCTACTGTTTTTTCACATCTTTTAATTTGTGTACTTGTTTTTCAGCTATATGAAGGCCACTTTTTGTTTCTTTGATGGAAGTAGTAGTGTGAAAGCACAAAAGTGGCTGTTTTGTAGCCTAAAGCATCTTTCATACCAATGTTGCTCCACCTTAGGACCATAATGCAACCTGTACATTAAATCCTCTATGCACTGGAACACGTTTGTTTATTAATGTTGCACCAGCATTTCAAGCCACACATTAGCTACTTTCTGTGCTCATTTTGTGGCAGGGGTGGTAAACATTAAAAGGTTCTTCTGCAGTGGCTTGCTTTCACAAGGCCCACTGGGGACACATGTGTGCCCCAGGGTTACAGATATGTGTACACATAACGTGAGCGTCAACATTGCCATCAAGGACACTCGCCGTCATGGTCACACTTTACAAATGGATGTTTGTGTAGTGCATTTAGCTGGGGTCTCCGGCACACTGTAGTCACTGAGTCCTCCCAGAGCCACAAATTACATACACACACATCCTCTCCACATCACTCCATTATCTATTATTGCCCGTGGGGTTGTGCGAGATAATGGTGAGATTTCGACAGGAAGGGGAGACATGGGACTGACAGAAGCATCAGTTTGCTGACAGGTGATGGTGGTTTGGAATGGGCAAATGATCCAATTCCTCAATTGTGTGAGGTACAGCAGTGCTAGCATACATGCAAAATGGGTCCGTCAGTGGCTGCCAGATGTGCGATAAATGTAGGCTCTCACACAGAAAGAAGGCACTTCTTTTGCCCTTCTCCCCAATATATCCACCATGTCTTTCTTGTGGTATGGGGATCAGTAATGAAAGTCTAATTTGTAGATACTGTGACGAGAAATGGGATCACTTCACTACTCCCCTGGGGTAAGCCCTTCCCTGTGAGGTTAGGGAGGTGAACCCGCTACACAATATTCCCCCTAGGTGTGGTGGAAAGCGGAACCTCACAGGGAGAGACTCCCATCATGTGGACAATGACTCCTTTTCCGTGATGGAACTCCCTAACCCTCTTGTCCTCAAGTCAATGAAATTGATTAAGTCTGCTGAGAAACAACCTGAAAGCACTACTGTATGCTATTGTAATACTCCTTCCTTTCTTCCTGTAAATGTGTCCTGATGGCATACGAGTGGCCATTGGTGAGTTAAACATCTCTCTCTCCAATCTGTATCAGGTCTAGCATGACACAGAGAGGGAAGCCATACTGCCACAAGACCTCCTGATCTGGCATGCCAGTGAGACTTAGTCTATGGCGAAACAACCTCTCTGTCCATGTCTATCCCTGCTGGAGAAATACTTCAGATATATCCTCCTGCTCCAGGTCAATGAGCACTACAGGCAACTCACAAGGTAACTTTTTCAAGAGTGAGCAGTTTGTGCGAATGTTCAGAACATTGCATAGAAATATGGGGATAACTATTAGTACCCGGTGGGGCGTGGTTTCGGCCTCACAACTAATGAGGAAGGTCAGAGCTGGAGGCTGCCTTCTCTCCCCACCGGATAATCAGGTAAGTGCTCCCCTGTGGCCCTGCGTCCCCATTACCTCACCCCCCTTTTCCACATATTTAGTCCGCCCCTCCCACCGCTGCCCCACTTAGCTTGCACTGCTGTCCCTCGCTGGTGCTGGGAACAGTATTGTTCCCGGCACATCCCCAACAAATGCGAATAGCCACCATGGAAAGGGAGAAGGGACTATCTGTAGTTTTCTTTTCCCCGATCCACGTTGGCCATCTTGTTTTGTAGAGTTATTTTTTTTTTTTTTTAAATTTTATGTTTATTGGTTTTACAAAGAACAGAAAAATGCAAACATTGTTTAAACACAGTTTTACATCCCTCAGGGGGGCAAGTCAGGCACGAAATGCAAATCAGAACAATATGCTAAAAGTCTCTTAGTCGTGCGACAGTCCCCGTTACCTGAGTATGCTTCGTTGGCTGTTTGCCGTACTCCCTCCCCCCCCCCCCACTTGGTTTGTTGTACATCACAAATGCAATCGTCTAACAGTAACATCGGCATTGTGCGGTTGGCACAGGGCTAAGCGTTGCAAAGTATTAGCAGTCGGACTTAGGTGACTCGCTTTCTGTATTTTGTAATGTTCTTTGTATTGTCCTTTGGACGTGGCATCATCCGGTCGGGTTTTGAGGCTCCTCTGACTGGGAGGCAGAGGGGGGTGAGATATACGTGTTCTTGAAATCCGTCCATAGGGTTTCACATTTCGCGGATTTATTGTGCAAGGAGGCGGTGATCGTTTCCATCACATAGATATTTGTAGCAATTTTGATCCACTCGGCTTTCCCTGGGGTCCGGTGGGACTTCCATTTGGTCGCTATGAGGGCTCTTGCCGCCAACAGCAGCTGGGGGGCCAGGCCTTTCACCCGGAGCCATTCTTCCTCGTCTCTTTCAAGGCCAAACAAAACAAGGTGTGGGTCGAGTTCTCTGTGAGTATTATCTATCTCCTTAATCCATCCCAAAACCTCAGTCCAGAACACCTTGATGCGCGGGCAGCTCCACCACATATGCCAATAGTTGGCATTTTCTCCACACCTCCTCCAGCATTTCGGGCTCATGGATTGGGACATTTTAGAGAGTCGGAGTGGGTCATAGTGCCATCTATGTAGGAGCTTTATTGCATGGAGTTTGTACTGGCTGGAGATGGAGGATTTGGGTGCGGCTTTGCACATCTGGTCCCATTGGTCGGGGAGTATCTCCTCACCTAAGTCTTTTTCCCATCTGGCTTTGAGGGGTTCCGTATTGCCGCCTCCTGCTGCTAAGAGTGTTTGGTACATCACGGATATGAGGCCTTTCATTTCCGATCTGGAGTCCAGAAGTTTCTCAAAGGCGGTGAGGTCTCTTCTCAATTTTGCTCTCCATTCAGATTTTGTCAACACCCCTTTCAATTGGATAAAGTGAAATGTCGATAGGGTACCTATCCCCAGAGCCGTTGTCAGGTCCGGTAGTGTAATGAACGAGTCTTTTTTCTGGAGTTGCCCTATCCTTTCAAGGCCCGCTTCATACCATGATTGGAATCGCTCCAGGTTCGGAATATGGTCATTTACACCAGGAGACCATAGGTGACTAAGCGGGGATGGCCAGGTGGTGACTTCTCGCATCCCTTTCCCGGTGCGCCATATGTTCCATATAGTAGTCAATATGGGGTGTTGTTTGATTCTCCTCTGCACCCGTTGGTATGGGGACCAGAGCCATTCTGCTACCGTGGCAGGGGACAAATAGTGGTTATCCATCTGGACCCATTGCAGGTGTTTGTGGTCTCTAAGGTGTGGGATTAGGACGCGCAACTGGGCAGCTTTATAATAATTCCGTAAGTCAGGAAGACCCATCCCCCCTTTTTCTGTGGGGAGAATAAGCGTGTCATATGGGACCCTCGGTCTCTTCCCCTGCCAGATGAACCGCAGCATGGTCCTCCGGGCCTCAACAAAAAATTGGTCAGGTATCACGATCGGTAACATCTGGAAGGGGTATAGAAAGCGAGGGAGGCACACCATCTT
This sequence comes from Ambystoma mexicanum, assembly GCF_040938575.1. Taxonomy (NCBI): domain Eukaryota; kingdom Metazoa; phylum Chordata; class Amphibia; order Caudata; family Ambystomatidae; genus Ambystoma; species Ambystoma mexicanum. The sequence continues at coordinate 996,129,998 of NC_090922.1, forward strand.
AACGGCGTTGATACGCCCCAGCCATGAGATCGTCAGTTTGCTCCATCTCTCGAGATCTCTTGCAAAGCTTCGGAGAAGCTGGGGGAAGTTGGCCTCATAGAGGTCATCTAGGGTTCTAGTGATCTTTATACCTAGGTATTGTAATGTCACGTGTTCTATTTTAAGCCCGAGGGAGAGGAACTTTGCCTCATTTTCGACCGGGGCACCTTGGAGAGGAAAGAGGATGGACTTGGACATATTCACTTTGAATCCGGAGAACCGACCGTATTCTTCTATTAGGGCTATGGCATGAGGGATTGAGGTCATAGGTCTGGTTAGATGTAGGAGGATGTCATCAGCGTACAACGCTGCTTTGTATTCGGTCCCTCCCAGCCGTATTCCCTCTATTCGGGAGTCGTCTCTGAGCTTTTGTGCCAGGGGCTCCAGGGAAAGTGCGAACAGGATCGCTGAGAGCGGGCATCCCTGTCTGGTCCCCCTTTGCAGTTCAAACCACCTGGAGTATTCTCCATTTACGAAAATTGACGCTTTGGGAGAGGCATAAAGAGCTCGTATCCCATCGCAGAATTTGGGGCCTATTCCCACTTTCCGGAGGACTGCACCTAGGAAGTCCCATTCCACCCTGTCAAAGGCCTTTTCCGCGTCAAGCGAAAGGAGGGCCGGGTCGTCTTGGAGGCTGTGTCCAGCGTGGACAAGGTGCAGAGTCTTGCGCATGGTGTCAGCACCCTGCCTGCCGAGGATGAATCCGACCTGGTCGGAGTGGACTAGTTTGGGCATTAAAGTTTCTAATCTGGCTGCCAATATTCTGGCATAAATCTTCGCGTCCAGATTGAGGAGGGAAATGGGGCGGTACGATCCACATAGTTTGGGGTCCCTACCCTCTTTAGGGATGACAGATATGAGGGCTTTCTTAAAAGAATCTGGGGCGGTCCCGGAGCTCACTATCTCGTTAAAAAGTTCCGTGAGGAAGGGTGACAACTGGTCGGCGAAGGTCTTATAGAAGCCGGCTGTGTAGCCATCTTCGCCCGGAGACTTCCCTAGTTTGAGTCGTTTGATCGCGTCTCTCGTTTCACTTTCAGTTATGGGGCTATCGAGGAGTTCGGCTTCCATTTGCGTTACCGTAGGAATGGTAATTGGGGACAGATAGGACGTTATGTCAGAGTGAGCCGGTAGCAGCTCGGAGGTATATAGATTTTCGTAAAAGGTGGCGAAACGCTCGGGTATTGAGCAGGGTGTGTGTGTCGTGGGGTTAGTGGGCTCTAATATCTCCTTCACCTTGCGTTCCTCTCTCCGTTCCCTGAGTCTGGCAGCTAAGAGTGCATCGGCCTTGTCCCCTTTTTCATAGTATGTTTGTTTCAGGAATTGCAGTTTCCGCACCACTTGGCCATGCTCCACCAATCGTAGTTCTTCTCTTTTGCGGTGGGCCATGTCTAGCTTGGCGGAGTCTACCTCTGTTCCATCTCTCAATTCACTCTCCAGTTGGTGTATTTCACTGCGTAACTTGTTTTCGACAATCTTCCGCTCCCTCTTTTTAGAGGAGCCCTCGCGCATTAGCAGGCCTCTCCACGTTGCTTTCCCAGCTTCCCAGATCCCTTGTTTGGAGACCTCTCCGTTGTCATTTGTCCTAAAATATTCTTCAATCTCGGTCTCCATTTCTCCCCTGAAAACCGTATCGGTCCAAAGGGACTCATTGCAGCGCCACGATCCTCCGGCAACAGGCAAATCAGCCCAGTCGACGTCCGCCAATACCATATCGTGGTCTGTCCATGTAGTCGGGACTATACTGGAGTAGCTTGCGGACTTCGCTAGATCAGACGAGAGGAATATATAGTCTATGCGCGTGAATGTGCCATGAGGGTTCGAGTAAAAGGTGAAGCCCTTTTCGTCATGGTGCTGTCCTCTCCATACGTCACGTAGGTCGTATAACTCCATCAGAGCAGCGAATTCAGTGTGGGCCCCTCTATGTTGATTCCGTGTGTCGGGGTTGCCTGGTCTCCAGTCTACAGATGGATCCATCCACTGGTTGAAATCGCCTCCCACCACGAGATGGCCTGCAGTTTCCAGCACTATCTTGGGGATCGTTTTCCTGAGGAATGCGGTCTGTCCGGTGTTGGGCGAGTATACTGTGGCAATCGTGACCTGAACCCTTGCAATTTTCCCCACAATCAAGAGGGCCCGTCCGCTCACATCCGACCAGGACTTCTCTAATTCGAACCCGACTCCTTTCTTAATGAGGATTCCAACCCCTCCTTTTCTGAGCGGGCCAGAGCCCCAAAATTCCGTGCCTCCCCTAGTTCCCAGAACTGTCCGCTCCTCGCCTCTCGCGAATTTTGTCTCCTGTATGAGGAGAATGTCTATGCCAGATCTTCGAAATTCTCTATGTACCAGTGACCTCTTGGTAGGAGAGTTCAGTCCTTTCACATTGATTGACCCAATCCTGAGAAGACCCTTGCCCTTGACCTTCTCATGTGATGCCATTGGTGGTCTGTAGTCTGGAATCCGTCGCCTCCAGAGTCCGAAAAGACCTGCAGGTACCCTGTGTCACCGCAAACACGATACCTTGAAACGAGTGCAATGATATTTGTACATTTCCCAAGTGTTCATTATCTCTCTCCCCTTCTCTCGTGTCCCACCATAATCGGTGGGGCTTGTTTGAGCGTAGGAATAGGGTGTGCTGCGTCGGCAGCCGTTGACGGCGTCCGGAACGGACTAGGTGGAAACGTATGGTCCGTTGGCGGACCATCGGTGGGAACCGTCGTCCCACGGTCCCGATCATATTTCCCATCGCTACTTAAGGGTGAGCCCCCATCTTCTTTCTCCCTCCCCCAAACATTATACAGTTTCTACAACAGTAACAACAAACAGGTGAAAAAATTCCAACGTTACGTGCGGTTTACTGGACTCTCCGCGGGAGTCCTCATCACTTTTCGGTCCGGAGGGATGCCCCGCCAGCGGCGACATCCGTTCAGCGGGGTCCGCCATGTAACGATCTCCGCGGGAGACAGTGCAGCCCACTGTGGCCATGGCTGTGGTCAGCTCAGATTTCGCCTGGGTCCCTTGGCTCAGGTCTGCTCGGGGGTGTTGTTGGGGCGTCTATATTTTCTTGATCCCTTTACCCTCTTGCGTCTAGGGCCCTGGAGTTCCCATTGCCTTCCCGGGCGCTCGCCGTCGTCATCCTCTTTGCTTCCCTGGTTCGCTCCGAGGAGATCGGCGATACAATCCTTGATTTCTTCTTCGGAGCGTAGGATCAGTTTTCTGCTACCATGCTCGAAGGTAAGCGAGAAGGGGTATCCCCATCTGTACCTTATGTTTTGGTCTTTCAGCCATTTCGTCAGGGGGCTGCAAAGGCGTCTTAGGGCTAGCGTTAGCGAAGATAAGTCTTGGTAGATGGTGATTTGCGCGCCCCCCATCGTGAGCGGGCCACCAGATCTGGCTTTTCCAAGTATTCTGGTTTTGTCTTGGTATCGGTGGAATTTGGCCAGTACAGAGCGTGGGCCGCCAGGCGGTCCTCCAGCTCTGTGTATGCGTTCAGTCTTAGGTTCATCAGTGTCCTCGTCAGCTGTTAGTATCTTGATGATATCGTGAATGGTGTCTCTGAGGTCTTTCTCCGTTTCGCCATCACGTTCCGGAATGCCGAAAAAGCGAAGGTTATTCCTTCTCTCCCGGTTTTCCAGGTCATCTATCTTGAGCCTTGCCTCAATCTCTCTTTTCTCGATGTTGCGGATTCGTACATCCATCTGAGTTTCGAGGGTATCAATCGAGGTCTGATTATTCTCCACGCTTTCCAATCGCTCCTCGAAGCTGTCCATTCTCTGGGTGATTTTGTCGATTTTGCCGCCAAGATTGGCACTCATGTTTTTTATTTCAGACAATAGAGTGGCAATGTCTCCTTTGGTGGCCGCAGCACCTGCCTCCGATGAGTCCGAGGCCATGGCGTCTATATTCCTAGAGGGTGCAGGGGATGGTCCGTAGGCAAATTTAGCCAGTTTGTGTCGTGGGTCCATGCGCAAAAATCCCGGGTTAGAGGAGGCACACGCCCCTGGACAGGGGGCCCTACCCTCTGGGAGGATGCACGGGTAGCAGGCTCAGTGTTGTCGCTTGTTCTCGGCTCTTTGTGTGGTGTGGGCCCGTTCCTCGGGCCAGGTCAGCGGAGGGTCACGGGGGAGGGTATTGCCCCGTATGTAGTGCTCAGCTGGCGGGTTACCCTTGTCCCTTCAATATGGCATTTGGCACGAGAAGCGTATGCGTAGGCAGCCAGCAGCCAGGAGCGATGGTCATGTGAGGATTGAGCTTTCACACGGATCATGCTGTGGGCCGCATCTTTGAGTACGGCGTCTCGCGGCCTTCTCGGCCTTCAGGTGGGTCGTCCCCGCCTCTACCGCAAGGAGGTTCAGGGCTCACCGCCGGGATCTGGCGCGGCCCGGTGTTTAATAGCACCTCGCTGTCCCCGGTGGGGCCGGGGGCAGCAGCACAAGCGTGGGGGTCCAGATCCAGCAGGCAGCTACTGCGGGGGTCGGCGCACTGCCGGGGCACAGCTCATAACACGCGCCGTCGGCAGCGAGGAGATGCGCGTATCACGCGGCGCCGCCGGGGCACGGGCCTGGCGCCGCGGAGTCTCGCGGTGGGGGTCCTCACTCACCCCGTGTGCATATGCCGGTCCCGGGGGGTGTCGCCTCTCCGGGGCCCCGCGTCCAGTCTGCTCTGTAGGCTCGGGGCGCGGACCGTCACCGCAAGAGAGGCCCGTCACGGGGCCCGCCGTATTCGGGTCTCCCGCGGTGCAGCAGGCGAGCGCTCCTAAAAACTCCTCGTTCTCGGTGAAATCGGGCCCGATTTCCGTCGGGTTTCTTCTCCGTTGCGGGGGGGTCTCTTCAGACAGTAGAGTTTCGCACTTTCGTGGTGGGGGGGGTCCGTTAGCGGGGGCTCATGCCGCTATATCGGGACCATGGAGGCGGTGCTCACACGGAGAGGACGTTCATCCGTGCGCCCCCTGGTGGCCAGTCGTAGAGTTATTTTTAAGTTGAGAAAAGGCGAACAAGTAGTTTCTCAACTTAAATAAAACCAACACTATTACCTGTCCCAGTAATGCCACCCTGCTCGGGTTATATCGCTTAATTATTTCTACGGAAATACAGGCCATGACAGAAACACACATTTAGATCCACCTTTTGGTTTGGGTTTCATATACTTTTTGTTGGCGGGCCTGCCCCAATACACTCTCAAGCGCGCCATTGATTTTCACTAAAAATCCAGATCTCTGCCCACTTCCTTAGTTGCCGGGTTCATGGCATAAACTCAGATGTTCACTAGTGAAGTAGTAATCGTATCAGGTCTCCCTACATGTTGATGCTGTACATTATTGCGAGAACTTCTATTCCGGGTGTTTAACATAAGAGCATGTCATTTATTTACAATGACGACATCGTCTTAGTGGTGCATATGTGTGTGCCTCTATTTGAGGGGCATTCTCGAAGAAATTAAACAGGTTTTCTATTCCCTTGTACTACTCCCAATGTTGATACATTACCCTATTGGTACCTCATGTATCATTATTTTGGCTAAAAACAAAATCAAAATATCAGAGTGTGCACTAGGACCCCAGCCGGCCCATAGAGCTGGGGGTTTCTCAATAGCACTTTAAGATGAGACAGCAGCACCTGTGAGATGGATGGGAATGCAGATTAATACTCTCGCCTCAAATCAATAATGACAACGCAATGGTTTGGCAAAGGGAGTCCGTTTAATGCCAAGTACAAAAAATGAGGAGTTCATGAATATCAGCAATCGCTCGAAATTCCTTCTCCCTTCAACTCCAATTAATTTCAGAAAAAAACATCATTTATACTAAAAACTCGTCATCACTGACGTGTAACGCTCATAATCTGGCATGCAATTCTATTGGTTCTAGGAAGGTAACTTTAATATAGGTGCTATATCTGTATATGGTAACGAAGTGAGGGGATTGGATAAACACTGTCAGGTGGGGCCTCTAAGCCCTTCCTTCAAAATGGCTACTGTAATGTCACTAAAAGTACGAGGTCTCATTGGTTCAACTAACTATAGGACCCTAGATTACTTGGTCCACTATGATTGGGTTGGCAACAACCTCACTCATACTTTTCCACTTGCCTAGCAGCATACAGCATAGCCAGCCAGGTGCAGGGAGTTTGTCTGCGCCCCCAGCTTCCCTCCAATTATTGCTACAATCAATCATCACCTCAGTGGTCATGTATCAATTATTTCTTTGTGGTTGGCCTCGAGACTGCTTCTTGGTCTGGAAAAATCCATGCGTAAGTGTAAAAGTTTCATCCCTTCTCGCTTGGCTGGTTACGTGATTCTGACGCCGTGAAATCGTCTTATTCTTCATGCAATTTGTGTATTTCATTTAATTATGCCAGCCATCTGCCTTCTGTGGCTTATCTTGACCTTTCTGAACAGGATACTCTGTTCTACTTTTCATAAATTGTATCCACTGTTGGGGTATTTCAGTTGATACAACCTTGGCTTCTTGGGACGATTTGCCCTTGTCTGAGTTTCTCGCTGTCTTTAATTCTCAATTTGCTCGCTGCGGAGCTCTCCTCTTGAGACCTTTAGTGACCTTTGGTTGAGTCTGGTCTTGTGCATAGTTGAAGTATACTTATATAAAGGGTTCCTGAGGTGGATCTGTATAGGTGGCGCTTGTCGCAATCTACTTTACTACTAAGCATAAGCAAGCCTCACGATTCTTTGCGTCTTGCAGTTCCATGCATATGTACACGTTTAAACTAACTGAATATCTCCATCGCGCATGTGGCATCATTTCTGATATCTTTGACATTGACTATTTCACTTTAGGCCCATGATGTCACTTGTTCCTGGTGTTTCATCTCTTTTCATCATTCTCAGGTCGTTACATCTTCTATATGCGAGTCAGTTCGGGTTCTTGTGACGTCACCATTCGTTGTCCTTTAGTATCTTTTTAGCTTCTTCAGGGGTCGATATAGTTTTCTCAATGGGTACCTTACTGTCCAGGTTTTCTTAGGTATCAGTACTTCAACAGCTGCTGTTGTTCTGATAGGTACTTGACAGAGCCCAACTGCGGCTCTCTGCTGGTTTATTTGCTCATCATACATCACATATTTCGGTGTGAACGTTCCTGGTACTTCAAAATGGATGGTTGAGTGCGAATCGTGCTTGGGGCCTCCTCTACAAGAGTTTAACCTTCTTTATAGATAAGAAGGCAATATTGATCTTTAGGTCAAACTTCAAATAGCCAGCCCTAAACCCGTTAATATATGAGATGCCAACAGTGGTATTTGACCTCGCCACATGTTTGTTGATTGTATGCCAAAAGATCAGACTTTGTTCAGACTAGAAACTGCATAGGAAATTCAAACCATTCATTGTTATCAATTTTTATTTTTATGTTTACTAACACCATTCTATTTGATTTATCTTGGTTCTTTTCCCTTAAGTGATCCCATTAGGTTACAATTTTACAAACTTAACACACAAGGGTACGTTTTGAAAATGTCATACATTTCTAAGGATTATGCGCACTGTTATGAAGGTTCAGTTGCGCCAATCATTCCTAAAATGGTAGAAAATAATCTTTTAGGCCCTCAGGAAGCTTATAGTTGAGTGAAACACATGTTGGCTAGAGTTTGTAACAGCATTGGCATTCCTTTGTGAATTTCAAACAAACAAGAAACTGGCGAGAATTTGTAACATGTTGATCGTTTATCAGTGAATTAAAAAACACTAGAGCATGCAACATCATTAGTTAAATTCTATTCATTCTCGTCTGACAAATATTGAGCAGTTGTCAAAATTATATCACTATCAATGTATGATCATTGTTTCTTAAAATGCTTATGTAAAAACTTGTATCACTACATGTGTAGGTCAGCTTTTTCTAAGGCTTAATTGAGTCAAATAAAGTACATGTTATGTGCATTGGGGTTGCAGTTCGGAAGTACCCTGAGCTCTGCTTGCTCGTAAACTTTCTAGGTGTGAAGTGTGGGAGGCCTCGAAGGCTTTGTGTCGAGAGGGGTGGCCAGCGTTGCCCCTGTAGTGTGGGTGCGTAATAGCTAGGGAATGAATATGTTTGCTGTAGTTCGAGGTGTAGGTTTGTTATGTTTGAAGTATGGGGTGAGGGCCTTTTATTTTTAGATACCTGTGTGCAAGTGCTGGTTTGCATGTGTGTGTGGTGAGTAAGGTGGAGAGAAATTGAGCGTTTGTCAAGAAGTGGGGAATGTTCTTTAGGTTTACGTAGAGCTTTCAAATGAATGGTCTTGCTTGCCGTTCAATTATGGTGAGATGTGTTTGGCTTTAGTGGTTGATGCCTTCACATCAATATCAATGCGATACAACACAAAAACAAATTCTTTGAAGCCGCAATAAGCTATGTGAAGATCCATCAGATAGTTGTCACTTCTCTCCAGAGGGGAGAACCTTTCCATGAGTTTAGGGAGGTGAGGCCGCTAACCAATAGTCCCCCCAGACGTGGCAACATGTGGGAGGATCTCATGAAGAGGAACTCCACTCCTGCGAGACATGACTGGGAGACAGCCCCTTTAATCCCCAACCCTGTAGGCTGATGTTAATGCTGAATCTTCTACACATAGGCTTATGTCTGAAAACTGTGTGCAAAATACGAAACCACCCTGATGAAATTGGTACAGGGAAGACAAAGAGCTTGAGAATGCTACAAGCAAGCGGGAGGAATGTTTGACCATCTACTGGCAATTGGACTGACGTGACGCGGGGGCTGTCCCCGCTATTTATATTGAACAGCAATGAAGGACTGGGTTCTTCATGGTCTTCTGAACCATCTGGCAATGGCCTGTGCAGTTCTGGTAGGCTGAGAGCTTGTGCACGTCCAAAAGGAGCACCCAGAGAGCTAGGAGGCTGCATCAAAACCTGTAAGGTAAAATGTGGGTTTCGGGAGACTACATCGAGGCACGTCTCCAAAGTTAAAGAGATGAACAGTGGAATGCCTGAGAAGCGTCTTGCAAAGCCACTGACCACCAGAGAGGGGTCGGGGACCCACATCAAGGAGTGAGCCATCTTCCTCGTATCAGTACTTGGTGAGAGTTTGAGCCAACAGAGCTGAATCAACAAGGGAGAGAAACAGGGGTCTGGGACCCAAACCAAGAAGTGAGGCATCTTCCTCAGGGTCATACGTGACAGGAGAGTGAACCAAGTGGGCCCAAACGAAAAGGGAGAGTAGCCAGGGACAGGAACCTGAAATCAGCAAGTAGCACGAGCCATCTTCCTCGTGGCAGTACTTGGTAAAGAGAGGTACGCAGTGAGTCCAATCAAAGAAGAGAAGAAGCCAGGGCAGGGGACCCTTCTAACATTTGAGAACTGTTTTGAAGCTACGTGAGACTTGGGCCAGGGGAAGGGAGCTATTCCTTCTGGTTGTAGTCACTGTGAAAATAAAGTGAGAGAGAGACCAGGAGAAGGGAGTCATTCCCCCCTAGTGATCTGCAACTGCCCTAACATATGAAAAGGCCATGAGAAGGAAGTCATTCTCCTGGCAGCCAAGACCAGGTGAAGGGAGGCATTCACCTAGTAACCAAAGTTGTATGAGATCTAAAGCCAAGATACCAGGAGAAGGGAGTAATTTCCCCTGGTTGTTTTTGTCGGGGCAGAAAACAGACTGTGTCCTGCACCAGCACAGGCAGAAGCAGACAGAAACACAATCAGGCACCTTTAAAACCCCTTCACGGGCTTCTCTGCTGTCCCTGCAGAGCAGCAGCCTATAAAACTGCATTTCCCAGCAGCAGCTCAGCCAGGAACTACAGCTGGCAAGTCACAATGGGCGCAATGGAAGGTATGGGGCTTGTACTCCAGACACCGACCCGACAAGAGGTGCTGTGAGGAGCTCCAGCCAGCAAACGCAGGTGAAGAGCCATGCCCTACCAGAAAACCATTCCAGCCCCTCGCACATTAAAGATAAGTCGCGCAGCACCTCAGCAGCTATGTGGAAGCAAGGGCACATGCAGGGGGGGCTCAGCCCCACCTCTCATTGCCCACTGCTGCACATCGAGATACGTCGCACCGCATGTTGCTACGCAGCGCATTACAGCGACAGCAATAACCACCGCCCTGCACCGCGTTACTCACCTGGGTAGTTGTCATAGTCTCGGCTGCGCCAGGGAGAACTTACCTTAGTCTCTGCTGCAGCTAAGAAATACCAGCCATAATGCCATACGCCAGTAGTCTAGTGTGGCTAGTCCCGACCTGTGCTGCATGCAAATAAGCCATGTGTGGCCATAGCAGCCATTGCAGAAGAACTGCATGTGTTACGCACACAGATTAGCTGTGTGCGCCCTATTGCTACTGTTGACAGCCAAGCAGGCACGTGTGAAGCTACGTGCAGCAATTGCTTTCTTGGGCACTAACTATGGTGCTTTTTTGCAGCTTTATTCTACCATCACAAGATAACCCAAGTCTGGGAGAGCTGCAGGAGCAACAGGGGACCCTCCAATCACCAGAAACCAGAGCTAGGTTTTCTACTGTTATGTGCTTACCTAAATGCATTCTATGTATCACAAATTCCTTATACATAAGGCCACTGCCATAACAAACCAAAGTGTGACCACTAAGACCCAAAACCCGACCACCATTGCTCAACACAAAGGCAAACCCACCACCCTTATCAAAGCCACACTCATCAACGCCCGCTCATGCTACTGAAATTCACAACCTTATCATTGACCATGATTTAGATTTACTCATAGTCACCGAATCCTGGCTCCACCAAGCCTCTGGACCCCTGCTCACCATCGCCATCCCACCCAACTAAACTATCCATAGAACAGACAGACTCAATTCTATCGGTGGAGGTGTAGCCATCATAGCCAAGTCAAACTTACATCTAAGATCTTGTCTCATTGAAAACCCCGCAGGATATGAAATCCTACTAGCCAAATTCACTGTCAACCACAAAACCACTATCAATCTAGTAGTGATCTATAGGTCACCCAGTTCCAACACCCAGCCAGAAACAGACATACCACTTCTACTAGCACCCTTCATCAAACCTAAAACCAAATTTGTTTTCCTTGGAGACCTAAACCTAGGCTTCAACGACCCCTTAGACCATAAAGCCAAAGCCCTCCATGTGGCCCTCAAAGACATGCATTTCAACCAATTGGTCAACTCTCCCACCCACATAAAAGGGAGAATATTGGATTGGATACTATCCCTCAATACCACTATATAACTATTGACTCAGTTATACCAGAAGTCTGGTCAGACCATCGTAGTGTAAACTTCACCCTCAACTGCAATGATATCCATACTTTTACAAACAATCCTAGACACATACGAAACCAGGAACAACTGTAAGCTCGACTCTGATAACCTGAATCCTCTCTTAAGCAATACCCTCACAACCACAGTGATCACCTGTGATAACCCAGGCACACAAGCAAATACTTACCACAAATGTCTAACAGAGGCAATAGATTCACTAGCACCAATCACAACCAAAACACGCTGCCCAACTAAAAAATCATCCTTTTGGTTCAGGGATGAATTAGTAACACTCAGAAGAACTAAGGGGGCCCTTGAACACGTATACAAAAAATCACCTTCCACATACACTGAAAATGCTTTCAAAATAGCCAATAAAGCGTATAAAACAGCTATCATATCGCACAAAGCAGATGCCTTTAATCTATGTATCTGCAATGCAGCTTCAGATTCTAAAGAATTGTTCTCTATTCTAAGAAAACTGGAGAACCCCATTCCAACACCCAGCCCAACTAACATCACCAAAGAATGGTGCACTACCATTTAAGATGCCCTATCCTCCAAAATCCAACTGCTGCAAAAGAAAATAACCACCAAGAGAGCAATACTCACTAGCAAAAACCATGTACCTACTGCACCTCAAGCGCTTTATGACCCAACCATACCCATGTTCGGCTTCACACCAGTAACACAAGAACAAGTGAACTCCACCATTGCCAAGCTGAAAGCTTCCAATTGTAAGGGTGATAACTTCCCTGCACACAGTCAAAGATTGCGCTACTTCCCTCACCCCCATCATCACCAACTTCGTCAATGCTTCCTTCAGCACCAAACTAGTCCCAGCCAGTATCAAAGAAGCCTGGGTCACTCCTCTGCTCAAAAAAGCTACGCTTGACCCCACTGTACCCACTGTACCCACTTGCAACCGTCCAATAACCACCGTCCCATTTCTACTCAAGATCATTGATAAAATAGCCTACTCACAAATTCAAACAGACATCGAACAATATCAACTCTTAGGAGCTCGCCAATCGGGCTTCAGACCCAACCATAGAACAGAAACGGCACTCCTAGATTTGAAATCTCAAATGGACACCATTAGGGACTCAGGGAAACTCTGTATGCTACTGCTACTTGACTTAAATGAAAAAATAAAGTGGGCACCACACTTGTAGTAAATCTGTATATTAATATTAGACACTCAAAAAGAATTGAGTCAAAAATAGGACCAAAGCTCAAATAGATGCTTACAGGAGCTGGCTGCAATAAGTCTGGAGACACCCTGACTCGTAAATGCAAGAACCAAAAAAGGCTAGATAACATATCTAGTCAAACAGCCGCTCTCCGTACATACCCTGTACGGGTGATATAGTTTAAACTTAGATTGAAATGTAAGTACTTTTCTTCTTATGCATAAGTTCAAAGAAGAGACACTTGATTGAAAGTAGTGGTGAGAGTAATATGTTTATCAAAAACATATATTTCGAACACTGAAGAAAAGGAAAAAGTCACTAATTCTGTCTTAGTGAGGATACAGCTGCCACTTCTCATATTTTAAATAGACTTTGTGTACCAATGCATTTCGGAGCAAATAGCTCCTTCATCAGGGTGAGTCTAATCTAATAACATAGAATAAGAATGTATATCGCATAACATATGAAATAACGTAAAAAATAGCGCAATATGCAATCATAAATCACAATAGAAAAGGTAATAAATTAGAAATCACATACCAGAAAGTAGATGAGGGTTCAGGTCAAAGTAAAACATGTAATAAAATAAAGTAGACAAAACCGAGAGTTAATAAGTGCAAGTAGCGAGGGAATTAGACCATGTGAATGGAGAGAAAAACAATGTAAATGGACTCACGAGAAGTGTTTGGCCTCGTAGAAACAAAAACTACAGTCACAGGCAGAAATGTGAACTGTTGTCGGTAACAGCAGCGTACAGAATGCAGCCAATTCGAAAAAGCTGTAAAAAGCAAAAGTGTGTTTTAGGTGGAGTCAATGAAGCGCCGTGGCGCTGTGATTAGAAAGAGGCGTCTTCAATGGTTACCTAGAAGACATACAGGGTCAATGCCGGCCAGAACGCCGTTCTGCATCGCTGTAAGCAAGCGTTGCTAATGGTAACGCTGCTATAAATACCCACGTGATCGCATCGCGTCAGGAGAGTAGCGCGATGCGGCACGTACTATTAGGAGACTGTGTATGAGATTTGTGGGCATATTTGGAGCTAAAAATACAATTATCAACCCTCGGGTGAGATAGAAAGGAAAAATGAATAAAAGAAAAACGAATATACAAAAATGATAAACATGGAAAAAATACTGTAGAAAAGTAAACAAAAGGGAAGGTAATAGAAACATGTAACTACACAGGCACCAAATCTGGTAGCCCATGTGAAAGTGAAGGATAGTGAACTAGCATCACAGCCGTAGTAGGTGGCACTAGAGGTGTCACCTTGGGTCCCAGACGGGTGTCCGGGAAAGGCTGCAAAGATGCATGGGCACAATGCGTGCAATCCATGTGTCAATTAAGGAAATTAGCAAGTTTTGACAAAACAACTCTGAAGATTTGGAGCACTCCGTAAGTGTTATCAGTGCCTAAGGATACTGGCCTAGACCTCACAATATGTTGAGGACCGCATTAAATGTCTATTAACAGTCAAACCACTACGTATGACGTGCAAAACCATCAATAACTAGTTCAAGGAACATTATGTAATGTCACATGAAATCAACATAGATACATCACATTCAAAGATAACAATGATAATTGATTTCTTCATTTAGGCCATTGGGATACAGGCTCCCCAATCTGTCAATCCAATATGTCTCTCTTTGGTTAAGCCGAAGGCTCAGATCTTCATGTGGATTGACTTTGCTTAGCACTTCAAGAATCAAAAATCTGATTTGAATCAGGTTGTGGCGTTTCTCGTTCCAATGGCGAGCCACTGCCGAGTTGGGATTAACATTACGTATACAAGAGCGGTGTTCGTTCCAACGTACTTTAGCTGCTCTCATGGATTGACCAACATAATATTTCCCACAGGGACACTTTATTCCATAAATGATATTCTCACTATCACAAGTGCCAAATGTCCTCAGCAGAATCTTGTTGCCTGTGCTGGGATGGTATATGGTATTACCTTTGATGACCAGGTTGCAATTAGTACAATGTAGACAAGGATATGTCCCTGTGCGTTGAGTACTGGGTTCTTTTAAGGGAGGTCGTGTGCGTACTAATTCATCGCGTAAATTCTTGCTTCTTTGATAGGCGAATACTGGTAATTGTTCCAACAGTTTCTGTACTCTAACATCATTCTTAAGGATATTCCAATGTTTCTTAATGGAATTCTTTATCTTGTTGCTCTGAATGGAGAATCTTGAAACATATACTGGTGTTTGTAGCTCCCTTTTGGGTTTAGTGGTACCGGTAAGAAGTGTATCACGCTCAACAGTTTGTACTCTTTGGGACGCTGAGTTCAGTTCTTCCTCTGTGTAGCCACGAGCTAGGAATTTGTCTTTCATAGCTTGCTGTTGAGTTAAGCATTCTGCAGGATCGCTCACTATTTTTTTCACTCGTAAAAGTTGGCTGTATGGTAAATTCCTCAGAAGGCTTGGTTGATGAAAACTTAGACGATGTAAAAGATTATTGCGATCGGTGGTTTTGCGATATAGAGTAGTGTTGTAACCAGTATCTTTCTTGGTAATGCTAACATCAAGAAATGTGATATGTTCTCTAGATATCTCACTCGTGAATTGAATGCGTGGATCGATACTGTTCAAATATTCAAAAAAGACCATGAACATGTCGTGAGTGCCCGTCCAAATTCCAAATATATCATCGATATATCGTAACCATAGGTAAATGTTCTGATTCCACTCTTGTTTTTTAAGTACATGCTCGGATTCAAATTTGTGCATGAAGCAGTTAGCATATGACGGTGCCAAAAAAAAACATATTACTCTCACCACTACTTTCAATCAAGTGTCTCTTCTTTGAACTTATGCATAAGAAGAAAAGTACTTACATTTCAATCTAAGTTTAAACTATATCACCCGTACAGGGTATGTACGGAGAGCGGCTGTTTGACTAGATATGTTATCTAGCCTTTTTTGGTTCTTACTGCTACTTGACTTATCAGCTGCATTTGATCTCGTAGACCATGACAAACTTTGCACCTCACTAACCAACAATTTTCATGTGCCCGGGCGCCCTTGGGCCAGGTGCACCTTATAAATAAATAAAATACAAATACAAACAATGCCACCCTCTGGGTTAAATCGTTCCTCTCCCAACGCACATCTAAAGTCTCCATAGGTAAAGTAGCAGCAGATCCTATAGAAGTCCCCATAGGGGTACCGCAAGGCTCCTGCCTCTTGCCAACGCTATTTAACGCCTACACCAAACTCCTCTTCGCAGCGCTAGACAACAAGGGTGTCATCTACACAAACTTCGCAGATGACACCCAGATCCTTGTCCCCATTACTGGGATCTACGACCAAGACACCTTAACAATTAACAGAGTCTATTCCGTTATTCAAAACTGGATGGCCCTCAACAGTCTGTCTCAATGATGAGAAGACTGACATTCTA
Source organism: Ambystoma mexicanum (assembly GCF_040938575.1). Lineage (NCBI taxonomy): Eukaryota > Metazoa > Chordata > Amphibia > Caudata > Ambystomatidae > Ambystoma > Ambystoma mexicanum. Next base: position 996,145,834 of record NC_090922.1, read on the forward strand.
ATCGTAGGCTCTCCTTCAAAAATAGCCTCCCTCCAGGCAGACTATTCAGCAATCAACATAGATAGCTCCATGATCCCAGTCCTCAATTATGTCAAAACATTAGGAGACTATCTCGATGCCAACCTCTCTATGACCAAACATATCACAGCACTTTCCTCATCCACTTCGTACACATCTAAACCCATTGCAAGTCGCCAATTTCTTACACCAACAAATTGCATCACCCTAGCTAGAGCACTAATACTCTCGAAGCTGGATTACTGCAACGCACTACTGCTAGGAACTTCAAACAACAATCTCGTCCAACTCCAACTCATGCAGAATAAAGCACTACCTGCTGCCTTAGGTATAAAGAAAGCTGATCACATCTCTGACATCAGGAGAGAAGCACATTGGTTGCCCATCAATGCAAGACTACTATTCAAAACACTATGTGCTACTCACAAATGCCTTACTAACAAAGCCCCCATCTACCTTAACAGTGCCATTAAGAAAAGGAATCCCAACAGGGTGCTAACATCCAATAATGACGAACTCCTAGAGATCCCCCGCTTCAAATATGTTAGAGCAGGAGGGAGTAGCTTTCAAGTCCTCGCCCCCAAACACTGTAACTCACTCCCTACCTACATCAAAAGGGAAGACTCATTCCTCAAAATCAAAAAAAGCTTAAAAATGTGGCTCTTTAACACATTCTAGCCATCCTGTAGACCTATCTACATCCCCAGCTCTTGTCAGCCTCCCAATTGTTTAGATACTACTCATTCTTGGGAGCGAGACCGTTCTATATGTACATACTTCTCTTTCTACGGTTTATAACCTCTAATCTGCAACTCTCTCTGTGTAACTATATCCAACTTCCATCTTGTAAAGATTTTCTGAATATCTATGCAAATGTAACTGCGTATATTGCTTTGCCAATGTAACAACTCCGTGATACCCCAGGGTCTGGGCGTGTCATAAATATAATAAAATAAATAAAAATAAATGTACTGTGTGTTCACCAGAGTATCGCATGCATGTGTGCAAGGTAGTGTGTGCTAAGTGTTTGCAGAAGTGTGCATCAGGTAGAACTGCCCCAGCTCCCCCCTACCTGTCCATTCAATCTCCTAACCATGAAAACCCCATACAGATCCAACTATTGAGACCCTAACCCTCCTTCCCTCCTGGCGTTGCAGTGGCCTGTGTAAGCTTAGATTTGCAGGTCCCAAAACCACAGAAGGGGTAGGTTGTTTGTGCCACTCATGCACCTCAGAACTGTGGAGCCTGGCAGTGTTGAACTGTTACAAAATAGGCAGGGTGTCTGCCAAAGAGAACTGTTTTGAACTGTTATGAACTTTACCTTTTGTGTGTTGACCTGGGGAAAGGAGCCATTCCCCCAGGAAGAACCCAATACTTGGGAATTCACTTTTGACCCCCAGTCCAGAAGAGTGGAGTCCTTTTTTGGACCTAGAAGACCTACTTTAACTTTAGTTTAATATTAAGTGTAAGGGACAGAAGTAGGGTTTTTGACACAGGACGGTGGACTATTGATTTACACAGACCTTCTTACAGAGCCAGTAGTCTTTTAGTTGAGGTAGGGAATCTCCTCTTAGAGTTAGGGAAAGTTAGGTTTTATTTTAATTTAGTTAAACAATAAACGTTGATAGCAACCACTATGCCACTGTGTGTCAGTCTCATCCTTCTGCACCCTTATATAACACAAAGGTAAAGCTATTCGTTTATTTTCCAATACATGTTTAGAATTGGCAAATTTAACTTATTCATTGTAGTGACTGCTGTGCACCTAATCCATAATCCCCCTTTCGTCCATACCTTTGGAATGGGATATATTTTATTTTGTATTTATTTACATTTGTTAAGCGCACAAAACTCTAAGGCATCAAGGCACTGTTACAACCAGTTACACTCAATTATGAACAGGAGAGGGGCATAGATAAACCAGAGTCAAGAGTAAATTACAGAGGTATGCGAATGTCAGGTGGATTAGGTATGCGAATGTCAGGTGGATTAGGTATGCGAATGTCAGGTGGATTAGGTATGCAAATGTCAGGTGTCTTAGGTGAAAAGCAAAACAGGGAAGGCAACACCCTTGCTCTCCAACACAGCAACCACAAATAACCTAGTGTCCAGAACTCGGGTTGACGACTGCTCCCAATGCTGGTATAGATGTACCGGCTCCATTGCGTGCAAAGGAACTGGACCCTGCACTGCTAACCTCACCAGGTCCGAGTACCAGATGCTTGCCGGCCAGTCCGGAACTACCAGAATCATACAACACAGTCGCATACTGACATTTTCTCAGGACCCTCCGATTCCATGGTTTCGGAGGGAAGGGGAAACAACACAGGTTGTTCCAGGAGATTTGAAGAGCAACCCCTAGCAATGCCCTACCCTTCCCCATCCAAGAGGCAAAAGGTCTGCATATGGCATTGCTCTCTGAAGTGAAAAGGTTGAAATCTGTATGCCCCAACCCTGAACAGGGACTGGAGGACTCTGGGCCCTAACTCCCATTTGTAGTTGTTCCTCTGGAGCCTGCTGAGCCTGTCGGCATCCGTGTTGCTCTCGCTTGGCAATTGGACAGTGTTGAGGTGGATACCTTGTTGCAGAGCCCATTACCAGAGCTGAACAGCCAAGTTGCAGAGAGCTGGAGACCTCCTAACCCCTGCTTGTTGAGATAAAACATCAAGGTGGTATTGTCTGTCCTGGCGAGCGCCACTTTGTCCTTTATGAGCGGTAGGAAAGCCTGTAAGGCCAATTGGATAGCTGTCAATTCCAACATGTTGATGTTGCCCCTCGTGTTGCTGTTGAGACTATCGCCACGTGGACTGAAAAAGTGTCTTGTGTTGCCCCCAGCGCACCAATGAGGAGTCGGTCATCATGACCACCACTGGCTGAGGCTGGCGAAAGGGAGCCCCCCCTTCATAATATTCTTCCGTTTCTCCCACCAAACCAAATCCGGCTTGAGGTGGTGTAGCATAGGGAAGTTTTCTGACTGGTAACCCTTCTCCAGATCCCAGCTTGCTGCCAGATGCAGCTGCAGCCTTCTCATTTCCAACCTGGCGTGAGGAACGGCCAGGATGCAAGCCGCCATAAGGCCCAGCCGGTGCCGATACCACAAAGCCGAGGTTGTCTCCCTGTACAGAAAATGTCTGGTGACTTTGAGGATAGCCAAGACCTGTTCTTGTGCAGGGAAAATCCTCTTATGGTGTCCTATGCCATAACCAGAAAGATCAGAGACTGCGTAGGAATGGACTCTGACTTGGTCTGATGCACTGAAAATCCCAGCTGGTATAGGAGATCCAGGAGGCTCCCCAAGGTTTCGAGAGTTGCCTCCCTCGAGCTGCCCCTGATGAGCCAGTCTAAATAGAGGTAGACGTGGTGACCTCTGGTTCTCAGTAGGGCTGCTACAGTGTTCATAATCCTTGTGAAAACTTGCAGAGCCGAGTTGAGGCCGAAAGGCAGCTCTTGGTACTGGAAGTGATGCCCCGTGACTGTGAACCGAACAAACTGCCTGTGCGGCTGACAAATTGCGACATGCAAGTAGGTGTCCTTTACGTCCAGGGAGTACATCCAGTCTCCCTGGCATGGACTTTCCACAATCTGAGCAGGCGTGATCATCTTGATTTTTTTGAGTGGGAGAGACAGGTTCAGAAAAGATAGGTTGAGAACCACCCTTAGGCCAGCCTGGTTTTTCTTGGGGATGGCAAATATTCTGGAATAACCACCAGTGCCCCTTTGGTCAGGGGAGCTTGCTCGATTGCTTGGATCTGTAGAAGGGAGAATTTCCCCCAAAAGATAAGGAGACTATTTGTAATAGGAGAGGATAGAGAGGGTGTGGTGAAGTTATCAGAAGTCGATAACCTCCTGAAACCACGGACAGAACCCAGTGGCCTCTTATTAGTAATCATCACTGCTGCTCGTGGAGAGCCAGTCCTGCCCCCTACTGCAGAGGGATTGATCCGGACGCCAACCTCATTGTTTCCTGGGTTCAGAGGCAGAGGCGGGGGATTGATAAAACCCCTTGTGTGTCATCTGCTGTTGTTCACGCCGTTGCAGATTCAGTGATCTGTCAGGCTGCCTGGCTCTGCGATCTTGGATTCCCCGGAACCCACCGAAAGACCGGTTTCAGTGCTCTGACCGCCCTTGAGGACTAAACAGCCTTGAAGCTGGCCTTATGAGGATAGCCAGGGACTTTGCGGTCTGTGAGCTGGCTTTTTTTCTTATTTAGCTCCTCATCTGTAGAGGAGTGGAACAGCTCTGCGCCTTCATAAGGAAGGTCTAAGTGTAACGCTCACCTGATTCCCGTAGAGGCGCCGGTCTTGACTGGGCGTATACCTTATCTTCAAAGGTGATGTGTAACACACGGCTGGCTCTTTGGGCTGGACCTCTGTGCACTGTATGTCTGACTCGAAGGGTAAGATGTCTGCAGATAGAAAATATGGGATTAAGGAACTGGGTTATTGAATGTCTCTCTCTTCTTCCCTTTCTCTTCTGCTGTAGAACCCCAAAGGTTAACGCTCTCACCTTAGGTAAGTGAACGCCGTGCTCTCCATCTGCCTCGGGGCAGGGTGCTGTAACCAGTTTCTTCACTGGATAAGGGGAGCAGGCCTCTTAACTTCAGAGGACTGCTGTCTGTCGTTTACTACACGAAAGGTAAGTTTCGAGTAATTATAATGTCTTTAAAGTCTTTAGTAATGATGTCTCTTGTTTTGCAGGGTTCCGGCGATGGCGGATGACGGGCTGAAGTGAGTTGAAAATGGAGCCCGTGTGATGAATAGAAGCGCCTGGAAGCACGTAAGTAAGCGCTTGTTGTCTGCTTCACGATGCGCTCTAACTGTCTTTTTATTTTGCAGGTACAAGTTCGGAGCGGCTGCAGGGTGCCGGAATACCCACTGGATTAGATGTGGAAAGGAGTAATGGCACTTGAGTATTAAAGTTCCCCAATGTCTTTAAACGCACCTTGTTTTGTCTTTCAGATGCGGGATGCAGCGCCGAAGGCCTCCGGAGCGTGCGAAGAGTTGGTAAGCTTTTGTCTTTCAGATGCCGGAATGCAGTGTGAAGACCTCCGGAGCGCACGAAGAGTAGGTAAGCCTTTGTCTTTCAGATGCCAGAATGCAGCGCGAGGCGTTGGTGACAGCCGATGGACCAGGTAAGTGAAGAGCTGTCACTGAAGACCGTAATGCTAACCTGTTCTTTCTTGTCTTTATAGGTGTTGCTGAAGACTGGATTCAGGATGGTAAGCATTTTCCCTTAGGCCCAGGATCAGATGCAGAAGACACGATGAGCGTTCTGCTGCAGAGGATGCAGAATAACGCAAAGCAAGATTCATCCATCGGGTGTGGTTTAAATAGCCTCCTGTAGTGCTTAGGTGTCTCCTTCCACAGCCACGCCTAGGTAAGAAAAGAGTTCCTGCTTTCCAGAAGAGTTCCAGTGTTCTGAATCTAGGGAGTGGCTCCTGCCCCACCCAACAGGAAAAGTAGTTCCAAACAGAAGAGGATCAGAGGCTCAACTGGCAGGCAAGTAAGCAGCATGGTCTGCTGCAGGTAAATCCACCCAAGCATTATGAGCCCGGCGCTTCCAGCGCTGGGACTGGGCATATTTATGAGCCTGGTGCCACTGGCGCCAGGACTGGGTCCAAAAGGTCCCAATTGGGACTGGTTGGCACTCGGAACCTGGGTTATGGATCTGCTTCCAAGGGAGTTGGGAAAACCCTGACCTTTTGAAAGCAGAGCTCATGACACTAAAATCCCCTGCAAAACAAAAGAGTTGATGGCTGGAAGGTTTAGAATAAATCTTGACCTCTGGCATTGCTCTGGGCAACCCTCCAGACCATCGTTCTTCGCCTGCCAAGCCATTACAAAAGGGGAAAAACCATATGCAAATCAGGCTTGGTCCCACCCCCAAAGGGGTAGTCCAGCCCGAACTGCTAGGTCACATCCCTTTTGCACGAGACCACAAGCATCCCCAGACATGTTTCAGCCTTGTTGGGCGTCATCAGTGAGGAGTAGCTTGGGTCTCTAAGCCCAGCAGGCAAGGGACCCACGTCTGGGCATCCCCTCCTGCACGTCCCAGTTGAACTTGGTGGCATGCAAGCATGCAGCCTGACGCATGGCCGTCGCTATGCAGATACCCATGTGTGCTGTATCTATGTGCTCGACTGTGGACTTTAGTAAATCTTGCGCGACCACCTTGGCCTCTGCCAATCCAGCCTTGAAGGCTGCCTGCCTGCAAACTGGTAAATATGGCAGGAAATCGGCTATTTCACACCACAGCTTTTGGTTAGCCGCGGCCAAAATTACATTGTGTTAGCCAGCCTGAGATGCAAGCTAGCGTTTGCATAAACCTTTCTGCCATAGGCTTATAGCTGGTGGTCCTCCTTGCTGAGGAGGTTGGCTGCCGAGGAGCTGGAAGCTCCAGAGGTTTGGGGCTTTGCATACAATGAGGCCACTGCAATGACTGATAAATGCAGCTGTGGGTTGTTGGGAACGAGAGAGGGTCTTTCCATCCCCCTAGGTGATTCCGAAGAAGAAACAAACAAGAGAGCAGGGTGGAGGGATGTGTGCACGCAGGAGAGTGCACAATTGCGTAGCGCATGCATTAGGAGCTATATAGTAGAGGCAAGTGTAAACGCTATCTGTTATTGGCAGCCATTTTAGAACATAAGCCCAAGCGCAGCGAAAGCACCAAACATATGAGTATTAGGCCTACATTATCAGCACAGATATAACCGACACCACGAGTGAGCTTCATGGAGTTACAAGCCTTTCATTGTCTTAGAGGCTGTAGGCCTTCGCGCCCTGGGAAGAATGTGCTCTGCAATGTCACGAGAAGGGGGCCGAGCACCTCGTGGCAGTTACCATCCCACGATAAAGATAGCATGGCCCCTGAGCCCCAAATCCCCCCCATGTCAGAGCTACAGCCCTCCTATGCTTTGATCCCAAGACCCGTACATACCACAGTGCCAGCCAGCACAGATCACCCAACATAAAGCCGTGAGACCCCTGATCGATCAAAAATATCAGAAAGCAAGGCTATTTCTCCTTCACATTTGGGTCATGTGATTTTTGCTGCGAGGTACCAGGGAGGGATGAAATTATAGCCCTAAACGAGGTGGCATAACTGGGAATGAGTGAACTATGCGAGTTAGTATGACCTCGGCTCTCCCCCCGGGCCCATATTTGTGTCTGCCAGGTGCACCGTTATAGTGGTAGAGTACCATTGTTTTAAAAGTAACTAATTGCTCATTAGGCCCTGTTCTACTGCGGATGATGACCCTAGTAGCACCCACGTGGACGGAGACGGACAATAAGGCTGGGACCAATGGCCTACCATCCCCTATGGAGTGGGCCACACATGTATAGGGTCTCGCCAACCAGCCTTGTGTGTTTTCACTGTATGTAATGATGACAAAGATGACACCAGGTGCCCTTTCAGCTTACTGCACCCCCCTAATTTTGCAGAACGTTTGGCAGCAGCAGAGTTCTTTGCTGGTGCACTTCTGTTTTTGTAGGAATAAAAAGTTATCATTGCAAGCAGTGTCTTTGGCCTTTTTCCCTGGCGGGTTTTATTTTTTCTGGTGTGAACCTGCAGGGGCTTGCCTTCAGGGCATGACCACTTCGCCCTCGACCTAGCTGTACTTGGCGTCTAGGCGCTTGTTAACAGATAGCCGAGCATGGTTTCAACCAGCTCTTGGCCGCCAGTGCAGAAACACCCTTTTGAATAAGAATGCCTGGCTTTCTGTGTGTCCTGAGGGCTAACACTTCTGCACTCTGCACTCTGCACCCTGGTTTCCAGCTGCTCTCATTGGGGCAGGGGTACTCCCAAGAACTCTCCAAGACCCTTCATGCGGTCATGAATCACCTTGAGGGATGCTGAGGTCTTGAGATCCTCCCTATCCGTGTCCTTATCCCCTTGCGCTGCATCCGCCCCCTGCGGAGCCTCACCCTGTATACCCAGGTCCGGGCCAGGGTAGTAGCCAACGGGGAGGCAGGCTGGTTTTCACCTTCAGTTGGCTGGGTACCGGCCGGTATCCCTCCCTCTACGTGAGTGGGGGCTGGGGCGGGTTGCACCAGAGGTGGCACTGGCTCTGGTGTAGGTGCGGGTGGGAGCTGCCTCCTTTATCAAGGATTTTAAGAGGCCGATCCTCACACCGGGGTGGTGGTGGATTGCTCAGCGCGGACCCCCCTGCTGAAGCCTGTTGAGGAGGCCTGGCCCTGTTCAAACTGGGACCTGTTTGGGTGTACCCCAGGTTCGTGGACATGAATTGATATGTAATGCACCATTGAACCCAAGCCGCCGACCATTCCACCCTAAGCATAAGGTCGGGCCTCCATGGGGTGGAAGGCTGCTCCACGGAGCTCCCTGGGCTAGGAACGAGTCTGGCATAGGGCCTGCAACCCTAGACGAAGGGCCCTCGAGCAGGGGCTCAGCATCAGGAAAGACCTCGGTGGAGATCCCCGTAGGCGTGCTGACCTCGGGCTTGCGCCCAGGAGAAAAGAAAGTGTCACGTATAGGTGCCCCCCTCTGACCTGGCCCGGTGTCAGAGTAAGCCTGCCGCCTGGGTATAAAAGCGATGTCACCCTTCAGCCCCTTTCTTGGCAGGGCCTACAAGCCCCTCGGTCCTGGGTCCGGTAGCTTAAACAGCCTTGAGATATGATCTGGCATTTATAACGCGCCTATACACAAGTGTTTCAAGGCGCGACGAGGCAAGGGAGGGGGAACAGAGGGAAGACAGAGACAACAATCTTACTAGGCCAGGTGTCATTCAGATCGCGCAAGGGCATGGGAAGGGACAGTGCAGTACATGGGATACATATAAATAAATAAAATAATAAAAAATACGGCCAGCTGGTGGCATGTGCAAGGGTAAGCGCAGACATCAGGTGTCAAGTGCTGGTAGGGGGACTGTAAGGGTACAGAAAACAGTCCACAAGTGCGGGGGTTGCCAGGGAGGCGGTGCAGGTGTGCAAATGGCGGAGGAGGTGACCTGGGCCCGAGATCAGAAGGTGGCCAGGTGACCAGTGCAGTTTCAGTTTTAGCCAGGAATTCAGCAGGGGAGAGGAGGAGAGAAAGCAGAAGCAGAGAAGAAGATTTTGAGGTGCTTCCAGAACCAGAGATGGTTCTCCTCAAGTTTCAGGGAGGCAGGGAGGCTGTTCCAGAGGGGGGCGCCAGCCGAAGAAAGATTTACCACCAACTCATTGTTTGGAGAAGTGAATGACCCTGAGGGAGTTGGAGGCGGATGAGTGAAGGGCTTGAGAAGGAAGATACTTAGGAAGAGAGAGTTGAAGGTATTGAGGCCCCAGAAGGCATTGTGGACAATGCAGAGGGTTTTGAACATAATCATCGCAGCCACTGGGAGACAGTGCAGGGATTTCAGTCTTGGAGAAATATGATACCTGGGCTTGAGGCCATTGACAAGTGTCGTAGTCCTGTTCTGGAGGAGTTGCAGAGGGCGGAGACTAGAAGCAGGCAGATCTAAGAAGAGGCTGTTGCAATAGTCCAGCCTAGAGAGAACTAGAGCTCTGGAGACAGTGAGCTCCTGGGGGAAGGAGAGGAAACGAAGAATACCTCTGAGGAGGTGCAGCTAGTAGTGTGACTTCTTTGAGACGTCACAGATGTGAGGAGAGAAGGAGAGTGTGGAGTCGAAGATGACCCAAAGGTTTTTAGCCTCGCAGGTGGGAGCAGGAAGAGGGCCAAGAGAGGCCGGCCACAGAGTGGCAGGAAAGGAGGGAGCGGGTGTGCCGATGAAGAGAATCTCAGTCTTACTGGAATTAAGGCAGAGATCATTGTCTGCACACCACTCCTGGATAGCAGTCAGTTAGTCAGAGATGAGTGAAGGAGAAGAGGTAGCTGAGGGTAGCCTGAAACTGAGCCGAGTGTCATCCGCATAGCACTGGAAGTTGGGGCAGAGAGCAGCAATGCGGTGGGCAAGACGTGGCAGGTGTTGGTTGAACAGCAAGGGAGAGAGGTTAGACCCCTGGGGAACACCACAGGTATAGAGAGATAGAGGAGAGGAAGGCCCCAAGTTGGACCTGGGAGGGTCGATCAGAGAGGAAAGAAGTCAGCCGCGCCAGGGCCTGACCAGTGATACCAAGGTTATCACAGAGACGGTTGAGCAGGATGGCATGGTTGACAGTGTCAAAGGAAGAAGAAAGATCAAGTAATGTGAGGACACAGGGGGTGTTGGAAACAAGGTTGGGGGATGTTCAGGAGAGCAGTTTCTGTGTTTCTGGCAGCTCTGAAGCCAGACTGATGGTCATGAAGACAACCAACAGATTCAGTGTGGAGACTGAGCTGGGAGATGGCCAGATCTGGGACGATACAAGGGTCCTTAGCACCGCTCCCTCGCTGAGGATTCCCAGGGAAGGAATACCCCCCTTGCAAGGTGCTTTGGTAAATAAAGATGAAAAAGCACTTACATTACCCACCTTGCTCCTTCGATACACAAAGCCCTTGAGGTGTTCTGGGGGCGAGGCCGCAAAGATCTCCCTCCAGCGTGCCAAACAGTTCTTCCACAACCGCGGAGTGAGGGAGTGGCAGACCATGCAATCTTCACACCTGCGGTCTGCACATAAGCACTGCAGACAAAGAGGATGTGGATCCAACGTGGGGAAGAAACTGTCACAGGCGGCACACCTGCTAAACCCTGCTTGAGCCGAAATGCACCGGTGCAGGCAAGGCAACTAAGGCCGGTAGATGTGATGAAAAAATACAGCAGAGAAATTGGCAAACTTCTCGGAGCTTGTTGGAAGAAGGTCCAATCCCGTCGGCGCGGAACATGGGATTGAGGCCAATGTGGCGTGTTAGGCTTATAGCCGCACCTACGTGTGCCTGGAAATCTAAAGGGGAAATGCTCTAGGCATGGATGCCCACATACAGTATGGGCAGAGGGGAAAGGATGTAGGAGTATAAAGGTAGGCATTCCATGAACTGATAGCCATACAGCCTGACCAATGCACCCCTGAACAATACTACTGGATCAAGGGAAGGTGGCAAAAGGGCTCTCACTCCAAAAAACAGCAAACATCTAGACAAAAAGCAGACCCAATGTGGTACTCCTTCGTATCAAGATTCAAAAAGAAAAATCTTTTTTAATAGCAATCAAGTACATTTGTCAGATTAATGGATGTAAACAAATTGGATCCTCCATTTTTAGACTGAAAGGTACCATGTGTGGTAAAACAGCCACACAAAGTACAGCCACAGAGTATCACTAACATCCACCACATACTGGGCACGCTGTCTGGGGTGAGGTTACTTGCCTGGGGAGACGATGGGAAATCTTTTGCAGTAGCCTCCAGCTCAGTGGCCATAGCTATTCAAGTAGGAACAAACATTAATGGGCTCTGTCCCAAGTGAGAGCTGGATGGGATTAACTGGGAAAAATGGTCAAGGTATAACAGAAAAAACAAACTATTGAGGTACTGTATGTGAAAAGCTGGAGATTGTCTCCCACTGTTTACCGGAATGGTGCTTGGGCCTCATTGGGATTATAAACTACTGCTAGAGTCAATGGGGTTCCCTAGAGTGTGCCCTTCACAAATAGGTATCAGCCTTCCTGGTCCTTCAGTGTGGTCCCCGTTAAAAACCTATATTATTTACTATTAGTATTGCCACACCTCTCTTTTTGGATTTATGAGAGGCATGTAGAGACTCCCATATCGCCCCCCCCCCCTTATGGTGGGTTCTTTACCTCTAGCCCAGTGTGTCTCTTGTAGGAATAGGATGTCCAAGCTTGCCCTGCGGAATGCCCTACAAATCAGGGATCTCTTAGTAGGGGTATTCAGCCATCTCACGTTTAGGGAGCCTACCTCCAGCACTGGGAGTCGATCACCCAGTATTACAGACAGTGGGCCTTATTACGACCCAGGCGCTAATGGGCTAACAGCGCTGTAAAAGGCTGCGGCGCCGTTAACCTATTAGCCCCTAATTACGAGGTCCCTTTGCGGGACCCGACCTAAACGGCTGGTGTAGACCAGCCGTTAAAGTAGGGACCCGCAAAGGGACCTTGGTGCTAATTACGGTGCCGCAATTTGCGGCACCGTACTTCGCGCCTTCCCCATTCCCATTGAGCCCTATGGGGCAAAAATGGGAATGGGGTAGGGCCATGGAGGAAGGGGGAATTACCGCCCCGCCAACCTTGTAATGAGGTGGTAATTCCCCCTTTCTGCATGGCGAAGTCGGTAACTTACCGGCATGGACCATGGTGCTAATAGCACCATGGTCTTCCGCCAGGGTCGTAATGAGGCCCAGTGTTTCCTCCGAACCTCATCCCCAAGGCACCAGGTAGTCCTATTTTCCATCGCCCTTGGTCCTCTTTATCGGAGCGTCGGTTGGCCATGATCTTTTGCAGATTATTGGGACCTCCCCTCCTACCCCCTTTCACCTCCCCCTTTTGGATTGAATTTAGGCCCCTCCCTTCCTCCCCCCCTTGGTGAGGCCCATCCCCAACTGCCCCCCCCCGTCCCACCCACAACAACAGAAACTCCCTCTGTCCCCCACCACCCTTTCCCGGCACCCGGCCAAACAGTTCAACCATTCCTGGTTCTGGGCCGGACCACCATCTTGCTCGCCCCTGCTGGGCTGCTGAGTGATCTACTACTTCCATTTAGCCTCCCCTGCATCCCCACTCCCATATCATTAAGGGCTCCCCCTGATGGATCCCCTGTACTTGCTGTTCTCCAAGAGCGTTGATGTTGCCTTTGCCCATGGCCCGGCTACTCTTCCTGGGCCCACCCGAATTCTCTCATCCCTCTCGGCTCCCACGACCTGTCTTTTGCCGGGGAGGGAGTGTTCAGTTTCTTAATTTTTTGGGAGCCTGGGATCTTCCTCCTGTCTCTTGGTCTCCCTGTCCCAGGCGTTCCTGTCGCTGCATCCCCTGTTGGGCCTCTCTGGACTTCCGGGTCCTCTACGTAGTTTTGGATCGCTCCTCTAATGTCTTCCTCTGTGACCTGGGTTGTTCGTTGCCCCATGTATTCGAAAGACAGGAAGAATGGGTATCCCCCACCTGTATCTCACCCCCTTTTCCCTCAAGCGTTGGGTTAGAGGGCGACAACCTCCGTTTTGCCAAAGTGTATGCGGAGAGGTCTTGGAAGATAGTGATCTTTGCGTTGTTGTACGTGATGTCCCGAGCTTACCTTTGTTTTTTCTGTGTAATAGTGGAACCAGACCAGGATGGACCGGGGGCCTCCCGCTCTGCCCTCTGCTCTATGCGCTCTGTCTATGGTGAGTTGCGTGGTTGCTTCGTTCCCGAAGAGGAGGCAGATGACGTCTCCAACCATTCTACGTATGTCTCTTTCCGTCTCACCTTCCGCCTCCGGGACACGTAAAAATCGGAGGTTGTTTCTCCTCTATTTATTTTCAAAATCGTCCATTTGCCGAGCCCTCTACTCATCTCTCTTCTCTAATGCTGCTAGTCTCTGTCTGTGTTTTGTGGATAGAGGACGTCGATTGTTTAGTCTCTAGCTGGAGCAGTCTGTCCTCCACTTTATCCACCCTTTGGACCATTTTCTCAAATTTTTGGGCTATGTGTGACCGTATCTCTCTTATTTCCTACAGGACTGAGGCAAAGCCTCTTTCCATCGCAGAAGCAGTTTCCATCGCCCCTCCTGACTGTTCCATCTTACCTTTCAGGTCAAGGCTGCCTCTTGTGGCCTCATCCCTGCGATGTGGAGGCAAGATGGCAGATAACCTTGCAGTTCTGTTGGGATCCTCCCAGGGTCAGTACTGGGTACCGCACAGGGTGGCTGCTGGTTCTAGAACTCTGTTTACCGGGAGGGGAGAGGGTGTGTGTATCTCCAGTGTCCCCCTTCCAAGTTCTTTGCGCCTGGATAGTGTTCCAGGGGGTCGGTGCTCCTGTGTCTGAGGTCGAGTGTGTCGACGATGGGGAGCCTCTGGGTGGGTACACGCCCCAGACCGAGGCCCAGGGGCCACCACCCTTGATTGTTCCAGGTTCATGTAGTTTCTCACTGTGGCTTCTTCTCTCCTCGTGGGTCTCCTCTCCCACTTCGGTGCTTGAGTCGTTTTTTTCCAAGCTTCTTCGGGCGGGCATGGGCCCAGGGGCCACCACCCAAGCTGGCCTGGGTTTCGGATGCCCCCCCCCCTATTTGCTCACACTAGTCCAGTGGGGTCTCTGGCCAGCCACCCCATGGGCGCTTCCCGAGCTGTTGCTCTGCTTAGGGTAAGTTATTCGAGTGGGGGCCGCCCGCTCTCCCTCATCACCCCCCAGGGCCCTGTTGCCCGAGTCTCCTGGCCTCTCTCCACGGCCAATAGATTGTGCAGGGGTGGGGGAGGTTCTTTTTTCGCTGTATATCCTCAGGGCCTAATAGATTCAGGGCGTTTATGCCTGTAGGCTTCTCACTCGCCCCTCTCACCCTCAGTCACAGCGTCCGTGTGGGGTGCCCCCAAGTTGGTCGCCGGGTGCGCCTGTGGGGGAGGAGCACAGGCCCCGCACTCAGCGGTCGTTAGATCACCCCTTTAGCTCTATAGTGGGGGCCCCTCTTCAGGTTGAGTGCTCCTCCCCCCCTCGGGTTGTACACTGATCCGCCTGGGAGTAGGCTGCCCACCGTAGCCGTGGTTGCCTTACCTCTGTTTCGTTGTCATTTTTCTCTGTGTACGATCCTCTTTGGGCCCACTCCATGCGCTGGGTCTCGCCCCCGGGCCTGCCATACTCCACTCTTCTCTCCTCTCTCTGGTCTCAAGGCGCGGGTCGGCCCGCGCCTTTGCCTCTTCACTGGGGCCTTGCAGCCTATCTCGCTGCAGTGCCTTGCATCCTCGGCCCCCGAACTTCACACCACAGGCGGCCGAAGAGGGGCTGCAGGGTGTTTTCGCTCATGCAGGACTCCTCACAGCAGAGCACCACGTCCCTGCAGCGGCGCGGCCTCTGTCCTCAGTTTTGGGCCTCTGAGTCACCGCACACACGGGCTCCCGCCCTCTACGTGCAGGGGTCAGCAGGGGCTTGATCACTGTGTCCCGGCGGTCCCCCGAGCGTCGGGTTTGCTCCCAGGGGGTGCCTGGGATGTTCTGCCTGCAGTTTCTGTGATTCTCTGACCCCAGGGGGAGGCTCGATATGGGGGGCTCAGTCCCTTACCGGCCCGATCTGGGAGAGCAGAGCGTTCAGGCTGCCATTACCCCTGCGCCCCATGGTGGCCATCCGATCGCTACTATGCTTAACATATTTACATCAAGCAATTCTGGGAGCCCGCTAGTATTAAGGCCGCCACAGAGTGAGCCAGAGCAGGATGGAGGCCAATATTGTTTTGTGATCGCTCACAATATAATTTATTTAAATGATACCCACTGGGCAGTTTAAAGCATGTTTGCCAAATCTATAGTTGAATACAAATCTAGGTCTACAAGGCTTCCTGGATTCCATCCAGTACATCAGCCTTTAAGCTTTTAACCAATAGTGCCCGTGCCCGCCGAGATGTAACCCTTGGGCTCATGTGACACAGCTGTGTAGGAAACCTATTCCTAAAAACACGAAACAATGGAATAATTTAAGAATAACCAGGCCTGGACTGGCCTATGGGGTAATAGCATACCCTCTAGCACGACTGGCCAGTGTGGGCTGGTTTTGGGGGCCAATAGTGTCTCGATTGTTGACTCAGTACTCTGCGCGCGCAGACAGACAGTACCGATGTTACATGGCTATTATGCTTTAAAATGCACCATTTGCCGCACCCCTCTGCAAATAAAGCCGCTACTATTCTAACAGCTTTTTGCAAAACACCACAAATTGTGGTTCGCAAACGGGGACTACTTTTTTCCTGTTCCCCAGGCCTATAACATCGTCACTGCCAGACTGCGAGACCAGCCATAAGCAAGTATTGCAGTGGCAACAATTCTGGCCGGTGTATAGGCATTTGCAGGCACTGCCATAGTGGTATTAACTGGTCATCGATGGTAGCAGCTGCAAAATGGTGCGAGTACCTGTGGATATTATGGCTATGCCTGGGGCTTTGCCAATGCCTGTTATTAACAGGACAACAGGACTTCTGTAAAGGACAGACATACTGCTTATAAATCGAGTGGCTGAAGGAAGACCTGGTTGACATTTTTATTACACCAGTAGCGCGTCCAAGTCCAACTAAGTAATTAACTCTCAGAAGTCTGCTTTGAAAAAAAACTGGCAGGCAGTTCTGGCACAAAGTTTGATGATAAGGCCTGATAAAGTTAATATATTTATTTATTTAGGCATTTGTAAAGTGCACTGTGTCTGAGGGCAACTGGGTGCCCGAAACAGCATAAGAAAGATACAGACAGGAATAATAAAACAGTTTGAGCATTATCCAGAATTGGAGGATCAAGGTATCTTCAAAGGGTTAGAGCTCTTGCATGATTAGCCATGTTTTGAGGCCTTTATGGAAGGACCAGAAGAAGGATTCCAATCTTAGGGAAAGCAGGAGAGCGTTCCGGTTTTATACGGCCACGACAAGGAAGCTGTTGCCCCCTGCTTTTTGAAGCTTGAATCTGCTGGACTGAAATTTGGAGAATTTACAAGCTAAGTATCGCATGGCTGTGCCTGACAAACATTTCTGCGTTAAAAACAGTTTTGAACATGATGCACTCGTGAACCGGTAGCCAGTGGGCCTTCCGCCTTGCCGGAGTTATATGCTCTTTTTTCAAGATGTTTAGAGCTACTATTAGTGCGCTAATCTGTATGATTTGTAGTCTTTTAATGTTCCTAGTGGTAGAGCCTGCAAACAGGGCATTGCAATAGTCTATTCTGGAAGAAGAACAAGTTACTCTCTTACCTGGTAACGTTCTTTCGATGGGATGGTCCGACGACGTATTCCATATCTATGACAGGTAATGTCCACAGCTGTGCTGCTTCGGAAAGTTTTCGGCGTCCGCGTCCTGCGTCGATGACATCGATGCGCCGTCCCCGAAGACCTCCTCCGACGGCGCCCGATGTGATAAGTAGGACGCACGACGCCCGTAGCCTCAGTTGTAGTTTTTTCCCCCAGAACGTGTGACACCAGTTTTCTGCCAGTCAGACACACCAGGCCTTGCGGAACGCAAGCTGTAATCGCATAAGAAATTCTGCAGCGGGGAAGGTAGGGTGGGAGCGATATGGAATAAGTCGTCGGACCATCCCATCGAAAGAACGTTACCAGGTAAGAGTAACTTGTTCTTCGAGGGGATTAGGTCCTCCGACGTATTCCATATCTATGACAGACTCCCAAAGCAGTACCAAGCAAGGAGGTGGGAAAAGAATTTAGAACACAAATTTAGCATGCCCAATCAAATTGCGGAATAAAGGACTGTCTTGCCAAAGGCCAGATCCTGCCCTCGGATGGAATTGAGGGAGTAGTGACTTACAAAAGTATGTACCGAAGCCCAGGTGGCTGCATCACAGATGTGACGAATAGGAACACCCCTCTGCAGGGCAGTAGACGCAGCCAATCCCCTGGTAGAATGGGCCCGCAAGCCAGCCGGAGGGTCCTTACCCGCCAAGCGGTAACACTCAGAGATATCTAAAATAATCCAACGAGACAAAGTCTGTTTCGTCACAGCTTGTCCCAAACGCTTTCCAGCATAACCAATGAAAAGTTGATCGTCCACTCTGACCCAGGACATGCGCGAAATATAAAAGCTCAACGCTCTCCTAGGATAAAGCCTATGGAGCCTCTCCTCTTCCTTACCAGGGTGTGGAGGAGGATAGAACGCCGGAAGAACAACCTTCTGGCTCAAATGAAATTCCGAAACCACCTTCGGAAGAAAGGAAGGACGAACTCTAAGGACAACCCTGTCCTTATGACACACAGTGAAGGGTGGCTTAACTAAAAGTGCCTGTAACTCACTCACTCTGCGAGCGGAAGTAACCCCAACCAAAAACACAGTTTTCAGAGTTAACAGTCTCAAAGGGCAACAATGCAAAGGCTCAACCGGAGCACCAATAAGAAACTTAAGAACAAGGTTCAAATCCCAACCGGGCACCAGAAAAGGTGACGGAGGGAGCACATTAGTGAGCCCTTTCAAAAACTGAGAAATTAAAGGAATCTTAAAATAGGAACATTCTTCAGACGAGCGCTTAAATATGGACAGTGCCACCAGGTAACTTTGAATGGTCCCCACTTGCAAGCCCCTGTGGGCCAAGGAAAGCAAAAAAGACAGAACCATGAGAATTTCACACTCAAAAAGGATCCACATTCTTAACTCTGCACAAGTCGCAGAACTTCCTCCAACGGCAACGGTACAGAGACTTTGTTGCCGGCCGCCTGGCCGAGAGTAACACCCCATCACGTCTTCCGTGATGGGGGTGTTACTCTCGGAGGGTGGGGGTGTAACCTTTCAGAAGCCAAGTGTGAAGGTTGAGGGATCTGACCTCTGGATGGAGAACCTGACCCCCCTCCCGTGAGAGCAGATCATCTCGGTAGGGAAGACGACGTGGAGGGCAGATGGACAAGTCAAGAAGGTCCGGGTACTACGTCCCCCGGGCCCACGCCGGAGCAATGAGGATCATCCGGGAACCGAACCTCCGTAACCTCCGCAGTACTTGCGGGATGACGGGGACTGGAGGAAACGCATACAGCAGTGGGAATGACCATTCCACCATGAACGCGTCTCCTAAGGCTCCTTTTGGAGGAAATTCCCGCGAGCAGAACCTTTCGCACTTCCGGTTGACACTGGAGGCGAAGAGATCAACTTGAGGAGTCCCACAAAGGCAGAATCTCCTGAGCCAGCTCCTACTCGTGAGAGATCGTGCTCTGCCTGCTCAGAGCGTCCGTCTCATTGTCGTCTCCGGCCAGATGAACTGCCGAGATCGAAACCTCCTGCTGGATGGCCCAGAACTCGAGCCTCATCGCCTCCCTGCACAGAGGAAGTGACCCTACCCCTCCCTTTTTGTTGAGGTAGTGCATGGCCACCGTGTTGTCTGTTAGAATCAGGACACTCTTTCCTCGCACAGTCGGCAGAAAAGCCTTCAGCTCCAACAGATTGATATGGAGTCTGGACTCCGACGGAGACCAACGACCGCTGACTGTCAACTCGTTGGCATGAGCTCCCCATCCCGTGAGGGATGCGTCCGTCACGATCGTCACCTCCGGCCAGGGCAGCCAAAATGGGGCCCCCTTCATCAGATTGCCTTTCGACAGCCCACCACAAAAGGTCCTGGGCGACCGAGGGCGGCACCTGAACAGGGTCCGATATCCTGCTGGAGGACTGCGACCACTGCAGCTTGAGTGCCCATTGCAAAGATCTCATCCGCAACTTGGCCTCTGGCACCAGAAGAATGCAGGATGCCATGAGGCCGAGCAGTCTCAAGAATTCGGACGCTGGAAGAGTCTGGGCAAGTTGAAACTTGTGCACCATCTGCTGAATGTGAAGAGCCCTCACCTGGGGAAGAAAAAACAGCCCCAGGGATATGTTGAGCACTGCTCCGATGTACTGGAGCCGCTGTGTTGGCGTCAAATGGGACTTCTTTAAATTGAGGGAGAAGCCCAGCTTGTGAAGGGAGTGGCAGGTGATGGACAGATGATCCAGGACTTGCTCGGGAGAGCTCCCCCTGATCAACCAATCTTCCAGGTAGGGGTAGACGTGAATCCCCCCTTTCCTGAGATGCGCTGCCACCACCACCATGAGCTTGGTGAAAACCCTCGGGGCGGAGGTCAATCCGAACGGCAGGACCCGAAACTGAAAGTGCGAGTCGCAAACCGCGAACCTCAGGTACTTCTTGTGCTTGGGATGGATCGGCACATGGAAGTAAGCGTCCTTGAGGTCGAGAGACACCAACCAGTCCTGAAGTTGAAGGGCCTGGAGGACTTGAGAGAGAGTAACCATCTTGAACTTGTCCTTCCTGAGGAGTTTGTTCAAACCGCGCAAGTCCATGATGGGTCTCAATCCCCCGTCTTTCTTCGAAATAAAAAAATAAGGGGAATACCATCCCTTGTTCCTCTCCGCTACAGGCACCAGTTCTATGGCGCCTTTCTCCAGCAGGGCTTGAATTTCCTGCGCAAGGAGCGGATCCGGACTCTTCAAAGAGAGGTTCCCAGGTGGATTGTCGTGAGGCCTCTGCCGAAAAGGAAGACAGTAGCCGTGGGTTATGATCTCCAGAACCCACACATCTGAAGTAATGGCACGCCACTCTACAAGATGCTGCGCCAGCCTTCCCGAAACCGGTGAACCATGGGGCCTGGCCTCATGACTGAGTGGTATGGGCTGCGGTGTTACCTGAGGGCAAAGAGGCAACTGCCCGAGCGGCCTTGGCACCTCGAGTACCCCGTTTTCCACCTCTGGTACTCTTACGGTGGCCTCTGACTGACAGCCCCTCTTGCTTTACTGAAGGACGAGTAATAGCGAAAGGAACCTCCCCTCCATTGTTGTCCCCTAGGACGAAAAGGCAGAGGTTGTCGAACTGCAGCGCCCAACGACTTCGCTGCAGCTTTGTAGGTCTGCAACCTCTCAAGGCTCTCATCAGCCTTGCTGCCAAAAAGATGTTCACCGTCAAAGGGCATGTTGAGGAGCCGGAACTGCACATCAGGAGCGAACCCAGACTTCCGCAACCACGCAAACCTGCGTATTACGGTGCTCGCCACCATGGACCGGCTGACACAATCTGCCATGTCCCAACTCGACTGAACGGCCTCACACATGGCATCCTTGCCATCCTGAAACATAGCAAAAAACCATCCCATTCGTCCCCCTCGGGAATATGTTCAGCCGCTAATGCAACACAGTTCCACAGAGTGTGTGTGAAACGAGACAAGGCACATACAGAGTTGGCCGCCTGAAGCGCCATACCCCCTAAAGAAAACACTTTCTTCGCCCAGCCGTCAAAACGTTTGTCGTCCCTATTCGGAGGGATGGTAGGTTACGATGCCTGCTTTGCCGGGGCCGTAGCCGCCTGCACCACCAAACTCTCTGGAGTGGGGTGCCTGGACAAGTAGCAGGGGTCGCTACTGGCTGGACGGTATTTTCGCGACAAAGACTTGCCCACTGCCGGGAGACTCTCCGGAGCAGTCCAAGCCACCGCCACCCTTCTCTGAAGAGCCATATGAAATGGCAGTACCGGGTCAGTGGGGGTACCAAGATCATCCTGAACGAACTCCCCTGGGGGAGCCGACCATCCCAAGTACTCAGTGACCCAAGAAGTAAGGCGCAGGTACGAAGAATCGGCATGAGTGCCAGGCTCCGGCCTACAAAACTCCACCTCCGTAGAGGTGTCCAGTCCACTGGCATCATGCAGTGACTGCCTCAGGTCATCAAATTGGCTATGGCCCTAGAGAAGCTCATCTGTCACCGTAACCGGAACCAAGCCTTCATCAGAGCCTTCATCACCCTCTGAAATGTGCTCCAGGCGGTGAGAGGAAGACACCTGGGGACCAAACCTATGCCTGACCTTAGCCAGAGCCTTTCTTGGGGCTAACCCCGTGCCATGGGGCCCCTCCGACACCACCTCCACGAAAGGCGTCGAGGGCTCCGAACGAGTCGGCGTCGAGAGAATCAGCATCGACATCAGCTGCAGCGCCGCCAGCATTGACGCCGTCGACACAGGCCTCTAAGCCGGACCTCCGAGCGTGTCTCTCGACGACCTAGGCGCCGACAGCGTCGACGACCCCCTCGGAGGCGGCAGAGATCACGCGGTCTCGAGCGCGTCGAGGACCGGGACCTGGAATGGGCATGGCGAGAACAGCTACCCTTGTCCGAGCGGGACCTCTCCCGTGAGCTGTGCCGACCACCCGAGCCCGAAGGCGTACGAGCGGTGTCTCTCGACCGGTGCCGACCGACCCCACTCAGAGGCGCGGACAGACCGGTGCCCTGCGATTCAAGAATCGCTAACATCTGCTTCCCGAAGGAAGCCCATTCCTCTGGTGTCACTTGCATGGTGGGATAAGCGACCCGCCGATGGGCGGAGTCCTCAGAAAAGGACGGGGAGGGCGACCGATGCCGGTGCTTCCGGGAATGCCTCGAAGAGGCAGAGGAGTGGCGAGACCGACTCCTGGAAGGAGACCCACTGGACTTCCGACGATGACGCGGAGAGTCACCTCCCGAGTCATCCGTCGAAAGCCCCGTAGACCTGGACTTCTGGGGCTTAGACACCCGACCCACCGACAACTTCTTCTTGCGCTCCCGCAAGGCCTTGGCCATGAGCGACTGGCAGTCGACACAGTCCGTATCGTGGGCCTCCCCGAGGCACCAGAGGCAGGCGTTGTGCGAGTCCGTGACCGACATCTTGGACCCACAGTCCCTGCATTTCTTGAAGCCCGGACGTGGGGTTGAAGACGAGGTAGACATCGTCACGAACAGGTTTACACAAAAACCGAACAGGTTCAAAGAACTGAGAAGAATACAACAACCTCCAAAGAGTCGAGGCGTACTGAGATTCACGAAGCGAACACGGTCGCGGAAAAAACGGAACTGAGGCTACGGGCGTCGTGCATCCCACTTGTCACATCGGGTGACGTCGGCCGTCGGAGGAGGTCCTCGGGGACGGCGCATCGACGCAGGACGCAGACGCCGAACATTTTCCGAAGCAGCACAGCTGTGGACATTACCCGTCAATGAGGGCTCTGGCAATCGTGATACAACTTTCAGGGGTTAGGAAAGATCTACATGCGTTAATGAGTTTTGAGGTGTATGCTGATGCAGAGGAAATGGCATTTAAATGTCTTGTTAGGGAAAGCAAGAAGTCCAGATAGACTCTCAGCATTTTAACTTCTTTTGAGACCGGGATAATGTTACCACCAATGGTGAAGGATTTGAAGTTGTCATTAAGTTTGTTTAGAGGAGTTTGTGAGCGGATGAGAAGCATCTCCGTTTTGTCGTCATTTAGGCAGAGCGCATGTTGAGCCATCCATGACTGGATGGTCTGATAGATTTTGTTTAGGGTGGTGGAATCAGTGTTGTAGTTGCCCAAAATCTGCAGGAGGATCTGGGTGTCGTCTCCATAGTTGGTGTATGACACATCCAGGTTATCCAGGAGGTCGAATAGAGGTTTGGTAAATATGTTGTAAAGCGTCGGGGAGACACAGGGGCCTTGGGGAACTCTGCAGGTGACTGGGGCTTGTGGGGCAGCTTCAGAGGTGGAAAAAACCCTCATTGTTTGGTTAGATAGGAAGAACTCAATCCAGGCTATCGCTTTGTTGGAGAAATGGGCAGTTGGGGATAGGTGTTGGCAGAGGTTTTGTGGTCTACCAAGTCAAAGGCAGCGGAGGGTTCTAGCAAAAGGAGGATGGCAAGCTTGCCCTCGTCTTTAAGCTCTTCCATTTGGATTTTTAGGTCCAGGAGAGCCGATTCCGTACCGTGGCCTGGGCGGAAGCCAGATTGGCGTAGGCCAAGGAGGTTGTTCGTTTCAAGGTATTTTTTTCATTTCCAGGTATGCTGCACTGTCAAGTATTTTGAGTAGGGAGGGTACTGTTGTGATGGGGCTTCCTGGGCTGTGACCACGGTGAATTCAAATTAGTGTATGGAGAGAGGAGGTGGGGGCGCAAGGTTTAGAGGTGCTTCAGTTAGTGACTTATTTTAGCAGTGATTTTCATTTGGAGTAACGAGATTCTGTCCAAAAGTGCCATTCGGATGTTAGAGCACTAGGTGACGTCTTTGAGGCAGTTATGTGGTGGAGGGAGGTGGGTGATAGTCCAGACATTCCTTAAGAGGGTGGTGCAGGTTGAGTTGTAGTACAAATTAGGCTTTTTTTTAGAATGGTAACTAAGGTAAGATTAAGATCAGACCAGGGACAAAGGGCATTAAACATGATGTTGGTGTTGCAATTCGCATCAGCCAACAAGTCTAGAGTGCAACCTTTGTCATGGGTGGGATAAGGTTATCAGAGGTGATAAGATCAGACATATCGAGAACATGGGCTGAGAGGGAACTAGCGTTGATCGGAGCTCCCTTAAGGGCTGCTGGCTCCAAAGTATGTCCATCAATAATTACAGGGGCTACAGGCTCTAAGGTATGTACAGTATCAACCATTACAGGGACTGCAGACTCCAAAGTACATGTGGCGTCAGCAATCACAGGGGCTATGGGCTCCAAGGTACACGTGTCATCAGCAATTACAGCTGCAACCAATATTACAGGGGCCACAGGCTACGTAGTGTATGCAACATCAACATTTACAGGGGCTGCAGACTCAAAGGTATTCTAGTCAACAGTGCTTGCAGGGGCTGCAGGCCCCAAGGGGTGTCTGCCCGACCCCCTGCCAGACACCTCTTTCACTAGAGATGCAGGGGTGATGATCCATGCATCTCTAATGAAAGGGTATTCTATCAGGGGTCAGCACAGTGACAATGAAAAGATGAGGTTTTTAAAAATGAAGCATGAAGCTCTCGCTTACACGTGAACACTTCAGGCTGTACAACAAAAAAGCCTCGCCATGCCGACCATCTGCTAGGCACCCCCTTTCATTAAAGATGCAAGGATCCCCACCCTCGCACCCCAAGTGAGAAGGAGATAATCCCTGCATCTCTAATGAAAAGGGTGCCTGGCGAGGGGTCAGTGCCGCAATTACCTTACAGGAC
Source organism: Ambystoma mexicanum (assembly GCF_040938575.1). Lineage (NCBI taxonomy): Eukaryota > Metazoa > Chordata > Amphibia > Caudata > Ambystomatidae > Ambystoma > Ambystoma mexicanum. The sequence goes on from NC_090922.1 coordinate 996,170,298, forward strand.
TGCTGCCTGTTAGTCTGTTGCCCCTGACCCTTTTGCAAAATCGAGACGGGGTTCTTATGGGGGCATTCAGGTAAGGTAATTGTTACCTCTTAATTGTGGCACTGACCCCCTGCCAGGCCATTCCCAGGCTCAAATTTGAAGGCCACTAAACCACTGCCACCGCTGTAGTCAATCCATGCTCACTTTTATTTCTCCTCTGTATGTACCATGCAATTGCTTGAGCTGCTTCTGATGTAATGAGCATACAAATGTGCCCAAGGCTTGGATAAAGGGCATTTGGAACAGAAATTCAGCAGCCGATACTTGCTGTCCCCCTATCAGATTGGCCAGAGAAGGCTTTTTAAGCCTCACCCACCATCTTGGTTTCAGACTGTGAACTGCAATAGTCTCACTAACCAACATAACTAGGAGTGGACTGGCCTATAGGGAACTCTGAAGATTTCCCGGTAGGCTTCGGCACCCTTGGGCTCTTTTGTGTGAAATGTCCTCATGTTCCGATAGGAAAAGGGTTGGGCCTGCTGAAAACGTGCAATATTGGACAACTTTGATATTTTCTTCCATGGCCTCTTTTGGTTCGCAGTCCACCCCTGAACAGAACGTCTTTCTTGTCTCAGAGATGGGAACGACTAAACTGCTCGACCTGGTCGAAGATCGACAACATCCCCACAAGCGGCACTCAAATTCTTGCATCTCTGAATAAACCAACGATCTTACTGGCCAGGCTATATTCCATGGAGCACGCAATCCATTTTGAGTGAGTTTGTTAGGGAGAATTTTCATAAATGGCTGATTCCCCTTACCTAAAGAGTCCCTCAGCAGCTTTCCTGGATTTCTAGGATTTATTTCTTCCACCTGTTAAGTGTGTGAACCTTTTTCCCACTCTTACATGTGTTTTGCTGTGTGTATTTTCACAGTTTGTGTGATCTTGGGCACTGGAGCCTCACCTACTCCATGTGCACCACTTTTTGTGTGTGTTACACAGCACCTTCAGTGCAGTGACACAGGGTTGCCTTTGAGACTTCCCACTGACTCCATTTTTCTGGGGCTCACTACTGTCCCCCAGAAACAGGTAAAGTTGCCATTAACTTTATATAGTCACTTTAAACCACAGACCCAGTATACTCCATCTTACATGGAGTATTGGAAAGGGTTCACTCTTATCCCTTTTTGTCTGTGCCTCTTGGAGCCTTGTTTCGTTCCCTTAACATTAAGACTTGGCTGCTGGCAGTGGTAACTACCCTAACTTTCCTACCGCGATTATCTTATATAAACGTGGTATTGTTCCAGGCTATTTTAGTAGCCTTGAACATAAACCTGCTTGACCAAATACATTTTATTTTGGTTCCGGCTGGGTTTATTCGGCATTTCTTTTTGTTAAAGTCTTTCTTGTGTTTTTCTCTGCGTGCCAAACCAGGGATGATTCCTTTGTTTGCTGTCTTTTCAAGCCCTCCTTAAGGCGCCTGAGGGGCAGGATGCGAGGGAGGGCTCTTTGGACCCCTGCTATGGGTTGCCTTAGTAACCCAAGTTGCACTCTTGTCTGATTGGCTAAGGGAACTGGTCTTGCCAGGCCAGCCACCCTGCTGTGTGATTGACAGCCAGGCTGTATGAATGGGGGAAAACTGCATAAAAAGCAGGTCTATGGGACTGGAAGAGCAGAGTTGCCACTGGAACAAAAGAACCAACGAGGACCTGGAAAAAGAGGACCCTTATCACGACTGAACTGCCCGGTGAAGCCCTGCTGCAGGTCCGAATCTCCAAATCCGACAGAGAAGATCCTCCAGGAATCTTCTTTCCTTGAGCTGGTTGGACCAACCAGTTCGCCCAAACCACAAGCCAGGACCCCTCCTCTGGTCGAATTTGCTGTACATAGCTACAATGGGCCAGTTAGACAGGAAGGTCGGACCCTGCTTGGGGTTTAAGGAGCACACCTTTTATTTGTTGATTTGCTCTGCTGCTGGTTTCTTACCTGGGTGGCGCAGGACCCTCCAGTCTTCCTACTTCGTGTCAGTCCGACAGTTGCTTCAGGAACCGTGAGCCTGCAGGAACCAGCAGGAACGTCCGCCTCAGATACAGCCCCCTCTCCGTTTCAAGGTACTGTCCAAATCCGGTTTTCCGTTTCGGTCAGCTGCGGTGAAAGTGTTTGAAATCTTTCTCCAATCCAAGGGCTTGTCCTTCTCTTCTCTTTGAACTCACTTTTCTACCAACCAACCTCGTCCGAAATATGTGCCGCAAACTTTACTGCGAACTACCCTGAACTGTGTGATCTTGAGCAAAATAATTCTGTCCTATTGCCTTTGGCCCTAAGCCTTTTCTATCTGATCTCCTCACTGTAGTCTCTCTTGTTCTATTGCCCTGATTACTTACCTGTTGGTTTTGCCTAATTTCTAATAACCTTGTCTTTCCCTCCCTTTTAAATTGCTGGAGTGCCATTTTGATCCCACTTCATTCTGTGAGCTTAACGTGTCTGGAATTTAAGGGAAGTGGTGTGGTGTATTTATGATTGTGATTTTTAACTTGCTTAGAATAGTGAAATGTTATGCAACTGTTGAGTAAATAAATACATATTCTTTTACTTGGAAACCTTGAGTCAGTGTTTGCCTGAACCATAGTAACTGCTGCCCTTTGTGTAACTCTTATACTGCTTACTTACTCTTGAGATAAGTCTGGCTGCTCTGCTACTGCTACCACTATAACTGTGTAGTACATGCTTGTACCAAAGGTGAAATTGTACTGTCACCTGTAGTCTTAATTGTGCGTAGTGTTCCCAAAGGGTACTGCATATAATTCTGCCTAACAGAGTTGAAAAGGTTTAATAGTACAAAGGTGAACACAGCCTTGGTGCAGGCCACTGTTTATTTAAAATCTACAGCGGATACTGGACTATGATTTTACAAATGCCGATTGGCAATATGAAGAAGCAGCAATATTTAAAGTCCTTTGGCAAATGCCCAAGGAATCCAACTTCACCCAGAGCACCATTTCTGGTAAGAAGTGTTTTAGAGAGTGCAGCTGTCACCTGAAGGTATTATGGTGCAGTAGAATTGATGAATTGTAGGTTTAGGATACAACTTTAAACTAAACCAGATTAAACAGTCAGTAGTTTAGACTCTCTGGAAGTGACAATGGAAGAGTGTTCCACAGTTTAGCTGGCTAAACTGCAAAAGTGACCCTTGACCTTTCTTTACGGTATCAAGGTACAACAAGCTTTCTGTCCTGACTGGATCTTAAGGATCGAATCCATGTGTACAAAGCTCAATTTGTTTGAGAGAGGTTTCAACTTTGGGTATTGAAGGCTTTTAAAAACCAAGCGCATTTTATTAAAAAGTAATTACGTTTTTTACAGGAAGCCAATGTAAGGAGTGGCGTGCCAGAGTAATGTGATTGTGTTTTTTTCTGTTACAATAGGGACTGGATGCAGCATTTTGAGTACTCTGTAGTCGTGAAGTAAGGAGCTTTTGAATTCCTAAGTAAATACTGTTGTTGAAGTTCAGACGAGATGATACTAATTAATTCATCCCTAAGACCTCTCGAATATAATGCCGGTCTGATAGCACGGCGAGTAGAGCGGTCGCTCTGACATCCGTGCAGAGCCTGATACGCAGGTGAGGGTTCGTAGCGCTATATAAATGCTAAATTATTATTATTATAATATGGTGATAGCATGTTGAACACTACCGAAAGGCCTAGCAAAATCAATGCGCTGGTTAAATCATGGTCAGCTTTTTCTCTTAAAATGGTTGAGGACAGAGTTAGTGATTAATTCAATAATTCGAAGTTGTCCAAAGCCCAATTGGGCATTATCCAGTCGCCCAGAGTTCTTGACAAAAGTCTGGATCCGAGTCATTACTATTCTATCCAACTGTTAATAAAGCAGGGTAGTTGGGAAATAAAACAAAAAAGTCCTAACTATGCAGGACTAAGTGATGATTTTTTTTAGAAGGGGTTTGGATCACGGATTGCTTCCAGAGAGGCTAAAATAACTGAAGATAAGAAAGCATTATAGAGCTGTAGAATAGTGTCTTGAAAGATGGTGGGCAACTGTAGGTGGCAATATATCACGTGGAGAGCCAGAGGATTTGGCAGAGGACTCATATATTCAGAGCCAGTGTAACACTATGAAGATATTTAGGTTGCAAAGGGCATCAATTGGTGTTAGAAGTGTATACAATGCTCCTAATTGTCTCAGTTTTATGTGTGGAATGCGGAGTCAATTGCTTAACCAGTAGTTGCGATGGAATTATAAAAGTTGTATCTGATCCATTGCATATCTCGTGAACCACTGCAAGCACCTTCCTGCGTAAGTTCAGGGAAGAGTCAATCTTGTGTCCGTAGTGAAGTAGTATAGCCTTCGCAATCTCTTTTTTTTTATAAAAGAGTTAGTGTTGCCAAAGTTCCTGATAGTCTAGCCACGGTATCAGGAAATATTGTCCCCATGTATAATGTCGCCATACATATAGTCGCTGGGAAACGGCATAGGCAACATTATATATGGGGACAATATATGGGGTAAAATGGAGCGTGGGTTACCCCCGTTCTTTTCTTTTTAAAAAAGCAGGTTCTATAGGATAATGTCGCCACAAAAAAAACAACACCATTCTTGCATGGCGACATTTTTGCGGGGACATCATCACATGGAACCCTAGCCACAGATTCAAAGATTTGAGCTGGAGTCGACTGCCACAGTGCAAAGCAATTGTCCACATTCCCCATTACCACAAAATGCCATTACTAAGCAGGTGCTCTCTTCCTATTCTCAATATACACAAGAAGAAGCTAAGCACATACTTTTGAGGCAGCATCCAGCAGACTAATTGCTGGATAAAAAGCAGAGGTATAGATTTGGGCAAGAATGGATCAGTGCCATGTTTGACAAACTATTTGCTTTAACCACAGAATTAAAAACTTCTAGTTAACTAGGGACCCGATTTGCTGCATTTAGCTCGTATTCTTCCATGGGTATCACATCAGGAATCACATCAGGTGCTCTGGAGTTTTACAGAGCTCATATAACTGCTTCAATAATACCTACACCCATCACAACAGCCCTAGTTAGTTTCATATAGTTCCTATAGATGTATGTCCACATATTAACACTGATCTTTATTCCTGTGTTAGATGGAACATCATTACAATGTTCTGCCAATAATGACCAGAAGAACTTCATCTTTTCTCACCTTGCTTTTAGTTGAAAAATAATCAATGACCCTTATTTCCAGTTACCTTCATAATTTTAACACGATAACCCAGATCTATTTCTGAATTTAACTCTTGCTCCATGTCTCATATTCATTTTAGCTCGGTTGCAGGACCGACCAAACAATTGACTTTTAAAACTTTGAACCCTCACTTTTACTCATTTTTGGTTTTGAGCCACAGTATTTCCATAATCACTTCAAACATACTTTTTTTATTTTTTTTTATTAAAATGCATATGGTTTATAACTTTAAACCTTACATTTATCAAAGAAAATCTCATTACATTAGTTCTCACAAAAGTTTAACAAGTTGATCTGCATTTATCCAAGGCAAGGCGATTGTCCATGATCAGGTATTACTTGTGTCTGGATTGTTTGCCAGAAGCGGATAACTGCAATCGTCATAGAAATATTATTGCCAGATAAAATGTGTGCCCATCGTTCTTTAGGGTCCATAGGTTTGTTGGATTTCGTATAGAGCGTAGCAACTGCAAGGCGTTTGTCTGCTAAGGCTGGGCATTGCATTAGTAAATGATGCAGACTTTCGATAATGTCATCTTCCTTGCAATACCTGCATATTTGATGTCAGAGGGTTTTCTGTGCTCGTATCGCAAGGATTTGCTGTGTTGGGAGTACATTGAGACGCAGCCTCATGAAGGTGTCTCTAATAAGACGGTCGGGAAATAGCTTCAGATAGCGAGGGATCACATTTAAGGCTCTAACTTCGGTGGTACAATTTAACGTAAGTTTGTATCCATTTTTTTCATTTATTGTTGATATCCAATCGAATCTTTCAATTTGAATTTTGGCTCTTTGGGGTCTGCAGAGTAGGGTTTCAAGTGATATATCATATCTTATCCTTTCTTGGTTAAGGAATTCCTTCCATTTGTTCAGAGCCATTGCATTGATATTTCCAGCGATTGGACGGAGAATATTCAAGGCGGGAATCTTCTCGTTGTTGTTTATATTCCTGAGAAGATCCAGTTGTTTCCACCGTATGATTGAGTGTAGGGATTGGAGGCCAAGTTCGAATCGGATTCTAGATGTTGGAATACATTTCGGGATAGCTAAGACCTTTGTCCAAAAGATTCGCTCCAGTTGGTCCCATATGGTTATTGATAGGTTTATCAATGACTCTCCGCCGTAGGTTAAGATGGGAACAATTTTTTGTTTGAAAAAAATTATGATTGGTTTCGTAGAATATTTCCCAAATTTTTTATGTAGTACTAAGCCCTGACGCGCTAGAGAATGTGCTTTGCTTTTCAGATGGTCAATCCATGGTTGTTCGACTGAGGATTTATTGAGCCAGACCCCTAGATATTTGATTGTTTGCACTTGCTCGATTTTTTTCTTCTGTAGAAAAAATGGTGTTTTTCTGGTATTTATTTCCAGCTGATTTTTGTCCATGTATTTTTGAAGGTTATTCAGGGCAATCTGCAGACCTCTCGGTGTTTTGGCAAAGATTGCAATATCATCGGCATAAAGAATCATTGGAATTAATGTGGAGTTTAATTTTGGCGGATTCATTTGTGGAGTAGCTATAGTCTCTTCAAAATCTGATGTGTACAAATTGTACAAGGCTGCAGCCAGTGGGCAGCCTTGTTTGAGTCCATGCCAGGTTTTGATCGGTTGTGTGACAAGACCACTCTTACTCAAGCGGATCTGCACTTGTGTAGATGAATATAGCAGTTTTATTGGTTCCAGTATGTTGTCTGGGCAACCCCATTTTGACAATTTTTCCCATAAGATGTTTCTATTAATTTTATCAAAAGCGAGATGGAGGTCAATGAAGGCCGCATAGGTTGGGGTGTTGGATCTGATGGTTTCGTGTTTGAGCAGGTTTAAGATGAGTAAGTTGATATTGGTCCCAACATTTTTTACGAAACCAGTTTGCCGAATGGCGTGTCTGTTTGCTGTAGTGGCCCATTGGTTCAGTTTCAAACGAAGGATGTTTGCGAAAACTTTGCCCAATGGGTCCAAAAGCGCAATGGGCATATAGTTTGATGGATTCTCAGTTGGTCCTTGCTTGTAGATGGGGATTATTGTCGCTCTTTGCCATGACGCAGGGATTTTTTTGGTGCGATTTATCAGTACAAATAGATGGCTGCAGAATGCTGCCCATGTGTCGGGATTCTTTTTAATAATGGCATTAGATAAGCCATCCGGGCCGGGGGCCCGAGATACATTTAGATGACGTATTGCATCGTTTATATCCGGAAGATCCCACTCGAACGTCCAGTCTGGTTGTCGGGGTGTTGATTCGTCGCAGTTGATCACGGGGCGCTTTTGATATAGCTGGTTGTAATGGGTGATCCAGCTTGTTTCAGGGACCTCGGAGATCATATGGTCAGCTGTAGTTGTTGTTTCATTCAACAGTTTCCAAAGATCTCGTGTATTTCGCGTCCCCATAGCTCTTAACATGGACTCTGCGTCATTTTGTTCGAGTGTCATCTTAGCGTTTTTCAACCAATTCTTATGACTTTGTTTTAGGTGTTTAATCTGAATATCCTTGGTTGGATTTAGTTGTTTCTTCAGTTGCCTGATCTGAGATCTTAGGGCTTATTTCCTTAGAGCTATCATGCAGCTGTATGCATGATGATGTTGTTTTCTCGGTTGGAGTCCAGCAGTTGGACAATGGTGAAAATTTTGTAGTATCCATTCATAATTTAGTTTGGATTCGTCTATCATCGTTGTGCTGGGGAATTTGTCTGGGAGGGATTTTATTTCAGGTTGTGATAGTTTCAGTCTTGTTGCCCTAAAATTGACTTCCAAATCAGGCAATTGGAGTCGCAGTGGGGGTTCTTTGCTGTTGGACCATGATCTAATCAAGATGTAATGGTCGCTATCCTTTGTGGCAATATTTTCCATCCGGCGTATGGGCTCTTTGATGCTCCGTGAACGATAAATGTAGTCGATGATCCCAGAGCTAGTTCCGCGTGACCACGTTGGGGTGAATGAGTTAGAGTATGCATTAAAGGCATCAAGCCGCATCATATTTCGATCTGTCATTTCTTTAGACCATCGCCGAGCACGAGGTTCTAGCAAGTGGCCGGATAGCTCTTCGCCATTGGAGGAAAAAAGGTGGATATTCAAGTCACCGCATATGATAAATATAGTTCCGGGATATTTCAATGAGTCTTCGTCCATTGTTGTAAAGAAAGAGTCTAAAAAGAGGTTGTCAGATATTTTATTGGGATTCCAATATAGATTGAAGATGCCCATGTATTGCTTGTGGCCAGGTATCAAAAGGTCTTGTATAGAGTTCTTCTCCAGAGTCCCCTCTTGTTGTATAATGAGTCTCTGGATCCACAGAGAGATGTCTTGCGCTTCCACTACATTAAGACTATAGTCTACTGTAGCAAAGAATCAATTTAGTCTCAACACAAACAGTGTTTTGCTTGCTACCAATTTGACCCTTTTTGATATATTCCCACGCCTGACAATACACAGTGGCTAGCCTTCTCACATGGGTTTAAACATTGGGCATGCTTTCTGTTGGCCAAATTACATCTGCAATCCTCCCTACCCTGTCCGCACTGAAAACATATCGATGTATTGGAAAAGCGAAATGTTATCAATGTTGGACAGCGATGTCGATTTGAAGGAAAGGTACCATTCAATGAGTAAGGCTTAGCTGCACTGACTCAATTGCCCGTGAATACTGTAATGTTGAGTTATTCCTCAGATATTGTTCAGGCCATTGAAAACAAACTCACCATCATACAGCAAAGGAGCAGGGTGTCATTAAAAACCCAGTCAATAAGACAATCGTAATTATAACGCCTAGCCCCGTGTACGAAGCCAAACAGGTCGTAGAATAGACCAATCCTATTACAGCTTCAGACGTAATATTCTCAGATGGCTACATTCCAATGACTCCTAAAATTCACTGCAACCTACCTTTAGCCCCTGAACCTGCCCCGACTCTAACTTCTATGATTGTACTTATGTATATTGCCTCACCAGATTTGCTCTACTATTTATTTGCAAATGATTTCTTCTTCTTCATGTACCTTCTGCCTTTCATTTGTAACTAAGCTCAAGTATCCATGTATAGTGTTGTCTGTTGCGCCCAGTTACCTTTGGGTTTGGTGCGCTATACAAATCAATAAACAAACAAAACAGAAGAGATAACCTGTGATTTTATGGGATCTCTGAAAAATTTTAAGCAGATGACCCAATTAATTTCATTACTGATTGGATTCCTAAAGTATTAGGAATTACTTTTTCCCCCTCTGTTGGAATTGCAACGTGCCCACCAAATTCAACCTCGATTTTCATCCAGTAATTCCTCCTCGTGACCTTTCATTGCTTGTTTTCTTAGACATCAACAAGCCCGCCAAACATTATTAGCTGCCAGAAAGAACTCTCCCATCGTTTTTCAAGGGCACAACATTTTTATCGCTCCTGATTTTTCCAAACCCACACAAGCCAAAAGGAAAAGATTTCTAGACATAAGACCCCTCATGAAAGATCTGGGAATTAGATATGGACTAAAGGAGCAGGCGAGAATGATCATTAGAATCCCAGATGGTCCCACCAAGGAATTCACTGATCCCAAAGTTCTTTACAATCTATTTCTATCTTTACAATCTACTCCGAAGGAAACCACTTCATCCTTAGACCCAGAAATACCTGCTTCTAATGATATATTGTTCTCACAACCCACCTTTAAAAGAACTAAAAATAAACAAAATAAATTCAGCACAGCTCGCAGTTGATCTGAATCATCGGCACCCTCTAAACCGCCTTAGAGCCCTGACCGCTCTAGAGATAAATCACGATCACCCATTAAGGCAGCTGAACCATCTATGTCCTCCTTGCAAATCTAACCTATTACATTGTTTTTGAAATCCATATCTAATGTCAAATGTTACTTGAGGATATATTAATGCTAAGTCGATATTCTTTATACGTCACTCTTTTGTACACTCCTATCTTATCTATATTGCCCTATGCGTCCATTCATTTTTAACAAGCTTAATCCATCTCCTGTTGATCTGCTACTATACCTTATGTCCTTTTCATCTGTTGCTTCTCAAACCCCCATGAACTACTCGCTTTATGCAATTTTTGTGTGGATTTCTTCCTCCTATATTCCATCCTCCTTTTCCACCCTAAAGCTTTTATACCTCTAATGTACCTATGCATTGCCATCTATTTTTCTTGTCTGACTTTCCTCATATGTTTACCTGCATGTGTGATAAGTACTACTGCAAGGATTTGTTCTCAACATACTGGCTTTTATAGCCGCCTGTTGATTTTTATATAGTTTTACCGTTTATGTGCATTTGGTGCATAATGCTTAACGTTTTATTCTAACTAATCTAAACGCTTTTACAGATTACTATTAAAATTGATACTTGGAAAGTTAAAAGGTTAAATAACGCCATCAAATGCCACAAAATCATTTCACAACTTAATAAGTTTAAAGTTGATTTAGCATGTATTCAAGAGACACATTTGGACTTGGATACTGACAATAAGAAAATCAAAGCCTCATATGGATTGGCCACACGTTTTTCTCAAATGCTTTAAATAAAAAAAAAAAAAAGAGAGTCTCTATTTTGGTCAATAAACAAATTGTTTTTTCCCTCCATCAAAGAAGAAAAAGATCCAGAGGGTCGTTGGATTATTTTAGATGCAATGGTCAATAATTTACCAGTTACCAGGGGCGTGGCTTGGGCGGCCATGTGGTAGGGAGCACTGCTCGAGAGCTCCTCACAGATCCTGAAGGCATCCGTGAACTCTGGCGGAATTCACAGCAGAATACAGTTGAATTTGTATAGATAGGCGTCGGAACATCTAAAGATCATTTGGAGAGTCTGCCGAGGAGAAACGGAATGGATTTCGTGAGGAAAAACAAGGGAGAAGATTCAGCCGGTGCACCCAAAATGGCGGGCACAAGCTGCGAGCCCAGCTGAGAGGGGCCAGAGCACCTCACAACCAGAGACGGGACATCGGGAAGAAGTGAGGCAGAGAGGAGCGCGGCCAGTGGAGCCCCGACGGCAGACATATATCACAAGCGCAAGGCAACGCAGAGACTCCACTACCCCCGGGCGAAAGTGGGCTGGAGATAGGCTGGCGCAGCTCGGGGTCAGGCAGGAGATGCCGATCGGGTGGACCGCCGGAGCCACCTTGAACACCGAAGGCTGTAGAAGAGAGACATCCGGGGTGCACCGGAACACGAGAGGAAGGCCAACACAGCTTTGAGTACCCAGTTCGGCCCCGGGCACATGCAACCCCCCTGGGCCCTCTCAACACAAAGCTAATAAAAGCATTGAGTACCCAAAGTAGAACACTGTTTAAAAACATTTAGCAGCACAACAAAGTGTATATCCAACAGGCCCACCGGCAGCTTTAGTGAGACAGCAAGGACAGAGAGGCAGAGTGGGTCATGAACATCTACACACGCACCTGAGTCTGCCGTCTGGGCGGGACCTGCCGGCAGCAAAGGAGTACAATAGGGCTACTATAATAGATCGAGCCAACGGTGCACAGTCGCTCTGGAGGGCCAACAAGACTAGTATTGAGGATACTCACCAGCGGATGTAGGGGAACGCAATTCCCGCGCTGCATGTGGTGGGACACAGACGGTAAGGCGACCGCAAGATCGACCCTGGACAAAGCCAAGCGAGGGTAAAGTCTGCTCTGTGGAGATAAGCAGTGGCAGCCAGGTCTGCCTACATGGGAGATCACAATACACCCGCAAAGGGGCATAGAGAGGTCAGACCTAGCAGGCGGGGGCCAGAGACTTACTAATCACCCTGGCTGAGCGGGGATCAGCAAAGCACCCCGGGCATGGCCACAACGTACGAGCATATAGGATTGGCAGAGTCAAACAGACGGGGACGGATACAACTCAACCGCTTCATAATACAAGGGAACAGGGAGTTCATGATGAAAGCGCACAGCCAATGATGGAGGATCGAGGCTAGGCCGAGGACGGAACCACGCCACAGGGATCGAGGGGAGAGCGGACGTTATGAGAAGCGGTACAGGCCTCATTGAGGCTGGAGAGACTGCCAGAAGGAGGGTCATACAACCCCTGGGATAGGGGAATGCCAGGCAAGGCGAAGGGAAGCAAGGGAAAGCAAACCAGTATTGAATCCTTTGCTAGGAAACCGGAGAAGGGCCAACCCGTATTGCCGGAGGCAAATATGGCCTCGTCCAGTGCAGCACAGCAGGAAGGAGACGAGAGCACGATACTAGAAGCTATAATGGCCCTGAAAGGAGAAAAAGTTGGACACAGCCATAGCAGCCTTAAAGACGTACCTGGAAAATAAAATGACACAGTGATGGTGGACATGAGCCTCCTCCGGCAAGATGTGCATACCCTGGCAGACCACGTGGGTACGACAGAACAGGTGAAGCAAAACACCACAGACGTTGCCGCTGCCCAGACGCAAATGTCGGACGTGCTCCGGAGAGTCAGGACCTTGGAACAGAGAGTGGAGGACGCGGAAGGCAGGGCCCGAAGGAACAACATCCGGATCATTGGCCTACCGGAGGGAGAGGAGGGCCAGGACCTACGAATTATGCAGAGAACCTCCTGCTCCAGGAGATGGGCACAGGGGCATTATCCCAAGGCTTCAAGGTGGAGAGAGCCCACAGGGCCCAGACTAGGGGGCCCCAACCAGGTGCACCATTCCCCCCCTGCCCGAGACCAATGATCGCGAAAATTATGAATTTTAAAGACTGAGAAAATATTGGCTTTCTCCAGAGAAGGGGGTTTGGGGGGGTCGATAACTAGGAACTCCTCCAGGATAACGATCTACCCGGACTACACAATCATGGTTCAGAGACAACGGGCCCGCTAGTCCCCACCAAGGAACGCCTCAGAGCAGCGGGAATATGGTACATACTGCTATATCCGGCGAAACCCTAGGTGATACTTAGGGGCAGGTCGCACTACTTTGACACGACAGAGGAGACCCAAGCATGGATGGATCAACAGGGCAGCCCGCAAGGGAGACCAGAGACGCCAATAACGATGCAAATCCACCAAGCAAAGGGTAGGGAAGCGCAACTGGCAAGCAAACGGACAAGAATCCGGAGCATGGCTGTCAGGGAACAATAGAGTGGTATGCTCGCAATGGGCCCTCATGTGTGAGACACGACGTCAAGGAGAAGAGACCGACCCGCCACCAGACTGTGAGATTGGCGGCCAGGAGAACAGGAATGACCAACAGCGGACAGGCAGGCCTATGGGGACGGATGGACCAAAGGACAATGCAAGGAAATGGCTTGTGATAAGGCGGTCATAGCAACTTGGCACATCAGGGGACAGAACACCTATGTCAAGAGACTAAGGCTATACACCTGGCTGAGCAAAGCAAAGGTGCAAATTGCTATGCTGCAAGAAACACATCTAATGGCTGAAAAGCAAATCGAGATATCTAAGAATTGGGGGGGGGGGCAAATGTACGGCTCAACATACTCTAACTATGCCAGAGGAGTTAGGACATGGGTAGCCCCGGGAGTCACCTTCCAGCTAATAAAGCAAGAGAGGGACAAGGAAGGCAGAATGGTGATTGTACATGGAATGCTGGAGAACAAAGAGGCGTGCTTGATTAATACATATGCCTCCAACCATGAGGCGATGGAGTACTTTAGGACGATCACACCCCGGCTGGAGCCCTACAGAGGAGCGCCATTCATATGGGCAGGAGATTTCAACTGTACGCTGAACCCGAAGGTGGATAGATCCGACACCAAGCAGACAAAACCAGCTCTGCCAGCCAGGGCCTTGCAGAAGACTCTGGACCAGCTGGAATTGGAAGACGTCTGGAGGAAGGTACATGCCAACACCAGGAGTAACACACATTATAGCGCCCCACACAGCACACACACACCCACACCCACATAGACTATTTATTTACGGGCAGGGAGTCCCTTGGGGAATTCACAGAGATACATATTAAAGCAAGAACGCTGTTGATTGTAGTAACATGGACTTATAGAGGAGCCCCCATACCCACTTGGAGACTGAGGGCGGAAGCGCTGACAGATGAGGTTTTGAAAGAACCTATCAGGGAGGTGATAGAGGTTTACTTCGATCATAATGTGGGGAGTTTAGATAGCATTGGCATAGTCTGGGAGGCCTTCAAAGTGGTGATCAGAGGACCGGCAATAGGGAAGGCGGGCAGACTCAGGGGATCCATTCTGGTGGAACTGGGGGAAGTAGAAAAGGCGATAGAACGGGCAGAGGCAAGTGCAGGGGAGTTGGGAGAAGAGCCGGAGGAGCTCATAGCGCTGCGACTGCAGTGTTGCTCAATTTGGGATAAACTGGGTAAATTAGACTACGGAAAGTATGCACAGAGACTACATGCAGAAGGGGATAAGCCGAGCAGGCTTCTAGCCTGGCTCACTAAACAAGAGAACCGGCGTGAACCAATAACTGCTATCAGGGATGAACAAAGTGATGAAGTAAGGACCCAGGATTGGATCAATGGGGTCTTCTCGCGCAAACTGTATCCTAGGAAACAAGAAGCGGAGGGGGAAGATATAACTGACGCCCTACGGAAGATTCGCTTCCCTAGGCTATTGGAGGAGCAGGCGCAGACACTGGATGCACCCCTCACGCTTGAAGAGCTGACCGTAGTGATAGCCAACCTCCCAACAGGCAAATCCCCAGGTCCAGATGGGCTACCTGGGGAGTTCTATAAGAAATACAAAGATACACTGGCCCCATAACTGCTAAATATGTTTCATGAGGCATATGAGAGGTGAAGGTTGCCACAGAGCCTGTCGGAATCGGTCATCATACCCATAATGAAACCTGGGAAGCTGCCCCTCGAGTGCGGCTCCTATAGAGCGATCTCCCTAATCAATCAGGACTCTAAAATTCTGACAGCAGCCCTAGCAAATCGACTCAAGCGGGTCATATCCATGCTGACCAGACCAGATGGGATATGTACCACGGAGGAATACGACTTGGAATCTGCATAGACTCAACCACGTAATCGAAAGCACGAACCAGGAACAAAGGGAATGTGTGGCGGCGTCACTAGATGCGATCAAGGCATTTGATTCAGTAAATTCGGACTGGCTCCTGGGGGCTCTCGCCCATTTCAGGATAGGGGAGGGTCCCTCCACTGGATTCGGCTCCTTTATAACGACCTCAGAGCAAGGGTGAAGAAGGAGAGACATATTTCGGAAGGGGTGGATGACTGGCAGGAGTACAAAAAAGGGATTCCCACTTTCCTAGTTGCTATATATAGTGGCTCTGGAGCCGTTTGCGGTCTTCCTCAGGGCGGAGTACGGGAACACTGGAATAGAGATAGATGTGGTGGTACACTTGATTTCGATATATGCAGATGACATACTTCTCTATGTTGGGAACCCAAGGGAAAACATGGCAGACCTGCTAGAAGCATTGGGAGCATATGCCAGACTGTCGGGAAACACGATAAACAAGGAGAAGTCCTCACTCTTCCCGCTGGCAGGTTTAAGGGATGTTGCCGGCGATCAGTTATCGAGCCTGGAACTTACATGGACCACAATCACCTTTCGCTACCTGCGAGTGGATATACACCACAGCACCATGACAAAGCACATGGCCAATACAAAGGCGCCCCTTGCCAAAACAGAAAAAGCCATGAAGTTTTGTAGGACACTCCCACTGGGGATGATGGGAAGGGCAGCCCTACTGAAGAGGACGGTCTTGTTCCACCTACTGTACTATTTCACTAATATCCCATACAACATCCCCAGGTCCTTTTTCAGGCGGTTACACACATTGACAAGAGAGTTCCTGTGGGGCGGGGGGAGGAACAGGATAGCGCTAAGCACATTGCAAAGGGACTATGAATGGGGAGGGATCAAGCTACCGGACTTTGAATGCTACTATCTGGCAGGACAGCTCCAATACGTTGTGAAATGGTTGGGAGAAGACACAAACAGATACACTGCTTTTTCAGCCAACAATACAACAGTACTACTTGAGGGAACTCCCATGGATAGACAGGGCCTCGGCTAAACCGCGCACTACTATAGTTCAACTGGGCTTGAAGCTGTAGAAGAGGGCGTGGAAGATACAAAGGGGGTATGACCCCCTACTCCAGACAGATCCCCCTTGCGGGACTAATAGATAATCGCACGACACCCCTGACCGTCTACCGCACGCAATGGAAGACAAGGGAGTTGCACAGACCGGAGACCTATGGAAAGATGGACAATGGGTAGATTTTCAGACCCTGATGGATCAGCAGGGCATACACAGTGGACAATTCCTATTGTACAATAGCATGACACAGGGGATCATGAAGAGGTGGAGGACGTTGCCAGGAGAAGAGGGTGAAGCAGGAGCGCTGGATGCGTGGTATGATGTGTCCGGAGGGAGGACACACAGTATCCAGACTCTATGAACAGCTCGTGCGGGCTAATAATGAAAGGACACTACAAACGAGAGCAAGATGGGAAGAGGAGCTCCACAAGACCTTTACGGATGAGGCATGGAACAGGTCACTTCGGTACGCTAAAAAAGTTTCCAGAAACAGGAGATTCAGGCAAATGCAACTGTACCTGTTACATGGGGCGTACCTCACACCCAAGAGAATGTCGCACATGGGACACAAACAAACCCAAAGCTGCCCGAGGTGTGTGGAAGAGCAGGCAGATATGATACATATGTTCTGGTCCTGCCCGGTGATACGTAACTTTTGGGACACAGTGAAAACGAGGGCAGACGCAGGAGGGATCCAAATGCAAGCATGCTAGCCAGAATCCTACCTCTTGGGGCTGTTCCCTAGGGGCGGCAAACGGGCGCTTATAGCGAAAATTAAAGACTTAATGTGCATCCTAGCAAAACGCTGAATAGCGATGGCATGGAACGAAAGCACAGGGCCATTAGCAGAAATGTGGTTGGCGGACCTGAAAAAATGGACAATAGCGTAAACATCAGTGTGGACCAGAGCGACGCAGAGGGGGGAGGGAGAGGGCGGAGACAGACTGCTTGCATGGAACTCTATCATACTGGATTTATTTAATAACATGGAAGAACAAGACAAAACAGGCCCAAGTGAACCGGCGGAGGACTGAACCCTCTGAGGGCAACGGGAGATACTGTTACGCTCACCTGGACCCCACAGGGGTGTCGATCGGACCCGGACAGCTGCGGTCTCCTTCAATGTGATGCGTAGTGCAGAGATGACTATCTGGACTTGCCCGCCTAGTCTTGTCTGCTGGACCCGAAGAAGTATTTTCCTGCAAGTGGAGACAGGGATTAACCACCTGTGGGTTTTAGTGATGGCCTCTCAACTGTTCTCGCTCTCCCCCACTAATCACCTCTGATACCCCCTTAGTAACCTCACCTTATGTTCGTAAAAGATGAGCTCTCCATCCTGCGTGTCTTGCAGGGGCGCGTAGAAACCAGTTACTTCACTGGTTTGAAGGCGTTGGGAGAGTTCCGGTAAGTATTGACTCTGAAGTCCCTGGTGGGATTGGTATCAAGTTCAAAGAGTTCAATGTGCCCGATGTTCACTCTTGTCCCCTTCCTTCCTTAAGTTGCAACTGAGTTCGTTAGAAGAAGGTCTCATAGCTGCTGCTGGCGTTCAGGTAAGAGTCTGTGTTACCCAATGCTGTCCGGTAACTATTGCATTCGTTAACGTGTTGTTTTTTCTCCCTCTTTACAGATGCGGCATATGAAAATGTGGAGAGTTATGGAATAATACCGCCGGTGGTAAATCAGGTAAGTCTATGGTGGTAAGAGGTTGTCTTTGTTGAATCCCTTGGCTCACCTTGTTTTTCTTGTGTCTCCTAGGTGCCGGATTACGGCGAAGAAATGATGGAGACAATGCCGGATTGAAAGATGCTGTGAGAACTGGCGAGTATGGCACTGTGCTGGAGCTGGCGAAGCGACGCGTGCAGGACTGATGTACTTTCCAGGTCCGGAGATGAAATGGTTCCGGAATTGGGTGAAGAATTTGAAATAAGTTTGTTTTCTAACCTTGTCCTTTTCGTCTTCTTTATTCTAGGAGCTCCGGATTCGAGGGGGGCGTGGCAGAAGACTGGATGCTGGCTGCAGGCACGCGGGCGTGGCAGAAGACTGGATTCTGGCTGCAGGCACGGTGAGCGTCACGCTGCTGGATGCAGAATAATGCGAAGCATGTGCTGCTGTTCGGGTGTGGTTTAAATAGCCTCCAAAGTAGTTCCAGGTAAGAAGTTCCCTAGAGCCACGCCCGAGTAAAAAATAGTCCCTGTAACAAAATAGTCCCATCCAGGCCTCATGTAGGCTTGGACTATTTTGCAGCATGGTCTGAATCAGGTAAGTAAAGTCTATGAGCCTGGCGCCTATGGCGCCAGGACTGAACCCAAACAGCCCCTAGCCGGGGCTGCTGAGGTTTAAACAAATGTCTGGATGCCTGCTCCCGGAGCTGAGGGCCTTGGTCCTGATGTCCGGGGGTAGGCATCATGACAGATACAGTACTTAGAGGGGGCCGAGGACATGCCGCAGAAGAACCGATTGGAGAGCCAAGGAGGTGCAATACAGAACGTGATAGACAGACTAGGAGAGAGCCAAGCCGAGGCACCAAGATGACAGATGATAGAGTGCAGATCCCGACACAACGTGCCAGTTGAAGTGTGATGTTTGTTATTATTGTTGGTTTGTTTGTGTTGGAATAAAACATTTTTTTTTTTAACCACTTACCTTGGTTAATGTGTATGGCCCCAAATCCCCCAATCCCTTATTTTGGCTAAATGTGAAACAAACATCTGCAGAAAAACGTATTACCGTTTGTGGGGACTTTAGCCAAAATAGTTGACTTCACATTAGATCGAAAATCGTCCTCCAATTGTATCAACTCCAAATCATGCAAACGTTTCCTTAATATGACAGATCACCTTAGTCTAATGTATTCATGGAGATTCTGTCAGCCTTCCTGCCTGCCGCTCTTTTTCACCACTTAGCAAGCCCCGCCCACCTGGTGCCTTCCTGTTTGCCGCTCTTTTTCCCTACTTAAGGAGCCCTCCAGCCTCTTTTCCTTTGCAGATGGGGAGCAGGTGCAAGTGGATCTAGGTCACCTGGCCTAAGCCCCGCCCACCTGGTGCCTTCCTGTTTGCCGCTCTTTTTCACCACTTAGCAAGCCCCGCCCACCTGGTGCCTTCCTGTTTGCCGCTCTTTTTCACCACTTAGCAAGCACCACCCACCTTCTTACCCCTGCCTCTTCCTTCCTGCTCCTAACTATTAGATCAAGGGCGTCTCTCGCCCACGCATCCTAAGTGAAGGGCAGACGAAGAAAAGGGGAATTCCTGTTTGGACCTGTTTGGACCAGGAGGACCCAGGGCCCGACCCCCTGCTCAGACAGCAGGTAGGCATGCACCAACATGTGTTACTCCGTCTGGTCCCCCGTGATGTTCCCTTGTGCCCCCCCATTCTCGCACACAGGTGTTGCCTGTTTTGCTTGATTCTTCTACCCTGCTCCCCCCTCACCCCACTCAAGCCTACTTCTGCAGGAGTCTGTCCTGATACATTCTGGTTTCACCATCACTGTCTTGTGGACAATGCTGGATTTGACTTTTATGAACTTCATTCATTCATTCATGATGCGTCACCCTTTCTCAACTCTCATGCTGAACTTCTTTTGCATCTTGTACTCATGGTGGCCCTGAATCATGCTGTTCCCATCTTCATCTTGTATCCTAGCGTGAAACATTGTGTGTTACTACTGACTTCTGCAATTGTATTCACTCTCCCCTCTTGCTTCTCCGCTCTTTTGACTGCTAACTCTCTGTTCTCTCCTCCTTCCCCTTCTCCCTTTTTCTATCTCCTCCCCTTACTTTCTTCTATGCACTTATTCTATCAGAATTGTCCCTGGACCTAGTATGATAGCAACCTCGTCTGTCTCCTCCTCCCTGCCCTTACTGGTTTTTTCCTCCCCAACCCCCCTCCAGCAATATCTGAAATGTCGTCAGGCCTAATATGATAGTCGCTTGTTTTGTTCCTTCCCTACCTTTCTGCACCCCTCTCCTCTTGTTTTTTTCCGGCTCTGCCAGAAATGTCGTCAGGCCTAGTACGGTAGTCGCCTGTCTGTTTCCATTTCCTTCCCACTCTCCCCCTCCCTTCCTTATCTATGTTTTAGCTCTTGCACTATCTGAAATGTCGTCAGGCCGAGTACGATAGTTAATTTCACATCCTTACTGTTCATGGCCTGTAAGAATGTCATTGTTTTTCCCTTGTTCCCTCCCTTGCCTTGAAGCGCTTTGAAACACATTGTGTATAGGCGCTATATAAATAAACTAGCATATCATATATCAGATACTAAAGATGGTGCCTTTTTCTCACCTCCCAATCAATCCCTGTCAATGTATTATATATTCCTTAACTCTTCTTTAACGTCTTCTTTAATTAATTCTTATATTGGCTCCATAACGATCTCAGATTGCACCCCAGTTATTTCAACATTCGAATGGGTTTGTACATCTAAATTTTCACCAAGGTGGAAGTTTAATTCTTTTCTGTTAAAAACACTACAATTATTGATAAAATCAATATTATTTTAAAAGACTTTTTTGAGACCAATTGTCCAGAATATACTACAACAACTGGGACAACATCAAAACAACTCTACATGGCTTCATTATCAATTTGCTGCCTCAAAAAAAAAAATACAAGCTGGCTGCTTCCAGTGAATTATTAACTACTATTATAAAACTTGAAACATCCTATTATAATAGTCCAAACCATAATATTGCTAAAACTCTGATGAGTAAACTTATAGAAGTCGATAAATTATGCACCAATAAAGCAGCCAACTCTCTACTTTGTTCCAAATACCAATTTTATAGTAATTGAAACAAAGCCGGTGGTCAAATTAGAGCCTCCTACTTAAAAGTTCAAAAAGAGAAATCATTCATCACTTCAATTACATGTCCTGACGGTAAAAGATTAACTCGAGAAAATGAGATCAGTAAGGCCTTTCTAGATTTTTACTCTGACCTATACGCAGCATATCCATCCATTAAATCACCTGAAATCAAATCTTTTCTTCAACAAAATAAGAGAAAATGACCACAGATCCTATTGACCTATCATCACTTAATAATCCCTTCTCTTTAACAGAAATCAAACAGGCCATTATAGACCTTAAACCAGGGAACGCTCCAGGCCCAGATTGTTTTTCCATTGATTTTTATAAAACATTTATTGAATCTATTCCTCCCAAACTTTTAGAATTATATTCACATTTTATTGACAATGGTAAAAGTTATGGCTCCTATGGTGAACCTCTCCTCGTATTATTCCCTAAACCAGACAAAGATCGATTATGCCTTCAAAATTATGGGCCAATCTTCTTAATTAATTCTGAATCCAAGAGTTTTGCTTAAATTCTACTTAGAAGAATAGAGACTGTGCTTGCTAAACTCATTCACATTTGACCAGTCTGAGTTTATCAAAGATTGACATGCTTCTTCCAACACTAGATTAATATTTAGTGTTCAAGCACATGCTCAAAAATCTAATGATCCTTTAGCTCTTCTTACCTTAGATGCGGAAAAAGCGTTTGCTAGCCTGGTTCTTCATGTTTCACTCCTTAGAATGGCATGGATTTTTGCCTTATTTTATTAATCTTGACAATTCCTCTATTCATCCCCCTCCACTCGAATCCTCATTTCTTCCTTTCGACTATTACGAGGTACTCAACAGGGATGCCCCCTCTCTCCATTATCATTTAATTTAGCCCTTGAACCTCTCCTACAGAATATTATATCTAATGTTAACATTCAAGGCATTTCTCTAGGCAATTCTTAAGTCAAAATCTCTGCTCACGCTGACGAGATTCTATTATACTTTCTTTAACCCTCTCTCTTCTATGCCAAACTTAATCTCTACACTTAAAGAATTCTCTTTAATGTCGGGATACAAACTAAACCTTGAAAAGTCCACATTTTTAACACTCACTAATGCTTGTACTCTTACTAATACCCCACTATTTGGAATGTTATGGCAACCGTCACATATTAAATATCTTGGTTTACACATCACTAAAGATATTAATTCAACCATTGCTATTAATACCAATCTTAAATTAGGGAAAGTTACCAACAATCTCTGGATGGTCACCACTTTTCCTTCTTTGCCAAATATCTCCTTGTATCCCTCTTTACATTTCTTAAAGACAATCTGGAATAAACTCCCAACCAGCTCTTTTTCACAGACTGAGCTAGGAGATATTTTCTTATAGTCGAATAAATCTTTTCGTAGTGAGTTAAATTCAAATATTTTTAATAGATGGTACTCTTCAGGTATTAAATTAAGAAAACATTTATTTCACAATGTTATTCAAATTCCATTTGCTCTATTAACCCATCAACACAATGTTCCAAATTCTGATGCATCTTTTCATAGATCTCTGGTCAACTCTTTAACCAAATCCCTTCCTACGTTAAATGAAACATCCCCCTCACCACTATTACTGTCAATGCTATATAAACCCTCCATCAAAGCGGCTAAACTGTACTCTTTTTAAAATGATGCCAATAATAACAACGTATTCAATACTACTTTAATCAGGCAGTGAGAGCTAAACTGGGACCAACCTCAGACGATTGGATCAATATTTGGAAAATATATTATTCCTCTTCAGTGGCTGCTAACCTTACTCAAACCCACGTATTCATCGTGCATCGTGCATTCCTTACTCCCTCGAGGATTACCAAAGCTTTTAATAACTCTTCCAATGAATGTTGGTCATGCCATCTTCCTCATGCAGATTTTCCCATTTAATGTACAACTGTAAATGTGTACATTCCTTCCGGTCCAAAATGTGGGCATGCCTACAAAAGATTTTCCACTTTCATGATCAAGTCACTCTCTATTATGATTGGTCCTATTGTGAATCCTTATTTAAAAATAATTGATTCTCCTAATTTGTTCATCCTTTTTAAGAGCATTGCATTTCACATAATGGCCTCGAATTGGAAAGACCCCAGTAAACTCATTTATTACATGGTGGAATTATATTTGTTCTGTTCATCGAATTGAACAATGTTGTGCCTTTTCTTACAATAATTTACATACATTTAACAAGAAATGGGACTTTTTTATGGAATACCTCAACTGATCTGATTATCACTATGTATTTTATAAATGCTTCCTTCCTTTTTACCCCCACCCCTTTCTTATACCATGTCTTGTCTAGTCCGTCTACCCTGATTGTCCACATTACATTGAAGGTTTGACCTCAATTAAACTGTTATGATTTTATAGTTATTTAAACATTATATGACTATTATTATTCTATCAATCATTTTAGTTGTTTGTATATTAATACATTAAATTGGTTAATAAAAATGTATTAACAAGTTTAATAAATTAACAAATCAGATAGTTATCTGCAGAGGGTCCTGTGAGTCGTACACTGGATAGAGCACAATTTATTTTTCATCAGATCCCAGAGGCTCACGCGGACATCCTCCCTTACTCACAGCACTGATATTTTACTTGAAGTGTCAAAAAATATGTAGATATTTGAGTTTTTGCTGTGTGTCCCATATTAATTAGGTATCAACAAAATTAAACACGAGGAATAATGAATTATGGTTTTGAATGACTTTGGCTGACTGTATAGTAAAAATAGATACATTGTTTGTTGACCTTCATTTCAGGGACCCCAAAAGTAAGATTTGTTAGACTCGCATCCTCTACTTTTGCATATCTAGATATGATTCTTTCGGGGGTCAGCTGCTTCCCCCCCTCCACACAAACAGCTTTATATTACTCATAGCTCTCCCTCCCCAGTGTAATATAATTTTCTGAGAGCACACCTATATTCCCTGCCTCTTGGTGATGACATAGCTCAGCTTTTTGAGGGAAGGTTGGAAGGAGGAGGCTGCATGGAGTCTAGAGCGATTTAACACCTACATTCGTTATCCAAGCTAAAGGCTTTAAGATAACCCATTTGGTCTGATTACTGGAGCACTACGCAGAAGTCAGCAAGGAAGAAGCTGTGCCACTAGACGCGAGTAATGTACCCTGAGCACCAAGTCGTTTGCGGGATTACCTTGACCAAGTGTTAATATTTGATTTGTCTTGTTTTTAACAGGGCAACATCGTCTGCATCCTCGGTCTACTGTGAGATATTACAGGTAACTGATAATTTGGTAGTGTGCCCAACTGAGGCCCTACAGTCTTTTGCTACACAACATTTCCTGGATGTGCTGATTGGTCCACTAACGGCAAGCGGGGATGGTGATACAGTGGCCTGGTAAAAGGTCACCAGGGGGTGGCATTTCTCCTAATTTGCAACCCCAAGAAAATCAACCACTTTCCCCAAATATTCTAAGACTGGAGTTCGAGTAGTAAATAATACCCATCATATCCATCCTAGAATATGTGGGGGAAGGCTGTTACCACTGCAGGGGAAAAATATTGCCTACCTGGTGACTTTTCCTCAGGGGATTTTTCACATAGAACCAAGGGGACCATTGTACTGAATCTATGTAATCACTTCTCTTGCTATATGTTGCTTCTGTGAACTGCCAGCATTTTAGATGCTTCCACTGTATTTTTATGGTATTATGGGGGTACTCCACTTCATGGTCCTGGTATGTTTTCTATGTGTGTGCGCTTGCTGGTTTACCAGGGGCTTACAAGTGCCGGCCGAGACACTAATGTGCAGGATAAGTCTTTGTTACTTACCTGTAACTGTATTTCTCCAGAATTGGTATCTTTCATAGATTCATATGCTTGAATATTGCCTGTCGTTAGACTGAGAATCCTCGGCAGTGAATCCTCAGTAATTTTAAAATACATACATATATATATTCATTTTTTCCAAAGGAAAAAACAATACTCACTTATGTAGTCTCTCCAATTCACTTTGGTACTTTATGACCCCAACCAATGATGTGGCAAATCTTAAGCTCGACACCAGCCAGCCATCTTAAGATTTTGAGATGAGTGCATATATGACTGACTGCCCTTGGAACAGCCTCCCCGGAGAGGTGGGTGGGCACATGTGAATATATGAAAGATACCAATGCTGGAGAAATAGTTACAAGTAAATAAGGACTTCTCCAGCATTGGATCTTTCATAGATTCACAGGCTTGAATAGAATACCAAGCAGTGGAATTATGGCACTTTGCCACTGAAACACACACAGGTTAACCACAGTACCACAAGGAATACTTATACCCTAAGTATGCTTGAAACTGGACTGGTACGATGGACGAACAATGGCTGCTCCTACCTTATGTAAACAGGTGACGCAGGACCTCTTGTCCGACCGCTGACCCCTTACTGCCATCCTCCTCTAGGCAGTAGTGTTTGGTGAATGTGCGGAGCGTGCTCCAGGTCGCCGCCCCGCAAATGTCCTTTATCGACACTCCCACTTGGAAAGCGCTGTAGCCGCCCTTCCTCTGGTGGAGTGTGCTATATCTGGACAAGGGAGAGTGTCGCCCTTTGATTGTTGGCAGTGAGTGATGCAGTTAGCCATCAAGCAGGCAATACCCTGTTTGGAGATGTTTTGCCCCTTGGTGCACCCTGAGAAGACAACAAAGAGTCTGGAGGAGGTACAAACCCACTGGTGCATTGTAGGTGGAATTTCGAGACCTGTGAAAGGTCTAAAGAATGTAGGGCGCATTCAGCGCTGGAGGAATGCTTGCCGAAAGAGGATGGCATATGCTTTACGATAATGTCATATTGGATACCACCTTGGGGGGGAACTTTGGGTGTGGCCTGTGAAAGGCGCCTCTGCAGAAAGGGCTTAGAGTTTACTGATTCGTCTTGCTGACGTTATTGCCACCAAAACGGCAACCTTCCAGGAGAGGAATTGCAAGTCACCTGTGAATCGTTTTGTAGGGAGGCCATCAGTGGCGACAAAACACTGTTGAGGTTCCAACTGCCAACCGGAGTGGGTAGCGGAGGAAAAGTGCAATAGTCCCTTCATTAAGGTCTTAACTGCCGGGTTGGTCACAAACGACAAATGTTGCGGACCCCAAGATTAGGACAAGATGGCTGAAAGATGAACCTTAACGGGGGACAGCTCCAAACCCACTTTGGCTAAATGCACCAGCTAGGGTGATAGCTGGTCCACGGAGATAGACAGTGGATCCAGTTGCACAGCCTCACACCATGTGGTGAAGTGCTTCCATTTACTAGCGTAGGTTATGCAAGTGGATTGTGCTCTAGACACACAAATGATGTCCCAGCATTCAGGCGGTAGTGTTAAATTGGCGTGTTTCCACTGTTCAGGACCCAGGCCCTGAGCGAAAGCGCTGCTGGGTCATGATGAAGGATTCCCCCAGACCTTCCTGCTGGGCTAACCAGAACTGGAGAGCCTAGAGGCGAACTGGCTTGCTCTGCATCAGTTGCAGCAGGGTCAGGTACCAAACCTGCCGGGCCAGGCTGGTGCTATGAGGATCATCCGGCATGGTTGCATCTTCCCACTCCTCAGCACTCTGGCGAGTACCAGTATGAAGGCGTAAAGGAACTGATCTGTCCATGTTAAGGAGAAAGCAACCCCCACTGAATTCTTCTCCAAGTAACTGGAAGCAAAGTAAGGACACTTCACATTGTCACTCGTCGCAAACAGGTCGATGTTAGGATGTTCCGATTTGGTTGATCTCGCTGTCGTCGAGTTCTCACTCATGGGAGGTTGAACAATCCCTTCTTAGCTTGTCTATTAGCATATTGTCCTTCCCTGGGGGGTGCTCCGCACTGATGTGAACCTTGTTTTGGAAAGCGCACTCCCAGAGCTTTAATGCTTCTGCAGAGAGCATCGCTAAACTAGTACCCCCCCTTTCTTGGTGTAATACGTGGAGGACATGTTGTCCATCTGAATCATGACTACCTTTCTTGCAAAGACACTGGTTGAAAAGACTTCAGTGCCCACTGGATGCCTCAGATTTCTAGCATGTTGATGTGATGTAGCCTTTCTTGATCAGACCACATGCCCTTTGTCTGCAGCTCTCACAGGTGTGCTTGCCAGCCTGATATGGACGAGTCGGTCTAGAGGAGAGATATGGAGGTTGGCGCTTGAAAAAAGGCATGCCTTGTTTGAGGTTGCGTTCACTGCTCCACCACTTCAGTGCCGCGCAAAAATTGGGCGAAAGGTGAACAACATCTTCCCATGAGCCTGTTTGCTCCCATTGCTGGTCGAGGGCCTCATGGATTGGCCTCATTCTCAAACTGCAGTTGGGGATAAGGAATAAACAAGGGGATATCATCCCCAGGAGAGATTTAAATCGATGTACCGTGGAGAACTCCCTGAGAAACCGGCTGACTAGCAGCAACATTGGTGCTATTCGCTCTGCCGAAGGCCACACGAATGGGAGTGTCTAGTTCTGCTCTGCGGAAGAGAGCAGTTTGCGCCAGGTTGGGTGCTGACTTGGTCTTGTTGATGGAGAAACCTAATCTTCTTAGAGTAGCCTCCAGTTGCTTGACAGCCCTGGCCGTTTGCTTTCTTGTTTTTGCCTTTATCAGCTTGTCTTCCAGGTACGGAAAAAACTCTATCCCTTTACCCAGAAATGTGCTGCCACGGAGCTAGGCACTATGTAAAACCCTTGGGGTTGACATTAGTCCGAATGGGAGCACACAGAACTGGAAATGTGTGTCTCCCACTACAAATCTGAGGTAACGTCTGTGGGCTGGGTGTATGGGGATATTGAAGTATGCATCTTCCAGATCGAGCGTATCCCAGAAGTTGCACTTGTTTAGCCATGGTAAGACCTGTTGAAGTGAGGTAATTTTTGTATTTGTCTTAAGAACTTGTTCAATGCACGTCTAATATTGAGTGCCACTGTCTGTTTTTCCTTCTGACCAGGAAGAAACAAGAATAAAATCTCCTCCCCCCCCTTTGGTTTATGGGCACCATTTCTATGGCAGCTTTTGAAGATATTTGTCTATCTCTAGCTTGATTTGTGCCAAGTGATGGATTTTTGACGATCATGGTGATGATGTTGGCAGACAGTCAATGAATTTGAAGGTGTGGCCGCTCTGAATGATCTGAAGCCCCCATTTGTCTGAAGTTACGTCTAGCCAGTGGTGGAGGTGTTGGCTGATCCCTTTCCCCCACAGGGGTGCAGTGTGGGGTGGAGGGAGGTGTTCCCCTGTCAATTCTGCTTAGATTGTGGCTTGTATTGGATTGGCCCGATCCGTGTCGGCCTCTCTGCGTGTAGTATCTGGTGGATTATTGTTGGTACCAGTTTCCAGACCGAAAAGATGAGGAAGTGGACATCTGCAAGGTGTATGCCTTGTTATAGTTTATTTATTTATTTATTATCTATTGCATTTGTTACTCGCCCAGACCCCTAGGTATCACAGCAAGGTTACAGACAGCTTAAAAATGCATACATTGAGTAGGCCGGTGTGGGGCAGTTATATTGGCAACAAGATGCATGATATAGAAGCAGAGGAACACAATAGCAGATATTAACATTGTAGCAATATATACATAGGAGAAGGCAAGATACATATTTACAGGGTGTTGGGCTGACTTTATTTATTGGTGTTGGTTAAATAACCAGGCTTTCAGCAACTTTTTAAAACCGGTAAGGGTTTCCTGATTTTTAATGGTGAGTGGAAGAGAAGTCCAGTGTTTTGGGGCTAGGTGTTGGAAAACTAGTGCCCCTTGATCTAGTCTTCTTGAATCGCGGTAAAACCAGTAGTGACTGGTTGTTAGATCTTAAGGGTCTGGTATTCGTTTTTCTGGAAATTACCCGATTTAGGTAGATAGGAGCATTTTCATGGAGCCATTTGAAGGTAACGCATAATGTTTTAAAGATGACTCTGGCTTTTGATAGGTAACCAAATGGTGCTCGCTTCTGGTTTTGGATATATGATCCGAGTTTCTTATTCGAGGGCAGCCCTCAAGGCTTTATTTTGTATCAGATGCAATTTGTTGAGGTTGGAGATAGCGGTGCCTTAGAGTAATACATTTCAATAATCTAGTCTTGATAGGATGAAGGCCCTGGCCAGCGCGATGCTATTGGTGAGTGTCAAAAATTGGTGACTGAGGGAGATACATTTTGAGGTGGAGGATGAGAGTGCGCTGATATGTTTAGTTAGGGAGAGGTTGGAATCCAGATAGACTCCTAGGGTTTTAATACTGAATGATGGCGCCGTCTATGTTAATGGCAGCGTAGTCGGAATGAAGAGCGTTTATTTTGGATTGGGAGCCCAAAATGAGAATCTCTGTCTTGTCATCATTAAGGCAGAGGCTGTTTAAAGCCATCCAGTTTTGGATTATGGAGTATATTTGGTTTATGGTCATTGTGTCTTGGATGCAATTCCCTGATAGGGGAATAAGGATCTGGGTGTCATCTGCAAAGTTGGTGTAGATGACACCCATGTTGTCCAATGCTGAGAAGAGAAGCTTAGTGTAAGCGTTGTGTGAGGGTGATGGGCAGGATCCTTGCAGGGCACTTATAGGGACTGGTATGGGATCAGCAGCTTCTTTGCCCATGGACACTCTAGAAGTGCATTCAGCCAGGAAATATTTGATCCACGTGGTGGCATTCTTGGAAAAATTGAAACCTTTGGCTAGGGTTGCACAGAGTTTGTTGTGGTTGATCAAATTAAATGCTGCCGATAGGTCTAATAAGAGTAGGATATAGAGTTTTCCTGTGTCTCTGATAGTGTCAATTTGGATTTTGAGATCCAGGAGGGCTGTTTCTGTGCTGTG
Organism: Ambystoma mexicanum; assembly: GCF_040938575.1. Lineage (NCBI taxonomy): Eukaryota > Metazoa > Chordata > Amphibia > Caudata > Ambystomatidae > Ambystoma > Ambystoma mexicanum. The sequence continues at coordinate 996,200,120 of NC_090922.1, forward strand.
GTTGGGACGGAAGCCAGATTGTCTAGTGCCAAGGAGTTGGTTCTGTTCTAGGTTTGCTTGGACTTTGTTATATACTATTTTGTGAAGGATTTTCAATAGGAAAGGGACCGTAGTTATAGGCCTGTAATTAGTGGGCACAGAGGGGTCAAGGTTGGGTTTTTATAGCAATGGTACTGTCTTGCACCACATTTTTGTTGAATGAGGCATTTATGAATTTAGTTATGATGGGTGTCAATGTGTGAGCACATGATTTCACAACTTTAGCAGGGACAGAGTCTCCCGTACAGTTGGAGGCTTTAAACTTGGATATGGTATTAAACACTATTTCTTGTGAGACTGGGGTAAACTGGAAGATTGGTTTGGAATTTTCATTGAAGGTAGGTAGGTGATTATTCGTGGCATGTTTGTCTCCTAGAAGTTGTTTTTTGGCTAGGATTTTGTTTTGAAGAAGGTTAATCTTGGCAGCAAGAGCATCTTGGATGGTGTTACACAACTCTTTGCTGGAATTGGTGCAGTTGGGGGTTGGTGTTGGATTTTCCAATTCTTGTAGGATTGAGAAAAGTTCTTTAGAATCAGATGCAGCGTTACTGATCCGCGCATTTAAGGCATTGGCTTTATGGGTAATGATGGCTTTTTTGCAAATTCTATTTGCTTCCTGGTAAGCTGTTTCTGTTTCTGTTGAGGGGTGTTTCATATGGGTGTGTTCACAGGCGCGTTAGGTTCTCCTGAGTGCGACAAGTTCCTTGTTGGACCAGAAGCACAATCGTTTTTCTGAGCATTTAGTTTTTCTGGTGAGTGGGGCTACTGCATTAATGGTGGCCGTGAGACAGTTGTGGTAGGCATCTGCTAGTGTTTAGGATTGTCATCAGTAGTAGACAATGGGGGTCATTATGACCTTGGCGGTAAGGTGTTGACGGCGCCGGTAATGGTGCCGGAGCCGTCATCCCCTTACCGCCCCATTACGAGTCTGCTCGCGGGACCCGTTCTTAGCTCCCTCCCCATTCCCATTTCGCCCTATAGGGGCTCGAATGGGAATGGGTATGTACCTGGTCCGGGTTCCTTGAATAAGAAATTACTGGGTCCTCCAAGATTGGAATGGCCCGGTAATTCCTCGGTAAGGGGGTAACCATGCCGCAAATTGCGGCATGGTTACCTCCAAGGTCGTAATGACCCCCAATGTGTTTAACGCCTTGGAAAGCAGAGGTTCTAGGTTTTCTGGTGTGAGTTTGTGAAGGTTTCTGGTTTCATATTTCATAAGAATTGGAGATTTTGGGGGTAGATGTGGGGGGTTCAAAGGTATTAATGGTGAACATGATGCTATGATGATCTGACCAATCAAGTGGGGTTATGGAATCAATAGAGACATCCACGTTGAGCGAAATGACCGAATCAATAGTTCGTCCTTTGATATGGGTAGGGGAGTTCACTAACTGTGTAAAGGTCATGTCCTTCAAGGAGGAGTGTAGTGCTTCCGCTTTATGGTCGTGGCTGTCCTTGAATCCTAAGTTCAAATCTCCCATGAGGATGCATTTAGTGTTGGGTTTGATATAAGGAGCTAATAGCAGTGGGATATCAGTCTCTGGCTGGCTGTTAGAGTTAGGGGCTCTATAGATGACTAATAGGTTGATGGTTGTTTTTCCGTTTATGGGCAGTTCAGCTAGCAGTAATTCGTAACCTAGTAGACTTTCAATTTGACATGATCTTAGTTGGAGTATGGTCCTTGCGATGATTGCCACGCCACCTCAATGTGAGTGTGTCCTATCCGTTCTGAGGATAGTACAGTCTGATGGGATGGCTATAGTGAGGAGAGGGCTGGAAGCTTGGTGAAGCCAAGATTCCGTGACAATTAGAATGTCAAGTTGAGATTCTGTGATGAGGTTATGTATTTCGATGGCATGGGCTCCATGTTAGCGGGCGTTTATGAGGGCACATTGGAAGTTGGAGGGAGGTTTTGGTGTAGAACTTTCTTCTGTTTTAGTAGTCATTGGTTTAGGATTGGTTTTGGATGTGATCTAGTGAACCCTCGGAAATGATTTGGCGGGTGGGTCAGATAATGGGGTGATGTGGGAAGTGTGATAATTCGCCTGCTGCTGGGTTCGGGCTCTTAGGCGAGACTGTCTAACTTTTCCTAGGACAGGTGTCGAATGTTTGTTTTCAGGGTTACTATGGTTCCATGTGGACTTTGGCGGTTGTGTAGCAGAGGCGTCATAAATAGAGGTCTGTGTGTTGGCCTTAGGTCAGTGGTTATACTGTCATTGGTAGTTGGTGGCAATGGTGCTGTGGAGGGCAGGAATGGCGTAGGGCAAGGAATGGGATGGTACCTTAGGCAGGCTAGTTTGGTGAGGCCTGAGCCGTTATTGTGTACATTATAGTGGCTTCCCGAGCAGGGAGTATAGTACGGGATAAGGCAAAAAGGGAACATGATGAAGGTTAACCAAACTAACATAATTAGGTGCAGCTGTAACGTGAGATGGAAGGGTTAGTCTGACCTGATAAGGGATGAGAAAATGAGCTTGTCAGGCAATTATGCGAGAACTCTAGTCATGAACTATTTGGTAATGGCACAGGTACGCTAGAGCATAAGGCTGTTGGGGGTGAAGCCTGTAGGGCAATAGTTAATTTAATGGTTAGGTGCGCTAAGAACAAAGGCTATTGGTGTTTACACAATTAAGCAATTCTAGCAGTTATACCTATATTCTGAGATGGCATTGAAGCTAGTAGACTGGTTCAAAATGGGGCAGCTGGACTGGCATAGCCAGTAGGCACATTAACAGAGTAGGCTATTTCGACTTTTCAGGGCAAGGCCAGTATACACAATAGTAGAGTAGGCTATTTCGACTTTTCAGGGAAAGGCCAGTATACACATTAGTAGAGTAGGCTAGTCTCTGTACCTTGTTGCTGAGCCCCAAAAGGAACGACAAGGACGCTGGTCCTTATCTTTATTGTTTAGGGAGCTAATGGCCCTGGTCGTGTCTGTGTCGGTCTATCCCTTTGTACACCTTTCTTGCCTAATAGCTCCTCTCCGTCAAACGGCATATCCAAAATCTGGGCCTGAACCTCTGTCCAGAAATCAATTGCTTTTATCCAAGCTTGCCTTCTCAGGACAGTGCCGTGGGCCATCTGTCTGAAACCAGACTTAGCTACATCTGCAGCTGTGTCGATCATGCTCTCCGAAGTGGATTCACCATCCGAAATGGATTGACTTAGCCGCTTCTTGAAACTCCAGAGGGAGATGTTTAGTGAGCTTGGACACCTTGTGCCAAAGATCCCCGTCATATCTTGCTGACATTGGCATAGCATTTGCTGCTCTTATTGATAGAGACACTGCCGCCGACACCTTTATGCCAATAGCCTCTAGCTTCCTTCCCTCGTTATCCAGCCGAGTCGTTAGCGGCGATGGAGGATTTGCCAGCTTCTCCCTTGCTGCTACTGTAATGACAGAATCAGGCTTGGGATGCCCCTGCAAACATAAAGGCGCACTGTCAGGGGCATTATACTTCTTTTCAGGCCCAGCGGCTAAGGCGGGAGTTGACAGTGGGTTTGCCAGTATTTTTGCCCCTGCCTCCCAGATAGTGTCCAGGATCGGGATGGTCATAACCGCCGTCCTCCGCTTGTCCCCATGTTCATATAACACAGACTTCTTCTCCTCACCGAACACCTGTAGGTAAAACAATTCAGCTGCTTTAGCCATTATCGTGTGGAAAGAGGCTACATCATCTGGTGGTGAGGAGCCCCCGGAAGAGTCACGTCTCTGCTGTTTCTCAATGATGTACTCATCCCATTCATCCACCTGGCATGTTGGTGAATCTTGAGGAAGTTCCCCCTCCTCAGGCACATCCTCCTGTGCATCTTGATTGGTGAAATCCCTTTACTGATCGTCCACATGATCCTGACCAAAAGGGTGATCTTGCCAATCTGACAAGGACAAGGAGGAACGGGCTCTGTTGGCCCTAGACAAAGGATGTGGTGAGGAAGAGGGCCTTCTCAACAAAGACGTGCTTCTGGGTGAGATGCTGCGTTTCCAGTGTAGGTACATGCTCCTGGCGAGCTTCTTGTTCCTGGTGGAGCAGAGATACTCCTTCACCTCTTGGCCGATACCTCTGGTTCCATGGTAGGTGGGCTGCGGGCATCTCAAGCCACTTTGTTGGAACTCATCCATAATATTTCTCATGGACCGCATCAACTCCAGGAGAAAGGATCGGTTTCCTCCATAGAGGGATGCCAAGGTGGGCTATTTTCCTTGGGTGACAACCGTGGCACCTCTAGAATGTCCTTTGCGTCAGAGAATTCTACCTGGAGGATGATATCCAGTAGTTCTAACATTTACTTAATGGGAGAGAGGCTGATGCTGGGCACAGCCACGGTAGGAGTCGCCAGCGTGAGAAGTTGACTTTTGGCAGAGAATTCAATGGTTGCCCTGGATGGAATTGCCTCTGTGGGTGAATGGTGATCCGATGAAGATTTCTTTGTTGACGAGACATGTCGAGAGGGTAGTCGTGGTCGTGCTGTATTTTGAAGTATTGCTTCTCCATGGACGAGGTCCTCATCATGGTCGTGGATTTCTCTGTGGACAAGGCTATGCAAGGCAATTCAGAGCGTTCCCCCCATGGGCAACTTGGCCGTCAACGGTGTCTCGTGGTCAGTAGTGATTTGCTCATGGACGAGTGTCCTTTCGTCGACAAATGGCTAGTAGACAGGGTCTTCCTCTCCATCAGTTGAGCTGAGGAGGAGCTGGTTATCGGCCGCTCCCTCGTGGGCGAGGGTCCCGTGGACGGGGCTTTGGCGGATGGCTACTTATCTTAGGTTTTAGATCCTTTCTGCCTCAAAATGACGACTTTCGTGCTCCTTGACTGCCTGGGAGCTCGCCCGTGCCTCCGTAACACTCTTTGTATTGACCTTTGTAGGAGATGGAGAACCTCTGTCAACTGAAGAAGCTTTCCTCTTATGAGCTTGCTTTTCAGAGGCCATGTGTGAGGAAACAGGGGCGGTCTTCACGGATTCCTCATCTGGAGAAGCGCAATTGCTCTCCAAACGGAGGAGGAGCCTTCTGTACCTGTCTTGCAGGATCTTTTAAGAAAATATTTGTCAAATGTTACCTTTAATAATGTCATGTGGATAGAGAATAGAGGCAGTAGATAATCTCATTGTGTGGATCCCTGACAAAAATAAGCCTTTTCCTGCATCCCATGCAGTCCTTAAAGAGAGAGGTGTTCCCCTTGGAAGCACCTTCAGTGGGGTGTCTGCCATGGACATGAGGTATCCTGTGAAGATATTTCCTTCGACGATTCCAGACCAAGCAAGAGACCCTGAGCTCAAAAACACAGGTTGGGTAGAGCAGAGGAAACTCTTTTAGAAAAATGTTTTCTTAGTGAAAAGCGATGTAAAAAACTGGATTAACAGAAGAAAGCTCAGCACGCTGATGTGGATTCCCCTGGTCTCTAGACTGCAGTGACATCTGATCACATCACTAATTCCATGTTGTAGGAAAACACTGATAACAAAACAAATTCCATCACTGATGACATTACTGGTGATAACACTAATTACAATGTATATATCAGATCACATCAATAATGGCATTAGACATAAAATGATTAATATGTTAGCGCATTATTAAAAACGTAGATTTTCTTATTAACAATTTAGGCCATGGACTTGGCCATGACGAAGGCTGTGGTCACTGACCATCACCAAACACCATAGCTAATGGTCAGTTAGTGTTGCATTGTTAAAAGCCATGCCTAGTGGCCCGTCACTGTTTGAAAACATACAGTGTGCAATGTTGAAAGCTGTAGTCAGTGGCCATAGCTAGTGTCGATTAATATGTTAGAATATACAGTTGGCACAGCGAAAACACGTAGCCACTGGTTAGTAGTGTGTTGAAGACCTTGGCTAGTGGCTGGTTAGTGTATATAATATGCAGTAGGCACGGCCGAAGGCCATAGTTAGTGGCTGGTTAGAGTTGTATAATACATAGCGGGCACGGCCAAAGGCCATCGCTTATTGCATTTCATTATTTTAATATATACAGTGGACATGGCCAAAAGATGTACAAACTGCTCAGGGTCAAAGGCCATGGCTAGTGGCCCATTTATAGGTTGGAATATAGTGGGTACAAGTCAGTTTATATAATATACAGTGGATACGGTTGAAAACTGTATCCACTGGTAAAGGCCAAATTCTATGGTTGGTGGCCTGTTGGTGTTTTAAAATATTCAGTGCACATGGGTGAAGGTCGTGACCACTGTCCATAACTGAAGGCCATGACTAGTACCCATTCATGTGTTAAAATATAATTGGCCATGCACACTAACCATGGCAGAAGGCCATGCTTAATGCCAGTTACTGTTGTAATGTAATAAGTGATGTCATCAGTGATGTGATCTGTGATGGCATCATTGTGGTCATAGGCTGTGCAACAGGGGGGTGAAGATAAGGTGGCTTTAGCTGAATTTCAGGGGTTTTGTTGCATTAAGTTCTCACCATAACGTCACTGCAACTAAAGTTTTATCTTTGAATTACAACGGTTTTGTTATTCCATACATAATTAAAATCAATAATGCAGACAATTGGGCGAATGAAAACGATATATCATGTCTACAAAGTACAATAAAAAAGAAATTGTGCAACCACATTTCCCCCCAAATAAACCTGTTCATAACAAACTTGGTTTGCATTTGTGCTCATCTTTAAGTGTTTACATTCGTATGCAATGTAGATGAATAGAAAGTCATTAAAGTGCTACCGTAACCGTGTACACAGCCTAAACTCAATATATCTTAAAATAAATCTTTACAAGACTACTGCCCATATATATATATATATACACACACACACTAATACAAACATTGTTAAAGGGATGTTATGGTTAAGATGCACTAGCAAAAACCCATGAAATTCTATGGAAAGACGTTACAGGGACATTATGGTTAAAGGTAAAACCGAAACCCCCCCAGAAATTCTACAGTTATGGTAAGCTAAGCAATCATAATGAACGCCACCACCGTGCACTACTAAGACTAACACCCATAACATCAACGATGATATCACAAATTTCACTGATGACATCACATCTGACATTATTGTTGATGTTAAGTCCCTACAAGGGGTTGTGTTTATAATGTTGGTAACAGGTCAGGGGGATTGTATAATGTTAAAGTAGTAATAACTAGCTAACAATTCAAGACTTACTGCACACTTGTGCTATTACAAAGTATACATATGAAGTCCCACAATGCATACAAATCAGAGGCACATAAAGGGAAACTAAAGTAAGGAAGAATGAAACAGCATCATCAGAAAGTGTTAATAGCATTAAAGTTTAATTTCATGTATACAAATGAATTGTGTGTTTCAGGCCGGTCTATTGCCCCTTGTATGTGCACCATGAGTAGAGACCAAACCGAAAGGCAAGTACTTTAAGAACATATGAAAAGGTTAACATCTAGATATACAGCACCTTTTGAATTTTAATATTCTGACTCTCAGTGACCAAAACAACAGGCCTATATATTTCAGTTACCAAAAATAAATGGGCCTCATATGTGATGTCATCAATTACATTTGTGATGCCATCTTTGATGTTATGGATGTTAGTCCATGTCACTTGGGAAAAAGACATATATATTTGGTTTTTCTGTCTTTAAATGGTAATTTGGTGAACTGAACCTGATACTTTATTGCTTAATCATTGGATAGGGAGATAACTTTCTGCTATCCCTTTTTGATAGGCGGTGAATCACCCGTCTCCTAGGGAGAAATTCATTTGGTTAGGTACAGGGTGTTCTTCATTTGAGGGACAGTCTGCATATGTGTACCATTTAAGTTTTAAGATGATTGGTTTGTCTCTTCTTTAATTATGTTCTCCAATACCGTTCTTTAGTGTTACATAATCACAACTTATTACAGACATAAAGGAAATGTGCAAAGTGAAGGTTCAAGATCTCAGCTAGATCTTCGCATGAATCTAATCCAACTATGAACTAATCAGCAAATCTCAAAACATTCAATAGTTCAAGCGAATGTTTATTTCTGCACTAAAACTCATTATTTTTTTCTGTTCAGTATATTTGAACCTAGGGAGATGCTATAGGTGATATATTCACCCACATCATGGGTGAATGTATCATGCACAACATCCAACCAGACACAGAGGCCTAAAGAGCATGCCTAGTAATGGTGTATTATTTCATGTATGGTAATAAGAGCTTCTTAGCATCAACAACCCTATATGGGGGATAGGTTCATTTTCTCCAGAAACGAACCAAAAACACAACAAATATTCAAATACCTTAAAAAAACAACACACATCATGGAAAGAATTTCGAGGACCCAAGAAACCCCAAGCCAACACTGGGCTGATGTGCTCGCAGATTGCATAAAAGTGTGCAAAAAATCCATCAGGCATCTGTTGAAAAAGATAGAAAAGAAAAAATATAAATTGAAGTTATCTAAAGAAATACATTTCCATGGAAAATCATTTTCTTTCACAAAAGAATATACATACTAGTTTCTGAACCCCACAAACACAATCATCTTCCAAAAACGCAAGACCAAAAACTCAAATTGAAACAGCAACTTTAAGACAGTAAACAAATCTTGTTTAAAATGTCTTCCAATGCACAACAATATTTGACAGGGCTTCCTCCAGTCAAATACCGAACTTCACGAACTTGATGTGCGATTTTCCCTTCATGAAAACAAACTTGACTCTTTCTGACAGTAACCACTGAGGAATGTTTCGGCTAATGCACACATAGCAGCTACTGAAAATATGGCACACACAAATCAAAAATGGCATGTATAAAACATTTCTTTGGATTTTGTTTTACCATAAAAGGTCTGCATCTGTTTCCTAATGGTGCCAAACCTTGAAACAGATGTTTCAGATGCTTCGTGCATTACAAGGGAGAAAGAAATGGAAGCTGCAGTCGGACAGATCTGGCTCTCGGCGCATCTCTCATTGATGCACACGTTTGATCGTCCTATTAGGAAAATCTCACAGTTTTCATTAGCAAAAAATGTGAAGCACAAACATCCTTCTTGCAATAAATAAACACGCTGGTACACTATTCCAACCATGCACAAATGCCTGCAGAAAATACGACATACTAAAAGTGATTCAGCCTGCTGTCACTGGAACTTTGGAAAATAGGCTACCCGACATCCCAAAATATTAACTGCATGATGATTCTTTATAAACGGCATCTGCCCTCAACTTTAACCATTTTAACCCTGTCTGCGGAAAACGTAGTGCTTAAAAGATGCAGAGAATGTGTTCACATCATTGAAACGGTTTCGCATGAGAATTGAGGCTAAATTATCCTAGAACCAGGTCGCTGTCAGAGCATGGTTAAATGCAATGAAGGTGACAACTAAGATGCACTTTCACAATAACTTGTGAAAGATGCAACACCCTGGATAGGGGTAGTGGAGCCATATATGTAGAACTACAATGAATTAGCGATATATTTATTCGGTTTGTGAAATTAAATGCAACAGTTTTACTGTGGGATGGAGTGAGTAATAACACTGTCATAGCGCACCGTACGGCTATGCAGTCTCTGAGCGCTGGTAGAGCACTTTGGGATAAATTAGCTTTAAAAGAAGCTCAGTTTCAACCCGACAATATAGTAGGAAAGGCAAAATCAGATGACCAGGCAGTGTTTTTACAATGAAACTTCACACTTGAGGCACTTTCAAATTAGAAAGTGTCAGGCTAGAGGCAGCAAGGCAGACCAATATGGAACCAATACAGTTCCAGATAAGGATGACACCTGGATGCGAAAGGTCCTAAATTGCAGCTCTGAAACAGTGCCACTGTAAATGTTCACTGGTCTTTCTTGATGGCCACTAGTTCTTGAGCTCAAAGCTTCAAAGAGCATACTGGAGGCAAAGCTCTACTCCCTAGCTACGGAAACCAATATAGCAACTACACGGGAGATGCCACAATGGTGCTCACCTCCTCTGTATATTAGCAGGACCGGCCTTGACACCAGCCTCAATCCTAGTGCAAGAGAGTAAGCCTTGCTTGACCCAATCATTGTACCAATCCCAGAAACAAAGAGGTGAGACCACAAGAACCAAAACGTACCAGGCGCTGACAGTGCAAGAAACCTGCAGCTGCTGAAGCCAAACTGCCCCTATGAACAGTACCAGCATCCCATGGTGCCATGCTCCACGGAGAGCCTCACACCCAGACATACCGCAATACCCTGCAATGTACCTCAGATGCAGAGGAACTTCTTTACTACCTTCTGAAGCTTCTATCCAAAACGAAAGGGTGAGCAGCTAGGCCCGATGCCACAGGAACTCTGGGCACTGCAGAGCAAACCCCCTGCCCTCATAACCCTAATCACAGAATGATGTTTGACTGCCCAGAAAGGACACACATGAAAGTCAATGACAGAAAGGGACCTAAACATTGAAGAGCTTCTTTGAAAAACTCGGAGGCATTCCAGGCGCAAAGGACCTCAGCATTTGACCACTCTTGCAAGAGAATCCAACTAGTGGCAGCCTTAGCTGTACTCCAAACCAAACCTGGCTCAAGTACATCAGATTCTCAAATGTGGACCAGGAGAAATCAAGCCATGTACCCAGGCTACTCACTCTATGTTAATTGCTCAGCATTAGGACAATCTCTCTACAAACCAATCACCTACTGCTTAACCAATGAAGCATAATCAAAGGTAGCCTTTGCTTGCATTGAGGTCACAGTGGTATAGCATCCCCTACTCACTCTTTGTAGACAATACGGAGGTGTGATGTTCTTTGTTTAACTGTGTCTTTACAGTACCTGTAATATAACACATTTATCGAACTCAGAGTGAAAATGTTTATATAACAAACCTCAGTGTGAATCTTTCATTTATTCAAAGTGATATCTGGGTTGGCTCTATATCATGTCTGCCTCCCACCTGCTTGATCAATGCAACCAGTAGGTTAACACAGAACTGCCTCTGTCACGGTTCAACCCACATCCTAAACTGAGGGCCAAGGGACAGTAAAAAAACATTGTTGTGCTGTCCTGATGGCAGAGGTTTGGTAACATTTCCTAGAGCTAATGATAAGCTGGACAGCCACAGTTTGGGTTACATACAATCAGATTATCTGTATAGTGTGTAGTTCAGCATAGAAGGTGTTGAAATAATGATACTTACTGTTAACAAAAACAATCCATGTTACATTTCCTGGACTCACCAATAGCCACCAAGTAAAATCTACAGGACTTAACCTCAATGAACAGCTAGCCAGATGAGATAAAGCGCAACACCTAGTCCAAATTAAAACCACATAATCTTTTTTGTATGTGCCCAATAGAAGAACTGTATTCACTTGATTTTGCAGTGACTTGCAGTAGAGGGTCTCCTTATCAGTTGACTGATTTCCCAATTTTATGAGACAACCAGAGAGATCTATAGTCTAGTTGCTACCTAACCAGATAGCCAAGCTTAATAATAATGGGGAGGGAAGACGCACCAGGCTCCTCTGCGGAGACTGATCTCCAAATAGTAGAGTGCATGATGTTGTGCAAACTGAAAAAGTGGCACCTTGTGCTTGTTACACATAGGGAGTCTTCAGACACCCTTAAAATTCAGAGGTGAGGGAAGGCAATAGATAATTGACACATTTAAACTCAATCCAGTTAATTCTGACTTATCAATAGGAGCAAGCCATTGGGCATATCAAGGCTGGGAGATCTGAACCTCATTTTTAAATTTATTGTGTTGACATGCACCACATGAACATAGGATAATTAAAGGGGGATGAGGGAGGAAGGGGTGAAGAGCAAAGAGGTAGTGAAGGGGAAGAAGAGCAAAGCAAAATAGACAAAAGTAATGCTAAGATTTTAAGAGGACTGTCGACATAACAGATTAGTCACGTCAGTAAAAATACTCCATTTTATAATTAGGTGCTAGTAAAGAGCCAAGTCCAAAAAGTATTATTGTATCTCAGAGTCATCACTCAGCTAGTGAAAGCCTCCTTGTTTATTATAACATTTTATTAACGTTTTGGCATACAACACCAAACAAGAAGGTACTCCCATCCGTCTTCCCCAAGGTCCCACCCCACGCCTAATAGCAACATAGCACCAGTGAATACGCTCCCATTTACAATCCATATCTCTTTTTGCAGTAGTCATGATCATTGCGATAAAGTGCTTATTATGTATGGAGCATGTAAGATCACCCACATTCCTAACAGTGCCAATCTAGGATTATTTTCTAACTGCCAACCCAAACACCATTGTCATCTAACCAAACATTTCATCCCAGTATGTCTAGAGTTAAGGACACACCGAAAGCATATGTATGAAAGTGCCCTGGTCTACCCCAAATGTAAAGCATTGCACCACAGTTCATATTCTTCAGCTGCAATTACAATTAAACCCTGCTTGCATGTTGGGCAGGGTTTAATTTCATTTGTGACCACCGATTATCATGACTACATGGTAAGCAGTGTTCACAATTACAATTAAACCCCGACCTGGGTAGGGTTTCATTGTAATTGCACATGCTGCCTGTCATATGAGCATGGCATGCAGCGTGTACAATGGATCCCTATGGGGCCTGCAGCTTTATGCTTCCCTCCAGCTTTTTTACGGCTGTCAAGGGAATGATACAATTGCTTCCTATGCAATGGTCTTTCTATGGAATGTCCTCCCACATATCCCTCATCTTGATAGATATCCTCTAGTGCAAGTCTTGTACATTTCCAACAATCAGCTTCTTCGTTCCTGAACATGATACTGTCATTCTATAAAATAAGAAAACTATGCACTGTGAGCACAGGCCCCTTCCATGTGCTCAGCAGCCTATACTAGGGAGATTTTGAAAACATTTGCCCAAACAAAAAGATGTATATATTTATCTTTCCATGCTTTTAAAGCAGGGTAGGGTAATGAGGAATCTGTGGGAGGAGAATCCATAGAAAAAACAATACAATGGATTGTAACCTTCCACAGGTTCCTCAACTTGATAGACCCCTGTTTCTAGGATGTTTTAATCGCGCAACAACTAGCTTGGGAGAATTTTCCACCCACTCTAAATCAGACGCTCACAAATCTTTATTTTTATGAACCTGAGACACGCCCATGTAATAGCTACGATTGCCTACAGCCTAACCCCCTCCAACCCTGCCCCTTTCTGGACATGAAACACAGAGGTATGCACAGAATGTCTATTTATTAACAATAGAAATAATTTAATCAATTTAAATAAAAACAGACTATACATCTATGAAATCCAAATGTCAATGGCTAGCACATAAAATAATGATCAATACACTGGTCAATTCAATTGTCAATTCTACAATTACTTGAATAGAGACTTTTGTAAAAACACACCTCACCATATGTACATCCGGTTTACCCTGAGTGCACATTCACCATAAATTGAAAAGTGTATGAGGGTTCCGGATAAAGCTTTCTTTTGATAAAAAAACAAAAATAAAATCAGAACATCCCTGCCCATCTAACTCATTTATTTGGAATAACACCTCCTCTCCCACTAGACATGTGAGCATCTCAAACAGCATTCTAGTAAACTCAATTTAAAAACGGGCTATTTGATATTCCTACCTGTAAATTGCTTGCAAAAAAGGAAATGCATGTTTAACATTAATGTTTTCTAGATTCCCTTCAATGGTGTTCCTATTGTGTAAACGTTTACATTTATCATTTCCAATGGGCAACCTAAAGGTGGGAAATAGGTAGCAGTTAATACCCCTTTGCCTTGAGTGATTCAGCAGACATAACAGGACTCTACTTGAAGATGTAAACATGGAATGGCTTCAATTACATTATTTTTCTAGTTATGCACAAAGTGAGATATAACTAGGGCTTCTATTGTGTGATTGCGCTTTGCACAGAGGAGGAGCCAGGGATCTCCCAATATACACACCATTTAGACCTATTTTATTAAATCTATAATTCCAGAATCACATATGCTTCTGAAATATTTACTAATTTCCCAGGGTGTACAGTCAATTTATATACCCCACCCCATTGGTACTTTCACAAATAAAAAGGTCTACAATTTAATCTATTTCCCTCCAGAAGTATATTTCCCTTCATTCATTATATTTCCTATTAACAGTATACTTCCATAACATTTCTTTTGGCTGTCTCACAGACAGGTGGGCAACCTTTTTGTTTGCACTGCTAGTAATCCAAAATGTGTCCAAAGGAAAGCAATCTATTCCATTGTCCTTTCTCTCCATCTTCCTGTCAGTCAGCCAGTCAGTGAGTAAGCAAGCTCCCAGAATATATGGGTTTGGACTTTTATAAATTGGAAACCCCTCCCTTTAGAGGTGGGTATCATTTCTCTAATCCAATTGCTCAGTGTATTTGATTGGATAATGGTCCAAAAGTGACTTCACACTAAACGGTCCCCTTTGTACTCATTGGGCATATTAATGAAGAGGGCAGTCTAATGAGAGTAACTGCTAAACCCATTTTATGCGATGCCACCGTGGGTATTTCTACATTAAACAACTGTTTTTCTGAAACATCATGTTCCTCACATGATCATGTTACTAATTAGTTTGTCAGATTGCCCTCACTCAGGTGAATCCAATTAGGCTAGTCTGATTTTGGCACGACATATGATGTGTGTGATAGATTTTTGCTTTTTATCGTCTGATACTTTTACTCAAAAATCCTAGTCTCATCTCAGAATAACAGCCTAGTCTGCACGAATGCTAGGATATATGAACCACTAGCATGCAACCTTTCTGTGCAAAAATAGCTACATTCAAAATAAATATCGTTTTACATTCAGCTGATAAGTGTTTTACTCTGAATTTTTTTTTTAAAGATTCTACGACATTACTTTCAAAAGTTAGAGTAAAGATTATCCTATATGTAAAATTCAAAGAGGCAGTTTTATTTCCTTAGTCACAAAATAATAAATGGCATTTCCAGTTCTTGGCCTGGTAACAGCCAATGGTAGCGGTTCGGTCTCAGAGCAGGCCGTTTATGACTCCTGAGAAGGCTGGTTGTCATGACAACAGTTCTTTTAAGAGAAGGAAAGCTCTGCCCCTTGAGTGATTACACCAGCTGGCTGCAACAGAGGCCACAAAACGTGTGAATCCCATCCTCCAGGAAAGACCTGACTGATGGAAAAGTTGATTATTTGGAGGGGGTCAGGGGAGACCACTGCTCAGAATCTATTCTTTCTTTCTTTTATAGGTCCTTTGTTTTCCTCTCCAAGGCCTGTCTTTGAGAACAAAGAAAAACATTTCCATCTCCTTCGCTGAATCCGGGAAATGTCAACGTTTTATAGTCCAGCTTCAAAACCTGAGTTTCTCTTCTCTTGAGAAATCCAACCCCCAGCTCTTTAGCTGTTGTGGAATGAGAGGGCATTTTATTTTCTAGGCCAAAGTTGCTATTTTATTCCACACTGTAATTGTATAACAATAAAACATTTTCTTTGCAATCAAACCTCCAATAAAAATGACATTTTAAGTAGGTTTCATTTTCTAATGCAGATTCTTAGTCCTGTAAAGGAATACCGAAATAATGCAGGCCCACATTTGATTTTGTACTCTCCTGTAAAAGGCTGTGATTTCAGACAACAAAATTAACTGTTCTCCATTTAACAAAAGGTTGCTGGATACTCTTGGGTAACTGGAAAGATTTGTGTGCCTTATCATTTACTGTAGACAAATGCACTTTTGTTTTAGATGGGCTGCTGACTACACAATACTCCCTCGCATGTTTCTTTTTCAAATGCTGTGCACAGGATGCAGTTTACATGGTTGTTTTTAAATATGTTTTTTTTCTTTGCATCCTTTTCTTCGGTACAGATTTCCCTACACAAAGCAATTTCAGACAAGCAGAAGACGGTAGGGAACAGAAACCTTTACAAGAGAAAATTATGAACAAACGATCTCCCAAAATGGGCACCGTTACCAGTCAGTAAATTCAAGCAGTAATGTATGAAAAATGTATGCAAAGAGAACCATATTGCTGCTGACAAATGTCATCAGCGTCACCCCTCTTTACAAAGCCAAACTGAACACCACTCCTTTAGTAGATTGTGCACTGAACCCTTGTGTTATCTCTCGGACTGTTTCCTCAGCTTTCAGAAATGGGGGGAAAAAAAGACTATCCAGTCCAACAGTGTCTGCTTATTTACAGTCCGACCCAACCAGGCCTGAGTAAAGGATACAAAAAGCTGGTCATCTAGACAGTGGGAAGCCATCCTGACTACATAGAAACTGTAAGTTTTACTTTTGTAACGTGTCCTCCTCCTTCCAAGGAGGAAGGAAGAAGACAGGCAACAGAATGTTCAGTGTAAAATGGAATTCATCACAATGTTCCAGAAAAAATGATGGCCTCACTCAAAGAATTTCCTTTTCCATCATATCATCTAAATAAGGGTACTTAGAGGAGAACAGATAGAACTCATGGACACGTCTGGTTGAAGTAAAGGCCACTAAGAAGGGTTTCTAAGGTAACCAGCCGAAAATAACACAAATGTATGTGCTCAAAAGAGGAACCTAAAATAAACTTTAGAGCTAGGTTAAGATCTAAAGGTGGAAACACAAACTCTGGGGTGACAAATCCAAGGAGTTTGTCACCTTTCTCCAAAGGGAAGCCACCTCCTTTCGATTAGGGTGGTGAACCCGCTACGCTATCACCCCCTAGGGCACAGGGTAAGCGGGACCCAGCAAGAGGCTCCACCCACTTGGGGAGAGGAAAACCCTTGAGGGACTTAAGTCACCACCCTCCCGCCCCCGGACACCAATACCTTTATGGGTTATGTAGGAGCCAGGTAGGTATGATAACAATAAGACCCCTCTAACGGCTGACTACTTCTGATCCAAACTTTACTCCATACTCATGGGGGAACAGCAGATAGGCGAAAAGAACAGCCTCCAGGTGGCACACCATATGAGGAATGACTCAGGAGAAGGTTTCAGCGCAGCCAGCAGTGTTCAAGCACATCGCAGTACATACAGGTGTGGCCGGCAGGAGGAACAGGACGCCAGATGAGGCGTCCCGTACTGCGGTGCGAGAATGGTAAGTGCAGGAATGCCTCATGGACAGGTAACTGAAACCGCCCCGCAACACGCAAGAGCACAGAGCCTCAGAGGGTCGAGGAAAGGTCTAGAAAAGAAACCACAACTGTTACGACCTCACACGGGACCGGGAAAGAAGAGGAGTTGCTGATTCCAATTGACGAGTCGCATAGGCAGCTCTGCAGACAGAGAGGAATGCCGGACAGATTGCACAGCCCTGCAAGGAGCACCCTCATCACAAGCAGGTATGCACTGGTTCCAGTGGAACGGGAGGTCAGCTCCACGGCATGACAGAGACACAAGCCTCAGAGCTGGGAAAGAACCGAGAAACCCCAGAAGAACCGAGAAACCCCAGAGTGGGGAAGAGACAAGCCCCGGAGGGGGGAAGGAACCAAGAAACCCCAGAGTGGGGAGAGAGACAGAAACAATCCCTGGTGGGGTAAAGACCTGAGGAAAGAGACTGAGACATGCCCCGGAGTGGGGAGAGAACATAGAACCCCCAGAGCGAGCCCCAGAGTGGGGAAAGAAAGAAGAACCCACCCATCCCCCAAGGTTAGGGAGTGAGAAGGATAAGAGTCTCATAGTGGGCAGAAACAGAATAAAAGGGCCCCAGATTGGTTGGTGAGGCAAAAGAGAAAAAAAAGTTTGCCTGAATGGAGAAAGACTGGGAAACACAATCTACAAGAGAAATAAACAAACCTGGCTGGACCCTGGATGGCACCCCAGCAGTACACAAACTATATATTTAGGACTGTGAACATAGGCAAGGTCCTATGGTAAAGAGTCACAGGGGTTGGGTTCAGAAGCCAACATCCTTCGCTTTCATTGGGCAATGAGTATGTCTTGATTGTTTTATGTTTTTCTTTTGAGTAGCAGGGAGAGAAACTAGGTTAGACTAGAATTCTGGATGGAGGACTTCATTTATATTTAGCCTTCTTGACCACCCTGACAAGCACTCTTTTGGACTTTGTTTTGTATAGAGTACGGCTAAGTATCACATGTTTAGGGAACGTTTCGGTCTTTTTATGTTGAAGACATAATAAAACTGATGCCAAGCATGCCTCCTTTTCCGTCTCCTAATTCTGGCGTGGGTGGAAACATTTGTCAGGTCCTTCAAGAACTGGGCTGCAAAAGGAATAGGAAATAATGAGCCTTGTTCAGCAGCTAGATATCCCTTAACCATGCCCGCTTCAAGGTCTTTTCTAGCCAAAGACTACAAAAATACCAGGTCCGAAGAAATTGGGCACAACAAGGGCTCCAAACCCCTACTTCTGCACCGGCTTTCGCCTCTTCCTCACCTGCGTGCTTAGATACTGGGTGCAGACAGCAGCACCTCAAGGACCACATCAGTAAGCTCTCAGCCTCTTTTCTCAACAGTCACACATGAAGGCAGAGTGTGTGGGGATTCAAATGGAACTCACACCCAATGGTTTGAACAGCAGATCCAGCCTCTAAGGAAGGTGCCAAGGAAGAGAAGATGCCCATCTCAAGAGGTTCTGAGTAGCAGGCACCTTGAGTCCAATCTGGGGCAAAACCGGAGTCTTTTCAGCCGCCTATGAACCAAGGCAATCACTGGCATCGGGGGAAATGGATAGTGAAGTCTGAAATTCTTCTCCACCAGAAATGCCTCTCAAGATGCCCTTCTCTGAGAAATCTCCTTCAAACAGAAAGTGTGCTTTGTTGACTTTCTTTGCAAAAGGATAAACAAGAGGGACCATCAGTCGTTGAAGATCTCTGAGAGGAGCTCTAGGAAAAGTACCCACTTGTGAGAGACAGAGTCCTGCTTGCTCCAGGGATCTGCCACATTTTCCATACCGGCCAGATGTGCCACCAAAATTGTGATACAATTCTCCAGCGCAAGAACCAAAAGGTACATTCCTCCCCTACATAGAGTCAACTTACCAGGTTACTCACCGTAGTGACCACCTTACTCCTAGTCCATAGTCCCCTTTCCTCCATACTTGTGGGACATCTCTCCATCCTGTGGGACGGGACCGGAGCACTTTGTAAAAAGCATCCACATTTTCCAAAAATTTGTCCTTCCTCTCTTTCCTGCGTGGGGCCCAGCATGCGGCCTTAACCCCGCCCACCTTGGCTCCGCCCCGCGCATCGCCCCTCAGTCCTTTTCTTTGCCAGAGACCCATTACTAATAACAGAGGAACCTTATTAGAGGGGTCGGCGGGCGGGCGTATGGAGGAAAGGGGACTATGGACTAGGAGTAAGGTGGTCACTACGGTGAGTAACCTGGTAATACTCCTACATCCCGTCCCCTTTCCTCCATACTTGTGGGAGATTCCCAAGCACTCCTTACAGGAACTACGGGTGGATGGAAATACCCCTTACTGACAAAGGTTTTTCAGTACAGCTGACCAAACTGAGCATCAGCTCTAGAACTCATATCGAGGCAGTAATGCTTACAGAAAGCAGATGGAGTAGCTGCCCTAGTGATGGACTCCCAGGGAACATACTTCTGAAAAGCAACCGCAGCTGCCTTGCCCCGCACGAGGTGTGCATGAATACCTCTAGGAGGTTTCAGCTTTTGGATAGTGAAAGACTCCATGATGCAGGCGGCAATCCACCTAGAAATAGTTGCATTAGACGCCTGCTTGCCTTGAGGGTTGCCGAAAGTCACAAAAAGTTGAGAAGAACTTCTAAGCTCGGAAGTCCTATCCAGGTAGAACTAAAGAGCTCTTCGGACATCAAGACAGTGTAGAACCCTCTCCGCCTCAGAGGCGGGGTTCGGAAAAAAGACCGGTAGGGAGATTGATTAATTCAAATGGAATTCGGTCACTACCTTCGGCAGAAAAGCCGGATTAGTTCGAAGGACTACCTTGTCCTAGTGAAAGACCAAGAAAGGATGCTCCACCAACAATGCCTGGAGCTCACTCACTCTCCTTGCCGATGTGACGGCGACCAAAAAGGACACTTTCCAAGACAAGTACTTGAGGTCCACAGTAGCCATTGGCTCAAAGGGTTTATGGCACAGCGCTGTCAGGACGACATTCCGGTCCCATGGCGGGTGCAGATTACGAACTGGAGGGTAAAGGCGTGTTAAACCAGCAAAATGCCTCTTTACCACTGGGTTAGTCAGACAAAACGAACACTGATCCGTAGAAAGATAAGCGGAGACCGCTGAAAGGTAAGTCCTGCATGACAGAACATGAACCCCTGACTCTGCTAGGGAGGACACGAAGGACAACACCGTGTCAACCGTGGCCCCCCCTTGGATCCAATTTCTTCTCTAGACACCAATGACAGAACCTGAGCCATTTACTCTTGTACTGAGATCTGGTCGAGGGTTTTCTGGCTGCCTGGATAATACGCATGTTATCCGCAGACAAATTCAGATGCTCTAAAGACCTGAACTCAGGCACCATGCCGCCAAGCTGAGCGATTGTGGGGAGGGGTGCCACAGCTGCTGCTCCCCCTGGTGGAGAAGATCGGGAGTTACCGGTAACCTGATCGGCGGATAAACCGACAGGTGTTGGAGTTCTGAGAACCAAAGCCTGGCCAGCCACCACGGGGCTATCAGTAGAAGAGAACAGTTCACCGAGTTCTTCAACTTCCAAATTGCCCGGTGATCTAGAGGCAGAAGCGGGAAGGCTTAAGCTGTCATGTTGTGCCATGGAATCTCTAGAGCATCCCCCAGAGAGGAGGCTCCCAGCCCCCCTCTGGAGGCATACAGAGGAAGCTTCTTGTTCGCCGCTGTCGCAAAGAGGTCCACCTGAGGTGTGCCCCAGCGCGAGAAAATCCCTCAGAGGACCTCCGCCTTCAACTTCCACTCGTAGCTGATCACTGTCCGCCGGCTGAGGGCATCTGCTGTGACATTCAGTGGCCCGGGATGTGCACTGCAAGCAGCCAGACACCATGAAGCATGGCCCACTCCCAAATCTGGAGGGACAGGTCCACGAGAGGAGGGGGGGGGAGACTTCGTACCCCCCTGCTTGTTGATGTAATACATTGACACCACATTGTCCGTTCTTATGCAGACCACTTTGTTGACAATGACCAGTCTGAACGCCCTGAGCGCTAAGAAAATCGCCAGAAGCTCCAAATGATTTATGTGCAGGAGCTTGTCCTGAGGCGACCAGAGGTCCGAGACCTGAAGGAGATCTAACGTCGCACCCCACCCGAGGAGGGAGGAGTCCGTCGTGATCGTCACCATAGGGACCAGGTCCTGAAACCCCGCGCCCCCAGACAGATTGCTGAGAGATGACCACCAGTCCAGGTCCACTCTCATGGAATCCGGAATCATTATCCGCATGGAGTCTGGGTCCACTGCCTGACGCCATGAATTCCGAAGGGCCATCTGGGTCCGTCTCATTTTGAGACGAGCAAGAGGAAGAGCCAGCACACACGAGGCCATGAGACCCAGAAGCCTCTGGAACCACCAGGCCGACATACTCTCCGACTGCGCAAACATCTGACACGTGGCCAACAAATCTGCCATTCTGTCCCCGGTCAGGTATACTCTGCAGTCGATCGTGTTCCAACGAAAACCCAGAAAAATCGGGTCCTGAGAGACCGTCATGGAGGATTTCCGCCAGTTCACCGACAGCCCAAGATGGAACAGGAGCTGAAGGAGAGACTAGAGGTTGCCCGCTGCCGCCAGCGGACAAGGGCTGCGTAAAAGCCAATCGTCCAAATAAGGATACACATGGATACCCTGAAGATGAAGATAGGCCGCAATCACCGACATCTTCGTGAAGACACGCGGCGCCGAGCTGAGACCAAAAGGAAGCACCCGAAACTGGAAGTGCTCCTCTCCCAAAGAGAAACGGAGGTACCTCCTGTGTGGAGCCCAAAACAGGATATGCATGTATATGTCCTGAAGATCCACTACGCTGAGCCAGTCGCCCATCTGCAAAGATGAGCGTATCTGGCTGGGCGTGATCATCTTGAATTTCTCTTGGGGTAGAAAGAGGTTGGACTGGGAAAGGTCTAGGATGGTGCGCAGGCCAGCCTGGTTGGGTTTGGGCACCGTAAACAGCCGGGAGTAGAAGCCCTCCCCTCGCTCCCCAAAGGGAACGGGTTCCACAGCCCTGAGGTCCAGGAGTTTCTGAACCTTGGCGTTGAGGGAGGGTGAGCCCAACGGCTGAAAAGGAGGGTTGAGGGGTGGGGTAGGGGGTAAAGGTAAGTGGAAACCCGCCCGAGCGACTGACAAGACCCATCTGTCTTCTGTGATGGTCTGCCACGCCTCCCAATGAGACGCAATACGCCCTCCCACCGGGGTCTCGTGCGAGCGTGGAAAACCCTCATTTGGCAGGTTTATCGGTGGCGGTGCCACCTGAACCTGATGAAGAGGCTGAGGAGCGGGAGAAATACCGCGTACGCTGTTGTTTACGGCGGTTATTCCCCACAGGAGTATCCATTGTGCGATTTTTGCGGTCGAGGAATCCCCTAAAACCAGAGGAAGGTCGACCTTGCGACAACGGCCTTTGAGTCTTGAAGGGAGGTTTAACCAGAACAGACAATGATTTAGCCGTCTGAGTGCTATCCTTGGTTTTGGTGAGCTCTACATCAGTAGAAGAATGAAAAAGCTCCTTACCATCGAATGGAAGGTCCAATACTTTGTCTTGCACTTCCTTCGAAAACTTAGTGGCATACAACCATGTTTGCCTCGAGGTATCAACCCCGAGCATCATGCCCCGAGCCGAGGTGTCTACGTGATGAGCCGCAGCCTCCAGGAGATCCTGGGCCAAGACCCTGGCATCGGAAAGGCCACCTCTGAAGTCTTCCAGCTTCTCGACCGGAATGTGCTCCTCAAACTCTGACAGACCTTTCCACATCCGCATGTTAGCTCCCGCCAAAATCAATTCGGCATTGGCCTGCCTGAGCTGCAAGGCCAAATTGGCAAAGATTTTCCTCCCTAGGGAGTCCAGGAGCTTGTCCTCCTTTCCCAAGACCTGAGTAGCCGTCGCGGAAGAGGATGCTGCAGGTCTGGACTGCAACGTGGCCGCAGCCACCACTGTGGAGGAGGGAGGCAGTCAAGACAACAAGGCCACTTACTCCGAAGAGTGCAGCCTGTACCTCGCGTCAATCTTTTTATTGGAAAAAAGTCCTGAGTGTGGCTTCTCCCAGACTCTTCAGACCTCGGTCAAAACATCCTTCTGCAGAAAAAGGCCGGTACACTCCAAAGGAGACAGGGTGAACGCCCCAGAAAGCACGCCCTCCTGTGGAGCAGGTGCCTCGGGAACCGGAACATCTAAGAAATTCATCATGTCCAGTACCCGGTCATGAAAAGCTCTAACAGAGCGGGGAAGGTCCTCGTTGTCCTGCTCGCCTTGAGGGTCATCTGACAGGTCAGGATCCTGCTTAACCGTGTCAGGCACTGCCTTGTCCACTGGGGACAACGGTGGCAAAGGCGGAAGAGCAGGGGCAGGCACCACGGGCAAAGGAGGTGCCGGCGGAACCACCAAAGGAACGGGTGGAGCCGGGGGCGCTGGTGGACAAATTTCCTTAAAAAGCCCTTTGAAATACTCCCTCATGGGGTCGGTGCGCATAAGCGCTTGAAATTTACCGAAAAAAACGTCCTCAAGAGATTGCTTCTGAACCTGAGGAGGCCTCATGAGGTGGACAAATCCAAGGACGTAACGGAGAAGGGTGCCACGCCGGGCCGTCCGCTGACGTATCCACATAAATCAAAGAGGTCACCCCTGCAGGCAACAAAACATTGTGCGGAAGAGGCATCCGGACGTTCCAATCATAAACGGGCCGGTAAGGATACGCACAAGTGACCTTAGGTTCACCCAAAGGACCGAACCCTACACCAGGAGCCGATGGCGTAGTTGTAGGGGTAGTACCTAAAATGGCCGCCGTGGCCGTGGCGGGAACGGCCGCCATTTTGTCTTCATCTGAGGGGAACTGCGGCACATGAGGAGGTGAGGCAGGGGTCCCCATCGATGGATCAGGGGTCTTAATTTTAGCCTCAACATAAGGAACCTCGGCAGAGCCGGTACTATGAGGCCTGGAATGTTTCTGCGACATACCAACCGCCAACTGAGCCTTTGAAGGAAGGACCTCGGCACTGCCGGTAAAAGAAGAACCTTGCTTCTTTGCCCCCTCAACAGATCTGGTATCACCACAAGATCGGGAACGGTGAGAAACCGCTTTCACCGACAGGGCCCTGCCCGGCCCCTCAGAACTGTTGGTAGCCTTAGCCTCTGTACGAGGGACCTCGGGCCTAGGCCCGGTAATAGCCTTATCGGCACGGGCCTCGAACATCCGTTCGGTAAACAATCCCAGCCAAGGCCTCGGGGCGCACCCCGGTCTTGTTTTTAAGGGAAGCCGAAAGAGGCCTCAGAGCAAGCTCCGGTACCCTGTGACTCAGCAGAACTGGGTCTACACACAGCCCCCACAGGAGGGGCCTCGGAAGTTACTCCGGTGTACACAGGCCCCTTACGGAGACCCTCGGAGAAAACTCCGGTAGAATTATTAGGCCCGACAGGCACCTCAGGGCGAACCCCGGTGACAGAGCGATCAACGCCCCTCCCGGCTCGAGAGGAACCCGGGAAGGTATCCCCCAGCCGGGGTGCTCTGAAAAGTAAAGAACTTACCAGGCGTTTCTTCTTCTCGTCGATGAACGCCTGAAAATGAGATGGGGGAGTGCGTCGGAACACCTCCTCCCACCGTTCCAACCGACGTTGAAGAGCCCGGACCGAAAGGGAGTCACAGTAAAAACAGGATTCCCAACGGTGTTCCGGACCCAAACACTCTAAACAAAGAGGATGGGGATCCGCCCTCGCGAAGCGACGATGACACGAAGAACAGTCTGGAAAGTCTAATTTAAAAGACAGACAGACTAGAAGACGAACGCTAGCGAGAGCCAGAAAGGAAAACAGGGAAGAAAATCTTCTGAGGATGCAAGTGCATCCGGCCCCGATCGAGCGGAGAAAAGGACTGAGGGGCGATGCGGGGAAAGAGGAAGGACACATTTTTTGAAAAATTTGGATGCTTTTTACAAAGTGCTCCGGTCCCGTCCCACAGGACGGAGAGATGTCCCACAAGTATGGAGGAAAGGGGACGGGACGTAGGAGTAAACCTCACACCCTCCCTCACATTCAGTTAGTGAATGGCCACTTGTCTGTCAAAATCAAGACACTTTTCCCTTCTACGGAGTGAACGAAGGCCATCATTGCAAGCCTGACTGCCCATCGCGCTAGAAGATGTATGGTACCAAAGCCTGCTCCCTTTAAGATCTTCGAGGTGAGCATCCCTGTCTTTCAAAGATGCATCCGTGACAATCTTGGCCTCCGGCCACTGCTGCCAGAACAGCTATCCTGCCATCAAGGTCTGCCAGTGACTCTGAAGATCCTCTGCAACTTTCTTCAAAAGCCGGAGCAGATCGTCTATGTCAACGGAAACCAGACCATTTGCTACGCAGCAGCCACTGAAGAGAGCACATATTCAATCGAGCCTCAGGCACCAGAAAAATGCAGGATGCCATGAAACCCAGAAGGCAGAGAAAATCTGCGGCTGGTAGCATGCCTGAGTTCTGGGAAATATCAACCACCTGGCAAATTATGTATACTTTCTCCTCAGGGGAAGTGGTGCAGGGAAAGACTTCCCCACCCAAGTGTCCAGGACTGCTTCGATGACTGAGAGCCCATGTGAAGGGGTCAGCTGTCAACAGCTGAAGTTCAGGGAAAAGCCCAGCCTGAGCAGTAGTAGATAGGCGTCTTTAAAGTGAGCAGAAATCTGCTCTGGTGAACGACCTCAAAAGGAGCCAGTCAACCAAGTAGAGAACAGATGGATCTTCAACCTCCTGTGAAGAATCAGAAGACTCTCCCCAGAAACCAGGTCTGGGACCCTCCTTATGTGGCCAGGGAAGGGCAGACGCTTCCTGATCCTGAACCTTGGGGCGGTGTACTGCGGGAGGCTCACATGGGGAGACGTCGGGGGTGGGGGGACAGATGAAGACTAGGATGAACCGCTATTTAACTTTCCCTGTAATCTCACCCTTTTGATGGCTCTTTGCTAAACTGTAGAAGTTGAAAAACCTAAATTTGTTGGAAGAAACTACAAGACCCAGAATCCTAGAGGTACTAAGACGAAGAGGGCTAAAGAGGCATGTAGAAGTAGCAGTCAGGCAATAAGGCCGGGTACAAACTGCAGTAGTCAGGTAATTAAAGCTAATAGCCCAAACCTGAAGAGAGTCAATTAACCTATGAGGCATAAAAGGCTCCAGCAGGACAGAAGGATGAGAAGGAGCTGGAGTGAGAACTGGAAGGCTTGCTGTAGCAGTAGTAGTGGAGAAGCACAAGGCTGGAAAATCTTGAGGAAGTGGGAGCACACAAGGGACGCCTGAACGTGGAGACAGCAGATATTACCTGCAAGTTCTGAGAGTGTCCCGTTCTCGCAAAACCTGAAGTGCAGAGGCTGCTCAGAGGAAGATGTGCAAGAGGTTGAGCTTTCCCAATGTGAACTTGATTGCTGTGATTGAAGAGCTGGGAAAGTGCAGGGGACTAAGGCCAGAAGCAGAAGGCAGGGCGAGGGTCTTGGGAGGAAAAGGACCTCTCAAATCAAGTAGATGGACCAAAGACACCCGTGCTGGAGAATGGTGCGGGTCCCTATCAAGCCAGAAACAGAAGTAGTAGAAGTCGTCGGAAAAGCAGTGCAACTCACAAAACCAGCGTCAATGAAGCCGGTGTGAAGCACAGCGTTCAAATACTGAACAAGCCTTGCTGGTAACTGCAGCCAGCTCCTAAGTGATTCGCGTATTACTTAATGCAAGTATGAACGCTTATTAATTACCAAATACCTAACAGTGTTTATGCACGAGTTACAAGTTACGAAGAGTGAAAAACATATCAAAAGGAGGCCAAATGTGCTTAATTGTAATCCCCAAAGAAAGTTAGAATGTCATCCTTTACCGTTACATGGGAATACAATTCTTTATTCAACTTTAAACCTTAAAATCTGCTTTAAGAGAGGTTGTGTGTGTGCCTAATTGTGTTTTCACTTGAAAGACTGAAGCTTATACTGTATCCAAAAGTGACAATTGTTCTATTTCCAAGAAGTAAAGAGTCATAAGAATTAAAAAGAACACACATTACCCAAGCCAAGAGGAAAGACCTTTCCATAGTGAAACCGGACTTGCCAAGATTTAAAGAGACATCTAATTCTACTGTGATGATGTTAACAGTCAAGGGGCCTAAAAAACAAGTATATCATTGTTGCCTGAAGCTGAGAGAGCGGCACCATAAGCATCTGGGTAATTATTTGGGCTGGTGACTGGCAGAAAGGTAGAAGTAAATCTGGGGAAGGGGAAACAAATGCTTAGGAAAAATACTCTGAAGTAAAATTCTGTGGTGCTAAAGACTGCTGAAGCTAGAAAGAAGTGAGTCTTGTGGGCAGAAGGAGGTTGTTCTTAAGGCAGTTAGGCAGACGGAAGCGGCAAAGAGGCTCCCTGTTTTTAGATAGTCATAAAAAGGGAGAGTGCCTTAACTACCTAAATAGATCGAAGTGTCTTGTCAGAGCCTGACGAACCATTCCAAAGTACTGAGCCGTAGTAGTGGTATTTGTACTGTGATGGTATATTAGGTTCATAGTGATAATATCAAATACAAAAATGTCGAAAGTCATAATTTTGAAAAAATGTCGAAATAAAAAAAATTGAATTTCTTTTTTTCACTATGTTTTTCATTTGAAAAGGGGGGCTTCCCCCAAACCCCTTTTTTTGTTTTTACTTTTTTTCAACTCGCAATACCCCCCAAAAAATATATAAATAAAAAAATAAAGAATTCGATTTTTTTTTCAGCATTATTTTTTCGAAATTATTGTCTTTCGACATTTTTTTTCTCGATATTATGACTGAACACCGGTATATTCAGTTCTCAGCAGATGTTACATTAAAGTGGTTTGAAGCAGTAATGTATTGTGAGACAAAGGTGGCTGTTATCATAGTACGAACAGTTGAAGTGTGGTTGTTGTTTATAGAAGCAGCAGCGCTGAGAAAGCATCCTGACAAATACACAATTCCCTATGACTTCAGTTACAACTTTACATTTGGTAAATTATTGACACTGGGGACATGATGCACCTTCTTCTTGAACTACAGCCATTCATGTGAAGGAACAGACAATATATCATAACCAGAATTACCATTGGTGCTATCTCTTTTTCTGGAACTTGGAAGGGGATATTATCATCCAGGAACAATGAGTTGTTACCAGTGGATGTTTGTTTAACAAACTGTTTTCATTTACTTTGAACTTTCAAGAGCTGGTTCAAAACCTTTTCTTTTCTTTTGCTGAACATTTTGAAGTTGACTTTGAATCCTGGGCAAAGTATCTTACCGAGGACAGGGGAAAGCCATTTAGATATTGGGTTGATATTGTTTATTATATTGTGTTGATATATAATTTCTTTTGCATGTTTGTTGTTTAGTGATGGACAGTTTTCACATGCTAGAGACTGTTCCTTTAGTTTTTAGACTAGGTAGGGCATTTCTCTGTAGCATAGGGCAAGCAAGGTGTTTGCTTTACATAGTTTCTTTAATAAAATGGCATATTTTGAGAAATCTACAAGCAATTGTCTGCTTTGCATTACCGACACCTCACACTCCTCAGAGCATTGACCAGCACCGCCTTCAGCATTGGTGAAAACCCTCGGTCAACCCAAAAGGAAGCACCCTAAATTGATAATGGGTGCAGCCTTTCAAAGTCCTCAGGAACTTTCTGTGCTTCAAATGGATCGGCACATTCTGAAGGTCCAGCACCATCAGCCAGTCTTGGCTCTGCAGAGCTTAGAGCATCCTGAATGTGTCCTTCCTCCGGAACTTGATGAAGTCCCTGAGGTTCAGGATGGGATACAATCCTCCCCCTTTCTTCAGAACCAGGGCACCTTCTACGAACACTTCATACACCTACAAATGGAAAAGGTTCTGCATCTGGTGCGCTGGTCAACCAGGTCTGGTCCCGCGGGCGATCACACCGGAACAACTCCTACCATACTTGTTTCTCCTGGCAAATAACGGTTTATCCATTTCATCCATAAAGGTGCATCTAGCTGCCATCTCGAGATTTACTCGGAAGAGACATTCCACTCCACTGTTCAGTGACCGCCTAGTTAAACACTTCCTTAAAGGGTTGTTTCGAACCTTTCCTCCCAAGAAGAAATGTCCTCCGATCTGGAGTCTGAACCTGGTCTTGGCAGCCCTGATGAAACCCCCTTTTGAACCAATGTCATCGACATCATTAAAATTTTTGTCTTGGAAATTGGCTTTCCTGGTGGCCATTACTTCTGCTCGTCGCCTGTCGGAAATACAAGTTCTAGTGATCGACCCTCCGTATTTGAGGTTTTTTAGTAATAAAGTTGTGGTGGCCATTAACCCGTATTTCATACCTATAGTACCTTCCATGTTCCATAAACACACTTCTATAGTGTTGCCTACATTCTTTCCAACACCGTCTTCAGTGGCAGAGAAGACACTCCATACATTGGACGTGAAAAGAGCTTTAAAATTTTATCTCCATCGCACTCAAAGCTTCAGAGACACGAGACAACTCTTCGTAGCTTATGGGCCTGCGGCTAGGGGTAAAGCAATTTCAAAACAAGGACTTTCCAGATGGGTGTCTTCGGCCATTTCTTATTGTCATTCCAAGGACGGAAAGCCGCTAGAAAAGCGTCCGAGGGCCCATTCGACGAGATCTACATCGTCGTTGACGGCTTTGTGGTCCGGAATCCCGCTGGGGGATATCTGCCAGGCGGCTTCCTGGTCGGTACCACACACGTTTACCCGGCATTACTGTCTCGCACAGCAACATGCTGAAGATAAACAGATGGGGCGGGCAGGACTACGTCACCTGTTCCAATAAGGTAAGCCCCAAGTGGGTTGCATCCTTCGGCAACCATGCGTTAAAGTGTCGTGTCTTTTACAGTTAACATGCTATAATGTAATGTGTTGCCATAGTAAGTTAGCACTGTGCTTGTTGTGATGTTGGTTTGCATACACGTCTCCAATGTTGGGGGATACTGCTATACAATCTATTCTAAGCATGTGAATCCATGAAAGATCCAATGCTGGAGAAGGGAATAGTTTCTTACCTGTAACTCCATTTCTCCAGCATTGGTATCTTTCATGGATTCACATGCGCCCGCCGACCTCCCCTGAGCATGCAAACCAGAGATCCCCCCTTACTGCTTTGGGGGCTGAAATCTGAGGGAGCCGCGGGGGCCGATCTATACATACCCCTACGTCCTACTGGCGCTGGCGTGCGCGGCCCAAAACGACGTGGATAGGACACAAAAGTGTCGGAATTTTTCCTATGGAAAATGTCTATATAACTTACCGAGGATTCCCAGCCTGACGAC
The DNA here is from genome assembly GCF_040938575.1 of Ambystoma mexicanum. NCBI lineage: Eukaryota > Metazoa > Chordata > Amphibia > Caudata > Ambystomatidae > Ambystoma > Ambystoma mexicanum. Next base: position 996,230,459 of record NC_090922.1, read on the forward strand.
GGGGAATATTCTAAACATGTGAATCCATGAAAGATACCAATGCTGGAGAAATGGAGTTACAGGTAAGAAACTATTCCCTTACACTGTAAAAAATGCATACCTATGTTTCTTTGTCTCACTTGGCGGGTGATCATAAAAAGGTGGGTGTTTTGGCTCTGTTTCTCGCTATTCATCCTGGAAAAGATGCCTGTGGTCTATTTATGAGGTTCAGGTGGAATTGCATATTGACCAACGAAATGCTGCAAAGAAAATCTCAGGAAGATGCCTTGGGCAGATTTTGTAATAGAGAGACTGAAACATTGATTTATTTAATTCTTGAGTGGTGTTCTTTAAGATTCTTTCATTTTAGATATTTTAATCCGCTTTTTAACTTTCATTCATAGACATGGATTGCTTTTGGGAATGATGTTTAAGGGGCACTGTAAGGTTTGATGTAGTGGCAGTGATCAGTGTCTTTGGTTCTTTGTTCTTGAAATAATTGTCTGGTTAACATGTTTCTAACTTATTAAGGGAAAATCATGCATACTTAACATTTATTAGGATTTTATGAAATATTCGCTTCTTTTTAACTTCCCTTTTTAAGGTTTGATGTCTTTTTCTTATTCTTCAAATATGAATGCACTGTTGGTTTTTTTTATGATTGTTGGGAAATATTTTACCGTAATGAAATGGACAAGTTGTATTATGCTGTTTTGTACATGTAATTAATTTGTTTTATTTGTTAAAGGTTCATTGTGAACCAACGTATGCAATCTTTATCATGGGAACATGGAAGGTACTTTAGGTATGAAATGCGGGTTAGTGGCCAGCACAACTTTATTACTGAAAAACCTCAAATATGGAGGGTCGATCACTAGAGCTTGTATTTCCGACAGGCGACGAGCAGAAGTAATGGCCACCAGGAAAGCCAATTTCCAAGACAAAAATTTTAATGATGTTGATGACATTGGTTCAAAAGGGGGTTTCATCAGGGCTGCCAAGACCAGGTTCAGACTCCAGATCGGAGGAAATTTCTTCTTGGGAGGAAAGGTTCGAAACAACCCTTCAAGGAAGTGTTTAACTAGGCGGTCACTGAACAGTGGAGTGGAATGTCTCTTCCGAGTAAATCTCGAGATGGCAGCTAGATGCACCTTTATGGATGAAACGGATAAACCGTTATTTGCCAGGAGCAACAAGTATGGTAGGAGTTGTTCCGGTGTGATCGACCGCGGGACCAGACCTGGTTGACCAGCGCACCAGATGCAGAACCTTTTCCATTTGTAGGTGTATGAAGTGTTCGTAGAAGGTGCCCTTGCAGCTTGCAAAATACGACAGTCCGCTGGAATCGCTAACGCGCCAAACTCGGCGAAATCAGGAGCCAGGCCATCAGACTGAGGTTGTCCGGGTCGTGATGCCAAACGGTCCCTTTCTCCTGAGACAGCAGGTTGAGGCTCTTCTGGAACCTCATTGGTTCTGCCGCTGAGAGGTGAAGTAGATCGGAGAACCACACTTGTCTGGCCCAATACGGGCCACCAGGATCACCCGACAAGGATATCTGTGGATCCATTGCAGAGTCCGACGGATGAGGGGGAATGGGGGGGAAGGCATACAGAAACTTGCCCGTCCACGGGAAGGAGAACGCGTCCCCTAGCGAGTCTAGTTGTGGCCACCTGCTCGCGTACTGGGAGCATTTCTTGTTGTCTCTTGTCGCAAAGAGATCGAGGGCCGGATGACCCCATTCCTCGAAGACCCGGTGCAGTTGCTGATCTTTCAGTTCCCATCCGTGTAGACAATTCATCTCTCTGCTGAGAGCGTCTGCTTGCACATTTTTTACTCCTGGTAAGTGGAACGGCAACAGACGTATGTCGTGTTGTAGGGCCCAATGCCAGATCTCCTGGGCTTCCGTCGACAGGCTCCTGGAGCGAGTTCCTCCCTGCTTCCGTAGATAAAATATGGTTGTCATGTTGTCTGTCATTATTCTCACCGCTGAGCCCTTTATCTGTGGCAGAAAGGATTTCAGGGCCCAACGCACCGCCCTCAACTCTAGCAGGTTGATGTGGAGGGAGGACTCTTCCGATGACCAACAACCCTGAACCTGTAAGGAGTCCAGATGAGCTCCCCACCCGGTTAGAGAAGCATCCGTAACCACTGTCTTCTGGAACGCAGGCTCCAGTAAGGGCATTCCCTTCGTTAGGTGTATGGAGATTCTCCACCATTGAAGCGCCTGCACGAGCTGGCCGTTGATGGTCAACTTGTCCGACCAGCGTTCTCGACTCTGTGCCCATCGATCCGCCAAGAATTCATGAAGAGGCGACAGTTGTTTATCAAGGGTATGCAGGACGACATGGTCCCCAGCAGGGACATATACCTTTGTACTGACACTTTGGTGTCGATCTCCCATTCCGATACCTTTTGTTGCAGTCTGTGAATCCTTTCAAGGGATGGCTTCACCAGTCCCGACTGTGTGGAACTCTGCTCCCAAAAAGACCAAGGTCCTTGAAGGCTTTAATGAGGACTTGTCGAAGTTCACTGCGAAGCCCAAACGTTGCAGGAGGGACAGGGTGGCATCTAGGCTTTCTTGTGCCCTTTCTGGAGACAGTCCCCTCACTCGCCAATCGTCTAAATAAGGGTACACATGGTGACCTTCCTTTCTTAACCAGGCTGCTATTGGAGCCAGACATTTGGTGAACGTCCTGGGGACGATTTCAGGCCGAACGGGAGGACCTTGAACTGATAGTGGGTTCGTCCGACGACGAACCGCAGAAATCGTTTGTGCCGTCGACGCATCGGGATATGGAAGTATGCGTCCTGAAGGTCTAGTGACGACAAATAATCTCCGGGTTGTATCGATCGGATCACCTCCTGAAGCGTCAGCATTTGAATTTTAAATTCTTGAGCAGTTTGTTGAGCGCTCGTAGATCCAGAATGGGACGCCATTTTCCATTTGGTTTCTTGACGACAAAGTACCGGGAGTACACTCCCTGTCCTTTTTCTGCCACCGGGACCAGTTCTATTGCCCCTTTCTGCAGCATAAACGCCACCTCCTGTAGTAGTATTTGAAGGTGGGGCTGGGCCGAGAACACCAGTGGAATGTGTGGTGGCTTGCCCTTGAACTGTAGAGAGTGGCCCAGATGAATCGTGTCCAAAACCCATCGGTCTGTTATGCGCTCCCACTCGTCGATGCGACAAGACACTCTACTCCCCAGGACGCCCTGAAGCATGTCATTGTTGGTTCTTGGTTTGTTTATCTTTCGTCGACGAAGGGTAGGCACTCCGTCGTCTGGAGGTTTGGTACTCTCTTCCTCTACGAAAGGATTGGGCCGCACGCCTGTAGCCTTGGGACGAGTAGGAGGGTCTGCTGAAACCTCGGTCTCTAGATGACCCAAACTGGGAGTTACCAGAGGACCCTCTGAAAGGACGAAAGGAAGGAAAATTCCTACCACTCTGCAGGGCTCCGAGTGACCGTGCCGTATCAGTATCCTCTTTCATGCCCTTCAAGACCTAATCAACTTTTTCGGCGAACAGTTGCTCCCCTTCACACGGCATATCCAAGACTTTATATTGTACCTCCGGTCTGAACGTAGTGCACTTGAGCCAGACTTGTCTACGTAGAACTACGCCATTATTGATTTGCTTAAAACCGGACTCGGCTAGGTCGACGGCAATGTTTATAGCATGGTTGGAGGCCTCCTCTCCTTCCCGCACTAGCAACATTGCAGACTTTCTATGTTCCTCGGGCAAATGCTCCAAGATGGGAGCCAGTCGGTGCCACATTTCCCTGTCATACCTAGACATAATCGCCAAGGAGTTGGCTGCTTCAACCGTAGTCGCGCCGACGGACAGCACCTTCTTGCCGAAAGCGTCCTGTCTCCTGGCCTTGTTGTCTGGAGGGGTCGTGCATTTATGTTGAGACCTGGCCTTTCTCGCCGCCGCCGATACCACCTACTCCGGCGAAGGTTGAGACGTCAGGCACTTGGGAGTCGATTCCGGAGCCTTGAACTTCTTCTCCAAACGACCTTTCACTGCCGGTTCAGAGAACGGGTGCCGCATGGTCGTCAGGCCCTCTTGCCAGACATGATCCAAAATCGGGATGGCGAATATGGATTTCCTTCTCTTGCCCATATGATCAAAAAGAAAACAATCCTTTTTCTCCTCTTCAGGAACTAGGCCAAACTCCGAACACGCCTTACTCATCATGGCATGGAATGCACCCACGTCGTCAGGAGGCGATGGATGTGCCGGGCTTCTCTGAGCTTCCATCTCCGCCTCAGAGTCCCAAGTTGGGTCCCTTGAGGGGGATAGTGAGATGTCTGAACCAGATCCCTCACGGTCAGAGTCCTGTAGTAGTTCTTCTTGCAGGGTAGGACAATCTTCCGGCGTGTGGGAAGCGGCCGTAATCCTGGTCGTCTAGCGAGGAGCCGGGCCCGGCTCGTCGACGAATGGCATAGACTGTATCCGTGTCGGGGCCCCAGGCTGGGGTATTTGTGTGTCCAAACGCTGTAATAGTTTCTGTAGCGTATTTAGCACCTCCAAGGACAGAACCGCCTGGGGGTTCAGTAATGACGAGGTAGTAGAGATGGAACCCACACCCAAGAGCGACATTGCGCTGGTCGGCTGCAGACCCAGATCGGTTGGGCGCGCGACCGTGTCGCGTTCCTCGTCAGCCGACGAGATGGAGAAAGTCGCCTCAGGTTAAAGCAGGGCCTCCGGCGGGACGGGATCGAAAACCTCGGGCTGCCATCCCATCAACGGGACCACCGTCGATGATATGTTTCCTACCGCTGCAGTCTGACATGCGGGAGGAGCCGCCGATGACGCAGGCATCGACGAGCGGGCCGTCAGCGAAGCCAATGGCGCAGGGCATTGAGGTGTTCCCGCCACTTTTGGGGCCGACTTGCTGGCCGCGGCCTCTCGACTCAAGGTAGACTTATGATGGTCTCCTGAGGAGGATTTAGATGAGTCTTTTCTCTCCTTTTTAGATGAGGAGGAAGAAGACGGCGCCTTGTGTGAAGAGGAGGAGGCCTTCGAATGTTTCGCCGAGGGTCGTTTTTCGGCCGACTCCGAGGTTCGTTTTTCGGCAGCACGCGCCTTCTTCGTCGGGGGTTCCGACTAACTTTTTGAGGCCGTGGAGCCCACCTCCGATGCCGGGTACGCACCCGCTCTGTCGTTGAGCCAATCGACCAGGCGTCTTTTTCGATCTTTGAGGGTTTTCTGGGAGAAACCCTGACAGATTTCACAAGTGTCCGCCGTGTGGTGAGGATGAAGGCAGTAAATGGAGTCCATATGACCATCCCCTTTGTACACCTTCTTAAGGCCGCACGTAGCACATGGACGAAACAACGCCTTTCCAGACATTCTCTTGAACAGAACAAACAGTCGCAGAAGTAGAAAGAACAGCCTAACCAAATAGTAGATACGCGAGGTAATCCTACCACTTTGGAAGACGGTTGAAATCTGAGGAAGCCGCGTGGGCGGAGCTATATATACCCCTACGTCCTAGTGGCGCTGGCGTGCGCGGCCCAAAACGACGTGGATAGGACACTAAAGTGTCAGAATTTTTCCTATGGAAAATGTCTATATAAAACTTACCGAGGATTCCCAGCCTGACGACGGGGAATATTCTAAGCATGTGAATCCATGAAAGATCCAATGCTGGAGAAGTGGCCAATCCCAAAGTTCCAAATGCTCTTTGGTAAGGTCGAACAAGTTACTTTCTTACCTGGTAACGTTCTTTCGATGGGATGGTCCGACGACGTATTCCATATCTATGACATGTAATCACCACAGCTGTGCTGCTTCGGAAACTTTTTTCGGCGTCTGCGTCCTGCGTCGATGACGTCGATGCGCCGTCGTCGAGGACCTCGTCCGACGTCCGACGTCATCCGATGTGATAAGTAGGACGCACGACGCCCGTAGCCTCAGTTGTAGTTTTTTCCCCCAGAACGTGTGACATAAGTCAACTGCCAGTCAGACACAAAGCCTTGCGGAACGCAAGCTGCAATCGCAAAAGAAATTCTGCAGCGGGGAAGGCAGGGCGGGAGCGATATGGAATACGTCGTCGGACCATCCCATCGAAAGAACTTTACCAGGTAAGAAAGTAACTTGTTCTTCGAGGGGATTGGGTCCTCCGACGTATTCCATATCTATGACAGACTCCCAAAGCAGTACCAGAGCAAGGAGGAGGGAAAGAATTTAGAATCAAAATTTAGAATAGCCAATCAAATAGCAGAGCAAAGGACCGCCTTGCCAAAGGCCAGATCCTGCCCTCGGATGGAATCGAGGGAATAGTGACGCACAAATGTATGTACTGAAGCCCAGGTGGCTGCATCACAGATGTTGCGAATAGGAACACCCCTCTGCAGTGCAGTAGATGCAGCCACACCCCTGGTAGAATGGGCCCGCAAGCCAGCCGGTGGGTCCTTACCCGCCAAACGGTAACACTCCGAGATGGCTAAAATAATCCAGCGAGACAAAGTCTGTTTCGTCACAGCTTGCCCCAAACGCTTCCCAGCATAATCAATAAAGAGTTGATCGTCCACTCTGACCCGGGACATGCGTGAAACATAAAAGCTTAAAGCTCTCCTAGGATCAAGCCTATGGAGCCTCTCCTCTTCCTTACCAGGATGCGGAGGAGGATAGAATGCCGGAAGAACAACCTTCTGGGCCCAAATGAAATTCCGACACTACCTTCGGAAGAAAAGAAGGACGAACACGAAGGACAACCCTGTCCTTGTGAAATACAGTGAAGGGAGGCTTAACTGAAAGTGCCTGTAACTCACTCACTCTGCAAGCGGAAGTAACCGCAACTAAAAACACAGTTTTCAGAGTTAACAGCCTCAAAGGGCAAGAATGTAAAGGCTCAAACGGAGCACCCATAAGTAACCTAAGAACAAGGTTTAAATCCCAACCAGGCACCAGGAAAGGTGACGGAGGGAACACATTAGTGAGCCCTTTCAGAAACTGTGAAATTAAAGGGATTTTAAAGTAAGAACACTCTTCAGACGAGCGCTTAAAGATGGACAGCGCCGCCAGGTAACCTTTAATGGTACCCACTTACAAGCCCCTGTGGGCCAAAGAAAGTAAAAAGGACAAAACCATGGGGATGTCACATGCAAAAGGATCCACATTCTGAACTCTGCACCAGTCGCAGAACTTACGCCAACGGCAACGGTACAGAGACTTTGTTGCTGGCCTTCGGGCCGAAAGCAACACCTCCATCACGTCTTCAGGGAGGTCCCAATCCTTATACCTCAACCTCTCAGAAGCCAAGCGTGAAGGTTGAGGGATCTGACCTCTGGATGGAGAACCTGACCCCCCTCCCGTGAGAGCAGATCGTCTCGGTAGGGAAGACGACGTGGAGGGCAGATGGACAAGTCGAGAAGGTCCGGGTACCACGTCCTCCGAGCCCACGCCGGAGCAATGAGGATCATCCGGGAACCGAACTTCCGTAACCTCCTCAGCACTTGCGGGATGACGGGGTCTGGAGGAAACGCGTACAGCAGCGGGAATGACCACTCCACCACGAACGCGTCTCCTAAGGCTCCTTTTGGAGGAAATTCCCACGATCAAAACCTTTCGCACTTCCGGTTGACACTGGAGGCGAAGAGATCCACTTGAGGGGTCCCCCGAAGGGCGAAGATCTCCAGGAGAATCTCCTGAGCCACTCCCACTCGTGAGAGATCGCGCTCTGCCTGCTCAGAGCGTCCGCCGTCACGTTTTCGGCTCCGGCCAGATGAACTGCCGAGATCGAAACTTCCTGCTGGATGGCCCAGAACTCGAGCTGCATCGCCTCCCTGCACAGAGGAAGTGACCCTGCCCCCCCCCTTTTTGTTGAGGTAGTGCATGGCCACTGTGTTGTCCGTCAGGATCAGGACATTCTTCCCTCGCACAGATGGCAGAAAAGCCTTCAGGGCTAGCCTGACGGCCCTCAGCTCCAACAGATTGATATGGAGTCTGGACTCCGACGGAAACCAACGACCGCTGACTGTCAGCCCGTTGGCATGAGCTCCCCATCCCGTGAGGGATGCATCCGTCACGATCGTCACCTCCGGCCAGGGAAGCCAAAATGGAGCCCCCTTCATCAAGTTGCCTTCGATGGCCCACCACAGAAGGTCCCGGGCGACCGAGGACGGCACCTGAATCGAGTCCGACATCCTGCCGGAGGACTGCGACCATTGCGTCTTGAGTGCCCACTGCAAAGATCTGATCCGCAGGCGAGCCTCTGGCACCAGAAGAATGCAGGATGCCATGAGGCCGAGCAACCTCAAGAACTCGAACGCTGGGAGCGTCTGGGCATGCTGAAACTTGTGCACCATCTGCTGAATGTGAAGAGCCCTCACCTGGGGAGGAAAACACTGCCCCAGGGAAGTGTCGAGCACTGCTCCGATGTACTGGAGCCGCTGTGTTGGCGTCAAATGGGACTTCTTTAAATTGAGGGAGAAGCCCAGCCTGTGAAGGGAGCGACAGGTGACCGATAGATGATCCAGGACTTGCTCGGGAGAGCTCCCCCTGATCAACCAATCGTCCAGGTAGGGGTAGACGTGAATCCCCCCTTGCCTGAGATGCGCTGCCACCACCACCATGAGCTTGGTGAAAACCCTCGGGGCGGAGGTCAATCCGAACGGCAGGACCCGAAACTGAAAGTGCGAGTCGCCAACCGCGAACCTCAGGTACTTCTTGTGCTTGGGATGGATCGGCACATGGAAGTAAGCATCCTTGAGGTCGAGTGACACCAACCAGTCCTGAAGCTGAAGGGCCTGGAGGACTTGAGAGAGAGTAACCATCTTGAACTTGTCCTTCCTGAGGAGTTTGTTCAAACCGCGCAAGTCCATGATGGGTCTCAATCCCCCGTCTTTCTTGGAAATCAAAAAATAAGGGGAATACCATCCCTTGTTCCTCTCCGCTACAGGCACCAGTTCTATGGCGCCCTTCTCCAGCAGGGCTTGAATTTCCTGCGCAAGGAGCGGATCCGGACACCGCAAAGAGAGGTTCCCCGGTGGATTGTCGTGAGGCCTGTGCCGAAAGGGAAGACAGTAGCCGTGGGTTATGATCTCCAGAACCCACACATCTGAAGTAATGGCTTGCCACTCTACAAGATGCTGCGCCAGCCTTCCCCCAACCGGCGAACCATGGGACATGGCCTCATGACTGAGTGGGAGCGGCTGCAGCGTTACCTGAGGGCAAAGAGGCAACTGCCCGAGCGGCCTTGGCACCACGGGTACCCTGTCGTCCACCTCTGGTACCCCTGCGTTGGCCTCTTTGACTGCCAGCGCCTCTCGCTTTACTGAAGGACGAGTAATAGCGAAAGGAACCACCCCTCCACTGCTGTCCCCTAGGACGAAAAGGCAGAGGTTGGTGAACTGCAGCGCCCAATGACTTCGCTGCAGCTTTCGAGGTCTGCAACCTCTCAAGGCTCTCGTCAGCCTTGCTGCCAAAAAGGTGCTCACCGTCAAAGGGCATGTTGAGGAGCCGGGACTGCACATCCGGAGCAAACCCCGACTTCCGCAACCACGCAAACCTGCGTATCACGGTGCTCGCCGCCATGGACCTACTGACGCATTCAGCTAAGTCCAAACCCGACTGAACGGACTCACACATGGCATCCTTACCATCCTGGACCATAGCAAGGAAACCATCCCGTTCGTCCCCTTCGGGAATATGTTCAGCCGCTAACGCAACACAGTTCCACAGAGTGTGCGTGAAACGCGACAAGGCACAAATGGAGTTGGCCGCCTGAAGCGCCATACCACCAGAAGAAAACTTTCTTCGCCCAGCCATCAAAACGTTTGTCGTCCCTATCAGGAGGGATGGTAGGGTACGACGCCTGCTTCGCCGGGGCCGTGGCCGCCTGCACCACCAAATTCTCCGGAGTGGGGTGCCTGGTCAAGTAGCAGGGGTCGCCACTGGCTGGACGGTATTTTCGCGACAAGGATCTGCCCACCGCCGGGAGACTCTCCGGAGCAGTCCAAGCCGCCGCCACCCTTCTCTGTAAAGCCAAATGGAACGGCAGAACCGGGTCAGTTGGGGGACCAACATCAAGGATGTCCGTCAGATCATCCTGCACAAACTCCCCTGGGGGAGCAGACCATCCCAAGTACTCAGAAACCCTAGCCATAAGGTGCCGGTACGAGGAATCAGCATGAGAGCCAGGCTCAGGTCTACAAAACTCCACCTCCGGAGAGGTGTCCAGTCCACTGGCATCATGCAGTGACTGTCTCAACTCGTCAAACTGACTATGGCCCCGAGACAATTTCATCCGGAACCTGACTAGGAACCAGGCCATCAGAATCCTCACCCGCCTCTGAAATATAGTCCAGGTGGCGAAAAGAAGGCACCCTAGAGTGCTTGCTCTTAACCAGAGCCTTCCTAGGGGGTCCACCCGTGCCACGGGGTACCTCCGACACACGAAAGGCGTCGATGGCGGCGAGCGAATCGGCGCCAGCGTCGAGAGAACCGGCATCGGCGCCGAGAGGATCAGCGTCGACGAAATCGGCGTCGACGTCAGATGCAGCGCCTCCAGAATCGGCGGCGTCGACACAGCCCTCGAGGCCGGAGCCCCGAGCGTGTCCCTTGACGACCTGAGCGTCGACGGCATCGACGACTTCCTCGGAGCCAGAGCCTCGAGAAAGCCTGTCGACGCCCTCGACGCCTCAGACGTCGATGCCTTCTTCGAAGACCTCACAGGTGCACACGGTCTCGAACGCGTCGAGGACCGGGACCTGGAACGGGTACGTCGAGAACGAGTCCCCTTGTCCGAACGGGACCTCTCCCGTGACTCGTGCCGACCACTCTTGCGAGCGGTGTCTCTCGACCTCACACGACCGACCCCACTCGGGGGCGCGGACGGCTGAGTACCCTGCGACTCAAGAATCGCCAGCATCTTCTTCCCGAAGGAAGCCCATTCCTCCGGCGTCGCACGGCTGGAGGGGTAAACGACATGCCGGGCAGAGTCCTCCGAAGAGGACCTGGAAGACGACTGGTGTCGGCGCTTCCGAGAATGCCTCGAAGAGGCTGAGGAGTGGCGAGACCGACTCCTAGAAGGAGACCCACGAGACTTCCGACGATGACGCGGAGAGTCACCCCTCGAATCATCCGTCGAAAGCCCCGCAGACTTCGACTTCCGGGGCTTGGACACCCGACCTACCGACAACAACTTCTTACGTTCGCGTAAGGCTTTGGACGTGAGCGACTGGCAGTCGATACAGTCATCCGTGTCGTGGGCCTCCCCGAGGCACCAGAGGCAGGCGTCGTGCGAGTCCGTCACCGACATCTTGGACCCACACTCCCCGCACTTCTTGAAACCCGGACGCGGGGTCGAAGACGAAGTAGAAGTCTGAAGGATTTTCACAAAACGAACAGGTTCGAAGAACCGAGAAGAACAGAACTCCAAAGAGTCGAGGCGTTTAAACCGAGAAACACGAAGCAACACGTTCGCGGAAAAAACGGAACTGAGGCTACGGGCGTCGTGCGTCCTACTTATCACATTGGATGACGTTGGACGTCGGAGGAGGTCCTGGACGTCGGAGGAGGTCCTCGACGACGGCGCATCGACGTCGACGCAGACGCCGAAAAAAGTTTCCGAAGCAGCACAGCTGTGGTGATTACATGTCATAGACATGGAATACGTCGGAGGACCCAATCCCCTCGAACGGCCTATTTCTTAACCCAAATTGACCCAATATCAGTCAGTAGCAAATCACATGAAAGACAAAATTCTTTTATCGATAAGCTTGCTTGCGAGGAGGGAGAATAATCCACAATCGTTTTTAGATCTTCATATAGTGTTCCTGGGAAAGCGGTAAGAATTTTACAACAACAAAACATTTTCAAAAACACCACATATGGCTACATCTCAGTGATATCAGACCCAGGTCATACCTAATTGTTATCAGAGGTAAAGAATTGGGAGATTTCAAAATTCTCCTCTATAACATAGCTTCCATATCTGAAAGCATATTTAAATTACCAAAATCCTCTAATTCAAATTCATGCATTAGCTTCGGAACAATCTTATCCTTAAACAATGTTAAAGCAGGCAAAATTGAGAATTGACCATTTTTGCCCATTGATTTTTCCCAACTGGTTACACAGACCCTTTGCTTTTTCAACTAAGACTCCCTTAATAGGGTGCACTTAGTGATATTTCAAAAAATCGGGAACCCCAAATAAACAAAAAATGATAATTTATCTCCCCTACACCTAAAGATAATAACCTCTTAAGGCCAACAAGGGATACATCAAATAATAAAACATCAGCATAAGATAACCATATTAGCTTCTAATTACTCAATTGTGTTGATGCCAATGCTGCCTTTGAGAGAATTCCATATGTCTGAAATATATAAGTTAAATGGACAGGGAGCTAGTAAGCATCCCTGTCTAAAACCTGAAGAAGTCGGGATCTCCCTTGATAAACCATCCTGATAGTTCAATCTAACCCTAAGATTGGAGTTTGTGTATAATACAATTATTGGGCTCAGTTGTCCCCAAGGGAGTTCCCAATTATCTTGTTTTTTCCACAGAAGATTCTGGTTTCCCTTATCAAAGGTTTGTGTCAAATCGAAAGACACAACAAACAGGGAATCTATTTTTGGTCTTAACTAAATTCTGAGCCAATCTCAAAAGAGTACCATTAACAGATTTACAATGCTTCTTAGGAAACCCTGTTTGCCATTGCCAAAGTCTTCCTGTTGCCAAAACCCATGCCGATAGATATTCCAGCAGTAAAGCCGCAAACATTTTATAGTCTGCATCCAAAATCGCTATTGGTCTGTAGTTCCTGAGGTCAGTGCGGATACCCCTTTTAAAAATTGGAACCACAAAAGCGGTATGCCAAGACTTCAGTAACGTCTGTGCAGCGACAATTTGCTTAAAATAAATAGTTAAAATGCATGACCACAAATGAGGATTATCTCTAATAATCACATTCAATAAGCTATTGGGACCTAGCACTCGTAGAGGAGCTGCTTTTCCTAATGACATTATAAATAATTTCTTGATCCATTGAGGTAAAATGATCCCACAATCGCTTTCAGCAATAGGGTTCAGTAACAGGTCGACTTGGTCCCTCTCACAGTTAAGCATTTTCCAAAATGAGGAGCAATCACTTCTACATAGCTGATCTAAAATTGCCTCGGCATCCATTTGTAGTAGACGCTCTTTATAGCTACGAATCCTGTTAGAATAGGTTTATTTAACTTTTTTAATTTCCTCAAACCCTACGCATCTATTTCCCCCATGTTTAGTAATGATTACTGTGATTTGTAGACTTTTCTAATACCACTTGACAGTCAAAATTATGTAAATGTTTAGGTCCGGAAGATGTAAATACCAGACCCTTTAGATGGCCATTAATGAAAGAATCAAAAGTCATTAGATGTCTACATGTCAAGTTTCCAGTCCGGTGTGATGGAGTGCATGGAATCCTTCACATTGTTGTTAAAGAGCACCACTTTATATTTTGGCCACACAATACGATTTCCACTTTGTGTTGCAGACAATCCCTTAGTCATTTAATTTTTCCTGTAGTCCACCAAAATATCAAAATTAGCAGGCAACATGTGAGGATCACTCTAGTCACACATCCTAACCTGAAATTGCGTGCAATGGCTAAACAAAACTTTATTAGTAAACATGTAATCCAAAGTAGAACTCTTGCATCCCCTAGACCAGGTAAAATGACACGGAATGTCACTGTGGACAGCTCCATTGAGACGATGAAGGCCTAGTTCTTTCATGCATGTTAGCCATTTGGAGCCATTCTTATATTTAGTAGCTTGACCCCAATTACCCAATGTGTCTCTCCGCGGGGCCAACTCATCACAGGTCGAGGTTAAATCACTGCCCACAAGGATCAGCCCATAATCCACATTTCCCAGCCAAGACATGATACATACCAGTAAATTGTCCAATATTACTTCATTAGGACACACATGAGTGTTCCAGTACATATTTACTAACAGTAATTACGGATCACTCCTTTGAAAAAAAAAAAGAGACCTGAAGTGCTAGGAAGCCTTTTTCTGAGGCTATCACTTCATTAGATGCAATATCAGGTGTTGATTTGATGGCGATTAACAGACCTCTGGAGGGTCCCCCTCGAGGCCCCTTAGTGGCCCCCTGGGTGACCGTAAAAAAGCGGTCTAAAACCGTATACCCCAGTAGCAAGGTCTCCTGCAATAAAATAATAGTATATTATTTTAGAGTGAGCTCCAGGGTTGGATTCAAAAGGAAGTTCATGTGGCCACAGCTGTTCCATAAGAATAGTTTAAAAGAGAATCAGCCACCTCCTCAAAGCCGATGGTTCAAGGAGCCCTTCAGTGAAGATACCACCCATATCCAGCTACCCCCCTCAACCTCATCATGTACTTCTTCCTCAGTCGCTGCACAGTCACATCTCTTTATACAATCACGCTCAAATCCTTCTTTTAACTACACAGGCACCCACTTTGATTTTGTTGGTTACGAAGTATCCCACAGGAACCCATTGCAGGGAGATAAACTCCCTGCACTTTTGTAGACAATAGCTACAAGTGCCCCACCTTTGAAAACTCATACCCAAATTGCCAAAGCTAAATGGCCTCGTTCAAAATCAAATCAAAGACAATTTGAGTGAATGTCAACAATTGCCACATCAGCCCTTTGTCTATTAATAAAATCAACCCGATCAAGGTCCTTGGAGGAAATAGCCTCCAAGCGTGGAATCTCTGAGATCAATGAAAGAATACACGTCCTATTTAATGCCACAATGATTTTGGAGGAAAAGAGTTTGAACTCAAATTTGTATAACCTCATTGCCAAACACCCTTTTCTAGGATTTAGAAGGCCGTTGCTCATTCTGGGTCAATCTAATCTTTGAAATCCCAGATGTAAAATCGCTCTGATTGCTAATAAAATCTGAACTGTGCACCCCTCTCAACATAGTGGAAGATTTTTTAAATGTGTTTTTATTACTGATTTACAGTGTGTTACAAACCTTTATCTGATAAAAAAAAAAGACATCACATTTCATTCATTGAAAAAAACCCATACACAATTTAAAAAAAACATTGTATTGTCATCGGACCCATTCCACTATCATCACCAACCAGTTTTCTTTATTTTTTTAAAATACCAAAGCGAGTCCTACTAAATTATTCTGAAAGCCTTAAGCTTTACATCAAATCCCTGCGGTCAACGCCACCTGCTTTTCAGCAGACCTCCACTCGAAAGCTGCCTTCAACAACTGGATCAATCCAAAAATGATGGAATTAATTTCACCAGCTAAAATCCACACCCATATCGCTTCAACTTCAAGGGAATATCTGCTTCGAATAAGATTGCCAATGAGGCAACTTCGCAGTGTGGTGAAGCCAGTACAAGACAGGATAATGCGTTTTAGCACAAAATCTACAAAAGTCGTCCAGTACCAGCCCTTCAAAATTTGCCTAGAGGGCAGTATATTAAATCACAGCCTCATGAATTGATCTCTATACCATGCATGAGGAAATTTGGCCAGATATTTGGCAACATTGGCGTAAGCCTTTTTTTTTTTTATTTTAATGATTTTTATTGTTAAAATATTGATTTTGATACAGATATCAACAAGTTACAGACTTTGAATAAAACAAGAACAACAGAGAAATGACATAGTAATTGATTTTGATCCTTTGTAATAGTATTTCTATAAGGCTAAATCATTTGTTAAATTCACTTGCGAATGTAATATGAACTATAATAGATATAAACCGCATTAATATAACATGTAGTTTAGAATTAATTATATCACAGGTCTGCAACGAGTGATTAATATATAGTGAAAATAGAGATTTGGGGGGAGACGTACAGGGAGACAGACTAGAGACATATAAGGATAAGGAGGGAAGAGGATAGGGGGGGGAATGGGTATATTGGATTATTTCATCAAAATAATCTAATCATTTCAAACATTATCAAGTTCTAGCATTTTTGAATAAGTATGGCAATATGAATAATGATGCTAATATAAGAATGTAAATTTATGTACCATGAGCAGTTGCATTAAAACAGTTAAGATACCTGGTGAAAAAATACCATTTAGCATTATATTTAGGAATTGTGTTGTGATTATTGGCCATGCACATCTCTAGTTTATGAGTGTTACAAATGGTGTTCCACCAGATTTTGGTGGAAAGTGAACTAGAGTCTTTCCAGTTAGCCGTAATACATTTTAAAGCTATACAGATGAATAAGTCATAAAGTCTTGCAGAGTCAGATGGGAAATAAGTTGTAATGGCTATACTTCCTAAAAATATGTTAACAAAGGAAAAGGGCACATCAACACAGAAGATACATTTAAGAAGCTTCCAGATTTCCTGCCAAAATTTAACAGTAAATGAACATTCAAAAAACATATGCATATACGTGGCGGGAGATATGCCACATGACCAACATTTAGCATTATAATTCGGATTAGACTTAGCCAATTTGGTTGGAGTAATAAATGCTCTGTGCATGAAGAAATAATAGTGTTGTGATATATTTGCTGATACCGATATTTGTTTAATTTTAGCAAACAGACGATGCCATATTTCATCTTCAAACATGAAGCCCAAATCAAGTTCCCATTTCAGACGTATAGGGCAAATCTTAAAATTTGAGGTGAGCATATTGTAAATTTTTGAGGCTCGAACTTCACCACCTGTGGTAAGGTGCATTAGTCTAAGGGCATCAGGAGTAAGAATTTCATTGGAAAATTGGGCAAGTGCATCAAGGCAGGAATTAATTAAGTTGTTATAAAATTGAAAGTCTTTCTTAGTAATGTTAAAAGTGGTGGAGAATTGCTGAAAGGAAAGGACATACGTGTCATCTATAATCTGTTGGACGAATCTGATACCCTTTTGAATCCATGTTTTGCGGTTAAGGATCTTGTTATTAATTACTATGTTCTTATTATGCCATAATAGTGGGGAAAGATGCTTACTAGGAGTTATAGTGTGAGGAAAAAGAAAGGTTTGTAGAGCAGATATTGAAGCTTTAATAGGGTCTGAAATCTTTTTAGTTGAATGTTTGAAAATGTATATGTAGTCCGTGATTTCGTGTGGTAAAACTACTTGTTTTTCTAATGTACACCAGGTTGGGATATCAGCGGATATAGGATCAATGAACCATTGACGAGATTGTTTTATGAGAAATGCATGATGATATGATTTAAAGTCAGGGAATCTAACTCCCCCCATATCATAGGGGGCTTTCAGTTTTGTCAGGGCAATTCTCTTACTTTTTCCTTTTCCCCATAGAAAATTAAGTAGTATAGAGTAAATGGATTTGAAAAAGGAAAGGGATAATGGGACGGAGAGAAGTTGCAGATAGTATAGTATTATGGGAGTAAGCATCATCTTGATAGTATCTAAGCGCCCCCACCAGGAGAGGTATAGTGGAGACCATTTGGATGTTAGATCCTTGAGGGTACCCAGTAGTGTTTCAGTGTTGAGTTTGATCGTATTTGGGATAGTTGGGGCAAAACGAAGACCTAAGTATTTGACTGAGCTATTGCACCATTTGAGGCCAAAAGTGACGATATCATGTTTAAGGCAGTATGGATTTAAGGGCATAATTTCTGATTTCTGTGTATTTAATTTATATCCTGATACTTGACCGAATTGTGATAAAATACTCAAGAGGTTGGGAATGTGAAGTTTGGGGTTTTTAATTAATATAAGAATATCATCTGCATATGCAGCTATTTTATTTATTGAAGCACCGACTTGAATTCCTGGGATGTTTGTGGTAGATCTTATTGATTCTAGAAGTGGTTCAAGAGAGAGGATATATAGTAATGGTGAGAAGGGGCAACCTTGACGCGTTCCTCTTAGTAAGTGAAAGGAGGAGGAAGTTTGACCATTTAAGTAAATAGCCGAATTGGGGGCAGAGTAAAGCAGTTTGACCAGTGAAATTCACCACAACCATGCCACCGTAGAGTTTGAAACATAAAATTCCAGTCGACACGATCGAAAGCTTTTTCCGCATCTAATGCAATGGCCGCATAGCCTTGTGTGTCTTTTTTGTCATTGGCAGCAAGGTTGATGGCGTTTAATAGGAGTCTTGCATTAGAGGATATATTACGTCCCTTTACATATCCTGTTTGGTCTGGTTTAACTAGACTTGGGAGTGAGGATTCGATTCTATTGGCAAGTATTTTGGCAAAAATTTTGCTTTCAATATTGATAAGGGAAATGGGTCGATAGTTGCTAGGAAGAGTAGGGTCCTTGTTAGGTTTTGGAAAAATGATAAGCAAAGCTTCAGAAAATGATCCCGACGAACATTTTTGCGAGATAAAATATGAAAAAAGGTTTTTGAGCTTAGGTGTTAAGGATTGAGAGAATGTGTTATAGAATTCTGTGGATAGTCCATCAGGGCCTGGTGCTTTTCCTTTTCCGAGGCCATGGATGGCTTTGGTAATCTCGATAGACGTGATGTCTTTTTCTAGATGAGATAGATCAATGTCAGGGTAGGTGGTTCTACTGATGTTGTTCAAAAAGGAATCAATGTTTTCTCTGGGAATAGCGCATTCTGGAGTATATAGTTCCGTATAAAATCTTCTAAAGCATTCCAATATTTCATCAGGCCTATGATGCATCTTGCCCAGCTTATCTTGAATGTGAGAGACTTGAACTTTTTCTTTTTTGGTTTTTAGATAAGAGGCTAACATTTGACCTGCTTTATTAGAAGTATGATAGATCTTAGTTTTATACTTAAGAATGGTTCCTGCCGCCAACTCGGTAATTTCTTTATTGATTTCAAAGCGTATCTTAATGACTTGTCGTAGATTGGCTGAGTTAGTGTCAGTATAATAATGTTGTTCTGCAATAGTGAGTTTAGAGTAAAGATCGTCGAGATGTTTTTTCCTGATTTTTTTATTCTTGCCTGATAGGGCCATTATGTGGCCACGAAGGGCCGCTTTGAAAGCATCCCAATTATTGACAGTGGAGGTATCTTGATCTTGGTTTTCGTTAAAGTATTGTTGAATGAAAGCGTTGATGGATTGAATAGATTTAGGATCATTTAAAAGAAAATTGTTAAGTTTCCATCTAGGAGAACCCTTTTTCATATCTGTAAGGGAGAAGGAAGTAATGACAGGAGCGTGGTCAGAGATAATGATATTGGCAATCTTTGAGTCTATAATGGATCCCGAAAGAGTTTTTGTAGCAAAAATATAATCAATACGTGACAATGTGTTGTGTGGGGGAGAATGGTAGGTATAATCCAAATGTGAAGGATGAGATATCCTCCATGAATCAATTAGTCCTGTCTCTCCTAGACAATTTATAAAGGATTTGTGAGTTTTGTTGGGTTTGAATATGCAACTGGATTTTCGATCTAAAAAGGGGTCAAGAACCTGATTGACATCGCCACACATTATCAGGTTGACGAAATCATTTTTCAAAATCATTTGTTTGATATTATTCCAAAAGGAGGGATCTGGTAGTGTAGGTCCGTAAATGTTGAGAATTGATAATTGTGTCGTGTCAATTAGCAGTTTCACCCAAACCCATCTACCATTTGTATCTGCATCTTGGGCAAGGATTTTGTAGGGTTGTTTTTTGCTAATAAGTATCGCGACACCATTTTTCTTGGATAAAGCTGGGCTAGCAACAACCTCCTTCACCCAAAGAGATTTGAGTTTCATTGATTCTTTGAGGGATAAGTGTGTCTCTTGTAGACAAGCTATTGTTGGTTTAAATTTATTTAAGTGAGATAGTACTTTACATCTTTTCATTGGATTCTTGCAACCCTTAATATTCCATGTTATGCATTTAAATATCATCTGGCTGGCGGAAATTTGATATTCATACATCTTATAGCTATCGTACAAAAATACACATATACCATTGTCATTCGATTGAAATAATGTATACACCAATATTTGTGCTGAAGGAAGGAACATTGAGGGTCAGGGAAGGGAGATAGGGGTTTGATCACATCTTGACCGATAGTATACCATGACGAATGAATGAATTTGGGGATCAAACAGGACATGGGATAAGGAGTTAAGGGGATATATATATGGGGGATAGGAAACGCCTACCGAGTCGCTAACTAGGAAAAAGCGACTTCCTGTGGAAGATGGACCCAAAAGAGCGCCCACCCCACATAGTTAATATCAATGTAAGTTCAAAGCATTAGGTAATTAGATACTTATGAGTGTAAAAGTCAAGTGATGGGGAACCAGTTTCAAGTAGTAGATGAATTAGAGGCCGTCGCTGGAGAAGAGATGTCCATGTTTTCATTTTTGATGGATTGTATGAAGAGCCTTAGGTCAGCGGGATCATCATAGACTGCAGAGCGTCCTTCGTATGTAACTTTAAAGGAGCAAGGGTGGAACAGGCCGTATCGGACATTAAGTTGTTTAAGGGCAGGCCGGAACGCCAGAAAGACCTTTCTTCTTTGGGCTGTACTTCTAGCCACATCCTGTGAGATAAATAACTTACTACCATGCCAGATTAGAGATTTACGTTCTTTAGCTGTGGAGATGATAAGTTGCAGTTGAGAGTATTCTAACAGGTAAAAAATGAGCGTTCTTGGTGGCTGACGAGCTGAGGGAGAGGCTGAGGGTTGGCCAATCCTATGGGCACGTTGTATATTAAAAGTGGTTTCCAAAGGCAAATGTAGTATGGCCGGTATGAATTTTTGTAGGAAGGCAATGGGGTCTGTGCCCTCAGCTCCTTCAGGCAGGCCCGAGATGCGTAGGTTGTTACGCCTACTCCGATTTTCCAAATCTTCGTTATGCTTTTGAAGTGCTTTGATGGATTTCTCCATTTGTGCAACCTTGGGTGATAAATCTTCAAGCGCGCCAATTCTTTTCTCTGCCTCATCTACTCTGTTGATAACTCCCATCCACCTTTCATCAAGTTGTTGTAACTTTGTGTTAGTGGTTTCCATAAAGGGTTTGAGTGCCCTTATTTCAGCTAGAATGGTTTCAATCGCGGAGTCTGAGAATCCAATTGGAGGTGGGGAGTCATTTTTGGGTCTTTTTAGAGTAGTTGAGGAGGCGGTGGCGTCTTTGGTAGAGGTGCCATTTTTTAGATTTGCCTTGCTGGTTGCCATAACTGAGAAGATGATAATATGTGCGAGTAGTTATGGCGTGTAATTTTTTTTTTTTTTTGTGGAAGATATTTATGCTGATGAGTAGTATATAATTATTACATCCATATTATTCCCAAAGCTTACCTCTGACCTGGAGAGACCAAAACGTGGAAAAGCCCTGAATAATAAGGAATATACTACTGAAGGTTGCAATAGATTTGTTGTTTATAGCTGTTGTCCATAGATAGGGTTTGGACTAGTGGAGCTGTAGGTATAAACCGGCTGTGAGATTATAATCCTGCTTGACAGACCAATATCGGTAAGTTGCAACTAGAAGGCATGGTAGTAATATAAGGTTTAACGGAGAAATGGGTTTTTGTAGAAGGGAGATTGACTGACGTGCTTAGTATTGTGAGCCTGTTCGCCCCTTTAATAACTTTTATCTTCCTTAATAAGGCTGGAGACCTTTGTTGCCTCTATTATACTTCAAACTTTTCAGTCTTTCTTGTTTGTTTTAAACGTTTTTTTTTTTTTTTTTTTTTTCCCTAAGCCTTTCCCACCAGAACGCTTTTATATGAAATGTTGGCGTGTGCGCTTAAAAGCAGTTTCTTACTTTAAAGATGTTGTTTTTTTTTTCTCCAGTAGGTGGCGTTCCCGTGAAAAAGTGCTCGAGGTTTAGGCCCAGCCAGCGGTGTCAGCTGATGAAGGACGCCGCCCCTCTCCTCACGAGGGGCGGTTCGCGTTCCGACGTCCCTCCGATGCGGAAGCCCCTGACTGGAACTGCAGCGTGTGAAGTCCCCTCCGACGCCGGAGCCGCGGAGAAGTTCCACCGAGTGCGAGCGGGACGTTCAAGACGCTCGGCATGAAGATAAGGTAAGTATTAATAAAATATTGTGTTCCCTAATGCTATTTTATTTTAATGTGAGGCGGAGCCGATCCTCTAGGTGGCCATCTTGCCTCGGCGCCAAGCCACGCCCCCCATTGGCGTAAGCCTTAATGTCATTTCTCATCTGTATTTGAGACCCATAGCTATTTCTCTCTTTCAGAGTCGCAACCCAGTCATATTACCAGAGTATTTTCTTTGTTACCTCAGGTTCAACACAAGGGTTTCTTTAGTGGACCGCACTGTGTGTAATCCTTCACACACTCGAAACCATTGATATATCAATTCCTCATCTTTTTTGCCCTCTTATGATTCAAGATCTGATATGTAATGACCTTGGACGCCATCATACATTTTCTAAATAATGAAAGTGACTTCCATACAGTCATTGCGTGCATGGAGATCAGGCCCACCTCATACCTAATCACCGCCACCGGGACATGCGTCGGAAACCTCAGGGCCTTCCTCCAGAAAAAAACCTTCAAAAGAAACCCATATTTTCCCTAAAGTGAACATAAAGGCCTTCGCACCACAGGTCATCATGGCCACAACACTAGTGTTATTAAAGGTCAGAAGTGGTAGTATGGAAAGTTTACCATATCTTTTGTGAATCAGCCTTGCATGACCAAGGAGAGAGTACATTTTTATTTTCAAGTCTTTTAACCCCATTGTATCCGCTACACTAGCGTTTATTCGGACCCCAAGGTACATCACAAATGGAACCTGGGATAGAAACTTCCCCTCCGCCCCCCAATTCCGATTTTCTTTCCTGTCATTTTTACACTAGACATTTAGGCAAGTCATGAAGTTGTGCAGCCGCAGTTACTTGGAATAGAAATCACCTCTGGCACCAAGCACAGCGAGCAGCAGCAAGTCGCTTCAAATTAGTTCCACGAAATCCGACAAAAGCCTGACCCATGCGGTGTATGCCGTTTTAAGGACTGGTGCTGACACTGCCACAAACAGTGCTCCTCATCCACAGAATAGGCAGTAGAAAAAGACTCCAAAAACGACAGTAGAATAATGCTGCACTGGGAACACTGAACAAACAGCTAGCACACCGTAATTGTGTCTTTAGCCAGAATCTCCATTAGGTCCTCGAATTGCAGGAATATACCATCTTTATACAGTTGACCCACCCTCAACGTAGGTCCAATATAATCTCAGGTCCTCCCTCATGTGTTCCAGCATTACTCGTAATTGTGAGGCTTGAAAATATAAATAAAAATCCAGAAGGCCAAATTCCCCCTGATCCCTCGGAATGGTAAGAGTAGCTCTTTGCAATCAGGGTTTTTTATTCTGCCTAATTAATCTAAACACTGAGTTATTCTGGTTGCTAAAATAGCTATCTGGGAGAATTGCCAGGAGCGCTGTGAAGAGATAAAGAAAACTAGGAAGATCATACGCCCGAACCAGGATATAATCAACGGGTACCACTGCTTGAAATCTGACTTTATCGTATCCAACTGTGGGTTGAAGTTTGCTTACATAAAGGATGTTAGGTCCCTAGTAGGGTGAACTCCCTAGTAGGGTGAACTCCTAAGTATTTCATACTCATTCTCGTCTACCCTCATTCCCATGAATCGAGTTCTAGAGCTGAGGGTTGATGTACCGTCCCTTATTGGCATCAGGCATGGATAAAAAGTATCTATATTTATTTGTAGGTCTGAGAATTGTCCAAAGCTTGAGATTTGTGATAACTGCTCTGGGAAGGAAAAATAGATGTTGGTCAGGTAGCCCAGAATGTCATGAGCAAAGAGGAACAACTTCAAGTCCACATCTCCACACCTGAGCCCTTCGATGTACTAGTTTGTTATTATGGATATGGTCAGAGGCTCCATTGTGAGCACATAAAACAGCCGCAAAAGAGTCCCTCTTGATAACCTAATGGGTCAGTCAAGTCAGATCACTTGAACCCTCGCCGTGGGGCTCTATATAAGGCCAAAATCCATTTCAGGAAGTTAACCCCAAATCCCATTGTTTCCAAGACTTTCATCATGTATAGTCACTCCACCCCATCGAAAGCCTTCTCTGAATCTATCGCTACGAGACAAGCATTCAGGTCAACAGATGTGGTATAAAGCATTACGTTTATGGACTTCCTAATAGTGTTGTGATGCTGTGCAGCAAGGATATAACAAAGCCGAAATACACACTGTGGACACCCAAGTTGTAGTTTTCACCATCGCATCTGCACAATGCCTGAAACTATGGGTTGCATTTGGAGTTGGGAAGAACTTGTGGTTCTTTGTCGCTCATGAGTTAGCAAGAGCTTTGGGTCCTGATCGTTGTACTGCCTTACTGATGTTTCACGCAATAACTGGGTGTAACACTGTCTGTTTTTGGAGGAAGAGGGAAGAGGACTGCATGGGACACGTGGAATGCATATAGAGAAGTCACCTTAGCTTTTGTGGATTGGCTCACAGGCCTAGTCAGCAGGCAGTAGATGAGCAGGTGCAAGTGGATCTAGGTCACATGGCCAAAGCCCCGCCCACCTGTCAATCACGGTTAAACTTTTGGTTCCTTCCTGCTTTTCCACCCTTTTCCATACTTAAGCAGCCCCCAACCTTTTTTCCTTTGCAGATAAGGAGGTGCAAGTGGATGTAGGTCACATGGCCTAAGTCCCGCCCACCTGTCAATTACTGCTAAACTGTTGGTGCCTTCCGGTTTTGCAGCCTTTTTTTCCTACTTAAGAAGCCCTCCTGCCTCTTTTCCTTTGCAGTTGATGAGCAGGTGCAAGTGGATCTAGGACATGTGGCGTAAGCCCTGCCTACCTCCTTAGCCCTGCCTCTTCCTTTCTGCTCTTAACTCTTAGATCTAGGGCATCCCCTGCCCAGACAACCGACATGAGGGTCAGACGGGAAAAAGAGCAATTCCCGTTAGGACCTGAAGACCCAGGGCCCTAACCCCTGCTTAGACAACAGGTAAGCATGCGCTGACATGTATTTTCTCCCTCCATCCCCCCAGGCCATCCCCACCAGCACCAGGCAACGGCAAAGACATCAGCCCCCCGTCTAAGGCATGGACTCCACAATGCAGCAACCTCACCCACATCAGCCTCAAGCCCATCAGCACCCACTCAGTGTCCACAACCCAGAAGTTGATGCTCGCCAACGTCTGCTTAGCTATCACCCACGCAGCAGACATTGCCGACCTCATCACTACTCATAATCTTGACGCCATCTTCATCACCAAGACCTGGCTAACACCCACCTCCACCCACATCCTAGATGTCCTTGTCCTCGGCGGCTACAGCATCCAACACAGAGACTGGCTGAACACAGGCAGAGGCCTCGCAGTCATCCACAAGACCTTGTGGCCCTGCACCACACTTGACGTCAACAACATTGGCTTCTTTGAAGTCCTCTGCTGCCACTTTCCGCTTGCCTGGACGGACATAGTCCCCTTCCAACTCATCTACAGACCACCCAAACATAACACCACCTTCATCTGAGACTTCATCGACCTGGTCACCACCATGTCCCTCATGCACACCCACAGCTTGCTAGGAGACTTCAACCTCCCAGGTAACAAGGCCACTAAACCAATGAAGGAAGCTCTCCTCTGCCTTCTCAACACCCTCAGCCTCACACAGCACACGAAAGAGAAGGCAGGAGAAAGGTAACATCCTTGAACTATTCATCACTGCACTGCCTTCCCTCCACTACAGCTCTCCCGCTTGACTGGTCTGACCACCTGGCCATGCCTTTCAACATCCTGCACACCACCCCAATCAAGCACTCCCAGCAGAAACCCATCAAACAAACCTTTATGTCATTCAAGAAGTTTCCAGTGGAAGCCCTCATGGAAGACCTTGCCAACCTCCACCTCACATGGACTGAACACCCCCAACCGAACTGCGACTCTACTGGAAGCACTCAACACCACCCTCTCAGCCTCCATCGACCAACGTGCGTCTCTGAAACAACGCACCTGCAAACCGAAACCTTCAGCAGCCTGGTACACACAATAACTGAAAGTCAGCAAAAGAGTCATCAGGAAACGAGAGAAAACCTGGCGCTGGTCTAGGACCGCATCCAACCTGGCGCTGTTCAAAGAACTCGAAACAACCTGCTGACAACTAATTAACTCAGCCAAGGCCTTCTACTATCAGAACACTATAGCAAATTATAGCAGAAGCCAACAACAAACGCAGAGCCCTATTCAAAGCGGTCAACCACTGCGTCAACCCGCTACACAACCCTGCCACACCACACTCCATTTAAAAATCCACCGCCATCAACACCTTCTGCATCGACAAAATCAAAAGATTTGCCAGCACATAGACCCCAGCTCTTTATCCACAGACCCACCTCACGCCCCTCCTCGCAAAATGTCCACACCCTGGACACCACTCAAGAAATTCTCTACAGAGGACCTGGTAGAAACCCTGGCTGTCCTCAAAATCACATCATATACAGACGATATCCTTCCAGCATCCATCCTCAAGACGGTCCCAGCAGAAGCTCACCTTCCCTACCTAGAGATCATCAACAGCTCCCTAACTCAAGGCACCTTCCCATCAACCCTACAGACAGGATAAATCCTCCATCTACTAAAGAAACCCACCTCTGGATCCCGACAACCTATCGCCTCACCCTTCTTGGGTAAGTGTCATGATCTCTGCTTCCAAAAGGTCAGGGTTTTCCCAACTACCTTGGAAGCAGATCCATAACCCAGGTTCCGAGCTCATAATGCTTGGGTGGACTTACCTGCAGCAGACCATGCTGCTTACTTGCCTGCCAGTTGAGCCTCTGATCCTCTTCTGTTTGGAACTACTTTTCCTGTTGGGTGGGGCAGGAGCCACTCCCTAGATTCAGAACACTGGAACTCTTCTGGAAAGCAGGAACTCTTTTCTTACCTAGGCGTGGCTGTGGAAGGAGAGACCTAAGCACTACAGGAGGCTATTTAAACCACACCCGATGGATGAATCTTGCTTTGCGTTATTCTGCATCCTCAGCAGCAGAACGCTCATTGTCTCTTCTGCATCTGATCCTGGGCCTAAGGAAAAAGGCTTACCATTCTGAATCCAGTCTTCAGCAACACCTATAAAGACAAGAAAGAACAGGTTAGCATTACGGTCTTCAGTGACAGCTCTTCACTTACCTGGTCCATCGGCTATCACCGACGCCTCGCGCTGCATTCCGGCATCTGAAAGACAAAGGCTTACCTACTCTTCGTGCGCTCCGGAGGTCTTCACACTGCATTCCGGCATCTGAAAGACAAAAGCTTACCAACTCTTCGCACGCTCCGGAGGCCTTCGGCGCTGCATCCCACATCTGAAAGACAAAACAAGGTGCGTTTAAAGACATTGGGGAACTTTAATACTCACGTGCCATTACTCCTTTCCACATCTAACCCAGTGGGTATTCCGGCACCCTGCAGCCGCCCCGAACTTGTACCTGCAAAATAAAAAGACAGTTAGAGCGCATCGTGAAGCAGGCAACAAGCGCTTACTTACGTGCTTCCAGGCGCTTCTATTCATCACACGGGCTCCATCTTCAACTCACTTCAGCCCGCCATCCGCCATCGCCGGAACCCTGCAAAACAAGAGACATCATTACTAAAGACTTTAAAGACATTAGAATTACTCAAAACTTACCGTTCGTGCAGTAAACGACGGACAGCAGTTCTCTGAAGTCAAGAGGCCTGCTCCCCTTATCCAGTGAAGAAACTGGTTACAGCACCCTGCCTCGAGGCAGATGGAGAGCACAGCGTTCACTTACCTAAGGTGAGAGCGTTAACCTTTGGTGTTCTACAGGAGAAGAGAAAGGGAAGAAGAGAGAGACATTCAATAACCCAGTCCATTAATCCCACATTTTCTATCTGCAGACATCTTACCCTCCGAGCCAGACATACAGTGCACAGAAGTCCAGCCCAAAGAGCCAGCCGTGTGTTACACATCACCTTTGAAGATACGGTATACGCCCAGTCAAGACCGGCGCCTCTACGGGAATCAGGTGAGCGTTACAGAACGCAAAGCCTACCACAAAACTCCCGTCCAGGCGCTATGGAAACCTCGGATACCGACCAGCTAGCCCAGTTACTTGGGGAACTAAGGGCAGAAGTGCATGCAGCCCGTCAGGAAATGAACGCTCTAAGAAGGGAACTGATTATTTCCAAGGAGCGAACAGATGATCTCGCTAGACAATTGCTACAGTCACAAGCCGGACAGACCCCGTTACCCGCATCTGGGGGAAATCTTCCTTCTACATCCTCTATGAATCCAGTGCAGATCAACCTACCTGGGAATGTACCTCTGGCTCCGCCCGAACGATTTTCTGGTGCCCCAAAGAGGTTTGCAGTATTTATCAATCAGTGCCGGTTGCATTTCTTATGCCGGCCAGCAGCCTTTACAAATGATCAAGCTAATGTAGCTTTCGTGCTTTCGTACCTTAGTGGCTATGCGGCAGACTGGTCGATCCCTCTAGTAAATCAAGATGATCCGGTCCTCCATGATTTTCAAGCTTTTCAGCTCAGTATGGAAAAACTGTTCGCAAGACATTCACAGGGGCAGGCCTTGGACAATGAGCTTCTTTCGTTGCGACAAGGTAATCAAGACCTTTTGGCTTATATTGCGTCTTTCAACAGACTGATAGTGGAAACTCACTGGCCTGAGGACAAAAGGATTACGCTGTTTTATAGAGGTCTACACGGAGAGCTCAAAGATGTGTTAGCCCAAGTAGTGAATCCCCCACAAGATTGTTCGGACTATATAGACTTAGTCGTTCAAATAGATCACAGACTGCAGAACAGGAAGGCCAATCGTTCCAAGTTTGATGCTCGAGTATTTTCCAAACCGCCAACTCCTTCCAAAGGAGTAGACTCTGGGGAACCCATGCAAATAGGGGGTCTGAAAGGTCCTCTAACACAAAAGGAGCGGGAAAGGAGAAAACAGTTGCAATTATGCCTCTATTGCGGAAACTCAGGGCACTTTCTTGGAGACTGTCCGGTGAAACCTGCCAAGAAGGCAGTAGGAGCTGCAGTTACCAAAGTTACAAACTCTGAGCAGGGAAACGACCTCGCCCGACAAGAATAGAGGTCCTCTTGCCGAGCGTGAAAACCAGTTCCGTGACCTCGCATTTCGTGATACCTATGGTCCTCATCAGCCCTGATAATCCGGATCGATTACATGCAATTGAAGCTTACGTCGACAGCGGTGCCATCGGCAATTATGTCGATCATGAAATGGTTTTGAGGATGAATCTAACTCTTTGTCCCAAGGCTGTAAAGGACGTCATTACTACGGTGGATGGTACGGAGATAGCCTCCGGGCCAGTAACGCATACCACTCAAGAAGTGACGCTAGTAAGTCAAGATGGACACCATGAGAAGATCGTGTTCGATGTGATCAAGGCCCCTCAGTTTCAGATTATTCTAGGAATACCTTGGTTAGAGAAACACAATTCTCTGATCGATTGGCGAGCAAGAACGGTCCAGTTTCCAGAATGTGTCTCTACTTGTCACCCTCCACCTGGTGTTGCACTGGCAGCAATTTCTTCAGAGACTCCCCAGTTACCTCCCGAATACCTAGAATACCAAGATGTTTTCCGGAAGGATCAGGCTAACTCTCTACCTCCTCATAGGTCTTATGACTGCCAGATCGACCTGATACCTGGATCTACTCCTCCTTGTAGTAGAATTTATGCCCTCACCGAGCCTGAGAACCTTCACCTTCGACAATACCTGGATCAATACCTGGCCAATGGGTTTATTCGTCCTTCCAAGTCCCCTGCTTCTTCAGCTTTGTTCTTCGTTCCAAAAAAGGAAGGAGACCTTAGAACTTGTATAGATTATCGCTCCCTGAACCAGATCACCGTTAAGAATAGATATCCGTTACTTTTGATCCCTGAACTCCTGGACCAAGTCAGAAAAGCATGCATATATACAAAGCTGGATCTTAGAGGAGCTTACCACTTGGTACGAGTAAAAGAGGGCGATGAATGGAAGACGGCCTTCCGCACCAAGTATGGGCTATTTGAATATCAGGTCATGCCCTTCGGACTTTGTAATGCCCCGGCCGCCTTTCAATATTTTATGAACGATGTCCTCAGAGAGCTCATAGATGTGTGTGTTGTTGTTTACATTGACGACATCCTCGTTTATTCTTCATCGGAATCTGAACATCGGAAACACGTGAAAATGGTCCTCGAAAGATTGCGTCAACACAAACTTTTCGCTAAGTTGGAAAAATGTGTTTTCAACGTGACTGAAGTTGAATTCTTGGGATTCATATTATCACCTGGCGGAGTGCGTATGGATTCAAAGAAGGTCGATGCAGTTCTCAAATGGCCATCACCATCCTCCGTAAAAGGTGTGCAAAGCATGTTAGGCTTCGCTAACTTTTACCGCAGGTTTATCCCCGAATTCTCTCGAATAGTCCAGCCCATCACTGCCTTGTTAAAGAAAAACAAACGTTTTGAATGGTCTACCGAGGCGGAACAAGCTTTCCAGGATTTGAAGACTAAATTTATCTCTGCACCAATCTTAAAACACCCTCGCCCCGAACTCCCCTACATCGTGGAAACTGATGCTTCAAGCCTTGCCATGGGGGCAGTTCTATCACAAAAGGACCCGGTAACCAATCAGTTGCATCACGTGGCATTTTGGTCCCGCAAATTCTCGCCTCCTGAAATCAATTACACGATTACTGACAAGGAACTTCTGGCTATCAAGTCTGCCTTTAAGGCTTGGCGGCATTATCTGCTGGGGGCCCGACACACCGTTACTGTGATTACGGATCACCGAAACCTGCAATATTTGAAAACCGCAAAAGCCCAATCCTCTAGACAACTCCGTTGGGCATTATTCTTTGCCGAGTTTGACTTCATAATTACCTATCGACCTGGTACAAAAAACGGTAAAGCTGATGCCCTTTCTCGGATGGGAGTGGAAGAACACTTGATCAACCCTAAACCTGTACCAATCATTCCCGAACAAAGAATTCTGGGTGTAATCGCCACAGAATCCATAGAGGAAGTTAAGGATAAAGCCAGGCAACTTGTAACTCCAGCAGACATACAGAATTGGCATCTGCAGGGAAAGGACTTTGCAGTAAAGGACAACTTATTGTATTTCCAAGAACGATTATACCTACCCAGCACAGATTTACAGAAAAAAGTAATCTCTTGTTATCACGATTCTTTAATGGAAGGACATCCCGGTATGGCCAAGACCTCAGAAAAGATCAAGCGCTACTTCTGGTGGCCGTCTTGGAAAAAAGATATCAGAGACTTTATAATGTCCTGTGGAGTATGCGCCCAAAACAAGAGTCAAAAGGAAAGACCAGCAGGCCTCTTACGCCCTATTGACATCCCACCTCGCCCTTGGCATACGCTTTCTATGGACTTCATCACCGATCTACCTCCATGCTCCGGATACAATACGATTCTAGTAATCGTGGACTTATTCTCCAAGATGGCGCATTTCATTCCGCTCAAAGGCTTGCCAACAGCAGCAACTCTGGCCCGAGAATTTCTCGAAAACATCGTCCGACTGCACGGTTTTCCTTCGGTTCTAATTTCGGATTGAGGTAGTCAATTTATTTCTCATTTTTGGCGAAGTTGCTGTCGGTCGGCTCAAATTGATGTGAGACTATCGACCAGTCACCACCCTCAGACCGACGGACAAACCGAGAGGACCAATCAAACTCTGGAACAGTATTTACGCTGCATGCTGCAACAAACTGAAAAAACTTGGAAAGACATCCTTTGGATAGCCGAATATGCCTACAATAACTCTGTCCACTCGGGAACTGGGAAAACCCCGTTTTTTCTTTTGTACGGCAGTCACCCTCGAACCTCGGAGTTGGATCCCCTCCAAGATCTTGAAACACCAGCAGTAGACTACCTGCATTCTACAATCACCCAAGCCTTTAAGGAAGCTGTTTCTCACCTTCAAAGGGCTAAAGAACAATACAAGAAAGGAGCAGATCAACATCGGAAGGAAGCCCCTCAATATCAAGTAGGGGATCAAGTCTGGTTATCCACCAAATATCTACCTCTAAAAGGGCCACGCACATTCAACCCAAGATACCTTGGTCCCTATTCCATCACTACCATAGTAAACCCAGTAGCGGTCAAGTTGGACTTGCCCCCGCACATGAAGATACATCCGGTCTTCCACGTCTCTCTATTAAAACCTGTGCAACCTCAAACCCGACTAACCAAATCTCCAAAACCTATCCTAGTTGATGGAGAACTCGAGTTTGAAGTCAAAAGCATTCTGGACTCCAAGATCTCCAAATCTAAACTATTCTACCTAATTGACTGGAAAGGCTACGGCCCCCAAGAGAGATCCTGGGAACCTGCTGAATATGTCCACGCTCCTCGCCTAATCAAAAGATTTCACCGAACATTTCCTGACAAGCCAAAACCCCCGGAGAAGCCCGGTTTGGGAGGGGCCTTGAGGGGGGGGTACTCTCATGATCTCTGCTTCCAAAAGGTCAGGGTTTTCCCAACTCCCTTGGAAGCAGATCCATAACCCAGGTTCCGAGTGCCAACCAGTCCCAATTGGGACCTTTTGGACCCAGTCCTGGCGCCAGTGGCACCAGGCTCATAAATATGCCCAGTCCCAGCGCTGGAAGCGCCGGGCTCATAATGCTTGGGTGGACTTACCTGCAGCAGACCATGCTGCTTACTTGCCTGCCAGTTGAGTCTCTGATCCTCTTCTGTTTGGAACTACTTTTCCTGTTGGGTGGGGCAGGAGCCACTCCCTAGATTCAGAACACTGGAACTCTTCTGGAAAGCAGGAACTCTTTTCTTACCTAGGCGTGGCTGTGGAAGGAGACACCTAAGCACTACAGGAGGCTATTTAAACCACACCCAATGGATGAATCTTGCTTTGCGTTATTCTGCATCCTCAGCAGCAGAACGCTCATCGTGTCTTCTGCATCTGATCCTGGGCCTAAGGAAAAAGGCTTACCATTCTGAATCCAGTCTTCAGCAACACCTATAAAGACAAGAAAGAACAGGTTAGCATTACGGTCTTCAGTGATAGCTCTTCACTTACCTGGTCCATCGGCTGTCACCAACGCCTCGCGCTGCATTCCGGCATCTGAAAGACAAAGGCTTACCTACTCTTCGTGTGCTCCGGAGGTCTTCACACTGCATTCCGGCATCTTAAAGACAAAAGCTTACCAACTCTTCGAACGCTCCGGAGGCCTTCGGCGCTGCATCCCGCATCTGAAAGACAAAACAAGGTGCATTTAAAGACATTGGAGAACTTTAATACTCACGTGCCATTACTCCTTTCCACATCTAACCCAGTGGGTATTCCGGCACCCTGCAGCCGCCCCGAACTTGTACCTGCAAAATAAAAAGACAGTTAGAGCGCATCGTGAAGCAGGCAACAAGCGCTTACTTACGTGCTTCCAGGCGCTTCTATTCATCACACGGGCTCCATCTTCAACTCACTTCAGCCCGCCATCCGCCATCGCCGGAACCCTGCAAAACAAGAGACATCATTACTAAAGACTTTAAAGACATTAGAATTACTCGAAACTTACCGTTCGTGCAGTAAACGACGGACAGCAGTTCTCTGAAGTCAAGAGGCCTGCTCCCCTTATCCAGTGAAGAAACTGGTTACAGCACCCTGCCTCGAGGCAGATGGAGAGCACGGCGTTCACTTACCTAAGGTGAGAGCGTTAACCTTTGGGGTTCTACAGGAGAAGAGAAAGGGAAGAAGAGAGAGACATTCAATAACCCAGTTCATTAATCCCACATTTTCTATCTGCAGACATCTTTCCCTTCGAGCCAGACATACAGTGCACAGAGGTCCAGCCCAAAGAGCCAGCCGTGTGTTACACATCACCTTTGAAGATACGGTATACGCCCAGTCAAGACCGGCGCCTCTACGGGAATCAGGTGAGCGTTACAGTAAGATCAATGAGAAAGCGGTAGCCATACAACTGCAGCAACACAAACACCAACTATCTCCTCCAAACCTACCAATTTGGGTTCAGATCAAGATGCAGCATGGAGACGGCAAACATATAGGTGGTTGATGACGCCCTCAACATCCTTGACACCGGCTACCCTTTCCTCCCAGTTCTACTCAACCCCTTTTCCGCTTTAGAGACAGTAGACCACCAGGTGCTCACGGCAACCCAACATCAGCACTTCGGGATCAGCAACCTTGTCCTACGCCGATTCAAGTACTACCTCGCCAACCGCCAGCAGTTTGTTCAGATGGACTACTCTAGAACACCAATGCTACTCGTCACATGTGGAGTCCCGCAAGGTTTCATCCTCTACCCAGTAATGATGGAGATAAGGGTAGCACCAGGTCTGGCTACGCCCCCACCCATTCCTGAATATGCACGAAGATACAAGCTGAGCTGGGCTATAGACAGTTAAGTAAAGCACTAAGGGCCATGTAGCCGCATTAAGGGTAGAATAGGTTGTGCGGCACGAGTAGGGTGACGGGTAGTTGCATTCACATAAGTAGAGGCTGCTGCATACACAGTTAGGGAATAATTAAATGGCGATACACAGACACAAAGAGCAATTGCAGTAGACACGAAGAACATTTGCAGTGGAGATGAAGAACACTAACATGCAAGACACAAACAAAACATGGCGGAGAATGAGCATGCAGACCAGACACAGCTAGGCCTCAATTCTCAAATGCTGCAGCCCGACAACTGGTTTAAAACAAGAGTTCTGCTTAGCAGGCTGAAACCACACCAGATGAGGTTTCCCAGGGCATACAAGTATTTGGTTAATTAGTTGCTGTTAGTAGCAGTGAGAAATGCACATATCCTTGAATGCCAGGCGCAAGTAGCTACTGTGCCAAGTAGTTCCAAAATGAACGAATACACAATGCCCCGAGTGGCTAACGAAGGAAAGCACATGCACGTGAGGATAGCAATTCAGCTCTGAACAGTAGTCCTATACTACGTGGGATGGACAATGGGCATTTATGCCAGGCCCAATTAGATAGTACACCTGCCACTTCGTTAGCACATGCAGAAACCAAGACGACATGCCAAGGACACAAAGAGGCAGATAAATCCTCATGCCTGAACACTAAGGGGGGTAGCTTCTTTTAAGTAGATTATAGTGGTTCCCCCATCTCTCCTTTCTTACAATGTAATTTGGCACTGCATAAAAGCGTTCGAGATCAGATGAATGCACGACCGCCCAATCCAAGTCTGTTCTTTTTATCGACAAATGTAGTAGAATGCCAACCAATAGTATGCTACATTCAAATGTATTATCTGTAGAGGGTTGACCCTAGGAGGGGTTATTAATTGTAGAAGAACCAGTTATAAGAGGGTTCACTTATAGAGAACTATATATCCTCTACTCTACCAACAAATCAAGTGTGAGAATAGAAGTTTGTTATGATTTTCTTAACAATGACGTCAATATGAGGATTTTTCCTTTTAAAAGTTCCTGTTCCCAATGTCATTTTGAGATTGTCCTTTGTATGCTCTCCCAGCGGCTGTCTGTTTTGGAATAAAGGTGGGCTTTCTTGTGCACTTGAAGTTATTCCGTATATTGAGTATTTTATCTTTATTGGTATACTTCGGCCTATCTTAACATTTGAAGGCACTGCTGAGATAGCTAGTGTCTGTCAGAGGGTCAAGGACTCCTCGCCGCGGCTCCCTCGGATAGCGAAGTCCATCTGCAGTGAGCAGTTTGAGTGCGCACCTAAAGACGAGATTGGCAGGAGCCCAGTATCAAAAAGGTCCTGCCCGGTCTCGCAGGCAGCGTGATGGGGGCGCAGATGGCAGAAGCAGGCAGATGTAGGAGGCTCGATGCCGACAGACCTCGGGAATCCAGAGTATATACGTACACAATAATACCTGTGTTGAAAAATAATATTTGGGATGTCCATACCCTGTATAAAGGGAAGACAGCTGTGTAGAATAGATTTTATTGATGGTGATGGTGCTGATATTGTTTTGCTATATAATAGGACGGTAGAGGTGTTTTTGTGTTTTGGTAGAGTAGCAGTTAGAGGTAAGTATGGATAAGATTGAGATTGTGTACCGTTGAGATGAGTTAGGAGGGATATTGTGTTGATATTGTGGGGGTGTGAAAAAAGAAAAAATGGTGGGAGTGCATTGAAACTGCGATTATTGGAATTTATTGGTAAATTGGGTTTTTATTATTATAGACTGTCACCCCATAATCCATTCAAGTCGCTTACCCAGAAGAAACTAAAGATTTTAAAATACCATGTACAATGGGTCAAGGACACGGTTGGCAAAATGGTCCCGGACACACTCAAAGCATCTGCTGCAACATATGCACACATATGTACACACTACACAAAAGGGAAAGGAATTACAGAGCAGACTAAGCATACTTGATTTATAGAAGATGTTTGAGGAGGAGACGTTAAAAAAATAAAGTATGAGTAGAAGAGACGAAGGGTGTGTACTGCCCACAGCACCGCCTCCCCCTCAACCATGTCCTCCGTACTAGACTGTCAGGATTATAACTGTTGCAAGCTGCTGCAGGTTATAGTAATCCTCGATATGTGCCCCCGTAGGTGGAAAGTAATATAAGGGAAAAGGAAAGTGGCACAAAAAGCACATTAGCAACAAGAGTAGAAAATAATAAACAGCACTGTTTAGAAGCGCAGCTAAAGGAAGCAAAGGAGGAGTTAAAAAGGGTGAAAAGCATAAAGGGAGCGGAACAAGGAGCAACAGTTACAATGGACAAATGGGTAGGAGGACAGATGGTATTCAAAATAGACGGTCCGAGAACTGACAATGATAATGTGAATGTCTTGGACAGAGGGGACGAAAAGGAGAAAGGAGAGAAGAGTATAGGAGGGAGGTGAATGCAGTCATCAGTAGAATGGTGACGGAAAACAGAGAAGGGAAAGGAAGCATGAGAGGAGCCGTTGACGTCAGCAGAAACAGATGTGATTGAAAGAGTGAATGTGAGTAGAGGTATAAACAACGAGGTGTTAGAAGAAGACGAAGGAGAGGAAGAAGAGTGCGAAGATGAAGAAGAGGAAAAGGAGGAAGAGGCGACAAGCTCCTCAAACAGGAGCACAAACAGGAGCACCTGAAAAACCATTCACTAACAGATTTGCGAGATGAAGAGCAACTACCGAGTGGGGCTCCATCGCTTCTCCCAATAAATTCAGGAAGGAAAACACCATACGTGAACAGATTAATAAATTTGCCAGGCTGACGATCAAGCTGCATGGCGATAGCATCGCGTGGAGTAAGGGTGTGGTTGCACTCATACACAAGGCAGGGGTGACACAGTTACCATTGCTTCAAAATGGTAGGGGGCTGGCTATGTATGTACCATGGCCGCAGATAAAATCAATCAGATTGCTACTTTAACATTGTTGACAGCAGGGGCAGGAAAGTGGATTTATGAACTAGAAGAAAAGACAACAGGAATGACATCAGCGGTAGGGGACGTGAAGAGTTTACTTGCTACAACATTGGGAAAACAATCAGTTGATGTGTGGAAAAGGGCAGGTTATGTTGCTGTGACTGCACAAAATAATGCACATGACGGTTTGCCATTTAACAAATGCAGGCAGAATTTTTGAAAAACAATGTATTCTTTGATTCACAGACAAAATGTTAATGTACAGAGTGAAGCAAAGATCTAAGTCCGTTCTCTGTGGCTGATGCGTTTCGAGGACTTTTTTCCTCTTCAAGAGCCTGAACGGACTGAAAGGGAAATATAATACAGAATAGCTGTGTCAAAAATGAGCCGGAAAAATGAATAGTCATAACAACATCGTACTCTATACGGTATATACAGTCAAAGCAACCTAGTAGATACCTCCAATCTCTGAATGTTGGTGACCTCATGTTCATAAGGACTTTAATCCCCAGATGTTCATATATCAAGTATTATTTCAAGGGAGTCAACCACTAAGCAGACTTTTGGTCTGAAGCATCATCTATATGACATGTACATTACAGCGTTCAAAGAGATCGTTTCTCAGTATCTGAAAATATTGGTCACCAATATAGGGCATTTTGTGCAAATTCTCAGAGACTGACATGTTCACCTAAAATGTAACCTAAGCTTAAACATGGAGTCATCCTGGCTAAACCCGGCAAAGTATGTTACATAGCAGTGAAAAGGGTAGTTACGTTATGTGGGATGTAAACTACATTCGCTCGTGGTGTGGATCCAATTAGAGGATGAAGTAACTGATCAGGCACGTTTCAATACAACAGACACAACCACAAGTGCAGATGCAAATGCAGCCGCACCAGACACCAAAGATCCATAAACCACAGATACAGCAATTACAACAGCTGCAGCAAGCTCTGAACCCTTTACAAATGCAAACACAACAGTCCGGACAGTGGGACAAATATATTGCCACACACTCCAGTACCCATGACAGGGGTTGTGATAGTGGTGGGGGGAACCCCTTTGCAGCAACAGGAAAGAGCATTTACCCCCAATTGGACAGCCCACAGAGAAGCTTGATGTATCCAGTGCTATCAGTAACTCCCGACCCGGAAAAGGAGCCACGGGTGGAGGTGGCAATAGGGGATAGGACGTTTTCCTTCTTGGTTTACACTGGGACGATGAGATCTTGTGTCGGGGAAGGAGGGTTTCAACTGTCACAAATAACAATGGACACCCAAGAGTTTTCTGGGGTTATGAAAAAGGTTCCATTCACAGAAGAGCTATCTGTAACAGTGGGAGAAGATATGATGGCTGTGCCATTGTTGCATTCTCATAAAACATAGGTTAACAAGTCTAGATGGCCAGATTAAACATGACAATTTAATTAACCAAGGAAGGGATAATATGTTCAACGCCAGGCATGCATTATGCAAATTCAAGAGAGTTCCTACGAGCGTTCCACAGATGGAAAGCTTTATGAGGAATGGCCCTAAACTGCAGAACTATTCATTTATAGAGTACAAGTGTTGCTAGGATGTTGCTAGGATGGCTTCCATGGATACGAGACAAGCTGCTATGATTACCCACAGAGTTTCTGTTTAGAGCAGAGGTACACACAGAAGCATCAGTGGTGCGAGAAGACAGTAGTGTTACACGGGACAGACAAGCAAGGTGTTAGTAGGCGCACAGCAAAAGCGCTGGACTAAAGACTGCGTTTCAGTGACGTGACTGATGACAAACTATTTGAGGATGACGACACGGATGATGAAATACACTTCGAGATTTCGATCCCTTACCAATTGCAGTTACAGTAAAGGGAAGCCCTTCAGATAATATAATTGGTTAAAAACGTACCAGCATTTAAGAAACAAGATTTGGCAAACGCACCCAGTATATTATTGACTAGCGTAAAACAGTATCCCATGTCAAGAGAGGCAGATGAAGGCATTCATAAAACAATTGCTGCTTTGATGCGAAAGGGTATCATTGTCTCATCCGAATCTCCATGTAGCACGGGTGTGTACCCAGTGAAAAAACCAAAAGGAGGTCTTGGAGATTCATACAAGATTTACACTCCTTAAACAATATTATGGAAGCAGAGTTTACAGTTGTACCCAACCCAGACCTGCCACAATTTTGTGTAATATACCACCCACCGCCACACATTTTACAGTGATTAACATAAAAAAATGCTTTCTTGTATTCCATTGCAGAAAGATTCTCAGTATCTCACAGCGTTTACCTATCGCGGGTTCTGACTCCAAAACACAAGACTCCCACAAGGGTACTGCGAGTCCCCCCATTGTCTTCAACAGGGTGCTATAGGTGGACTGTGCTGAGGAACAGTAGTTTTAGGTGTAATGATGATTACTGAACATTAATTTATGTAGGTGTTTTGCATCTAAACCTTGCCATTGTTGCAGCACTTGAAAAGTACATTTCCATTCCAAGTCTCGGTGATGAAGAGGCATGTGTGGAAGAAATCGTTGAGTATATCATTCACAGTTTACACAGCTTTAAATGATTCAACTAGGCTTGTTTCTAAGAAAGCATGTCGAGTCTATTCTTACGCAGTTTGATGGTGCTTCTTGGAGTCCTTCTCACCATCAAAACAAACCAAACGCACACTCCTACCCTCTAAGATAATGTTAACCCCTTAAGTGCCACCGATGAGCCAGCTCATGAGTGGAAACCGCTCCAGGTTGCCACCGACGAGCCGGCTCGTCGGTTTTGGTACTCTGCTTTGCTCGATCCCTGCAAGGCAGGGATCGAGCAAAACTGTAATCCAACCCCCGGGCTATGTGAGTGCTGCGGTGAAAACAGAAGGTGAGTGTTCACCTTTCTCTGCCTCAATCTCCGGCTGGATTTCAAGCTGGAGAACGAGGCGGGTATCGTTGGAAAGGGGGGGAGATTCTCCCCTTTACAACGATACCCATTGTGTGGCATTGCTGCCCACGAATAGGGCGCAGGGCACACGATCCGTGGGCAGCAATGTCACCGGATCCATACAGATCAGTTTGTGACGCGGGGGTAGGGGGACTGCTTACTAGGTAAGCAGCCCCCTTGCCCCCCCTGGCCCCAAAGCATGGGGCCACAGCGTCGGAGACCCCTGGGGGCAGATGATCACTGCCCCAGGGGTGAAAATGAAAAAAGAATACAAAATAAAAAATTGAGGGAAGGGGGGAGGTGGGAGAGGGTTTCGGGCCCTGGGGCCCACAAGGCCACCAGGGATAGAGAAAAAAGTGGTGTCCCTGGAAAGGGGAGGTTCTCCCCTTTCCAAGGACACCACATATATGAGACATTGCTGGTCACGGATCA
Organism: Ambystoma mexicanum; assembly: GCF_040938575.1. Lineage (NCBI taxonomy): Eukaryota > Metazoa > Chordata > Amphibia > Caudata > Ambystomatidae > Ambystoma > Ambystoma mexicanum. The sequence goes on from NC_090922.1 coordinate 996,271,034, forward strand.
GCACAGAACGCTCAATCCATGACCAGCAACCCACTGGACCACCATGGATCTGTTTGTGACTTGGGAGGGGAGGGGGGCTGCTTCAAGTAAGCAGCCCTCTCCTCCCCGGCCCCCAAAGCTTGGGGGCACATATGTGCACAACCCTGGGGGGCAGATGGCTGATCATCTGCCCCCAGGGAAGGGGACAAAAAAAAGAATAAAAAAAACATGATGGGAAGGGGGGAGGGGGTTTGGGGGCCCTAGCCACAAGGGCACCCTGTGTGACAGCATTGCTGCCCGCGGATCAGGCGCAGGGCGCTCGATGCGCGGGCAGCAATGCACACTAGACACAGGGATGTCTTTGAATGGGGGGAGGTGGGGGCTGCTTACAGTAAGCAGCCCTCGCCCCCCAGCCCTCAAAGCATGGGGGCACATATGTGCACATCCCTGGGGGCAGATGTCTGATCATCTGCCCCCAGCGAGGGGGGCAAAATAAAAAATGAAAAGCACGGAAAAAAAGGAATTTTGGGTGGGAGTGGGGGGCCACTAGCCACCAGGGATATATTTTACAGAAAAGGGGGGTGGCCCTCTCCCCCTCACTCCAAGGGGAAATGGGGGCACCCCTTGTAGCCCTCCCTAGGGGCAGATATCTGCTCCTAGGAAGGGGTATCTGACCCTAGGGAGGGCTGCATGAGATGGCCCCCTCTTATCTGCCCCCAGGGAGGGCTGAATGAGATGCCCCCCCTGTATTTGGTGTGGGGGGGTAGAGGGTCACCCCCCATTACATTAGAAAATTACCTGGCGGTTTAGGGTGCCCCTCAGCCCGCCCTAAAGTGTAGTGTACCATTTTTCATTTTTTTCTTTGTTTACGAAACTTGCCTTAGCGCAGAGGGGCACATTGGTGTGCCAATCTGGCGCCGGGTGCCCAAACCTTATTGCCCCACCCACTGGGGGGCCTGTCCGACCATTTTTGGGGGCCCTCTCCCCCCACCCCAAATGGAGGGGGGTGTACCTCACGCAGCCATTTGTAGGAGGCCCAGGGAGGCCTGCATGAGGTGCCCCCGCCACACATGTGAGGTACCTTTTTCGTCGCAACACGTGTGGGGACGCGGGAAGGAAGGCCATGTCTTGTTGGCGGTGTGCTTCGGTGGGTGGCCAGATCGAAATGTCTGAGAATTGTCTTCATTTCCAGCCAATTTCAGAGACATTTCCCTGTGTCCACTCACCGAAACAGGTCGCCAACAACAGATATCATACCTTCTCGCGTTCCCACAGGTGTCCTGACGAAAAAGGTACCTCACATGTGTGGGTGCACCTACCGGGGGCGCAAAAGGAAAAGGGTAACCCGCTGGTAACCCCAAGCCTTTCGACACAGCACAATTTGTTCAGGTGGGCAACCTACAGATTTGGGCCTAGGGTGTCGAAGCCAGCAAGGAAAACAGAGAACCCCATGCATTTCCCAAAAGAGGACAACCGTGGGAATGCGCAGAGGTCTGACTTGCGCGAAGCGGCCCAGAATTCATTACCCAGAACCCCAGAAAAAGTGAACATTGTGTTTTTTCACCACCAAATGTCACACATTGTCTGGGATTGTGGCAAATTAAAAACTGGGGCAATTTGCGCAAGGCAAACCTCTGCGGATTCCCACGGGTGTGCTCTTTTCGGAAATGCATGGGGTTCCCCGTTTTCCTTGGTGGCATGGACACCCGAGGCCCATATCTGTATGGTGTGCCGGTCAGCAGAGAGTCTGAAATTCTGGTCTGAAAACAGACTTGGGGGTACTTGTGTTTTAGGCTTTCCCCTTGGCGTCCAGGTAGGTGTACCCACACATGTGAGGTACCGTTTTCATCAGGACACCTGTGGGAACGCGGAACGCTAGGCCATATGTTGTTGGGGGCGTTTTTCGATGGGTGAGCCGAGCAAATGTGCGGCAAATGCATTTTTTCCCCCACATGTCGGACTTTGCGGGGGTGTCTGGGTAATAAATTCTGGGCCGATTTGCGCAAATAATACCTCTGCAGATTCCCACGGGTGTCCTCTTTTCGGAAATGCATGGGGTTCCCCGTTTCCCTTGGTGGCTTCGACACCTGAGGCCCATATCTGTATGGTGTGCCAGTCGGCAGAGTCTGAAATTCTGGTCTGAAAAAAGACTTGGGGTTACTTGTGTTTTAGGCTTTGCCCTTGGAGCCCAGGTAGGTGCGCCCACACATGTGAGGTACCGTTTTCATCGGGACACCTGTGGGAACGCGGGAAGGTATAACATTTATTGTGTTTGTGTGGTTTTCATAACGTTTTGACCCATTTGCTGGTGCCCTTTGTCACACAACCCGTTCATTTCCCAAATGGGACCTACATTTATTCGCTGCTTTAGCCACCATACACTTTTGTAACCTGCACAAGTCACCTACCCTTGAAAAGGTCTGCATGTGCTCTTTCAAAAAAATAGCTCTTACAAGGAAAAAACACAGGCTTCTTTGTACATCATTTTATTGTCATTTTTTGAAAAAACCCAACATTTTTGCCCGTTGTGCTTATTTTCTCTCTTCCCCCTACAGCAACCTAGGATTCCTGGGTGGCGTTACGACCGCCTACATGTGGGGAAAAAAAGGAGCCACATTTGGCCGAGATATCTCACTTAACAAAAAAGTTACAAGCCATTGAATGGCCACATACCGAAATCACCAAAAAAGGCCCTGGCACTGGGGAGAAATACCCATGGCACTTAAAGGGTTAATATATGTTGACTTTAATGGGATTATTCACTGAAAACAAAAGGCATAGAGAATCCAAAGTGGAACGTGTGCTGTGCTCCCTGATGACTTTCTGTACATGTCTTATTAACTGCTGAATCAACGCATTCCATCTGAATGATCCGTTGTCTATCTGGCTCTTCCCTGCGCCCTTTTCTCCCAAAATGCACATCGTATTATCCTATCCGTGCCTGTACGTGTCGTCAACGGTCCTGTGGATTTGCCTGCTGCTGTAACCTTAATGGAGTTCAGGTTGCCTACCTCTGTAAGCAATCAGCAAGCGTGACACTTGCAGCAGTGTGCTGGTCTTTATTACATTTTGGTAGGAGGGGAATCATTTAGTGGGAGTAACTTTAAAATGTAAAATTCTCTCTCATGCTGTCTAGGCACTATTTACTTCCATATATTTGGGCACAAGCAGCATAAACAGTGTTTTACAGAGTCACATTGGCATCACAGTGGTGTACTGAGGCAGCATGAAAATCTTCTTCACAGTGGAAGTCATAGCATATATTGGGCACTATTTATTAACCTATTTTATTTCCACATTTTCTCATGGGAAAAGGGTTGAGCTTGTTTAAAATATGTAATATGGAGCCACTTTAAAAATTATTTCCAGGGCCTCTTTTGGTTCCCAGTCCACCACTGCCTTCAATCAGCCCGCCTCCTTCCCAAACCACGCTTCGTGATTTTGCCTGTTGCCCTGTGTTAACTTCCAACCGGCATGATTTAACATTGTGGCTGGAAGGTAAGTTTGGTGCAGCACAACTATGCCAGTATCCATCCAAATTAGTCTGTCCTACAAAAGGTCTTTATGAGTGAGTTACGTCACGGGTCATATGTTTAAAATTAAAACCTAACCTCCTATGATATTATAGTTGCACCAAATAGTGGAGGTTTGTTGCAAAGAATCTGCATATCTTTGTGTTTGTTTATTACACTTCTTTTATTACATGTCTTAAAATCACTGAAAGTACAGTGGGCTTAAATAGATTTTTCAGGTTGACATTATTTTGCATTCTGGGACTTCTAGTTTACCATTCTGGATGTAAAACTTTAAGCCACAATTGCATTTTGCCTTTACATGTTGCAGTTGATTGATTTTAAAACCTTCCAGCAATCATACTTTGAGACCCTAAGGTGGGTCATACATGTCTTGGCCTCCTACTTCTTTAGTTCCTCTTCTAAAAAGGTTGTATTATTTACAAAGTTAGATCGGACCTACTGCTCCGTTGAGTTAAAACTAAAATAAATATTTGTAAGAAGAACTAAGGCAACTTCTTGGTGATGTTTTCTTGTTTGTGTATTGTGTCTTGTTCGAAATGTGACTTTTCCTGGCAAAATCATTTTTAAGGCAATGCCTATACACACGTGCGCGGTACACCGTCATTCCAAATGAAAGTTATCATACCGTCAAAAAATCAATATCGTGACATCCCTAATGTGGAGCATGCCCTGTTTGTGGTACTTGAAAAACCAAAGTCCACATTGACCACACAGTGAGCATCTGGATATGAGATTATAATATCCATTCCATCAATAAACATTGTTAGATGCCGCATGGTGAATCCAGCAAGTTGTATTGGCAAACCAGTAGAGGGAGGAGAGTGGGTTCATGACTCTTCTACATATACTGATATACATGACGACGTACCCACAGTAAAAGAAACAAAGTAGGGGGGTGGGGTCTTGTTGATTGATCATCGACAATAGATCAGAGCACGGGATTGAGGCATTCTGGAGCAGCAGTGATAAGGAGAAGGGGTGATGATTTTGAGATTGTGGCAAGTATCAGATTACCAGCAAATATGTCTGCGCAGGCAGCTGAGTTAGTGGCGATATTAGTATTTGAGGAGCACCAGGACCAGGTGATGAGGATATATTCTGACTCTCCTTACTGTGAAGGCATCGCAAAAGAGACACAGACAACTGATTAAAGTTTGATCAACACACTTATCAACTAAAAATGTAGGGTGGACTAAGGCCTAACATGCCCTATGCTAAGGTGGGATTGTCCTAACTAAAGAAAGCTAAGGATAGTCTGTGTCAGGAAGTTCAAAGCAAATGTCCGTCTGTGTCTAAAACCTATACTTGCCCTCACATCTAAATGTATACAATGTGCAGGGATGTCAGCAACAAAATAAGTAGTGTTCAAATAAGGGTTCAGAACAACTTCCAGCTCCTGGCTTGTAACCAGCTTTCCCTTCCCCAAGTTCAAGATAGTTCACAAGGCACAGGGGGTTCTCTTCCCCAAGAGTTCAGTTCTTTCAGCTTTTCAAAAAAATCACATTTCCCAGCTCTTCTGATATTGTTACCTTCACCAATTCACATATGTATTTCAGTTCCTTGACTTCAAATCACATAAATGTTCCTTTACAATTCAAACACAATCTTCTTTGTGGGCGTTTTCAGTGGCTTTTCCATATATTGCATGGTGCATTCAGTCTAGGCGCAGTTGTCGAACCACACGGTCCACCCATTAAAGGTCAAGCAACCGATACACCTTACTTGAGGCTTTTTCATCAACACGTGGCCCCTGCTTCATCTGGACAGTGGTGCTTTTTTCATTCACATAGATCACACCCTCTTGACCTTGTACCATGGCTTAGTTTTGCCACCAGGCACTTGTTGCTCTTAGCTCTTACCAATGCTTGCTTTCATATATAATACAGTTCCTTGAATTCTCTTGGCTTTTGCCAATGCTTTTTTTCTCACAATACAGTTCCTTGAATTCTCCTGGCTTTAGCCACTGCTTCTTTTCTCATATAATACAGTTCCTTCAATTCTCTTGGCTTTCACTCAAATCAGTATTCACAGAAATGCTTGCTTCCATTCAAAACAGTATTCAGCGTTTGCTTCGCGTGCTCGCCTGCCATCCCAGTGTCCCCACTGCTTGGAAGACTTATGGGTCGGATCTTGCGGCTTGTCTGCAAGTTATCATTCCAGTGCAGTGGCTTCACTCACCCAGCGATGCTTCCCCCGCAGCTCGGTATTCCTAGGATTGCTTTTTTGGATTGCGCTGGTCTGCCTCTCATGGTCAGCCACCAGCCTCCAGCATCCTTCAGCTTTGCTTCCCGCTGAACACGCTCGGCATCTTCCAAAGGGTCTCAGGAACTCTGCTTGCCATGCCGCTTCTCCGGAGAGGTCTTCTTTTGCCCAGAAGTCCGTAGCCCTGCTTCCACAGCGAACTCAATTTCCAGAGTACTTCCTGACTTTAAAGTTCCTGCAACCATAATTCATCCACAAAGGACTAGACGGCTCACTGTTGAAACGGTAGTCCAGTATTACTCTTGCTGGCCTCCTCATTGTCCCAGTATACAACGGATGTCTGTATGTGTGTGGATTAATGAAGTGAGGATGTGTTTCTCTAGTTGGTCTCTTCCTCGTCCCAGTACCAAACGGGTGTTTCTTGGGGAATGTTTTAAGGGGGAAAAACAGGGAACGAATTGACAATAGTCTATAAAGGCTTGAGGGAGAGAGGACTCATTACGAAAGGGAAAAGGGTGATACCATGTCTCACCTAAGGATGTCTCCTCATCACTCCCCAAGTCTCCTCCACCCAGGTGATCGTCCCTCGCATCTCCAAACCCTGGGTCAGGATCCAAGAGCAATACCCTTTCCCTGGTCACCTGAGAGGAGGGTTCATGGGGAAAAGAAGTGAGGATGCCCTCAGGCTCCTCATACTATGTGACATCTACAGTACACTCAGGACTGTCATGTGGAGGGGAGACATCCAGCGCAGAGACGGCATACCAGTACAGCATGCCCCACTATTAGAAAGGTCACTATATGCACAAGCATATCCCACAGCGGCCGCCGTGGTGAAGTGCACAGCCCATACAAAGGGCACAGATTTGGTTACCCGCGGTAACGATGCAGCAAATGCAGAACCAAAAAGAGCAGCATATTGTTCACAAATAGCAGACATGACAATTGCTAAACACAAAATGATGCTTAACATGGAAGTAAAGGAGGGTTGCAAAGCATTATCATTGCCACAAATAGTGGAGTTACAGGGACGCGCAGCACAGAGACCAGGATCTTTGGATAAATCATGGATGCTCATTATCCCCCTCAGAACTAGTGTAGCGGCAGGATAGCACATGGAAGTCTGTATGTGATACCACTGGAGATACTTACAGTAGCGTTAGAGCAACTGCACTACCCAGCACCCACAACAAGAGAGTACATTGCAGCAGACATTTCAGAGCACTTCTTTGTTCCAAACCTGCATGAAAACATTGTGAATGTTATTATCAATTGTGCCATGTTCCAGCAAAATGCTGGTGGACATACATTGAGAACGGTGAGTGGAGCAATACCCTGCCCAACAGGCCCATTTCAGCATTTGCACATCAACTATGTTGATATGCTCCAAAGTTGTAATGGATACCAATATATGATAGTTGTGGGCTGTAACTTTTCATGCTGGATTGAAGCAGGACCATGTACCCATGCAGACGTCAAGTCGGCTGCTAAATTCCTTGCACATGAGGCATTTCCCTGATGGGGAGTGTGCGAAGTGCTGTGGTCAGACAATGGACCACACTTTGCAAATGAACTATTTTCTGAAGTAACATCCCTGCTTGGCATCAAACACAAGCTTTGCTCTGCTTACCACCCACAGGCCAACTGCGTTGTGGAACATCTTAACGGCCTGTTGAAGGAACGGATTGCAAAATTGAAAGATACCCTAAAAAAAGAATTGGTCGCATTGCCTTCCCCTGGCTCTCTTTGCCTTACGCAATCAGCCAGGCTCAGACCACCACCTCACGCCCCATGGGATTGCGACGGGCAGAAGGATGCACGTCTCCATTGCTCCTCCCACGTGTGATTCATTGGGTGCAGAGTGTTCTACTACAGTGCTAGGTGATCAAATGCATGATTATTTAACTGCCATGACTAAATGTTTGAAATGTATTTCTCGACAGATCAAGGCGTGGCAGGAGGGCCAACAAGCAACCAATGACCAGAGAGAGGGAATAGTGGATGTGAACGCTGCAGTACACCCCTTGTCATTGTAACCAGGAGACTGGATTTATATTTAATGTAAAACTGCATCCAAAAGTGGCACAAACAACGATCTGAGGACCCATTTATTGTCCAGTATGCAACCCCCACTGCAGTAAAGGTGCACAGCAAAAAAGCATTGGTGCATATAAGCGATGTTAAAAGGCTTGTAGGCACGCCCCCTCTGTCGGAGACGAGGAGCCAGAAGAGGAGGTGACCAGACCCCAGACGAGGGCAAGAGTGAGGGCTGACCAACAACATGAGACATGACGGTGCACCACCAAGAATGTTTTCCTCAAGATCGAATGACTCTGTTGCTTTGACATCTCAATACATAAAGAGGAGGAGACATCTGGAGAAGGTGGACTCGATCGCAATTGTTATTGGTGCCTTAATATTTTCCCTTTGTTTATATTTTGTATATAAAATAGCAGTAACGTGTTTTAATGATGATGCTAGCAGTTGTGAAGGCATCATGAAGCAAGACAACAGATTCTGAATTCAAAACAAACCGTTTTATTAACTTAAAATGTCAGGATTGTTGAAGGCATAACTTGCCCTATGCTAAGGTGGGATTTGCCTTCCTAAATAAAGCTAAGGAAAGTCTGAGTCAAAGAGTTCAAATAAAGAATCTGTCTATGTTCAAAACCTATACTTGCCCTGACAACTAATCTATGCAATGTGTAGGGATGTCAGAAATCAAAAGAAAGTGTCCAACATAAGGTGCTGCTCTCCTGTAAGGGAGACATGGTATCACAAGTAGACAGACACAAGATTGGCAAGTTCAAAAACCTTTATTGTAACTTGAAAGGGGGAGGCTTGAAAAACTCTTAGCTTGCCCTATAGCTAAAGATGGAAGTACTCTCAACCATCAAAGTAAAACAACAGTCCTAGTCATTTGTCAGTCAAATCAAAATGGCCTATACTAAAGAACCTATTGCCTGCCCTTACTCTACTATAATAAATGTATATAGGGAAAGAGGTCAATGAAAAGGAAAAATTAGTGTTCAAAACAATATGTCAAGGTAATGGAGTAAAACTCCCTTTCCCATGTTTTAGCACGGGATAAGGTGGCACACTCAGGTCTTAGGACACACTCTGGCGTTAGACACAAGAATGCAGCTCAGGATGCGGACCAAGGCCTTCCATCAAAAAAAGTCTTTTGGTCACACAAAGTTTTTTCTTCACAGGATGCCTTGGGTTCATTCAACAAAACAAAGGTTCCTTTCCTCCAGGATTCATAATTAACAAACTTCAGGCTTTACAGTTCACATGGGTCTCCCTCTCTTGGGCTCGGACCTTCTGATCACACTTTCTCACAGTTCGCTTCAGGTCTCCCTCGGTTGGGCTCGGATCTTCCAAATCACAATTGCTCACAGTTCGCTACAGGTCTCCCTCAGTCGGGCTCGGACCTTCCAAATCACAATTGCGCACAGTTCTCTTTTGTCATCGAAGACTTTCGAATGTGCCGGGGGGTTTTACGAATACCTCAGCATGACCACTTTTATTACAGTTCACTTTTTTAAATTAATTTTCTCACTGATGTCAGATACATTTGTCATTCATTGGTTTCTCTGCTTTTAACTATTCCGCTTGCACCACTATGCACATTTAAACAGAGACCTTCGATTGGGCACTTTTGCTATGCCTATCTCTCCATGTCTCACTTGTTCGATTCACAGTTAAGTAATACTTTGGCGGCTTAATCACATTTTAGTTTCACTCGTGTCTTCTCAGTATACACACAACCTTCATTCTCATGATACACTGTTACCACTTGTAAATGTTATCTTCAACACAGCCTTTCACAGCTTTCTTTAACTCACCGACTATAATGGTTTCTGTGCTCACTTTTTTGATCTAGGAGCCAAGGTTGATACCATAGCTGCTGCTTCACCTCCCCAGCTCGGTTGCTCACCCGCTAAGGCTGCTGGTATCTTTCGCACACATTGCCAGAGTCACGGTTCTCTTTCGACGGGATCACTTGTGCAGCCTTCACGATTCTTTGGAGGTAACAATCATTTGCCCGGACGCCCATGGTCTCTTCACTCCATGAATCTGCTTCTCGGTCTGCCGTCCTGTTCCATCTGCTTTGCTGCTGCTCCGGAAGAACTGCTCCTTCTCGTGCTTTGCCTTGCCCATAGTGTGTCCCAGTGCTCCACATTTTATCTGTGTGAGGACAGTCAATAGGTATCAGGTGTATACTTACTAACGGGACATGTCCGGTGCAATGTTTGAGTGTTAGTCTTTCTTAGCTCAGACCTCCTCTACCGCGGCTCAGTGTTTGTGCAGGAAAGGGAAGGGGTTGGAAAATCGGAATATCATCCATAAAAATAGGATGGGTTAAATGTGTTGAAAAGGGAGGGATATCACGTCTCACCATTGGGTATCTCAGCCCCACTCCCAGAGGACCCCTCACCCAGGTGATCCTCTCACACTTGTCCACCCTCAGGGCCTGGATCCAAAGTCGATGGCCACCTGCGGAAGAGAGTCCCAGGGACTAGACGGTGAGGCACCCTCTGGTTTTTCACACAGCTCACAGCTTCCTTTCAGCTCCCTTCTCCAAGTATAAAATAGTTCCGACCAAAAAGTATCATATTTACCTCTTGAGTTCAGGATGATACTTGTTTGAGCAATACTCTGGGTTCCCTTCCCAAAGAAAGTAACACAGCTCCAAGCACCAAAGAACCTTGATAATCTGGTCTCAAGTCAATAAATGTCTCAAGTCTCGTGGTTCCCTTCCCCAAGACTTAATTTCAGCCGTGCAAAAATATCCCAGGTTCTTTTGGAGTTCTTTATCACTCTTGTATCGCCTTTTTAGGCTGGGTTAAGACATTTAAGAAACATGATTTGTACTCCGAACACACCTTTAATTCAACCCGTGGTGTAAAGGTTCCTTAATTCACTTCAAACGGAATATATATCCTTCAGAGACTTTCGAAAACGTCTTACCTCAAACATGCGATACAATGTATTATTTGAACAACCAAGTTCACACGCTTGCGCACCGGGTTTCTGAATGGCTAGAAACTCACTGGTCGCGTTCAAAGGCTCCACAGCAGCATGGATCATACGGCCTTCTGTTCCTCACTTCAGGGGTCGCATTCCTACCCTTAGGCACCCCTGTGTCGACAACCCAACACAGGGAAATGAGCATCTTGAACGCATATAAAAAGGGACAGCCTCTCCACACGGCTCCCTTCTCCACGTTTGGCTTGCTCCACTGAGCTCCAGCTTCCACGCCACGCTTGCACCAGGCCTTCCTGCTGCTGCTTCTGTCGTTCCTACACATAAAGGTTTCCCCCAATGCCTCTCATGCTGCTGGGCTGGTCTCCTTTTATACACCTTCAGCACCTTGACAGGCTGCAGGTGTAGATATTCAATCAGTCCTGCCTGACCACAATTAAAGGGACATGCCGGACGTTTACTGCTCTAACAGGTATGTTCCTCGACCAGTACCAAAGTGGTAAAAGAGTGTGGTCTTCATTGCTCTTAGTGCCTCTTCTTTGTCCCACTACTGTCAAGTGTCAAATGGGGAGAAATGAGGGGAACTGGCTTATAACTGCCCATGCAGATGGGGGAAGGGTTGGTCACTAAAGGGGAAAAGGGTATACCATGTCTCACCCGAGGGCACCTCACTTTCAGTGCCCAAGGACCCTCCACCCAGGTGATCCTCACATACTTCTCCACCCCCGGGTCAGGATCCAAGAGTGATGGCCTTTCCCTGGGCCTCTCTGTAGAGGATCCAAGGGGACTAGGAGTAAGAATACCCTCAGGTTTCTCACACAGTATAACTGTTAACATGAGTGTAATGAATCATTAGAGACATGAGCAATAACGAATATCTCCTGAGACAACACTTTGGGAGCTTTACTCAGAATAATTGCAAACTTTGGGATCGACATGAAAACTGTTTTGTTGCTCACTCCTTCCGTACACCTTTAGTGTCTCCAAATTGTTTGTGGCTGAGGAAATATCAGTAAACAGGGCACGCTGTTAAACTCCCATTGCATTATGTAAAACAAGGGGAAAATCCAGGGGAGTTCGGCTGATATAAGGTGGATAAAAAAAGATGATTCCCTTTATGAAGATAACTTTATTAAAGAAAATACAATGGTGAATAAAGTGATGAAATATACACTGCCAGGGTCAGAAAGAGGAGCAGTAACAGTAACTGCTCATCCCTTATTGAGAAGCCCCAATTATACCCTTTTTCTGGGATAGACCACAGTTACAAATAGCGGGAGAGGTGTTTACCTCTCGGTTTGGGTGGAAGAAATAATGGAATGTAGAGGAGAGGCACTTATAGGATTCTCATGGCATCCTGTGGAAAATGCTAATACAACATACGTGGAATAATGAAGACAGTATGCCAGACTGTTGACATGGGTGGAGGACGAAGAAGGACCAGTACACATAACAAGTTAGAAAACCCATCGCTCTGCTTCTGGAATAATGGCACAGTGCAGATAGGGAATAAGGTGGGATGTAAACACACTATGGACCTGGCAAGTATGAAAGTGGGCACAGCAGTACTTGTGGAGCACTATTGGGCCTGTGATTAACAAGCTTATATACAGTTCCAACCATATTGGGGTGGCATTTGCTCGCTAGCAGTATTACATGCACCAGCACTAATGGTGCCCCAAAGTGACATGGTGCAAATAGTAGATTACCCCTTGGTAAAAATTGCTCAGTAGGAGAAAGGATCCAAAAGGTCACAACGCACTAAAAGAGACAATTATCTTTTGAAGGCATCCGTCGACACACAAGACATTATCCCATCTGAGAACAGGCTGTTTAGCAAGGTGTTGATGTTCTGTACGTCTTTCCTCGCCCCTGGCGTGCAAACGGCATCAAATACCAAATGGTTGCAGATAACAAGATGGGAGTTACTGCAAGCAATAAATGCCGCTGAAAAGGGGTTCAACGCCATTAGGGAAGAATTGAGAGCAACCAGATTGATGACTCACCAAAACAGGTATGGCCTTGAACTCACTGCCATGGAGGGAGGCGTGTGTGCAAAAATTGGCTAAAGCTACTGCACATTTATAGCTGCATACAATGAACAGAATGGGAGCCTATCAAAAGCAATACGTGCTTTGCAAAGATTGCACACCAAAATGGTCCAGGAAACCACTGAAGCAGAAGATGAGGACTGGTTTACGGCTCTGTTCTCATGGGTGCCTACCTGGCTAGGCAATACTTTCAATATATTAATAGCAATTCTGCTGTTGGTACTAACAGGTCTTTGCGTTCTACAAATAATTCTAGCACAGTGTAGGATAACTGGGAAAAGGGTTGTTGAGCAGCACATGACTGATATTGGGTAAAGATCACCTGGTACACATCCACACCCAAACAGATGAGCCACATGAAATTCACATCACTGAAAGACCAATAGTATCTACAGGCACTATGTTTGAGACCCAGAAAACTATACCGAGCAATGGGTCAACTGTGAAGGAGATGGGGATTGCTGCTTCATGGCATGTGGGCCAGAAGAGTATGTACAGCAAGGAGGCAGCCTGAGGGGTGTGTGTAAAATATGGAGAACCAAAGATGGGTATGACAGGATGAAGTAAAATATAGGTGTGGTCAATAGATTGACCAGAGGGGCGAGTGTAAAGATGGAGACAAGGGCTGCAACAGATTTTGCAACGCTCCCATTCACTCCTGAGTATGCACGAAGATACAAGCTGAGAACGGGGCTATAACCAGTTAGTAAGACACTAAGGGTGACGTAGCTGCCACGAAGGGTAGAATATGTTATGCAACACAACAGGTAGTTGCATTCAGAGAAGTAGGAGGCAGCTGCATACACAGGTAGGGAATAATTAAATGGCGGCATGCGGTAGGATAGGGTGCTAGAGAGCCCAACCAAGGTAGTGGCTCCCCTGTGAGCTCCAGACAAAGCTCCTGTAAATCCTGAAAAAACAGACGCCTGAGCTGGGAAAAACATTCCAACGTCGGAAATGGCCTTCTAAAGTCCCACTGACCATAAATTGTGAATAAGAAGCCGTGAGGCGCTCCCCTGACAGTGGGAATGCAACATCAACACCGGGCGGGAAAGAGGCATCGACCCTAGCAGCGAATCAACTGTCGGCCTGAAGGCGTAGCTGGCGCTAGGTGAATATCCTCATCCGGAAACCGTTTCAGGGTGAGCAGGGCATGCCTCCCCCAATGGTCCACAGCGACGGCAGTGCGGCCAATGTACGTTCCTAACTGAGGCACAAGAACAGTAATACTGTGTGCACCCTCGCCGATACATGCTCGACGATGGGGAAAAAGCAACCGGCAAATGTAAGAAGGTACACAAGTGTGGTGACACCGAAGCATCTGAGAAGCCCTGTGGAAGCCCCTGGGTTCCCAACACAAAGTGCGGAACAATTACTTTGGTACTGGGTGGCGGCTGCTACAAATGCCACAGATGTCCGGGGTCACCTGGACCACCCGACCGAGCACCGTGGAAGATGCAGCAACTCCGAAAGACATTAACTTTCAAGCAATCAGCCACGCCTGACACCGCAGGACAGTCTCAACCAGAGCAGAGGCAGTAGGGAGCCCACTCCGTTCTTCGGTACGCACATGAATCCATACACTGAACGAGACATGTAAGCACCAGACTCGAATCAAGGCACAACCACGTATTGGATAGATCAGGGCGGCAGCAGCGTTCCAGCAATAATCCAGTGAGCGCTGATACAAGCAGCCCGGCAGAGAACACCAGAGCCTAACTGAGGAGGTGAGTCCTCCATACCCGCCCTCCCTGCCCCCCGTTGACCACATGCCTGGAGGGGGCCAACGAGTGAAGCGGTGTAGGCCCCGTGGCAGTCATGCTTTACACAGGCACCAGGCGAATCCTCACCGAGCACTGCCTGACACTGCTACCGATCTGACTCCCACGCCTCCCGCTGCATTCCTCGGACCAAGCTGGCACAGAAACTAGGACTGAAAGCAGCCTGAAACTCACTACAGAGTCCCCCAGTGAAACCTAACCCCATGAAGTGAATGAAACAAACGTATTGCCCACGGCTGTGTGGCCCCTCCATATCGCAGTACAGCAGGCCACACCACAGCAAAAGACACAGCTGACAGTCACAGCTGCCGGCATAGCGATAGAAGCCCAGGCAGAGGACCGGCAGTCGATCGCAAATAGACTCTGGCAATTGTGTAAGAGGGGGAGGGAAATACCAATGTAAAATAGGTATTAATGTGCTACCATTGTAAAATATGTAAAATATGTATTCTGTACCTCCCTGCAACTAAGCTCCCTACAAGTAACAGCGCCACGAAACCCATGGGCTGTTTGTGCGCTATACAAATGTAAACAATAAATAAATAAAAATACATAAAGAGTATCTCCATAACTAGCAATTCAGCTCTTCTGCCACACCCAAACAGGTGAGCCACATGAAATTCACATCACTGAAAGACCAATAGTATCTACAGGCACTATGTTTGAGACCCAGAAAACTATACCGAGCAATGGGTCGACTGTGAAGGAGATGGGGATTGCTGCTTCACGGCATGTGGGCCAGAAGAGTATGTACAGCAAGGAGGCAGCCTGAGGGGTGTGTGTAAAATATGGAGAACCAAAGATGGGTATGACAGGATGAAGTAAAATATAGGTGTGGTCAATAGATTGACCAGAGGGGCGAGTGTAAAGATGGAGACAAGGGCTGCAACAGATTTGGCAACGCTCCCATTCACTCCTGAGTATGCACGAAGATACAAGCTGAGAACGGGGCTATAACCAGTTAGTAAGACACTAAGGGTGACGTAGCTGCCACGAAGGGTAGAATAGGTTATGCAACACAACAGGTAGTTGCATTCAGAGAAGTAGGAGGCAGCTGCATACACAGGTAGGGAATAATTAAATGGCGGCATGCAGTAGGATAGGGTGCCAGAGAGCCCAACCAAGGTAGTGGCTCCCCTGTGAGCTCCAGACAGAGCTCCTGTAAATCCTGAAAAAACAGACGCCTGAGGTGGGAAAAACATTCCAACGTCGGAAATGGCCTTCTAAAGTCCCACTGACCATAAATTGTGAATAAGAAGCCGTGAGGCGCTCCCCTGACAGTGGGAATGCAACATCAACACCGGGCGGGAAAGAGGCATCGACCCTAGCAGCGAATCAACTGTCGGCCTGAAGGCGTAGCTGGCGCTAGGTGAATATCCTCATCCGGAAACCGTTTCAGGGTGAGCAGGGCATGCCTCCCCCAACGGTCCACAGCGACGGCAGTGCGGCCAATGTACGTTCCTAACTGAGGCACAAGAACAGTAATACTGTGTGCACCCTCGCCGATACATGCTCGACGATGGGGAAAAAGCAACCGGCAAATGTAAGAAGGTACACAAGTGTGGTGACACCGAAGCATCTGAGAAGCCCTGTGGAAGCCCCTGGGTTCCCAACACAAAGTGCGGAACAATTACTTCGGTACTGGGTGGTGGCTGCTACAAATGCCACAGATGTCCGGGGTCACCTGGACCACCCGACAGAGCACCGTGGAAGATGCAGCAACTCCGAAAGACATTAACTTTCAAGCAATCAGCCGCGCCTGACACCGCAGGACAGTCTCAACCAGAGCAGAGGCAGTAAGGAGCCCACTCCGTTCTTCGGTACGCACATGAATCCATACACTGAACGAGACATGTAAGCACCAGGCTCGAATCAAGGCACAACCACGTATTGGATAGATCAGGGCGGCAGCAGCGTTCCAGCAATAATCCAGTGAGCGCTGATACAAGCAGCCCGGCAGAGAACACCAGAGCCTAACTGGGGAGGTGAGTCCTCCATACCCGCCCTCCCTGCCCCCCGTTGACCACATGCCTGGAGGGGGCCAACGAGTGAAGCGGTGTAGGCCCCGTGGCAGTCATGCTTGACACAGGCACCAGGCGAATCCTCACCGAGCACTGCCTGACACTGCTACCGATCTGACTCCCACGCCTCCCGCTGCATTCCTCGGACCAAGCTGGCACAGAAACTAGGACTGAAAGCAGCCTGAAACTCACTACAGAGTCCCCCAGTGAAACCTAACCCCGTGAAGTGAATGAAACAATCGTATTGCCCACGGCTGTGTGGCCCCTTCATATCGCAGTACAGCAGGCCACACCACAGCAAAAGACACAGGTGACAGTCACAGCTGCCGGCATAGCGATAGAAGCCCAGGCAGAGGACCGGCAGTCGATCGCAAATAGACTCTGGCATTTGTGTAAGAGGGGGAGGGAAATACCAATGTAAAATAGGTATTAATATGCTACCATTGTAAAATATGTAAAATGTAAAATATGTATTCTGTACCTCCCTGCAACTAAGCTCCCTACAAGTAACAGCGCCACGAAAACCATGGGCTGTTTGTGCGCTATACAAATGTAAACAATAAATAAATAAAAATACATAAAGAGTATCTCCATAACTAGCAATTCAGCTCTTCTGCTACGATTGTGACATCACCAGGCGTGAGAAACACAAGCGGCCCCGCCTGGCTGACGCGGGCTTGCTACGGAGCAGTTGCATCCCCACTCCGCTCCCCCTCTCCACCCCGCGGGGGTGTGATCACCGCTCCCTCCACACCATGCAGGACAAGGGCCCTGGCCGGAGACTAACCAGAGTCTGACCAGTCCTCCTCCTACATCCGGCAATTGTATCCCCAGCGGCACCCTACTAACGACATACACCGGACAGTCCACACAGAGGGTGGTGTTCCCGCCAACACAAGATCTGGGGTCGGAGACAATCTGGAACACGTCCTGGGGCCCCTTGGATGACCACGGCCCTGCCGTGAAGTCGGAATACCCCGGGCGCTTGGCACAGTGTATCCCCTCCACAGCATAACATCAGACTATACCACCGTAGCAGCCACAGGCAGGACTTAGCTGGTAATCGGGTGCAGCAGTACAACCCTGAATCACAAGGCGACGACCATAGCTAACGGCATAACAAACACAGAGCCTTACCTAGTAGCGACAAATAACCGCAGTGGTAACAAATTGTAACGACACCCCCGCTACAGATATCCAGCAGTATCCTGCTCGTCTGAAATACCCGACTTGCGTCAAGTGGAAAGAACCCACTAAGGACCAATTCAGATCCGCCTATTTGTCACCCCGAATGACCAAGTCACGAGAAACCAGACAGCAAACTCCAACCACTGCTAAGGAACACGGTAACTGAACAACTCACAGCAAAAGTCAGTACCAATCCCTTGTGCTATAAAGATTTCCAGGCAACCGCATTCATCACCTGACCGGGACCAATTAAGCAAGGCTAGCAGGGAATCACAACCGCCACAGAAGCAACCCAAAACACTGAAGGTGAGTGACAGAGAGCCTTTTTGTACAGCCACCTGAATAAACACAGAATTAAAATCACCATCTGGCAAACACCTCTAAGTGAAAGGTGCAACCGGCAACAGCAAGGTCCTGGCAGCATACGTAAGACGACTTAGTCTTACAAAATGGTAATCAACCCTAGTCCTGACCAGATAACTCACATAACTTTCAAACAAAATCATCAGACGACATAGCACTGCATCGGCCCCACCGATTACCTACCAACTAGCCTACCCAAACCTCCTCGGCAACAGTGATCAAGCATGGGCAAATTGGACAAATCAACATAGGAAGTCGAATTTTGAATCCAGAGCTATCGCCAAGACCTCCAGGTCGCAACCACAGTTCGAGCCCCCAGCAACAACAATGGAATAAAGCGAGGAGGTAGTCCAGTTCCCGACCGTTGACATCAGAGATCTTGCTAGAACTCAAAGCAGGCATCAGAAACATGGACTCTAAACTTGACACGCTCTCCTCAAAGGTCGACCTGTTGCAACACTGGCTTGACAAACATGGAGATAGATAAGATGCACAGATGCACAAGTTACTTACCAACTGGAAACATTCTTTCAATTGGATGTTCCTCCAACGTATTCCACATCTTTGACATGTAACTTTCACAGCTGTGTAGTTCGGGAACTTTTTCGGCAGAGAGCGTCCTGCGTCAATGGCGTCGGGTTGATGTCTCTCGAAGGCCTCCGTCGAGGGCGACGTCACCGGATGTTATAAATAGGACGCACAGCACCCATAGCCTCAGTTTAGGTTTTTTCCCCCATAACGTGTGACACCAATCCAATGCCTGCTTGACTGCACATAGCCTTGCAGAAACGTAAGCTGCAATCGCTTAAGAAATTCTCCAGAGGGGCAGGCTGAGAAGGCGATGTGGAATACATTAGAGGAACATTCAATAGAAAGAACGTTACCAGTTGGTAACTTGTTCTTCAAATGGATTGTGTCCTCCAACGTATTCCACATGTTTGACAACCTCCCAAAGCCGTACCAGAAAATACAGCAGGGAAAAGAATTTAGAGTACCCAATCAGATAGCGGAAAAAAAGAACCGCCTTACCAAAGGCCATATCTTGACCATGGCTCTTATCCAAGGAATAATGTTTAACAAAAGTATGGATCGAAGCCCATGTACCTGCATCAAAAATATTCCTAATAGGAACTTGTCACAAGCCTCAGCCCTGACCCCCCCTGGCAAGCCCACAAGCCAGGTGGAATCAGGACTCGGATCTTTAATAAGGCCAGACTTCCACTTTTCAAGCCCTCCTGGCGCCAGGCTCATCAGTTGGGAGAGGCATCTGCTTAAGGGACTACTTTATTAAGGCTTTCAGCCAACATGGATGCATCCACATAGCTGGGTTCCTAGAACGAATTCCGGACGAATCCCGGACCTGCAGAAAGAGAGACAGAAACATTGTTAGCAGCAGAATCTTACCTGCAATCTTCATCCATCTATGCTCACAGCTCCTGGGCATCTCTGTTGGAGGAGTTTGCTGCCCGGATCTAGGGGACCTGAGAAAAGGAGAAAGACATTATTAACAGAGGTACTAGAGACATTACAACCATAAAAGCGCTTAAAGACTTACCTGGCTGGTTACTTCTCGGACAGCACTGCTCCAGAAATCCCATCTGCGCTGGGTAGTCTCCGCGACCTACAAAAAGAGAAAAACACAGGTCAGTGAGGACAAGGCATTGCTGCGCTACACAAAGCGCCTCCTTACTGCATCATAGCGCTATAGCGCGCCATCATCTCCCGGTGAGAACCAGCACATCCCATTCTCCGAGTGGACACTCCATGCCCCTAGAGGAGATAAAAAGAGACATTAGAACAGACAAAAGGCATGCAAGAAATACGACGCCATTAATTGCAATAAGACCTACCTGAAAGACACTACAAGGGCCGCAGTCAGTGAAGTAACTGGACCGCCAGCACCCACAAAAGCCAACGCGCCCCTGCCCAGGAGCAGGACGTAGAGCCCACCAATTTGGCAACCAGGTGAGAAGAGAACCTGGAGCGGGCTGGAAATATAAGGAGGTGGGGGATTAAACTGCTTACCTTGGTCGCCCAGTCCTGACATAGGGCCTCATTACACGGACGGGGTAAGGAAATAACGTTACCGGTAAGTGAATACCGGTAACGCTAAATTTCCTATTTAATTACGACCCGGTCTTGCCTCTATTAGTGCCATCGTTATGTACGGTGGCACTAATAGCGGCAAGTCCATGGGCGCGCGACCCCCAGGTCGGAAATAGCGGCATGTCGATAATAGCATCCCATCACAAGGTAGGCGGACATGGTAATAGCGGCATGGTAAAGACCCCAAAACACCCTACCGCCATGGTGCTAATACCGGCATCCCGAACCACCCGTTAAGAGACCTGAGCAGTCCACCTGCCACAGGTGGACACATCCAGCACAGGTGTAGGGGATGGAGACTGTGGCAGCACAAAAGGGCACACCACACCCCTTCCCACACAAAAATGCTTCCAATACTGCCCGCATTACATGGGCTGGAGGATGTGATTGTAGTGCGGCACCATCAACAACACGAAGCACAGAGGAGACACAGGAGGAGTAGGAGTAGGGCAAGACAGGTGCAGCAAGCACCAGCAGGGCACCCAGAAATACCACAGAACCAGCAAGAAGAGGACAAGAAAATTGTACATAGCCGTACCTGCGCTGTGATAGAGCAGGCATCCAGCCTCTACAACACACAGCACCGGTCCCTAAGCGTGCTGGGTGAAGCCCTCCTGTACGGCCATGACAAAGTGCCGAAGAAAACCATGGCATGTGTGTTGCGGGACTAAAATTACATCAGGCGGAATGTGACTATGCCACCTGACATGCAAGCACAAGATGAGGATGATGTGGATGGTGATGAGGATGAGGATGGCTCAAAAGGCCCGCAGGGACATGCAAGTGGCAATGTCCAGGCAGGACACGATGTGCGTCAGCATCTGATGCATCAGATTGCATGTCATACAAGGTATGACTGAAATGGATAAAGATGGGTATTACTGCCCTGATGCATGTGGTCAGTCCCACAAAGAACCGTCTCCCCAATACAGTACACACACACACAATGATGAATACCAAGCCAGTGTAAACTTTCAAACAGTGTATTGTGAACAAAAGACAACAATAAGTGCAGGGCCCCAACTGGGAAAACACCCTTACCCCCCTCCCCCCACAACACTCCCAAAATCACCCTTACCCCCCCTCCCCTCACAACACTCCCATATGAGCCTCATGGCGTGAATGTGTCCTTCTCCACATGTGGCACCCAGTCCTTGCTGGCCCTAATTACCAGTGCCTGCTCCGTCATCTGGTGGTTGTGAAGTGGTGCGCCGCAGGTTGCGCAGAGACCGGCGTAGGGGGTTAGTTTGCCGTGAACTCCCAGAGGAGGTGGGGCCCGGTTCATCCTGGGCTGGGAGTGGGCATCGGCGCTCAATTGCGTCTGCTATGCGGTTCATGGCCTGCCTGAGTTGGGCCATTTCATTGCAGATTCTGTTCGTGCATGCCTCCATGGCCTCCCTCGTCTGCTGTGCAAATGTATCGATGTCCTCCCTCAGGCGGCCTGTCTCAGCCACATGCTGCCCTACTAGCCCAGTCATCTCGGTCTGCCTCTGAAATATGGATGAGAGGTCATGTCGCATGGTGGGTGCTGGTGGGATGGCTGATGCGCCTGGATCCATGGCACTTGCATCAGGTGAGAATACCTGGGGGCTCCATGGCCCTTCAAGGGTGGGGGTGGGTGATTCTCCTTGGCTACCCGGACCTGATAACAACCTCAGGCTTGCCAGTAAGGGGTGTGTTGGTCTGGGGCTCTGGCTTAGATCCTCAATGCCAGGTGCTTCCTCCTCATCCGAAAGTGGGGCAGTGGCTGCTGCCTCACCCGTTGAGCTGGTGGCAGCAGAGTGCATTCCCTCAATGCTGCCTTCACTTGCTGGGAGACACTCCCGTGGGTGCCACAACGGCAGCAGGCATGGCCTGTGGCTGCGTGCAACTGGTGGTCCTGCTGCCTTTGTCCCTGTGGTCATGGTCACTCCTCCTGGCTGCCCTTGAGGATGTGGCGGTGTCCCCTGTGGCATCCCTCCTGGGTTTTTTGCTGGATGTGGGAGCAGGTGTGGAAGTGCGTGCCTCCTCAGTTTCTGTGTGTGATCCTGTACGGGCGTGAAATGGGGAAAATCATCATTTATGGGTCGACCTGCCTTATGCTGAATGAATACGTCATGCCGTTCTATGCATTTAGGGCTCTTTAGTGTGGATGCAGGTAATGGGGATGTTGGGTGGGTCATGCATGAATGGCTCTGTGTTGAACGGGTATGTGGTGATGCATGCATGTTTGTTTGTGGCTGGATCCACGGCATTCATATGGACACATGATTGGGGACCATCACACCTCACTGTGCATTGTTTGATGCATACACTCACCTCCATCAGACGAAATGGCCACGCTATGCTCCATTTGTCCAACTCCCTCGATGGATTCCACTCCGATTGTCGATGCACAGGTCTCCTCCCACTTACTGAGCTTAATCGGCGATTCGCTGCCTCCTCCTGTGCCCGTAGCCAGGTTGCGGTTTACGGATAGGATGTTCCTCACACGGAGCCGGAGGTCGTCCCACCTCTTTCGGCAGTCTTTAACTGTGCGGGTGGTGGTGCCTACCGTGCTGACCTTGTGGACGACCTCTTCCCAGATGGCCTTCTTCTTCAGGATGGTCTCCCGCTGCATGTCGTTGCAGAAGACCACCTGTGCATTTTCTGCTAGTGTCTGAGTGAGCATTATGAGCTCCTCCTTGCTGAATTTCTCCTCGCGTTGCCGCTCTGACGATTTTTTCACGGCCTTGCGCATCTTTACAGTGTCCTGGAAGGATTTTCGAACGTGTTTCCTGGTAAGGTGTCCTGGATAAGGAGAATGGCAATGGATTGTGTTTTTAAAGATGGCCGCCGTGCTGTGTCCCGTTCCTGTGCGATGACGCTATTTCCAGTTCCGAAAAATAACAGTCACCGCTATTAGCGGTGACCGCTAATGCTGATGTCCGCTAATTGCGGTGACCGCTATTTGCATGTGGCGGCAGGTCGGAAGTGCTAACAGCGCTTTCGACGATGCCGTTAAGGAATTTTTTGGGGACTTTTGCGGCATGGCGGTAGGATCATTACCGGCATGGCGCTATGCTCGTGCCCGCAAACTCGTAATGGCACGCAATTGGCGGCCTCTTGCGACGGCGGACACACTAATTACGCCATGCCGGTAAATTCCTATTTTTACCGCACAACGTGTAATGAGGCCCATATTCTTCATTTTCCAGGCAGAATTCCCTTGACATCGAGACCAGAGGGGAACCATTAGGAAGGGCATTAGCGACCAGCTGGCTTGGTGGCGTCCCCGTGGATACCAGGTGAGCGTAACAGAACACGAAGCCTCACATAAATAATCCACCTGGGCGCCATGGAAACATCAGAAATTGACCAATTGGCCATATTGTTGGGGGACCTTTGTGCTGAGGTTCATTCAGCCCGACAAGAGACTAATGCAGTCCGGAGAGACTTAATACTGACCAGGGAGCGCACTGACGAATTCAGCAGACAATTCTTGCAATCGCAGGCAGGGCAGACTCCTCTGCCTGGGGGAAATCCACCGATGCAAACTCCTGTTCCACCATCTCATGCCCCCACACCAGTACAGATCACGCTGCCTGGAACAGTTCCCCTGGCACCACCAGAAAAGTTTTCTGGGGACCCATGGAAGTATGCAGCATTTATAAATAAGTGTTGCCTTCATTTCCTTTGTCGCTCTGAGGCATTTCCAAATGACCAAGCTCGGGTAGCTTTCATCCTATCATACTTGAGTGGAAGCGCAGCGGATTGGAAGTGCCGTTGGTGACCCATAATGATCTGTTGTTACAGAACTATGGGGGGTTACAGAGAGAGATAGAAAAACTGTTTGTTCGCCATTCCCAGGAACAAGCAGTGGATAACAAACTTTTATCCCTCCGGTAGGGAAACCAAGACTTGTTAACATACATTGCAACCTTCAATAGACTGGTGGCTGAAGCCAGGTGGCCAGAGAACAAAAGAACCACGTTATTCCACCGAGGCTTACGAGGTGAATTAAAGGACGTTTTGGACCAGGTAGTTGATCCTCCCAGAGAATTTAACGAATTCATAAATCTAGTTGTGCAGCTAGATCATCGTTTGCAGGACAGAAAAGCAGACCGGTCCAAAGCAGACTCCAAATAGTTTATGTTCGGCCTGCACCACGATGGGGAGACAAAGCCGCAGAACCCATGCAGATCGGAGGATTACGACCGCCATTAACAAAACAAGAGCGGGGAAAAAATAAGCAACGTTGTTTGTATTGTGGAAAACCAGGACATTTCCTGAAAGACTGCCCAATTAAACCCCCTAGGAGAACAGTCAGGGCCACAGAAAAGGATAAAGGTAAGGAATTGGAAAACTACCGAGCTCGGCAACCGTAGAGGTCATTTTGTCGAGTGATGAGCAAGAGCCACTGACCTCACACTTTGCATAACACCCGTGATCTTAATAAATCACCAACAATCGTCAAAGATGCATTCCGCAGAAGCAGACATCGACAGCGGAGCAGTTGGGAACTATATAGATCAAGAGTTGGCAGCAGAGATGGTGTAACGCTCACCTGATTCCCACGGAGGCGCAGGTCTGGCTTCGAGTGCTGGTGCTTCTTCAATGGTGAAGCGCAGGACCCTGAAGATGGACAGGAAGGGCCCCTCTACTCTGGCTTCTCTGGCTTGCAGGAATATTCCCCTGTGCGTGAAAAGGGAGTATTACCTACTGACTGAGTTATGCTCAAGCCTCCCACTCTCCTCCAGCCCTCCACGATACCCTTCCACGATTCCCCGTGAAGTCTCACCTTAGGGTCAAGAAGGATGAGCTCTCCATCCTGCTTCTGATGCAGGGGCGCGTTGAAACCCAGTTACTTCACTGGATTGAGGATTGATGGGAGTTCAGGTAAGCTTGACTAGTCAGGTAAGGCGCTGTAAAAGTTCTGCTGCAAGTTCTAAAGTCCAAGCTTAAAAATAATGTTCATTGTCTTGTTGCAGAATGCCGGAGATATGGCGCTGACCCGAAGTGAAACGTGCAGTTCCAGTAAATGACAGGTAAGTTCCGGATGAGCGCTCGGGTAATGTCTTTGCATTCGCTCATTCAATGTCTTTGTCTTTTTTCCCCATAGGGGCCGGGGTCCGGAAAATGCCTGGAAGCGCCAAGACCCGAAATGAAATGGGAATGACCCAACAGAAGTCTTAGAAGGAAACTGAGCTTTTCCTATTCCTTTCCTTCTCTCACCTTGTTCTTGTCTTTTTCTCTCTAGGCTCTGGGAAGTGGCGGTGGATCCGGATGATCGCTGCTGAAGATGGAGGAGTCCAGGATAGGTGAGTGAAATGCAGCGCTGCAGCGATCGTAGCGAAATGCTTTTAAAATGATATCTTCCTTTTCAGGATCGTCGGTGTGATGTCTTCGTGGTGATGATTTAGCAGGTAAGGTCTTTTGTCTGCCTTTGCAGGTGACCCAGGATACTGACCGGCGTGGCTGAGGTCCAGATGCAGGAGCTGACACGGTGAGCGTCCAGCTGCGAGGAGCAGAACAACGCGAAGCATGAGTTGCTGATCGGGTGTGGTTTAAATAGCTTTGGAAGAAGTTCCCAGTGTGTATCCTTCCACCGATCAGGTATGTATCCTTCCCCGACCACACCCGGGTGGAAAGTAGATACATCAAGAGGGCCTGGATGTAGCAGCATGGTCTGCATCAGGTAAGTGCACATTAAAACACATGAACACATGTCTAGCTTTATGAGTCTGGTGCCTAAGGCGCCAGGACAGGGTTCCAACATGAGCCTGGCGCCTAAGGCGCCAGGACTGCGTCCAAAGGGCCCCAGCTTGGGCCCGCTGGCACTCCCCTGGGGGAAATGGTGCCTGCCTCTGGGGTTGCTGGGTCGGACCTGGCTCCTTGGAGGTAGGCATCATGACAGATGGGGCTCCCTTTGTGTTCTAAATCTAGCAGGGACAAGGTGACGACCGTGGATGGGCCAGTAACCCAGTGCACAGCAGTAGTAACCTTGCTGTGCCAGGATGCGCATCGGGAGGGTATTTTGTTTGATCTAATAAAGGCACCTCAATTCCGGTTGATACTAGGGATGCCATGGTTGGTTGCTCATAACCCTTTGATAGACTGGCGGTCACGAAAATTTACCTTCTCCAGCAACTGCTCCATAACCTGCTACTCTCCTGACCCAAAACCCGACTCCTGTGTCTCCAAGGCCTCCAGTATTAAAGCCTCTACCTTGGGAGTAACTAATACTTTGCCAGATGAATATCGTGACTTTCAGGATGTATTCCAAAAAGACCAGGCTAACACGTTGCCGCCGCATATGCCTTATGATTGTCAAATCGACTTTGTTCCTTGGGCACAAATCCCCTGCGGCAGGATTTACGCTCTCACCGAGCCAACAAACCTTCACCTGAAAACTTATTTGGACCAGTACCTCGCAAACGGGTTCATCCGCCCATCTAAGTCTCGAGTAGCCAGTCCTTTGTTCTTCGTACCGAAAAAGGAACGGGACTTGAGGACCTGTATTGATTACCGCGCAATAAACCAGATAACTGTGAAAAACCGCTACCCCTTGCCTCTTATCCCGGAAATGCTAGACCAAGTCAAAGATGCCCAAATCTATACCAAATTAGACCTTCGGGGACCATACCACCTGGTCCGGATCAAAAGCATAGATGAGTGGAAAACCGCTTTCCGTACCAAATATGGCTTGTTTGAATATCAAGTCATGCCCTTTGGCTTGTGTAACGCTCCTGCAGCATTTCAATATTTCATGAATGATGTCCTGAGAGAACTGATTGACGTTTGCGCCTTAGTATACATAGATGACATCTTGATCTACTCAGCCTGAAAACAAGATCATATCAGGCATGTTCGTTCAGTCCTCAACAAGCTCCGCCAACATCATTTGTACGCAAAGCTGGAAAAATGCTTTTTTCACGTCACCGAAGTAGAATTCCTTGGTTTCATCCTTTCGCCGAAAGGCATCAGAATGGACGTGCATAAAGTGGACATAATTTTAAAATGGCCATCACCAACATCTCAGAAGGGAATACAGAGCATGTTAGGCTTTGCGAACTTTTACCGCCGGTTTATTCCAGACTTCTCTCAGGTTGTGCACCCAATCACGGTATTGCTACGAAAAAGCAATAAAAAGATTGCTTGGACTGAGGAAGCAGAAAGAGCCTTCCAGGAATTAAAACAAAGGTTCACCTCTGCTCCAATCCTGCGGCACCCGCGTCCAGACCTCCCTTATGTCATAGAGACTGATGCTTCCAGTATGGCGATGGGAGCGGTCCTGTCACAGAGGGACCCAGAAACTGGCCAGCTGCATCCTGTGGCCTTCTGGTCGAAAAAGTTTTCACCTCCGGAACTAAAGTACGCTATCACGGACAAAGAACTCCTAGCCATCAAGTCCGCTTTTAAGGCGTGGCAGCACTATCTTCTGGGAGCTAGGACCGTTACAGTGATCACTGACCACCAGAACCTGCAATATCTCAAAACAGCCAAAGCCCAGTCTTCACGCCAGTTACGGTGGTCCCTCTTCTTCGCCGAATATGACTACGTAATCACCTTTCGACCTGGGGTCAAGCAGGGGAAAGCTGACGCCTTATCTCGAATGGGCATTGATGAAACAGTGTATACAACTCCAGACCCGGTACCCATCATACCTGAAGACAAACTCTTGGGCATCACAACAGCCTTATCACAAGCTGAATTACGGGACAAAATTTGTCAGTCAATGAACCCGGATACTTTCCTTGCATGGAAAACTCAGGGCGAGCAGTATTGCATCAAGGATCAGTTACCTTACTTTAGAGATGGGCTATATGTACCCGAGAAGGAGTTGCAACAGCATATCATTTCAGGTTATCATGACTCCCTGATTGAAGGACACCCTGGAATCGCTAAAACTTTAGCCAAGGTAAAGAAGAACTTTTGGTGGCCTACCTGGCGAAAGGATATTGTCCAGTATGTTCAATCCTGCGGCGTCTGCACACAAAACAAATCACAGAAACCATCAGGTCTCCTACAACCACTGGACATCCCTCCCGCTCCATGGCACACGCTTTCCCTCAACTTTATCACTGATCTGCCACCAAGTCAAGGCTTTAACACCATTCTTGTAATCGTGGATTTGTTCTCAAAGATGGCACATTTAATTCCTCTTAAAGGCCTCCCGGACGCATCCACTCTAGCAGTAGTATTTCTGGAAAACATTGTCAAGCTGAATGGCTTTCCATCAGTTCTGGTCTCTGATCGAGGCCGCCAATTTATATCCAATTTTTGGAGAAAATGTTGTGCGATGGCTCAGATTGACGTCCGGCTATCCACTAGTCACCACCCCGAGACAGAAGTCCAAACTGAAAGGACCAACCAGACCCTCGAGCAGTATTTGCGGTGCATGCTGCACCATGAATTAAGAGATTGGAAGGATTTACTGCGGATAGCCAAGTACGCATATAACAACTCTGTACATTCTAGCACAGGCCAAACTCCCTTTTACACCTTGTATGGCAGACATCCACGTACGTCAGAACTGGACCTTCCTGCCAGCTTGGAAATGCCCGCAGTAAAGACTCTTCATACAACCACCACTCAAGCGTTCAGAAAGGCAAAGGAACATCTTATTCATGCTAAAGAAAAACAAAAGCACTTCGCCAATCAGCATCGGAAAAAGGCTCCAGACTATCAAGTAGGAAACCAGGTTTGGTTAGCCGCCAAATACGTCCCCATCAAAGGGACCCGGAACTTCCAACCTCGATATTTGGGACCTTATACCATCAAGGCAATTATCAACCCAGCAGCTGTCAAGTGAAATCTACCACCTAATCCACAAACCCATCTAGTATTCCATGTATCCCTCTTAAAACCAGTACAACCCGGTACACAAATCAAAACACCACCTCAACCTATACTAATAGATGGAGAGCCAGAATTCGAAGTCAAAAAGATCCTGGACTCCAAGTACTCTAGAGCCAAATTGTATCTCGTCGACTGGAAAGGATTTGGGCCTCAAGATAGGTCCTGGGAAACCAGTGAAAACATTTATGCACCACGTCTGATCAAGAAGTTTCATCAAAACTTCCCAACCAAACCTGGACCAGGCAGAAGACACACCTTGGGAGGGGCCTTGGGGGGACTGCCGTCACGACCCTCAGCCCTGACCCCCACTGGCAAGCCCACAAGCCAGGTGTAATCAGGGCTCAGATCTTTAATAAGGCCAGACTGCCACTTTTCAAGCCCTCTTGGGGCCAGTCCTGGCGCCTCTGGCGCCAGGCTCATCAGTTGGGAGAGGCATCTGCTTAAGGGACTACTTTATTAAGGCTTTCAGCCAACATGGTGGCATCCACATAGCTGGGTTCCTAGAACCAAGCTATGTGGTCTAGTGCTTTGGGTGTGGTAGCCTAGGGACTACTTTACCTTGACTACTTTACAGTGGCTATTTAAACCACACCCGACCAAGAACACACGCTTAGCGTTACTTTGCTTCTAGCAACGTGACGCTCACCGTGTGCAGCTTCTCGCTAACCCGACGAATTACGGACCTGCAGAAAAAGACAAAGAAACATCGTTAGGAGCAGAATCTTACCTGCAATCTTCATCCATCTCTGCTCACAGCTCCTGGGCATCTCTGTTGAAGGACTTTGCCGCCCGGATCGAGGGACCTGAAAAAAGGAGAAAGACATTAAAGGAGGTGCTAGAGACATTACAACCATAAAGGCGCTTAAAGACTTACCTGGCTGGTTACTTCTCGACCGGCACTGCTCCGGAAACCCCATCTGCGCTGGGTACTCTGCGACTTACAAAAAAGGAAAAACATAGGTCAGTGAGGACAAGGCATTGCTGCGCTACGCAAAGCGCCTCCTTACCGCATCATAGCGCTATAGCGCGCCATCATCTCCCGGTGAGAACCAGCACATCCCGTTCTCCGAGTGGACACTCCACACCCCTAGAGGAGATAAAAAGACATTAGAACAGACAAAAGGCATGCCAGAAATACGACACCATTAATTGCAGTAAGACCTACCTGAAAGACACTACCAGGGCCGCAGTCAGTGAAGTAACTGGACCGCCAGCGCCCACAAAAGCCAACGTGTCCCTGCCCAGAGAGCAGGACGGAGAGCACACCGATTCCAGCAACCAGGTGAGAAGAGAACCTGGAGGGGGCTGGAAATATAAGGAGGTGGGGGATTAAACTGCTTACCTTGGTCGCCCAGTCCTGACAGTCTTCATTTTCCAGGCAGAATTCCCTTGACACAGAGACCACAGGGGAACCATCAGGAAGGGCATCAGCGACAAGCTGGCTGGGTGGCGTCCCCGTGGATACCAGGTGAGCGTAACAGAACAGTGGAATGAGCTTGCAGCCCTTCAGGAGGGCCCTTACCCGCCATTCAGTAACATTCAGTAATGGTGAGGATAATCCACCTGGACAAGGTCTGTTTGGTAACAGACTGGCCCAATCGGTGTCCAGCATATCCCACAAAAAGTTGATAGTTCACTCTCACCCTGGACATCCTAGAAATATAAAAGCTCAGAGCTCTCCTAGGATCCAACCTATGGAGTCGCTCCTCTTCCTTACCAGGATGAGGAGGAGGATAGAAAGAAGGAAGAAC
Organism: Ambystoma mexicanum; assembly: GCF_040938575.1. Taxonomy (NCBI): domain Eukaryota; kingdom Metazoa; phylum Chordata; class Amphibia; order Caudata; family Ambystomatidae; genus Ambystoma; species Ambystoma mexicanum. Next base: position 996,301,821 of record NC_090922.1, read on the forward strand.
CACTTTCTGGCTCAAATGAAATTCAGATAATACCTTAGGTAGAAAGGAAGGATGTACCTTTAGTACAACCCTGTCCTTGCGGAACACAGTACAGGGCAGCTTAGAGGAAAGTGCCTGCAATTCACTCACTCTGTGAGCGGAAGTAACTGCAATCAAGAACATTCTCTTGAAGGACAATAATCTCAAAGGACGAGAGTGCAAAGGTTCAAACGGATCACCCATTAGAAATTTCAAAACCAAATTCAAATCCCAAACCGGCACCTGGAAAGGTGAGAAATCAAAGGAATCTTAAAGTAAGAGCATTCTTCAGACAAGCGCTTAAATATAGACAGCACTGCCAGGTAACCTTTAATGGTACCTACTTGAAGGCCCCTGTGGGCCAAAGAAAGTAAGAAAGACAAAACCATAGGAATGGAACACTGAAAAGGATCAACATTTTGTCCTCTGCACCAGTCGCAAAACTACAGAGATTTTGTTGCTGGCCTCCTGGCCGAAAGTAACACCTCCATCACATCATCCTGGAGGTCCCAACCCTTATATCTCAACCTTTCAGATACCAAGTGTGAAGGGCGAGAGTTCTAACCTCTGCATGGAGAACCTGACCCCCCCCTCTCGCGAGAGCAGATCCTCTCGGTAGGGAAGACGGTGTGGAGGGCAGAAGGGCATTTCTAGAAGATCCGGGTACCACGCTCTCCTGGCCCAATCCGAAGCAATGAGGATCATGTGGGAACCGGATCTCCGTAACACTTTAGGAATGGCGGGGACTGGAGGAAATGCATACAGCAGTGGGAATGACTAATCCACTATGAATGAGTCTCCTACGGCTCCTCTCGGAGGAAATTCCCTTGAGCAGAATCTCTCTCACTTTCGGTTGGCACTGGTGGCGAAGAGATCCACTTGTGGCGTTCCCAAAGGGCAAATATCTCCAGGACGACTTCCTGAGCCAACTCCCACTCGGAAGATATCATGCCCTGCCTGCTCAGAGCGTCCGCCACTGCATTTTTATCTCGATCGAAATTCCCTGCTGGATGGCACAGAACCAGAGCTGCATTGCCTCTCTGCACAACGGCAGTGACCATACCCCCCCCCCCTTTTCTTGTTGAGGTAATGCATGGCCACTGTGTTGTCCGCCATGATCAGGACAATCTTCCCCCGCACAGACGGCAGAAAAGCCTTCAGGGCTAGCCTGATGGCCCTCAACTCTAACAGATGATGTGGTGTTTGGACTCCGACAGAGACCAACGACCGCTGGCTGTCAAGTCGTTGGCATGAGCGCCCCATCCTGTGAGGGAAGCATCCGTCACTAGTCACCTCCAGCACGGTTGCCAAAACGGCTCCCCCTTCATCAGGTTCCCTTTGTTGGCCCACCACAGAATGCATCTTGAGGACCCATTGCAGGGATCTCATCCTCAGCCTGGCCTCTGGCACCAGAAAAATGCAGGATGCCATGAGGCCGATCAACCTTAAGAATTCGAAAGCCGGGAGACTCTGGGCATGTTGAAACTTGTCCACCATCTGCACAATGTGATGAGCCCTCAACTTGGGAGGCGAGTACTTTCCCAAGGACGTGTCCAACACAGCCCGATGTACTGGAGCTGTTGAGAAGGTGTCAGATGCGACTTCTTGAAATTGAGGGAGAAGCCCAGCTTGTGGAGGGAGCGGCAGGTGAGACCGAGGTGATCCAATGCTTGCTTGGGAGAATGTGCACGGATCAGCCAGTCGTCCAGGTAGGGGTAGACGTGAATCCCCCCCCTCGCCTGAGATATGCTGCCACCACCACCATTAGCTTGGTGAAGACTCTCGGGCTGAAGTAAATCCAAAGCGCAGGACCTGAAACAAAGTGTGAGTCGCCAGCCGCAAACCTTAGGTACTTTCTGTGCTTGGGATGAATTGGCACATGAAAGTAAGCGTCCTGTAGGTCCAGAGACACCAAGCAATCCTGAAGTTGAAGGGCCTGCAGGACTTGAGAAAGAGTGACCATCTTGAACTTGTCCTTCCTGAGAAGTTTGTTCAACCAACGCAAGTCCAGGATGGGTCTCAATCCCCTGTCTTTCTTTGGAATCAAAAAATAAGGGGAATACCATCCCTTGTTCCTCTCCGCTACAGGCACCAGTTCTATAGCGCCTTTCTCTAGCAGGGTCAAGATTTCCTGCACAAGGAGCGGATCTGGAAGCTTCAAAGAGATATTCTCCGGTGGATTGTCGTGAGGACGCTTTGGGAAGGGAAGACAGCAGCCGTCGGCGATAGCATCCAGAATCCATGCATTTGAAGTAATGGCTTGCCACTCTTCGAGATGCTAAGACAGACTGCCCCCAACCGGCGAACCATGGGACATGGCCTCATGACTGTTTTGGAGAGGCTGCGGCAGCGCCTGAAGGCAAAGAGGCAGCTGCCTGAGCGGATTTGGCACCTCTATTTCCCCCGACCACCACAGGTACTTTTACGCTGACCCATTTGACTGGCGACTCCTCTCGTTCTACCAAGGGAGTAGTTGTCATGATGCCTACCTCCAAGGAGCCAGCCCAGGCCCAGCTACCCCAGAGGCAGACATGTCCCCGAGGGAAGTCTCAGCAGCCCCAAGTAGGGGCCCTTTGAACTCAGTCCTGGCGCCTTTGGCGCCAGGCTCATGTTGGACAACAGTCCTGGCGCCATAGGCGCCAGGCTCATAAAAGATGACTTTGTGTTTAAAGGTGCTTGGTGTAAACTTACCCGATGCAGACCATGCTACAACATCCGGGCCATCTAGAGGCCTGAATGGGACTACTTTATCTTTGGGGACTACTTAACCACACGGGTGTGGCCGGAGGAAGAATACATACCTGAGAGGAAGGATACATACCTGGAACTACTTTGAAGGCTATTTAAGCCACGCCCAAGCAGCAACTCACGCTTCGCGTTGTTCTGCATCTAGCAGCTGGACGCTCACCGTGTCTGCTCCTGCATCCTGACTTCTGCCACGCCCGCCAGCATCCTGGAACACCTGCAAAGGGAGAAGAGAAGAGAATAGGAGAAAGAAGAGTCATAACCTGCTAAATCCGCATTCCAGAGACATTTCGCCGACGATCCTGAAAAGGAAGACATTCATTTTAAAAGCACATTGCATCGATCGCTGCAGCGCCGCATTCCACTCACCTTTACTAGGCGCCTCCATGTCCATCAGCGACCATCTGGATCTGCAGCCACATTTCAGCGCCTAGGCAGAAAAAGACAAGAACAAAGGTGAGCTAGGGAAGAGAATAAGAAAACCTTAATTTGCCACCATAAGACGTACCTGTTGGGTCATTCCCACTTCATTTCGGGTCGGTGCCGCATCCTGGCATTACCAGACCCCGGCCCCTAAGGGGAAAAAAAGACATCAGCGTTAGTGAGCAAATGCTAAGACATTACCTGAATGCTCATTAAAGACTTACCTGATATCTACTGGAACTGCACCTTTCACTTCGGGTCGGTGCCATATCTCCGGCATTTCCGAACCCCGGCCCCTATGGGGAAAAAAGACAAGCATTAGTGCATTAATTCACGGGGCATCGCAGAAGGGTTTCGTGGAGGGTGAGAAGGGAGTGGGAGACTTACACATTATCCCGCAGATTGTTGATGCTCCCTTTTCACACACAGAAGGATATTTCTGCGAGTCAGACAAGCCAGATTTGAAGGTCCGGTCCCGTCCATCTTCCGAGTCCTGCGCTTCACCATAGAAGAGGCAACAGCACTCCAAAACAGGCCTGCGCCTCCGTGGGAGTCAGGTGAGCGTAACAGTAGTAGTAACGAAAAAGAAGCTCCCCTCCACTGCTGTCCCCTAGGATGAAAAGGCAGAGGTTGACGCACAGCTGCGCTTAAAGATTTCACCGCAGCTTTTGAGGTCTGCAACCTCTCAAGGCTCTCGTCAGCCTTGCTGCCAAACAAATGTGCGCCATCAAAGGGCATGTTCAAAAGACGGGCTTGCACTTAACCACACAAATCTGCGTATAACGGTGCTCGCAGCCATGGACCGGCTAACACTGTTGAGCGTGTCCAAACCAGACTGAAGGGATTCACACATAGCATCCATGCAATCTTGCACGAGTGCAAGGAACCCATCCCCTTCTTCCCCCTCGGGAATATGCTCAGCCGCCAAAGAAACAGTTCAACAGAGTCTGTGAAAATCGTTCCAAGGCACAAGTAGAGTTGGCTGACTTCAACGCCATACTCCCCGCAGAAAACACCTTGCGTGCCAAACCGTCTAAGCGTTTGTCGTCCCTATCAGAAGGGATGGTAGGGTATGTCGCCTGCCTCGAGGTAGCCGCCTGAACCACCAAACTCTCTGGAGTGGAGTGAGACGAGAGGTAGCTGAGGTCGCTACCGGAAGGGCAGTATTTTTTGGTCAATGATTTGTTAACAGCCGAAAGAGATTCCGGTGACTGCCAAGCAGCCGCCACCCTTTTTTGTAAAGTCAGATGAAAAGGTAACACCGGGTCAGACGACGGACCTTGATCTAAAATGTCTGTTAGATCATCTTGCACAAAAGCTTCAGGAGGGCTGGACCAGTAGGAGGACTCTGCATGAGCCCCAGGCTCAGGCCTGCCAAATTCCACTTCCGGAGAATTATCCAAACCACTGGCATCATGAAGAGTTTGCCTCAACTCTTCCAACTGGCTGTCTCCTGAAAAGACAGAAGCTACATCAGACTCAACAGGGTCCAGATCGAAGTCTGACCTCTCCTCCTCCTCATATATGTCATCCAGAGGGAGGTAAAAACCCTGCCTCGGTACAGAAGAGAGTCCTCATAGCCTTAGAAGTAGACTTCCTAGGAAGAGCCACAGCGCTGAAGGCTTTGGCGTCGAGAAAGGCGCTGATGGCACCGAGGGCTGTAACCAAGGCACAGCTTCGACGTCGGTATCCAACGGACACATCGCCGATGGAGTCGAAGTCGCCCTTGAACCCTTGCCCGGTTACTGCGGTCTCGCTGGAGACAAGGACCAACATCGGGAAGCGCATCTCTTGCGACTATCCTGAGCCTTGTCCGAATGGGACCTTGAAGGCTGCCGATGAGTCGCAGCGAGGACCCGAGCCCGAAGACGTGCGAGCCACGGTACGAGACCGTTCCTTGCCGGCTTCGTCAGAAGGCGCAGACGGAACTGTGCCCTGCGATTGAAAAATTGCCAACATCTGCTCCCGAAAAGCAGCCCATTTCTCGGGAGTCGAGGACTTGGTCGGACAAGCCACTTTCCTCGCGGCACTATCCTCCGAGGAGGACTGGGAAGGCGACCGGTGACGGCGCTTCCTAGAATGCCGAGACGATGACGAATGGCGGGAACCACTCCGGGACCGAGACCGCCGGGATTCCTCCCGACGTGGAGAATCGCCCCTCCTTTCGTCAGTGGACATCCCCTTGGACTTACTGGGTTTAGAACCCCTACCTACCTGAAGCAGTTCCCTTACGCTCCCGTAAGGGCTTAGCAGTCAGCCACTGGCATTTGGAACAGTTGACGCAGTCGTCGGTGTCGTGACTCTAGCCCAAGCACCACAAACAAATGCGATGCGGGTCGGTTATCGCCATTTTAGACTTGCAGTCCCGGCAAGTCTTGAAGCCAGACCACAGAGTCAGAGGGGTTGAAGAAGACATCTTCACAAGGTAAAACACAAGGCGCGCCGATTCTCCGAAGCAAACATGTTTGCGGAAAAAACTTAACTGAGGCTACGGGCGCCGTGCGTCCTATTTATAACATCCGGTGACGTCGCCCTCGATGGAGGCCTTCGAGGGACATCGACCCGACGCCATCGAAGCAGGACGCCCTCTGCCGAAAAAGTCAAAGATGTGGAATATGTTGGAGGACACAAGACATTCGAAACAGTTGAACAGAGGGTGTCGGACTTGGACGACGGAAGCACTGTATTAACAGCCAGAGTGACAACATTGGAAGTCCAAGTGAAAGCAGTAGCAGCCAAAAATTAGGACCTGGGAGGGACCGCCGCAATAACATCCGGCTGGTCGGGTTGAGGGAGAGACAAATCCCACAGAAAATTGAGGAATTTGTTGAACCAATGTGTAAAGAGCTGTTTGGGGAACCCTCACTACCCCATCTCTTTGTAGTCGAGAGGGCCCATTGGGTACACGCCAGTCACCCGAACTCTGGGGCGGTCCCGCGCCCCATTATTGCACGCAAAGCAGTCCAAGCTTCGTGCAGATCCTTCACAGGAGTGAAAAGACATCTGAGAGACAACCAAATACCACAACACTCTGAGTTTAGCACGCCGGGAAGACGCAGTTCTTCAACTCACCTGAGGAAGTGAGCAACTTTCTGGACAAGATCGGCTGCCGACCTCCTAATAACAATTCAAGGCCTGCAAGAGGGGACCGAGACAGAAGAAGCCCATCCTGACATTACCTGGTATGTGACAAATCCCAGGACAGTACATTCCCTAAACCATGAGGCAGACTAAGGCTACTCACACAAGGGGAGGCGGACTAGATCACCTCCAATACATTACTGACACTTACCCCACTGAGTAACACACCTAGACGCAACTATACACACACCCGGAAGGGAGCTACTGGACTTGGATGGGCACTAGCGTTACGAGCTCAGCATTGTTTGAAAGTTATTGGTTGAAGGGGTGGGGATAATTGACGGGCGGGCTGGGGGTGGCTCGTGTGGGTGGGAAACCTTGCTGCAAGTTAACGAGAATAGAACAAAGCATGTAGGGAAAGGGAAGTTTACAAGATAATGCACTATTTGTGAGTTTGGTCCCCACCGACAAACTCCACTGTGTGACATAAAGAACCTAGTAGTTCATGCAAACACTGGTGGAATAACAGCTGAAAAGGCTGAACATACATTGCACGAACACTTCGAAAACCATAGAGCTTCAAGGGAGCAACATCGAACATTAGAGGGGGGAACAACCCGGCCAAGAAAAGGAGAATATCTCAATATCTTATAAGGCATAATGTGGACGTTGCCTTCATACAAGAGACCCATCTTCTCCCCTCCTCCGAAGGAAGATGAGCTAGTAGCTGGGGCTGCCACAGATATTATTCCTCCCTTTTATCCTATGCTAGAGGGGTGGTGATACTGATCAGTAGACGTGTGGAGTTTCGAATGTTGCCGGTGGCAATCGATGGAGTAGGCAGAGCACTACTGGTGCATGGGTGCTTGAGGGGAGACTGGTCACCTTAGTAAAGACATACATCGATAGCACCAACGCATTTGACTGGGTCATGTCACACTTAGTTTAACGCAGCTACGATCATACAGGGCGGAGACCAGAACATCACCCTAGACCCCACATGGGAGGCGTAAGTGCTATATAATAACACATTGTCGTTTGGCCTTGGACGTCTGCTTGCACTCAAAGTAATTTGGTAATATGGGCCTATACCCGCTGATATTAATGATAAATATGGTGAGCCATTCTTGTATAAATGTATATAATTTTACAGTGATATCCTAACCATATTTTTTGTAGTGTACTTAGAAACAATGCTGTGATGCCACTTTCTGTTTTGTTAAGGAGTAAACAGCTGTGTTCTATCGCTTCCCGTGATGTCACTTTGGGGTGGGGTTACGCACCATCACTTCTTGTGATGTCAGAGGTCAAGGGTTGTGTGATGTTACTTTCACTACCCCAGGCATTTTGGTGAAATGACATCCCTGCCTAAACAGCCTGTTTTGCCTCATATGCATTCTCAATCTGACCAGTAGGGAATGTGTGCAGTACAGCATCAGCTCTCTCTCAACAATGTTTATCCATCTTAAAATACTAAGAGCTTCTACCTAAACCCTTTTGGGACTGAGTGACAAGTCATCCCTTCTACTACCACTGACTAATACTAAAGATGAACACCAGTAGCCCACGAGCATGACAGAAATCAATCATATAATTCCAGTAAAGCTTGACATTTTCTTTACTCCCCGAAGACTACTTGCTAATAGTACTTCTATTCAACATTGCATCACTAATCCATTGACTGCAGTTTATAAGCAGAATTTGCGGGGGCATTCAGTACACCACTCGTTTTTGAACATTGCTGCAAACAGGTCTTCCTTTGGGTGTATGCTGTCAAAGCTACACATTCGAAGCAGAGCAGGTCTCTCCCCCTTAAGTACAGTCACATTACATGGGGGACCCGAGGTACCAGATCCAGCCTGTACCATAGCTTTACACCCTTCACCCCTTCCTGGGGGCAGGATACAGCAAGGCTACCTGCAGTTCTCTACCCTGGAGTCAGGAAACAGCAGGTCTTCCAATGGGTGCCAACTAACTCCAGGGCAACCACTCTTGACCAGTTACTGCATTGAGGTATTCAGCATAGGCTAGGGCCCAGCAGATGAGCAAACCCAGATACACTTGAGCGCATACTCCAAACCAGTTATTTACAAAATGACCCTTTGCGCTAAAACATCGGATACATTTTGGGCCCGATTCATAGAATCTGGCGCATAAAAGGCGCAAGCGCCGAGAAGGAGCATGTGCCAGCCGCGGCGCAGAGAAATGATTGCGCAGCACGCGTCTTCATGGATTTCCAGAGGCATCAGTAGCCGTGGAGCAAGGAACAGCAAGCTGAGTCGGTAATGCCCCAACATGTCCCCCACGCGCAATAAAAAGCACGTGAAATACCTAACACGGCGCAAGCCTCCGAGCCATCCCTGGGCCAGCAGACAGCCCCCCTAGCGAAATCGCGTGAAAACACCTCACAATACCGGGCCGCACTCCAGCGTAATTGCGCGAAAACACCCCGCAATCCCTGGCTGCATCCCAGCCAAATTGCATGAAAACTCTGCGTGATCCGCGGCCACACCCCAGCGTAACCGCGTGAAAACACCCTACGATCCCCGGCCACACCCCAGCGTAATCGCATGAAAACACCCTACGATCCACAGCCGCACCCCTGTGTAATTGTGTGAAAACACCCTACAATCCACAGCCGCACCCCAGCCAAATTGTGTGTCTGATCCTTGCAATCCGCGGCAAGCAGACCCCTCCTGATGGAACACCCACACCCCAGCCCCCATCACCCATGACACCACCCTGCAGGCAGCCCCTTCCACATGGGGCACCCTATAGTGATACACAAAATTGCAAATTTGCCAATCAGGGCTTTAGATGACAGCATTAGCTGCTGAAAGCCAATAGTTTATTCAAAGCATGTGCAAAAATGCTGACAGTAATCTGTTGTAGCACTTCCATTACGCAGTAGTGAGCTACAAGGAATATGCAGGCCTAGTAGGGGTGGTAGGTCACATTATGCATTGTAGATAGACAGGCAGGGCGAAGGCCCCAGCTCTGTAGTTAATAGACATTACTGGAGTGTTTGGAACATTATGGCACCTATATAGCGCTTAGATAGCCAATTTTAAGCGCTATGAACACTAAGCTATGAGTGCATGCCTTTTAGAGCTTGCTCACATAGGGTTAATTCATCTCGACTTCTCTTAGAATATTCTGCCTTTCTAACTGTAGCCCTGCATGGTTTCGTAAACTAATCTTTTCTCTGGGAAGGCACTGATAAGACATTCCTGAGTTTTCGCGCAGATGGGCTCCAAGCAGGGAGGGGCACAGAAAAGGAGCACAGTGGAAATTCACAGAGTTGTGTTTTTCCATGAGCAAGCCTATATTTTGCACAGGGAAGGTTCTGGAACTGTGCGTCATGGACTGACAGCACGAGATTATAAAAAAGCATGCCCACATGACAGGTGGGAGATCGATGTGTGGATTTGGTTCGAGTGTCCGGAACCTGCCGCTCTGTCGGCACCCTGCAGCGCTGTCCTCTGAGCGGGGCTGGCTACAGCTAGCTTATGAGGGCCAGGGTCTCCCAGTGCTGATTGAAGGGGCGTAAGACTGTTTCTCTATGTTTCTCTAAGTTCTATGTTTCTCTATATTTTGTGTTTCTCTAAATTTTGTGCTTTGTAATCTTCTCTAACTTGAATCCCAAGATGTTGCTGAAATTCACTGTTTAGAATCAATGCTAAAACTTTTTGAAGGTGTCATTTGTCACTAGCATGAGTTCACTGCTCGGCACAATAGAACCTGTATTTTGGGCTGAATTGGGTAATTTTTGCTCTCAAGGGCTGGTCCCAAGGACGATTTTCCCAATATCAAGACACACCCCCATCACCCGTGACGCCACCCTGCACGTAGCATCCTCCACATGGGACACACAAGCCCCCATCACCCGTCACCCGTCACCCCACCCTGCAGGCAGCCCCCTCCACATGGGACACCCCAGCCCTCATCACCCGTCATCCCACCCTGCAGGCAGCCCCCTCCACATGGGAAACCCCAGCCCTATTCACCCGTGACGCCACTCTGCAGGAATCCCCCTCCACATGGGACACCGCAGCCCCCCATCACCTATGACGCCACCCTGCAGGCAGCCCCCTCCACATGGGACACCCCCAACCCAGCCCCCATCACAGTGCCCCCATCACAGTGACCCCACCCTGCAGGCAGCCCCCTCCACATGGGACACCCCCAGCCCAGCCCCCATCACCCGTGACGCCACCCTGCAGGTAGCCCCCTCCACATTGGACACCTCCAGCCCCCATCACCCATGACGCCACCCTGCAGGCAGCCCCCTCCACATTGGACACCCCCCGCCCCCATTACCCGTGACGCCACCCTGCAGGCAGCCCCCTCCACATTGGACACCCCTAGCCCCCCCCATCACCTGTGACACCACCCTGCAGGCAGCCCCCTCCACATGGGACACTGCCAGCCCCATCACCTGTCACCCCATCCTGCAGGCAGCCCCCTCCACATGGGACAACCCCAACCCCCATCACCCATGACGCCACGCTGCAGGCACCCCCATCCACATGGGACACCCCCAGGCCCGCCATCACCCGTGACGCCACCCTGCAGGCAGCCCCCTCCATATGGGACACATCAGCCCTCAACACCCATCATCCCAACCCTGCAGGCAGCCCATATCCCCCGTGACGACACTGTGCAGGCAGCCCCCTCCACATGAGCCACCCCCAGCCCAGCCCCTATTAACTGTCACCCCACCCTACAGGCAGCCCCTTCCTCATTGGACACCCCAGCCCCCATCATCCCACACTACAGGCAGCCCCCTCCACATGGGACACCCCAGCCGAGCCCCCATCACCTGTCCCCCCACCCTGCAGGCAGCCCCCTCCAAATGGGACACCCCAAGCCCAGCCCCCATCACCCATGACGCCACCCTGCAGGCAGTCCCCTCCCCATGGGACAACCCCAGCCCCATCACCCGTGACGCCACCCTGCAGGCAGCCCCCTCCAGATAGGACATCACCTGCATGCTGGACACTGACATAGTGACACATCATCACTCCATCAATGGTGTGTCATTCATCTTGACTGCCGTGTTGTGACACCACCACGAATATCCACTGGAAAATGAATCCTGCAAACCAAAACAAATGCATACACCTGGCCAACATCCATAAGTGTTGCAGCTGCTCAAACACAATTGCTGTCCCCAACCATCTCCCAACATACTCATGTAACAAGTTAATGTTAAAGTGAGGCCCTGCTGGCCATGTGACAATGTCATGTCACAAATCCCCAAGGACAAACAGTCCTACAATGACAGAATAAAAAGCAGCCTCAATGTGTGCCACATGAACATACACTCGCCAGGCGTTTCACAGACTGAGCCTCAATGAGCTACCATTTCTAGAATAGCTTTCCTAATGAACACATCATTGTTCCTCCGATGTGTGAAGGATATGATATGAAGGATGAAGGATAGGGTATGTGTGTTGTACGCCTCGCAATACCAGCTAGCAGGGGTTCCACTCTGTCTCGAATGGCCAGATCTGCAGGCATTGGGGTGTCCGTTTAGGTGGAAACATCCGACACCTGAGGATGGGTCCGACCTGGGGCATGCCGGCAGGTGCATACTGATGCAGGCGCTGGCCTAGGGACAGGATTTGGCACAGGCACCTCCAGGGTGACCTGCACTGCCTCCTGCCCCTGAGTCAGGACTGCACCAGTGACACCCACCTCACCACCCCCGCTGGGCCCCATGGACTGGGCTAATACGGCCTCCTCCTTCTCCTCCTCCTCCCCCCGCCAAACTGGATGCCTCCTCAGCGTCTTCCGCAGTGGATTACCCCTGTGTGAGCTCACCTGTCCCCCCCTGCTTCCGAGGAGTCCATGTCCACATTCGCCTTCTTGGACCTCCCCTCAGCAGCTGTGGCCGATGGTTGAGACGCGGCACCAGTCTCCTCGCTCCCTGATGATGTGTCCAGGGGGCGTGACTTCGCCTTTCATCTCTGCCCGGTGGAGGCATCCCTGCTGCCTTGCTCCAGAGCACTTTCTCCGCCCTCTTCATCCAACGAGGATACTTGCTGTAAGGCCAAGGTGCACACTCCCACCATACATCAACATGCACATGCACAGTAGACACTCACCTGACGACTCCAGACAGTGCTGCAAATCGCTGACCTGGGAGTGCAGCGCCGGGTAAAACCTCTCCAGGACCCGCATGTCAGTGGTGTTCAACTGGCCCCGGCACCCCCCCTTGGTTGGCACCAGCATGGAGGAAGCACGGGGCCTTGTTGTGGATCCTGGATTTCAGGTCCTTCCAGCACTTGCGCACATGGTGGTGGTCACGTAGTGCCACCCCCTCCGCGTTGATGGCACCCACGATCTGGTCCCAGATCAGCTTCCGTCCTTCCTTGCTGACTTGCGTTGCAGCATTGAAGAGGGCATCATAATACCCCAGGATACGCTCCACCAGAATGTCAACTTCCCTGACGCTGGTTGACAGCCCTCTGCTTCGCTGCCGTGGGGTTGCCATTTACCTCCGGAGATGTTTGCTCAGACATGGAAACCCCTGAGGCAGGTGTGGTGGGGCAAGGTCATCCTGGGGCTGGGCTGTGGAGCGGTGGTGATGTTCTGGCACATTGGAAGTCTTCTGAATCAGCTAAGGTGGTCACATGGCCGAGGACAGGAGCACTGGCAATGGCAATGGCTTGACAGCAGGCACACAAATTGCAGAGCAGGTGGTCAGCAGGCACACACAGTAGCCAGGTAGCAGCAGATGGATTGTAGGAGGCAGCTCAGGACAGTAGAAGGCGGGTAAAATGGATCATAGGCAGGAACGTGTGGGTCTTCTGTGGTACACGCGTGGGCAGCCGGAAACAGAGTGACGGTTATTTTGCGCAAACAAAATTAGAGCGTACACGTGAAATCAGAGGAAAGGGCCTAATCGCGCAAGTTATGTGACACGTGCTGGCGTTGGCGTTCAGATTCGGGATAAATGAGTGCATAGGAGAACTTCACACCACTTGTGTGAGTTGGCACGGAAGGACGTGTGGACTTCGGAGATTTGTGGAGTGTCATGCAGTTTTTGCACTACTGTGACAGTGCAAGCTTCTTTTTTGGTGGGGGATTTGCCTCTGTTCACACACGTGTGTACTTTTCCCTATTTTCAGAGGCTAACGGTGAGTCGCCTAATCATTATACATTCTCTGGATGCCCCTGTGCATCGCGTACCCCCATTCTGAACATCAAAGTAGTTTACCTGGACCTCGCGTACGCATTGTTTGTGTTGCTGGGTGCCACAGCGTACCGCGTAATGCTTTTTTTTCACGTTAGCTACCGAGGGATCGCACACATGCATTTTTGATATTTTGGGTGCCTGTGTGCTACGCGTCCCGTTTTTTTTCCACTAGGGGTGAAATTGAGCCTTGCTGCACCATACTAGTACATTTTACATCACGTACACTGCCCCCTCACTCAAATTGCCCAGGACATTTGCTTGCATGCGCCTCCCATTGTACAAATCCATCTGTACCATGAGTGGGAAGGCCACAAGAGGGAAGGGCGACCAAGTTGGCCGAGGTATCCAGGGTCTGGGACGCGCAGGGTTAGTTATGCCCCCCACCCAACAGGGTCAAGGAGATGCAGGTGATGCGGATGTCCCCAACACCGAGGGTCCGGGAGCTGCAAGGCCAGCTGCTGTCCCCACCCGCCAGAGTCATGAAGCTGCAGGGGCAGCTGCAGTCCCCACGACCCAGAGTCAGGGACCACCTGCCATGGCTGTAGTGGTCACGGCCCAAATCCACAGAGATGCAGGGGCAGATGTCCGTGCGTCCAAGGGCAAGACGTGCAGTGTAAGGACCTGACACCAGCACCCAGGTACGGCTACCTGCAGGGGCACCTACTGTCCCAGCATCAATGGGTCATGCCATGGCCCAGGCCACTAGTGCTCCAGCCCCTACTGACCCAAGTGGTCCCAGCCACACAGGGTCTGCACAACCTTCCAAGAAGGTAAAGCGTGCAGTAGCGGAAGAGGGTCAATCCCAATGCATGCCACAGGAGACCGCCACGTCAAGGAAAAGGAGCTCCAATGATGAAGAAATCCAGATCCTCGTGGACTACGTGCGCGTACACTACCGTGACATGCTCACGCAGGCAGGGAGCTCACATATGCCTGCTCAGTGTATGGTCCACGGACAGCGAGTCATGGATAGAATCAACGCCTTGGCAAATGAGAGGCGCACCGCTCGTGAGGTGGTGAAGCGGTGGAATGACCTCAATCGTCAAACCAGACACAAGCTGGGTGCCAACTTCGCCTCTACTGTGGTGACTGGAGGTGGGTCACCAGAACAGGATGAGGATATCACACCAAATGAAGAGGCCATTCGTGAGATGATAAATGTGGAGCAGGTCCAAGGCTTGGGAGGCCTGCCAAATTATGAGGAAATGTCAGGTGAGTGATGAAGCGTGTGCATCCAGAATATGTGTGTGTCGATTGAATGAATTGTTCTGATTGTTTAGCACTTCTGCCTGCATTCCCATGAATGCCATGGGTGAACCATGTCATTGTGTACTGAACCGTGCTTGGTGCCCTGCAGACTGCATACAACCAATGTGCTGCACACCGAGATTCTCCTCATCACCACACCTGCTCCCTCTTTTCCCGTCACTCTCTGGCTGGCCTCTCTTGGCCCTCTTCCTGCTCCCTCCATCTGTGATGCTGGATACCTTGGGTTAATCTCCGACTCCACACACTCTTTTTTTCTTCACATCTCTGACGTCTCTGTCATCTCTGAATGGTCAAGCTACCAGCTGCACCTCCTCAGAGGAATTCTTCCTTTCCTCTCCTTCCCCCAGCAGCTCACTGTCGCCAGAGCACTGGTTCTCTCTAGACTGGGCTACTGCAACAGGCTCTTTCTTAATTTGGCTACTTCAACTCTCTGCCCTCTGCAACTCATCCAGAACAGGACTGCGAAAATTACCCTTGTTCTCAAGCCCAAGTATCGTATATCTCCAGGACTGTAATCTTGGCACTGGCTCCCAGTGGCTGACTATTAAGTTCAAAACCCTCTGCATTGTCCACAAGGCCTTTTGGGTCCTGGGGCTGCAATACCTTCAACTGTATCTTTCTAAATATCTTCCTTCTTAAGCTCTTCAATCATCCCTCTCCTACTCCCTCAGGGTCAGTCGCTTCTCCTAGCAAAGAGTTGGTGGTTGATGTCTTTCTTCGGCTGGGGCCTCCCTCTGGAACAGCCTCCCTGCCTCCCTGAAACTTGAGGTGAATCTTCTCCGATTCTGGAAGCACATCCGATACTTCCTCTTGGGTTGTGCTTTCTCTCCTCCTCTCCCCTGCTGAACTCATGGCTGAATCTGAAACTGCACTGGTCACCTGGCCACCCTCGGATCTCCGGGCCCGTCCTATAGCCCGCCGGTTGAACCCATGCACTGCCTCCCTGGCATCCCCGCACTTGGGGACTGTTTACTGTATCCCTACAGCCCCATGCCAGCACTTGACACCTGATGTCTGCACTTACCCTTCCACTGCCACCAGCTGGAGGCATTTTACTTAGTGCTTATGTTACATTTTTTTTCTGCAGTTCCCATGTACTGCACTGCCCCCTTCTAGTCCTCCCCCCACCCAAGTCTCCCCTTGCCCCTTTGCCTGCACTTGCACAATCTCAATGTCACCTGGCCTCATAAGATCGGTGTGTCTGGCTTCACTCTATTCCCCCACCCTTGCCTCATCACACCTTGTAACACTTGTGTATATGCACTTTATGAATACCATATCATGTCACATACATTGTACATGGCTTTGGGACAGTAGTCATCAAGAACCGTCTCATGCTAATAGACGGTTCCGGCATGCCTATACAACGTGGCATCTGGGTATTTACATCAGTGATGTTAGTGACTCAACTACGCCAGTCAAGTGCTTGTGTCGGAAGCAGGTGGTATACACCATGCACTGCATGTGGTGTTAAGTCCATTCACACATGTCCATGGGTGGTTTCATGCTACCCATACCTTCCATTAACACTGGCAACGGGCGGAACCTTGTGCCATGAGTGAAAAAGCATATTAATGTGTTGCAGGACACCATTGTGACCTATGTGTGTGGGCTATGCTATTTACATGGCTATTCATGTATGTTTCTGTCCATGTGCAGGTGATGAGGCACTGGATGCAGAGGAGGAGGTTGAGGAGGAAAAGGACCTGAGCCGCAACAGAGCACCAGTGGAGGACGTGTTGTGGCAGCCCATGAAAATCCACTGGTGCTACAGACCATCTGGGGCCTGACTCAGTACGAGTCCGCCTCTGATGAAACCAGTAGCTCTCGTGGTGAACCAGATGTGAATTGCTCTATGCTGTCACAGGTGAGTGCATCAAGTGTTGGTGCTTTTGTAGCACAAGCGTCTGCAGGGGGTCACGTCCCCTAACAGGGCCAGTCAGTGTTGTCACGTCCGTCTGTGGTGTTACAGCTGCAGTCACGCTCCACAGTATTGGTTCCTGGTCCTGGGACAGCTGAGCAAGGGAGGGATGCAGTCCTGCAGCCACAGACTGGGGCATCACATCAAGGGCCATGCTCCCTTGGGTCAGGCTGGTGTGGGGCCTGCACACGTGGTGGCCATGTTGCGGCTGGTGATACAGTGTGGAAGCAGCCCATGTATACTGTTGCAGAACAGGGTGCTTCCTATGAGATGTTGGCTCAGGCCACGGATAGGGTGGCCAATTCCATGATCCCACCAGCAACACAGGTAGAGCACCAGCTGCAGGCATTGCGGTCCACATGCCGTTCGCACAGGCTGCACATGGAGGACAGCAATAGGAGCGGATGGGTGGAACTGAGGTCTCTGCAGGGATCCTTGCTTGCAGAGGGTCGGGCCCACAGGGAATCCCTGAGGCAAGAGCTTCTGCCCCTCAGAGCTACACTGGAAGTGCTAGAGGCAGCCCGCAGTACACAGTATGAAGTGCAGATGCAATTGTTGACTCGTACCATCTCGGAGGAACTCTGTGTATCCGTGAGGTGTTGCAAGCGGACCTCTGAGGCTGCAGGTTGCAGATGCATTCATCTCAGTCCCGCCTTGCCGCTGCCATGGAGGACCAGGCCAGGGCTATACGCGGTGAACCTCCCTTACCACTACCACCTTCAGATGCTACACAGGAAGGTGGCGACAGCAGCGACAGCCCTCCCAATCAATGATAGCCATGCGGCCCATGAACCCATGGAGGGGCATTTTTTTTCTCAACATCCACACATGTGGGTGTTGACGTGCACCCTGCCCCTCCACCCTCATGGGTGCCATCCCCTCCCTGGTCCAACATGGATATTTTCTATTTTTATTTACTTGTTTTCCCTTTCTGAACCTTGCTGACTTTACTGCCTATTTCCCCCTAGTTATTTTAGTTGCCGTTCTTGTCCACTTGTGCATCTGTTATTCATTTGTTCAGAGTTAGGCTGCTGGGATTCCCAGCAGGCAATCTCTGATCCTTCCCTTGTCTTATCTGTGGTCTATTGTGAATTTATGTAACAGTGTGTTGAGTTCTGTCCCTCCGAGGGCATCCACTGTAGGTTCCGGCTGGACCCATACCTGCTTGTCTTGTGTTAGTACACTCCTTGTTTGTGCCTTAGGGTCCAGACACAGAAGCCACTCCTGCTTCCCCTTTCCATGGGCTTGCAAGGAGTGGTGCCTGTAAAAGTAACTTACACAGAGGCATTGTGCTTCCCTTATATCTGTGGGCAGTCTCGAGTCCAACATGTGTATACACCCCTAATGGGATTCCTCATTGTTTGTCCAGTGCATGGTTCCAATCCCTTTCTGGTTGAAAATTGAGATCCATCCTTTGTTCCTGTTTCGTCGTTATGAATTACCTTGCATATCTCCATTCTTGTTTGACTTACTGCTGTATGCGTTTACCTGCCCCCTTAAATTAGCAGAGCCACGCAGAACCTACCTGGGTGCCCTTTGCAAGTTACAACACATTGAGGCACTTGTGGAAATATGATGAGTCACTGTCAGACAGATTCACTGTTAGGCCCAGTGTTTATGGTATGTTTTACTAGGCAATTACTGTTCCGGTGAACATTATTATGGAAATGTATGAGCGTGTGTTATTTCTCAACTTGTTCCATACAACGTTGAACGCTTTGTGACAGTAGTGTTATGTGTTGGTCATTTATGTATCTCGTTTGACATTGTGTGGCGATAATTTTACATGATGGGTGGGAGGGTTTATGTGACACACCGGCAATTAGATGTGCACTTTGACATGGTGTTAGTGGCATCCTCCCTCTTCTGTGTGTTCCTTTTGTACACACCAGATTGAATTAGTTTAAGTTTTAAGGGATGCACACAATGTAGCACTTCCAAGGACACATTCTCAGGGTGGTTTTGTGGGCACAGATGATTGTCCCTTTGTCATCATTGAATGGCACCAGGAATGTGCCAAGGCGGTGTGCACTCTGCAGGTGTTGGGTTTTAGGTGAAAAATGTGTCCAGAAGCTGGGTACGGGCAGCCTCTCCACGTGCCATTTCCCCCCCATGCACAGGCAATGTGCATGTGGATGCGGATGTGGGGGCACCACCATGTCCACCGGTACGCCACGCTGTGTTGCAACATTGTGCAGGAAACATGCTGCCACAATGATCCTGCATGCTACTGGTGGTGCATATAGCAGCTCACCACCAGAGTGGTCAAGGAAGCGGAAGCGTGACTTGAGCACTCCGAATGTGCGCCCCACTATGGCCCGAGTTGCAATATGGGCTGCGTTGTATCTTACCTGGGGTGGTGTGGCAGGGTTCCTTATTGGCGTCATCATGTAGGTGCTCAGAGGGTAGGCACTTTCCAATGTAGAGGTGAAAATGTTTGTCAGTGGTGTGCGTTTGTCTGTGTGTGACCTGCATGCATGTGCAGGGGCATTTATACTCCCCAATGAGCCATGTGTTGCCATGCCTCCCAACCTCCAGGGCCCGGTGTAGGGGTAACATTCTGAATATGAAACTATCATGGGTGGACCCTGGATAGTTTGCATATACAGAAATAATGATTCCCTTGGCATCACATACAACCTGCACGTTGATGGAATGAAGTGCTTGCAATTGCGATAGATGTGCTCTGTGGCCCTAGGTGGACGTAGAGCCACATGGGTGTAATCAATGGTACCAAGTACTTTAGGGAAGTGCGCCATCCCGTAAAAGTCCTGGACCACGGCCTGCCTTTCTGCCTGTGTTCTGGGCATGTAGATGTGCCTGCGGACTCAGGGGTGTGCAGTCATTATTGTCAACACGTTGTGTTGACAATAATGACATTGGCTGTGAAATGCCTGATGTTGACGTCGGCTGTGAAATGCCCCCAACTATGGCAGCTGTCTGCTGAAATGAACCAGTGGCCAAAAAAAGCAGTACATTGAGCACCTTTTCCAAGGGGCTCAGTGTGGGAGCACAGGGTGGGTGATGTAAAGTCATCTTCCCAATCCGTGACCAGGTCTAATATGACATGAGGTGGAAACCTGTACCTGGCATAGACCTGGTAATCAGGCATCATAAAAAGGCTGGCACTGGGTAGGAAAATGTGGGCCCTGGCCATCCTCCTCCTCCTGCGGTGTCCCTTCGATCAATGCTGCGAGAAATGGTACATTCATCGTAGCTGTATACGCGCATTGGTTGTTCATGCTGCATTTTTATGCATTTGTTTTAGTGTGCAGTGACGCGCACGCCAGCTTTCGCATGGCAGACGTATTTCCGGATTTGCGTGTCTTTTTCCGCATGCCGGAGCCCTGTTCAATTCCATGAATACGGGTTGTTAACGCATGTATGGGTGTTGTGATGCTGGAAATGCATCGGAGGGACAGGGCCTCAGTATCCTTGTCCTTTATTGCTTTTTATCATGTGTTCTGTCTTGTTTTCCACATAGGAGTTCATGTGGAACTCCTGGCGGTGTGGCTCTTTCTATATTTGGTTTGGTGAACAGACCCTTGGGATACCCTCATGGCACCCATGGGTGGGAGCACGACCCTGTACTCGTAGTGTATGTTTTAGGGCACCTGTGTGTGGCCCACAGAGCAGAGTACGGGCTGGTGGAAGCTCTGTGCTGAATTGGCAGGTGCCCTGAGCATCCTCCATTTTGGGATGCCCAGGCCCGGTCATTGGAAACAGTGGATTCCTGAAAGGAAACAAGATGGCTCCTGCGGCCTCTTGCTTTCTATCGCCTGTGACCTTACTTTTCCCGAATTCCCGGGAAGCCCTGACTCTGTCCCTTCCCCGGACTGGCTGTTGGGTGGAAGTTCCATATATGGTAGTTTGGGGGAAGTCCAGGCCAGACTGGCTGGCTGGAGCCTTCCCGATGACTGTATGTTGTGGGTACGCCCGTGGGGTGGGACCTGCGTGAACGGAGTGTGTGTCGAATACGCATTCTGTGTTATGGGTGTCTAGTATCTGGTGGTTGACACAATGACCGAGACAGCCCTGCCCGAAACTGGTATGAATGCAGTGTGTAGTACTGAATGGCAGAGTGCATGCCTGAATCCACAGTCTGTGTTGTGAGTGTCTGGATGGAGAAGAATGCCCTGAATGCACTGTGTGCCTGATTGGCTGCCTGACTGCCTGAATGCCCTTCTGAATGATTGGTTGCCTGAGTGTGACCCAGCAGAGTGAATGGGAGATCAACAGTATTTCTGGGGGCCTCTC
Source organism: Ambystoma mexicanum (assembly GCF_040938575.1). Lineage (NCBI taxonomy): Eukaryota > Metazoa > Chordata > Amphibia > Caudata > Ambystomatidae > Ambystoma > Ambystoma mexicanum. Next base: position 996,322,739 of record NC_090922.1, read on the forward strand.
ACTGCTAGAGATCGTTCAGAAGTTGATATTTGATGCTTACTCTCGAAGCCGAGCTGGAAGAAGAAGGTGAACCGATGTTCCCTTCTGTGTAATCTGAAAGCTGCTGTTTCTTTAAGAACTGATCCAAGAGAGGACCTGCTAAGGAGACCTCTCCCTGAGCTACGAGGGACCATTGTGCACAAGCTGATCTTTGCCAAAGCTCCCTGGTAGACAGACCTGCGAAAGGCTGCCGACTGGAGAAGGGGACTGCTGAGGAGAACGAAGAGAAGCACCGGACAGCCGTTCACCGTCGACGACTGCTGTCTCGGACCAAAGCCAACGTGCTCCCTTTGCCTAAGAACATATGATCCAAGGACTCCCTTGTTAATCCTCGTCGACTGTTTTTGTCCTGCCGGAGAAAGTCAAGGCCGCCGACGACCGAGGAGAATCCGCCGGTGGGTTTCCCCACCACCCGAAGACCTCAGAGACGCAGATGAAGCTACTGAAGCCAGCCGTGGTCACGTTCCATCCGTCGACGTCAGACGCCAACGACTCAACGCCTTTGCTGGGCCAAAGTTCTTCATCCACTCTTTGCGGCAACGAACACTTGTCACTGAGGTGCACGGCACGCCTCTCCTTCACAGGACGTTCACGAGCTTTCGTCAACGAGCACCGCGAAGATCGAACCTGCCCCCTCGACCACCGTTCACCTTTTTCTTCATCTCGGATTCCCCGACGAAAAACTCTACAAGACGAGGTACATTTGGGTTGCAGAACTACAGAAGAAGAGAAGACAATCTATGGACTGGGCTTGTAGTGCATCTTCATTTACAGGTTGCCCAGGTGGGGGATCCTCATACAGAACTGTGTCCAGGTAACGGGGTCAGTATTCTGCCAATTGTCTAACCAACTTTTCTTCTTCCTAAGTCTATGGTTGCTGTGTTGATTTGTATGCTATTTGAACTGAGTACAGTTGATGCATTTTAATGGAATCAGAGTAATCGTGGTACCACCTAGAACTGTATATATTTACCATTTTAGAATTGTCGGAGCACAAAGTGTATTATCGTGATTGTGTACATAACCTTGAACCTTTTTTATATAAAGACTGTGTTTTAACTAATACAGTGTGTAGACATTCCTTTGTGGGTGCTTGGAGGCTACACTGTACTTAAGAACCAGCCTGCATCACCTCCTGAGAAGCTAGGCCGTGATTGCTCGTCCATTGCTACCAACAATAGAGAATCTTGGCTGGGGTCCTCTGTGCCTCTCCTCTGCCATATAGAGAGCAGGAGTACAGACACCCCCCTCCGGTCTTTACAGGCGTTGCGAGGATTTTACTGTGCTACTTACCTTGTTACGCCCACATTTTCGCTTGTTCCCCATTCCACGTGTTCGGCCCCCTTTTCAGGTGACTGCGCAAGACGGAACGCCCCTTTGTTAGGAGTCTCGCGCAAGGCGTTCGTAGTGTCACAGTGACGTGTTGGACCTGCACAGATTCCTTGCAAGTCTCTGGTAAGCCCAACGCATTGTTTTCCATGAAGCGACAAACGGGCGCTTGTGTGCGTTTTCGCACGCAAGTCCCCCTTTTTCGGTGCAATTAATTCCATGAATCCGGCCCTATGTCTACTATGACTTGATTCCACAAAGTATTCAAATGAAGAGGAGGGGGGCAGCATGCGCAGCCCCTCTTCCTGTCCCCATATAAATGAAGGAGGGGTTGGTCGAGGCAGCAACATTTCTGTCCAATCAGGACAGGGAGTTGCACTTCTTTATGTGTGGCCATCAGAGCAGTAACTTTAAGAGGGGTCTGCAACCAGCGGCTATCTAGATCTTTCGAACTATGCCTCCCATAATCCCTTAACATTGACTATACCGATTAGGGATGATGGCAGCTGTAATCCAAAACCTCTGAAGAGCCAAAGGCTGCAGATCTCTAAGCTGCCCTATAACATGCACCAGGTAAATCAACATACAACATATAGTTAATTATGTTGGGGTCGTTCTTTAATGTAATGCATGGTTGTCAAAAATGAGCATATTTTGCAATGAGATGAAATAGAATAAACATTTTTATTGTTTTATGTTATCTTATATAATGTGTATCTGCTAATACACCAATGGGTGTTTTTCTTTTTTTTAATGTAATATTTTAAAAGAATAGACTCGTTAATGTCCAAGGACAAAAATCCTCCCAAAAGATTGGGTTTTCTTTGCACTTCATGTTTTCATTCAGAAGCCACGTTATTGCTGCATTGTTCCTCCTTGCACCCCACGTCTGGTTTTCGGAATTAAAGATGTGAACTTTATGTTATTATTTATTTGTTTTGATTCACTTAAGAACCGTTACACAAATTAATCAACCATCAATAACATGACAATTAAAATTCATACAAGCATTTAAAACATTTAACACTTAAAACATTTAAAAAGTGTGAATCATATCGACCAAAGTCGAAAATCAATCATCTGTAGGGATGCTTCATAACACGGGTCAGACCTTTTATGTTTTTATTGTATCCCACGATGCACGTCAGATTTTAAATAGGGCCATATGAACATTCTCTGAATCAGTATTTAGACAAAAGGCCCAAAAGTCATCAGACTTGATCGCATCATAATAACCCACGAACTGCCCCAGCGTGGTCATGAATAGGGGAGCCCACCTTGGGCATGCTGTCAAGACATGTCTAGGAGTCTCAACATTGGTCTACAACATACACATCCTACATATTCTGTTTTCTACAGCAATTTTCAAGTGTCTTCCCCTGTACTTGCTGCGAGTGGCGCTGGTTGGTCCGAAGGCATAGTCTAAAGCTACGAACAGCAGGACTTGGGCATCTCAGTAAATACTGAGTCTTGAGATATCTGTGAACTATGTTCTCAAGATATTTGTAGTTGTGTAACGTTGCTAAATGGGTGTAATTGTTTATCCAGTCCCACTGTTGTAACTTGTTCTTAAACAGAAACCTCAATGTTTCAAATCAAGTGCCCCGTGCAAAATCAGGATGCCAATCAATCATGGAGAAACACGCCTCAGTTAATTTGTTAAAGATGCCCCCCCTAGTTTTGCATGTCCCACACGTCCATGGCTTTTCGCCCAAGATTTTCAAAAGCGGGTATGTAGGACCAGTTCTCATCTTAATGAAAAATGGGCCTCTTCTTATCAGAGCCTGGCTCCGTAAAGACACTATACCCAACTCCAAGCGGAGGTAAGCCATTGTTGTTGACTGGGGCAACCTCAGGAGCGGTCTCCAAAAGTAACCCCCTATTACGTTCAGCCATGTTAAATCGGGCAAGGCAAGAGCTTCAAGACCATACAATATTGCAGGGGTAAAGCTTTGTTTGTATAGCCTGATGATCCCCTCGATCGAATAGCCTGCAGTGTGATCTGCAAATTTGTTAATAGCAAAAGTGAGTTCCTGGCTTTACTTTGTTTGCCAGCAATAATCGGCCTGTAATCTCCATCTGCCTGAAGGACATGTACAGGTAAATTGGGACATATTCAATAGTTTGTCAATCAGTTGTAATGTTCACTATGCTAAATGACCTGCTTGAAACAACCATCATTTTTGTTTTTGCACTGTTATTAACCAACCCATTTTCTTTTGCATATTCCAGGAGGACTGCAACTTTATTTTTTACTCCACTTATATTGTGATCCAGTAAAATTAGGTTGTCTCCGTAGAAGAGGCTGGCAATAAGTGTCGCCCATTTTAACAGAACAGCTCGCTGCGGCAAGTAGGCATGCTGGGAGATCGGCCAGATATAGATTATTAGGGGAGCCAGAACACACCCTTGCCTGAATTACCCCCTCCCCCCCGCCCGTTGCTCTCCAGTGCCACTGACAATAAACCTACACTGGTTAACCTTATCTGCACACTACTGTTCTGGTGGAGATGCCTCAGTATGGAGATCAACCATTCCGGGCAGCCGAAGATGCGCAGTTTCTGCCACAAGAGCGGGCGACAGATGGTGTCGAATGCAGCACTGAAATCCACATATATTAAGTACAGGCCTGGGTTACCTTTGGTGGAGGCTTCCCGGATCAACACATCCATCACTCTGATATTATGTGTTGTTGCAGAGGTCGAAAGCCTTGGGTATAATGCAATATGTTTTCATCTGCCCAGTGCTGCAGGGCTTGTAATACAAAATTGGAGACTAGTTTCCCAGGTACATCCAGCAAGGATAGAAGCCTATAGTTCTCTGGGCATAACCTATCTCCCTTTTTGTATACTGGTAGGAGAATCACCTGCACCCAGGAAGCTGGTATTCGCCTCTCTGCACATACTTTGTCAAACAACAGTTTTAACACTGTAGCCCAAGCATCAGGATTTTCTTTCAGCACCACATTCGATACCCCACTAGGGCCTGGCTCCGGAGAGCCTTTCAGGCCCATTATAGCCTCTCGTATGTCCACCCAACTTATATTCTATCTAGCCCATATTGGTTTAATTAAAGTCGTCACTGCTGTAGCTGTTTTCGGCTCCAAGATCTCATTATCCAGCTAAGTGCTAGGTGCTACTCGCCGAGACATCAAGTTGCCCAATGTAATACGTTGGTAAAAAGCACAGATATCTTCTTATTGCATACAGGGTTCTTTCGCATCATTCAAGCATTTGCTATGTGCGATTCAAATAGATGGTGTCCACTCCCCCACAGCTGAAGAAACTAGCAAGGAAGGCATGGAATTCCAGACTGACGATGTAATTACGACCCCCTCCCCGACTCCCTCCTCACCCCCATAGCTCCATTAGAGCATCTATGCTCCCTACACTCTGACTGCCGGCCAAGACTTTTATAATTATTCACTAGTTAAACCCTGCATTTTCTATCAAATAAGTAAAAACTAAAAAAAAAAAAAAAAAAGGACAGGGACCCAACCTCGTTTTCTTTTATCAGATTGGTTTGTAAAACTCGTGTATGCTGCTTCAAAACCTATTCCTTTTCAAATTTGTGTAGGGTTAGTTAGGTGAATGAGAAGATGTCTCAAATTTTCACATGCCAGGCGGTACAGCACACCCACTCATGTTTTATGTGTTGCATTCTGGGGCTTGAAACCCTGTATTTATAATTGGAAAAGGCAACCTAAAAGTTACAGAAAACAAAGCAATCAGTACATAACTGGTTGACCTAAAAAATATGTTTAGGTCTGGCTAGTTGCAGATTTAGCTCTTTGCCAGAGCTCTTGAAGATGCATGTTACAGTGGGGTCATGGTGACAGTAAACTGCACTGTGAAGCAGAATGAGTATATCCGGGTGATATCTTTGTTATGGCGGCAGCCATTTTGAAGGAGCGAGAGCACTCAGAGGGAGAAATCTAGTGGGATGGGGGGGTAGGGGGTGGGGAGGGTTAGGTTTACGTGATGAGCAGAAACGTCATGGAGAACTGGATGAAAATGAATCTACATTTGTGCATTAATAAAGTTATTTTTTAATATTTCAAGACTTCACGCATTAGTTGAGGCGATAACATAAACAAATTACCTTCATTTGCTGCCGCTTTTGCTTCAGAACAGACCAACAGCTTGATGCCACAGCCTGCGCAGAAAAAAATCAAAACACAAAGAATTATTCTCAGCATAGATTGGGCTACACATTACGAGAATAAGCCAAGAACCACGGGTTGGAAACGTATAAAGCAGGGCTCACTGCTCCACTTAAGTTATTCAGTATTGTATGCCGTGTGCGATTGTAAAAAAACATGCCCTTTTTAAATATATTGGTTCAAACCGAAAAGAATGATATAACTACTGCCTCTGTGGTTAACTTCAAGTGTTCTTCTGTAAAATTAATGTTGGAGACATTGATGACAATACGACCTGGATATTCTTTACAACTGTACCGCAAGCAAGAGCAGTTGTTCTTAATTTAATCTCTATTAATGCCAAGATATGTGCGCCAAACCAAGTTTTCTAATAACAAAGGCATTTTGAATGGAAACAGAAGAAATGCTAGCACAGAGCTGTTCATCTTACTGAAATTAAGAAAAGTAAGACTACATATAATTTGAAAAAACTTGGAAAATGTGTCTAAATAAGGTATTCATAATTCGAAAAAATAGGATAGCAAAACAAAGGGCCTCCTTACGAGTCTGGTGGTAACAGAGCCGGAAAAGCCGGCAGGTTACCGCCAGACTCTTATTACCATTCGACCCCGGTAATTCCTGGGAATTCCGGAGGTGGAATTGTGTAAATCCCCATTCCCATGGAGCCCCATAGGACTCCATGGGGATGGGGACCATGGAAACACCGGCTCCGTCTATTTCCATGTCCACCTGCAGGCGGGTGTTGTTAAACCCGCCAGGTTTTACCACCACCGTTCTTTCCAGACCGGCTGACTTGTAATGAGGCCCAAAGTCTTGGGGTGGCATCACAAAAATAAACATTGTCAAAGCCAATAGGCTTATTTTGACTAAAGTAGAATATTTGTTGTAAAGCCCCCACAGGACCAAAGAGGTCCATCCTTTACGTTTGGAAGATAGACATATTGGCTTTGCCAATTCTTTTTTACTACAGATTTGACCTTAAAGAGAATTCCCAATGCTTCCACTTTGTAATGTCTGTCACAATGCCAAGCACCCTTATTTGTGTTTTAATTTCTCTGACCAAAATCTAAAATGATGGTCCAGAAATCAGTCACGTCTCATTTGCATACCAATTTAGCCCACTTTCGATTATACACTGCTGTGTTTTTTCTGTAAATCAAGTTACATTTTCAAGCAGGATAGAACGCAAAGGGTTGAGTGGAGAGAGTTTAGTGTAGGAACAATGGTGTGACAATAACCATGGAATTTTGCCTTTTTTTCAGAAAAGGTGCTCTATATTTAGTATTACGTGGCAGTAAACACATTACATAGGAACAATTAAAACCAATTTCCCCTGTAACGATTGTTTTCTGACATGAACGTTCACAACATTCTGGCAGAATGTGTAACATGGCAGAGGTCACATCGAGTGGGATGGCACTGTCTAAATGTGGTTTGAGCCTGCTGTACGTAGAGACCCAAGCTACACTGTACTGATGATGCCCAATGAGGCTGAAACACTTCTACAATTGCTTGTGGTCTCGTACAGAAGAGATGACACCTAGCAGTTCGGGTAGATGGGCTTTCTCTTTCTATAATGCCCTAACAGGCTGAAAAACGATGGTCCATGGAGTTCCCCAGAGCAGTGTGAATAGTTATGATTAATTCAAAACTTTCCAGCCAACAACCTTATGTTCTGCAGAGTTCAGGTCTACTGTCCATCTTAGATGCATTAAGCATCATATTAACACTGAAAGGAAGACCCCACCCTTAAGTTTAATTGATGTTGAGAAGGCATTCAATGATGTTGAAGCTCCAATCTGAACCCAAGTATCCACTATCCCCTCTCGTTTTGGCCATTGCCCTGGTGCCCCATGCCATGAAGATTCGGTCATCCCAGACATCAGGTGTATCTCCACGGGAAAAATTAAAGTAAACTGATCATATACTCCGAGGATATTTGCCGGGTGAGGGAGCCATGAAGAGCTTATATCTGGCAGAGAAATGTGTCATATTCCAGGTTTAACATTGCCATAAAACAAAACTGATGCCATTGACTCCGAAAGAACAGTCTAGACATTTGCGAGAGACACTAGGCCTGAAATGCACACGACTTAGATTTTATTTATTTGTTGCATACATATGCAGCGCCCAAACCCGTAAGTATCACAGCGCTGACCTTGGCACAATAGGCAGGAACGATAACAGGTGATGAAATAATCAAAAGAATAGGTACATTAGAAGACAGAGGATCAGGTGCAACTAAGCATATTTGCGAAAAAGCAAAGTCTTACGTTTTTTCTGAAAGGAGAGGTAGGAAGGTTCTTCTTGGATGTGAAGTCAGAGGGCGTTCCAGTGGGTCGGGGCAGTGACGGTGAAGCCAGCTCCCCCAGATGTTTTCCTAGAGAATCTGAGAATAGTTAGGCCTCGAGTAAAGGATGATCGTAGGCATCGCAGCTGTGGTTTTTTTTAGATCCGTTGGTTGAGGAAAGGAGGTGCTGTGTTATGAGTGCATCTGTGAGTGATGGAGAGGATCTTGAACTCAATGCAGACTTTAATTGGTAGCCAGTCGGCCTCTCGCCTAGCATGGGAGATGTGGTCTGAACGTTTCAAGCCCCAGACTGCCCACAGGGCATTGTTTTGGATCAGAGGAGTTTCGTGAGATTTTTAGATAAGGTGTCTGAGAGAATGGCATTACAATAGTCCAGTTTGCTGCTGCTGCTGATGACCCGGGTAAGGGTGAGACAGTTGTCAGTGGATACAAATTGTCTGCTGCGGTTAATAAGTTTAGTGGTGTAGGCAGCTGAGGAGGCAAGGGCCTTTATATGGTTTGTGCATAGAGAGATCTGCGTCTAAACAGACGCCTAGGGTTTTAACATGGCTCGAGAGCAGCATGGGGTAGCCATCAATGCAGAAAGAGAAGTAGGCTGGGTACAGGTGTTTTAGGCCATTTGAAAATCCTACGATAATGCGCTCCGTTTTGTCATTGTTCAAGCACAGTTGCTGTTCAGCCATCCAAGCCTGGATGATGCTGTAGATGTGGTTGATGTTGGCGGAGTCCACGAGGTGGTTCCCCGGGAGTTTTAGCAAGATTAGCAAGATTTGTGTGTCGTCTGCAGAGTTGGTATAGGTGATCCCAAGATAGTCAAGATTGTCAAACAGAGGTTTTGTGTACATATTGTATAGAATGGGTAGGGGATCAGCAACATCTGAGCCGGCAAAGACCCTGGAGGTTCGACCACTAAGAAAGGATTTGATCCAACTGGTGGCTTCTGAGGGGGAGTTGAATTTAGATCCAAGGTGCTGACACAGAATGTCATGGTCGACTAAATCAAAGGCGGCGGAGAGGTCAAGTAGTAGGAGGATGGCGAGCTCACCATCATCTCGGATACTGTCAAGCTGGTGGTCTAGTAGGACTGCTTCAGTGCTGTGTCTGAAGCCATATTGCTGAGAGCCCAGGAAATTGTGGTTTTCCAGGTAGGCAAGAAGTTGGATGAAAGCAGTGCCATCAAGAATTGTGAGGGGGAAGGGCACTGTAGTGATGGGCCGATAGTTGGTAGGGAGGGTAGGGCCAAGGGAGTTTCTTTTCAGTAGGGTTGTATCCCACGCTTCCTTAATGGCAAGGGAGACAGAGCTTGTATCAAAGGAGGCGATAATGAATTTGGAGGGCTCAGCGCACATTTTGATGATGTGGGATGGGCATCTGTCGCCCTTGCAGCTGGATAGTTTTAGGTCGTGGATGATAGTAAGGGTGTCCTGAGGTGAGACGTGGCTGAAGTTAAAAGTGGGTGTAGAGAAGGGCAGGGGCTCATGGGGAAGGATGCGGCGGGGGGGTTGGTTTGGCAGATAACAGAGATTTCTTGAGGATAGTCTTATCTCTCAGCAAGGTGGTCTTGTTGGTGAGAGCTGTTTGGACAGTAGAGCAGCAAGTTTTGTCCTCCGGGAAGCTAGTGATGGGGGTGTTGGGGTTTCATGTTCTTTGAAGATTTTAAATAGCTCCTTCGTGTTGGAGCTGGCTTCACCGATTCTAGAATTGTAGATGTTGAATTTAGTGGTTATGATGGCTGTTTTATAGGTTTTGGCTAAGTAGCCATCCTTATTTGCTGCAGAAGGGTTCTTCCTCCAGAGGTGTTCTTGAGCACATTTGTGTTTGCGCAGGGCAATGGGATCTTCAGAGAACCAGTTATGAGTGATGTTTTTTTTTCTGTGTGGTGGTTTTAAGAGGAGCATGAAGGTCAAGTGTGTGTAGTAGAAGGATGTTGTAGGAGGCAAATATGGTATCAGGGTGTCATGGCCCCTGCCCCTGGCCCTAACAGGCAAGCCATCTGGGCTACACCACGGCCTTCCATCATGGCCGCAAGGGCCTTACCATTCCGCCCAAGACTCTCCTGGAGTCAGTCCTGGCACCTTTGGCGCCAGGCTCATATGTGAAGCCAGAGAACTTGAGAACTGGGACTTGCAATAGCCTTTGGGCAACATGGATGCCCCCGCATAGCTCAGTTCCAGAACTGAGCTATGCGGTCTAGTGTTTTAGGTGTGGTCAGACCTAGGGGCACCTGGGATACCTGCAGGCTATATAAGCCACGCCCAAGCTGAGGAACACGCTTCGCGTTACTCTGCTAGCTGCAGCGTGACGCTCACCACGTTCTGTTCGGATCCTCATCTGCATTCCTGAACCTGTTACCTGCAAGAACAAAATCATCATTAGAATACCCTTACCTGCGAGCGAATCCTGCTTCTGTCCTCCGCTCCTGGGTCCTGAATATACACCAGCTCGCACCTCAGAAGAAAAGAGAACAGAAAAGCAGCATTAGTAAGCGTTTATTCTCCAATATAGAAAACAATCAAAATAAGCGCACCCTTACCTGGGGTTGACTCGTCCTTGGCCCACGTCCATTCCGGGCCATTTTAACGTCCTGCAAGAGGGAAGAAAACACTGATTAGCACACAAGAGATCAAGAAGGCGGCACGTGTAACGCTTTCTCACCGCTGTTTATCTTCTCGGCAGCATCCATTCTGGGACATCGCAGCGGCCTGTAAGGAAGAGAGAACAAACAGGTCAGCACAAGATAAGGCACATAGCGTCGCGCATCGCGCCTTCACTTACCATCTCGTGCACAGCCCCAAGCAGCACAGAACCACTAGAACTCCATTCGCACCTAAGGAAGAAGGAGAGACATTAATAGGGGCAAATGCCAAGTAAAGAACAAACTGCCAAACCAGCAGTCTTACCTGGACAAACAGGAGTCGCAGCAGGTCTGGACTCGGTGGGCCTGCACCAGTGAAGCAACTAGGTTGCGCCGTGCCCATCCAACAACTCTCAGCAGGACACAGAACAGCAGGATGGTGAGCACACCATATAATAAAACAAGGTGAGGAGAGCATCAAGGGGGTCGTTGGGACCACAAGGGAGGTGGGTTTCGGGCCGGAAGAGACAATAAAACTAAACCCAAATTCCTGTGTTTTCAGACCCGGTCCTCAGCCGAACAAGGGTCCAAGGGAGGGGGTTCAAGGTCGGAAGTGGTCCAACCAGACTGAGTGGCGTCTCCATGTATATCAGGTGAGCGTTACACAGGGTTGTTGTCATCAGAGAGTGTTTCAAGGTGGGAGGAGATGGTGGGTTTGAGCAGTTCTGGCGTGAGTTTATGTGTGTGGCTTGAGGTGATAGGGGGTCGTGTGGAATCGTTACACATGGTGGGGTTCACCAGCGTGAGCTGGAAGTGTACCAGGGAGTGATTTGGCCAGGGAACAGGGTCGATGGTGGTGATATAGATGGGTAAGTTCAGGTGCGCAATTCAATCAAGGGTTCGACCTTTGATGTGAATAGGGAAGCAGATAGCTTGGGTGAAACTCATGTCTTGTAAGGTGGCAGTGAGGGATGTGGAGTTGGGCGTCTCCAAAGCTCAGTGGGAGTCCCACTGAGCATATTTTGTTTTGGTGTCAGGGGTGTCATTAAATCCAAGGTAAAAATCATCCACCAGTAGGAATTTAGTCTTGGGTTTGATGAGGGGAGCAAGCAAGAGGGGGATGTCTGTGTCTGGTGAGTTGGCATGGGTGGGCTGGTGGTAGAGGAGGAGGAATCAACATTCTTAATAATTTACGAGCCTCAACACAGACATTTCGGAAACGTGCTGAGAACGATTTAGAGAAATGGGCCACACTTCATTTATTTATTTCTTGGGTACTACCGCAAATGGTGTTTCAAGGGGCAACAAGAAAAGGGGGAGGGGTTGAGTGGGAACAGGGATGAAGAATAACAAAAACGGTCCTAATAGGCCTTGTGACATTCAAATTGTGCAAGTGCAGTAACAAGAAGTGCAGGGGAGGTGGGGGAAGTGTGCTAGTGCCAAAGAGGAAAAGGAAGTGCAGAGAGTGTATGAGCTCGGGGGGTGGAGGAAGGGGGACCCCTGGGCTAGGCCTGTGCTAAGGGGAGGCCAGGTGGACAGGTGCCAGGGGAAAGCAGAGAGTGCAGGGGAATGAAGGTCCACATGCTAAATGCGTAGATTGGGCTGGATGGACTTAAAAAGGGTACAGGCCCAGACAGGCTAGTACAGGGGTTAGGGGGCCTGGTAGGGCAAGTGTAGGGTTGGGGGGGGGCAGGGGAGACCAAAGAGTTGGGGTACACTGGAACAGGAGAGCCTGGTGCCCCGTGTGAATCAGAAGGAACCAGGCAGCTAGTCAAAATGCAGCAGAGGGGGACATTAGCAGGGGAGAGGGAAGGAAGAAGAGAAAAGGAGGGTCTTGAGAAGCTTCCAGAACTTAAGGAGATCCGGCTCAAGTCAGAGAGGCCATTCCAGAGGGAAGCTCCTGTGGAAGAGAGAGATCTAACCTCCACTCTCTGTTTGGAAAAGTGTCTGATCTGCAGAGAGTTGGAGCTTGAAGACAGAAGGGCTCTAGCAGGGGGGTATTTAGGTAGAGAGAATTGGATGTAGCGGGGTCATAGGCCCCAGAAAGCCTTGTGGATGATGCAGATGGTCTTGAACTTGACCCTTGCAGCAAATGGGATCCAGTAGAGAGATTTTAGGGCTGGCGAGATGCAGTCTCTTGGCCTGAGGCCAAGAATAAGTCTTGCAGTCCTATTCTGGGTTAGTTGAAGGGGGCGAAGTGAGGATTTAGGCAGATTGAGGAAGAGGCCGTTGCAGTAGTCAAGCCTAGAGGCAGCCAGAGCTCCTGAGATAACATTTCTGTGGGAAGGCGAGGAAAGGGACGATGCCTCTGAGGAGGTGCAGCTGGAAGTGGGCCTTCTTGGCAAGGTCCGTGATATGAGGAGAGAAGGAGAGAGAGGAGTCAAAGATGACATCAAGGTTTTTGCCTCACAAGAGAGTGAGGGGTGGGGGGGCCATGGAGGGCAGCCAGAGAGGAGGAGGAGGATGAGGGAGCTGGGATCCAAATGAGAAGGATCCCAGTCTTACTGGCATTAAGGCAGAGATCATTAGCAGCACACCATGCCTGAATAGCAGTCAGACAGTCAGGAATGAGAAGGGATGAAAAGGAGGCAGTGGAGGGAATGAGAAGAATATCTTTGTTTAAACTGGTCACAACCCCACAAGTTAATTCACTTTTCAGTTGCATTCTGTTTCATACAAAGATCAAATATTTATCAATTCTATGAAGGGGTTGGTTTCATTTTTATGGGCTGGTGGAAACGCTCAGCGCAGACAGACAGACCGGTTTAAATATCATACCAAAGGTGGCTTGCGAGTCCCTAATTTGAGATTGCATATGTAGGCCACTAGACTGGCACAATTGGCAAAAGCTCAGATTCATGTTTCTGAACACCTGGTTTGAGTCTTAGTTACTCTCCTCATTCTCTACACTCACGTGGTTAGACTCTTGTGTGCCTATTCCATTTCTAAATCCCCTTTTGGCTTGCTATAAAGAAATATGGCTTACCATTTGCATATTCTTAAATCTCCCTCCCGATTTATCAGATATCTCTCCTATTTGGCTCGATAAATTATAATTTTAAAGCTGGTGGGGAGGGGAGGAGTGGTTTGGAGGCAATGGGTTGAACATGATTTCATGTTATTCGGGCAGTGCTTGGATAATGGCTTTTTGTTACCTTTTAGAGGTTATAGCAAAACCTCAGCATTCCTAGAACAGATTTTTGAAAACATTAGTAGAGGCATTATACTTTTGAATTGTTGCGAATTAGCAAGCCAGAATAATATGCCTTTGGTCTATGGGTCTTTTCAAGCATAGCATATGATGGTCTTAGGTGATTTTTAAAATCTTTCTCAGGTTGCCCAATGGAAAACGTGCACGGAATGCGGGAAATTGACTTAAGCCCAGAGCAGAAGCAGGATCAGGATCTTTGTAATGAATGTTTTCTGGAATTCTTGGTATCCCATGAAATCAGCCCACCTCACTTCCAGCTCAATCAAAACCCTCATACTGACAATGGTAATCAGCCACCTCGAATATTATGTCACATTTCTCTTTTTTGGCCACCCCCTTTACTCCTTTCCCTACTTAACAAAGTACTTAACTTCACCACGCATACCCTCTACAGTGTTCTCCAACCCACTATCATCTACAAACAGTGCCACCATGCTGGTTGGCTTTCCACTGAAAATTGGTCACTCTTTAAATTTTAAACTACTTATCTTAAAATCCCACCATGAGCTTGCACTCCCCTACCCAGCCATCATTATTTCCTGCTACTCTTCTCCCTGCAGCCTTTGTAGTACTACACTCCCCAATCTCTCTGCCTCAGGCAACCATGGACTTCTTTCCACTTCTGCTCCTTCTCCCTTTTCACACTACACCTTTCGGAACACCCTTCCTTCAATTGTCAATTCACTCCTCCAAGTCTTAACTAAAGCTCCACCTCCATCACCAAGCAGGAGCACCCTCTACTGACTCACACATTACTCTGCTCCTCTCACCTTCAACCTAACTCCATGGTACTTACTACCATGTATACACCCAGTGACCTCAGTCTCTTCATCTACTCTCATTTTACCTCTTGCCTCATCATTACCCCTCTCCTCGCCTGGCACGTAGAATACTCACACTGGAACTCCATATGTATGGTTAAAGCCTTTTCCCCAGCCTTATGATTACACCTGCCTTTCTCCTACTTGCATCTAACTACCGTCCCCATCTCTTCTGCTTTACTTTAAAGCGTGGTTGGCCTTTGCCTAAACGTCACCGAGCTTTCTTCCCTTCTCTCTCCGTTACTCCTCTCTTCAACCTAGACTCCCTGCCAACACTCCATCCCTTAAAAAGGAACTAGTCATTTATATAATAACTTGGCAGAGTCAAGTAGAGCGTGTTGAGTGTTGGGGGTGCTGGCACTGTGTTTGGATTTTCACAGAGTCTGTCTACTATTGTTTTCATTGTTGGAGGGGCTGACTGCTTCTTATACTCTGGAGCGGAGTGAAGCAGAGTGTTCGGTGTTCCGTGGATCCGAGGTTAGAGGAGGCATTTATCAGCTCAAGCAGACGAACTTTACTTATCACACCAGCTGTCAAATCATCCCCCCGCAGTGCTCCAAAGTAAGTCCTCAACACCTTTATTATTTTTGTACGAGACTGCACTAGAACTGCAGCGTACGGTACCAGCGAACTAGAATCTCCTAACTAAACATGGCAGCGTGGCTAGTTAGTTAACCAACGGGAAAAGTGTTTCATTTGTTTACATTGGAAGATTTGTTCCCTGTGTCAGAAAAAGTACCAATATTGGTCAGACGCACACTTTTCTGTAGTGACTATGGAACAATTACCCTCTTAGCCGCAGCAGTCCACATTGCTGCATGAGATCTGTGTGCTATGGTGACTGCGGGGCTATGACCCTTTGAGCCACAGCGGTCTTCTCTGCTAATTGAGTTGTGCACGCTGAGTGAGGTCGTGACTGCAGGGTTACGAACCTTTGAGCCACAGCGTTCTACTCTGCTAAAGTGAAATTAGTCTACTGTGTGCTGTGACAACTGCGGGGCTATGAACCTTTGAGCCACAGCGGTCTTCTCTGCTAATTGAGCTATGCACGTTAAATGAGGTGGTGACTGCAGGGTTACGACCCTTTGAGCCACAGCAGTCTACTCTGCTAATTGCGACCAGTTCCCTGTGTGCTGTGGTGACTGCGGGGTTAGCTACAGCAGTCTACTCTGCTTATTGTGACCAATGTGCTGTGGCGATTGCGGGGTCACAACCCTTTGAGTCACAGCATAAAATTCCAACTTTTGGAGCTCGGTGTCTCAACTTTGAATTTTGTACTTCTTGTTGAACAGTCACGCACCTTGCATCTCATTGTTTCACGGGTAACAGCGAATAGTCTCGCAGGACTTCTACGTTGCCTCTGAGATTGACACTCAACAGTGTGCTTTGCTAGTTAGCCTATTTATGGGCTTAACAGTTCTGTGTGTGCTTACAACAAAATCTGGGCAAAAATAATAAGAAATTAGACTCTTAAAATCCTAAGAAACACCATTGACGTTAGGATGGGGAAATCAAGGGGAAACAGAAAGTGCAACCTAAGGAGTAACAATAACACAGCTTTTGATAAAGAAGTCATCACCAACATCCAAAATGAAAGAATAAACACAGGTACCCAGGACAGGGAACAATAACCATCTTTTTTCCCCCAAATATAAAACAAACCTTCAGCCAAATAGTGGAAACTAACCATTTAATCACAGACTCATTAATGAGGAATATGTGCGCTGGACAGCAAGTGACTTCAGAGGTCTCGGGACCAGTACTAAGAGAGATAGAGAGAAGGGCCAGTATGGCTACCTTGGAAGTAGTCATGAGCCTAGTACAACTACTCAGGAATTCAAGCTCAGAGCCCTCAAGGCTGAGCACGTCATCCAGACTATTTGAGACTTTCTGGGACGCACCGGCAGATGATAAAATGGACTCAACAAACAACATGATCTTAATGGAGAAAGATCTATCTATATCTTTGCATTCAACAGGAGAGACCATTTATGACCAAACGGATGAAGCCCACACACATATCCAAGACTGTCCTCAGGTTTCCCACGCCAGCCGCTTAATTGACACGTTGCTGACCCCACAACAACCACAGCCGAGCAAACCAACTAACGACTCCTCAGACTCCAGAGAGGTTGGGGTAAACAACTGTATCAAGGAGTTCGGGGACAGGCCGCTGAGAGCCTTCAATTTAGTTTTACAATCCTTTATACAGCTGCTCTACGACATGCTAGGGTTGGAAGTACGTTCCAACTCTCTATCCCTGAACGAGCTAAACACACTGATAGTCCCAGAAATCATAAATGGAAGAATAAGTCCATCAATACACAAGAAGGATGTTCAATCTTCCCCAAAAGGAATCAGATGGAGAAAGAAGCAAGTAGGGAGGGTAACGCGGAGGAACAGCGTTATGATCAAATTATGGCACAACAAAAGCTTCACATGGAAGGTGCATCAGATGCCAACATGGTTGACATCTTGACCATGACAACAACACAAAGAAAGAAAAAGAAAAAATGTGCAAAGTGTTAAAACCGGGAACAGAGGTTCAAGACAGTTCCTCTGCGAAATCCAGAATTCATCCACCCTAGATCGTGGGCTGGTTGAGTATAACAGTCATATAACCCTGGAAGTTATTATCATAGATGGAACAGGAAAATCTACATTTCAAGTCAATAACTCTGTGGGTAGAGATGACGAGAACATAACAACAGATTATCAGGGACCAAGTGCAGGCAGTCCTAATTTGACATCAAATCAGGCAAGATTGGAGGAGGAAGTTATAATTATGGGGAAATCGACTAAGACAAATGATAAGTCAACTACCCCAAAGATGGGATTGGAAACCAGCCGCAATGAGAGTCATAAAAAACAGACCAGGAAGAAACAAGAATTTTAATCAAATGAATTCACGACAGTGGCTTTACACAAAATCGTGTTTAGAAAGTGAGAATCCAAATGAAACGCTACATCAACGGACAAGGAGGTAGTTGAACTTGGAGAGGAGAGACTTGATCTAGGCTCACATTCTAAGCCAAAAAGGAAACACCAGGGAACAAAATAGGGCAACCATCCTTTCCAAGTGGTTGATTTTGTAGAGGAGGCCAATAGTAAGGATCCACCTATAGTAAGAGACTCTGTAGTTGAGAAACCACCCAAAAAAATAAAGTACAGTTCTCAGACAAATAAAGATGAAAGGAAGGAATAACCGAATAGCAGCACTTATCCAATTTTCGAGTCGCAGATCCGGGATGACAAACATATCCCGCTGAACAGACACAAAATTCTTTCAATACTGGCAATTTTACCAGACTTGCCAAGTGTAACAACGCAAGATCTAAAATGTGTCCATCTCTTGCAATGTACCAGGAATCTGTGAGGGCCATATTCTTCCGCAGTTTGTTAGAGACATGGTTCTAAAAAATCAAGCAGAATTGATAAAAAGGAGTTCCGATTGCTATGAGAAGAGCGATTTAAAAACAGTCACTACAGTCAACAAAGGAGTACCAGTCGGGCTCATGGACTCATTGGACATACTTTGCATGTAAAGTGAGGATGAGGGAGACAAGTCGCCATGGCAATTGATCCAGCAGCCTGGGCCCTCCTCTCCTCACTTTTCAGAAAATCGGATTCAAAATAAACATCAAGATGAAAATCAAGAGTTCAGGATTCTTTCCTGGAATACAAGGGGCTACAGAAGCTTTTTAGACCATAATTCGACTGAACTGTGTGTAACTGCATGTGCTTACAGGAAACATAGCTCCAAAAATCCATCTCACTTGACGGCTACAGCATCTTTGAAACTTATGCCAAAAAAGGATACAAGGGTAGACCCTTTGGAGGACTGATGGCTGCGATCCTGATTTACCAACATCGATCTGCAATTAAATTACATTCAAAATCGGACTAAATTCTCATTGTAATGATTAAGGAAACATGCAAAGATCTGATCAATGAAAGTAGATCTAGACACCATGCTATCTGAAATAGATGATAATCTAATTGAAAGGACTGAGGACAGTAATATTGCACATCAACCTATTGCCATAGCAGGAGACTTTAATACCTTCTGCTCTAGCATTAAAATTAGAGTAGACCCATTGGGTGATGGAATATTTACTTCGCACATGGGAGCTACAGAGTAATCCAATTAAAGGATCAGACTGGGAAGAACATGGGCTCACTTTATGGCAAGATGGGAGTACATGCAGTTAAGCTCCTGCCAGACACACAAGAAGATCATTCCCACATGTTCTTGTCTGGGATCCTCTTTAACGATTGACTACATCTTTACAGCATACATCACTCTTTCCCAGATCAAATCGTTTGAGGTAGCTAACACACCCAAGAGTGACCACGGCAAACCGGTTGCAACGTTTGTTCAAGTATTCACACATCGTTTGATTGTAGAAAGCCTCACTGCCAGGATTTGATAGTCAACACAACAGGAAATAGACTCTCACAGTTTGAAAAAGAATCACACAAAAATCAATCAATATGAGAGTGGCAGACTGGTGGGGCAGCGTAGAGAGTAAAAATCTTGCATGTAAACCAAGTGAGTTCAATAAAACGCTGGAGACCTGGTAAGACCTCACCAAAGTCTCATCGCTCTGGGAGAACAGGAATATGCTTGAGGCGAAGCCCTATGTCTTCGATCAGGTAATCAGTCTAAAGAAATGGGCATTGAGAAAAGCCATTAGATTGTTTAAAAAACTACAGAATCCCACCAGCAAAAGACCAAAACTATGGCCACTCTCAAAAATGGCTTAAAGGGATGGCTGAGAAATTACAGGCTTTTAAAATATATTAATCAAGATTCAATAAAGGATATCTTGAACTGTGATTTGCGGTCTTTATGGTGGAAATTGAATGCTAGAGGCGAGACTCAATCTATAACTCAGACAAGCTGTGTGTCTGAAGAAGACTGGATCAAACACGTTTCCGCAGTCTTCTGAACTCACTCTCCAAGAGAACAAGAGAACAAGAGAATAGGAAAGACAAGAGGGGGGGCTCTCTTCATTGGAATATGACTTGACAGGGTAGACATTTCTAATTCCATCATGAAATTGAACAACTATGGAGCCTGTGGCCCTAGGCCATCTTGTGAATTCTCTTCTGAAATACAATATTCCTCTGTGGTCGGATATTTTATGTTGCCTCCTCAGTCAGGTGGTCGATAGTAGTGAAGTTCCATTGACCTGGCGACAAGCAATAATTATTCCGATCCACAAGAAAGGGCAGCGGGACACACCAACTTCCTACAGACCGATTTCTCTTCTCGACATACCTTACAAAATATTAGCTAATGTTGTTTTAAAAGAGGTGACCACCTGGGCAGAAACTACAGGGAGACCCAATCCGCTCCAGATAGGCTATAGGAAAAGGATGAGCACTACACTCTGTAGCCTTACTCTACGGTCATGTCTAACCCAAGGGGCCTTTGGAACTAATAGAACTCTATATTTAGCAGTTCTAGATCTTTTGGCCGCTTTTGAAAACGTAAACAGGACTTTATTATGGGCCAAACTGTCCAAATGGGGAATGCCTGATGGATTATTAAGAATGCTACAACTACTGTATGAAAACAACAGTATGAATGTTAGGCTGAACTCAACAAGTGACATTTCCAGGGAAATTAAGGTGAACAAAGGGGTGAGACAGGGGTGTGTGGTCACCCCAATTTTATTCAACTTATATATGTCGGACCCCTAGCAAAATAAAGAACTAAGCAGCGGTTACCCCCCCAAAATGGGGGTGAGCTGCATTGGGTAATACGGACAACTTAATGTTATTGTATTTTAAGCCTGCAGGTCTGCAGCTAATCATGAATGGAGTCTCGACCGTTCTAAATGACAATGGCCTCACTCTCAATACAGCTAAATCCAAGACCACCATCTTTACCAACAAAAGGAAGACTAAGAGCAATTTGTGGACCATTTCTGACATAAAGATACCTCAGGTTGATGCATTTACATTTCTAGGCTTTCTTTTCAACAATCAAAAAATGCATCTACACTTGAATCTCAGAATGCATGATAAAGTAAGAACGTGCACAGCAATGATGAAAAGGGTGAGATCAAGATTTTGTGAGTTCTCACTGGCACCTCTCCTTGTCTTCTACAGGCTGAAGGTTACTCCTATCATCCTGTATTGTGTAGAACTCAGTTACTTCAAGAGAGAGGGTTTTAGACTCTCTAGAAGGATGTATTCTGAGAGAGGTCTTGGGCATACCCAGTGTTGATTCCATTAGTATTTTGCACCTAGAATTGGGTCTACAATCCTGGTGGTCCATGTACTAATATAAAAGCATATGATTATTCGGTACAATCACAGATGAAGAACGAAATGCAATATCACCTCACTTCAAGAAGCTGTTTCTATCCAATTCAAACAATGTAATCGTAAATTTGAGTAGGTGATGCAGGTTGTACATGGACAAAATGGACCTGACAAACATACACAATTTGGAAGTCTTAAAGTCCATTGTGAAGAAATGGGACAGGATCTGGGACATCGACGATTTACAGAGACTAAAAAAAGTATCAGACCTGGGCCCACTTTTACTTGCCTCAAAAAGAACTTGGACCTTATCTTAAGACATTTCCATCGGCGAAGTACTGACAATGGTACCTACAATTTAGGCTAACTTGCTTACTCACAATGGAGATATTAGGACCTCAACTAAACATTCCATCTGAGCTTTGAAATTGTCCTGCATGCACCTCTTAGGTTCCAGAAACTTTACACCATCTGTTCATGGCATTCCATGAACAGATGGTGTAAACTTTCTGGAACGATTCAGGGCAGCCATAAAAACCTACTTGCTTCTCTCTCATTTCTTCCTATTCTAACCAAACTGCTCTCTTTCTCTACTGAAGACTACGACACATTACCATCTACATGACTGAGCACCACGTTGTCACCCTGGGAGACTTGACTCTTCATTTTCTGGTAGCACCTCCTTCTAACAATATTTCAGCTCCTCCTTTACTTCTTCCTTTGATCAAATATTCACTCAGGCCTCAAGTTCCTCCCTGTCCACGCATGCCCAATCCAGCAGAAACCAAACATTTCCTCGCTACAGCTCAGCCAGCTAAAAACATGCTGTCAATGACTACAACCTACTGGAAGATCGAAATGGACTTCTTAGGTCAGTTACAAAATCCTTGTCAATAACAGATATATGATGGTCTAATTTCCCAAATCTGTAGCCAAAGTTAGACGTCATCATACCAATCAGATCTAAGCTTATCAAATTCAAACATGTAGGGAATAAGAGGTTTACTTCTGAATTAGATTCCTTAAAGACATTTGTTAGAAGCATTGAACGTGAATGAAGAGGAAATTCCACTCAACGTATGTGAGCAGAATTAAACAGTGCAGGTTTCTTTATAAACATGATATTGTGGAGGCTAGGAAAGGTTTGAATGCTTCACAAATGGAAGCAGACTCTTTTTTCAAAAGGATTGTTCAAAATGCTAAATAATTTGAAAAATCCTTCTCCCATTACTTCTTTACCTTCAGGCAGTGTTCGTAATTGAGGGGATCTGGCAGCTATTTACCTCCTAGTTATAGCCTACAAGAGGCGGGTTCGCTTGACACCAAAAGCTACCAACATCTACTTTTGGCTCCTCAAGCCAACTGTTTCCACACAAGTACACCTATGTGCTTGGCAATTTGCAAAGGTGCACTAGGTAACAGCATCTAGACAATGTTTAAAGCACAGTGGCTCATTGTACTGGACACACAGTTATAATTAGATTCTTCTGTGGAATTTAGATGTGTGGCACCCTTTTTTATTAGCTCCTCATTCTGCAGTAGAGAGAAAGTGAAGGAGGAGTGTAAGGGTGCAGAAGTAATGGACCAACACAAAGGTTGCATGCTTTTGGCTATAGACTTTATTTTTATGAAAAGAAAAGGAAAAACCTAGCTATCCCTATCACTAAGAGGGGATTCCCTACCTCAACTAATAAACTAAGGGTTGTTAGAATGTTAGAATGTCCAGCAAATCATAAAAAGTCCACCGTCATGTCAAACCTATTCCTGTCGCTAACACTTATATTCAACTAAGGATAATGTCTCTAGGAGGTGGTTCCCTCCTTCTAGACAGGAGATTTTGCCATAGAAAGGCTTCCTCTTTCCCTGGCTTTCTTTCACTGTTTGCAACAAGGTAGGAGATGACTCCCCCCCCCGTCCCCTGGTCTCTTCTTTCTTCTGTACACAAGTCTTTCAATGTTCACAACTACTAGAAGGGATTGTTCCCTTCCATTGGTTTATTCTTCTCTTCCACAACTGCACTGAAGAAGTTATTTGTCTTCTCCTGCTTCTTTACTTTCTTTGTCGATGGGTTACCTGGGTGGCTTCACTGCCAGTTTTTGAAATGATGAACAACTATTTCTCGGCTTGTTCCACCTGGTACACTCTCCTGCCAGGTGCTGTGATGATTGTGAGCACTCTTGATGCTTTGATACTGTTTTATGGTTTCAAGTCTCAGACTCACATATTCTGCTGCCTCAGGTAGTCTACGTGGTGTACTCTCCTCCCAGGTACTGTGACTATGATGAACACTTTCAATGGCTTGATTTGGATTTATGGGTGTGGGTCCCAGACTTGCAAATCCCGCCTTTATTTGTAGTCCCCCTTGTATACCAGGTATTGTGACTGATTATCACTCTTGCCTGTAAGGATATTTGGCGTGTTACAGCACAGAGTACAGCACTACTGCACAGGTAGCAATTTCTTTTTTGATGCAGCACCAAATGCCTATGGTGCATTGCTATATGCGTTACCAGATTAACAAGGAAAGACAGGCTATTCAGTCAAAAACGATTTTAACATATAAGATGCAAATCTATTTTTACAGTTAAAAGCACACGTGCACATTCAAAAATGCACACTATTTTCACCTGAAATGCCTATGGTGCAAGAGACACATTTGAAAATTAATAACTAACATTACTCATAAATAACCTGACTAATAAAAATTGAATTTAACATAACCCACTAATAAAAATGTGTCTCCACTGCAGAAACAGGCCTACTCTGAAAGTGAACTTTTAAACGCACATTCATTTTTTTTGTTTTCTCTGCTGCTCTGTCCACATAACTACAGGAAGCAAAAGGGCTCGAAAGAACAGGAAATCAGTTGGTTACAAAGTATTACTATAAAAATGAGCCATTGTGTAGAGAGGGAGGAGATGGCATGATTGATTCTGATTGGAGCAGCGTCATAGCAAGTATCATGCTAGAGGCAGTGATTAGGGTTTTGCTGGGGGGAGTTTGAGGAGAGAGAGAGGACAGTGGAGATTTGGAGAGCTAGGAGAAGGACCTGTTTTTTCCTGGTTGGAGCATTTCTGCTGAAAAAGCTGAGAGTTCCAGGCAATGACCCCGGTTTGAGAAGGAAAGGCGCTCCTTTTCACTGGGGTTAATCTTCAAGGGAGCCACATTCAGAAAGAGAACAGCTGAAGAAAACTCGGGCTGAACAGATAAGGTAATTACACAAGTGTGGGAGCTGAGTGTGTACGAGAATATTCAGTCAGAGTAGGAAAGGAGATTCTGGTGCCTTAATCACATGTTAATGTTGCAAATCGAGTTCTTTGCTCCGCCACTCTCTTTTCAGTGTATCACAGACAATGCTGTTACTGTGCTATTTTATTTATTTCTGTAAAGAGTGAGATCGTGTTTAAATGCAACTTTTATAATACAGAAAAATATTTGAAAGCAGACGGGTGGTGTGTCTGATATTTACCAATACAGTGCCGATGATGAGGGGAGATTTTTAAACAATGCAATTGTCATTTTAAGACAGATGTGTGCATGATCATATTCAGTATGGACAGTTGAGAGTGATTGTTTGTAGCATAGCTCGTTGGAGGTACATGAGACAACGGGTAGAGGGATTCTCTGAACATAGTTCCCTACCGTATATAAGGTAGTGGAAACTACCACAAAATTACCACATATAGCTCTCTGTCGTAAATAAGTCAGTGAGGTCGCCCATGGTGGCACACTAACACTAACACTGAAAATGTGGTATTCCTAAAATGTAGGTCTGAGGTCTCTCTAGTGATTACATGAAAAATATAAGCAAAGATAAGGGATTCTGGACATTGGGGCCACAAATAAAACAAGGGAATTATGCTCACCAAAATACCACCAACCACGCATACCAACCACGCATACCAAATATGCATGTCTGGGTGCTGAAATAATGCATGTCCACTGTATTATTGTTGCACATGGCCCAATCTGAATACAAGGAGTGATTATTGCTAAGTTATTTTTCGGCGGTAATAAAATACCGTCGGCCCCAAATCTCCACAAAATACCCTACATATTTATGGTGCGTTGGCTTTACAAAAAGACACATCCACACAGTTAGAGGAAAGCACCCATCACTGTAGAAGAAAAATGCCACACCTTTGCTATGATCGACACTGGCGCACAGGCCACAATTATGTCCAAGGAGCTGGTAAAGAGTATCAATGAAGGGAGACCCCCCACAGAGTCAGATCACAGTGAAGGAAAATCAAGGCCCAGTGCATAACTTTAATGGGGAGGAGGTGCCCATCATAGGTGTAACTGAGGTTGACATAAAAATAGGAAAGCACAGAATGAAACAAGAGGTATTGATCACATAATATTCCTGAAAAGTCCCAGGGTGAGTTACCAGAACACCTGGACTCTCAGCCCAAAGGAATATTTAAAATTCATTCTGTGTATCCTTATGATTCAAATGAGACAGTGTGCTGCCATCAAGAAGATTGCATAATATTTAATTTAAATGAAAATGAAACAGAAAATCAGCCCATTGAAGTGGAAGCTGATATGCCAAAATATTTAAAAGTGGCAGCTTTACAAAAAGACACAGCCACACAGTTAGAGGAAAGCGCCGAGATTCCCTTACCAGAAGATTTTCCAGAATTTTCCAAAATGGTAGAAGAGCAGATCTCCTTAGCGGATGCATGTGAAAGCAATGAAGAGAGGGACAATCTGAGGGAGATATTTATGGAGTTTAAGGATGTATTTGCAAAAGATGCTTATGATTGTGGTTTAACTGATTTACATGTGGGCACACTACCAGAAGGGTGTAGCAGAAACCCAGTGTTTGTACGCCAGTATAGACTACCGCTGGCATGTTTAGAATCATTGGCAGAGATTATTAAAAATTTGGAATCGCGGGGAATCCTCAGGCCCATTCATAGCACATCCAATACACCTATTTTAGGTGTGTTAAAGCCAAATGGTCAATGGCGGCTGTGTGCAGACTTGAGAGAGTTAAATAAAAGAGTACCAATATCTAGGTGGCCACTGCCATTCATTGATCAGGGCCTAGCTCAGGTACATGGTTCAAATGTATTTACCACATTAGATCTCACCTCTGGATATTGGTGCGTGCCATTGGCAGAGGAGATACAACATTTATTTTCCTTTACATTTGACAGGACTCAATATGCCTGGCTTAGAGCTCCGTTCGGGTACATCAATAGTGGGAGTGAATTTGGCATATTTTTGAGAAAGGCCATGCCGGATGCAGCGGAAAGAGGAACAATAGTTTATGTGGACGATGTCCTGATAAAAAATGAAAGCCTGAAAAGCCATTTTGATGAAATAAGACATGTACTTGGCCAATTGCAGAAAGCAGGGGCCAAAGTATCTTTGCAAAAAGCACAATGGTGCAAGAAAAAAGTGAACTTTCTAGGGCATGAAGTGACTGAACATGGGCTAAATCCACAAAAGAAGAAAATAGAGGCCATACAAAGATTAAAAGATCCTAAAAATGTGAAAGGAGTAAAAAGTTTATTAGGGATGACAGGCTATAACAGAAAGTTCATTGAAAATTATGCAGAAATCACTCAACCATTGACTAAACTGCTTAAACTGAATACTCCCTGGAAATGGGAAAAAGGGCAGTCTGATGCAGTGGCTAAATTAAAGGAATGTCTTGTAAAGGCACCATGTTTAGCATACCCCATAAAGGACAGGGATTTCTTTATAGAAATAGGTTTTTCTGAACATTGTATGTCAGCAGTGTTATCACAAAAACACGATTTGAATCACAAAACCATTGCATATGCAAGTAAGGCATTTTCCCAAGTTGAAATGAAATTTAATGAATGTGAAAAGGCCTTATTAACCACTGTGTGGGCGCTACAACATTTCCGCCCCATTGTTCAGGGAGAAAAGGTAATTATTGAAACAAATCATCAATCTTTGCAATTTTTAGAGAGTAAAAGAATTAGATCAGGTAATCTAGCGCAATCCAGAATCACTTCATGGACGCTGGCATTACAAGGTTTTCCTGTAGAAGTGAGATATGGACAAAATAAAAAGAACCCAATTGCTCAAGGGTTAGCTGACTTACATGACTGTGCAGCTGAACAAATACCAAATGAAATGGAAGTAGAAACTAGTTTGCAGGAATTTGAACAATCACCACACAAAGCTTTTGATGAAAAAACATGCAAGGATTTGCCAACTGTATATGTGGATGGTTGTGCTTTTCACATTGAAAATGACAGTAATAAACAGTTAGTGGCAGGAATAGGAAATGTCTGGTTGAAATGTGAAGGTGTCCCCAGTATAGGGATGAGGATTGGAGATAGGAGCAGTCAGGTGGCGGAATTGGCAGCCATTTATAAAGCAATTGCTACTGCAGTTGATAAAAAGTTCAGAGAAATTGTCCTGGTGACTGATTCTGACTATGCACGGAATAGCTTTGTGGAGTATTTGCCTGGTTGGAAAGCAAGAGGCATGGTTACATACAACAAAAAGCCACTTAAGCATGGAAAAATGATACAAGCCATAGACAAATTGGTGTCAGAGAATAAGTTAACAATATACTGGAGAAAAATTTGTGGGCATTTAAAAACACCAGGAGAGGATAAGGAGGGAAATGATAAGGCAGACCACCTGGCTAAGATTGGGGCTGTGATGGGAGAATTGCTACCTATTGATTATTTAATGGGTGAAATACAAATTGATGCAGTCACACGTTCTAAAGCACCAAAGGAGGTAGATCAACCGGTGGTGCAGTGGAGTCATGACACGCCAGACCAAGATTTGATTGAGGCACAAAAGAATGATCAAATTTTGGGAATCTATTGTAATCATTTGATAGATCCCGAACAAAATCCTTTAACAGAAAATGATTTTATGGGAAAAGAAGAGTTGAGGATGCTATTAAAGAACAAAACACAAATTAGAATACAGGATGGACTCATGATTAGAGAGTCCATAACAGGACAAATACAGTGGGTAGTACCCCTTTCATTCAGAGGACTAATGCTACACCATGCACATGATGCCATAACCGCAGGCCATAGAGGTTCACAAAAAACATTAGAAATACTAAAAGATTATGCTTACTGGCCACATATGTCCCAAGATGTGGAATTATATACTAGAGGATGTCTAGTATGCGCCCAATTTAAACCTGCTTCACCAATGCATAGAGCACCATTGATGAAAAGAGGCCTAACTCTCCCATGGTCAGATTTGCAAATAGACTATGTAGGTCCTTTAAAAAGGTCGAGCAGGGGACACCGTTATATTTTGAGTGTGGTATGTTTGATGTCGAAGTGGATTGAATGCATTCCTGCACCAGATTGTAGTGCGCAAACAGCAGCCACATTGCTGGTGAACCATGTGTTCAAGGTTTGGGTTGCCACAAAGAATTGAGTCAGACAGAGGAAGTCATTTCACAAGTACTCTAATGAGTAAGGTATGGCAAATACTAGGTGTGAAAAGGAAACTACATATCGCATATCGGGCGGCGTCTTCAGGTACAGTTGAAAGAAGCAATAGGTCTGTTGTGGATATTTTAAAGAAATTTGTGGCAGAAGCAGGTTCCAGCTGGGATTTACGTTTACCGTTGGTTTTGATGGCAATCAGGTCAACTCCTGCCAAAGCAACAGGTGTTAGCCCCCATGAGGTCTTAACAGGTAGGAAAATGGTGTTACCACAACACCTACTATATAGAACACAGGAGCAGACACTTGTGAGTGCATCCACAGTTCATGAATATATTGATGAACTGAGGAGGCATTTGCAACATGCATTTGCTTTTGTGCAGAGAAATCTGGAAAGAGCTGCTGACAGTGAAAAATCTTATTATGACAAAAAGACATCAGTAAAGGAATACAATGTAGGGGATCAGGTGTACAAGTTTCATTTTGGAAAAAAGTAAACAGAAACATTCTAAATTTCTAGCAGCCTGGCAGGGGCCATTTCGAATTATAGATAAGGTCTCTCCTGTAGTTTATAAAATTTTGAAAAATGAAGGTGAAACAGCAATAGAGCAGTTTGTCCATGTAAATGAAATCAAACCATGCCATCCCAGACATGAGATCAGGCAGCTTGAGCATGTAGAAACAGATAAAGTCCCTTGAACACAAAAAGAGAAAATAAATAGGTACAATCAGGAGGCAGTGACAAAGAAGTTAAAAAGTTGATTGTTATAATGGCACATAAACACTGTAATATATGTAAAAATATATAATATAAAATAAATAAATAAATATATAATGGAAGCTCATGGTTGGTGTGCAGAGAGAAAATGTATTAAATATTGAATGCTGTTTTGTATGTGCTTGTTTTCTTTTAACTTGTGTTTAATTTCAGAAAAAAAAAAAAAACCGAAATATTTTTACCAAGCATGTTTTATTTTTGGCAAAAGGGTGAGGTTAGTATTGTGCTATGTACTTAATTTGTTTATTTTGTATTTGATTTAGAAAATTAACATTATTTGGTCGGAGGTTCCGGGATCAGAGGCCACGGGAGACGATGGAGTCCTGGAGTCCCCTGGATGAAGACCAAAAGATGCCTGCCTCCAGGTGGAGGTGAAGACAAGATAACCAGAATGCTAAAAAAGATGACTCCTATGGATCTAAGATTGCCAAGATGAAAGTGTACTCGAATGAACCAAATAACATCGCTGGTCGGGACATATCAGAGGCAGACAAGAGTCCTGACATATGGAGTTCCACATATTTATTATTTTAATTATTTATTTTAATTTGTTATATTAATTATTTGTTTTGGTTAGTTTTATTTCATTGTTTTTAATTGACTTGTAAAATCTAAACTTAGAGTAATGCCACTTCCACTGAGAAGGCAAATGTAGAACATTTTGTAAACTAATGAACTCGGATGAATACTGTGTTGATTGCAACTTTTTCATTGATGCACATGAATATTCATTTTGTTGGATTGCTATATTGTGAAAAGAAGAAAAAGAACAAATTGTTTTTAGGAATTGGCTTGGATCGGAGCCAAATTCTAAAAACAAAAGGAGGGTATGTAAGGATATTTGGCGTGTTACAGCACAGAGTACAGCACTACTGCACAGGTAGCAATTTTTTTTTTGATGCAGCACCAAATGCCTATGGTGCATTGCTATATGTGTTACCAGATTAACAAGGAAAGACAGGCTATTCAGTCAAAAACGATTTTAACATATAAGATGCAAATCTATTTTTACAGTTAAAAGCACACGTGCACATTCAAAAATGCACACTATTTTCACCTGAAATGCCTATGGTGCAAGAGACACATTTGAAAATTAATAACTAACATTACTCATAAATAACCTGACTAATAAAAATTGAATTTAACATAACCCACTAATAAAAATGTGTCTCCACTGCAGAAACAGGCCTACTCTGAAAGTGAACTTTTAAACGCACATTCATTTTTTTTGTTTTCTCTGCTGCTCTGTCCACATAACTACAGGAAGCAAAAGGGCTCGAAAGAACAGGAAATCAGTTGGTTACAAAGTATTACTATAAAAATGAGCCATTGTGTAGAGAGGGAGGAGATGGCATGATTGATTCTGATTGGAGCAGCGTCATAGCAAGTATCATGCTAGAGGCAGTGATTAGGGTTTTGCTGGGGGCAGTTTGAGGAGAGAGAGAGGACAGTGGAGATTTGGAGAGCTAGGAGAAGGACCTGTTTTTTCCTGGTTGGAGCATTTCTGCTGAAAAAGCTGAGAGTTCCAGGCAATGACCCCGGTTTGAGAAGGAAAGGCGCTCCTTTTCACTGGGGTTAATCTTCAAGGGAGCCACATTCAGAAAGAGAACAGCTGAAGAAAACTCGGGCTGAACAGATAAGGTAATTACATAAGTGTGGGAGCTGAGTGTGTACGAGAATATTCAGTCAGAGTAGGAAAGGAGATTCCGGTGCCTTAATCACATGTTAATGTTGCAAATCGAGTTCTTTGCTCCGCCACTCTCTTTTCAGTGTATCACAGACAATGCTGTTACTGTGCTATTTTATTTATTTCTGTAAAGAGTGAGATCGTGTTTAAATGCAACTTTTATAATACAGAAAAATATTTGAAAGCAGACGGGTGGTGTGTCTTATATTTACCAATACAGTGCCGATGATGAGGGGAGATTTTTAAACAATGCAATTGTCATTTTAAGACAGATGTGTGCATGATCATATTCAGTATGGACAGTTGAGAGTGATTGTTTGTAGCATAGCTCGTTGGAGGTACATGAGCCTACAGGAAGAGGGACTCTCTGAACATAGTTCCCTACCGTATATAAGGTAGTGGAAATTACCACAAAATTACCACATATAGCTCTCTGTCGTAAATAAGTCAGTGAGGTCGCCCATGGTGGCACACTAACACTAACACTGAAAATGTGGTATTCCTAAAATGTAGGTCTGAGGTCTCTCTAGTGATTACACGAAAAATATAAGCAAAGATAAGGGATTCTGGACATTGGGGCCACAAATAAAACAAGGGAATTATGCTCACCAAAATACCACCAACCACGCATACCAACCACGCATACCAAATATGCATGTCTGGGTGCTGAAATAATGCATGTCCACTGTATTATTGTTGCACATGGCCCAATCTGAATACAAGGAGTGATTATTGCTAAGTTATTTTTCGGCGGTAATAAAATACCGTCAGGCCCCAAATCTCCACAAAATACCCTACATGCCTCTACAGTTCAATATTGTTCTTGCTCTGGGGCCCCAGATCCTAGATTGGAGCCTTTCAGTGTTTGGCCACTTGTATCCCACTGGCTTGGGCCCTCTGCGTCGCCCAGGCTGCCCGTGCACCATTTTCTCTGGTCTGCAGTGTTGTCGGGGCTCTTCAGAGGCCGGCTGCCAGCTGTGTGGTCTCCTCACCGTGGTTCGCCTGCCATCGGTCTGCGTCGGCTACGCAAGGGCAGCGTTTCTCCCAGTGGCTGAATTTCTGCTTCCCACTCTATACGACCTCCGGGTTCATTGAGAGTTTGTTCCGCGGCTTCTGTTTCATGTCTTTTTGACACCGGACGGTCCCTGGATTCGCTTTCCCTTCTCATGACATCCCGGTCCATTCTCCTTCTTCAGCTCCCTTGAACTTCGCGGTTCCTCCACTGTGGGGCTGTTAGACAAAGCTAGCCCGTCCTTTCCTTTTAAAGAACCCACTGTGATTAATTTTCCATATTGACTAGCCTGCGCGTGTTGGTCCTTTGGAGTATTCCTCATCAGTCTGCGTATCTTCCTCGTCACAGTATCCTCACTGCCTTGATTCACTAAAGTACCGATATCCTTCCCGTCTCTGTTTTTCTACGGGATTCACATGGGTAGTCCCTACTCTTCCTCGTCCCAGAAACTATTAAGAGGTGAAAGTGTCTACCTTACACATCACATGGAAGTGTAGGAGGTTACAGGATCCTCTATGGGGTAAGAGGATGAGAGAGGTTGTGAAGGGGTAGGTAAATAGCAGGTTCTCCCTAGTATGTTGTCCCTCATCCAATAAGGGTTTTCCCTCCCCATGTGATCCTTCCACAGTACACCACCCCCAGGGGGATTATTGGACTGTAGCCGCACCGCTGGGGCTCCATTGGAAGGGTCCACTCCTATGGGAGAAGGGACAACATCCAAGGATTCCTCACAGGTGGCATCAGAGATGGTGAGTGAGGGTGCATCACAGAAAAAGAGGTGGAAGAGATACAAATGTGGCTGCAAACACATATTGTGGCAGTCATGGTTGTAGTCGTGGTTGTAGCAGCAAAGACAGGTAATGATCAAGTGAGAGGTAGCAGCCAGAGAGGAGATCTGACAGGAACGAAATGGCAATCTGAAAAGCATGTAAAAGTGAAGAAATTTGCAAATTTAACTATCTTTCAGACACTCCAGAGTGGCCTTTCTGATTTTAATGTCTTTCTCAATGTTAACTTGCTAATCAAATGTATTCCTTTTCCATCTCTCAATTTGTTTTAACATACCTCTTTTATGTCCTCGATTAAACGTACCAAGTCCTGAACTTGTTCATGAGGCCAATTACAGCTCCTGTGCTATTTATTACGATTTTGATCCCAGCTCTGCTGTAATAAAATACAGTCTTTCTTTTGAGAAAGGGTTCTTAAGATCAAAACTATTCACAGGCTTCTTTAGTCTGTTTAGCTTGTCAGCACTACTGGTTCTGGAAGCAAGATGCTCAGGCGGCGTTCAAAGTTCATCCTGTCTCTACAGAGGAGACTACGTCCTTCTATACATCTCTAAAGCCCCCATAATTGCCTCAGAGATACCTGCAGTTCCTTTATTGTGAAGGAATGTGCTGTGTCCTTAAGTCGTTTAATTAGTGAGTTCATTAACGCGTCTTTTAGTGAGTGCTATGTCCCAGAGATCCTAAAACAAGTTACTTCATTCACGGAACGTGTCAATCTGTTAATGAAGTAACCTAATCTTAAGGCTTAGGAGTGTACCAATAACGAAAATGTCTTTTCTTTTAAAGTTTCTGGATTGGATAGCCACTTCACAGCTATAAGCCGATCTTTAACATCGCTTATTTTAGGAGATCGTCAATCGGGTATCAGTCCAGGTAGAGGAACAGAGTTGGTGCTCATGGATATAAAAGATACTTTTCTACAGATTTTAGGCATGGGTCATGTAGGATTGTTGATGATCCTCGAACTGTCTGCGGCATTCGAAACCATTGATCATGCCATTTTGTTACATCAGATCAAGGAAGTCGCTCATGTATCTGAGAAGTCCGTCAACTGGATTAATTCACTGCTTTGCAACAATCGATGACCATGACTCTCAAGCAGCGTTGGAAGACTGTAGTGCCCCACAGGGCTTTTGCATCTCCCCCACTCTTTTTAACATATGCACGGAAGTGCTCCATACTCTACTTTCAGACCATGGTGCAGTATTTCAAAATTATGCAGACTATATCAAGATTCCTTTTTGTCTTGACCAGAATACAAGACCAACATAGCCCATACATAAATGTTTAGCCTCATTGAACAACAGATGTCAGGAAATGGCTTGTATTAAATCAAGACAAAAAAAGAAATTATGCGTGTTGCATCCCTTCTTCAAATCTCTTCAGCACTGGCTAATTACAAGCACTTTTTGCTTGCAGGACACTTTCCAAAAACACTGATGAGCACTTATGGACGTACACGGACAATATGAAGCATGGTGGTGAAAAGGAATAAACGCAACGAAGCAAGTTGTGTGAAAGTCATGTGGCAGTGTCAAAAACTGCCAAGGAGGAACAGAAATTGAAAGTGGAGTAATGACACAGGTTCAGAGAGAAAAGCTTGTGTTGGCAAGGAAGTCCAATGAGAACATTTGAATATAACAAAGTGCCAAGAGTTATCGGTTGCGTAAACTGTGATGGGTGGACCGTGTGGTCCGACAACTGTGCCTAGACCGAATAACCATTACCTGGAAAGAACCAAGGAAAGTTAAGATACAGAAGTTGTTTTGCCTAACAAGTGCTGCAGTGATTAAAGAAAGGAGAACTCTACGTGAACTGTTGAAAAGCCTGAAAGGTTATATAGTTGATTTGGAATCATTGAAAGCTGAGAGATTTGAAATGACTGTTTTGAAGCTAGAAGAGGTGCCTTCTTGGGGAAGGGAACACCAAGACTTTGTGAACTGTGTTGAAAACTTTGAGGTCTTTTTGAACTGTTTTGAACTTGGGGAAGGGAACCCCCAAGGCCTTTTTGTGGAACTGTTTTGAACCTGAGGAAGGGAAAGCCGAAAAGCAAGCCAGGAGCAGGAAGAAGTTCAGAACGTTATGTTAGAACACCGTTTCTTTTTACAGACATCCTTACACATTGTATATATTTAGTTGTGAGGGTAAGTGTAGGTTTTGGACACAGACGGACATTTGAGTTGAACTTAATGACACAAACTATACTTCAATTCTTTAGTAGGGAAATCTCACCTTAGCATTAGCCTTACTCCATCCTGACAAAGAAATACACCATTTTACTTTAGAAAAGTTAATCTGTTTGTGTTAGTACATGATGCCTTCACAGTTGATACACCATTAACTAGTACAATCAAAGATTGTTCTATTGGCTGTCTACATTTTCTTTAAGATCTAATGGCAAATATACTACTTTGCCACAAATGCTTTTTAGTAACATCGGATGGAGGCAATTTTGTAGTTATGGGTTGAAGGCGTATTATAGCTTGAAATGGGTGTACTCTTTGGAGTATGATGCTCTCATACAAGTGAAGTTGTTGGAGAGCTTTCAGAAGTGGGACGATTTCTAAGTTATAAGTGATAGCCCGTGATCGCATTTGGTTATTGTCAAGCTTTAAATTGCAGTATGTGCAAACTACTGAGGGGTCAGTTATTTTGCATTTATTTTCTGCCATTAGATATAAAGCTAATTGGAACCACTGGGATTCCTCATTGTCCTGTATTTTGTAGGTCATATCTACTCATTTTGTACTCTTGTTATAAAAAGGTCTGCAACAACAGACACATACTTTGTCCGGTATTTGAGCAGATGCATTTTGAAACTTTGTTATTTGTTTTTTGTTGTGTTTGTGAGGTTTTTGCTAATGCCTTAAGTTAATTTCAGTTCCAAAATCTTTACTTTGGATGCGTTCTATTTCTCGATGGAGTTCTTTGGCATGTTCCATGTAGGAGAATGTTATTTAATTTTTGCAGTTCTAGAGCAAGACCTTTTGCATAGTACAATCTATGGACAAGGTTTCAAATAATGGAATGGTGTGTTGCTAACATTTTGATTTAATGGAAGGTGCTTTTGAAAGCAGGTCCTGAAATGCAGGCTAATGAATGTCCTCGAAGTCCAGTGTGGATGTGTACTGGACAGGAGTCCATGTTTGTGAAGTTTTGATCATACTTTTTTCTTTTATTTTCACATAGTGATTGAGGAATTGTCATAAAACATTTGAATGATTGTTGGCGTACATTACATATTGAGCCACAGGTCCATTTGTACACTGGACGGCTTGTTTGGACAAAAGGAACATTTGGTTGAAAGTTTACTGGGGCGTTTTTCATTAAGGGTTTCTTTTGCCGTAATGGTGTCTCTTACCACTTCATAGCCTGGCCATTATTGTCTATGGCAATTTGGTTTATTTGTTCTTGTTGAAAAGCTTCTTTGGACTGGATGTTCCTCCCACGTATTCCTCATCTTTGATATATTCAAGTCTGCTTCAGATTTTTATTTCATAGGGTTGAGCATCATGAAGCGTTGAATCTTGGTCCTCAACGGTCTCCGTAGCGTCCTTCGTGACATAGACGCTGATATATATTGACAGATGCACTGACCGTTGCCTCAGTTCTTAGTTTTTCCCCCGTCTTAAGTAGCATGCTGTGTTCCAGGTGGAGATAGTCTTGACGTTGCAAGAAATGAAGGTGAAAGACACAGAAATTCTAGGCAAGAGGAGATGGATGGGAGGAAAATGATGAATATGTGGGAGGAACATCCAGTCGAAAAAAACGTTACCAGGGGTAAGTAACTTGTTCTTCTAATGGATTGTGTCCTCCCACGTATTCCTCATCTTTGAGAGACTCCCAAAGCAGTTTGAGGTTGGCGCAGGGTGCTAAGAATGTACTTTATTTGTTAATGTTATGAAGGACAGCTTTGCCAAATTTGGCTTCCTCTCCTGAAAAAGAATTTACTAAGTGTATGTAGGGACTTCCATTTTGCCGCTCTGTAAATGTCTATCACTGGTACACCTCTTTCAAGAGCCGATGAAGCAGCCACTCCTCTAGTAGAATGCGCGCTTAGACCTTCAGTTGAATCCTTGCCAGCCAACAAGTAACATTCTGTTATGCACATAACAATCCATCCAGAGATGGTTTGTTTTTTGACAGCTAATCCTAATCTATGATCAGCATAACCAATAAAAAGATGGTAATCTTGGCGAGTCCTTGTGATGGATGAGGAGGATAAAAAGATGGTAGTGCAATACGTTGTGCCAAATTAAAATCTGACAACCGTAGGCAAGAAAGATGACTTAACCCTTAAAACTACCCTATCCTTGGAGAAGGTCGTGAAAGTGCAATACGTTGTGCCAAATTAAAATCTGACAACCGTAGGCAAGAAAGATGACTTAACCCTTAAAACTACCCTATCCTTGGAGAAGGTCGTGAAAGGTTGTTTGGAAGATAGAGCCTGTAACTCTCTTACCCTACGGGCAGATGTGACTGCCACTTAAAGGCAGTTTTTATCATGAGCATCCTAAGAGGGCAAAAATGTAAGGGCTCAAAGGGAGCTCCCATAAAACCTCTTAGTACAAGGTTTAGATCCCATGATGGCACGATGAAGGGACTAGGCGGGAAGAAATTTGTTAAGTCTTTCAAAAATGGTGCTTTGAAATATGAGCCCTCATCAGGAGATCTTTTGAAAATTGAAAGGGCTACTAAATAGCCCTTCACCGTGGCTACTTACAACCCAAAATGGGTCAAGTGAAGTGGGAAAGATAAAACCTGGGGAAGTTTACATGAGAAAGGATCTAGTTGCTTTTCCCTGCACCAGCTGCAAAATCTATTCCAACGGTAGCTGTACAGGGATTTAGTTGCTGTTCTTCACGCCGAAAGCAACACTTCCATTATGTCTTCCGGAAGGTCCCAATTCTTAAATCTCACCCTTTCAGATACCATGCGTGAAGGTTGAGAGTCCTGATCTCTGAGTGAAGAATGTGACCTCCTTCTTGCGAGAGTAGGTCCTCTCTTTGGGGAAGATGAATTGGAGGGCCGATGGTCATTTCCAGAAGGTCCGGGTACCTCTTTCTCCTGGACCAATCTGGGGAAATGAGGATCATGGTTTTCCCGAACTTTCTCAAACTCTGTATTATGTGAGGAATGAAAGGGACTGGCGGAAATGCATACAGGAGTGGAAATTCCCAGTTCACTATGAACAGGTCTCCTATAGTTCATCTCTGGGGAAATTCGATGTAGCAGAACAGCTCGCACTTACTTTGACACTGGTCGCGAACAAATCCACTTGAGGGGTTCGTCAAAGGGCAAAGATCTCTTGAAGGACTTCCTGAGCTAGTTCGCACTTGTGGGAGATCATGCTCTGGCTGCTCAGAGCATATGCCGCCATGTTCTTTTCTCCGGCTAGATGAACTGCTAGAAGAGTTATTACTACTCTTAGTGCCCAGAACCAGAGCTGCATTACCTCTCTGCACAGGGGCAGTGACCCTACACCCCCTCTCTTGTTGAGGTAATGCATGGCAACTATGTTATCCGTCATTATCAGCACACCTTTCCCCTGTTTCGAGGGCAGGAAGGCCATCAGCACTAGTCTGAGTGCCCTCAGCTCCAAAAGGTTGACATGTAGTCTGGACTCCGACTGAGACCAGTGTCCGCTTATTGAAAGCTCTCACATGTGCACATGAGGCGTCTGTCACAACTGTAGTCTCCGACCATAGTTGCCAAAATGGTTCTCCTCTCATCACATTCTCTTGGCTGGACCACCACAGGAGATCCTGGGCATACTTTGTCGGGACCTGGAGAATGTCCGTCATTCTGCCGGAGAATTGAGACCACTGGGATCTGAGAGCCCAGTGCAGGGATCTCATTCTCAGATGGGCTTCTGGCATCAGAAAAATGCAGGATGCCATGAGGCCGAGAAACCTTAGTAAGTTGTAGGCCGGAAGACGTTGGGAACTCGACATATTTGGACCATATGCAAAAGATGTTGAGCCCTTAACTCGCGGGCAAAGCTTTTCCCCGAGGCTGAATCCAGGACAGCTCCAATAAATTGAAGCTTCTGAGAGGGTGTCAAATTGGACGTCTTGGGAAAAGCCGAGCTCGTGGAGGGGGCGGCAGGTCCGAATGAAATGATCGAGACACTGTTCCAGAGAAACTGCTCTGATCGTCCAGGTAGGGGTAGATGTGAATTCCCCCCTCCTTAGACTTGCTGCCACCACTGCCATAAACTTGGTGAAAAGCCTTGTGGTGGAGGTGAGCCCGAATGGCAGAACTGGAAACTGGTAATGAGAACTGCCACCCGCGAACCTCAGGTACTTTCTGTGCTTCTGATTTATCGGCACATGAAAGTAAATAGCCTGGAGGTTACAATGACACCAACCAATCCTGGAGTCGAAGGTCCAGAAGGATCTGCGAAAGAGTTACCATTTTGAACTTGTCCTTCCTGAGGAACTTGTTCAAGCATCTCAAGTCCATGATGGGACGCACTATTCTGTCCTTCTTTGGGATTAGATAGTAAGGAGTGTACCAACCTTGGTTCCTCTCTGCTACGGGTACCAATTCTATTGTACCTTTCTCCAAAAGCATGAAAATCCCCTATTGGAGGAGCGAATCTAGAACCAAGATTGATTTTGTACTTGGAGGGGCAATCGGGAGGTCTTTTCAAGAATGGTAGGCAGTATCCGTCTGCTACTGTTTGTAGGACCCATGCATCCGAAGTTATGCCTCGCCAACTCTGGACATGGTAAGACAGTCCGCCCCACCACAGTTTTGTGGTTGAAGGAGTCATGTTGATGTTCCACCTGCAGCTGAGGGTAACTCTGCAGGTGCTGAACGGGGAGTCTTTCCTCCTCTATCTCTTCCGCGATAGGGTCTTCTTTGACCTTGTGTGAAAAGCAACCTCTTCCTCTATATATGGAGGAATAGAAACTAAAAGAACAACCTCTTTATCCTGGACCTGTAGATTGAGGTTGTCTTATCGCCGCCCCTAAAGATTTTGCAGCAGCTCTAGAAGCTTGAGGTTTTTCTAGACTGACATCAGCCTTCTCCCCAAAAAGAGAAGTACCGTCAAACGGCATGTCTAGCAGACGTGCCTGAACATCTGCCGAAAATCCAGATTTTCTTAACCAAGACATCCGTCTAAGTACTGTGCTGGCAGCCATGGCTCTACTGGTCGAGTCCACTGTATCTTAACCAGATTAAAGAGATTGCCTCATGGCGTCTTTGGCATCTTTGCCATCTTGTATCAGGCTTACAAACCTTTCTCCCTCTTCTCCCTAAAGCAGCTACACCTCAAAGGGTATGTGTGTATTTCGCTAATGCACTGGTAGCATTGGCAGATTTTAATGCCATACTTCCTGCAATAAATACTCTTTTACCTAAAGAGTCAATCCTCCCATCTTCCTTATCTGCTGGTGC
The DNA here is from genome assembly GCF_040938575.1 of Ambystoma mexicanum. Classification (NCBI taxonomy): domain Eukaryota; kingdom Metazoa; phylum Chordata; class Amphibia; order Caudata; family Ambystomatidae; genus Ambystoma; species Ambystoma mexicanum. The sequence continues at coordinate 996,362,547 of NC_090922.1, forward strand.
AGGAGGATAGGCAGCAGCCTTTGAAGATGCTGTTGCTGCTTGAACCACTAAGCTTTCAGCCGTTGGGTGCCTATTCAGAAACTGAGGATCTACGTTAGTAGACTTGTATTTCTTTGTTAATGTATTCATTTATTGATTTATATAGCGCACCAAGCCCTGAGGCATCTGGGCACATTCCTTACAAAGTAATACGTTACACAGTTACATAGTATTTAGACAGCACACGATTCATTATATACTATTTAGACTGTATAAGATTCATTACATTGCAATAAAGGAGAGTACAGGCAGTAACACATTATTGTGTCTCTTGTGTGAAGAGCCAGGTTTTAAAAACAATTCTGAATAAGGAATAGGACAGTTCTGCTCTTATGGTTAGTGGAAGAGTGTTCCAGTGTTTTGCTGCATGCATAGGGAAACTACTGCCTCCTGGAGCTTAAACCTGGGGATCTTAAGGCTGTGTGACTGTGCAGACCTTGTTGGTCGGTCTGAGATGTTGCATGTGAATTTATCCGCCAAGTATTTAGGCGCTAAATTTGCAAGACTTTTGTGGGTAAGTGACAGAGTCTTAAATGAGATTCTCTGATTGACTGATAGCCAGTTCATGTTTTGTATTATTTGCAACTTTTTTAGATTGCACTGACTGGTCCCTAAATACAAAGCCTTGCAATAGTCTAATTTGGATAATATGAGTGCCCTGGCTATGGCAGTGCAATTAGTGGTGGATAAGAACTGTCTGCAGGCATTGATTAATTTACAAATGTAGGCAGTGGCAGATGCAGTTGCATTGATCTGTCTCATCAGTGTTAGAGATGAGTCAAGATAAAAGGCAAATGTTTTCACATTCTTGGAAACATTTATGTTGTTGCTGTCGATGTTAAAGGAGTCAAACTGCCCATCTAATCTGTTGAGTCTCGTATGGGATCCTAGGAGGAGTAGGTCTGTCCTATAATCATTAAGACAGAGTCCATGCTTAGCCATCCAAGCTTGTATTATTAGATAGATGTCATTTAGTAGTTTGGAGTCTGTGTTATAGTCGCCGGTGATAGCTATGAGTATTTCGGTGTCATCCGCATAGTTAGTGTAGGTGACACCCAAATGATCCAGTCGTTGAAGAGGGGCTTTGTGAAAATATTCTATAGCGTTGGGGACATGCAGGATCCCTGGTGATGACAAAGTGAAATGTTTTACGGACTGAGATGTTTATCTCTATGAGAGAGGTGAGCAATTTACAGATCCAGGTTAAGAGATGAATTTCGAAAAGTATTAAATGATTGAATGTACATAGAAATAATGTATGTAAATGTTGTTTATATTGTCATTTGGCATACTATTTAAAAACTCTCTGGAAATTGGAGTTGTAAAAAAAAAAATTATTGTTGAAATACAGAAAATAAATAACTATTTTTTGATACAATTTGGTGTATTATATGAGAATTTAATGGCTATTAATCTCATGCAGTAAGGTACAACCAGATATGGATTTGGGGAAGCAAGTGACCGAGTGAACATTGTGTATTGTTAAAAAAGTGTTCTTTTGTCGAGGGCTGTTCACTAGTGGTCGTAGAGAATATTGCCTCTGGTCTCTCTAAGTTAATTGTGGATCCCTGGGGGACTCCACATGTGACTGGTGCAGGCTCGGTGGATGCCGTGGGTGCAAAGACTCTCATGGTTCTATTATCTAGGAAGGACTGGATCCATGAGGTTGCTTTGACAGAATAATGTGCTGCTGTAGAGAGATGGTTGCATAGGATTCTGTGATTTATTAAATCACAGACAGCTGATAAGTCTACTAGTAGAAGGATGGCAAGTTTGCCTTTATTTTTTATGTCATCCATTTGTACCTTTAAGTCAATCAAAGCTTTTTCAGTACCGTGTTTTGGTCTGAAGTCAGATTTCCTAAGACCAAGAAGGTTGTTTCTTTCGAGATGTTCCTTAATCTGAAGATAGGCTGCCCTATTGAGAATTTTCAGGAAGAATGGTACAGTCGTGATCGGTCTATAATCAGAGGGGATGTTAGGATCGAGGGTAGGTTTATTTAGTAAGGCAAAGACCCACACATCTTTCAAGTTAGTAGGGACGATACCAATTTCAAAGGAGACAGTGTGGTGATGAGGGGTGCAAGCTCCTTCGCTGACTCTTTAATGATAGATGCTGGGAAAATGTCTCCCTGACATCTACATGGTTTCAGATTCAATATGATGCCCTCTACTTCTTTAATGGAGAGAGGTGAACAGTTGAATAGCTTGTGTATATTAGGAGCAGGAGCTGAAGGTTGAAGTCTAGGTGTGTCCGAGGAGGAACTGAGTTTTTTCGATTCTATTTTAGCTTGAAGAAGCGTTATTTTAACCAAAAGCGCTTTCTGTATGTTGGTGCACCAAGTAAGGTCTTGAGGTGCATGTGTCTGGTGATGAAGAGGGGGATTCCAGCTCTCTGAGAATACTGAACACTTCTTTGGTGTTAGATTTAGCTTTAATAATTCTATCGTTATAGGTGTCTTTTTTCGCTTGGTGGATGGCATCTTTGTAGTAAAGGGAGGCTATTAGAAATGTGTCTTTATTAGGTACTGAAGGAAGGCTCTTCCATAAGGTTTCAGCATTTCTTTTGTTGTTATGTAAGGTCCTGAGATGAGGGGTGAACCAAGAGTTCAACTGAGCGTGGGGTTTGGCTTTATGCATTTTTAGTGGCGGTATTGTATTGATGGCATTGCGGAAAGTGCGTTTGTAAAAATCAACTAGAGATGTGGGGTCCATATTCACGGTGGTAGGGTTAATGATGGGCTGAAGCATGGGGAGTAGTTTCTCGGATGTTATGTTACGGTTATTTCTGGTGCATGTAGGTGGAGGTGAGGGAATCTGCTGGTTCAGATGGCTACTGTCCTGCATAACGAAAGAAATGAAGTGGTGGTCAGTCCAAGCACAAGGTGTATTAGAAAGGATGTTAATGTCGCAGTTAAGGTCAGCGAGCCAGTCTAATGTTCTCCCTTTGAAATGTGTAGGATTTGAAATACAATGTGAGAAGACTAGTTCTAAGATGGTGTTGGCGATGGTTAAGGCGTTATCATTGGGGTCCTGGAAGCCGAAGTTAAGGTCGCCTAACAGTATGATTTGGGAACCAGGTTTAGTATTGGCAGTGAGGAGTAGTGAGATGTCTTCTTCAAAGGTAGAGAGAGGGCCTGGAGGTCTATACAATAAGTGAATAGTAAGTGTGCGAGATGCTTTCATAGGTAACATGAGACAATAAATCTCCTGAGGGGAAAGCTTGATTAGATAGGGGCCTGCGGCCTAATGAGGTTTTGGCAATAAAGGCGCCGCCATCGCCTTTAGAGGACCCTCTGTCTAGTCTGAAGATAGATTATTCATCCGGTATTGCGAGTGAGAGTGAAGGTTCTGCCGCTGCGTGGAGCCAGGTCTCAGTTATGGCAAGGAAGTCTAGTTTATTTGAAGTTATCAAGTCGGCAATATCAAGAGCATGAGCTGTCAGGGACCTAGCATTTATGAGTGCTCCCTTGACTGACTTAGGAGAGCCGTCTAGATTCTTTTTCGTGTGTAATTCGTGTTTTCACTGGCTCCTTTTAAGCATGCAGTGGTGGTGAGATGTTTACAGGTGGGTGGAGCATGGGCTATCATAAATCTGGAGCCGAAGACTTTAGGTTCCCGATATTTGTAGGACAAGGTTGATTTGGGTGTAGGTCTTGTATCGTTGAGTTTGATGCATTGGGCTGGTGTGATGGTGTGTAGATTACTTAGAGTAGGCTGTAGGGTATGCAGTGCTTTAGTTTCCCTTTGGTAAAAGGAGGGTAAGAATTTTGATGGTCTGATGCCATCGGACCGTGATAATGTCGATGACATTGATAAAGAGGTCCTAGGAGTACTGGGTGTGCTTAGACCGTTGTGGACATTATTAGGTGTCAAGAAGGCAATGCTTTTGTCTTTAGCAAACGTGGGTAATGCATAGGATACCATTGTAGGCAGAGATATGGAACTGAGTGTAGTTAGGATGACCAGGATAGTTAGTAGGATAATGTGCATGATAATGCAGAGTGTGACTGATGTAAATTAGGTATAAGGTGAGCTGCGAAAAAAACTCAAGCCCAGGGAAGCCTCGACTGTAAAACACTGGACTTTTGACTAGGAAATTACAGTAGCCTCAGCTGGGATATTAGGTAATTAGACAGGAGGTAGATAATTTGCGAAGGTGACTGGATTGATGGATAGTCAGTTGTCAGTAAATGCTAATATTGACAGATTGCCACAGGCATTTAGTCTGGCATTAGTCTGGCTAAAAATGACTAGCAGACTAAGGCAGGCGTTGGTCCGGTACACATGTCAGTCAGCCTAGGTACATAAGGCAGTATAGGCTGCAGTGCAAACAGGTTTAACTCAATTATAGTGGCACAAAACCGGCAATGGTGGACATTACATGAGCATATGTATCAATATATATATAGGCAACGTATGTAAAGGAATGAGCAGGTTAACTTCGTTTAAATGGCAGAATGTCATGAGCATATGTATCAGTATATATACACACAAGAATTTGTTATTCTTGGGGTATGTAGTGTGAAGGAAGTTGCATTTTCCTTGGGTGCATTAGCCTGCTGAGCTAACCATATTACATATTAGGTCCTTAGATGGCTGCATTAACCGCTAGGACTAATAGCTTATTAAAAGTGTGTACTAAATGCTGAAATAGACCTTTATAGATGGATTAGTAATGCTTAGTTGTGCCTACATACCAAGCATAGTGAGCTACATTGAACGTGCAGGCATCAAAGGGGTGGAAGGTTACATTCATAGCTTGCAAAAGACAGGGCAGAGGCCCAGGTTTAGTAGCTAATAGAGACCTGTGTTTGAGTGCTTAAAGCAATGTAGTGCTTAGACAGCCGGTCTTGTAGTATCAAGACACTAGCTAGCATAGTGCAGGCCCAGTAAAGCTTGCTCACTGGGGATTAATGCAATGCATAATTATTTCAGCTTCTACTGGAATACTCTTTCTTTGCAACCGTAGTACTGCCAGCCTCCCTAAACAGACCCATGAGAAGAAACGGCACGGCCTTGCCTGCGCTGATAAGAAACATTCCTGAATTGGCAGATGGGCTCCAAGGGGAGGGGGGAGTATTAGGAGATTTCCTTGACCAATGTAAACTGCCACACAAACCACCCACTGGATTTATACTTGAGTGTTCCCGACTGGCCATGATAGAAAACATTTTACTATTTAAGAAGCAGCTATTCAAACAACAAAAAGGAGTCAGCATGGGGGCAACGTTTGCCCCTGATGTGGCCAATCTTTATATGGCTAACTTCGAATCTAAGTTTATTTCTGGAATTAATAACGCACTGGCCCAACACTGAACACCCAGAATATGCGAGTCATCTGAAGATATGGAGACATCGGGCCTCATTACAAGCATGGCGGTAGCCGTGCCTGTATGGCAGGCACGGCTACCGCCATGCTCGCTCCCGGCACCGCCTCCCGCGATTGGGCAATAACCGGCCCATTACGAGATGAATGGGCCTGTAATTGCCCATTCGCGGGTGGCGGTATTGCCAGGCTCCCGATCCCTATTCTCCCCCACAGGGCAGAATGGGGGTGGGGAGCATGGTTGCGCCGGCACCGTTGATCACTGTGCCGGCGCAATTACGAGTTATGCTTGCGGGTGCCGCACAGCCCGCCAGGTAAGAACTGGCGGGCTGTCAGGAACCCGCTGTTACGCTCACCTGGCTCCCACAGAGGCGTTGATCTGTACTGGACAGCTGCGATCTCCACCAATGTGACGCGTAGGGCCGAGATGACGGACTGGACTGGCCCACCTAACTTCGTTTGCTTGGCCCATAGGAATATTCTTCTGCAATCGGAGAAAGGGAATTAACCACCTGTGGAGTTGAGCGTAAATTCCCCCACCCCCGCTGTTCTCCCCACTGATTACCTTTGATGTCCCCTCTTATAGTCTCACCTGATGGTTTGAAAAGATGAGCTCTCCATCCTGCATTGAGCGCAGGGGCGCGTAGATTAACCAGTTGCTTCACTGGCTCGAAGGAATTGATGAGTTCCAGAACAATATTGACTCCGAGATTCCCGGTAAGACGCCGTATGTAGTTCGTAAGAGTTCAAATGCCTGACTTTCACTCTTGTCCGATTCCTTGCAGGTTGCAGCTTGACCCTAGTGAAGAGTTCCTCGTGGCAACAATATTCTGGTAAGGATTTGTATTATCCAACACAGTTCGATAAAATAATGTCAATATGTAACCTGTTGCTTTCTCCCTTATTCAGGCGCTGAGAGAAAATATGAAGTCTCGGGGAATAATGCCTCCGGCGGTAAAATCAGGTAAGTCTATTGTGGTGAGGAGGGTTCCCCTTGTTAGTCCCTTTGATTCACCTTGCTGTCCTTTTGTTTCCCCTTAGGGGCCGGGGTTCGGCGAAGATGCAGTGGAAGCTGCGCCGACCCGTGAAGAGGAATAGTACCCCCGGTGGTAAAATCAGGTAAGTCTATGGGGGGTAACTAATATTCCTCTGTGTGTTCCCTTGGCTCACCTTGCTGTTCTTGTCTTCTCCTTAGGTGCCGGAGTGCGGTGGGAACATGCAGGACGATGCAGTGGAATGTGAAGATGCTGCGAAGGCCGGTGAGTTCAGCGCGGCTCTGCAGCAGGCGCATATAATAACTTCTTTCTTCCAGCTCGAAGGCGCGATGGATCGGGAATTCAGGTAAGGATCAAAGGTATTGCTCTTGTTCTAACCTTTTCTCCTTCTTTCTCCCTTTTTCTAGGAGCTCCAAACTCGAGGCGGGCGTGGCAGAAGACTGGATGCAGACTTGCAGGCACGGTGAGCGTTACGCTGCTGGATGCAGAATAACGCAAAGCGTGTGCTGCTCTTCGGGCGTGGTTTAAATTGCCCTCCAAAGTAGTCCCAGGTAAGTATTCCTCCACAGCCCCACCCGAGTAAAAAAATAGTCCCTAGGTAAAGTAGTCCCTTCCAAGCCTCTTTTGGCTTGGAGCTCTTGCAGCATGGTCTGCATCAGATAAGTTTGCAGCATGGTCTGCATCAGGTAAGTTTTAATCTATGAGCCTGGCGCCTATGGCGCCAGGACTGACTCTCCATATGAGCCTGGCGCCAAAGGCGCCAGGACTGCACCCAAATAGCCCTTAGCAGGGGTTGTTGGGCTTGCTTGGGATGACTTGATGCCTGCTTCCGGGGTTGCTGGGCTTGGTCTGGGTTCCCGGGGGTAGGCATCATGACACCCGCGAGAAAAAGTCATAATGCGGCGGGACGGTATGAACAGTGCCGGTGCCTTAAAGGCACCGTTCATACCATCACCGCCAGGGTCCTAATGATGCCCATTATATAGATGACGTGTACAAGGGGGTCAAGTACTTCTCTACTTGGCTTCCATAATTGGTTAAACACCTGTGATGTGAACATTAAATTCACCATAGAATGGAGTCACAGTTTAGTAAGCTTTCTGGACCTTATGAATAAAAAATCAGGAAACAAGCTTGACACTACGCTGTACAGTACAGAAAGCCCACTAACGAGAACACCCTGCTTCACTACTCCAGCTTTCACCGGGCAGGAATGAGACATAATTTGCCATACAGGCAATTTTTGAGAATCCACTGCAATTTTACTCAGAAGGTGATTTTAACATACATGCGGTACAATTGAAAGATAGACTGAATGAACGTGGATACCCCAAACAATTGGTGAAGGATAATCTAAAAAGAGCAGCTACTACTAATACGGAAATAACTTTGATCCCTCGAAAAAAACAGACACGACAGACCGGTATGCATTACAACATACAACCCTATCATTAATGAAATCAAAAAGATCATTAATCGTAATTGGAACCTGCTGAAACATTCAGGGAGATTGACGAACAAAACAATGTTTGCGTTTAAAAGCAGCAGCAATTTACACCAAAGATTGGTTCATACATATCGGGAAAAAGTTACTGCTCATACAGTAATAAATCAATAGGGATTGCCACCCATAATAGGGCATCATAAATGCGGGAACTGTGTAGTATTCCCCAATGATGGAAACAAAATATGTGTTCAACCATGGCCATGTAAAATGGGATTTGAAGAGCCACACAAATTGCCTGACAAAAAATGTAATGTACATTATCTCTTGTCCATGTAACTTGTTATATGTAGGCAAGACTACCAGGCAAATAAGAGTATATGTGAGCATAGATCTTGCATTCGGAACAAAGTGGTGGACAAACCCATTGTTGATCATTTTACGAAAAAAAGATCACAGAGATACAGAACTCAAATGGTTTGTGTTACAAGCCATTAAACCTAAAAGTCGTGGAGGTGATATAGCAACGGCACTCCATAAATTGGAACAGCATTGGATTTATTCCCTGGATACTGTGCGGCATGGTCTTAACATCGCTGTGGAATGGAACACATTAATCAGCAGGTGAGCGACTCGTAGTGATGTTCCATTTGTATCACACTGTTGAAAAGACTAAGACTGCACTTACTTCAAGTTCTTGATGTAATACTAAGGAATGTACTAACATCCTGGACTCTGATTTAGTGCCCTATATGAGCCTCTAAATTGTAGTTCTACAAAGCATCTGCCTTAAATTACTAGTCCTAGGAGTTTTTGAATGTACATTAAAACAGTCACATTTGTTTTGGGCATTCTACTTCAGAATATAGAAACTAATAATTGTTATATGACATAAAGACTGTCCTAATTCACACTTTGTTGTCAACATGGAAGAGGAGCTATATGTGGTTCACCTACAGCAGTCATACATATGATGCGAGGAGGCAACCTGACAGTCCTCTTTTGGTGACCATGATTACTCAGATAAAACAGGTGCCGTAATGAGGAGTGTTTTCCTTCCGCCCTCATAGTCCTACAGGAGCATTTACTGCCGCAAATGCTCTTTATGGAATCTGGAATGTATTCCTTCTAGCTGAAGGTAAGCTAATTCCTACGCGTGAACGGATGTATACGAAGTATAAGTAAACTGCAGTGTTACACTAAATGCTTGATTTACATTCAGTGCACCGTGTCCGGGCTCGTCTGGAAAGATTAATAAATTAAAGTACAGGCGCAACTTATGTTAAAGCAGAGCACGCCGTGAGTGGCACCGGGGAGTTTTGCTTACGCTCATTGTTTCGCGCACTGGCTGGCACTGATAGAGTAAAAACGCTAATAATGTCAATATTACGAGCATCAGTACTGCAACTGATTCTACCAACTATTAAGTGACATTAGTAGCCACAGAAAGCTATGCATGATTGAAATGCAGGCACAGGCCACACTGGCTGCCTCAAAACAAGTGCAACACTATAAGGAGCAGGATCTCCTTATCCTTATTAGTTTCACACAAGTAGTAAAGGATCTAGCCTTATGGGAAATAGGGTCCTAGTTATAATTATGAACTACTGCGAAATAAGAACCGGAAATAAAAGACGTTTAAGTTTTTCATTTTAGTGACTGCAACACGCATGCAGACAGGACATTAATATATCCTGACGTGCCTGGACTACAATTCAGATCTATCCCTCAGACACAAAGGATCAATGGCGAACATCCAAATTCGGTGCCTAGTAAAATAAGAATGAGAATGAACTCACAGTACATTGGTTGAGCACTAAGAGACAGATGCTATGAATAAAGTTATGGGTACTCTATTTTGATATAGGCGACCTATCACCAAGATGTTGATCCTTTATCTACAAACCCAGAAGATCCCTACTGGATGTTTGTAATGAAATATTCATTAAATAAGTGAGTACTGTTCTGCTGCTATTTGTATATGCAGTTAGGTTTAAGCTATTTGAATAGGTCCTATGGATATTTACATACCAGGTCCTGTGTTTGCTTGTTTTTTGCTCAGTATGAATATCCACCACTTGATGCATTTCCAGACAAGAGCATACATGGGATGCATCCTAAAATATCTATACTCGCCCCCAACAAGAACCTACTTTACAATACTGGTGACAGGTTGGTCTGGAAGCGGACCCCGAGGAGGACAATCAACACAGAAAACAGGTACCTGTGAATGGAGAAGGGAGAAATAGAGATAGGACTGCTGCGGGGGGAGCAGTAATGGAGCATGTGTCTGAGGAGAGGATGAGGGCGACAAGTCCCACCACACGTCCTAAATGAGCTCCATGGGGGAGCAATGAGTTAATGTGCCTTGTGGAGGAATGTAGCGGTTGTCAGAGGTGGATTTTGCCGGTGCAGATGCAGCATTTCGGTGAAGATGCAGTTGACATCTTTACCATCGTACAGGCGGCATTTTGGTGAAGCTGCAGCCGACCTTAGCCATCGTTTAAGTACTTTAAATTGCTTACATTTTGTTTTACATTAATCAGAGCACTTTCGAACGTTAGCTAAATGAACTCTGGTTAGAATTAAATGTGTTGATGGATCTGTGTTATTGCTTGCCGAGCGCATATTGTGGTGCCACATACAAGACGTTCCTCAAAGTTGAATAATCGCAGTGCATGAATATTATTCAAAGGATGCAAGCAGTTCATTGCAGGTCTTCTGCCGGCGGCGGGCTGGGCTGTTGCTTGGCAGCAGTTTGTTCACATGTTCAACTGTTTCCTGAAATAGCTGTATGCAAGGCACTTTGTGTGTATTAGAGTTATGCGCTATTGACATAGAAGTTAAACAGTTATCTACAATGCGTACAACGAATGTTGTACGAAGAAGGTTGCTGGATGGATGTGTGTTGATGCGAGATTGACAATAGTAATGCATTAGAATTAATGTTTTTGGCAAGATTTTCAGTTTAACAGCTGCACAGAGGTGGCATTGGACTTTTAGCATGAGATCATATTACTAATGAAAGTGAGTTTTTATGTGCGATTGTTGTGTATGGAATATAGCAGTAATAGACTATTTACCATTAACCCTTTTTGAGGAATTGCAGGTTGGAGACATCAAGAGGTTTTGATGTATTCTTGTTAATGCTTGAAGTGACTTATGATAATGTTATGTAGTGTTAATGTTTTTGGAATTGTAGGTTTGAAAAATTGACTTTTAGCTATGTCCACAAAATGCATATTATTATTTTTAGAAGGTACTCATTCTGTGAGTGAGCGTGGGAGTTTGGAGAAGTGCAATATAGAGCTTCAAGAAATAATATTGTATTGGTGTTTAGATGTATAATGTTCAGGGAGAGCGAATTAAGACATTATATTGCATTTGTATTTGGATGCATGCAGTTTAAGGAGAGTGCATAATTGTCCTGTAAAGTATTTGGATTTCATTGTACAGTTTGTGAGTTTGGACAATCAGTGATATTTGATGGACCTCTTTGGGAGTGTACACCAATGTGAAAGGAGTACTGCAGTGGTATGTGCTTGAATATAGTTGTTGACCTCGTGTCAGCAGAATGTCAGGAGTTTGGAGTGATGTGGGAAGGATGCTTTCCACATCGCAGCATGTGAGCTGCTACTGGTTTGGTTGGGGATGCCCGCCTGCCAGTAAGGAGTTAGAAGTTATCTCCATAGGTTTTGAAGTTATTTGGTTGTTGGAGGTGTTTCTTTTGGAGATGGCTGTTGTAGGCCAGGTTCCGGAGTTGCCACTTAGTGGCGTATATATATTCCTTTGGATGATTCTGATCAGCCATCGCTACCCTCACAATTGTTGGGTTGTGTTCTTACAGGTTGGTCAGTTGGTGACTCACTTCCATCTTGCCAATGGGACATTTAGTTGGTGCTCTGCTGTGTCTTTAGTGTTGGTTGTTAATCTTGCCTGGCCAGCAAGTTCAGTTTGGTTGGTGGGAGATGGCTTACAGTATGGTAGTAGACCTTACTGTTGGTGGTTGAGTTACCGTTTGTGTTGTGTTGTGTAGGTCAGTTGGTGAATCGGAGTGTCCTAGTGATTCCTCTCCCATGGGTGAGCCTCGTGGATTGGGTTCCTTGCACTGGAGCTTGGTGGAGATTGCAGTTACTGTTGCAAGGTAGATTAGAATTCTGTTGGTGCAGAAGGGCAAGATAGTGTTCTGGAGTGGCAGTCTGGAGGACCACCAGTGGCAGTGGTGGATGGGAGGTGTGTTGTTTACCCTGGTGGTGTAGGCGTGTAGACTGTGTGCCCAAGTAGGGGTCAGGTTGGTGCTCTAGAGTGGCAGCCTAGAGGTTCATCGGTGGCAGAGATGGATGGAAGGAGTATAGGGATTTCTCTGCTGGTTGAGTGTGTGAAGGTTTTTGGTGCAGTCGTCTGTGGTAGGTTAGTTACACCTGGTTGGGCCCCTCCATCTTTGGTTAAAGTGTTTGCATGGTATGTAGAAGTGTGTGTGTTAATGAAGAAAAGGAGGAGAGGTGTTGTGTTCTGCTTTCTTTGGTGTCTTTGTGTTTGGTCTATCCTTTTGCTGGTGCTTCGTATGATATTGGTAAAGTAATGGAGAAGTGTTGCATCTTGTTCCCCTCCTGTGTTGATGTTTCTTGTAACATGTCAAAGGAAGGAAGGTGTGATGTATCTTGCTTCTTCCCCTGCATGGATGTCTGTATTAATGTAATGATGTCAGCACAGAATGTTGTGCAAGTGGGTAGAATATTTAGGTTTATCTGAGAGTTCTCACCTAGGCAGTTGGGGAAATGTAGCCTGGCTGGTGGGAGCCGATGGGCTTTCTACATAAGTCCTTTGCTCCTATGAATATACTACTTGATCTTGATATCTGATTTACCATGCAGCTGAATAAACTACCCAAGGTTCATCTGTTGTCACAAGACCCTACTTTACAATAGGTGCCTGTTTTTTTGTACCCACATAAGCTCATCTGTACACTCCATTTGGAATTTAGCAACGTGGGCTAGCTTGGAGGCCCAATAACAAAGTCGTACATCTGGAACATTAAGACCCCCTTGTGATTTAAGTGTAAAAAAAAGAGTGTATTCATGTTCATTCTACCTTTGCCTCCCTGCAAGATGAAATGGTGCCTTGCTTCAGATAAGCACTATAAATATTTCTGTGGAATCACTGTTGGGAGAATGTCAAATAGATGTAGGGCATTACACGTGGCGAGGGGCTTATTGCTATTAGTACCCCGGCCCGCAAAACCAGGGTACTAACAGTATTGTTTTTGTGTTTTCTGAAACACTGCAACAACAAAAAAAGAAAGTGTTCCCAGCGTGTTCGCTCCCGAAAAAGGACCAAAACGAAGGTAAGTGGGGTTGGAAGGGCAAGGAGGGGATTATTTGGAGGGTGGGGTAGAGGGACAAAACACTTACCTGAATCCCCAGCAGGGGAGGATGGCAGCCTCCAGCCGTGTGGAGGCTCGGAGCAGGGATTGCCCCATTTCAAGCCCCCTCATTGAAAGGAAAGTAATCCCGGGCGAGGGATTCCCGGTCGGGTAAAGTCCCAGCGACGGCCAATCAGATTGTTTGTTACATTCTGATTGACCCTCGCTGGGTACTTAAAAGCAATATTCTTCCCATTAGGGAAAAAGGCAGGCAGACCCAGTTTTTCAGAACTGCCTCTATACTCTCTACAACCTAGTCTAAATTAAATTTAAGCATTGAGTCTAATGTACACCTGGACTCAATCTCCAGATAGGTTAGGGTGGTCATTTTTATCCAGGGCACGAAAGAAACATCTAAGAGAGGAGCCCTAGATCCCAGGTAAAGTACTTCTGTCCATATACATTTTTTTATCCAGAGAGACCATATTCTTTAATGACAAATAACAAGTGTGGTAAAGCCTATTTAGGTTGGATTAAAGTTAAAAGGATATCATCAGCATACATGAATATTTAGCTTGCTCCATCTCCTAAGTGAATGCCAGTGATATGGGAGTGTGCAGGTATCTGATTTGCCATGGGTTCTAGCACAATCATGAAAAAGGAGAGGTGATAGGGAAAAAGCCTTGCCATGTGCCTCTAGATAGTTTAAATGAAGTAGTCATTGCTCTACCCATCTTAATTTCAACGGTTAGAGCCTTCCTTGAACAAAGTGTAGACCCAAGACACGAATGTGCCATGAAAGCCAATCTCCTTGAGTACTGTGAGGAACCCGAGGGCGTCCGCACTTCTTTCCCCCTGGATCCTCCTCACTGATGGCCAGGGAAAGGCCAATGCTTTTGGATCCCGACCCTGGGGGTGAATATATGAGGGATGATTACCTGAGTGGAGGGAACTTGGGGAGTGGGGAGAGGACATCCTTAGGTGAGACATGGTATGCCCCATTCCCATTTCAGAACAAACCTTCTATCCCTCAAGCCTTAGCAGGCTACTGTCAGCCCTTTCCCTTTTCTCCCCTACAAAATGACCCCCCAAAAACACCACTTCAACACTGAGATGAGAAAGAGACCAGCTAGGACGTCATATCCTCATTTGGGTGCAATAAACACATCTCAGTCTTACATTGTTAATACAGACACACATCAGTCAAGTACCAAGACGAGGAAGAATCAACACAAAGTTATGCACATTTCCTTTAATTCAGATATCCCCAAACACCACTATGGTACTTGTTAGAATGTATTTCTAAACTCTGCTCTGGCGAACAGATGTTTAGGAGGCCACCCTTGTTAGTGAAATAGTGAAGAAACACTTCTGGGACGTTAGCCAGGACAATTAAAAGTAGCTTGGAGAGCAGTAGTGATGGTCAGCTGCGGTCTTGTGTGAGCACACACAGTAGGATGACAATTACCCTTAGACAGTAGTATATCAAAAATATACAGTTTATTAGACTCAGAACAAACACAAGTGAATAATGGCAAACTCAGTAATATCACTACTTTAACACAGACTATGTAAAATATATGTACAATCCCTTTTCGGTCAATGTGGTAAAGTGTGGTTTGCTGCCAAAACCTGTTGGGAGGGAGTGCAGACACACTTTAATACATTGGCTAACTCCAGAGATGAATATCTCCAACTTAAAAAGTCCAGCCTTATGAAGATTGGAGCCTTCTGCTCAGTGTTGTTTGTAAAAACGGATCAGTGATGCGTAAAGTTTAAAAAGGACAATATTCAATGGGAAGGAAAAGTTAGCAAGAGGATTCTGGAGTGTGGAAATTCGGTCCCGAGAGGCAGAGGAGGATCTGCTGCATAGAACAAAGCTGTCCCCAACCTTCAGACGGCTTAAGGAAGCAAGAACCACCCAAAGCAAGGACTACAAGGGATCCTTTGTGAGTAAAAACAGGTTGGATGAACTAGGAGTTCCCGGTAAGTGGTATGATTACTCACTGCCCTTAACTCACTATTGGTCCGAACTTGGCAGGCTTGGAGGTGGCCGCCTGGAGTACGAAATCCCCCTCCTTGGTTAAGCTTCAGAGTGCAGAGGCGCTGCGGGTGAAGATGCGGGTCCGGTTTACAACTGGAGATGGATCTCTCATCAGGAATGCAGGACAAAGAAAGCACTGAGGCAGCTGGTCTCAGGACACTTGAAAAAAGGTGGGAAAGTCGCCAGTAGCGACCGCCAGTGTCGCCCAGCGACTAATGGGCACCCAAGTCTTGTGGTCTGATGCATGCTCCTCTCTCAGACACAAAGCAGCTGGGTCAATAACATTTGGCAAGGAGATGCTTTGCAGTGCGACCTAGGATTTCCCCAGAGATGGAGGCAAAACTTGATGTAGAAACCCTGATGCAAGTGCAAAGGTACAAGCTGGTCAGTCCACTGGATGGCCCAGGGACACTGCCGAGAAGGCTAATTTGCAGGGCAACAAGAAGTCGTTGCGAGTGATTGGTCCCACCACTCCAAGGGGTTGAAGCACCTTTGCAGGCCCCCAGAGATCATACCGAGACAAGAGCGGGCACAGGGTGCCAAAGCATCTCTGCGCGATTCCAGATAGTCCTTCGATCTGCTTGACTTCTCTGGATACTTAGCTCCGTGTATAGGTCGATTCAGACCTGTGGGTGATCTGCTGGTCTGGATTCAGGCCCCCTCCTCATATCCCAAAGTCCAGTGAGTGCTATCGCCCAGCTGGCCAATGAGGAGATCTGCCCCAGTCATGCACGACAGCAGTGGTCCAATCAGGGACCACTTCAGCTCTCATGCTCTTGTGCACAACAGACATCCTGGCACCAGTAGTATGGATTGGGACCAGACAGTCCCAGCCCACTTCCTGGGTACCCACACGTGATAGGCATGTTCCTGCGGAAAGCACCAGCTTTCGCAGGTGAATGCATGCCCAAATAGATACTAGCCGGGTCACAAAGACCAGGAGGAAGGTCAACAGACAAAATGGCCAAAGGAGAAGACAAAAGACCTTGCATCACGGCAATGATGGACACTAGCTACAGTCATGAGCCAAACGCGGTAATCGTGGTATGGCTCGGTAAAAAAATGTAAAAACGCATGAAAAAGCTTCTGCTGCCACCAGTCTACTCCATAAATACATAAAGATGTGGCCACACCACCAGGTCGCCCAATAGTAGCTATAAAATCCTAGGTTGGGACCCTCTGCGGCAAAGCCCTCGCAGGACAAGACCGCATTGTCGAACAACACAGGTTCGTAGGAAACGCTGCCCGACGACACGTAACATGTTAGTTAAGTCCACGCTACCGAGCCTATAAATTCCGAGGTTCAGACCCTCTGCGGCAAAGCCCTTGCAGGACAAGGCCGCAGTGTTGAACGATGCAGGCGTTTGGCGACTAAGGGATCTGCGGCAGAGACAGTGAGTCCGGACAATTCACCCTCCTGTCTGTGGCCGCAAGGTAAGAAGTTGTTGAGGAGTTGCTTGCTCTGCGCTTCTTAGCCCTTCCGACAGCGCCTCTCCTCCGACAGTGTCCCCCCTACCCCTGCGACTTGCGCCTCTGCGCCTTGCTGAGTTTGCCTCTTCCCTTGTGATTCCTACCTGCGCTGTCCCCTCCAACCTCTCCTTGAGTTTCCCCTCACTGCCGTTCCATCCTAGCTCCCCCCCTCCCGGCGTCCTCTCCCTGCGTGGTCCCTCGCATTCCTTGATCGCGTGTGCACGATATGATATGGCATTTTAAATGCGTCTATACACAAGTGTTTCAAAGCATGACGAGGCAAGGAAAGAGGAACAGAGGGAGGACAGAGAACAATCTCACTAGGCCAAGTGACATTGAGATTGCGGAAGTGCAGGGGAGGTGGGTGGGGAAAAGTGACAGCGGGGAGGGGAGGTAGCAGTGCTGTACATAGGATCAAAACAATAACAAGAAGAGTGGCCAGCAGGTGGCAGGAGAAGGGTGTCCAAAAGAGCAGGCAGGGGGGACAATAGGGTTACAGATACAGACCCAAGTGCAAGGGTTGATGGGAGGCAGTGCGAGTGTGCAACTGGGTGGGGAGGGACCTGGGCGCGAAATCAGAGGGTAGCCAGGTGACCAGTGCAGTATCAGACAGGAAATCAGCAGGGGAGAGGAAGCTCTTGAGGTTTCAGAGAGTCAGGTAGGCTGTTCCAAGGAAGGCACCGGTCAAGGAAAGCGATCTACCACCAACTTGTTGCTTGGCGAAGCGAATGACCCTGAGGAAGTTGGAGGTGGAGGAGCGAAGAGCTCGAGTAGGAAGGTATTTACGAAGAAAAAACCCAGGCTCCAGAAGGCCTTGTGGACAATCAGAGGGTCTTGAACTTAATCCTTGCAGCCACTGGGAACCAATGCAGAGATTTCAGTGCTGGAGAGATACGATCCCTGGGCGTGAGGCCAAGGACAAGTCTTGCAGTCCTGCTCTGGATGAGTTGCAGAGGGCTGAGTGTAGAAGCAGGAATATTTAGAAAGAGGCTGTTGCAGTAGTCCAGCCTAGAGAGAACTAGAGCACTAGAGACAGTGAGCTTCTGGGGGAAGGAGAGGAATGGAAAAATACCTCTGGGGAGATGCAGTTGGTAGTTTGACTTCTTAGAGACGTCAGAGATGTGAGGCGAAAAGGAGAGTGTGGAGTTGAAAATGACCCCGAGGTTCTTAGCCACACAGGTGGGAGCAGGAAGAGGGCCAAAGGAGGCCCGCCAGAGAGTGACAGGGAAGGAGGGTGCAGGTGTACCGATGAGGAGAATCTCCCTCTTACTGGCATTAAGGCAGAGAAATCGATGGCGGCACACCACTCCTGAATAGCAGAGATACAGTCAGAGATGAGAGAAGAAGTGGTGGCAGAGGGGAGCCAGAAAACTAGATGAGTGCAATCCGCATAGCACTAAAAGTTGGAGCAGAGACCAGCAGTGCGGTGGGCGAGAGGTGCCAGGTATTGGTTGAACAGCTAGGGAGAGAGGTTATACCCCTGGGGCACACCACAGGTAGATAGATAGAGGAAAGGAAGGACACAAGTTGGACCTGGGAGGGTTGATCAGAGAGGAACGAGGGTAGCCAGGCCAGGGCCTGATCAGTGATACCCAGGTTATCACAGAGATCATTGAGCAGGATGGCATGGTTGACCGTGTCAAAGGCAGAGAGGAGATTAGAATCAAGGTTAGAAAGCAAGTCTTCACAGATGTCCAGGAGAGCAGCTTCCGTGCTTCTGGCTGATCTGAAGCCAAACTGATGGTCATGGAGACAACCAACAGATTCAGTGTGAAGATTAAGCTGGGAGATGGCCAGCTTTTCCAGGAGTTTTCCCACGAAAGGAATGATGGAGATCGGGTGATAGTTAGCCAGGCAGGAGGGGTCGGCTGAGGGTTTCTTGAGAAGAGGGTGCACAAGAGTGGTTCAGGGGGTAAGGCGCATCCACGCCCTTCTATACTTGCCTGCTGCACGCATGTCCCCCACTCGCGTGGTCCCTCGCAACCCCTGATCGCATACGCTTTCGTGACACTTCCATCCTTGGTTTAGCTCGCACTGCGTGTCCCCGACCTGCATGTTCCCTTGCAATCTTCGAGTGCGTGTGCCTCCGCGCCACTTTCATCCTTGACTTCGCTCGCGCTGCCTGCATCCTCAGCCTGCGTTGTCCCTTGCAATCCTGTGATCGCGTGTGCCCCCACGCCCCTTGCATCCTTACCTGTTTGTGCTGCGCGTCCTCGGCCTGAGTTGTCCCTCGCAATCCTGTGATCATTTTTGCCTCACCACCCCTTCCATCAATGGCTACGCTTGCGCCTGCAAGTCCAATGCCCACGTGGTCCCTCTAAATACTTGATCGCATGTGCCTCGTGCCCTCCCTTCTCCAGCTCACCAGCACCCATGTGCTCCACTAGCGTCCTTGCTCCATTGCGGGTCTTTACCCTTGCCTTCCCCTGCCCTATCCATCCTCCCTGCCGCTTACCTGTCCTTTGGTGTATTGCTCTGTGTTATGTTGTGTGGGTTCCCAATTATGTTGTGCTCTTCCTGCTTCTAGGTTTTCTTTCGTTGACTGCTCTGTTTTGCTGTATATTGCTGTATTCTGCTTTGCTCTTCCCTCGTCTAAGTGTTCTTTCATCGACTGCTCTCTTTTCTTTATGTCCTGGTATCGTGATTATTGTTCACCTTACTGCCTTGTGCTCTTCCTTTCGAGCTCTTTGTCTCTTTCAGCTTAATTATTCACTATCTGTTCTTGTCACGTTCTGTCTCGTCTGCTTGCACCCCCCTTGTGTCCACCCCTGTGTCTCTCCCTCCCCTTTAGCGTTCTTTTCCCACTCCTCACCTCCACCCCTCTTCCTCTCTCCTCTTTCCCCCACCTCCTCTATGGTGCTCTCTGTTTCTCCTATCTTCTCTAACTGCTTCTCTATTGATTATTGTTAGGCAGAAACCTGTGCAGTTCCCTCTGGGACCACTGCAACAGATTTAAGACTACAGGTGGTTGGCAGTAAACCCAATTGGTAGCAGTCTGTCGCACCCAGATTTACCTGGTAGCTGTGGCTGAGCAGTCAGACTTCTCTCAAGAAGAGTTAGGCAGTATACAGAGTATTCACAATAGGTCAAAAGAACACAGTAGAACAAGCAAAAACTGACCAGAGCTTGGTGTAAAAGAGATATAATTATTTATTTAAAAACACATCTAGTAAAACACACGGGCACTAATATTAAGCAGTTCAAAAACACGGCCACTAAAAGATATACGCTCCCTTCAACGATTAGACAAGTCTTAAGTAAAGCAACACTTATTTTCAGACAGCGGTGAGCGCTTAACGAAGATGGCACTCTATTCAATCGGTTTAAAAGGGAGAGAAAGGCAGAGCAAAGATAGAAACGGATCCCAACACTTTTGGAAGAACACAGTAGGAGAAGAAGGCAGGTTAAAACCGTAAAGTCAACGTTAACAAGGCCAGACCCACTTTAAGAGGCTCCGGTCGAAATGTGTCCAAGGTCACACGGTTCAAAGTGCCCAAAAGTCTCGCAATAAGTTCAGAAAGAGTTGGACCAAAAAGAAAGGGACCAGTTAGATGGTCAAGGCCGCCAGCCCAGTCCAGAAGGTTAAGGGATTATTGTTACCTTGTAGCAATCTTTAGAAAGGGAGGCCTGGCGGAAACACGGTCCCTTAAAATGGTGAGAACGCTCCAGCGGGGGCAGTTGTTCCTGGCAGCGGGTGCAAGTCGGTGACTCGGCTAAGGTCATCATTAATGTACCTGAATGGCACCGTCTTGGTCCAAGGCCCTCAGGCCAACCTCCTCCTCTTTGATAGATGCTTCCTGAACCGTATCCAATTCCTTTCCTCTCCGGCTGTCCCTTCTCTCACTTCTTCGGCTTCCTTGCCTCCCACCTCTGCCACCTCTCTGGCGTCCTCATCCTCGTCGTTGGCTACCTTGCCCACTCTCCTCCTTCCTTTTCTGCCCTCCTCTGGGCTCCTTCTACACTTCCACAGGGAGTACCTCTGATTTGTACCCCTACCCGGAAATCTTTCAAGGATGGCAACCTTCTGCATATTGCCACTCTCAATTCTCGCACAGCTGTCAAACACTCCTCTGACATCTCCTAGAAGAACTCGACCTTGATTTCCTTGGTCTCAATGAGACATGGTTCACGGCCAGCTCTGTCACAAGCTTTGACACACTCCTACCTGATGGCTACAAGATCCTCTCCGTACCCAGATCCAACCGTTCCTGTGGGGGTGTAGCCTTGACCTTCCCAGAGTGGATTCCTGCCTCTAGCATTTCTAATCAGGCATACTCCTCTTTCGAATGCCTTGTTTGCAGGCTCTCTCTCTCTCCTGGCCATTCTCTCACTGTGGCTAGTATCTACCGGCCACCTGGTCAGACCACCTCCTTCCTCTGAGTGGGCGAACCTCTTCTTCTCCCCTCTTGGCCTCGACCACTCAACTCTTCCTCCTTGGTGACTTCAACAAACACCTGGATGCCTCCTGTTCCTCCTCTGAGACTCTCTCTCTTTTTCTATTCTTCCCTCTGGCCCGAATATATATATATGTATACATATATATATATATATCTCTCTCTCTCTCTCTCTCTCTCTCTCGGAGTGATCAATTTCTCCTCTCCTCATCTCTCTCTCTTTCTACCCCTCAGGCCGAATGAGCCCACAGACTGCCACCCAACTTCTGAGCCATCCAACCGATGGAGCGTGTGGCAGTTGAGGCTTTCGCTGCCACTTTCTCTCCCCCTCCTCCACCTCTGGCCGACTCACTTCCTGACAGAGCCCTTTCTATGCTCCACTCTTCTATCTCTGATACTCTTGATGTACTTGCCCCTGTCATGGGGATCCGCTTGAAGCCCAAAGCCAAGTGCAACTCCTGGTACAACTCAGACCTCGTCACCCTTACACGCAAGTGTAGGGTGGCTGAGAGGAAATGGCTGGCATCATGTGCATCCTCTGACAAACGGGCCTGCTACCTGCTCCAAAGGCAATACCGACTCTCTGGCCTCACTAAGAAGAGAGCTCCAATGCAAGCCTGCGTCTCTGCAGCATCTAACAACACGGCCGAACTCTTTAAAATCTGCAAGGAGCTGGCCAATCCTGCTGCAGTCTCTGCCTCTCATGTCCCCTCACAAGCCCTCTGCACGGCCCTGGCCTCTCATTTCAACTCTAAAACCCAGGACATCCTGTCCACCCTCTCGCCCTCTCCTCCTGCTCCCTCTACTCTCTCATCTACCTCTGGCCTCCCTAAGGCCACTTCTCCTCCTCCCTTCTCTGCCTTTCCTCTGTTCACCCCTGACAAGGTTTCTAGACAAGTCTGATCTAGAAAAGTCTTGTCAAAACAGGTTCTTCCCTGTTCTTCCAAAAACATCAAGGACTGCATTGACACCCTTGCTCCTGCCTTGGCCGACTTCTGCAACCACTCTTTCGCAACTGGAACCTTCCCTTCCCCCCTGATGCACTCTCTTGAGCACCCTCTTCTCAAGAAACGCTCAGCCAACCTGTCCTGTCCGGGTAACTATCGGCCGATCTCCATCACTCCTTTCCTGAGCAAACTCTTGAAAAAGCACGCCATCACCCAGCTTAATCTTGACACTGAATCTGTTGGTTGTCTCCATGACCATCAGTCTGGCTTCAGAGCAGCCAGAAGCACGAAACTGCTCTCCTGAACATCCGTGAAGACCTCCTTTCTAACCTTGATGCTAGTCACCCCTCTGGCCTCATCTTACTCAATCTCTCTTCTGCTTTTGACACAGTCAACCATGCCATCCTGCTCAACCCGCTCTATGATAACCTGCGCATCACTGATTAGGCCCTGGTTTGGCAGACCTCTTTCCTCTCGGATCGACCCTCCCAGCTCCAACTTGGGTCCTTCCTCTCCTCCATCTCACTCTCTACCTGTGGTGTTCCCCAGGGGTCTAACCTCCCTGGCTGTTCAACCAATACTTGGCACCTCTCTGCCCCCACATTGCTGCTCTCTGCTCCAACTTTCCGTGCTATGCGATTAACACTCAGCTGGTTTTCAGGCACCCCTCTGCCGCCTCTTCTCCCTCTCTCATCTCAGATTGTCTGTATGTAATCCAGGAGTGGTATGCCGCCAATGATCTCTGCCTTAATGCCATTAAGACGCAGAGCCTCATCGGCACACCTGCACCTTCGTTTCCTGTCACTTTCTGGCCTGCCTCCTTTGACCCTCTTCCTGCTCCCACCTGTGAGGCTAAGAACCTCAGGGTCATCTTCGACTCCACACACTCCTTCTCTCCAGACATCTCTGACGTCTCTAAGAAGTCAAA
Organism: Ambystoma mexicanum; assembly: GCF_040938575.1. Taxonomy (NCBI): domain Eukaryota; kingdom Metazoa; phylum Chordata; class Amphibia; order Caudata; family Ambystomatidae; genus Ambystoma; species Ambystoma mexicanum. The sequence goes on from NC_090922.1 coordinate 996,385,498, forward strand.
CTACCAACTGAACTTCCTCAGAGGTATTCTTCCTTTCCTCACCTTTCCCCAGAAGCTCACTGTCTCCAGAGCGCTGGTTCTCTCTAGGCTGGATTTCTGCAACAGCCTCTTTTTTTAATTTTTTTAATTGTGTTTAGTTGAACAAGTCAACTTTACAATATTTTCATTCTTAATATGCAATTCCATTTGAACATACAAGGTAAGAGAAAAGAAACGTGAAACAATATAACAATTCAAAGCATCTGGATCAGGAAGAGAGACAGAAATTTGATATCATTGAGGATAATAGCATCACATACAAGAAATATAGTAAAAAGTAGAGATTAAAAAGGCTGGTCTGTTCAGCGCTATTCGTAAGCAGAGTCAAGAATATTTTCAATGGCATATAGGTGAACTGATTTGTAAGTTCAAGTTCTGTCTCCCATATAGTTCTTTAACTCAGGGATACTACTCAGAAAGCGAATAGTGCCAATTCTCAATTATACTAAAAGCCCTGACATAATCATAAGCCATAATGTTTCTTTCGATACATCACTATGTTCTTTCAGTGGGGGTTTTAAATATAGCAGTCTCTTGTCTCTTAGAGCAGTGCATTCAATTAGTATATACTTTAAGGTTTCGACTTCTAAGGTACTCTTACAAAATCTACAGAGAATGACTTATGGAGAGACGATTTTCCGTTTGATTTGTACCTCTAGTGTTGACCAAAGGTTAAATCTTATTCTCAGGAAATTAGATCTATGATTCCTTGAAGGGGACTTTATCAAATAAGATTCTGGAAGGCTATATTTTTTGTGTGTAAAAACCCTTTCATCAAAGTCCTTGTATTTTAAGTAAGTAAGTCTGTTTCTGGCCCAGTCCCATTGGAACAGCTTAGTTTTTACTCAGGTAGGGTTTTGTAACAATAATTCAATTGAAGCATCAGCATAGGAAATTGCACTAATAACCTCTTGTCGCCATTTTTTAGGGAAGGTATTGTCAGAATTAAGAAGCTGATGTGCAAGAGTCCCCAATAACGTATTTGAGTTATATGCTACAAGGCATTTACGAAACAGGCTTATTAGTTGCCACAAATAGCGGCTATACAAGGATGTCAAGCCAAGTTTGTTGCGGAAGAAAGCAATCGGTATACAATTTGGTAAACATAGACTATGTCTCCAAAACTTTGCCTCGAATTTTTCCCAAACCATTTCTGACACAATCAGTAAAGTTTCTGCACCATATAAAAGAATTGGAGTAACTTTTTGTCTAAAGAATGTCAGAACTGGTATGATGGAAAACTTCCCGAATTTTGCTTGGATTATCGTGAATTGCGAGATCATTGTATTCAGCTTAGATTTCCATCTAGTCATTTGTGCTTTACCCATGTCAACAGAGATTGTTATACCCAGGTAAATATATTCATCAACTTTGTCAAGATGTTTATCATTTAATGACCATTTGTAATCTTTACTTTTTGAAGTTCTAGAGTAGAGTTGCACAACATCACTTTTGTTTTTTCAAGATTGATTTTTAACATGTTATTGTCGACATACTCAGATAGTGCATTCAAAAGATTTTGTAGTCCACCTGGGGTCTTAGAAATTAGAATCAGGTCATCTGCGTACAGTAGGGCTGGTATTTTCCGTGATTCTAATTTTGGGGCATCAGATTCAATTGCTGCATGGATTTTGTGCATGTCAGCTATAAAAAAAAGTAAATAATGTGGCAGCTAGAGTACACCTTTGGCGTAATCCTCTATGGGTACTTATCTCATTTGACAGAAGCCCTTCTAGAGTCAGCCTTACACAAAGAGTTGTTTTATTGTGCAAGGCATAAATAAGGGCAATGATGTATGCTGGACAATTATCTCTTGCAAGTTTTTTAATTATAAGTTTTCGCGAAACCGAATCAAATGCAGCTCTTAAGTCCACGAACACCATATAAAGTGGTTGTTTCTTGTCCGCATTGTGATTTATAATGGCTGTTAATGTGGTCAAATGTATTGATGTACCCAAGCCAGGGATGAACCCTGTTTGACATGGGTCTCTTAGGGAAGACACGTTCAACCACTTGTTTAGATCTCTTAAAATAAAACGTGCAAACATTTTCCCTGTGACACCTAAAAGGGCGATCGGTCTGTAATTTGCTGGATTAGACCTGTCGCCCTTTTTGAAGATTGGTATAATTACAGATCTGAGCCATGATGATGGAATGGTGTTAGTGGCAAGAACCTGCGAAAATATATTGTACAAAATTTTTGACCAAAGTAAAGGATGTTGTTTAAGAGTAAAGTTGCTCAGCCCATCTGGGCCAGGAGCTCTGGAATTATTTGATCGATTAATGAAGTATAGAATGTCTTCTTCTGAAACTTGCAGTTGATTTGTGCCCAGACTTAGTTTTTGAACATCATATTCTTCCAATAGAGTATTCGCGTGGAGGGTTGTAAAGTACCTTATCCAATCTGCTTCAAGAACTCCATTTATTTGAGTTGGATATTGTGTAATTTTATTCGCTATATTCAAAAGAGCCCACGTTTGAGCAGAGTTTTTAGATCTGTTTGTGTTTAGCATTGTTTCTCCATTTTGTTGCTAAAGCCAGATTTTATGGCCTTTTAACCAATTTCTGCATTTGTTCTTCAAGAATCTGAGACTTTCGTATTTTTGAGGACTTGGGAATTGTAAGGCAATTTTTTTTGTTTTTGCGTAGTTGTGTCTTACGTTGCTGAATTTGTTCGTCATAGCGGTCTCGTGAATTCGTATTTTTTTCTGTTATAACATTAGTATTTGTCTTGTAGTAGTGCATAGATGTAATATATGTTTTGTCTTCCCAGTTGGAGTTCCTTTTTATTTCCACAAGTTCTTTATGGAGGCTCTCTAATTTTTTGGTATTCCAACGGAATCTGGTTTTACTGTTATTAATAGAGAGTTCGCCATTATAGCGCCAATATTGTGGTCTGCCAATATTTCTGTTCAATTGGCAGCATGCTCTAAGTATTTAATGATCGCTATACTTGGAGTGGATTACTTCAAATTGGGAGACTAAGTTGAAAGTTACTGGGTCAACGTAGATATAATCGATAGTAGATGAGTTTAGACCTTGTTTCCATGTACTCTGAGCCGGAATATCATTTTTTATTGAACCATTTAACATTAAGAGGTCACGACTCTGCATTATCTCTTCGCATTTATTACATGAGTTATTTTTTTTTGTCTGCTGAAGATGTTATACAGTGGAGGTTCAAATCACCTACAATGATAATGTTTGTGATTTCCACAGCTAATTTGATGGTATTTAGAAGTTTTTCTAGCACCAAAAAGAAGCTCTTATCAGACAGACCCATGGGATTTCGGTATATGTTTAGAAACGCAATTATATGGCCTTGTATAATTATTTTCACTAGTTGTAAAAAGGGGTTAGGTTGTGCCCATGGAACAATTCTAAGCCCTGCTTCTAATTGGACTGCAACCATTAGGCCAGAGGTAGGTCTTCCTTTGGTACCCTTCGTAGCAGGTGCTAAGATCATTTCATACCCGTTCCAGACAGGGACAGACGTGAACCATGTTTCTTGCAGTGCTATTATGTTGTATGCCATTAAGTGTGTATTGTCTTCTAACAGGTGGGAATGACCGCAAGTGTTCCAACTTACAATTACCAAGTTCACATCATTTTCTCTTAAGCTTAGTTATGAGTGGTAATCGCTGATGTTTAATGTGGGGTAACTTGCTTGAGGGAATCGTTCTGTAGCTTCATTTTGGGGACGTTTATTATTTGCATTATACAATTTCAGTTCTCGTGATCTTGTAAATGGAGTGTTTTGAGTATCATGTGTTTTATTTTTACAGTTGTCAATAGGATCAATTGCCAAAATAAAACCATTTGCAAACAAGTCCATACGAGCTTGGCACAGTACATTCCGGACCACATTTGAACTTAACCACAGCCTCACAATAGACAAAGATACATCACTTATAAATTCAACCTGGACAATATCGTTTCATGTAATATCACTCAAGGCAGGAATGTCCTCAAAAATGGCCAGCACACTCCCTCGACACAAGTCATATGTGCCGAATGGTGCATCCCGGCATTTTAATATGAAGCAGTGGTTATCATTTTGGTCGAGCATATATCTAGACATACTGTTGGGGGCGATCACTTCATTTGGGTTTCCTGACTTTTTGCATTCAGAGGTGTACTCCTGAGGTTTTTTGTCTACAATTCCTCTTGTTCGTAAAGGGCTTCTGTCATAACCTAGTTTCAATGTTATTTGATAGGGTATCTTCCATTTTTTTTAATTAAACTTGAAGTAATCATCCATCGCCTGATATATTTCTGATCTAATATTCACACTAGGATTTTCTTTTTCTCTGCAATTTCTCTCATCTGTAATAACTGCTTGCTGGGGTAGGTTTGTTACCGCTGAGTCATGCGATGTAGCGTCTCGTGCCTGAAATATTTCTTCTTTGTTTTTAGTATCTTCTAAGGTATTTAAAGGCAGTGTTTTGGGAAGCACGATCTGTTTGGTAACTACAACCACGTCACTCTGATTTACAGCAGAATTCGCTTCTTTGAATTGTTTATATTCATCTAGCGTTCTGCGTATTTCAGCCTGGATGTCTTTCAGAATTTAGTTCGAAAAAAGCTAGACTTGTTTGTACATATTTCTAGGTTGTTTTCATTTCTCAATTGACATAATGGTAAATTATTTGTTTCTTCCGTTGTTTTAGTTGTCAATTGTACGGGTTGGCTCACAGTATAATTCTTTGTGTTAGAGAGAAGGGCATTCGTATCAGAATCAGAGGTACATTTCCCAACAGTTACATTTGATTTTGGTGTATCTGCTGTCTGTGTCAGTGTATTTGTCTGTTCAGTAATTTCCAAGACAGGGGTTGCAATCATTGTAACTAGATCATTTAAGGGCTCGTAGTCAGGTGCAGGACAGCTTTTTTTGCTCCAAAGTTTTGCACTTGTTTTGTAAAGTCCTCCTTACAATAGATTTAGTGCTTTTTACCGAAGTCAGACGTTGAACAAACTGCTTGACATTTGAAGAGCCAAAGAGGTGTTGAGTTTTTTGATTTTTGTTTTTTTTTAAAAGCATTGGTACCAATGGTAGGTTTATTCTCATCTTTATCATTTTTCTTTGCGAAATTGTCAAACAGGTTGTAGATTACGCCTGGCTTCAGAGCAGGAGGTGGTGGTAAAACAGTATTTAGGTTTGACAAATTATCCTCCTCCTGAATCTTTGTATCTTTATCACCAATCTCCTCTATGATTTTATCAAAGGTTGGCAGAGGGCAATCGTTAAGGAATCCAAGATGTTTTGTTGATTTTTGAGTTGACTTTATAATTTGAATTTTATGTCTCTTAGAGATCTCATCATTTGCTAAGGAGAGATTTTCGTTCATAACATCCACAATCTGTTTCCCTTTCATTCTTTTGTCCCATTCACCCATCCATTTAGCAATGTTGTCAATTTTCTTAGATTGATGTGTAACCTTTGTCTCTAATGATTCAAAAAGTTTAACTCGGGAGTTGATAGTATTCTTCATTGCATGTAATGTTATTTCAATTAACTGGTTTTGATTTCCTACTATTTCAGGTTTTTTGACAGGAGATAGGGTATTATTACTACCCGTCTGCCTTTTCCTTGGCGTTGGATGTACAGATGAAATTGAGCTCCCAGAAATTGAATCATTCGAGTGATTGAATAGTATTAGTGACTGATATAAGGTTATTTCATCCTCCTTGGAAAAGGATGATGTCAATGGAGGTAACTTAGTATTAGGTGGAGCAAATGATTCATTAAGTTGGGGATTGCTTGTATGTACACTTATCACACAGCTGTTATTTTCAGCCCCAGATTTGTTTTCCCCATTTTGGTCTCTCTCGTTTGGGGGCGAACAGGGACTTTTTTGGGGATTTCGTGCATCCTCTTGAGTTGTTAAGTCCACCGTTGTGGGCGTGATATTTCCATCCACAGGTACAGCCAACATTTGTGTGTCAGTGATAGTTATCTCAGGGGACATTTATCACAGAAGCATTTGTACTCATTGTTGCATTTGTTGGAATTTCTACAGTAGAAATTCCCTTTAAAGGAGAATCAGTAACAGCACATACAGGATAAAACTCACAAATGTCTGTAGTCGCAGGCTTTTTTCCGGCAATGTTCGGCGATTGATTGCTGATTTTCCTTTCGTTCGCGATGGTTACAGGGGTTCGCATAGGTGAAGGTTTAAGTTGAAAAGATGTGCTTGAACATTTACGCCCAGGCGGCATGTCTGATTTTAAAGTGTAAATCAGCCCTTTGGAAGACATAGCGTCCAGTATGAAATTAGCAGAGGGTTACAAGAAAATAAAAAAAACTGAAAAAAAGGGGGAAAAACAAAATACTCAGTACCAGCTAGGGATAAGCTCAACTCTAAGCCGACGTGCCACGCTGCTCAGCTTAACAGCGTAACAGCAACTTGAGAAGCGACTTGCTCGAAGCGCGCACGCAGAAGCGCATGCTCGTCACTATTGTAGGGCTTCTGGGAAAAAGGGACGGGCAGTGCCTAAAAGACATTGAAAATAGGTAAATATTTAGTATTTAGTCCTCTTGGGTATGACTCAGGTAAAGTCAAGATGTTCAATGAGTCTTTATACCGTCCAATTGATCCACACGTCTTTTACACGTCCAAGAATAATCGAAATGTTCTTGAGCAGAGCGGTCACAGCTTAACAGCGACTTGAGAAGTGACTTGCTCTTTTTAAAATCAGCCTGCCTCTACTCTCCGCCCTCTACAACTCATCCAGAAGAGGACTGCGAAACTTGTCCTTGGCCTCAAGCCCAGGGATCGCATCTTTCCAGCCCTGAAACCTCCCCATTGGCTCCCAGTGGCTGCAAGGATCAAGTTCAAGACCCTCTGCATTGTCTATAAGGCCTTCTGGGGTCTGGGACTGCAATACTTCCAACTCTCTCTTCGGAAATATCTTCCTACTCAAGCTCTTCGCTCCTCCACCTCCAAATCCTTGAGGGTCAGTCGCTTCTACAATCAATGAGTTGAGTGTAGATCTCTTTCTTTGGCTGGCGCCTCCCTCTGGAACAGCCTCCCTGCCTCTCTGAAACTTGAGCAGATCCATCTCTGGTTCCGGAAGCACCTCAAGACCTTCCTTCTTTGCTTCTGCCTTCTCTCTTACTCTCCCCTGCTGATCTCCTGTCTGATACCACACGGGTCACCTGGCTACCCCTGAACTTGGGTCTGTATCTGTAACCCTACAGTTCCCTTACCTGCACTTATTTCAGACCTGCTGTCTGCACTTTAACCCTCACACTTGCCACCTGTTGGCTGCACTACCTGTTGGTTTTGATCCCTTGTACGGCACTCGCCCCTTCCTCCCCTCTCCTCTGCAATTGTGCGATCTCAATGTCATTAGGCCTAGTAAGATCATTGTCTTTTGTCCTCCCTTGGTTTCCCCCTCCCTTGCCTTGTTGCACCTTGAAACACTTGTATATAGGCACGTTATAAATGCCATTTCATTTTATCATATATCATTATCATATCATGTCATGTGGGTCAATATTGGAGCCCATCAATAAATTCATTGACAGATTTTTCCAACCACTCAGCCAAAGCACTCCCCCTTACCTCAAAGATAAATCATTTGTAATCCAAATTTTTGAGGGGCTAACTTGATCCTGCACAACAGGTCCTTGTTACAATGGACATGAAGGCTTTATATAGCAGTATTCCCCTAGGAGGAGGCCATTCAACAGGCACAATAATTCCTGTATTTGGATCATTCACAGGAGCGAGTTCCAACTGAGTTCCTTTTGGAACTACTATCCATTGCTCTTCGGAAAAAGGTCTTTAAATATCAGGACTAACATTACATGCAGATACAAGGCACAACAATGGGGGTGGCATTTTCACCAAGCCTAGCCATACTGTTTATAGCAGCCTTCGAGCAACAACATGTCCTATCGCAAAGAAATCCATTCAAAGATAACATCTCAGGATGGCGTTGATATATCAACAACATTCCCTTCAACTGTACAGGGTCTATAGATGCAATGAATGATTTCCTTGAGTGGCTTAATCAATGCCATAACATCCAATTTACGATGCACACCAGCACTCAAGAAATGAGTTTCCTGTATTTGACCATCATGAATCATCAGGATACCCTGGTCTGTTTATTGTACAAAAAAGAAACAGACAGGAATACATTTCTGCATTTTTCCAGCTTTCACCAGAGGAGTAAAAAAAAAAAAACCTTTAGAACCCCCGTGCGCGGTTCAGTAATGTACTGTGTGCACTGAAATACAGACTAAGAGAAACAAAGTTTCTCAGTACTGACTGCCTGAAGGACAAGTTAGTTTCCCCATAACGATGAGCGAAGGCTGTGCTTCACTGGCAGAAAGTCAGGACAGGAGACTGAAAAAAAAGAAAAAGGTTGGGGGGGGGGGGGGGTCCACAAATATAGAGGTAAAATAGTAGCAAGTGAAATTTTACTTAACAGTACTGAGACGAAGAAGAGGGCTATGGAGTTGTACCGATGGCAGGCATGTCCAGCTAACGTTTCGGCCGAAAAGGTAGCATAAAAAAGCTGAAATACGCATTTGGAATGGTAAAAAAGACTGAAGCCTTTTATACCCAACAAGGGGAGCAGGTGTTGCGGAGGTGTCCCACACCCCCTAGTTTGTTATTATTGGTTGCGAGGGTGTTCCCCGCATACATTGAATACATAGCGGGGGACAAACAACCAAAATCTCACAAGCTCGAGTTACAAAATGCGATCAAGTGGGCTTTGCAATTTAGTAACTCGAGCTTCTGGGATTCGTTTTTTCAACGTAGATCCCCAGATAATGAGTTTCACTATGGTCAGGCGATTCAACTTAATGACCCACACCTGTGGTCATTTTAGAATTCCAATGAGTATAAAAAGCCTTGCCGCTCAGCAAGAAGGGAAACACAAACAGGCTGAAGAGAAGCTGGCTGGAGAAAGAGGAGCTGGAGACGGGAGCCAAGATCCACGTCAAACAGGAGAGACAGACACCATGGCAGAGGTCCTTCAACACCTTCTTGAATGCTTAGGACTTAAATTGTTGTGCCTTTCCTTAGATTCCCTATACTGATCATCCCTGCATTCCAAGAGCTACTCCAGTCACTGTATAAGTCTATGATCCACTTCCTTCATCGTGTGCACTTAATCCTCGATGTGGTCCTCAGCCTCATCCAGTGTGGCCGGAATCATACCCAGGTCATTGCAGCTCTTCACCTCTTCCTTCATTTTAGGCCACATGTATTTTGCCATCGATTGTAGGAAGGTGTACAAAGCTTTAGAAGTCAGTTCCTTGTCCACCATTGCGCAGTCTTTGGATTTATCCAATATCCTATCACCAGAAGCATGCTTCTTCAAAGTTTCTTTCTTTGGCACCTTGTGTTTCATTGCTAAGAGCTCCACGAGGTTGAAGGTATTGTTGCAAGAATAATAAACAATCGGAAGGAAGCACTCTATAAAGTTATCATCGTATTCGGAGCATACTCCAAACCAGATTAACGTAGGGTCTCTGGGCTCTAGTTCTTCTCAGTGTAAAAAGAGAGAGGTTCTCAGGCTCCAGTTGCTCCTTAAATGACAGTGAGTGATATCAAGCAAGCTCCATTCTAGGCGATCACAGTACACCTCACACCAACAGACTTCAACCGCAGGCTCGTCTAATTAGCCTGTCAGGTGACATCTATCTGCATGCCTGATCAGAATGTGCGGAAGCTCTGCTTCAGGTAGCAATGCACCATGTATGTGAGGACCGCAACAAAGCTATTCAGGTCCGTGCCCACTTCGTCCTCGGCGATCCGACACAAGTCTTTTCATAGATGGCCTGTTCGGCAAAGGTAAAACAGGGAAAAAAATCCCTTTACTTGGAAGAGCCTCTGGAGCTGCGTATGTGCTTCCTGGTTTTCAATAGAACCCCCCGCCCCCCGAAAGTCCTTTTTTAAATGAATTGTTTTGGTGGAGAGAAGGCATGGCTCTGTGATTTCAAGGGCCAGTAGCTCAAAAATAAAGTCAGTCTCGAGACAGCCACTTGCCCTGATCCGACCGAAACCTTGCCTTGTTCTCTCACCTCTGCATCCTCTCTGCTCGAGACCAGAATGCATCCTTCTGCATTTTTTCGCAGTATGTATTTGTTTAATGCATTGCATGCTTTTATCACATAACATACCAGTGAGCTGTAGCACACAGAATAAAACTGTACCAATAAGGCAATGAGATCATGGGATATGATGCCTAAGCACTGTATATAGCTGACAGCATGTTTTGGGTGCATAGAATATATACTTTGTGCCCTCACACTGTACATGAGCCCTCATATTATGATAGTTTACTTATATAGCGCCTATACACAATGTGTTTCAAAGCGCTTCAAGGCAAGGGAGGGAACAAGGGAAAATACAACCACATTCTTACAGGCCATGAACAGTAAGGATGTGAAATTAACTATCGTACTCGGCCTGACGACATTCCAGATAGTGCAAGAGCTAAGACATAGATAAGGAAGGGAGGGGGAGAGTGGGAAGGAAATGGAAACAGACAGGCGACTACCGTACTAGGCCTGACGACATTTCTGGTAGAGCCGGAGAAAAACAAAAGGTGAGGGAGAGGGGTGCAGAAAGGGAGGGGAGGAACAAAAAAAGCGACTATCATACTAGGCCTGACGACATTTCAGATAGTGCTGGAAGGGTGATGGGGAGGAAAAAAAACAGTATAGGAGGGTGGAGGAAACAGACGAGGTTGCTATCATATTAGGTCCAGGGACAATTCTGATAGAGTAAGTGCATAGAAGAAAGTAAGGGGAGGAGATAGGAAAAGGGAGAAGGGAAAGGAGGAGAGAAAAGAGTAAGCAGTCAAAAAGAGTGGAAAAGCAAGAGGGGAGAGCGAATACACTGCAGAAGTCAGTAGTAACACATAATGTTGCAAGCCAGGATACAAGATGAAGATGGGAACAGCATGATTCAGGGCCACCATGAGTACAAGATGCAAAGGAAGTCCAGCATGAGAGTTGAGAAAGAGTGAGTATACATATTCACAGTTGCATTATACATTGCCTATACATTTTTATTTTTAAGATAACTTTAGTGGCTTTTACAGTGCTTGTTTACAGTATGTTGGGTTGGTACGAAAGAGTGTAAACTTACAGTTTCTTTAAAGGAGGAGTTCAGCCAGCGATTATTTGCCACATTCTGTATAGAAGTAGGTGGATTGTCCAGATTTTCAAAGGAATCCATTATTATGAAGTCAAGAACTATGTCATAGAAGTTCTGTTTCTTCACCTGGATTACATTAAAACAGAAATATTAAAGAATACGATTCATGAAAACTCATACACTTTAGCATAAAGAATTCATGGAAGCACAGAAGACTTAAAAAGAACAGAATACACTTATGTTTTAGCAAAACACTGCAGATGCACAGCAATAGTTCACTAGATGTCATCGGTCCAAAAAGAGACTACACAAGAGATGTTCTAACGGGATTTCTAGTTTCAAAATGAAATTACACATTTGTAACTAAATGTCTCACAATATTATTAATGATAGAGAATGCAAAACAACTCTTACTTTTTTTACTGTGCATGAAAGGTTGCCATTATGAAACAATGTGGCCTCCTGATACTTTGATCTACTCTGAAGCAGAAGGCAGGAGTTCCTCTTTAACCTTTGCTGTTTATACTCGCACTACAATCTGTTATAAAAGCTTAGAGCAGGTCTACCCTTTGCAGGTGTCATTTGTGTTGGTAGTGTGCATAAAATGGTGCTATTCTGTTAGGTGGTTTTGAGCCCCAGAGGAGCGTTCCCAGGCCATTTATTTTGTGAATCATGGGTGAGCAGTCCCCTGTTTCTGAATATAAATAACACAAAGGTCATTACCATTGCAGCATCTGGATAGAGAGCCTACATACCATAAGACACCATTGCTGAGTCACTACTGCATCCCCCTCATCCCGCTGCAGTGAAATATTTTGCTGCAAGGTTTGAACTTCCTAAAATGTGCCACATGGGTAAGTCAGGAATTTCTGGGATGGTTCGGCCAACTCTGCTGGATTTCCTATTGGACAACTCTGGTGCAGATATCAAGGCGTGGTTCAAAGCTTGTCATATAATTGCAAGGACTAAGACTCGAGGGGAGATTTTGACCAGCTACTATAAGGAAGTCATGGTATCAAAGCAAGACAGACACAAATGATCACAGTTCAAGGGTGTTTATTAAACTGTAAAAATGGTTGAGATAAATGCCTAATCTAAGATGGGAGCAAGCTATGACCATCAAATAATAAAAATACAGTCTTACGGGAGTCTAGTCAAATAAAAAGGGCCTATACTAAGAAAAGCCTATTGCCAATCCTTACCACTATGCTACAAAATATTGTGGAATATATTTCACAAAAAACAGAAGTGTTCGCAAAATCATAAGTCAGGATGTTATGGCTGGGGTCTCCCTTCCCCACGTTTGAAGCACGGGACAAGGCGAGACTCTTGAACACAGCACACTTCTGGATTTCCAGTCTGAGTTTACAGTTCCTTTTTCCAATATCGGGGCCTTCTGTGCCCAAGTCTCTTTGATGCAAAGTCTCCTGCTTCAGAGGGCCTAATGTATCACAAACAACAAACAAAAGTTCCTTCTAATAATCTTCACGTCGGGCGATTACTCTTCCCCTGAGGATCTCCTTCAGCCGGGCTCCGATCCCCTTTACGTCAGCCTCCCTCAATCGGTCTCAGACCAACAAATCACAGTGGACATTCCGCAGTCGGGTTCATATCTGTCACCACAATGCAGTTCACTTAGCTTTTCAATTCACAGTATCATTATCTTTTAATATTCAGGAATCTTAATGTTTTTTTAACCAATCCTCCGGGTGACCTTCTCCACTTTACTTAGGTCCCCCTCGTTTGGGTTCTGACCTTCCTTCACCTGCCTCCCAAGGCATTTGCCAATTCACACAGACTTCCGAAGGGCGGTAACATCTCGCTGGGTCACTCCGTGATTCTTTGGCAAGTGCAGGTTTCACGCTATCACAATTCTCATGGCATTCCCCTCAGTAACACAGTTCACTTTATTTTAGCAATGTATCAAAGCCTTTCGACTGTACCGCCGGCCTCCCCTAGTGCCTCTTGGTTTTTGTAGTTTTTCTCACTTCCACATATCCTCCTTGTTTAGGAGCGGGGTATTCATTAGAGTTTTTTGAATGAGCGCCCATGTGGCGCCAGACCACTCGAATCCGAATACCTCGGTTGTTCATAAAAGACCTTTGTCTATTATGTTTTCTTTTACGCAAATCTTGCCACTGCAACTTTGAGCTTAACACAGTCCGGTCCACTTTCCATTTCCTCATACTCACCGGCTGTGCTGAACTCATTGGCTTTTCTTCCCCTGGAGTCAAGGACAGTGCCACATTGGCAAGCTCTATTCCCCGCCTGTTACTCACCAGAATGGGGAGTACGTAAAACAGGCCGGACCTCTAGTGCTGGGGAGTTGCTTGAAGGAGCAAGGGTTGGAGCCTCCACCCAAGCCTCCTCTCTGTGAGGGAAAGAACTCTTTAAACCGATATGACCACCTGCTGAACTGTACAGACAAGGGGACCGATCGATCAAAAGAGCGGGGAGAACACACCGCCTCGAACCCAGGCTGTAAAGGAAAGGATAAAAAGTTAAACTATATGTCAATTCTAAATCTGGTTTCCCCAAGACTATAGCCCTTAAGTAGTACCTGGTTTAACTCCCCTTAAGCCAAAAGAACTGGAACAACCTATAAAGCAAAGAGGCTTTAGTATATAGCTAAATGTGTAACTCTCCAGTATTGAAAACAAAGAAAACTATACTTTACCACTGGTGGAAGTAAGATTGGTGTAAAGAATCCTGGGTAACAACGAAAGTATAAAATAAAAAAAAGCAAGGTTAGTAAGGCAGCTATCGCCGAGCGGAACGAGGGTCGCACTGGTTTCGGGATGGTGCACCACAGCAAAGCGTTCCAAAATGCACTTTAGAAATGAAGCCAAAATCCACAGACGTGATGACAGTCTGATGAAAGAGGGATTCCAATTATAGAGTTGTTCTTACCAGACTAATCACTATCCAAGAGTCCAGGAAGCAGGCAAGGGTTCTGGTATACGGGCGGTCAATTAACACAGCAAAACCACTATCCAAGAGTCCAGGAAGCAGGCAAGGGTTCTGGTACACGGGCGGTCAATTAACACAGCAAAATCACTATCCAGGAGTCCAGGAAGCAGGCAAGAGGTCTGGTACACGGGCGGTCAGCAAACAAATCAAAATAAGGTTTAAGAAGAAGGAGTCCGTGTGCAGGCAGGGTCGGTACACGGGAAAACAGGAACTTCCAAAATCAAGGTACAGAGAAAGCACTTCGGAAAGTATGCCGGTTGTAACTTTAAACAGAAGCAGCGTTCTGTACGCCGCTGTGGAATAAGTAACAACAAGGAGGCGTAACGTTTGAAAATGAGGCTTCCGTATCAACGCTGGGAACTACAACCCTTGACAGGTTTTCTGGGTAATGTAGTTCGTGTAGCAATTTTCCACGGCAGCTGCCAGCGCGATAAGAAGGGCGCATGCCGGCGCCGTAACCCTTTATGAAGGGCGATCACTTTCCTGTCCCTTATTCTGGCGTTACCTGGAACTCCCCAATTGTCCTTGTGTACACGGGAGGAACGAGGAAGAACCCGGGGAACGTGGTGTGGCTGAGGGCGAAGTGTAACACGCCCTGGCTATCAGTGCAGGAGGGCCCTGTGTACTGTTGACATCTGTTACACTAATCGCTGCCTGCAATTCCCAGTTTTACTGTTCTTTTATCGAAGGCTTTGCGGCTCTGGGTTGAAAAGGGCAAGGGCATTTCCCTCCTTGTCATCCTTTAGGTTTCCACTGCCTTTCTCCTCCATTTGAACTGCTGCCCCAGAATGGCTCCTTCCTTTGGTGTTCGGCCTTGCTCAAAGTGTGCTCTGCCTTTTATCCCTGTAGGGAAGGGAAAGGGCTGTCGGGTGTATTTAGTTATCATCAATTTCCGGAATCTGCCTGACCCTTGTGTTGGACATGTCAGTTAAACGGCTCTGGTGTTAGTCCATTGTCTTTCGCAGTGTGAGAAAGTGTTCATATAGCAAAAAGGGGGTAGAGTTTCTAAATATCCTATGGGGTAAAATGGGGAAAAGGTGTCATAAGGAAGGGGGCACCGCGTTTCATCCGTCGGTGTCTCACTTCCACTCCCCGAAGATCCCCCATTGAAGTGATCCTCGCACACTGGTCCATCCCCAGGAACGGGAACCAAAAGCAATGGCCATGTCCCGGCCACCTGGATGACAGATCTCAAGGGACTAGCAAGTAAGACACCTTCAGGTTTCTCACAGTACACAAGGGCATGAGCCATTCTAAAACAGTTTTGATGGTTAAAAGACCCAAGTTGCTTCCTGCTTCCTTTGTGAGTTTTTTTGGCTGAGGATTTAGGCATGGACAGGACAGGCTCACAAAGTGGTTGTTTTGGAAGCCTTTTGAAGTGCTTTTGGCAAGTTTAAGAGTGTTTTGACAGTTGGTTAGTTGCTTGTGGTGGTTTTGGTGTTTCTTGAGCTCTGTTTTATCCGACTCTGTTTGGGTGGGTTACTTCGGCTCTGTGTCTGATCTTTCCTTTTTACCCTTCATCCTTTTTAAAAACAAAAAATTAATTACCAAAGAAAGTTTCTCTTATACACCTTTCTCCTGTATGTGTAAAGAAACATGTGTATGAGTGTGTGTGAAGCTGCAAAGTCTTTCTGTGCTGTGCTCAGTGACCATTACTACTTTTTGATTGTTTCGAGAACCCTTTGGCATTATGAGGGTCTTGCTAAAATCCCTCTGCTTGTGTCTGTGTCACTTGCTCAATATTTTGCACATTGGGCCTCATTACAATGTTGACAGTAAAACCCGTCGGTGAGTTGCCGCCAACCCGTAACACTGTTTCCGCTGCCTGACATCCCGGTACAACCGGTATATCATAGGCAGCCGTGGAAATGTTATTTCCCATGGAGTCCGATAAAAAACCTGAGCATCAGCACAGTTAGTAATGGTGCCAGTGCTTCGGGGAAAAGCATGCCGGTAGGGAACTGAACTCGTGGCAGGTCAGGCCTGCCAGGAGTGCCATGCCCCTACCAGAAAACTTTGTTTACGGAAAGGGTGCTGATGTGTTGCAACCGGTACTGTAATTACCGGACCGCCAACCTTGTAATGAGGCCCATTGTCACTGTAGGCACATTGGGTACATATAGGTTTTACACAGTTAGGCCTTAGGCAACATGGACTTTTATATGGAGGGAGATGAAGAAAATCTGTCAGATACTGAGATGGAGGAGACAGTGGTTGTGAAAGTGAAAACGGTGGCTGCGGAGGGGGAGACGCTGGCTGTGGAGGGGAAACTGTGGCTGCGGAGGAGGATATGGATATGAATTAGGAGCAGGTTGTCTTTCCACTCGAGTAATAGCTTGGTTAGGTTGGCGAGATCATTGACATTGAAGTTGGTGGCAGGAGGAGCAGGGAAATGTAGGCACACAGGTGAAGGGGGCTGCAGGGCTGAATGGAGAGGAAGAGGAGGTAGTAGGGTTGCGGAAGGCCAAAGGGCACCAGTGGAAGGAGCCAGAGATGGTCCCCAGCAGATGGCTCAGGAGGAGCGAACAAGAACAAATGCATAATTGCCCACCTGTGGGACGGGTGCAAAGCGGGACCAGGCTTTCCCCAAGACAGGGAAAAGTCAGAAGACAAACCCACCCATGACATCAATGGTTACTGGGGGGGGGGGGGGACTACTTCAGCTTGCTAGAGAGTCAAATTATCACCTCCTCAATGCACAAGCATTGCAGCCTGTGGAACCAAGGAGTACATGTCAGAAGCAGCTAGTGCAGCACCCTCCTGCAGTGGAGATGGCAGCTGCAAGAGATTTCCATATTACAAACTAGCACATCACAGGCAAGCTACATTTACCGGCTGAACAATCATGCCGGGGGATTGGTTAATGGATAAGAAGTGAATATTTCATCAAGAATAGCACACAGTGCATTCATTAGCATGGTCTGGCTATCTTTGAGCAAAAAAGATCCTACTTTAATTAATGTAATTGTGACTGAAATGAAAACTGTGACGCAAAGAAAACCTTAACCAGTATTGCTCAGCAACCTCCTTTGAAGGTACCCCACCAGGAGTGAGAATTTCTAATTTATTTAGTGATTATAGTCACTTAACTTCATATTGCATGCAAGAATATTACCCCGATGAAGGCCCTACAATTGAACATGCCCTAAATCTTTACATGGCGACCCAGGCGGGCTAACTTCCTTTATTATAGATACAACCCCTTCAGTCTATTTGGCTACTGAGCCTCCTACTAACTACGTTATGTACAGTCGCTGCTGTAAGCCAAAATACTGTAACTCAGCCCATTGCTAATGATTCTGTACCATATTACCAGACAGATTTTGTCGGCCAAAACCTGTATGTAACACGTTACCTATACAACTATTGCCAGATGTTTACACCAAATATTGCATATCCTACTGTTTTTGTTCAAAAGGCCCGTATTAACCAGTTCCACTTGACTGAATTGCATGTAACACGTTGCAGAACAACTACTGCCTAGTTGCCTAAAGCCAAGTACTGCATAATCTATTGCGATTACCCACCACAAGGAGTATTGTATTACTGGCTCTGCCTGCCATGAACTGCATGTCACAGGTTGCCTAAACTACAACTGCCTACATGACAGTCTTTGCACATACGTGTCCTCAGCATTGCTAAACCTCCTTCACATATTCTTACACTAAGTCGACATAGTGGGGCACTGACCAGGCCATGCCCCTCTAGCCGAGCACACTCACTAATTATGACTGCCCTAACACTGTTAACAACTGCAGACGGTTGGCCCACTGCGGTTCCGCCTTCAAGTCTGTGCTGCCCTATGACACTGCGAGCAACGAATATTCGTTTACATAATCTGCATGGTGGCTTTACCACCACTACCCAGTGAACTTCATCTGTTTTCTACCTAACATAGCATCCCAAGTCATGAATAGAACACCTAACATTTTGCGGGATTTTACTACGTTCATAAGTCTGCTGCATCTATGCAACACAGCCTACAATATTACCAAAATGAACACTACACACAGCCTCGCTGACCATACGGTCAGCGAGCACCACCATGGTAGCTATGGCACAAACTCTCCCTCACTGACAATATACCCCATCACGATTCTTACCTCCCTGCCTCCCAGCTCACTCTTACAAGCTATTCAAACCTTCCCCACCAACCCAGCCCACGCTCACACCCACACAATGGATAAATCCATTTACTAGCAGGCCCACCCCGAACCAACCATTCCCAACAGCGAGCAGACACTTAAGACTAGGATCTAGAATACACTGCAACCACTTAATCACCAACTTAAAACACCAAACAACTACCAAACACACAGAGTGTAGTCTCATGGCATCTACATCACCAACTAATGACGCTGTCTCAGACAACAATATTTCAGACATCGATGTCAAGGCACAGACCACAACCCCAATGATCAAGGGCGCCTTAATAAACGCCAAATCTATTCCAGACCATGCCTCAGACATAGCCGATATCATAACCAACTACAATCTTGATTTCCTTGCCATCACGGAAACATGGCTCCAAGCCGCATCAGGACCTACCCTTACACTGACCATACCAGACGGTTACGCCATTTATCGCCAGGACAGAGTCTCAGCACAAGGAGGTGGGATTGCATTCATTGCTGAAGTCACACTCAATTTAAGGCCTATACTCAACCAAACCTTCCCATCAATGGAACAACTTTCCATCAAACTACCCATATCTGACACTAAAACACTCGCTATGCACCTCATATACAGACCCCCCGGGATGACATCCTCCTTTGAAGATGACATTGCTCTCCTGCTCTCCAACAACACCAAACCCAACTCGCAGATCTTAATATTAGGCTATTTCAACCTAGGCTAACGGGACACTAGTGATGATAAAGCTTCCTCACTTGCCAACACTATCTCCGAGCTAGGATTTACACACCGTATTACGCAGTCCACTCACAATAAAGGCAGAACACTAGATTGGTTAGCTGACATGAACTGCGATACCAACATACTACCTAACACACCCTACGCATGGACCGATCACCATCTCATATTTATTTATTTATTTATTTGTATTTCTTGAGCGCACAGAAACAGCCCTGAAGCATCGTGGCGCTGGTTACAATAAAAAGTGATACTTAGTTACATCCTAGAGGTATACCCACATGCAGGTTTCGACAATAGAAAAACATTAGCAACGTGTGTATGTTTGGCTGTGGGTAGAGGAAGTTTAGTTGGAGAGAGGTTTTGAGTATTTTTCTAAAAGCTGTAAGGGAGCATTCTGCTCTTCGGGCGTGAGGGAGATTGTTCCAGAGTCTAGGTGCTATGTAGGGGAAACCCCGACCTCCCGCTGTAACCTTGTTGATGTGTGGTACCGTGAGTTGGTTGGTGTAGCAAAGCCTTGTAGGTCTGGATGAGGCCGGTCTGTGAATCGTGTCTGAGAGATAAGGTGGTGCAGTGTGATGGATGCATTTGTGGGTAGTGGTCAGAACCTTGAAGGTGATACGTTCTTTGACAGGGAGCCAATGAGCGAATTGTCTTGCATGTGATATGTGGTCCCTTTTGGAGATGCTTAAGGCTGCTCTCAGAGCGTTATTTTGAGTGACTTGAAGTTTGTTTAGGTTTTTTTCAGAGGTGCCGGCTGGGAGTGCGTTACAATAGTCAAGTTTCGCGCCTATGGTAGCTCTTGCTATTGATAGGCAGTTTTCTTTGGTGAGGAATGGTTTGATGGCGTTTATGAATTTGGTGCTTAGCGCGGATGCAGAGACCATGGCATTGACTTGTTTGTCCATAGACAGGGTTGCATCAATGTAGACCCCTAGCGTTTTTACAGAAGATAGGACTGGGATAGTGCAGTTGTCAATGTTAAAATTGACATAGAGACTATCTATCCTGGCAAGTGTAGACTTTTGGCCAAGGATCAGGATTTCAGTCTTATCCCCGTTAAGACATAGGCCGTTAGTGGCCATCCAGGCTTGAATAGTTGCGTATATGTGTTTTAAGCCCAGGGCTTCTGTGTGGTATGAGCCAGTTAGGGGGCGGAGCACTTGGGTGTTGTCTGCGTAGTTGGTTTAGGCGATCCCAAGTACATCCAGTTTATCGAAGAGAGGCTTTGTAAAGAGGTTGTACAGCGTAGGTGCTGTACAAGAGCCTTGTGGGACACCGCAGTGAATTATGGATGGTGTTGCGTTGGATGTGTTTGAAAAGACTTTCATGGCCCTCCCTTTTAAAAAGGATGTTATCCATGAGGTAGCTTGGTCTGAGAAATGTGCAGAGTGGGAGAGGTGTGAGGTGAGGGTCTTGTGGTCCACTAGGTTGAACGCCGCTGAGAGGTCAAGGAGAAGGAGAAGGGCGGGTTTGCCTGTGTCCAGTATCTTAGTTATTTGGTTTTTAAGGTCCAGCAGAGCAGTCTCTGTTCCGCGGCCTTTACGGAAGCCTGACTGTCTAGTCCCAAGGATGGAGCTTGATTCAAGGTATAGTTGAATTTGGCTGTGTGCCACTTTATCTAGAATTTTGAGAAGGAAAGGGACTGTTATAGGTCTGTAGTTGTTGGGCAGCGTGGGGTCGAGAGTGGGCTTTTTTAGAAGTGGGCGCACCCAAGCTTCTTTGAGGCTGTCTGGGACGGAGCAAGTTTTGAAAGAAGCATTAATTAATGCGGTAATGAGTGGGGCAAGTGGTTCAGCGCAGTCCTTGATTAACTTAGGAGGGCATGTATCGCCTTTGCCTCATAACATTCTCCATCAGTAAAGATAACTCCGCACACCAGTTTACAGCCAATGCACCACCCTGACTCATGAGAAACAACAAAAACATTACTGTCGATAAATGACTCCCATTACTTCAGCCCATCATCACCTATTCATCAGACTAACAAGATAACCTACATAATAGCCTCCAATAACTACAAATCAGCCATCACCCAAACAAAAAAAAAAAAACATTTACAACGAGAGAATTATCAAAGCTAAATCTAATCCTAAAGAACTCTTCAACATTTTGAGAGAGCTAAAATCTCCTTCTCCCCTACCGGACTTGTGCACGAAAGACATCTCTTGGTGCACCAATGTTCAAAAGGCCCTATTCGACAAAATATCATAGTTACAATCTAAATTTGAATCCAAAAAAGCTAGTCTAACCCTTGACGAAAGCCAGAATCCACCATTAAATAAACAACCAAACACCAACATCCTATTCAATTTCTCTACTCTATCTATCAAAGAGGTAGAGGATATAATCTTAACCTTGAAACCATCAAAATGCCAGGGTGACCTATGCCATGCCTCGATAATCAAAGACGTAGCTAAAAAACTTACCCCATTCATCACCACTCTAATTAATGCATCAATCACATCAAGCATTGTCCCAAACAATCTGAAATATTCCTGGGTCATGCCCCTTCTTAAAAAAACCTCCTTAGACCCTAACATCCCCACCAACTATCGACCTATCACAACTGTGCCTTTCCTTTTAAAAATCTTGGACAGAGCAGTTTACCGGCAGATACAGAACCACTTAGAAAAGCACAACCTACTAGGCCTCAGACAATCGGGCTTCCGACCTAAACATGGTACGGAGACCGCCCTGATTGACCGCAAGACACAAATGGACAAACTTAAAGACAATGGCAAACATGCCCTCCTACTTCTTCTAGACCGCTCAGCTGCTTTCGACTTTGTAAACTACGAAGCTCTATGCACCCACCTATCATCAGCAGCAGCCCTCTTCTCCGACAAAGCCAATGCCTGGATTCAGTCCTTCCTAAACAATCGCTCCATGAGGGTCTTTGCTCCATTGGCCGCCGCTGAACCTGCCCATGTTTCATGTGGTGTCCCTCAAAGCTCTTGCATATCACCAACATTATACAATGTACTTACCAAACCCTTGTTTGACAAACTGGATCATTTGGGTGTCACCTACACGAATTATGCAGATGACACCCAAATACTCAGCTAATAGGAGACTTCACCAAAGATTCAAAAGTCCATAACAAAATTTACTCCATCATCCAAGCCTGGATGGCCAAACACAGACTTTGCCTCAATGACGGCAAGACTGAGCTATTTATTCTAGGCTCCCAATCTAGACTTTACAAGCTTGGCAAACTCTATACATCCTACAACATAGACGGCAACATCATCACAGTATCTAAGGACGTCAAAACTTTACGAATCTACCTCGACTCTGCCCTCACTCTGACTAGACAAATCGATGCTATCTCCTCATTCACAGCCTACACCTGTAAGCTTATCAATGCCAGCAGACCGTTTCTATCATCTACCAATTGCACAACTATAGCTAGAGCACTAGTACCATCTAAAATTGACTATTGCAACGCTCTCTATCTAGGTACTAGTCCACGTAACCTTAATAAGCTGCAAGTGATCCAAAATAATGCTCCAAGAGCAGCCTTGAACGTTCCAAGATCTCAACATATCTCGGACCTGAGAGGAAACACCCAGTGGCTCTCGGTTCCGCAAAGAATTGAGCATAAAATCCTCTCTCTCACTCATAAATGCTTGGCCAATTAAGCACCACAATATCTATCCGACAACTTCATACGCAATACCACCTCATGTCCTACTAGATCGGCACAAGCCCACTGTCTGAAAGTGCCTAGGTTCAAGCTCCAGAAAGCAGGAGGCTCTAGTTTCCCTGTGCTTGCTTCCAAACTCTGGAACATTCTACCGCGAACACTCAGACCAGAACAATCCTTCCAACTCTTTAGAAAATCCTCTAGAACATGGATACTCTCGAAAGAATAATAAGAAACACAGAAGTACTTATTCCTCTACCTTATCTCAACCATGAACGCCTCATTTGTAAATGACTTTGCTGTGCTACCATTCACTGTATATTATTGTGTATATCTGTATATTTTTTACCCTGTATCCATGTAACTGCAATAAAATGTCTATGTAAGTAAGTAAGGCGCCCTGATGTCTAAGGGCCTGTTTTTTTGCGCTATATAAATAAACAAACAAACATGACTGTCATTATGACCCAGCCAACAATTTGATTATCTTTAACTTATGAAGGTAATGTAACTCACTCTGCAATATGATCTTCAAACTAATGCTTGTAGTGTGATTGTACTTATTTTGTTTTGATCATCTCTTGTTGATGAATACTTATACATAGTAATTTTATGTTTGTTCAAACTATATTTTTAATAAATAAAGTTTATCATGTTAACATTTGTTGAATGTGTTTATATGTTTGGTTATTCTATGAAATGTAATAATTGGTTGTTTAATTAGTGAAGCTTTTATTACCTTCTAGAAATTCTTTAAAAATTAATTATTAGGTAATTATCCGCAACCTTCCATCTCTTAAGCCCACCACTGACTACGGTTATTTCTGTCACACCCAAGCCCTGTTACTGGCCAGTCCTTTTCCTGGGCCACCTAAGTCCCTCCATCGAGCTTTCTGGATGACTGGCCCTTCTGCCAATTCCCTCTGTGGACAACAGATTGTTCTACCCCTCTTGGCTGCCTGGGTCACTGATCTCTCTCTGCTCCAATGAAATCTCCCCTTCTAGCTCCTCACCCTTCTTCCACCACCACGTGTCACCACTGCAGTCTCCTTCTCATCTTTGCTCCTCTCTGCTCTCTCCAGCCTTCCCCAAAGGCCGTCTTGTTTCAACATCAATTGCCTCTCTTCTGTTCCAGACACACAATCTCCTTTGGTCCTTTCTATGGTGTTATACATCCTCCTCCTGGACTGATCTTGGGTCAGAGGTTTTCACGTGCAAGCTCCCAGCATCTCTGCTTGGTAGTTGGTGGGAGTCATGTATTCCAGGTGCAGGCCCTTTAAACTCTCTTGGGTCAGTAATGCCTTCAAAGGGGAGGGATCTATTTTGAAAATCCTTGGATCATGTAACTTGTACTTGGACTCTATGGCTATGCTGCTGCTGCTTTCCTGTGTATCGACATGTATGCTAACGTTGTCTATATTATGTTTCCTATGATGCCTTCCTCCCTCTGTGAATGCCTGCATTAGGTGTGTCATAGATATCTTTTAAATTATCGCATCTCTCAGAGCTCTTCCTTGAGCTGTTATTTCATAGCAGGTCTGGTCTTTCCCAGACACATGGTTGATTTGCCTCCACAGCTGAACAATAGAGAAATAAAATATACGTTTACATTCTGACAAAGGATGGAGGTCATTTTGTGGCACCCATCCGTGTGAGGCACACGAGAGAAATAAATGGGAATTCTGAATATTACATTGCAAACTTCTCGAGTTGTGCATTCCTAGGGGAGAAAGGAGTTCAGATGCAAGTAAAGAG
The DNA here is from genome assembly GCF_040938575.1 of Ambystoma mexicanum. Classification (NCBI taxonomy): domain Eukaryota; kingdom Metazoa; phylum Chordata; class Amphibia; order Caudata; family Ambystomatidae; genus Ambystoma; species Ambystoma mexicanum. The sequence continues at coordinate 996,409,909 of NC_090922.1, forward strand.
CGTCAAGTGCATGCGGCTGGTTGTCCCTGTTCTCCCTCAGGTTTTTCCAGGATGACAATGCTACGCAATGGAGGTGAAGTGCATTGTTGTCCCTGTAGGCTAATAGGGTTGTTTAATGGGATCAAAGCTTGCTTTCGTACTGCAACATACCCTCTATTTTCCCTTTTTGGTTTCTTTATGTTCTCAATGAATTGTAATGATGGGGAAGGAAGCTGTTTCTACAACAGCTGAGGGGCTGGTAATCTGCCTTTTATTTGTGGGAAAAGGAGGTTGGTGCAAGGAAAGGGATCACGTGGCTAGCCTATAATTCATTGGGGTTGTGTTCTGAACCCTGAGGTAATTCCTATATAGCTCTGGGCCCTCCATCCTGTAGCTTAGGGCCAAGATAATACTGTAGATAATACTGTAGAGTGGTGCCCCATCAGCCCCCAATCCCTAACAGGTGATTTAATCACAACACAAAATAATGCTGAATACTTGTGGAATGCACAATGGAAAAAACAATATTATAGGGACGTGGTCACCATTATCTCCTTTTCTGGTGAGGTTGCCACAATACCATAAAAATGATGAGCCCTAGGGCGACGTGTCCTGGCAGGAAGCTGATGGAGTCGTGAGACTCGTGAGCTCCACAGCCCTGCATGACTGCACGCGATTTCTATAGAACACAAGCAGTGATTTTCACCCCAGCACACCAGGGGTCGATGTTGGAAGCGCCATAGCTACTGTGGGAGAAATTTCAAGGCACTCTCCTTACAGACCAGTCCTTGGGTCAAGACCCTTGGGGTATACCTCAATTCTAACCTTAGTATGAAAAACATGTTAGTCAACTGAAGGCCTCTTGTGCCACTACAACACGTCTTATTAGACAAATCAAACCTTTTTTGTCAAACACTGCAGCCCTTGCTGTTGCTTTGGTGAACTCTAAACTTGACTACGGAAACTGCCTTCTGATAGGCACCTCACTGCCTAACCTGGCCAGCTGACAGGTGGCGCAAAATCATGCAGTCCGAGCAGTGTGTGGCCTGTGTAGAAGGAATCACGTCTCTGAAGCACGTAACTCTCTGCATTGTCTTCCTGTTAAATACTGCATTTCTTACAAGGTGCTGTATCTCACCTTTATGTGCCTTATGGATAAGGCACCATCTTATCTGAAGGCAAGGATCCAGCATTCTCGTTCCTCTTGCTCACTTCGGTCCAGTAATCTCAAAAAACTTGAGCAGCTACGTTACAGGTTTATTCGCTTTGGAGACTCTAGTTTTGACTTAGTTGCTCCACGCCTCTGGAACTCTGTCCCGTTCTCCCCTTGTCTTTTCTCAGAGTCTCTTCCCTTTAACAAATCCCTCAAAACATTTCTTTTTATCTCTGATGATTAAACCTTCTTAGTGATTCCGGTGTCCTCTCCTGGCTTCTCCGTGCCTCCTCTTCCCTTTTCATTCTTCTTACTTGCTGCGCAATGAGGCCTATGGTCGAGTTGCGCCTTATAAGAGTTGATTAACATTAACTCTGCCTAAGGTCCGTGGAGAACAGCCCGGAGAACCCCTGATGCCCGTACCTGGAATATGGCCGCCTAATACAGTACATCTTGAAGTAAGCAGCTCCAGACCCAGGTGACGGGGCTCAGAAACTTGCAGAGACCATATCGGAGGTGGCGGCGGAGGATCGTGTCGGCAGCCAACTTGGAGGAGGAGGCAGGTGAGCGGGACCAGACATGCTTTGCCTGGCGGACGCCTCCCCATCCCCCAATGCGGGAAGAGAGCTGCTGGAGGAGAGCGCAGGACTGTGTCCGGCAGTGGGGGGACCTCCCACCAGAGAGACAGTGAAGACTTACATTAAATCTGGTGGTGGGAGACCCGATCCCACATTGACATAGTGGGCTGCAGCCTGTGTAGATCAGAGCTGTAACTTTCTCCAGTCACTGAGTCTCAGTACCAGCTTTGTGCAGCAGATCCTGCTAAGCCTCATGAGCCACGTGGGATAGTGCGGGGGACTGCTGCAGAACCAGCGTCGTCCAACCTCACCTCATTATTGGGAGGACACACTATTCCTAGGCAGTTGGACCAAGCTGAGGGGCGCATATATTGCAAAGGTGTAGCATGAAGGCCCATAAACATAAGGATAAGTCCATAACGTCGATCAAGGACCTGCTGAAACTGGCTAGACTTACTTCGGCCCGACCTACTAATCTGGAACAGACGCTAGACACCGCTTTAGACTCGAGGCCAGCCACTAAAAGGCAATCTAGCACAAATGTTACAATTTACACAGAAAGAGATGGCAACTACAGTTCAGGAACTAAAGGGCTCCTTCAAGGAACTGGCCCACAATGTGCAGCAGGCTGAGAATAGATTGGGTGAATATTAGAAATGCATTTTGCAACCACACACACAACTATGACCAGTTGGAACGAAGGGCACTGGAGATGCATTGTACCTCCTTAGATGAGAAAATGGAAGATCGTGAGAATCGCTCACATAGAAATAACATTAGAAGTATAGGAATTCCCTTGGGGTTGAAGACAGAGCTTGAGGCCTATGTTGGGGATCTCTTTACTGAGATCTTGGGAGACGCGACAGAGTTTGACCTTACTAGTGGTTGTCTCAGACTATGCCCCTATTACGGTCCTGCTTGATACATATGCTTTGCATGCACAGAAATCTACCTTGTGCGAAATGAGCGATTCACTCTTACCTGATGTAGGCTACTATAACTCTATTTCTGAGAAAATGTAGCTCTATTTCCAAGAAAACATTTATTCCAAAATCATAACTCTCAGATTGACGAGTATTCTTCCAGAGATTACTCATATGGACCAAACAGGATTTATTCCGGGACGCCAAGCACAGGATAATATTTGTAGGGCCATAGAGGTTATAGAATGGGCAAGACGTGGAAATTAAGAGTTGGCAATCCTTTCAGGCGATGCTACAAAAAGCGCTCAACAGGATGGATTGGGTGTATCTTTCTGGAGTGGGTTTGGGCCTATTTTTATTAAGAGGGTATTGGCCAATTTCATTCATCAAACCACCAAAATTAAATTGAATGGATCGATTTCAGACCGACTAGCTCTGTCAAGAGGGACTCGTCAGGGGTGCCCATTGTATAGTTGGTGCTCGGAAGGTATTTCTGGTATAGAGGTTGCTGGTTATCAGCTCAAGGTAGCTCTGTACACCATGACCCCCTGTTTTTATGCGAGATTCTTTGGTCACACTACCTCATATAGTTACTTTGTTAGAATCATTTCACCGACTTCGGAGTTTAAGATCAATTTCACAAAATCCATCATACTTAACGTTTCGGAGCAACCCTGTACTGTGGGAGAGATGAAGGACGCATTTACTTTCCAATGGGTTTTGGATCGGCTGAAATATTTAGGGGTTTATCTCATGCCCAAACATGATCAAATATATTCTAATAATATTCCAGAAATAGTTTCCACAGTAAAATCAGACTTGAAGCTACGAGGGAAATCGGGATATTTCGTAGCTAGGGGGAGTTGCAGCAGTCAAAATGACCCTCCTACCAAAACTGTTGTATATTTTCCGGGGACTCCCCATTCTCATCCCAAAAAAGGTAATGCAGGAACTTGAGACTCTGATTTTCCGGTTTATCTGGTCTAAGAAGTTCCCAAGGGATTCCAGATATACGTTGTTGGCATCAAAGAAGAGGGTGGATTAGGGGGGGCAGATCTAGAAAGTTATTTATATGCAGCACAACCTTCACCCTTCTTGGATAGTAAAACAAAAGATCAGGGCCCGAAACATTGTATTGACATTGAGCAATCTATAGTTGGTTTCCCATTACATGACTGGTGTTGGCACTCTCCAGCAGCGCAGCGGGACTCATTTACTACCACCCACAAATGTGACGTTAGTTACTTGGCACAGGGCCGCACCTACGTATAATAGGATGACCTTTCTGTCTGCTCTCACACGGGGCTGGGACACACGAATTCCCCCTTGGGCCAGCAGGCTGGGAGAATTACTCGCTGGAAGGAAGGGGGGCTGGTGCGACTGGGTCAATTATTTGATGGTGAACTGACTTTGAACTTCGATAATTGTAAGCAAATGTTTATGCTGAGCAATGGTGACAAATACGGATACATGTAGTTTAGGCATTGGACTGTATGAGAAACTGGAGGGTGTCCTCACATCTACTCCCTGTGGATCTTCTATTCAGGTGGCCAGGGAAGGGCCATCACTTTTGAATCCCGAACCTGGGGGCGGATAAGCGAGGGAGTATCACCTGGTTGAAGGGTCCTTGGGGAGAGAGTGTCTGAAGGCGAGACATGGTATCCCCCTTTTTCTAACACTGACATACCCTACCCTTCCTAAGCCTTTATGGGTTATATACAATCCCAACCCATACTTCTCCATTCACCCCTACCTGGTGCTGAGATGAAGTGGGGCTAGGAGTAATTCACACTTCCTATGTGAAACACCACTCTAGTACTGGGACGAAAAAGAGGGGTATGCAGGCATCCAGTGCTGAAGGTCAGGCATGTCTCAGAAATTGGGTTTGTTTTGGTCAGGCAATACCAGCCAACAACATACACACAAGGCCCCTCAACAAGGCTCAGGTGTATAAATGGTGGAGCCTAAATCAATGTAAGGAGAGAGAGCTGCCTTGGTGGAACGAGACTAGGAGGTTGGAGATTGGCAACGATCCCAGGTGACCTGCAGGACCCGGAGCGAGTGAGTCATGTGGTGGGTGCATGACCAGGATCCTTTTGAAGGACAGCTGGAGCAGCCAAACTACTGAAAACCACAACGCCTGCACATAGCCGTTCCGATGTCAGGCGTGTGCAAAGAAGTACCCGGTGAGGAAGCAGAGTTAAGGCCATTTGCATCCCGGCTGGCAAGAAGGTGAGCAGGAGTAGTAAGGACCGCCACAGATGAGACACGAAGAGCCGGTGAGGGTCAGAGGACACAGAAGCACTGGAGCAATCCCAGGGAACCACAGGCAAGAAGCGGTTCACGAAACTGAGTAAGTATGATCAATATTGAATACCGAACCTAACGGAAAGTACTGCATGGAGACCGAACTGAACAAGAAGTACTGGTTGAATGAAAATACGGAATATTGAATGCCAAACGGAATGGAAAGCACAGTTTGAATTAAAACCGAAGCATATGAAATACTGAAAGACCATTGGAAAATAAACTGACGAGGACTGTTAGACTGCGTGAAAGCAGCACTGTGAACAGAACAAAATCAAATAGGTTGATAAACCACTGCAGAGAAGATTAATACTTTTATGGAAAAAGCAAAAGACTGATGTACAAGAGTGTTGCAACAATTAAAGAGAATTTAAGTGTGAAAACTCAGAAGCCTGAAGCAGAAGAGGCTGTGCAGGAGTTAAAAAAGGCCAAGGGGGAACTCATGGTTGCGCAACCTATGAGTGGACCGTGTGGTCTGACAATTGCATATAGACCTGGGAGTTCCCAACTGTGAAGGTCACAGACATTGAAAATCAAGTCAAGGAGAAGCACAGGGCTCCTGGTTGGGTGACCTGTGATGGGTGGACCGTGTGGTCTGACAAGTGCACCTAGATCAGGGAGCCCAAAATGGTGACAAGCAAGAGACTTTGTGAAGGAAGCACAGAGAAGTATAAAATTGAATGATAAAGCAAGCTAGCAGGCAGGTCAAGTGGACCAATTATTTTCTTATAAGGAACATTAAGCAAATGCAAGTCATACATTGCAATCTTGGGGAAGGAAATCCTGAGAACTTAAAGCACTGATAAATGCTGTCTTGGGGAAGTGTGAACTGTGCTAGATTAAACTTGGGGAAGACAACCTCAAGACTTGGCAGAATATTGGTAATACAAGCAGATATTGGAACTGTATTGAACTTGTTAATCAACCAAAACTGAAAACAGCTGATACATTACTTTTGAACACTATTCTCTTGGCTAGGAAGAACGCCACACCATGTTTATTTCTAGAGAGGAGGGCAAGTATAGGTTTTAACACAAACGGACATTTGATTTGTACTTATGGACACAGACTTCCCTTAGTCTTCTTTAGGAAGAGAAATTCCCACCACAGATATAGGGCAAATTAGGCATTACACCATCCTGATGCTTAATAAAGGTGTGTGCAAGGTGGTCTGCGGTGGTAGTCTTTCTATCTTGTTTACTGAGGAGGCATGGCAGTTGCTGGAACCGTGTTGCTACAAACTTTAAAACTTCACACACTCCGCAGAACACGGAGAGGAAGGTGTGTGCAGGTGGTCTGCGGTGGCAGTCTTTCTACCTTGTTTACTGAGGAGGATTGGCAGCTGCTGGAACCGTGTTGCGACAAACCTTAAAACCTCGCACACTCCGCGAAATAGAAGGAGTGTGTAAGGTGGTCTGCGATTTAGCCGTGGGATCAGTGGGAACCCTGATGGATAGTGAGGATCTGTCCGAGCAGGTTGGTGTGCCATTGTGCTATTTTTGATCTTGCTATTGCACCTCTGCACTATTGTTTATAGAGACATTTGCGGGCATCCCTAAGCACACCATAAGTGGAGCTTAAACAACTGCTGGCCCACCGCTATATTCTTAACTGCAGCCTTTTTGTGATTTTTGGAGTAACAAAACCTTTATAGTCGCGTTCGCATAGCTATTGTCTGCGCTTTTCAGCTTGAGGAAGGTGACAGCAGGATGACGTATACCTTGGAGCCTTCAATCAAACTATTACTTAGGCTGCTTCTGACGGGAAAAGACGACAGCGGGGTACTGGGTACCTTGGAGCCTTCAAGTAAACTGTTTACGAGTGCACTCTCGTATGAGAACATCAGTACCACATAAGTCATGACTACATATTCATTATTCCTAGCATGCCAAGAGTTACCAGGAGTCACCCATTACATTCTTGCGATAGTGCAGTATGTATGGGAACACTAAATGCTGCATGTAATCTGAAAAAGGAGGCAAATAAGACACTTTTAAAGCAGGCAAAGACTATTATGGCGGGAATTACTAATTCCATCTGTGACTTGAATGACTTCGATGAGTGTCAATGAGGGAAAAAATTACACCTTTCTTAAAACAAACTGTAATCTTTAACAGCAAACCTAATTCTTACCCAAAGGCAGCCGTTGTTCTGTATCGTTCTGTATCTTACCCAAAACCAAGCTAACACCTCCCTCCAAGACAATATGGTGATGGCCATAGCTATGAATTTAGAGGCAGAGTCGAACATTAACCTTGCTATGACTTCTGATTCTCATCAAGTTACGACCACAAATCATTCTACTATCAACTTGACACGTTGCCCTAACCTAACAGCGATTGCCATGAATGCATCTGCAACTCCGATGGATAACCGGGAGAGTCCTTCTGCAGACTCTCCTGGTCTAGAAATCTTTAGTACGGAGACATTTTTAATTATACTGAATTCTTTGCTTATGTGTACCAATTTCGGTTGGCTGATATTTTATGTAAAATATGTGCTCTGTAAAGCGCTTTGGATAAAGGCGCTATATAAATAACATCATTATAATTATGTAAAAATATTCATAAGGAACAATTGTTTGTTAAATTTCAACTTGAAAAAGTAGTAAAATTGAGTGTGTGCACACAAGAATCTGGGAAGCAAGCCCTGGATGGTGATAACATAGCCGCTCCTATTATAACTATACATGATACTCAGAACCTAATAAGGCCCCCTAGCCATACCATTGATATAGCAAAACACCCCCGGATAGGGGCAAATAGCGGGCAAAAAATGTATCATTTGTGGAATGCAATAACTATGTAAGGTAGCAAGACTGTTCCTGCCCTTGGCAGGAAGCACACCAAGAAGTCTAAGTACAGTGCACTAACTACCAATACTGGCACTGGCAATAACGCTCACACCAGGATGGTATCACAGGCCCTGTCCTCTGTCTTTCCCAAGAATATGTCCTGTATTGAAACCTTGAAGGGGTTTGAAATTGTGGAAAAAGCAAAACTAAAAAAGACCACGGCTATATCCCTGGCCTAACGCAAGTTTCTGATAAATCATTCAATAAAGATCCAATGACTGGAATTGCGCAAATACAAGAGAATCTTTTCCAGTCAGTACAAAGATTGGAAAATGATGACACAAGCTGCCCTAGTGGCACTGGACAACGGGACATAAACACACAGCAATCAGAATACATTTTGGGAAACAACTCCTTGTAAATGGGGGATTGACACATGACACAGATTGGGGAAACGTTTATCTATAGAAAGTTCTATGGTGAACCTTGATGGTGTTTTAAAGAACATGAGCACTGAAAATCTTGGTCACAGATCTATATGAAACACTTGTGTACAAGCGCAATAGAAATAAAATATCAATCAATATGCTACCACTGCAAGCCCATTCTTAAATCGTTCTAATATGCTAGAACTGTTACACCAACTCCCGGCACTTAGTAAGATTTCATCCTATGAGTTAAAGAGAGTTGAGATTCGGCAGTCGTTTTGGGGACCTAATTGGGCTGTTTTAAATTGGGTATCATCCATTATAGTTGAGCTACTTTTGACACAGGCCTCCTTTTTCCGTGATCTTGGTCATGAATTTACAAGTGTACCGCTACTTAGGGTACCTTCAGAAAATAAACATATACTAGAGGGAACCAGTTCATGTCAAACGGAAAACATGATAAATGATATAGTAACCAGGGTATGCCTTCAGCTCCAATCTAAAGGCAACTCACTAGTGAAACAAGTGAATTATTTCCCAAAGGCTAAGAACTTGAAGAAGTGGACTTATACGCTGCTTCTAGCACTTATCATATAAAGATCAGGATCTGGAACACTAGGGGACACTGCTCCTTTATATCTAATTCTGAAGGCAATCTATACCACCAACATAAAATCACCTCTAGCAGGTGTACACATAGGAACACACATGATTTGTCTGTAACAAATAGGAAAAAAGAACTTCACAGCAAAATGCGTTGTTTAAAAAGAAATACTCAGGACCCAGAGATAAGAACATTGAGCGTGAGGAAATTGAAAATGCATTATAAAAACGTGTACAGGATGCACAAGGGCTCTATAGCCGCTGCACAATGGAACATAATGTTTATTGCGTTAAAAGATAATGTTATATGCATAGATTTTGGCACATGTATAAAAAAATATAATACTGAAACGCTTTGAATTCGAGAGATTAATCCCATCCCTCTCGATTGCTGGAGAACGTACATGCTATCTACTATCGAAAACAAATCTTTGAAATCAGTAATACATATATCGGAACATAGGGGACAAAGAAAACTTCAAGTTTTCTGAGGTTGAAATTGAAAAAATAATAGGGGACATTAATCCATCTAGGGCACCTGGCCCTGATGGCTTACCTTATCTACTATATAAGGAAAATGCAAACGTATGGGCCTCTGCATATCATCTTCAATGAAATTTTTATATACGGGCCAAATACCGAATTCCTAGAGATGTTCAGTCTTAATGCCCATCTATAAAAAAGGGCCTAGAGATAGTCTGTCTAATTACAGAATTCTGGCTATGATTGACTCCAGTGACAAATTGTTATTAAACTATATAAATGTGTGGACACCCGAATGGAAAATTCTCAGTAACCAACAGTCTGGCTTCCACAAGGGCTATAGTACCCGGTCTAATATCTGGGTACTAACAAACCTTATTCGTACTACTTTGCTATCAAAAGTCAAAGTATTATATATTTGTTATATAGATTATAGCAATGCTTTCGACATGGTTGATCGCCAGATACTCTCGGAAAAGATGGAGAAAGGTGGTTTACACTCTCAAATGTTATACTTTGTTAAATTACTATACACCGACAATATGGTACAGCTACGATTTAAAACAAGGGTGCATTCTGACCCAGATATTTTTTAACATATACATCTCACATCTTGAAAGAGCCTTCAATAATTGTAATAATCATCCTCTCCGCATCAGTGTCCATCCCATTGCTTGGCTTTCCTATGAAGATGATATTGTAATCTTTGACGAGACTGCGATAGGTTTACATCATAGCCTAAATAGCTTGGCACCATACTCTCAACAGCATGGTTTGGTTATCATTTGTCCAAATCTAAAGTCATGATGATTAAATTGAACTGTAAAACCATAAAGTGACTTAGATGGACAATAGATAACACCACTTTGGAAGAAGTGGCAAGTTACCTATATGATGGTATACTCATTACAAATAACCTAAATAAGGAGGGATTGTCTAAACAGATAGTCTTTAAGACTGCCACAAAGTTTCAGGCAACCAGGTCTTTTATTTCTGAATCTGGTGGGTACTCTGTAGAGGGCCTTTTGAAATTATATAATACCTGTATAATTCCTAGTGCACTCTATGGTCTTGAAGTTTTCTCTGCTAAAGATACTGATTGGCTGAAGCAATTAGAAGGGAAACTTTGGGGAGTGCCCTGGGTCTCCTTCAGTGTGTACCAGTGGAATCCATGTGCTTTGAGTTAGGGTTGATCTTTTTGACTACCCAGAAAATGATTGCAGCATACAACTTCTATCTTAAAATAAGGTTAAGTGCAGGTAATACTGATTCTGTGTATTCATATTTCTGCGATCAAAATGGCTAAATGTGCACCTTTCAGGCCTTGAAGACATGGTACAATGAGATTTACCACTTCTTGGAGGAAGTAGGTTGCACACTCATGCCAGACGACAACCTGGCCACAACATTTTTTGAAATAAAAGAAGGCAATCATCTGGGATAGGGAACTACCTACCTAGTCAGGAAGTCCAGTTATAAGCTATATTCTATGCAAGCATTTCAAATTGACACTGCATGCTCCTATATCATTAACCTGCAAAACACGAAGGTAAGGAGATTTATCCTTCTACTAACACTTAATCGGCTCCCAGGGATGGCGAATAGGGGTATGTGGGGAAATACTACAATGCAGGACCAAGCATGTAGAATATGTGGGGAACAACTGGAAACTGTACAACATTTGTTGACCGAATGCACTGGCCTAAGTTCTATACATGAGAAAGGATAATCAATGCGGGTCCATGATATGAATTATATTCACATTAATCAATTTTGGTCTGCGATTTATGAAGGCGGAAACACTTAAAATGTACTGTTCATTACATGTGGGAAGAAATTATGAATTTACTACTTTAATGCAAATTTTGCACATGAAGCAAAGATCCTGTTTTTTTATAAAGACATGTTATTTTAAACTACAGATCGGTGCTTATGAGTCAGGCAGCTGTATATGTGGGGTAAGTGATTTGTTCTTAGAAGCTCTTATAGTATAATATTCATTATAAACCCCATTTTATTGTTATACCAAATGTACTTTATCTAACAATTTCTATTTACTGTATTTTGTTATAGTGTTTAAGGTTAGAATTAACTATTTGGCACTTAATTTAAAAAAAAGATTTTGATATTGAATTTTACAACTGCTGTCTGTGTCATCTCTTGATACAATGCCTGTCTCACAACTGCCAATCCTAAAATAGTAAGGAAGGCTACGAGGGAAATCGTGCAGTTCAAATATTTGTTCTTGGGAGATCCCCCTGCACATAAGGTTTCCTCGTTTTATGCAGTTAAGAAGGTGAGAAGTAGAGTGTGAGGAAGGAGGGAAGTGAAGACAACAGAGGTAGAAGGGTAGTTGGAGGTATTAGCGACAGAACAGGAGTCGGAAAGGGGGGCGCTGTTGCGCACGACTGCAATGGCCACCTGATACGAGTGCTCCGGCCCGACTGACATCCGTTTGGGAATTAATCCTGTTTTTGGAGCCGTCTGTGGAAAACCGAGCGACGGGCGGAGTCGAGTGAAGCAAAGTGCATATGCATGTGAAATCCTGGCAGCGGCGGGGCAGTGCTTCCTGAGATATGCTACTTGTACTGTTTACCGCGGAGGGGTCCAGGCGCGGACTGCGCTATGGAAACATAGACCTTAGGCCTCAAGTCGTAGACGCTCTAGACGGCTGGAGCATAGAGAGGAGAGGCCCCGTGGTGACGGTGCTCATAGGACTGGCGGCTGAACCAACTACATCCTGCTGGGACTGATCCCCCCTAGGCGTGTGTCCGACACCGAAGTTTGATGCAGAGTAGAGCGCGATAGCCGCAGCGGTCGCACGACCGGGAACGGTAAACTGAGGCTGCTGGTGGAAAAGCCTGCGTGGGTCCGCCAGACTGCCAAGGGCGGTGGTGAGACCCTGACGAACGGAACACTTGCTCCAGGCCACGGAGAGAACAGACATCTGTGACACATTGGGGGGTAGTTGGGCAGACGGCCCCTGCGGTGGAAACTACGGGGATAAGGCTTGGTCGGGGCCCCCCCTGAAGAGAAGTGCATAGCAGAGCAAGTGAAGAAATGCTCGGATGAAACGAATCCTGATCTAAAGTACAGTGTCAGCCGCAGACACATGTGGGCACTGAGCAGCGGGGCAAACGAGGAATCCACACTCCCTGATGATCATGAGGTAATAGGCCCTGAACTATCCTTTACACGTGCGGTGGGGAAATAACACGGCATATATACAATAATACGCACGCACGCTGATTGTGATCTATACACATGTAAACAGCGGATTGACCTTGTGGTGGATCCAACGTGATACCATTAAAACTGTGCCACATGCTGGCTAAAATGTTTAACAATTGTCATGTCCACACGTGGGAGAACACAGCCCTTTGCGCCAATCACGCAGGGTTTACAGAGACTGGGCCCGCTTCCATTTAGAGACTTATTGCTTCTGTGGGACTGGAGCTGAGCTGCCCTTAAGAGACTGTGCCCTTAAGAGACTGTGGCAAGTGTCATCACTCGGATGCGCGTCTGTGAAACCCTAATCCGGATAAGCGGTTGAATCTGGGTGGCATGTGGCGATCAGACTGGGAACTGTGAGCGGACCCTTAACAACCCTGGTTCTTGTATGATGTGCTGGGAGGGCTGAACTCACACGAGAGGTGCAGGGGACGGAGGCCTTGGGTCTACGCGATCCCCTATACTCCAATTCTCCTGCTGCTCCCTAGCAACTCATGTTGGCCGGATAACACCTATGGAACCTATGAATGTGATTGAAATATAATTGACTGGACCCCGGACCCACAGACGTTAAATCCCCTGGGCAAGTTGTGGTGGTTGGGCCTGCTGTTGCAGCTGCCATGGGAAACACACAGAAGCAAGAAAAAATGCCGGAGGGTACAGGCGCCAGGAAGAAAGGGCCAATGGACTTGTTTACCAAGAGTCAGGCAGCAAACTCTGAGCAGGAACGACCGGCTGCATACGGCTCCAGCCCAGACACAGATGGCGGCGACAGCGCTTGACGACCATAGTGCAAAATGGCTTCCTGTCTATTAATGTCAAGCTAGATGACATTGTTAATAATATCAGTGCACTTAAAACAAGGGTAGACAAGGAGAGCCTGCGACTTACGAAAGCAGAGAACAGAACTGGCGTCAATGAAGACACCATCACACGCATGACCAAGACATAGCTCAGCTCAGAGAAGGCCTGACTAAGATGCAGAATAAATGTGAGGATCTCTAATCGCGGTCCCGCAGAAACAACGTTCGTATTGTGGGTGTATGTAAAAAATTTGGCAGGGGCGCAATGGAGCAGCAGGTGGAGTCACTCCTTAAAACTCGCTTTGGAGCAGACTCCTTTTCGGACCACTTCCTGGTCGAGCACACCGTGCTCCTGTTACAAAACCCGGGGCTCCGCTGCGCACGTTCATCGCACGGCTCCTCAACTATAGAGACAGATGCAATCCTCAAGATGGCAAGAAAACTTGGAACACTACATTATGAGGAAAGCCGCATTCATATCTACCTGGATTTCGCTGCGGGTGTGCAAGCCAGTCGAAGGTCATACGAACCAGTCAAGCGATTACTGAGAGCACGGCAGGTCCCATACGCCCTAATATTTCCAGACAAGGTGAGAATTCAATATGGGGCGGGGCGCATTTTTTTGAAACCCCAGCCACCGCCTTGGCCTATGTCGAGGCCTCTATACCTTTGCCCCCCAAGAGGCCACGGGCCGGATCAGAACGGCAGACCGTCACCTGCGGCGGAGGGCCGGGATCCTGTTGAATGACCCAAAAAATGCACGGATATCCTTGTTTGGTTGGAATGTTGCTCGGCTCCCGTAGGAGGCTGCATGTAACATTGAAGATGGGCCCTGAGCCCGATCTGGTGGCCACGTGATGGCAGCATGGCGCCTTCAGGAGAGTTCCTACAGGTTGAAAGGGATCATCGTTAAGTTGGGGCAGATGATGTGGATGGGGGGAGGGTTTCGAGGTTGGGAGCGTTATGGTTTGTTGTTGTCCCATGGAAGTGTTGGGGTTCTGGAGGGACGGTGGGGGAAATACATGTTCAAGGTCAGTAGAAATGTGGTCTCGCAGATGCTGGTGCTACTCTCGTCATGAAGGTACAAGAACTATTGGAGACAATGGTTCGTCACAATGCACACAGATGAAGCTCCGGGGATGGGTTAAAGATAAACTTACTATCCTGGAATGTTCAGGGGTTAAACAACCCGATGAAGGCCAGAAAGGTTGGGAACTATGTCACCAGACATGGCCCCCAGATTCTGATGTTACAAGAAACACATGCACAAGGATCTGTTAACATGAACATTTTGCCCAAATGGGGCAAGCTACGATATTACACAGATTACTCCTCCCAGTCCAGGGGAGTGATCACAATCATACACCACTCGTTGGGGTTTCAGACGAAGGGACACAAGACAGACCTAATGGGGAGATATGTTTTGGTTTGGGGGGAAATAGCAGGCAAGCAAGTAACACTGGTCAATACCTATGGCCCCAATATCGATGATCCAGACTTTTACTTAAGTATATTTGAGGCCCTCAACACACTGGATACATCCATCATAATATGGGCAGGAGACTTCACAATGGCCCTTGACCCCGCACTAGATAGATCCACTACTATATTGAGGGCGCCCACAAAGACGGTACCAACACTGGGTCTACTTCTTCCACAACTGTCATTGATAGATGCATGGCGTGCACTGCACCCTGATATTAGGCGATACACATACTACTCCTCTGTACATGATAGTGAGTCGCGTATAGATTATTGGTTCCTGTCCTCAAATATGTCGGATGCATTGAAGAACTGTGTAATCTTGCCCCGTACGCTATCAGATCACTCCCCTGTGTTGCTGGAACTTAGGCTGAGACACACCCCTAGACGGGCAAGGAGATGGAGAATGCCCAGTGGAATACTTAATGATCCAAATGTGGTTGAGTCTTTGCACGATGAGATAGCTAACTTTTTCACTGATAATGTGGGGACGGTTGATCTGGTCTCCACAATCTGGGAAACCTTCAAGGTGTGGGTCAGGGGAGTCCTGATATCGAAGTCCACGGGTCTCCTGAAATGTGTGTGGCTAGAACTCGAGGGGGTGGAGAATGAATTAAACAACTTAGAAGAAACCTACAGTCGTACACATGACAGGGACACTCGCTGAAATACACAAACTCCTTAGAGACTTTGACAACCTGGCTATCAGAGAGATACAATATATAGCGGCCCCTGCCCGGGCACGCAGATATGGGGAGGGGAACAAGACTGGGAGAACATTGGCCAACTTGATTAAACATGAAAGGCAACTGAACCCAATCACTAGCATCCAAACGGCACAAAATGAGGTGGTCACGAGTGAGGAAGGCATAAATGACGAATTTGTTAAATTCTATCAGGCACTTTATGCAAACAGAGATCGAAAGACTTATACTGAAATAAAGGCCTATCTGGCAACACTCGACCTCCCGAAGCTCCCGGTTGAAAATTAAATGGTGATTGACCAGCCTGTCACTGCAGAGGAAATTACTGAAGCAATTAAGGAGCTTTCATCAGGTAAGGCACTGGGTTCGGATGGGCTGGGTGCTGAATTCTATAAGGAGTTCCGTGAGGAACTAGTTCCTATAATGCTGAAAACCTGGGAGGAAGCCCTAGAAAAAAACATATTGCCCCTGACAATGAGAGAAGCCATAATAACTATTTCCCAAGCCGCAACATCCACCACACGATATGTCATCTTACAGACCCCTTTCGATCATAAATGCTGACGCTAAGATATTTGCGAAAGTACTGTCGAATCGGGAACCCTAATGGAGAGATGAAGGTGGGGGACATGTTCATAAATGGGAAGTTTGCGACTCTGGAAGACTTTACTAGAGCGATGGGTGGACGGCCACTCAAAACGCTTCAATACTATCGGATGAGATCTGCGTTCCAGGAGCGGTGGCCGCTCTTCCCGGATGAGCCAGACAAACCGGATGAGCCAGACAAACCGGGTCAAAGATAAATGGGAATCAGACATGCAAGCGCTTATAACTGAGGAGAAATGGGGCAGATACTGGGCACTTACAAAAAAGGTGTCACTCAATGTCGGCCTGCGTCTGATCCAGATTAAAATCGTGAATAGATTACATTATACACCGGCTAAGGTAGCCACATTTGCGACAGACTGCTCAGGTGACTGCCCCAAGTGTGGCTCGCCGCAGGCGGGGCCCTTTCATATGTATTGGGAATGTCCAGCTCTGGTGGGGTTCTGGGGAATGGTGGCTGGAATGCTGGCAGAAATTACGCAGATACCCCCTCATTTGACTCCTCAAACATATTTATTTGGAGACATTGCAAGTGCTCAGAAAAAAAATGAAGGTTATTCAATGTCTCATGTGCGGTGGCACAAGTCGACCAAAAAACATTTGGGGCCCTTTCAGGGTGCATCTGTGTGAAATGCTTTCTGATGATGAAACCTCCATGTGACCTATATTACACTATTGTGATTACGAGATGTACCCTTGTGTGCTGTGCTGAATGTGATGTGGAAATGGCACTGCTGGGTAGAGGTGGAAAGGCGGAGTGAGATTGTAGAGACAGTGGCGTGGTGGGAGGAAAGAATCTTTAAGACACCAGTATAGTGAGGGGTCAGATACAAGTGGGTGTGAGAGAAGTGAACACGACACCAGGCGGAAGAAGGCACCATTCCCAACTCCCAAAGACTACTAAGCGGGCAAGGTTAGGTAAAGCCTAGAGGCCCCTATGGAGACAGGTAGCCATCATCTTAGGGAAAACATCTTGAAACTACTAACCCCCTGTGAGCAGCCAGGAATGAGACACGGACACAGAGAGAACATAGTTTTGGCTATAGACTTACTTCAAACAAAATGTGGTTGGAAAACGCATCACTTTCCCTACTCCAGGAGGTATTTCCCTACCTTAACCAAAAGAATTAATGGTCTGTCAGATGTAAAGACGTCCAAAGTAAAATGTCCTGTGTCTGAAATACGATTCTGGCCCTCACATTCTAAAATTAACTCCAAGGTGAAAAGGGTAATGTCTTTCGCCTTGAAAGCGCACAAATGTTCAAACTCGAAGGAAGTTGCAACTCCAACACAAAAGCTTAAAATGGATAATGTTCACAGTTCCAGGGTATAGCTCCCTTCGCTAGGTTTTTCCTTTATAGATGTCCAAGCTCCTATGGGGGAGGAGCCTTCCTTTGCTGTTTAAACAACTTTGCTGTTAATCTTAATTTCGTAGGATACATGGTGTATTCCCTTACTAGTTTTCCTCTCCTCTTTAATGTACTTTCAACACAGTCTTTGGTTATACCTGATGTATCCTCATATCAGGACTTTCTCATGCCATCCACTTTACACACTTGGCAACTTGACTGTCTGGTATACGCTCCTGCCAGGCCTTTCTTATATGCTTTACTTGACACACTTGCAAACTTGAATCTGTTGGTATACTCTCCTGCTAGGGCATTCTCGTGTGCTTCACTTGACACTTGCAAACTTGAGTCTGCCTGCTATACTTGCATGCCAGGGCTTTTGAACAATTAGTCACCTTTCTTTTCATCCATGTAACAATACTGCTATATTGTTGGCTTAACAAGCCTGGTTTTTAAAGGTTCAAGTTAATATTCCTTATGGTGTTTCATCCATCAGAGTTCTGCCCCTCCTTCAAGACACTCCTTGTTTAACTTACTCTCACTGCTGTGGTATGGGTTTAATAAACTGTTTGTCATTTCCGTTATTAATACATGCCCCGCTTCACAGGTTTCATCGTACGCCTTCCGCTTAACTTTCACGAAGCGGCAACAATCGTTCACTCAACCTAGTAACCTGTTCCATTCCACAGGCTTACTGGTTGCTTCAAATGATCTCCGCGCTTCTTCAACACTTCTCTCCTCTGCGGCCTGGTTTGGTGAGCGTCTTGCGAGCTTCTGTGTCTTCTCGGTGTTCTCCCCTGTCAGGCACGGCTTCTGCTGCTTCGCGTGGTGTGCTGGTGGGCTTTCTGCTCTCTGCTGTCCCGTTCCACCTGTGGATTCTACTGTTGCACTGTTTCTTAAGACACTTTCACTTCCAGAACAATGACCTGTGTCAGCCGCACCGCGGGACACTACAGTGTCTGCAGCTCTCTGTCTCCTCTTCCGTCCTCAGCTGTAGGAGGTTTACACTCCCGATGCAAACCTGGGAGTAGTTTGCTCCAATCAAGTTCTTTGCACCACTAGACTGGGTACTATGATTTACTGGGATGATCCCACTCGGGGTGTCCTCTTCTTCGTCTCAGTATTTTCTACCAGTTTCAATGGTAATTAATACCATGAGTTGGTATGGGGAGGGGTTTCTAATGCCATACTACTATATGCCATAAGGGATTGGGGTATTATAGGGTTAACGGTAAAGTGCTTAATGGAGAATCACTGGAATACAATGCACCACTTGCTACAGTAGTCTATTTAGATCTTCCCTGACAAGGGGCTTGCTGAAACCCAATAATTAACTCCAAATTGTTACTTTTTAAAATACATTCACCATACAATAAATAACTGTTAAGGGGAACATATCAAAGAAAAAGAAGTACGGGTGCCCCTCTGCGAGAACAAACACGGCCTAATGACCTGTTCTATGCGAAGGTGCCCACTCGAGAATCCGCAGCCACATTTTAGCTCACTGTACCTTTCAGAAAGGAGGAATATACATTTGCATAGCAGTATTTGGACCTCATCACTGAGGTGGAGCTGTAGCTTTAGCTCACTGCGCTTTTCACAGAGGAGAAATTCCCATAAGGATAGCAGTCTTTCTCCCACCCACAATGGAGAGGGGACACTCTGCTCTTACTGGGTCCCATGGGTTCTCTTTCCTCACCTATTTAATCTCATTGTATACTCCCTGACCCAAAGCTTGTTCTTCCCTCCTATCATTTAGTCCTGCCTAGGGATGACAAGGCCCACCAGAACCTGCCTGCTTTCTCTTCCTGATACTCTCAAGTCAGTTTTCCTATCTCTTCCTGATATTATCTCTCCAGTCTCCTTGATACCACCTTTGCCAATACCTTTCTAGTCACCTCCTCCTCCTCCTCTTGGATTTCTTTCTGCCCCTTCTACTGTATCAGTCACCCTTCCCGATAATACCTCCTCTGTGTCAATTCTATTCTCTGATATTGCCACCATCTTCTCCTCTTTGGCTTTTAGAACCTGTTCCTGCACCTGCACCTTGGCACCTATCACCTCCTCTTGACTTCAACTCTCCTGATGCTATCCCCTTGTCCTGCTACTGTCCTTCACTTGATGGCATCACCTCCTCTATTTCACTGTTAATTCTCACCACCACTCTCCTGCTCTCATATGCAATGATGCCACACCTGCTCTTTGGCTACCATCCCATCCTGTCCACTCTCGTCCTTTGAAGTTACTACCTCCTTCTTGACCCCCTTAGTTCTTAAAACCACCACAAGCTCTCCACTGCTTCCACCTCTCTACTATCCTCTATATCTCGAGCCCCTGTTTCTTCCACCGCTCTTAGGCCTTATCCAAACACAAGCTTCCTGCTCCAACAACCCACATTCCCTTCCTGAATGGGGTTGGATGTTTTTCTAGTTTGTTCCCTCCTACTACTAGGTGGGTGTTCTAATAGTTGAATTGTAGTTCTCGGGTAAACGGGCGCCTCTAACTGAAAATGTATACTTTATGTTTTAAACGCCGCTTAGAGCAGGATAAGTGCAAAAAGATATGATACGAGTAGATTTTAAAACATTTTGTTTTGAAGAAAAATGAGGAAATTGCACAGCAGTGGGACATATATTATAACCATTGACAGAAAGAATAGATTGCTTCTTTTAAATTAATAGGGGATATATATGAAGCTATTATTTAAATGGGCCTAGGATGTAACTAACAGGATTTTCTGAAAAAAAGATTCAAATGAATTGAAAACATCTGAAACACTATGATTTTCTATCCTATCCTGAAACCCATGATGATTTTAGTAAAATATTGTGAAGGGTTAAGATCATTTTTGTGGAATGTTATCAATACATTGATGAATGATTTAATGAATTGTAGTGGGTACGGATTCTCACACATGTAGATGCTTATCTGAACCAAAATATGCTTTAATTCATATTTTAAACACCAACCAATTGGTGACTTCTAAAGCCTAGTCAGTGCCCGACAATGAGTAGTAACTATCATAGATAATGTGCAGATAAACTGTGCTTGTAGACATTGTTCAAATATAGACTGATCCATTGTACACATCCCAATATCTATATAAGTGAGGGAATAAGAGCACAGGTGAAAAGGAATGTATGCTTTTGAGTCAAGTAGGAAAAGAGATTACCCCAACTCATTTATTATGGCATGACTAGCCCTTTAAGTGATTAACCCAAGGTCATAAGGCATAGAATTCAAAATGGCACAGGGTTAATTACATCGATCGCATCTTATTCCCTGAAGAGGGTTTCTCCTTTCTTCAGTCCAATACCGCAGCAGGTGGCCTAAGTCTCATAGCAGTGTGTACATTAAACAAAAAATATAACTAAAATTAAAATAAGAACAAAAGTATCCCTCCAGGGCAGAGAAAATATATTCTGGTGATTATAGGCATTTGAAAAGACTATAGCAGTGGACGTTAAAAAAAAAAGTTGATTAGAAGCAATGTTATTTTCAGCAGGACATTTGTTGTTCCAATAATCATCAGGCCCCAAAAATGTGCACCCCACCAGCATTGTGGTTTATTGCCATGTAAATTGGCTTTTCATCTAAAACTACTTGATTTTGTAGCTCAAAGGGTCCAACTTATGAAGAATTCGAGCACAGATTGCATAGCGCACTCTGATTCTCAAAGGGAATGTGGGCGCAAGGGATCCTTAACCAGCCCATCTGTATTTAACAAAGCATCAAATGCATTCTGGACATTTAGCTATGCACTGGCTGACTACCCCTACATGGGTGTGTGTGTGGAATCACCCATTTCCCTGTATGTCACCAGTGAGGACATATGCAGTGGCTGGCACCACTGCAAATGAATTGTGTGCATGTTTTCCACTATCTGGGAGACTGGAATGTAAACAAATAAATAGAAACACGCATGCCAAGAATTTGTATTTGGTTCCGGAAAATGCTGCTGGGGGTTTGATGAGACTACTAGTAACACGCCATGGTGCGTAAAGTTGCCAACAGGGAATATTATTAGGCATATGGCAATGCATGCAAGGAATGGCCCAATTAAGAGTGCATACCTCTGTGAATCAGAAAGGTGAATGCAACAGAGACAGTCCCTCCTGTAACATACTCCCACTTGAATTTTGCAACTGCACTGCATCACAACAGGTAAATGGTATGCACGCCTATATCCAAAAGTGGTTGCATGTTCGGTTATCAGTACACCGGAACAATGCAGGTGTTTTCTCCACCTGTGTGTGCAGTATCAGGGTGAGCTTGACGGCCCAAATATGGAGATGTAGATCATAGATCTTTCTGTCTAGTTGCTATAACAGGTTTGCAGTTGAAACACATATTTTAGGTTAATGACAAGTTTGTCAAACTCCATTGTGAGAAATAAAGCAAACTCTGGGTAACATAGAATTGCATTTTATATAGTGCACAAAGCATAGACGGATCCAGGAATAATAAACCAGTGAGTTGTGGACGTTGAATAGTAAAAACGGAGCACAACTATAACTCACCCCTCTTGCAGAAAGCTCCATTTCAGTAGTTTCCCAGTGGTTAATCTGCTCTATAAAATACATCATTTCATCAAAGGCATCTTCAAACTTCTTTGGATTCTGAAATGTAAAATGATATGCCTGCTCGCATGAATTTGGTCAATAGGCAACTCTGCATCATCAGCTTTAAGGATCTTTGAAAATGTTGAGGACCAAATATAGAGCTTCATCAATAATTAAAATTGGAGTGGGGGTATTTACAGAGGTATGCGAACATCCAAAGATGAATCTGTCATGAGCGTTGATGCTTTAAAAGGAGCATATGATTTGTATTTGTATTTTATTTATTTATATAGCGTAGCCAGGCCCAAGGGCAACCGGGCGCATATCTTGACAAGGAACAAGTTACTTACCTGTAACTGTTGTTCTCCAGCATGGGTCTGGCATGGATTCACATGCTCATGAATATTCCCCGTCGTCAGGCTGGGAATCCTCGGTAAAGAAAAAACCAGTATCAGTTTCGTTTCTGATCTGTCTTTCGTAGTAATAACCAATCACTGGTCTCTGCGTCATACTGACCACAGCCAATGACTGCCCTCTACCTAAGCCCCGCCTCTGGCAGCCATCTTCAGATTTGGAAGCACGTGAAGTGGCAGTATGACCAAGTGAAGAGCCGCAGAGGGGTAGGCGGGAGGGTTCGCATGTGAATCCATGCCAGACCCATGCTGGAGAACAGTTACAGGTAAGTAACTTGTTCCTTCTCCAGCATGGGGTCTGGCATGGATTCATATGCTCATGAATAAAGAATACATAGCAGTACACACATGCACAACCACGGGAGGTGGCAAAGGCTCAACATTAAGCATTACATCAAACTCAACATTAAGCATCTTACCTCCTCACCAGGCTCACCTCAGGCGAACAGGTTGCGCAGCACTGCTTGGCCGACCCTGGACTCCTCCCTGGAATCCCGATCGACGCAGTAGAATTTCGTGAAGGTGTGCGTCGACCTCCACGTAGCAGCCCTGCATATGTCCAGCAGGGGCACACCAGAAAGGAACGCCGTGGTAGCTGCGATCGCTCTGGTGGAATGGGCTCTCGGACGGCCAGGCAGCGGTCGGTTTGCCAACCGATGACAGTACATGATACAGCCGGAGAGCCATCTGGAAATGGAAGCCTTCGAGAGTGCCTTCCCCTGATTGACAGGTCCAAAATTCACAAAGAGTTGTGACGTCTTCCGAAAACACTTCGTGCGGTCCACGTAGAACTTTAGCGCTCTAGCCACATCCAGCGAGTGCAAAGTCCTCTCAGCCGGCGACGAAGGCGACGGGAAGAACACAGGCAACACCAAGGGTTCGTTGAGGTGGAAGTCCGACGGCACCTTGGGCATGAAGGAGGGGTGCGTCCTGAGCACTACCCTCGTGTCGTGAAAAGTCAAGTACGGGGCCTTGCAGGAAAGGGCCTGGATCTCTCCCACTCGTCGTGCGGCGGTGATGGCCACAAGAAAAGCTGTTTTCCACGACAGAAACTTCAACGGGGCCGAGTGCAGAGGCTCGAACGGAGGTCCCATGAGCTTGGTCAGCAACACGTTGAGCTCCCACGCCGGGGCCGGAGCCTTCACCGGCGGGAACGATCTGAACAGTCCCTTCATGAACTCCTTCACCAGACGATGAGACCACAAGGACGTCCGCCCCGTGGTTCTGGTGTATCGGGAGATCGCAGCAAGATGAATCTTGATGGACGCGTGTGCCAGTCCAGCTTTGGCCAGCGTCAGCAGGTACGGCAGTACTTGGGGAGCCGTAATCCGTAGAGGGTTAATCTTCTGTGCGTGGCACCAGACAGAGAACCTCTTCCATTTGTGTCCGTAGCATTTCAGAGTGGAGGACGCCCTGGCCTTTGCAAGAACCTCTCTGCAGTCGGCCGGTATGTCGTATCCTCCAAACTCTAGCGCTGCAGGAGCCAGGCCTGCAAGTTCAGCGATTTCGGGTCGTGGTGGAGGATGGCGCCTCCTTCCATGGAGAGTAGATCCGCGTCCACCGGCAGCTTGATTGACGGGGACGCTGACAAGTCCGGAAGGTTCGGGAACCATATCTGCCTCGGCCACGCAGGTGCGACGAGGATCATCCTGCACCGTGACCTCTTGAGCTGGTTGATGAGCCGGATCAGCAGTGGCAATGGAGGGAACGCGTAAAGGAACAGGCCCTCCCAGGGGAACGAGAAAGCATCGCCCATGCTCCTCGCCTGGGGAAACCTGCTGGCGAACCTCCGGCACTTGGAGTTTGTCGCCGTCGCAAACAGGTCGATCTGGGGTGTGCCCCACCGTCGGAAGAGGTGATCCACTAGATCCTGCCGTAGTTCCCACTCGTGGTGAGTGCAGCTCCCTGCTGAGTGAGTCGGCGATGGTGTTTTTTATCCCTGCCAGATGAAACGGCACCAGAAATATCCTTTGGGCGACGGCCCAATGCCACAGGTCCTGCGCCTCCTTGGACAGTGCTGGGGACCTGGTTCCGCCCTGTTTCCTGATGTAAAACATGGTGGTGGTGTTGTCGGTGAAGATCCTCACCACCTTGCCCTTGAGGGACGGAAGGAAGGACCTGAGGGCCCAAAACACTGCACGGAGCTCCAGGACGTTGATATGTAGTGATTTCTCCGTCGAGAGCCAAAGGCCTCTTGCGTGCAGATTTTCGGTGTGCGCTCCCCACCCTTCCAGGGAGGCATCCGTGGTCACTGTCTCCTGGTGGGCTGGGGTCTGGAAGTCCATGCCCGCCGTCAGATGCGCGCGGGTGCCCCACCACCGGATCGCTCGTCGGAAACTCTCGTCGAGTGTGATCCTTTCCTCGAAGCTGCCCGTCGTTTGGATCCAGCGCGCGTCCAGGAACTCCTGCAACGGGCGCTTCCGGAGCCTGCACATGGGAATGAGGTAGATGCAGGAAGACATCATTCCGAGGGGGGACTTGATGGACCTCACCTTGGCCGCGTCGGCCACCAACATCCGTTGTACCTTGCCCAGGATGGCCCTGGTCCTCTCCTCCGACGGGGAGGCCAGAAGGGACACTGTGTCGAGCCTCGCTCCCAGAAACAGTGCGTCTTGCGCGGGTACCAGGTGGGATTTGGCGTAGTTCACGGAGAATCCCAGGTCCGTGAGAAGCTGGACGGTCCTTGCCGTGTGGTCCACGGCGAGCTCCCTCGTCTTGGCTCGGATGAGCCAGTCGTCCAGGTAGGGGTAGACGTGGATCCCCTCTCGGCGCAGCTGTGCCGCCACCGGTGCAAGGCACTTGGTGAAAACCCTGGGTGCCGACCGTAGTCCGAAGGGGAGGGCTTTGAACTGGTAGTGACGCCCTTGGACCACAAACCTGAGAAATTTTCGGTACCCCCTTAGGATGGGAATATGGAAGTAGGCATCCTCCAAATCCAACGGCGACAGGAAGTCTCCTTCCTCCAGCTGACCCAGGACGTGCTGGAGGGTGACCATCCGGAACTTCTGAGCCTTGATGAACTTGTTCAGACGTCGCAGGTCTAGGATGGGGCGCCATCCTCCCGTCTTCTTCTTCACAAGGAAGTATCTCGAGTAAACTCCGGAGCCCCGAAGCCTCTTTGGGACGAGTTCGATGGCGCCCTTCCTGAGCATCGCCTTTACCTCCAGGAGAAGCTGCGGGACGTGAAGCTCTTTCCTGGCCACGGGGGGGACGCGCGGGCACCTTCTTTGAAACTCGAGCGCGTGGCCCCGGGCTAAGGCGTCCAACACCCAACGGTCGGTGGAGATGGACTCCCACACGCTGACGAAGCTCGCCAGCCGGCCTCCCACCGGGGTGCTTTGGTGGGGGCCCGACCCCACGGCCGGTTCAATCCTGTTTCGACGAGGCTTTGCCGCCTTGACCTCCTTGGCGACAAGCAGGCCGCTTGACGATAGGTGGAGAAACCGCCGCCGGAACCTTTGGAGGCGCCTTTGCCTCCGCTGCTCCGAAAGGGCGGCCGTCGTTGTTGCAGAACCCCAAGGGCCCGGGCCGTCTCCGTGTCCACTTTAATGGCCTGAAGGGAGTCGTCCACTGTTTTCCCAAACAGGTTGTTCCCATCGAACGGCATGTCCAGGACTCTGGTCTGTACGTCTTGACGGAAGTCCGCAGCCTTGAGCCATCCACGCCGCCTAAGGCACACGCCGTTGCCCAACTGGCGAAATCCCGTATCGGCGATGTCCGTCGCAATAGTGATGGCGTGGTCCGACGCCACCTCACCTTCCTGTAGGATCTCCAGGGTATCCGCCCTCTTGTCGTCCGGTAGGAAGTCCAGCAGAGGAGCCAGTTTGTACCATAGCTCCCTGTCGTAGCGGGCCACGATAGCCAAGGCGTTGGCCGCCTTAATCGTCGTCGCTGCAGACGAGATGACCCTGCGTCCCATAGAGTCCAACTTCTTTCCCTCGCCGTCCGGCGGGGAAGTCGATGTGGAGGCCGCACCCCCCCCCCCCCGCTTTCTTCCTGGCCGCCGTGGAGACGACGGAGTCCGGGGTAGGCTGCGCCCGGAGGCACAGGGGGGCCGCGTCCGGGACCCGGTACTTCTTTTCGTACCGGTCTCTTCTCGCTGGCGTCGTGGAAGGGTTCTTGAGGAGGGCGAGGCCCTCATCCCAAATGTCGTCCAGTAGAGGCACCGCGAGGACCGTCTTCCTCTTGGCCTCGCGCCGTTGATAAAGGAATCCTTCCTTTTTCTTCTCCTCAGGGCAGAGTTGGAAAAGATCGGACGCCCTGGCGATCATGGAGTGGAACGATCCAATCTCGTCGGGCGGAGAAGCCCTGGTGGGAGGTGAGGACGGAAGATCCTCGTCGTAGACCTCGTCATCCGTACCCGTCGCGGCCGTGTCAGTCCCCATATCATCCCCTCGAGTCGTGGACGGGGAGGAGGGCTGGACGGGGCGCGACGGCTGAAAAGGAGGTGGAGGGTGAATCCTTCTTTTCTTGGGAGGAGGAATGCCAGAAGGTCCCGGTTCTGGGTCCCCCGACGGGAGTGGTTCCTCCGCTGGCAACGGTAGTCTCGTCCTTATCTCCGTGCATAAGGACTGTATAGCCAACAAAATGGCCGCCGAGTTGTCTTGCGGCGCTGGCAGAGGGGAATCCGACGGGCGATCAGGGGCCCCGTCGGCGCCCTCGGCGATGTCGTCGTCACCCGCGTCGGGATCCATCCCGACGGGCCGGTCTTCTTCCACGCCGAGGCCGTGGCTTAAGACCTCGATCAGCTCTTCCTCCGAGGTTGAAGCCGAGTCTACGACGACACCCTGCCCCCCCTTTTTCTTCTCCGCCGGAGATTTCACGGGGGTCCTATCGATGGGCATAAAAGAGGACTCCCTCCGAGGTAGCAGGGAGACTCTGAGCCCCGAGGTCGCTACCACTGGCGTAGCCTCCACAGTCTGAGCCAGGGCCGCCGCGACAGTCTCGATACAGGCCTTGGCCGGATGGATTAAGGCCTTCACCACCTTAGGTGCGCTCACCGCCTTATCCTTGAGGTGGGGGACACTGCCTCGCTCCCCCTCCGATGGGGCCTTCGAGCTCGACCGGGGCCTCTCCAGGAGCTTCGCCGGGTGCTCGGCCTTCCTCTTACCCGACCCAGAGCGTTGGCTCGTGGTTGATGGTACCGGGGAGGGTGCGCCCTGCCTGGCGCCCGTAGAGCCCGACCGTTCGGCGCTCCCGGTGCCAGCGGACTCGCGGTGCTTGGCCTTGTGTTGGACCCCCGTCGCCGGGGCGTCCTCAAAGGTCTTAGAAGACCGCTCGGATTTCTTCTTCTCGCCGGACGGGCTCTTCCCTTCCAGCCAGTTGGCGAGACGTTGATGGCGGTCCTTCATGGTCCGCTCCGACATGTTGCCGCAAAACGCACAGTCCTTCTCCACGTGCGTCTTGTCCTCATGTAAGCAGTAAAGACAAAAGGAGTGTTCGTCCTCCTTAAAGACGTTCTGCAGCTGGCATCCAGGGCAGACCCTGAACAGCTTTCCGGGCGTCGAGCTTCCCTTCTCCTGGGCCATGTCCGGGACGGGCCTGAGAAACTTCTGGAGTCCTCCAAAAGCGTAGCTCGACGAAATCTTCATCCTTGAGGGGCGCAGACGAATCCGACACGGGTCCCCGTTGATCGGATGGAGAGTCGGTGGAGCTTGAGGCTCTTTTGACCGAAAAAACAAAGTTTTTGAGAAAAAACGTGAAAAAATAGCACTAACGCTCGAGAGCAATAGCACGAGGATCCCAACACATGAACGTGCGGTAAAAATCTGAAGATGGCTGCCAGAGGCGGGGCTTAGGTAGAGGGCAGTCATTGGCTGTGGTCAGTATGACGCAGAGACCAGTGATTGGTTATTACTACGAAAGACAGATCAGAAACGAAACTGATACTGGTTTTTTCTTTACCGAGGATTCCCAGCCTGACGACGGGGAATATTCATGAGCATGTGAATCCATGCCAGACCCCATGCTGGAGAAGGTAGTGTAATACAGTACGGGTTACAATTAAAAAGTGGAAAGTTAACGCAATATATACATACAATAAGACATAGTATACAATATAATGTGCAGGAATATCTACAGTCGTGGTAGAGCTATACATGGTTAACAACGTGCTGTACACAATATCTACTTTTAGCAGGAATACATACAGGCGAAGGCAGTTAAGAGCCGAAAGAGAGTCCTGAAATGAGTTTGGTCATTTAGGCAACATTGCTAGCTAGCCATAGTTTGGTTCTATGTTTGAAGAGGGTAAGAGAGTGTTCAGATCTAATGGGTAAAGGAATCGAGTTCCATAGTTTGGACCAGATTTAATATAATTAACTTTTCCTTAACCCATTGTCTCGCCCATAAATCTCAGATTGTGTTGGAGGAGGTGCAATTTAGATATAAAGTCAGACTTACTTCAGTGCAAAAGAATTGCAAAGAATAGATTAACCAAGATGCATATATGTTCGAGAGAATAATGTTTTTACAATATATGTGTGTGCCAGGATTGCTGCCCTAAAATGGAGCGTTGTCTCAAGTACTAGGCATGACACATTCTAGGAATGGCATACATTCCCTGAATTTTATAGTTGGGATAAATGTACTTCATACTTCTGGTAGATTTAATGACTTTTCTGGAGTGACCGAACTCTTGTGATATTCTTGTAGAATGCTAAAAATCTATTACGGTTTGTCTTTTTAAAACTTTTTCAGCTCGATTCAAAATGGAACTTAAAAAAGGACTGACAGAATTATCTACTGATTAAAATGTAAATCCAAAATGAGCTTTAGAGCAGAGGAAGCATGGGTATATGTTACCACCATATTTCTGTAAAGGGTTATTTAACTCTATGAAATAAAATGGCCATCCTGTAGTTTACAGATACTTTTGGAAGAAGTAATGTTTCGTATGAAAGCCATTTCATACGACAATCTCAAATTTCGCAACATCACAGGCTCACACTGAGGTTTTCCCACCATGGTTTAAATAATATACCCATCCACATTGAGAATATACTTTCCTTAATTGAGAGAATGTAGAACTCTGCAGATTGGCGGGCTTCAAATATCAGTCGAGCAGCTGGACTAGGCAAAGTGAAATAGCATTCTGGAGTCATAATGGAGTGGTTCTGGGAGCCGGAAACCAATTGCAGACTGTCATGCATGCTGGACATTTTACTTCTGGATCTGGAACTCCGTCTGTCCGCAGAACGGTTTATGCTCATAGAACTGCTAAACCGTTTTATTCGAGATGGAGGTTGTTTGATGTATTACCAGGAAAATGACTTTGACATTATTCACGTCGTTGAATTCACGTGATTCAAGATAGTCACGTGTGTTACGGCAGAATGTTCTTAAGCAGCGTGGATACGTGGTTCGCTGCTTCTGATTGAACATTTTGGCATCTTGGTAGCTGAACTCTTCATCTGTGTCCTCGCATCCGGTCAGTTGCTTCCTTGGTCTTCATCGACATGTTTCCTTCACACGCGATCTCCTGTATCTGCCTTCAGTACGTTTTGTTAGCGTGTCTTCTCACACGCGTGTTCCTTTTTCATTTGCATGCTGTTTTCCTGTGCGCATGTTGGTTTCTGCTTTCAATTCCACACAGACGTTGGAACTCTTCAAGCGCGGCTGGCCTGGCTGCGTGTACTTGTTTCGCGTGTAAAATCCCACGCGAACGCTGGAACTCTTCAAGCGCGGCTGGCCTGGCTGCGTGTACTTGTTTTGCATGTAAAATCCATGCGAACGCTGAAACTCTTCAAGCGCGGCTGGTCTGGCTGCGTGTACTTGGTTCGCGTGTATCCAGCACGCGGTTGATTTGAACCTGTGAAGAAATAACAGGTGGACTCCTTTCAATTTTGTTCAGTTCTTTGTGGGAAAGGAAGGTGACCGTGCACATAACTATGGACGCTATCCTGTGGTGCACCAACCTGGTATCTAGCGTGAGCCTCATGCCGTTCGGGATAAGTCTCCCATACTAACCTTCCCTCCTTTGTCGTTGGTTTGTTTCCTGGATTTCTTCATAGACCCTGGTGGATACTCCAGTTCTAAGCCTACAGGTTAGTGTTGGAATTGCGTTATTGCCTTTCTATCAGTTTGGTTAGTTGAGATAGTTTCTCATGATGCTTTATTTTTTCCTAGGCTGCCTTCCTATTACTCTCCCACGCCCTTTCCAGTGATTCTTCTCTCTGCCTGTTTTACCAGTCAGAGAGTTGTATCATTTGGAAGGTCTAAATTGACATCACTACTATCAAGTCTGTGAATTCAAGGATCCGGAAGACCCCTATCAATTGTATCCTTTTTGGTTACCGTATCCTTTTCATAAGATACTTTGGGGACTTATGACAGAATCGGAAGCCATGGAGGGTACAGATCCTTTAACGGTCCTGACTCAATGAATCGCAGATTTGAGAAATGAAATGATTACGGCACAGGACACATTGCGTCATCGCATGGATGTTATGCAAGACGCTATTCGGACTGCTCCTCAGGGAACACTGGCTCCAGCTGCCATTGCATCTGGATCCGGTACACCGGCACCACAACAGGAAAACCTTCAAGTGGTTATGCCCACGCAGTTTCCTTTGGCTCCTCCAGAAAGGTTCACAGGAGATCCCACAACCTATAGAACCTTTGTCAGTCAGTGCCGACTCCATTTCCTGTGCTGGCCTAATTCATTTCCTGATTTAACTACAAAGTCGGCCTTCGTGCTTTCCCATTTGGGTGGCACAGCTACTGCTTGGGCTAATCCTTTATTGGAGACAAACAGTCCTTTGTTGTACGATTGTGACAAGCTTCTATCTGCCATGAGCAAGGTCTTTGATATGCGTTATTCTACTCAAGCCACAGATCTGGAATTGCTTAATCTACAACAAGGTAACCAAACACTATTAGCTTATATAGCCAGATTCAATCAATTAACCGCCGAGACCCAATGGCCTGAAGATAAGAAAAACAAGTTTTTTTTACAAGGGTCTATCAGAAGAACCAAAAGACGCCTTGTCCACGGTTCCTGTGGTCCCTACGGGGTTCACAGAATTGCTCAATCTGATTCTACAAATCGATGCTCGAAGAAATGCTCGCAAAGGAGAGAGAAAACCCTTCTTGCAAGCATCAGTTCGTTCTAAGGTACCAGCAGCCTCATCAAATGACCATGAACCAATGCAAATCGGTGTTGTGAGAGGCCGATTATCTAATGCAGAAAGGGAAAACCGTAGAAAAAACAATATTTGCATGTACTGCGGTTCATCTGAGCATTTACTGGCGGCATGTCCCAAAAAACCAGTTAAGCGTTCGGGAAACGCCAAAACTCGACACTCGAAAGAGTCCCTGTGTCGAGTGTTACATCGGACTCCCATACCATTCCAGCTTACACACCTATAGCGGTAGAGGTGACGTTACATTTTGCTGATCAAGAGTTAGTTTCCAGGGCCATGGTTGATTCTGGAGCCACAAATAATTACATTGACATTACATATGCGAAAAAATGCTCTATACACTTGATAACCAAAAACAAACCTGAAACAGTGAGCACTGTGGATGGGCCAGTCTTGACTTCAGGTATGGTCACTCAGGAGACTGTACCTATTTGAATGACTATCTAATGGGCATTCAGAGGAAATGGTTTTTGATGTCATCGCAGCTCCTCATTACAAATTATTGCTTGGTCTTGCCTGGCTGACTCTTCATAATCCAACCATTGACTGGGTTACGGGATTGATTCAATATCCTTCTGCCTATTGCAACGAACATTGCTTTACCAGTCAAGGGGTGTCATCCAATTCACATATTCTGGCCTCTATGGAGGGAGGTTTTTTATCAGGGTCATACATCAGAGCAGTACACATATACCATGTGAATATACTGAATATGCAGATGTCTTTGACAAGGGCCAGGCAGAACAGCTGCCTCCTCATAGACAGTATGACTGTCCGATTGATCTAATTCCTGGGGCTAAGATACCTACTGGTTGTGTTTATTCTTTAACTCCCAAAGATGATGCTGTCTTAAAAGACTACATTGATAAGGCTCTTGATATGGGTTTCATACGGCCATCCCAATCGCCTGCTGCCTCTCCATTATTCTTTGTTCCTAAAAAAGAGGGAGACCTAAGGCCATGCATAGATTACAGGGCTCTTAACGACATCACCATAAAGAACCAATATCCATTACCCTTGATAAATGTTTTGTTAGATCAACTTGGCACTTCTGTGTATTTTTCTAAATTAGATTTACGGGGAGCATACAATCTGGTTCGCATCCGTGAAGGCAATGAGTGGAAGACCGCTTTCAAGACGCGGTACGGCCTATTCGAATATCTGGTGATGCCTTTTGGTCTCTGTAACGCTCCACCCACGTTTCAGTTCTTCATGAACGACATCTTCAGAGGCATGATGGACCAGTACGTGGTAATCTATTTGGATGATATATTGATATATTCATCATCTTTTTCAGAACATGTAAAACATGTGTCCGCTGTTCTACAAAGGCTCAGAGAGAACACACTCTTTGTTAAAGCAGAGAAATGTGTCTTTCATACACAGGAAGTTGAATTTCTGGTTTATGATATCACCAACCACGGTGTCCGAATGAGCCGTTCCAAAGTGAAAGCTATATTGAATTGGCCTATTCCACATAATGTCAAGTCTCTACAGTCATTCCTAGGTTTTGCGAATTTCCATCGCAGATTTATTCGTTCCTTCTCCAGAATAGTGGCCCCATTGACAGCCTTGACTAGTTCCAAAGTACCATTCTGTTGGAATCCGAATGCCCAAGAATCATTTGAGACACTAAAGGAAGCATTTACCACTGCACCTGTACTCCAGCATCCCGACCCCGATTGTCAGTTTATTGTGGAAGCGGATGCTTCCAGTGTCGCTACGGGAGCAGTTCTTTCACAAATCTGTGCAGAAACCAAAGAGGAGCATCCAGTTGCTTTCTTTTCTCGTAAGCTAACACCCTGCCAGACAACATGTTAAATCAGATGCTTTATCCCGCATCAGTGAGGAGGTGAAGGAAGATCCTCTGGTTCAAAATACGTTGTTGGCAGATCATGTGATATGTAGTTGTTCTGCACAGTCTTCCCTCAAACATGAATTACAGGAATGGGTGAAACAAAATCCACGATTGGTTCAAGAGTTGAATCTAGACATCCACAACGATTTTATCTTTCACACAAGGGGTGCTTTATCTACCAACAGAAACCACTCGGAACCGGGCTCTCACTTGGGGACACGATTCAATTGTGGCAGCCCATCCTGGACAAAAGAAAACCCTTGAGCTGCTGAAGAGATGGTGTTGGTGGCCTTCTATTACACGAGATGCAATTGATTATGTTTCTAAATGTTCAGTATGCATCCAATGCAAGAACACTCCCGGCAAACCAGTGGGTTTACTACAATCTTTACCTGTGCCTCACAAACCTTGGTACATGATATCAATGGATTTTGTGGTGGAACTCCCAAGTAATAATGGTTACAATACCATATGGGTTGTGGTGGACTACTTTACTAAATTGGCTCTTTTTGTTCCCTGTATTGGGTTACCAACAGCTGCGGTGCTGGCTGACTTATTCATCAGGCATATCTTCCGTTTTTTTGGTCTACCTTCAGTGATCATTACCGACAGGGGCTCACAGTTTGCCTCCCGTTTTTGGAAAGCACTAACCTCGGCATTGCTTATTGACGACAGGATGTCTAGTGCTTATCATCCCCAAACAGACGGATAGACTGAGAGGACCAATAGCACTATGGAACAATACCTGCAGTGTTTGTGTCTTCAGTTTCAGTCAGACTGGATCACGGTCCTGCCAGCAGCAGAATTTGCCTACAATAATTCCTACCATAGTGCCATAGGCACTTCTCCTTTCTATGCTCTGTATGGGCAACAGCCCAAATCCATTCCGTTGGATTCCGGTTTGCTTTGGACACTCCTGCAGCCGTTTGTAATATCAGTGTTCTAAAGACTATAGAGGCGAAGGTCATACAGCAATTGGAGCGCGCTTAAAAAACGAGATAAGTACTATGCTGATACTCACAGAGAACCCGCACCAGTCTACAAAGCAGGCATGAGAGTATGGCTGTCTACTAAGAACTTGAAGATAGCAGGGAAAAATAAACTGTTACCTAAGTACATAGGGCCATATGAGGTACTAAAGGTGATTAACCCGGCTGCTGTCTGCCTGGCATTGCCACAACGATGGCGAATGCATCCAGTATTTCATGTATCACTCATTAAACTATGC
The DNA here is from genome assembly GCF_040938575.1 of Ambystoma mexicanum. NCBI lineage: Eukaryota > Metazoa > Chordata > Amphibia > Caudata > Ambystomatidae > Ambystoma > Ambystoma mexicanum. The sequence goes on from NC_090922.1 coordinate 996,444,536, forward strand.
TCCGATGCTACTAGACTGCCTATACGGCCTGTTGCTGTTTCTGTGAAAGGATCAGACGAATTTGAGGTACAAGAAATACTGGATATGAGATCACGTTCGGGCATGCCTTATTATCTGGTGGACTCGAAAGATTATGGCCCAGAAGACAGATCTTGGGAACCTCTTTCCAATATCCATTCTCCCTCTTTATTGAGAAAATTCCATTTGAAGAGGGGAGATGCTGCTCCTTTGGGGGGTGGCACTGTCATGCATGCTGGACATTTTACCTCTGGATCTGGAACTCCGTCTGTACGCAGAATGAGTTATGCTCATAGAACTGCTAGACCGTTTTATTCGAGATGGAGGTTGTTTGATGTTTTACCAGGAAAACGATGTCTACATTATTCACGTCGTTGAATTCACGTGATTCAAGATAGTCACGTGTGTTACGGCAGAACGTTCTAAAGCAGCATGGATACGTGTATCGCTGCTTCTGATTGAACATTTTGGCGTCTTGGTTGCTGAACTCTTCATCTGCGTCCTCGCATCCTGTCAGTTGCTTCCTTGGTCTTCATCGACGTGTTTCCTTCACACGCGATCTCCTGTATCTGCCTTCAGCAAGTTTCGTTAGCGTGTCTTCTCATACGCGGGTTCCTGTTTCATTTGCATGCTGTTTTCCTGTCCGCGTGTAAGTTTCTGCTTTCAATTCCACACGGACGCTGGAACTCTTCAAGCACGGCTGGCCTGGCTGCGTATACTTGTTTCGTGTGTAAAATCCCATCGGACGCTGGAACTCTTCAAGCGCGGCTGGCCTGGCTGCGTGTACTTGGTCCGCGTGTGATTTTACACGCGGACGCTGGAACTCTTCAAGCGCGGCTGGCCTGGCTGTGTGTACTTGGTTCGTGTGTATCCAGCACGCGGTTGATTTGAACCTGTGAAGAAATAACAGGTAGACTCCTTTCATTTTTGTTCTGTTCTTTGTGGGAAAGGAAGGTGTATCTACAACTTTTATTTGAAGGTGACCGTGCACAGAACTATGGAAGCTATCCTGTGGTGCACCAACCCGGTATCTAGCGTGAGCCTCGTGCCGTTCGGGATAAGTCTCCCTTACTAACCTTCCCTCCTTTGTCGTTGGTTTGTTTCCTGGATTTCTTCATAGACTTTGGTGGATACTCCAGTTCTAAGCCTACAGGTTAGTGTTGGAATTGCGTTATTGCTATTCTATCAGAGAGGTTAATCATGATGCTTTATTTTTTCCTAGGCTCCCTTCCTATTACTCTCCCACGCCCTTTCCAGTGATCTTTCTCTCTACCCGTTTTACCAGTCAGAGAGTTGTATCATTTGGAAGGTCTAAATTGACATCACTACTATCAAGTCTGTGAATTCAAGGATCCGGAAGACCCCTATCAATTGTATCCTTTTTGGTTACCGTATCCTTTTCATAAGATACTTTGGGGATTTATGACACAGACTTAAATAAGAATGTATTTTTTAGCGCAGGAGTGAAATTGAGTGGGTTCATTTTAAATAAAATCTTGTTATTTAATGACATACCAAAGCATACCTGTATACATCCTGATGTGGCAGCATTATGCTACGCTATGTTATAGTATGCTACATTAGGCTCTCCCATACAGTTAGGCCTCAGACCCTTCATGTCCCCTCCCCCTGCATACATCACCCTGGACATGCCCAAAACCCCTCTTGTTGCAGACGACACCTCAGACATTCTCTTCCGCTTATTCTCTACAAGTATAGCATTAGCACCATATATGGGAGATAACAGTAGGGTTTCTACGAATGCCGCTTATCCATTATATAACATGATGTTCCCGCAAGGCTGCGTCACAAGTGAGATGTCGCCAGTTCTTGCTAAATGTCTTCAGTATCGTGCCAAGTAACACCCCCAATGTGAAAGTGCTATAATATATTAGTGTTTGCCTATGATATGCTATATAACCGGCACTCTAGGGGTGGGCCCTAGGGAGCTCTGTGTACCGACTGCCTGAGCACTTTTCCTGCTGTGTTCCCTGCTGATCAGCTGATCACTCTGTATGCTGTGAATTTGCCATCTAATACAAGAAGCTTGGTTTACCACCAGTCTGTATCTGATCTCCTTATTTGCTGCAAACAGATGCTGGCCAAAGGGGTGTGGGGAGCTCTTGGGGAGGGACCTTGTCTTGGCCACCACAATCCACATAACACTTCTCTGGGACGCCATACAAGGCAGAGAATCCTGGGGGGAGAGTTCAAACAATCTGTTGGCTTAGAGAATATATTCACTTACTGTGCCTTTCTTATATACATCTTATAACTCAAAGCCTCTTAATAAACACAAACCATAACTCTTAGTCTGTTTGGTCCATCCTTAATATGACCACTGAGTAAGCCACACTCAGGTTTACCACGACCACCAGGACACTGAAAAAACTCGAGCTCTCTGCATCCTGCACTCAAGAGTCAGGTGCTTGGGCCTTCACAGCAAGTTACCTGTAAATACCTCAACCCCCACTGAGGTCCACAGTGATCTCTCTGCTTTTCATTTCAACAGTGCCACTCAAAGTTCACCAGTTAAAAATTTCAGCCTTGCCTTCTCCATTAGCATGCTTGGCGGTAAATCTCTTCAAGACACACTTCAAGGGGTCACTCACCTCCTCCACTACATCCCCTGTTAAATTTCCTTGCAGTGTACACAATCTGGAAACCCCTTGCAGGGCCACCCTGCACCACTTTTAGACAACACTAGGAAGCCTTTGACTATGGTGGTGATTTAATCCAGCATGAAAAAAAGGAAATTTTCACCAAAATAAAATTGAACATTTTGCTATTTTTTTACAGGTTCTCAAAATGGGAAATTTGCATTTCCGACATACAACCAATCTCAACTGATGTTATTATAAGGGTTTCTAGGATTACATGCTGCTCATAACGTTTCTTTCACCCGCAAGTCACTTTCTGAGCAAACTCACATGTTTGAAGCAAATACTCTCCACTTTGAGCCTGCAGACTTTCCTGCGACTATGGGCCCAAAACCTGGTAAGTGCTGGTCAAAGAGCTGGTTTTCCAGTAAACAGAGATATATTCCCAAAGCTATGTGGGTTCACTCTACCTGCATCAAAAGAGGGATGCATAGGCAAAAGTCTTCCCCCCTCCTTTTTTAGCAGGGTCCTTTATCTTAAGAAATCCTTGGCTCCTTGTGAAACACTGAACTCTGTAAATCATAAGGACTCCAAACGATGGCCAACAGAGATCTCAAACCCTATTCTTAAATCCAGAGCCAAAGGCTCCCATAATATAACTAAAAAGTTACAAGAATCGGCCCCAACAAAAGTTAAAACCTAATCTTAACAGTTCTTCCCTAAACTAATATGATCAACGCAGCTCCTTAGGAAATGCGCTTCGTGCCTGTACTCACAGTCTGGCCCTTTTCAAGGCTTCTACTTCTCCCTGGCTCCACAGACCTCTCCCAGGACTCTCGTTCGAATTTGCCACTGACTCCTCCAAGTCATCTGTATTTCTCTTCATGTTTGTGTAGGAAGCTTCTGCAGAGGTTTCTTAGAGTAAGGCACCCGGCTGTCTCTCGAGCTTAAAAAAATCAATATATCCTTCATATACCTAATGAGGATCCTAAACACACTCTGTGTGGACAAAGCCTTCAATACTGTAAATAACTCAAACCTTGTGTCAAACAACACTTTCTATTTTCATATTCAAAAACAAACTATTTTTAATTTTTTTTTAATTGTTTACTCAAAAATAAGATTTTACAATACCGATTGATCATTCACATATTTGCACCATCTGCTTATGTTGTGCGTTTTTGTCATGGGTAAGTCTGTTGCTGTTTGTTGTTTGTACGCGTCTACTTGCTTGAATCACACATCAGCGTTATGTCGATAAATTACAAGATTTTAGCTGTGGCGATTTGCCAGGCTGTTCGGTTGCCGCCGATGAGCCTGCACCACCACGTGTCTTCTTCTTGTAGTATGTCAAGTCCTACCATGGTGGACATGTATCGCTGTCTGATTTCCTTGGTTGCTATACAAACCATCAGGAGGTGTCGTATCGTTTCATTTGGTGGCGGTACAGTGTCGTGGCAAAATCGACAGTGGGGCGATTGATTTAGGCCTCTGATATATAATATTTCATTTGTTTTTAGTCGATTCAGATGGGCACGTAAAATTAAGTTCCGGCTTGTTTATTCAGGAATTGCTTTATTAGTTGTTGTGGCTCATTTCATTTTGATGTATTGCATGGCAGATGTGAGGTGATCTGTAGTTTTGCTGCAGTGTTAATTGTCTTTGCCCAGTCCGCGTCTTTGATTTTGCGCAGAACTCTGCAAGGATTAAAGACGACTTCTTAATCAGATGCGATTGAGTGGAGCAAGGCTCGATTTTCTTTTTGCCACTCAGTCAGCATCTCAGATTTTTGCTTGTCCATCTCGAGCCTTCACGACTCAAGCGCACTCTCAGCGTGGTGTTACGATGAAGGGCTTGGATTCGGGCTAGGATGTCCTCTGGACAGTTCCAGGTCTTTAATTTACCCCAAAGGCGCAATCTTTCAACGCGGTCGAATGCTTGTGTGAAATCTATGAACACTGCAAATTGGCGTTGATTGGTTTGGAGGGCTTTACCTTTTAGGATGCTGAAGACCAGGATGTTACAAGTGGTTCCTGCGTTTTTTTAAAGCCTGCTTGAAGATCCTCGTTGCATTTTGCGAGGGTAGCCATGATTGAAATTTTTTCAATAGAAGTATGGCGTATACCTTGCCCATGACGTCTAATAGGGCTATCGGACGAAAATTGATGGATCTGAAAGGTCGCCTTTCTTGTAAATTGGTATAATCGTTGCCTTTGTCCATGTTGTTGGTATGGAACTTGTTTCAGCGCCGCGCCGAGAGATAACACTGAGGAAGTCTGCCCACTCATTTGGATGAGACTTCAGTTCAAAATTTGTGAGGCCATCTGGGCCTGGTGCTCTTGAGTTTATTTTTTTTGATTATGTCCAAGATGTCATCTCTATTTTCTAGGTCAACCCACTTCCCGACTCCTTGACGCTGGTCATTAATGGTTACTGCGGTAACTGCTTTAAGCACAGTTGCGAAGTGATTTTCCCATGTTGGTTGATCTTGTTCAGAATTTGTTTGTCCAGGGGTTTGTCTATGGCTCTCAGTAGCGACCAGAAATCTCTGCTGTTTGTTACTAGCGCTTTTGTGATTTGTTCAGCGTCTGACTGGTACAGTTTGTTATCGAACTCGGGTTTCTTGTGTCTTTCTGTGTCCTAATGGCTTTTCTTACACGTTTGCGTTCCTGCTTGCTGATCTCGCTTTGTTGCGTCTTCCACATTAAATCCACACTTGTAGATGTTGTGTTCATATTTTTTAATTTGTAGGCGATTGCTTATTCAAAATGGAGTAGTGCTGCTGCTCCATGACGGTTATGCCAGGGATCGACAATACTTATGTCTTCTGATTGTAGGCCTCTTAAACTGCCAATTTGGTGTAATATTGACAGTACGGTTCTTCTGTTTAGAACAAGTTCTTCTTTGTTGCTGGATCTTTGTGTCATTTTGACTGACCATCTAAAGTCTTTCCTTTTTTGATTGGAGTAATTGTTGTTCTCAGAACTTGCTCTTAATGGAGTGCTGTCAGTTTTTGATCGCAGTTACTTGCTCTTCGTCCTCTTTCCTGTTGCAGGTTGTGTTCAACGGCGTGGTGATTTGTTGTTGACCCTGCGCCTTGTCTCTTTGCTATTTCATGTTGATATTTGTTCTTTGATTCGTACTGCCGCTTATTGAGTTTGGGTGTAGGGTGATGGGATCTAGGCCTCTCATCTGTGCATTGTCCCTTTCTTCTGTCTGTGTCAGGGTGTTTGTTTGTTTCATCTGTGCTACACCTGGCATCCTTTCGATCCTCCGTTTTTGTTAGCTTCTCTTGCGGTGAGTTGCTATTTCGCACTCGTGGCTTTTTGTGTTCCCGCCGCTGTGTTTTGTTGAGTAGTCGATTTCGTTTTTCCTCTAATGTTTCAAAGTCTCGTTCTTTACAGTCTTTGATATTGTTTTTTTTCTGCGTGGGGGATGCTTCATAGACTGAGCGATGGTTCTGCTCTTTAGTTTGCCTAGTTGGGACTGGAGTCATTGGTTGGTTTGAGTAGTTATCTGGATACACACTTAGGTTCATTAATGTGTCATTTGGATCAGAATTTTCTGCTGGAATTGTGGCAATCAGTGGACTGTCTTTGTCTCTTATATCCGCCAACGGTGCATGGGCGAGTCCACCTTGCTGTTCCTTTTTGGAAGGCGATGGAATTGGAACGTTCAGTTTGACGGTGGTCAAAGAGGGTGGTGCGCATTGGCTGTTTGAGGTTTCCTGAGGACCTGCATTGACAGGCGGTGTTTTACCTAGGTCATCTGCTTTCTCTTTGCGGTTATGCGATTCAAATATTGCATATGTCGTCTCTGGGACCTCATTATCGATTTTATTAGTTGTAGTTGGTTTTTTCAATACTATGACTACTTTTGCGACATTTTTTGTTTGCTCAGTGGTTACTTTGTTTGAGTTGTCGGATTTGTTATTTGAGCCTTTGCATTGGATCGATGCTTCTAAACGCTCTGTCGACTTGTTGTCATACGTTAGGTCTATTAGTGTTCTTGTTTGGGTACCTGAGTTCTTTGTGTTGTGCCCCCTTTTTGTTTCATGTGAAGCATTGATTGTGGCTTTGAGTTTGTCTATTAATTCACTAGTAATTTGCTTAATCATCTCTTTGTTGTTGTTATTATCCTCTTTGGCAGTTATGTAACCTTCGAGGTGTTGCACTTTATTCAGGATCATGGCTTGAATGACTTGTTGGTCCTTGACTGTCATTTATTGCCTCGTAAAATTTGCAGAATGGATTGAGTGCAATTGTTATGGCTGACAGTATGCTTAACAGGTCGTTTTTTTTTTAAAGATGAATCCTGAGTGGGACCTGGTGTCTGTGGCATGGGGCCTCTACCAGGGGTGTGTGCATGATCGCATTGCCTCCTTCGTGGAGTTTGTAGCACGAAGGCAGCCCTCAGGAGTGTGAGAGGTGAGAGATTGGCCGCTAGGGGTGTGAAATATTTCCTTTTGTCTTGCTGGTTGTGCTGTAATTCCTGTTCTGCCGCAAAAAGTGCCTCGTTAGATGATGCTGTGTTTATGAGATTAGGGCAAATCGATTGCTCTGTTTGCTTGTGATATGTTGGATCCGACATACTTAATTTCTAGCTCTTCTGGCTGACTTTGCTCGTTTTGCTTAGTTGTCTGTGTAGTGGAATTTGGTACACTCTGAGAGGTGTTAGGGAGAATTCTCTGTAAAGGCTAATTTCCCAAACCTAGTGAGTCCCCCAGCAGCTTTGCTGGATTTTTTGGGTTTATTTTTTTCTCCTGCTAAGAGTGAGACTCTTTTTCTCCCACTCTTAGACATGATTTGAGGTGTTCCTTTGACTTTGAATGTGTTTTATGGGCTATGGGGTCCTTTACCCCATAGGGCTTCATGTGTTTTGGTATGTGGGTTACACAGCACCCTCCGTGCCGTAACCCAGGGGTGTCGAGCGACCCCCAAACACAGACTTCATTCCCTGGGACTGACTACTGTCTCCCAGGGCATGTAAAGTCACCATTGGCTTTACTAGTCCCAAATTATGAACAGAAACCAGTACAAACCATCATATTGTGGACGTACTGGTCGGGGCAATTCGATTGCCCCGGGGTCTGTTGTTCGAGGGGGCACGTCTCCGGCCCCCCTGATCGAGTTTTGGCTGGTGGCAGTGGATACTATTTATATTCGACCGCAAATATTTTCCTATGGGATTTTCCCATTGTTCAAGGCTACCACTTTTTAATATAGCCTCGAACATACCGGCGGTTTATTAAATATTAAATCACCGGTTGGTAATTTTTGCCGAAACTCGGTTCCAAAATGGCGTTTGTGTTCGCTTCTGTGACTCCAACCCAAGTCGAGCCCTTTGTTCTACTTTTTGGCGGGCTTCTCCACAGAAGCCTCCAAGACTGGTGCCACTCTGTCTGGGTACCACAGGGGGTGTGGGAGGGGCTTTAGGCACCCTGGACTGAGTTGCCTTGGCAACTCAAGTCGCACTCTTGTGTGATTGGCCCAAGTGGTGAGCCTACCGGCTCACCACTTAGCATGTTTGATTGAAAGCTAGGCTTAATGAATGGGGGTTTGCTGCATAAAAGCAGGGCTTTGGGGACTGGACCTTCAGAAGTCGCCACAGGACCTAAAGAATCCGAAGAGGGAGAAACTGAGCCGACCGGCGACGACGACACCGCCGGTGGAGCCCTGCTGAACCGTCTCACCACTTTTCCCGACGACAGTGGAGATCTCCACCCCGGAGAGTCTTCTTCCTTTGACTGGTGGGGATAACCAGTTTGCCCATCTTTTTCACCTTCCCGGATCATCTTGTGGCCGCCTTGCCCGTGCCAAGCACCCCGGCAACCGGAATACCACGGTTTTTCCACCACCGCGAATAAAAGGGTCTTACCTTTTAACCGGAGAACTCCGCGGCTGGTTTCTTCCCTGGCAGTGCAACGACCTTCAGCTTTCCTCCACGTCCAGACTATCTCTTCCTCTGGACGATGCCGTGACTTGCACCTGCCGCCAGGAACAACTGCCCCCACTGGAGGATCCTCTCCACTTTGAAGGTACGGTGTCCGCCTGGCCTCCCTCGCAACGGTCTGTGTGGGGCGACTCTTAAAGCTTCCACTTACCACTTGGGTTGGCTAACTGAACTTTTCTGAGCTGACTTAATTCTTTGCTGAACTCCCTGCAAGACCTTTCAAGACTTTTTAGCTGTGTGATCTTGGGCGCTTTGGTGCTCTGTTCTCTCTAAGAGGGAGTCTGGCCTCTGAACTTTTTGCTCACAAGTAGACTTGACTTTCCTGCCTTGCTGGGTGCTTCTAAAGTATTGTGTTGTGTGCTTTTCCTAATTTCTGCCTTTTCCCTCCCTTTTTCTTAACTTATTTGAGTGCCATCTTTAGTTAAGCGCTCACCTCTGTCTGGGAATAAGTGGTATTAACTAAGACTTGTCTAATAAGGAATAAGGGATGTGCTGTCATGATGCCTACCCCCGGGCATCAGGACCAAGGCCCTCAGCTCCAGGAGCAGGCATCCAGACATTTGTTTAAACCTCAGCAGCCCCGGCTAGGGGCTGTCTGGGTTCAGTCCTGGCGCCTTAGGCGCCAGGCTCATTATAGAAATCAGTCCTGGCGCCATAGGCGCCAGGCTCATAGACTTTACTTACCTGATGCAGACCATGCTGCAAAAGAGTCCAAGCCAACATGAGGCCTGGATGGGACTATTTTGTTACAGGGACTACTTTTTACTCGGGCGTGGCTCTAGGGAACTTCTTACCTGGAACTACTTTGGAGGCTATTTAAACCACACCCGAACAGCAGCACATGCTTCACGTTATTCTGCATCCAGCAGCGTGACGCTCACCGTGCCTGCAGCCAGCATCCAGTCTTCTGCCACGCCCGCCTCAAATCCGGAGCTCCTAGAATAAAGAAGAAAAGGACAAGGTTAGAAAACAAACTTATTTCAAATTCCTCACCTAATTCCGGAACCATTTCATCTCAGGACCTGGAAAGTACATCAGTCCTGCACGCGTCGCTTCGCCAGCTCCAGCACGGCGCCATACTCACCAGTTCTCACAGCATCTTTCGATCCGGCACTGTCTCCATCATTTCTTCGCCGTAAAGCGGCACCTAGGGGACACAAGAAAAAACAAGGTGAGCCAAGGGAATCAACAAATACAACCTCTTACCACCATAGACTTACCTGATTTACCACCGGTGGTATTATTCCATAACTCTCCACATTTTCATATGCCGCATCTGTAAAGAGGGAGAAAAACAACATGTTAACGCATGCAATAGTTACCGGACAGCGTTGGATAACACAGACTCTTACCTGAACGCCAGCAGCAGCTACGAGACCACCTTCTCACGAACTCAGTTGCAACTTAAGGAAGGAAGGGGACAAGAGTGAACATTGGGCACATTGAACTCTTTGAACTTGATACTTACCAATCACGCCAGGGACGTCAGAGTCAATACTTACCGCAACTCTCCCAACACCTTCAAACCAGTGAAGTAACTGGTATCTACGCGCCCCTGTAAGACACAGGATGGAGAGCTCATCTTTTGCGAACATAAGGTGAGGTTACTAAGGGGATATCGGAGGTGATTAGTGGGGGAGAGCGAGAACAGTTGGGAGGCCATCAATAAAACCCACAGGTGGCTAATCCCTGTCTCCACTTGCAGGAAAATTCTTCTTCGGGTCCAGCAGACAAGACTAGACTGGCCAGTCCAGACAGTCATCTCTGCACTACGCATCACGTTGAAGGAGACCGCAGCTGTCCGGATCCGATCGACATCCCTGTGGGGTCCAGGTGAGCGTAGCATGTACATCTAGTAATAGTGATTGTGTGTTGAATTTACTTACCTCTTTTTGTGCTAGTGTAAATTATAAGTGCGTCTTTAAATAAATAATGATATACTTTTACACCAAAGCCCTGGTCAGTGTTTGCTTGTACTACTGTGTCTCTGTAAATATTGTGTATACTCTGCATACTGCCTAACTCATCTTGAGAGAAGTCTGACTGCTCAGCCACAGCTACCAGGTAAATCTGGGTGGTACAGACTGATACCAATTGGGTTTACTGCCAACCACCTGTAGTCCTAAATCTTTTGCAGTGGTCCCTAAGGGAACTGCACAGGTTTCTGCCTAACAACAGGGCAATAGCTCATGAGCAAATTCTAGTTCTGTGCTGTTTTATGGCTTCAGGCTTGAGTGTCATCTCTTTTGCTATATGATGTGGCAAGTTTGTTATTTTTTCCACATTCGTGGGGGTTGTATCGTCTTCGCCATTGTGTGCTGTGCTAGATTGGTTATGCGGCGAGGGGCTGCTGGGGGGTTCCCTGTATTCAAGAACCGTTGTATCGTTGAGCGGTGCGTTTTGATTTGACAGTGCTTCTCTAGGATTTTCCGACACCCGGGGTTCAGGAATTTCCAGTGGCTCCTGCGTTATCTCTGGCAAGTTATTCAGTTTACGTTGTTTCGCGTGGGGAAATGGTTCTCTCACAGCAGTCCGCATTTCATCGTCAGACAATTCGCTGTATCTTTTGGTATTTGTGATTTGAAAAAGTCTGTCAAGTATCGCATTGTGCAAGTTTTCTTTCCTGCTGCCGAACTTGTATTTCTAATTGTGCTGTCTTTGTTGGGATGCTGTAAATGTTTATTGTTCGCCCGTAAATGCACTATATTTTATTACATTTTTTTTTTGTTTGTCTCCTTGACGCGTGTTTTTCACTGTCTTCTCTTGATCTTTTTTTGCAGATTTGTGCTGCTGTTAGTTAGATCCAAGCAATTCTGCATATTGCCTTGCCTCTGTGTTGTTACTATGGCATGTGCATTGGACTGTTTACAGTTGGCGTGCACTTGAGCTAGTGTAAACTGAACAGCCTCTTGTGATATGAATGTCAATGTCCTGGAGGCATAATCATTTCCTTTGGCTGCGTGAGGCACTTGATCCTTTGTAATGGTTTTGGGCTCATACTTACGCCTTAGCTTTTGGACTGCCCCCTGCTGACCCGTTCCTGGCTTGACACGGCGCACTGGGGTTCCGATGGAGTCGCTGGACGCCTGGGCTCTCTGCCTGTCGCCAGGATGTTGGCATGTGGGGCTTCATCTGCCACCGCGGAGCCCTCGCTGCCTCACCTCCCCTCCCCTCTGGGAGAGTACGTCGAAAGCAGCGCGGCAACACTGGGAGCGGAAGCCAAAACCTTCTGCGGCGCTTATTGCCTCGCGTGTTGTCTCCTCCTCTTCGACTTCAGGTGAGTCAGATTCTTCAAATGGGGACGTAGACGAGCTGGAGATACCTGAGGGGGTAAATCTCTTGTACGACCGGTTTGGTTGTACGCTGGCATTAGGGGAAACGTGGGTGAGTTGTGTTACACCCTTTCCTTGTGTTGATGAACCATGTCCAAAGCCTCCACCCCCTTTCTTCGAACTACGTAGGCGACGGCTGTCTTCTTCGTCGCACTCGCAGCCGATGGCAACTGAATTTAACAGTTTGGATTTTGTTGCCATTTTCACTTCATAGCTATATGGGCAGCGGGGTAAAAGAGGGGGGTGTGGAGCTGTATGTCAGGCACAGTTTGTGTGTCTTACCGTGAATTAGATGCACGGAGCCGGCATCAATCGTGTGCAGCCAATGGAGTGTTGTTGTCTTGGGCACCCTGCGGCACCCTCGGTCTCCCGCCGGACCACGACAGACCACTTGCTTCTCCACTTCCTCTCCGTGCGCGCTCCGCGACGCAAATGCTGTTTTATGCTGATAGCAGTCACAGAGAGCTGTGCTGCTCCTCCTCCAATAGTATCCACGGAAAGCAGACTCAAATGTTAATGGAGTAGCCCACGACAGAGCACTTGCTTCTTCACTTCATCTGCCATTATTATTCCTGCAATTCTTATGTTCTTAATACATTTCCCATTATTAAACCGTATTGTCTTTTCATCACAGTCCTCAAAAGATCTAAACATTTTAGACAACATACATTTCATAATGAACCATATTTCACACCAATAATTCAAAAATGCCCTGAAATTATATACATAGCGTCATGAAAGTTCAACGAATTCGATGTAAATCGACACATTAGAAAAACAGGAATCTTCTCTGCCCCCTTTCTATGAGGTTTGGATATTCAATCCTTCATCAGGAAAATCCAATCTGTCTTCCTATAAAGTAATAATGCTGGGTTTAGTTGTGATAGTCCTCTGGCTGGTTTATCATATACATTCAATAATAAGGATCTACCACTGACCTTGTATCGAATTAATCTTAATCTCCTATTTCTATCTGAAATATTGTGTAAAAGAATAGTTCCCTTAAATATATATACACAGGGGGGTGCTGCTGAGCAGCAATGAAGATGGAGGTTTAGAGTGTGGGCTCCGGCCCGGCAACATCCTGTCAAGGAATTAATCGAGCTTTGTGCTAATATTATGTCGCTGCTGGTGTGCCCCATGTGGCGATAGGTGCACTGCTGGTGTTGCATTAAACCGGTGGTGATCGAGGCTCTGGTAGAGCTGTGCGGCCCAAGACTACAGGCAGTGGGTGAGGTGCATGGTTGTGCCTCGCTGATGGGACCGTGCTATCGCCTGTATGCTTCTACCTGAGCCCGCAGCTCTGAGCGGACTGACTGGGGGAGGGACCTGAGTTTCTTGGCGGATGACACGCTGCACACCAAGCTGGCTGGTGCAGCGGATCTGCGCTCGGGTCCATATCGGTCCACCAAATCCTTTGCAAATACATAGAGGTAACTGAATAACCAGTTTGCTTTAGGGGTCCGACATCGGAGTGTGGAGCGCAACAAGGCCACTGGCTTCACAGCATTATTGCACAATGCCCGCCTAATTAGTAGCAGTGCTGCAGAGCAGATACTGTAGTTTAGACCTGCTGATGACTGGGATTGGTTTGCAGAGATGGGCTGCATTAGCAAAAATAGCGATCAGTGGGCCCCAGTTTGGGGTTTGGGCAGTCAGACTAGTGCTATATTGATCTTATCTGGTGCTGCCCCCCCTCTGGTAAATACCATCAATAAAGGTGCTGGAAATAGAGGGCCTATGGACTCCTTTGCCAATGCACAGGTTGGAGCTCAGCGACTTAAGGGACCCATGAACAATACAGAAATGAATTTGCCAGTTGACAGAACAGACGGATCCACTTATGGCTGCCATGCTGAGTGGCTTTGCCTCAGTCGACATGAAGATGGAGGACATTGTGGTGAATATCATCTCCCGCGCTACGAATTGGATAAGGAAAGTGGGCACATTACAGGGGCCGAAACCAGGATTGGCGTCATGGAAGACAAGGTCAAGCAACATGATCGTGAGCTAATGGCATTAAAAAAGGATGTGGCCGCAATCTGAGTCAAATGTGACAATCTTGAATCGCGCCCCCACCGCAATACTGTCCGAATTATTGGAGTGCCTGAAAGCACAGTGAAGGAGGCGATGGAGTCATTTATCGAGGAGCTGCTGAAACAAATGCTACGGGGCGATACTATTTTCAGCTCTATTCCTTGTGGAGCATGCCCATCGTTCCTTGCTCCAGTTCTGAAACCGGATGCGCAACCGCGCATGATCATTGTCAGGTTGTTGAATTATAGGGACAGAGATCTCATTATGAAGCTGTCAAAAGAATGCTGAGCCCTGCAATTTGAATCGATTAAAATTAATATCTACCTGGACTTTGTGGCTTTAGTCCAGGTGCTGAGGAGATCCTATGACCCAGTGAAGCGACTTCTTCGTGCTTGGCAGATTTCTTACGCTCTTACATTCCCTGCAAAACTGCACATACAACATGGGGGGTAGAGCTAATTTTTTTGTAAACCCAGTTGACGCCATTACCTATATTGAGGCATCGATCCTGCTTCCCCCGCTGGGGAGCCCGGACAGATTGAGACATGGCCATAGCTCCGCACCCTGCACTTCCGATGCTGGAGAGTGAACACAGCGGTCATCTCTCATGACCCTTGATTATGGCTGAACTAATCTAAGACACAGTTGGACTCAATTTGTATCAAGCCTGGGTTCCTGGCTGAACTTTATGAAGAGGTGCTGTTTGCACTGTTCCCACAGAGATTTCAGTTAACGTTGGTATGGTTATTCATCATCATGTTGGGGCAGAGGGTGGGTACGAAGGAGGGGGTCGAGGAAGTGGATATAAAGGATGATTCTGTTTGGTTTGGTTTATACGTTTGGGAAAACAGTAGATGGCACTGCATGTATGACCTGGCTTCACAACTCCATTGTCTAGAAGTATTGAGGAATGGCACGGTCTGGTGGGAATGAGCATGGACCGGTGGGGCACTGACATTCCTCTCCTGGAATGTGCATGGGCTTACCAACCCAGCCAAGGCTAGGAGGTTACCAACGTATCTTGAGGCATGCCCCAAAAGTCCCCCTGTTTCAGGAGACTCATGCATTGGGGCCAATACACAAGACCTTTGCTCCTAAATGGGGCCGCCAGAGAGTCTACACAAAGAGGCCTGAAGAGTGATGGCGCTAATACACCCCACGGTTACATTTACTGTAGCTAACAGCTGTACTGACTCCTTTGGGAGATATGTGGTGTTGAAGGGCGTACTGGACGGGGATGAGATAGTATTGGGTACCCCTTCCGGTCACAACATGGATGACCCTAACTTTTCCTTGTCTCTTGCCGAGATATATTAATTGATCAAGTGGACATACTAGTGGTTTTAGGGGGGGGATCTGAACACTATTTTAGATGCTACCACGGACCGTTCCTCTGGTGATCCCGGCCCACTAATGCTTGCTGCGCAAGCCCTTTTGCAGATTATGTTGCAACTTCACCTGGCTGATGCCTGCCGGAGGTTAAACCCAGAGGCAAGTGAGTATATGTTCTACTCCACAGTCCACGACTCAATGTCAAGGATTTATTACTGGCTCGTATCCACAGAACTGATCGGGAGGGTGCACAATCCTTCCGTATGCATTTTCGGAACATTCTCCAATAGTGTTATCTCTGGTCTTCACACACCTTGTCCCTTGTGGCCCATGTCTCCTTCGATGCTTCTAGATCCCAATTTCACGGAATCATTGTACACTAAAATTAAAGTATTATTTTGTAATACTGTGGGATCGGGTGCACTTTATTCCACGTTGTGAGAAACATTTAAAGTGTTTATGCGGGGGGAATTGATATCATTGACTGCTGCAACGCTCGGAGAGCTCAGATTGGAACTACATGAGTTGGAAGAGGAGATCAGGCAACTTGAAAATGTGTATGGTACAACGAAAGACAAAGCACTGCTGGGATTAATTTAGGGTAACCTGTAAAAATTCCAAGAACTGGCAGATAAGGAAGTATTATACATAGCTAGACCAGTGCTTGCTCACAAAATTACGGTGAGGCTGATGGACCAGGAAGGTCCTTGGCTAGGGCTGTTAGACTGGACTCCACACCATGCACCGTTACGGGAATCGCAAGGGCCTATGGGGCCACATTGACTTAGGAAGATTAAATCAACAAGGAATTTCAGACATATTACACAACACTATATTCTAATAAAGATATAAGCTCTGCAGTGCACCTTATAAAATATTTGGAAGGCATCGATTTTCCAGTGTTACCTGAAGAGGCGAAGCCTGCTCTTGATGCACCCATCACATCCGAAGAAATTGTTGCTGCAATTGCTGATCAGACATGTCGTATGGCCCCGGGGTCAGATGGGCTGGGGTTGAACTGTACATAGAGTTTAGATCTATAATAGCTCCACATCGACTGCAGGTGTGGGAGGAGTCTTTGGACTTTGGAGCCTCCCACCTACCATGTGTGAGGGGATAATAACGGTCCTATTGAAGCATGGTAGAATGTCGAATGAGGTGACTTCATATCGGCGTCTATCACTTATAAATGCAGATGCAAAGGTGTGAGAAAAGCCTGGAGACCAGGCTTCTTCCTTAAATGACTAGGCTTGTACATCCGGATCAGTCTGGATTTCTCCTGGCTCGATCTACAACACTTAATCTCAGAAGGCTTTTATGTATAATTACCCAAAATGATCCATGCGCTAAAGCCGTGGTGGTATCTCTGGACAGCGAAAAGGCCTTCGACTCTGTATTGTGGAAGTATCTGGTGGGAGTCCTGCAGAGTTATAGATTTTGGGCCCATTTGCTCAGTTGTGTACAGTTATTCTATTCTCGGGCCATGGCCAGGGTGCGGATGAATTGTATGTTGACACCTAGCATATGTCTGGGCAGAACAACACGCCAGGGGTGCCAGTTATATCCTTTATTGTTCGTTTATACAATAGAGCCTCTAGCTGCGATCATTAGGGCCAAAAACGAGTACAGAGGTATACGAATGGCTGGACCCCCACAGGTCATATCACTGTATGCCGATGACACCTTGATATATATTTCGAGACCCAGAGGTAAATCTTGTTCCTATGATGGACGAAGTTCATTAATTCACTATGCATTCAGGGTATAGCATTCACAGGACGAAATCAGAGCTGTTGCCACCAACTCCTGCACACTTCCCCTGTCTGATTTGCCTGGGTTCTGTTGGGTAGATTCCCAGTTCAAATATTCGGGCATTAATGTTTCTAGACAACAGCGATCTTTATTTGCAGACAACTATGCCGAATATATGCACCACTTGGAGGCTAAACTCAGGATTTATGCCGATCACCCTCTTTGGAAGACTTTTTCGCTAAAGGTGATAGTGCTCCCTAAACTGTTATATTTCTTCTGCATCATTCCCTTCTAGCCATTTACGGCCTTTTTCACATCAATACGCTCTATGATGGTTGGGTTCTTATTGGGATCTGGGACAGCTAGAATGATCTGGGAGAAGCTTACTGAACCATATGAGTGAGGCTGGTTGGCGGCACCTGATGTGGAACTATATTACTTGGTATCTCAAGTGCAATATGTAGGATATTGGTATTCCCCTCAAACTGCAGTGGTGCATCTGCAGCTCAAGAAATATGGGGCGGCCCTGTAAGGAACTCATGGTGGCAACAGTAAAGACCGACACAAGTGATCACAGTTCAAGGGTGTTTATTAAACTGCATATGCAGGTTGGAAAAACGCCTGATCTAAACCTAAATCTAAGATTGGAGCAAGCTAGGACCATCAAATAATAATAAGGTAGTCCTAGTGGCGTCTTGTCAAATAAAAGGGCCTATACTAAGAAAGACCTATTGTCAATCCTTACAACTAAATACAAAATCCTTACAACTAAATACAAAAGAGTATGGGATAGGATTCACAAGAAAGAAAAAAAGTGTTCAAAAATAATAAGTCAGCATGCGGTAACCGGGAGTCTCCCTACGCCACGTTTTGAACACGGAACAAGGAGGGACTCCTGAGCACAGCACATGCTCGAAGCTTCCCAAGCACGAGATGACAATTCCGCTCCTCAGATATCAGGACCTTCGGTGGTTAAGTCTCTTTTCTATAAAAACTCTCAGGCCTCCGAGAACCTGATGTGATCCAAAATAATAAACAAAAGTTTGTTCCTATTTGTACTTTTCACCCCTGTGTCAGGAATAGGGGTAGGCAAAGACAAAGACAAGACAAACAAAAGGGTATTGTGGGGGTTGTAATGTCTGGGTCTGCTGTACAAAAACTTTCCAAGAAATTGCAGCCGTATAAAAGACTGCTTTACACTATGTGCAGGAAAGCAGCACTAAAAAAACTACACTGCCCAGCAGAAGGCGTCATGTCACTACAAATCCCAGCATGCTCTGGGCCAATCAGGAGCCAGGCCGGGCGTGGCACACCAACGCGCATGCGCAGAGCCCAAGGCACGGGGCTTGCGCTTAAGATTTCACCACGTGAAGACGCACACACCAGTACTCCTGGAAAATCACACGCGAGGGGCCCAGCCCGGCCCATCGTCTTTGCAAGGTAAGTGCCTGCCTACTTCAGGACCTAAGGGGAACGTAGGGAAATTGCAGGGGGCCATAGCTCGCCCATCCACAGCCCCTGCACCTTTGAGTTAACATAAGTGGCCGTATCTTTGACGCCGTAGTGCGCGACTAGCCTTTTGGCTGGGGAAGTAACGTGTTCGAAGCTCTGCATAGCATTTGGGGTGTCTCCGCCTCCTGGAAACCTGGAAAAAGGCTCATGAGGCGAAAACACTAGTGGCACCATACTTTTTAGCACACGTGTGCTTGCGAGGGTCTGTAGGAAGACCACTCGTGAGAAATAGAGGAAGAAACAGTTACACCGGCAAGGGTCTGAAGAAAGACCACTTGTAGCCAATAGTGAACTTCGGTGCATTATTACTTATTTCTGGCGCAACCATCCATGCGCGGTACCGCGCCCTGATGGAGGAACGCTATGCATAATGTGTTGTATGTATGTGAGTGTGGCATGAGTATAAATGCTTACAAACTCTGAGGGCATACACTAATATTTGTCCTTTCTTTTAGCTTGGACCAGCTGTGTGAACTGCATGGACGTGCCATAGGACCGCCCTACCACAGACAGGACACTAAAGACCAGAGCTAAGTCTGCATGCCAAGTTGCATTGTCTGATCTATGTACACATATAATGACACAGGACTAGTCAGTGAGGGGAAAACATAATTGCAATATGGTGCTTATGTGAAAGAACAGCTAACTTGTGGCAAGAACACCTGAACAAAAGAGTGCAACAATCAACCCTTCCCTAAATTTCCCCGTCCTAACCACAACCTCTAACTCATCCTCAATCCGTTTTCCTAACTTCCCCCTACCTATCCAAACATCGAGACCCTAACCCTCCTTCCCTGCTCTGGTCAAGGAAGTCTGTGTAAGCCTGGACTTGCGGGCCCCGCGACCACAGTGGGGGTGGTTGGTATTGCGTCGCTCCTGCACCTTGGACCTGGATATCGTGACTCCCTGGATCTCCCTCTTCCGGGCTTAGATCTACAAACAGTTCCTTTCTACAAAAAACATAACCAAAAGTTATTTTCTGATTGCACTTGGATGATTATTCTTCACCCCTGGGTCCGCCTCTTCTGGGCTCAGACCCCTCTCGAATTTCAGCCTCCCTCTGTCGGGTTCACTATGGCCTTCTTTGGTGGGTGATGGCAGTTCACCCTTGGATCCCCCTCTTCCGGGCTCAGACCCTCCTCAAATGTTAGCCCCCCTCCGTCAGGTTCGCTATGGCTTTCCTCAAATCACTTCACTTATGGCACTCACAAATCTGAATGTCTTTTTAAACAGCTCACTGTGGACATCCCTCTGTCAGGTTCACCTTTGTCAACACACTGTTCATCAGGATTTTAAGCTTCGCCCCTTTCCATCTGCATCCCTCCGTCGGGTTCACACTTTTGCTACTCACACAATTTCTTCTACTTCCTTATGATGCAGGATTCACTTAGCTTTACAATCTTCTGCCGGTCAAAGACTACTTTCGACTGTACAGAGGATTTTACTAGACCTCTGTATGACCACTTTGACCACTTCCTCGCCCCGTTTCCAAGGCCTTCTGGTAACCGTAGTTTCAACAATAGGGTAATCGATCAGTTTCTCGAATGGGCAACCACGTGGTGCCGGACTCCCCTGCCGCTGGCTTTCCATGTATTAACAGCTCTTTGTACTTTTATTCAATTAGTCGTTTGCTACTTTTGTTCAACACAGTTTGGTTTCTTATCGGCTCTCCCTTCGACTCAATGGCTGTGATGAATCACTTGGCTTTTCTTGTCTCTAGAGACAAGGACGGTACCAAGTGTCTCTCCCTGGCTTGGTTATCAGCGGAGGAGGGCCCCATGTACAGTTGACATCTGCTGCAACACACACTGGCTATTGTTCGCAGTCTTTCAATTCCTTGCACAGAGGCTTCGCAGGTTTGGGTCGGAAAGGGCAAGGTCATTTCTCTCCTTGTCAGCCTTTCGGATCTCGCCACCTTTCTCCTCCTCTTGAACTGCTGTACTGGGATAGCCGAGTCGTCGTGCCATCTGCCTTGCTTGTATTGTGCTCTCGTGCTCCACCTTTTATCCCTGTGAGGAAAGGAAAGGGCCGTCAGGTGTGTGTGATTCTGGTCAATTGCCTGACCCTTAGGTTGGGACATGTCAGGTAAAATGTTTTCGTATTAGTCTGTTTTTCACTGTATGGGAAGGTGTTCGTGTTGGAAAAGGAGGGTGGTAGAGTTTCCAAGTATCCTAACATGATGAAAAGGGGAAAAGGTATTATATGGAATAATAACCCTTGTACTAGGGAGGTTGGTGGACTCAGAAGGGGGAGATTGGTAGGGTCTGGGGAACAAACAGGAATGACTGGGATTATTATCGTGAAATGAACAGGGGGGATTGTGGGAACTGTTGCGTTTTGTTAATGCTAATTGAGAGTTCACAAAATAATGACCAGAGGGACCTGGAAAAGAATACCCGGGAGTTTTCAGGTAAGACCCAGGAAAACAGGGATTTTGGGAGAGATAGTTTCTGAATGTAACAGGGTCTGGGATTCTAGGGGATTTGTTATATACAGAGGGGTCGTTGGCTCTGGGCAAGGAAGATTCAATGGGAGGAAGGGAGGTAGATATAGTGCAACCTACAAAGGTCTTTGGGATCTCGTCCTCCTCTCCTTTGTCACCAGTATAATACTGTGTCCCACCTAGGGTATTCCCCCGAGCATAACCCTGGGTTCCCTTACCCTGGACATCCTCCCTTGTTTGTCTACCCGTCGGTTTATGATCCAAGAGGGACAGTTCTTCCCTGTCCACCTGAATAAGGGATTTCCGGGGTCTACTTGGGAGAACACCTTCTGGTTTCTCACAACCCCTATTAACCTTTAGGCTTTGATCCTGTCAGTACAACTGTAAATGCGTGTGCTAGGCTATTTCACAGATTGGGACTCACTGTGCTCTACCACAAATGTATGACGCTTTGGAATTTCAAGGGTTTAGCTCCCACTTTTGATGCAGACTTGCAAAAATCCTGGGGAGATAACACTGACTTAATGCTGGAGGACCTGTTTCCGGGCATGATTATTTTCTGAATAAACTAGGCAGCAGTTCTATTATGATACTACAGTACTATCGGATGAGAGCTGCAGCGAAACGGCTGTGGGCGATGTTTCCTAATGAACCAGAGACCCACCCGCTTATAGAGGCAATAGTTACATGCAGTGAGCCCAGGCGCCTACTATCTAAACTATACAGGCTGGTGCTAAATGCTCAACCCTCAAAAATCAGTGTACAACTGAAATGGGAACGCAACTTGGGGTACCAATTCTCAGATGCTCAGTGGCAGAAATGTTGTGCACTTACAAAAGAGGAGTCAATATGTGCTCGGTATAAGCTGATTCAATTTAAACCGACAAATCAACTAAACCACACCCAGGCGAAAACAGCTTTACTCTGGGTGCCTCAGATGAGTCCATCAAGTGCGGGCGTTCGCTAGCAAATTCGCATGTTCTGGAATTGCCCTGGCATTGTCTGCGTTTGGGAAAGTGTGGCTGCAACCTTCCTTGCATGAGACTTTGTGCATTCCCCCTGTATTGGTGCCTATCAAGTACCTCCTTGGGGAAATCCGCAAGGTGTTGGTAGACTATTTTTTAACATAGTTTGTAATGTAGGCAAAAAATGAACACTCCGATGTTGGATAGCAAAAAGCAACCCGTCTCACACTGAGTGGGTGTGAAACTTAGAACTCGGATAGAGACGAGATGTATATTGCTGCAGTGACTACGAAGTGCAGGCCCAAAAAAATGTGGAATACTTCACAAGTGTATTTAGAAAATTCAGGTTAATCCAAAACAAATAAGTATTACTATTTTATTATAGAATAATATTTTCTTTATTTCCCCCCCATAACAATGTACAATCAAAACTATGACTCGAAGATAATATATGAACTATTTGCCCTTCGATGCGTACTGGTCCATTGATCAGGACAGGATTACATGAAAATGCTCTTTGTTTTTGCCCTATTTGTTTGTTTTTTACCTTAAATTATATATATATATATATATATATATATATATATATATATATTACACGGCCCGCGGTAGCAGGAGCGTAGTTATGGTTAAGTTGCAAAACCTATAGGGAGACCACTTATTCGGCGGCTTATAAGTTCGCTCCCCCTGGAGGAATCCTCACCAAACTTTGCAAACAAACGTATATGGCCCGCTCTGAATTCTTTCGGCAAGTTTGGTGAGGTTTGGTGCAGGGGGGGGGGCAAAGTTATAGGGGGGTCCCAAATTATTATTTCTTTTCCCCATAGATTGAATGGGGAAAAACTTAGCGCAAGGCTACAGGGAGAACGGCTGGACGGATTTTCACCAAATTTGCGGCAGGAGAGGGGGCTTGGTTCAGAAAGCGCGCTTTTGTGTTTTTGGTAGCTATCCGACCAGTACTTTTATTGCAAAGAACTGAAATGTACGTCTCCAAAAATGTGTGATATCTGGCTCTGGTCTGCGGACCCATTTCACTGTTTGCTCCGCGGACAGAAGTGTCATTGGCTTGCAGTACGCTGTGATGTCGATGAACATTGGACGCGGCCGGTGGTTGGCTGGAGGCCAGCGTGCTGTGTGTCAAAGTTTTTGGGAAACACCATGGTGTATTGGAGGATAGTGTTGTGGTGTGTGTGCCAAGCACCTAAGGCATTTTGTGCATGGCTGGGGCTCTTGCACGTAACAGTGTGGCCACTAAAATTAGTCATAACTGGCTCCGCTACGGCGTCCCATTTCACGGTTCGCTGCATGATCAAAAATGTGATTGCACTGCAGTGTGCAGTGACGTGATGTGCGTCATAAGTTCTCGATAACGCTGGCATGTTGTATCCTAGGACAAAGCGGCAGCGGAAGGGCCTGGAAAACATACTTTACAGCATCTGGTGGTGGGAAGAAGGGATGGAAAGGGTGGGAGAGTGAGAAGTGCTTCATCTGATTTATCTCCTTAGAAGAAGACGGTGGTGTGCCAGCGGTATCGGGTCTTACTACGCCAATTTGCTGTTACCTCAACAGGCAATAACCTTGTGTGGTGATTGCCGGCAGCCTTCGTTATGGCATGACAGCACCAGCGGCAATCTATTTCTGTGATGAGTGGTGGCAAGCTGAATTGCAGAAGGGGAGTGCATTCCACATTAAATGTACATTTAAACATAGCGTGTACTATGGTGTGTTGTGTGGGGTAAGTTCGTAGCCCCTTCGATGCATGGCTGGAGCCCTTGCATGGAAAAGTATGTCCACTGGTTGAAAAGGTATGTGCACTGGTTGCAGGTAGGTGTCACATTGTAAATTTGTGTGTGTGGTTTGGCTGCATTGCACACATTGTTGGTTGCATGGGTGTGGTGATTGTTAGAACATCCTACAATTGTCGGTGTATGGTTGGAGATGCTACAGTGAGCAGTCCTGCAGTGTGTCTACTGGATGCAGTGTTGGAATAGTGTCCATATAGAAGAGGGTACGGCTAAACTGGTTCTTATATGTGCTTGGGTAGTCTGCATTGCGCATATTAGTAAGTGTTGTAGTGCACTATGCAGTATTGGTTCATGCCGCCATTATTGTTCTTCATTGTCGAGGGAAAATGTCACAACATGCTACATGATTTTCAGTGCCGTTTGCGATGAAGGAGGCACTTGCCCGGGTAATGCATCTGTTTCCGATCTCCTGCATAATTTTTTATTGCATTACACAGACACAGATGTGGCTGCATTATTTTTCATTTGGTCCGGAAATGGAGAAACTGCGGTACATTGTGAAGAAGTCTATTTGAGCCTTTTTAAGACATGTGCCAATGTCTTACTTCAAAAATGGGAATATGACGTTTCACAGCACAAATAGGTTTCACTACAAATAGCATTCATCTTACTATTCCTGCCATTCCCATTTCTGCACGCCCCATCCAAAATGCCTTGCTGCCCTTCTTGGAAGTACAGGAAGAGTTTTTGTAGTAGGTGTTGCACACTTAAACTCTTCAAAACGCACTGAAACCCGAAAAAAAAAAACTTTTTACAGCGAGCCCTTTCTACCCGATTCCACTACAGTGTTTTCCACAGTGCCACGCCTCCATTTATTTAGCGCCCATTCTGTGGAACGTATACGGTGCGCGTGCCCTACATCCCTTCATTGGCAATTCCATTGTTCAACTCTGAAAGGAGCTTTCTTTATTTATCTTTTTTCCTTTTCCAGTTGATTTCTACTTATTTTGGTCTTGTAACACACGACACAGAAGGAACTGAAGGCAAGGGTCGGTAAGGAAGGGGCAGCACCTATAGGGATAACATAGGGGACGTGCAGAGAGAGGAAAATGTTGGGTGGCCCTCACTTAAATAGGCGGCAGTCATTGTCATGCCCCCGGACCGACCCTCATTGCATTATTTCCAGTTGATTTCTATTTATTTTGGTCTTGTAACACACGACACAGAAGGAACGGAAGGCAAGGGCCGGTAAGGAAGGGGCAGCACCTATAGGGATAACATAGGGGACGTGCAGAGAGAGGAAAATGTTGGGTGGCCCTCACTTAAATAGGCGGCAGTCATTGTCATGCCCCCGGACCGACCCTTCCCATGCACTTCCAAGTAGCTTCCCTCTGTAGAATAGCGCATTGCACTACATGCACAATACAATGCCCTTTGGCAGGTAAGGGTCTGTAACGCAGCATATGGTCTGCAAGGATGTTTTAAAGATCTGCTGCCCTACTGCATTGTTGGAGGGCAGTACCCTGCCCACTGGTCCCTTATGCTTCGATTTCAGTTCTCGTCACATGCAGTACAGACACTTCATAGTACGGCATTAGCCATAGGACCAGCATTCACAGAAATGCATACATTCTGAAATACAAGAATACTTACAACATCGTGAAACGTAGCTTCATTACGTGGAGCAAAAAGATAGATATTCAGCGAGACCCATGCGGCTACAGTACCTTTCTAATCACCACTGATATTGTTGGCGCTCCGAAGAATCTGCTGTTTGCTAACTTCTCTTTATATGCACTAGTATGTGAGTTACCAAGCCGCACGAGCTTTGCCATTTTGCAGACTTAAATGTTTTCTCCAACTCTACGACCCGCAGGCAAACCCTTGACACTTTCCGTCACAGTGCTCAGTGCAGAGACGGTGTGTCTGTTTCACTGGTCATGGAAAGGCAAGTAGCACATCAATCAAATTAATGCAACATTTAACTTGCACACCGTACACTGGAGGTTGCTGTTACTTGTTTTCCAGTGGGCCTCATACAGCCAGGCGTGCCGCAGCCATAAATTGGTAGGTTTGCACAGCAACCGACGTAGTCGCCAGAACTACTTGAAATGCAGTAGCCTACCATATGAATCTGTAGGGCTGGCGACAGGGGCGGTGTTACCAGCACACAGAGGATGACCTACACATGCACATAGCTGTGCAACAGACGTGCACTCCTACGACTAATTAAAAGTGCATTAGAATATGCGGCCAGTACTGGAGTCCTACGGATACCTGCATTGTGATTGCACATACGCCAGCCAGGTGTAGTCTCCCTAGGAAACCTCCATATTGTTTACCTGCAGTCTTCTCGGACAGTAACGTGGGGCATAGACTCACCATGCAATGTTAACACAGAAAGAAAAACCACTGACACACTCACCATCACTTAACATGTACACCATTCATTTCTAAGATACAGCAACACTATTAGGAAAGGGAAGGGGTAGCACAAATGGATGCATACACAGGGGAATTTGGGCTTTCAACAAGTTTGTCATGAGGCAGCTAAGGAATCAGTGACAAAACGTTAACGGGACGTTATGGTTCAGTTGCGGTACCAAAAAGCTATCACCTTTACAGAAAACACTATGCTAAAGCAACATTCCGGTTACAGTGCCCTACTAAAAACCTATGAAATTCACTAACAAAAAACATTGTTAAATGGACGTTTGTGAGGTCATCTTTGATGTAATGGGTGTTAGTCTTAGCAGGGCACAGTGGTGGCGCGAGTTAGGGTTCCTTATCTTACCATACCTGGCAAATTTCTGGGGTTTTTCAGTTTTCCTTGTAACCATGGTATGGATAGGTTGTTAGCGCAAAGTAACTGTAACGTCCCTGTAACAAATGTTTTTGCACTGAATTTGCTAGGTTGTTCTTAGGGCAACTGAAGCATAACATCCCTTTACCAATGTTTTTTCACTGAATTTGATAGGTTTTTAGTAGGGCACTGTAACCAGAACCTTCCTTTAACATAGTTTTTTCAGTAAAGGGGATAGGTTTTTAGTAGCACAACTTAAGCATAACTTCCCTTTAATAATGTTTTTGTTAGTGAATATCTCTATATATATATCTCTATACACACACACACACACACACACGCACACACACACACACACACACACACACAAAGTATGATAGTATCATACAATCTCACCAAACAAAAATTTCACATATCTAATTCAGGAATGGCACTTCTGTCCTGATGTCAGTTCAATATGTTTCTATAGGTAGTTTGTCTTTATTTCCAAACACATTGTTCTTCCTGTAATATATTACTATCTAATTAATGAATATGTGAATTCACCAAAAGCCCCACACTGGATTAATTGAACAAATCTACCCTCCTCTTCCAACTTGCCTCTTATCTTCACAACCACCTTTAGACTCACGATTCGCATATGTGTCTGCACTACGGTCCAGAGATGTGAAACGTCTCCCAATTTCAAACGTGTCCCCACAAATATTTCCTGAAAATTCTAAATAGAAAGATCTTATAAATCTAGTTACTACATTTTCATTTCTTTTTCAACAGTGTCTCTACAGCGTCTCAGATGGTGAAAGTGGTCTGTCTTCTGAACGTTCTTCAGTCTTCTTACTATGTCCTTGAATGGACCCTCTTTTACCAGCTCTCGTCTCGTGGTTCCACCTGTTAATTAGATCTTTTGTCAGACCTCTCTCTCCCTCCTGGACCTTGCTTGAACATATTTCTGGATTCCGGCTTCTTCTAAGATGCATGGGTCAAACTTTAAGGCAGATGCCCCTCTTAAAAGAGATTCTTCATATTGTAGATATGTAGCCATCTCCTTCAGTTGCTAGCATTTCACTAGTCTTCTTTCCACCCGGTTAGTTCACCTTCTGCTCCCTTACCTTGCATCAAGGACGTTAGGACGTTTGAGTTGACAGCTTTGCTTCCTCCATATTTGCCCCCTTTTTGTTTTCCTCATTCTTTTTATACTCTACTAAGGGTCACTACCTCCTCCTCGTCTTTCCAAAGGTTTTTCACCATTTGCATTTTAACCCAGGGTTATGAACATTATTTTCTGTTTCCAAGCTACTCCCCTTCCTTGGCAATTGGGTTTGGTGAAATATGGGTTTCTCATAATTATCTCTATTAAGTGTTAACAAGGAGTTAAATATAGGGGTCAGGGTTGATGCCACCCTTACATTTTTGTCTGTGCAGAATATGAGAAAACGTGGTACCACTCACTCACCTGCTGGTTTTCGACTGGGGAACCTAGGGGGCAGGCCCTCCGCTCTCTTCAATGATTTGGTTCCTTGACCAGTACCCTTCGGCTACCAATGGTTAATACTCACTGCGGTTCCACCTTTGTTCATGTGGGTCTCTTTGTGAGTCAGGGAGCATCACAAGTGTGCAGTATTGATCGCAATTATATTCTACTGCCTGCGGGAGCCCTGCTGCTGGCAATCTTTGAACAGCCCAGTTTTGTACCTTGGACTCGACTAGCAATGTAGGGTTCTTGGAGCAGTTCCCAGGGCATGGTGAGTTTGGGACATTGTGCTTTTTATAGGTTGTAATGGACATGTGGAATGCCACCTTGGCCAAGAACATCAGGAGTGGCCGGTCGAGCCCGGTAGGCACACTACTCCCATATGCAAATATACGCAGGGTCTATTAATTCACCATAATAGACAGTAATGTAACACTTGCAACCCCATGCACAGAAACCCTTAACTACGCACTGAAGCCATAGGTTGGTCACCCTGAGTTACCTGGGGGCACCCAGACGTGGACTCCCTGCTCACTGTGCTCAGAGAGGCACAGCTTCACCTCACTGATGAGGCCCAACAAGGCTGAAACACGTGCATGGGGTTGCTGTTGGTACTCTTGTTCAGAGAGGAATTGCCATAGCATTTCGGTGCTGGACTGCCCATGTGGGAGGGACAAACACTGATATGCAAATGGGTATTTCCCATCTGTGAAAGGTACAGTGAGAAAAAAGCGTGTGCTGCAAACTCTCATCTCAGAACAGGTTATCATGCCATGTTCTTTACGGAGAGGAGCGCCTGCTACCTTTTTTGAAACACTTTGATAGTATATTATCAAAATATCAAAAGATTCTCTGAGTGCCAGGTTTGCAACACACCCCAGAATGTGTCAACAAATCCATAGCAGACTGTCCTACCCTTTTGTTCTCCAACTACCTTCACACAGTCCTTCCTGGACTGACATCTGACCACCTACCTTGGCAGTCCCGAATTACTATTTGGGAGTTTGAATCATAGACAAATGTAAAAAGTAAATATATGACAAACGTCGCGATAATGGAACTGGGTGGCTGCAGGACATCTCAAGCCCAACATGCAACCAAACACTACATGTAATTAACTACCTAGAGACTCTCTGAACTGCTTCACATAGACAACCATTCTGATTCCAGACATACCCCCTTCCTTTCTGTAATCCCCATCTATGATCCTTCGTTATGGATCCACAAGCACCCAAGCTAAAACATGAATTTCCCTTTTCTACATCACCCCATCCCTACATTTACTGCATGTCTCCCACATTCCCATCCTCTTATCTGCTTCCTACACCTTTTCCTCTGCAGACTAAGATCTAGATATCCTGTGCATGGGGCACAATATGCCAACCCTCAGCCAAGCCAGGCACTCAAACCCCTACAGTGGTCATTTGGTGCCATGTAAATGGCCTGTCGCCTGCCAGAACATACAATTATGAGCTACTGGACTCTTCCGTTTGTTTCTCTGGACTATTACTTTTATATCCTTCACTTCATCAGCATCAATGGGTGTTTAAGATCTAGGCTGCAGAATCTCACATTTAAAACACCTGTTTTTGACGTATAAAACCATTTTGAAATATCCCTTCACCTGGCTCTACCTTGTCGATGTAGCTCTGCATAAAATGAGATGCAAGCCTCCTCCATGCTAGTGTAACAGCTCTATTAAACAATCTCAAAAGAATATCTTCTGACTTGTGGCACTGACCACTTCTATTATGAACCTGCATTGGGTACTACGTTTATCAGCCTTGAAAAAGATTTGGTTGTGTTGAAACAAGCGTTTGCTGCTTGTTCACCACATGTATTATTCTACATTAAAAGTTCACTATTTCTGTAAATATACAATGCATTAAGGACTTGTTATACAAACTGCTGACTGGATATTTGACCATATTATGGATTAAATACCGAACTATGAAGACCTAACATTGCGTTTGATGTCTATGCGCAATTGTGCTGAAGCAACCAGATTTCTGTAGCATATATACGTGACCTAAGGCATCACCACAAACCTGCCTTAGCACACGGCTCAATACTTAAACACACTCGGGGGGGTAGCGAGACCAGCAATATAATGCCCTAATGTTTCAACTCCACTGTAAATAGCTTCACTTGCCCCTTTGATTAACACAAGACTAAAGAGGGGAATTGGTCTTTACTGAGTCCATGAGCTGGGTTGAGGCAGGTAGCACTGAATATGGCGTCCTACAGGGTTGTGGCCCTGACTCCTGCTCTCTAGCCCCTGAATCTAACCAACAGTCACTAATCATCTCTAGATTTTTATGGTGTCCTGCAATTCTTTCTTGGCTTTTGTTGGGTCTTTCTTGGTTGTCTCAGCTTTGACACGATGTTGTGTAGGTCATTCCGGACTTGTAGCAATCCTGGCAGCACCACCACTAGCCCTTTATCAATTATAGACGGCCTTGCATCAGACTCCTGAGCTCAGTTGGACCCACGTGGTTACCAGGCTTCCACCCGGATAGTGAAGACTATCCTTAAATGTCTGACTTTCCATCCTCTTGATAGTTCTCAAAGGTCCCCCCACCACTGGATAATCCCTTCCCTGAGTGAGCATCTATGTTCATAGCCTCCTCACCCATTTATGTCTTTTTCAGCATCTCCACCCGCCCCTTGTCCATTTGTTTCCTTTTGCTGCCATCTCTCCCTCCTGTGACGTTCTCCTCTCATACTCCCTCAATCTCCCTGCTCCTCTCTGCTGTTCTTTCTTCTCCCTTTCACCTCCTGGCCACTGACACTATTTTCCTCCTACACTCTTCCCTTTCTGCTCAGCCGTTACTTCTCTCCTTTATTCCCTCTCTTCTGCTTTTCTATCCACTCTGCCACATACACTCTTTACTATCTCTCTCTCTCTCTCCCCCTTATCCACTCTTCAGTCCCTCCACATCCTCTCAGCTCATTCCTCTTCGCCATCCTCTCATCTCTCTCTCCTTTTCCATACCTATCTGTCATGCTCTATTCTGCACTTAACTTCAACTTCCACACCCACTCTCTCCAGCACACTTTGCTTATGCCTCAGCAGGAATGAGGCTGCAGCATGCAATATCCTGATGATGCTAATCTGTGCATGCTGTAAGAGCTGTGATTGGGCATGGCCTGCTCAAACTACTATTCCCCCAAATGTACAGAATTGGCCCACCAACAACCCTGCAGCTCTCCGAGCTGAGGCTACTTCACTTGGCACATAATGTATGCATCTGCAGCTGCCTGTGATGACTGCTGCATCCTTCATCCTGTACCTCTGCAAAGTAATCACTGGAGCGGTCTTGATGCTAGGTGGACCCCTCATCTGACAATTAGTAGAGTGCAAGGTCTTGAGGTCTGTCTGAGGCGTAGAGATCACCATGAAAGTGATCGAAAAAACTTTAGAATTCCCTTTGGATCCACTACACCCAACCGTCCTGAATTTTCACAATTGTCTTTGCTGCTCCCCTCTGTTTAAGTTGCCTCCCCAATAGCCTCCCTGCTCTATTCCCCCTAAAATAGTACCTCTGCTTCACATTAAGGAGAGCTTCCGCTCAGCCTTCATGGCCCTCAGCAGATTTAGCTGGCCGCCAATCGCCCTATAGCTTTTCAGCGTGGCTCTCGTTGGGCAATATCCCATTTTAGTCATGATATATTTAAGTTGTGATTCCAACACTTCTTCCAGTCTCGTTTGTCCCTGGAGGCTTTGAGAGCAATCAATTCCCCCCCTAATAACAGTTTGAAAGCTTCCCACCAGATCCCCAGGGAGGTGTCGGACATGGCGCTTTCCTGAAAATAAGTCAGGATTTTCCCCTCCAACGCCGCCGACAGGACTGGATCCGCCAGTACCCAATCTGGGAGAGACCAATGCCAGAGACCCCTCTGACCTTGCGTCACGTCTATCGTCACACTCATAGGGGCATGGTCAGACAGTGCTATAGCTCCAAGGGAAACGTCCCGGATTCGCCCTGCTAGTTAGGCAGAAACCCAAATGTAGTCCATGCAAGCTAGTGTCCTATGGACATGTGAATATTATGTATGTCCCGCTTCTGAGCCCTTGCATGCATGCCAGTCCTCAACCAGCCCCATTCCCTTGAATCTCTCTTGCAATTTTTGAGATGGTGCGCCCTGGTTCCATCAGACTCCTTTTGACCAGGGTGGAACGTGCCAGGTCTTCAGAGTTGGACCTCTGTAGGTGGCCCTACGGACGGATTTCAAAACATCCTCTTTTTGGCCGTAGTACACAAATGCTGCTATGCTAGCCTTGGATCCCCGTCCCCGTCCTCCACGTACAGCACTAATGAAGGGAAAGCCACCCAGCGGTAGCTTTTGTTTACTACAGCTGGCTGGCTTTTCCTTCATTAGTGCCGCAAAAGCCAGCACAGGAGGGCATCCATTTCACAAAATGGATGCGCCCATGTGCTTGCTTTTGCGAATTTTGAGCTTGAATAGCTCAAAATTTTACATAGGAAGTTTTAAAAAAGAGAATGCTAGTATTTTTTGTTATGTTGCCTATCTATTTTTTAAATAAAATTTTTTACTAGACCATGCCTGTAATGCCATTTATCAAGTCATCCAGGCCTGGATGGCCCAACACGAACTCTGTTTAAATGACGAAAAGACTGAGCTTCTCATCCTTGGCTCCCACCAAAGACTCAGTAAACTAGACACATTGTTTAAATCTTTCACTATTGATGGTAACACCATTAAAGTGGCTAAAGACACAAAAACACTTGGAATCTATATCGACTCTACCCTCTCACTAGCGAGGCAAACCAATGCAGTATCATCGGCTGCCTCCTACACATGCAAGCTTATTACAGCATGCCGTCCCTTCCTATCTCCAGCCAACTGCACTACACTATCCAGGTCCTTGGTCCTATCCAAAATTGAGTAGTGTAATGCCCTCTACCTGGGCACCAACCAATGTAACATTAAAAAGTTATAAATCATTCAGAACAATGCTATCAGAGCGGCTCTGAACTTGCCCAGGAACCTCCATATTTCTGACACCAGACGTAGTCTTAGATGATTTTCAGTCTTCCAAAGAATTTCTTTTAAAGCACTTGCACTCACTCACTCACAAAAGCCTCGCCAACCAAGCCCCTAGCTACCTAGCCAGCAGATTCACACCACACCCATCTGCGAGACCTCTAAGAAGTGCTCAAAACAACTGCCTTGCGATTCCACGCTTCAACCTCCAGAGATCTGGTGGTCGCAGTTTCCCTGTCCTAGCTTCAAAACTTTGGAACTCACTACCTAATCCTCTCAGAGCCGAACCTACCTTCCCGGCCTTCAAGCGCAAAGTCAAAACCTGGTTGTCTGCCCAAGACCTGCCTGGACTGTGATCCTTAGCACATGAGCTAGAATTCTCTGCTAACAGCCCTCTGGTACTTCCTTTACTGTAATCTGTATATATACTGTATCTCGTCTATAACTTGCACAATTTGCTTAATGTGTATTCTTAAGGTGTATTCTCTACCCTTATAAAATCCCTATATATTGTATTCCTCCTGTATATTCTCTCCCAATGTAATGACTGTACATAACTCACTGGCCCTCATTACGAGTTTGGCGGCATGGCTGCCGCCGAAATCACGTTGGGGTCCGGGTCCTCGGAATGAGGACTTACCGGGCCATTCCGAGTTCGGAAGGCCCGGACACGATCCTTCCACATTCCCATTTCAGCCCCCATAGGGGGAATGGGAGAGGGAGCAAACAACGGGTCATTACGAGATGGCCCGTTGTTTGCTCCCTCTTCCCCTCGCGGGACCCGGTGAGCATGACTGGTTTTCCCAGGCGTGCTTACCGTGTCCCGCGAGGGGAACTCGTAATGCGGCAGTACGGAGTGAACGGCGCCGTTCACTCCGTACCGCCAAGGTCGTAATGAGGCCCACTGTCTTGTTTCTATGCCTGTAACTAAGTGACGCGCCTGGATGCCCTGTGGCCTGGTGCGCTATATAAATAAAATACAAAAAAATACAGTCCTTTTTTCCAAAAATCATTCTCAACATAAATTACACATTTGTACAGTTGTGGGACTTTTAACAAATTACATAGGCAGATTACATATTTCACTCAGAGCACTCCCAGGTCTGTATGCCATTGTTTTGCCCTTCTAATAGTTTTTCGTGATTTTAGTGAGAACCGCTTCACCCAAAATCCCACAACTATAGGTGTGTGTGCATATTACCAAAGGGCATATTACTAATAATTTTTAACGTTCCACCATATGTACTTTCCCCACGATTTACATTCTCCTGGCGTTTGTGTCCCATACATGCTATGAACGGCCGTAATATCTTGTTTAGAAGCCACGAAAATCACATTTAAACTGTACAACTTTTACATTTCTGCGCTGTTCGGTTACAGAATTAACAGTCTTAAGAGTGTTTTTTTTTTTATTGAATTTAGCTGAGAAAACTTTAATCAAAATATAAACAATCAATTTACATTTCCCTATTTAAAAATTAACAATTTACATCAAGAATTACCAAAAGTTACAAAAAGGTTACAAAGCCGCCACAGCAAAAGACTAACATTTAAAAGCAATAGAATTAAAATTGGCGAAGTGTACTGTCATAGAACAAGAACTTAATCATAAAACACTTAATTCAAAATAAGAAAACATACAACATTTAAGACCTAAAATATTCATATTTTCCTTGATGTACACTTCATACAATACTAACCAATCATACAAGACCACATTAGAAGTTATACAAAGCTCCTTGGCAGCTATAATTGAAATTAGCAGAGCTATTCGAACAAACCACAGTGTTTAACACATGAAAAGGAATTATCACATATAAACCTCATTCTGATCACAAGGTGTCATGACGAACCTGTGTCATCACAGTGACAATTTCTGCATTCAAATTTAAGGCATTCATAAAATTGTAAGTTGCAATTCGGATGCTAATGACCTTGGTGGACAAGATAGTTGGCCATCTGACCAAAATACGTCAACTGTTTCCAGAAAAATTTGGCTCCAATATCCATCAAGGCTGGACATTCCACTATTACATGTTTGAGAGTCTCTCTACTAAAAATTTCCACACAGAATCTGCAGAAGTTTTAATTTTCATTAATACGTTTTCTTCTTGCTAATACATCTTGGGTCGGAACCAAATTGAAGCGAAGACGTAATATTGAAGTCCTCAACTGAGGTGAGGGTGCTCTATACAAGTAAGCTTCCATCTCTAAGTGTTTTGTGTGCAAAAGCAGTGTCATTAAAGTCCTTGCAAGAGACCCATACATTTCTAGTTTCAATCCAGTCCAACTTGAAAATGCTATCCTTAGCTCTGTCTGGGTTCCTGATGAGTGTGGCAATGCTCACATCTGCCCTTCCCAGGATTTTGAGAAAGCATGTTGACCATGAACGGACAAATAAATGCGATGACGATAACATATAAATGGATAAGGTTGCTAAGATGTTATCAGTGCGAGTGTAAGATAAACATTTGCGAAACAGGGCACATAATCGCCAGTTATATTCCACAGCCAAAGAAGTAAGCCCCAGCTCATGTCGCAGCCACGGGCCTGGTACACATTGCGGGAGATTGAGAACAGCCCTCCGAAATTTCGCCTCGAATTTATTGAAGACTAACGTTGGTATTCTATTTTTAGTCTCCAAACCATAAAGAATTGTTGGCAAGACTTTCTGTCGCCAATACAAGATGGCAGGTTTAATAGAAAAATTGCCATACTTGTATAGGATCAACCGTGACTGCGAAATGGATGAGATTAGTTTATGTTCAAGTATCCTTAGCTGTGAATCAACCTGCAGCATTCCATCAAACAATATGCCCAAATACAAATAAGTTGGAACAACTTCCACACTCACATCCTTGATCCTAGAGTCCATTTTGGCCCTTTTTGTTATTGTGGGTGCATAGATCACTATTTGTGTTTTCTTCATGTTTACGACTATTTCGTTGTCATCCAAGTATTTACTTAATGAGGACAACAGAAGTTGGAGGCCTGAAAGAGTTTTAGAAATTAGCACCAGGTCATCCGCATACCATAGGGCTTTAATTGTCTCACCATTCATTTTCGGTGAATCTGAACAAATCTGGCCAAAGACCTGCATCACACCACGTATAAAGAAATTAAAGAGGGCTGAAGCAAGGATGCACCCCTGCTTCAACCCTCTTGATGTAGATATCTCTGCGGATAATAAACCTGCAATAGACAACCTAATTTTTATGGAGGTCCCCGAATGTAGCGCATAGATAATGTCGCATAGGGTTGTAGGAGACTTCGCGTCTAGCAACTTGTCAATCAGCTTGATTCGAGAAACCGAGTCAAAAGCCGAATGCAGGTCGACAAAAGCAAAGTAAATTGGTTGTTTTAAGAATTGTGCCTGTGATTTGAGGGTGTTGAGGGTAATAAGGTTCACTATAGTTCCCAACCCCGCCACAAAACCCATCTGATTTGGGTCACGTTGATTATAAACTAGGGACCACCGGGACAAATCCCTCAAGACAAGTTGAGAGAATATCTTACCCGGTGCATCCAGTAACGCAATAGGGCGATAACTAGACGGGACACTCCGATCACCCTTTTTGAAGATTGGAACGATCAGGGAAGTTTTCCAGGATGTTGGCACGCCTCTGGAACTTCATACTCGTTGGAAAATATTATTCAAATGTTGGCACATCTAGTTGGGTTTTGTTTAAACATAAATTTACTTAGCCCATCCGGACCCACAGCGCGTGACGATGATGTTTTTTTTTTATAAGATTTTCTATTATTTCCTCAGAACATTCTAGCCACCAACTCTTTGAGCCCAGGTTCTCATACCTGTAGTTATCAAAGTTCGCATCCGCATACAGATTTGAAAAATGGTCAAGCCAACAGGCTTCACGAACCCCACTCAATTGAACACTAGCTTGTGTCTGGTTAGATGTTGTATTGATTAAAGCCCACACTTGAGCAGAGTTTTTATTATATACTGATTGCATGAAGGCTTCACTGTCGGACTGGAATAGTCTAGCTTTCCTTGCACAAACCCAATTACGTTAGCCACACTTGATCATCTTTCGTGCCCGATTGCGTTCAGGTGATGACAATCTAAGAGTGGATTTTAGCTCTCTCCTATAAATGGCCCTAGTTTGTTGTACAATTGGATCAAAATTATGCGTGTGTGGTCGGCGTTGTGAACCTTTATCAAGATAGATGTTTTGAAAGGGAGACAAGATGTATATCTATGAAGCAGACTCCCTCCCCTTTAGGTTTCTAGTCGCTTCCACTACAGCATCAAGTAAGTTATTTGACCATTTGAGGCGGGTTTTAGCATTATTGACCCGTAATGTTTGAATGGTCCAATGTTGATTATTCTCACATCGTTTACGGTCCCATTGCCAGAATAATGTTAAAAGATGGTGATCACTTATGGTTTGCTCGATTATTTCAAATTTAGTAACCTTTGAAGATAGTGTTGCAGTCATAAATACATAGTCAATTGTTGACTTGGCGGAACCCATTTCCCACGTATGGTGGGGAGGGATATCTCCCAAAAATGAACCATTTGCCATGTAGAGATTATGATCTGAAGCAGACCTGACCCATCACTCCTTAGCAAGCTCACGTGTCCCCTTTTTCAATTGGAAGCAATCGAGATTCAAATCGGCAACCACAACAGTTGCTGTAATATTATAATCTCGAGCAACTAGTTCTAAGGTAGGTACTTGATAGATCTTTATAAAAGCCGTCTTCTGAAATACCCAGCGGATTGCGATATAGATTCATCAAGATCAAGGATTGAGTAGAGTCTGAAATTTTAACCAATTGGATAAAATTATTCGGCACAGCCCATCTGTTCATTCTCAGCCCTCTACTTGTTTTCACAGCCACCAGCAGGCCCGATGTGGGTCTCCCCTTCGCAGACACCAAGGCGGGAAGCAGATAAACATCATGATCGTCCCACAGAGGAGTTCTTTGTAACCAGGTTCCTTGTACACTCACTCCCTCCCTCCCTCCCTCCTTCCCTGCAGCTCTCTGGCCGGCCTCTCTTGGCCCTCTTCCTGCTCGTACCTGCAAGGCAAAAAACCTTGGGGTCATCTTCGACTCCACACTCTCCTTCTCTCCTCACATATCTGACATCTCTAAGAAGTCATACTACCAGCTGCACCTACTCAGAGGTATTCTTCCTTTCCTCTCCTTCCCCCAGAAGCTCACTGTCTCCAGAGCCCTGGTTCTCTCGAAGCTGGACCACTGTAACAGCCTCTATCTAAATCTGTCTGCCTCTACTCTCCGCCCTCTGCAACTCATCCAGAACAGGACTGCGAGACTTGTCCTTGGCCTCAAGCCTAGGGACCGTATCTCTCCAGGACTGAAATCTCTGCACTGGCTCCCAGTGGCTGCGAGGATTAAGTTCAAAACCCTCTGCATTGTCCACAAGGCCTTCTGGGGCCTGGGGCCAAAATACCTTCAACTCTCTCTTCCTAAATATCTTCCTTCTCGAGCTCTTCGCTCTTCCGCCTCCAACACCCTGAGGGTCAGCCGCTTCTCCAAGCAACGAGTTGGGGGTAGATCTCTCTCCGCGGTAGGGGCCTCCCTCTGGAACAGCCTTCCTGCCTCCCTGAAACTTGAGGAGAACCATCTCCGGTTCCGGAAGCACCTCAAAACCTTCCTCTTTGCTTCTGTTTTCTCTCCCCCTCTCCCCTGCTAAATTCCTGACTGAAACTGCACTGAATCTGCAACTGGGCCACTCTCACCGATCTCGGTCCTTGGCCCAGCCACTCTCCCCATGCACTGCCTCCCTGGCAACCCCTGCACTGCAGGACTGTCTCTGTATCCCTACAGCCCCCCTTCCCAGCACTTGTCTGCACTTGCCACCAGCAGGCCCTTATTAATTATCTTGTTATTCTACTACCCCTGTACTGCACGTTCCCCTCTCCCTTTCCCCTTGCACTTTTCCCTTCCCCTCTACCCATGCACTTGCACAATCTGAATGACACCTTGCCTAGTAGGATCGTTGTCTGTCTTCCTTTTGTGCCCCCCTCCCTGCCTCATCGCACCTTGAAACACTTGTGTATAGGCGCGTTACAAATGCCATATCATATGTCATATTGATTTAAGAATTTATTTGAGCCCCATTGTAAGTGGGTAGGACTCCTGGTATTCCAACTCACTAGTAACGAAGTGTGTTTAATACTTTCAATTAGTGGTTATGTTCTTGTGACATTCATTTCCACATGTTGAGGTGTTGCAATAGGGCCACAGTATGAGCATGAACAGATGGGCTCATGCCGAGCTTCCTCAGTTAGGTTTGCTTTAGACACAAGAGGTACCTTTCTTTCCTCAATCAAGCGTTTGGGATCCTGTGCTATCAAAAACCCCACCTTAAACAACTGCATTTTTGATTGCCAAATTGAATTTAAGACTAAACCTGATTTAATCCACAAACGCTTGAGGATATATCTTGCAGTTCATTTACATCTCCAAAAATATTCAATATGCTCGTTCTGCATAAATCATATTTTTCAAACGGTGTACCTCAGCATTTCACATTAAGAGAATGACAATTTGCAAAGGTATTTTTATGTGACTGACGACCTGATTTGGCAGTCATCATTATTTATGGTCGTAATCCGGGGAGCTGCCAGAGCAGTTTCAGTTCTCGAGTTAGATATGTCTGATGGTCGTGACAGCTCTTGAAATTGTTTGGAGACGGCCATCGCAGTATTAGCTGTTACACAGATTACATCTTTTGTTTGACAAAAATCTTCCCCCACACTAAATGTAGAAGCTTTGGCCGTAATGGCTTTAGAAACATCTTTAAATTGCAAAACATCTTCTCCCACATTACATGCTGGAGGTGTGGCCAGAATGGCTTCAGAAACACGTTGGACTAAATAAACATCTACTGCTCCTTTAATTGAAGTCATGCGATCCTGCAAATCAAACTCTGCTGCGAGAGCATTTAGTTTATTTTTCCCTAGACCTGTTACTGGTTGTGAAGTTGATTGTGTTCTAGGAGCAAAATCATGAATTATCTGTGCAGGTTTTTGTACCTTTGCTTCCGAGTTCTCAATCATCTGCACAATCTCAGTAAGGGGAGCATAATTCAGGGAGCTTTTATTTTTATGTGAGGAAAGGGCCCCACTTGTCACAGTTTGGCTGTCCCCTGGCACCATTGCAGCCTTTGTTATTACTGGAATAGGTAATAGAGGGACATAAGCCTGTGAGTGTTCTAACAAAACAGTTGGATCAGAGGGTGGAATGGGTTGAGATGTTTGAAGATTCCACTGATCATGGTTAGGACGTTTCGCCACCTTCTTAGGGGCTGTCTTTTTTTTGGGCACGGTCCGTTTAGGACGGATAGTGCCCGTCAGTTTTTGAGAATTAACATTCACATGCGCACCACTTATATTAGAGCAGACTTTTTTTGTACTCCTGTCTAAACTAATCCAAGAGTCATTTAAATTAATGACTTCGGATACAGGTTGTTCAACGGGCCATATGATGTTTGTGAACAAGGGCAAAACCGATGCGGACGAGCATGCAGTTCTCAGGTCTCTCGCCTCAAGAGATGGGTCAGGGTCCCCCACTTTGGAGCTCCTATTACCACCTCTCTTGAGGAGGAGAGACTCAACAGGTAATTTAGTAGTCCAATCAAGTAAATGTTGTATTTGGCTAGCTTGCTGATTAATTTTTGAGTCCAGACACTCAAATAATTTAAACTATTTACTGCGGCTAGAGTGATTTCTCTAAGCGCTAAATTTTCCGCAGGATTGTCCCAATGACCAATCGGAATGCACCGCCGCAGTGTGGGTTGTAAGAAAGAGTCAGCAATGGATCTAACAGATGACTCCAAGGAATCAGCTGCACCATCATTATGGCATGCTTCCCCATGAATGCTACTTAATTTCCCCGAACTGGCATGAAAAGATATATTTGACAAATCAAGCACTGTCTCCTTGTTCTCATTTACGGGAGACAGATGTTTAATGCTACTAGTATGCTTACTGGGTGTTTGAGCTATTGTCAAAATAGTGTGGTCAGAAATACTATGCATAAGTGTTTTTTTGGCTGATCTACTTTCGGGAGGTAAGAAAGGCACTGAGGAACTCGTTTGCACAGACGGTAGCACCTCTTTAAGGGGTTGCTCATCTGTCATGCACTCCTTTCGTTTTGCACAAAAGGCTTGAATGTCTATTCGAAAGGGGAGTTCGAAGAACCGGAGTAAGTGTGTAATAACAGGCCTAAGGATTCTGGCATATTTGATTTTAAAGTATATTAGCGGAGTATCATACAGTCACCAAAGACACGCCGCTGTTAGAAATCAGAGCCGCACAACTTCAGTTAATGATTACAATTCACCGAGCTACATGCACTTGAGTAAGCTAATAAACAAAGTACAAGTGATATAATGTCTCCTATAAACCCACACTGAAAGCACAAACATACATAGTTAAGTTGATCAGGCCCATTGCTCACCTCTAATATGCCAGGCCGCCGCATCCTCTATATCCTTATGAAACCTATCATTCTTCAACTGCTCTTTAGCTTAGTAGCCCACACCAACGCTACCCTAGATGAGAAGAAATCACACCCTCGTACTTCCACCAACATGACACCCAAGCCTAGTATTCTCGCCCATCCCAACTACCAGTTTACAGGAGAATATACCATGATCCCTTGTACTACACACATCAGAAATCTTAAATTACGTAGCAGACTCCCTAAGATCTACGAGCCGCTTACGAGATCGCTACCACCTTCCAATAAAAAAAACAATTGTCACCAAACCATGACAACCGCTAGCACCAAATGGCCCACTATTCTTCCCACCTGTAGCATTTCTGACACCCAGACTCCCACACTCACCCACAAGGCATTAGCCCCCAATAGCCCTGCTACATGCACAACCATAACTAAAGAAGATAACCTACCCCTAAAAGGAGCTCTCCTCAATGCTAGGTCATTGGTGGCCCATGCCATCGACATAGCCAACCTAATTACAGAAGACAGCTTAGATTTCCTAGCCATAACCGAATCATGGCTATACAAGGCAGCAGGACCTGCACTCACGTTAGCTATCCCAGAAGGATATACTATTCTCAGATAAGACAGAGATGGCTCCAGAGGCGGTGGAATAGCCATCATATCTAGAGAGAGTTTATCGCTGAGACTAGTAGCCCCACACAACCTGCAATCAAGTGAATCCCTCTCTGTCAAGCTTCCACTAAAGAACTCCCAATCCCTAACCATGCATATAGTTTACAGACTCCTGGTCCCATTGGCATCTTCGAAGAGGAGCTGCATAATCTAGTTGCTTGTAATTTCAAACCTACCTACCAAGTACTGTTGCTTGGAGACTTTAACTTAGGCCTGAATGATCCTTATGACAAGCATGCTGTGCAAATAGTAAGCTCCCTCAATGCATTAGGATTAACCCAAAAGGTGAACGCTCCCACCCACGTTAAGGGTAGAACCTTGGATTGGGTAGCCGACCACAAATGTACAGCCACCGTCACCTCTCTCTCACCCCTATCTTGGACAGACCACTTCCTCGTGTCCATGACACTCTCCACTACCAGACAAAAACTCATGGCTCCCCAAGAAGCGCCACCCTGTCTACCCAGGTTAAAAAAGAATATAACAGTGGACAGTGTGATCCCCAATATTCTACCCACCCTAAACTCTCTGGCAGACAACCTGGGCCCAAGCACGATGGTGCATGAATATAACAAGATCATGCTTTCTACCTTGGACAAAGTCGCCCCTCTCAAACTGAGAGCTAGCAAACCTAAACTACACTCAACAAGTGGTTCACTCCTCAGTTAAAAGACCTGCGACTATTAAAAAGAAAATGCGAAACTGATTGGCACCTCTGCCCCTCCTGCGAAAACAAAATGAAGCTAGCGTCCACTGCATCACAATACAAAAAAGAAATCTGCCAGGCCAAAAGAAACTCCTACAATGAACGGATAGCTAAATCCAACTCCAGTATGAAAGAATTATTCTCAATCCTAAAAGAGCTAGAGTCCCCAAATTTCTCCCCCTGATATTTGCCTTAAAGACAAGAATTGGTGCTCAGAGATACAACTAGCACTAACTAATAAAATCAACACCCTCCAAACTAAAATAAAAAACAAGAAAGACTCCCTGAACTTATCTCAACTAACCAACCACCACCCCCCACCTAATGCAAATATCTCCGATCCAAATACCACATTCTGCTTCACCAAAACTACTATCCTCGAGGTGGAAAAAACTATCCTCTCTCTAAAACCATCTAATTGTAAAGGTGATATCTGCCCAGCGTATATCATAAAAGAGGCTGCGAGAGACCTTTCCCTTTTCATTTCCAAACTGATAAACACCTCCTTTGCTTCCGGCACCGTCCCAACCAATCTGAAACAATCCTGGGTACTTACGCTTCTCAAGAAGTAAACCTTAGACCCACTTATCGCTACCAATTATCACCCCATCACAACTGTACCATTTCTTGTTAAAATTCTGGATACAATTGTATATCTACAGATCCAAAAACACCTCGAACAGCATAAACTCCTAGGGGTCCGTCAATCAGGATTCCGACCATTACACGGGACAGAGACTGCATTGATAGACCTGAAGACACAAATCGATGAGCTGAGAGACCAAAGGAAAACAGCATTATTACTGCTACTCGATCTCTCAGCTGCATTCGACCTGGTTGATCATAGGGTCCTTTGTAGGCATCTTGATACAGCAGCCCACTTTTCCAGAGGCGCTGTCAAATGGATAGAATCCTTCTTGAGCGACAGAACTAGTAGAGTATTCTCTCCCTCTGCAGCTGCGGACCATACCCCTATCATGTGTGGGGTACCTCAGGGTTCGTGTGTGTCCCCAACTCTCTACAATATATT
The DNA here is from genome assembly GCF_040938575.1 of Ambystoma mexicanum. Lineage (NCBI taxonomy): Eukaryota > Metazoa > Chordata > Amphibia > Caudata > Ambystomatidae > Ambystoma > Ambystoma mexicanum. The sequence goes on from NC_090922.1 coordinate 996,488,379, forward strand.
CACCAAGCCACTGTTCGATGATCTGGACCTTATGGGTGTCACCTACATTAACTACGCAGATGACACTCAGATTCTCCTCCCGCTTTCCAGGGATCATGGCAAGGACCTGGCGTTGGTGAATAGAATCTATCTCATCGTTCAGGCATGGATGGCCACTCACGGCCTGTGCCTGAACGATGACAAGACAGAGCTGATAATCCTTGGCTCCCCAACCAACATCTCTAAACTAGGGCATGAATATGCCTCTTTCATCAATGACGGCAATAATACTATCGTCTCCAAGGAGGTAAAAACTCTTGGTTTCTACCTGGATGCAACAATGTCCTTTACCAAACAACTAAATTCGCTGGCCTCTACCACAGCCTACACTTGTAAGCTGATCAGAGCAGGTAGGCCCTTCCTTTCCAACGACAGCTGCCTTATACTGGCCAGAGCATTAATTCTATCAAGACTAGATTACTGCAACGCCCTCTACAGCAGTGCTAACAAAAACATTATCCAAATACTACAAAACAATGCCATTAGAGCTGCACTAGGCAGCAACAAAAGAGTGCATATCTCGGCCATCAGACATCAGCACAATTGGTTATCGACCTACAATAAAATACAACTAAAAATTGCCTCCTTGACACAAAGCGCTACGCAACGTGGCACCGAGCTACCTCATTGATAGAATATCCAGAAGAATTTCTAGTAGACCGTCCAGAACTAGTAATACTAATTGTTGGGTAGTACCCAGATTCAAACTGTCTAAGATTAGCGGCATCAGTTTCCCCATGAAGGCAGCCAAACTTTGGAACTCCCTGCCACACCAGCTGAGAGCCGACCTCCCCTAATCTCTCTTCAGAAAGAACATCATTACTCACCTCAACCTGACTGAGAATTAGTTCGCCTTGAAACTCCAGTACATTAGCACGACCTGCTGCTAGATTGTAAATTGTGCGTAGTTCCGACTACCTAGATGTAAATTATTTTGCTTCTACATGCAACGTAAGTCTTGTATATTGTATACTGCATTATATTGTATTATATTATGTCAGACGTAATGCTGACATTCCGTATTTTTCCTGTATATTTGTAACATATGTAAGCTTTGCATATCCGTCTGCACCCTGCTACTCCTGGGTCTGGTGCGCCTTATAAATTCAATAAATAAACAAACAAACATAGCCTTAGGCAACAGCAAGCAGCACCGCGGCAAAGCAGAATTTACAGGGACTTACTAGGTGCGCGGTGCGCATGCGTTCCTGATTATAAAGGCACTCCTCCTGATTACGTGATTGCAATGCCTGAACAATGACAAAGGCACAAAATAAAAGGTTTTATGTTTAGCACAAATGTTCTGGCACAAAGTCCTTGAAGAGAATGTTCAAAGGGCTCTCAATAGTCACCTTGTGGATCACGTAGTTTGTTCAAAGAGAAGTGCAGGAAAATGAAATGAAACGAAGCAAAATCCTCCTCTGTAGCAGCAGCGTCTCGCGGCCATGCGGGACTTGCTAGGTGCACTAGAGTGTATTCATCAAATAGTATTTTGAGACAGATGTCAGCCTTTGACCTTCAACTGGGACCATTTTTTTCTTCACCTACCACCATCTGTCAGTTTCAGCCCAGGGTGGCCATGGGGGTTTCCCAGTTTGATTGAATGTTTATTGCCACTTCCCCCCCCACTTCACACATGGATGTCCCAGATCTATTGTCTCAAGCTGAAGCCCAGACAAATGTCTGATGAGCGCGTGACATTTCTTTGTCTTGGTCCATTCAAAGTTTTCAAAGGTAGCAGTTAACAGGTAGGTGTCCCAGAATCTAGTGTGGCTTCTTTTGGGGGAAGGCCTCAGTTCAGCCAGCAGAACAACATGAGCTTCCTCAGTCAAACCAATGCATTTAATTCTTTATTTTATTTTATTCTGAATCAGAAGCAAGCCCATTGAATAAAACATCCCTAATATGTTTCCCAGCAAACCCCCCTTTACATTGCTAGGCAAGGGCATGTTTTTATTCAACATTGTACTTTTGAAACATGCATTTTCTTTGGTTTGCAAAAGCCCATTTTGACACATGGTGAATGCTGCTGGGATTTCTCTTTTAAAAGGTTCTCTCTTCCATCTGACTTCGCAATATTGTTTTGCAGCCCTAGTTCGTTTCTTTATACAGCAATGTGTTCAAGACACAGGTTCACTGAAATTGACATATGCCCATAGAGCTAGGGTTTCTTTGAAGCATTGGTTTTTGACATTTTGTAACCCTAAAGACAAGCGTTTTCCCATGTGGCTGAAAGTAAAGCATCTGTTAATTTCCCAGCTCTGGCCTGACACAGCCTGTCATGCAGGGATTATGCTCTGTTCTGCTAGAGCACAATCTGGATATGGATGAGCATGGCAGGGCTTCATTGATAAACGCCATGTGATGTTGAATAGATGCAAATAGCGTCAGGGCAGCATCCTTTTCCATGTAAAATAGTCCCTTTTCAATGGGAACTTTTTGCAAGCAGCAGAGCAGCGTTGCTTTTCAATGCGCTTCTTTTGGTGCAAACAAGAACACATACTTGCGGTCTTTCTCAGTGTGCTCTCTGTTCCAACTTGCCCAATAGTTGTTTAGCAAGACGGTGCAGCCATCATTCTGTAGCTGCAAAACGCAGTTTTGATGCGGGGCAATGGTGCTCCAAAGATCCAGCGCAGCCATTTTGCTGTTAACTGCTGAAGTGCAGCTTGATCATGGATGGGAATTCTGCTGAATGGGTCAATGTACCCCACATATATTTGACCTTTGTGACCTATTATCTGGGTCTTCGCACTGGAGCTCTAGGTTGTGCGAGATACGCGCCAATTGTTCAGTGCCTAATCGGTTTTCTGAGAGTCATCTGCCGAATCTTGGAGGGCCGCTCATTTGTGTCCACTCGGTACCCCAGTTTCAAGAGTTCTCCCCTTGATCTCCTGCACTGCTCCCTTGACTTTAAAGAAGAGAACTGTTCTTGAAAGGACTCTGTGATCCTCATCTGGAGATCCGCTAGGCACTGCACCAGATCCTCCTTGTTCACTGCAATGGGGCCTGACGGTACTGGGGTCTGTAGGGAAGACATGGTATCACAAGTATGAGACTGACAAATGGATAACATTAGTCAAGCCTTTATTGAAAATGTTGGGGTCGGAGAAACTCATATTTTACCCTGTAAGTAAGGGATTAGTAAGTGATGGGAGTAGTTTCGACCATCAAATGAATAAACAGTCCTAGTGGAGACCGTCAAATCAAAATGGCATATACTAACAAAAACCTAATACCTGCCCTTTCTCTTGTGCAAAAAGTGTAAAAAGGAGAAATGTATGCAAAGGAAAAATCAGTGTTCAAAAGAATAAAGGTTGTTGAACCAGCTCTCTTCCTCACAAACCTCACAGAGTAAGTAAGGCTTTCCTTGTAGGCAAGATGACACACTCTGGTTCGGTTTCTAACACTTTAAGCAGTTCCAAACCGTGGATTGAGGCCCGCCTGGCCTTCCACGTTAAAGTCTCTTTCTTGACTTTAAAAATGATATTCCAACGTAAAGTTCACAAAGGTCCCCCTCTGCCTATCTCAAACCTTACAGCACACAGTTTACATAGGTTCCCCTTTGTCGAGCTCAGGCCTATCGCGTCACAGTTCAACACAAACTTGCTGGGGATCACATCCCCAAGCTTATTGTACTTTGGGTCTCCTTCAGTCGGGCTCCTTCAGTCGGTCTCCTTCAGTCGGTCTCCTTCAGTCGGTACTCCTCTCGGAATGTTGAAGATTTTCAAATATGCCTGGCTCTCTTTACAGACCACTGCAGGACCACTTAGAAGTTCACGTTTTACTTTCGCTTAACTGTAAATTCGCTTTATAGTTTCAAACAATGTACCTTTCATGGAGATTTTTTGAATGGGCTACTTCCTTTCGCCGGGCCACTCCATTACTTAGTACCGCTGATCTCACAGCTGCCTTTTACTTCAAAGTTCATTCACAGGTCGGCCTTTCTTCGCGTCTCATCCACACACTGCAGACTTCACTTGAGATAGAATGTTGCTATTTCATTCACTTTAACACACCGGTCGCTCAGGTCGCTTGCCACTCACTGGCTGTGTACGCTTCTTTCTTGTTTTGCTATTTTCAATTCACGAGTCAAGATTAGTACCACAGGCTTGGCCACACCTCCCCAACTCTGCCGTTCACCCAGGAGGGTAACTGGCATCCTTGAAACACAATGCAATCTTCACTTGTGGGAGCTGGCCTTCTCCATGTATCTTTTGTGGTCTGTCGGAGGCAACAACTGCCAGTAGGGAAACCTGCTCTCATCTCTTGGTCCGTTGCTCTGCTCCAGTAGGTGTGCCTTCGTCCCGGAAGTTCGTACTTGTGTTCCGCCTGGCTCAGAGTGTGTCTTTAGGTGTTTTATTCATAATGGCATTGTTGGCAGGATTGATAGCAACAGTATTTTGCCTACGTTATGGAGTGAAAATATTATTTTGTCTATTGACATAGAAACTTGGATAGCATTGGAGGGGAACGTGAATAGAGTGAATCGTGAGAAAGTTGGATGTTTTGAGATAAAGGATTGTTTGAATTTTTTGAGTTTGAATGAGTGCATGGAGAGAAGGATTGTTTACATTAGAAAGAAACATTGCACAGGATTAGCAGACTGTTTATTTGAAGAAGGAGTTAGCAGTGGAAATAAGGAATGTTGTTTGAATCTGAATTGTATTGCACATGCGGGAAGCAGTGTCTATTTGAATGAAATCGATTTGATTTGTCAACATCTAGTGATTCATTGTGAATACATTATGTTGAAAGGGGAATCTGTGACTAGAAGACATGAAAATGACACAGAAAGCAATGCTTTTGCAGGACCTGGAGTGCAATTGAATGAGAGGAATGCAGTTGTGCAGCATTTGAATGTGCAATTTTTGGAGTACGTGAAAGGGCTGTCCTGTTCTGTTTTGAGAAAGACAGGGATAGAGTAATGCATCATGAGGCATGGTTAGACAGGCACTGGTAGACTGATACACTGACATTATAGAGAAACTAGCATTGATGTCTTTTGAGAGACATGGGGAGTTTAGAACAAGCTATGTGCAATGAGAGCATATACAGAGAGAAATGCTGTTTTGTTTTTGGCTTTCAATACACCTGGAAACTGATGAGAAAACTGATACTTGCACTTTTGTTTTCTTTGCATGAAATCTAGAGAGACACCTTGACCAGACCGAGATTTGCAGACCATGATACACCTTGCAGATCGCCTTGACAGACCAGATTGCATCGCATGAATTGACCAGACCATGATTGGCAGCAGCATGATGACTGAAAGCAGTTTGACCAGACCCAGATTGACCAGACCTTGATGAAACTATATGACTCTGCATCATGGCTGTTTGTTTGCAGCAATGATGAGACATTGGTACTGACCTATATTTTGCAGCAGCACTTCTGGGGAATGCCGACTGACCAAGCTGAGGCCTTAGGGTGTGGCTTTGTCTATGGCTGTGCTCGGAGAAGGTACCCAGAAAACCTGCTTGCTACCCGAATTTCTGGAGTGACAACTAGCCATGGAAAGTGAAGATCGTGACTGATTTGAAACCGACACCTTGCAGCATTCTGTGCCAAGAGAGAGAAAGAGCAGTGAAAGATGTTCAGCAAAAGGAGAAATTTGTTTGTGGGCTGTTTTATAATCTGCAGCGAGAAGAGAATCCATTTGGAATGCCTTATCTTGTGAACCAGGACCAGACACAAGTTTGGGCCTGATTGAAAGAGAGAAATGTGAATGAGCAGGAAGACACGCTCTGAAAGCATTCGAATTCCTGGTGCTAACCACGTTTGAAAAGCAGGGAAGCTTTGTCTCTTGAGTGAAAGAGAGATAGCATTGATCTGACACCATGATGCTTTGAAATCTGCACTTGCATCCAACGTTGGCTGGTCCCTCATGAGAAGAGCAGGGACTAGCATGGCATGAACTGGAATACTTGCATGTCATGGCATGGCAACAGCATGACCTGGCAAGGAAAGAGTGAATTTGAAGCTAGAGTTTGGCCTATGTGAAGGGCCACTGTGAATGGAATTGCCAAAGGAGAGTTGCCATCTGCATTGTTTTGCAACACTCTGAATGAGTGCCACGTGAATGACACATCGATATCAAAAGAGGATAGACTAGGCAAAGCTTTGGAATAGGGAAAGAGGAAAATGCTTGAGAATCTGAACTGATTGGCATCATCGAGAAGGAAGAGCTTGCAGCAGCGAGACTCTGGAATCTGTCGCTGAAATTGTCCATTTGCAGGACACACACTTGAGTTCAGTTTGCAGCTGGAACTACTTTTTGCTTTGGGCTATGCTTTGATGCCCATACACATATTTGCTGAACATATATATGCTTGTTGTGACACATTTGTGACCCATTTGTGAACACTCGCTTCGTTGACACGCTTTGTTGACATTCCTTGGCTGAGAGAATTGAATTAGAACTGGATTTGTACTGACTTGGAGATTGTGCACAGATGTGAGGACACACATACATTCTGTTGGAATACAACTGATTTGATCACAGACTGACAGGAGTGAGCCTGGAAATAACTTGGACTGGAATGTAAATGAATTGGCCTGTATGAACAATACACTGATATGTATACACTAGAAATGCATACATCTGAAATGAGCTTTGACACTGTGAAAGTGAGATTGTCATTTTGTGCTTGACACATTGAACTGAATACACCTGAATCCACAGTACATATGCATTGATTCTATGCACTGCATTTTTTTGTTTTTGAATAATCTGCTTGTAGACACTTTTGGCTTTTGACTTGACTTTTTGCTATGAGAAACTTGAATATGCTATTCTGAACTTTGACACATTTTGCAGCTATGCATTTGAATATATAGCTTGCCACTGATAGAGTAAAATGCTTGCATTGTTAAGGGTTTTTTGCATTATGAAATAGAATGTTTTTTCCCTTTGCAATTTTGCCTGATTTAGCATGCCACATTGAGACAGGTTTGACAAATCGTTACTAATGATTATATAATGATAAGAGGAGAGATTGTAGAACCTGATAGTATGGAGAGGCCTGGTTTGTTATCATTATGGAATCATTACTCATTGTTATGGAATCATTACCCATTATTACCCATTTAGGGATCCAGTTATCCATCATTGCATCCTGTTTAGTTATCCATCATACATTCTGATTTGTACTGAATAGTAGTTACATGAAGTACTGACATCATTAGACTATCCAGATTATTCTGCCACATATATGTAGCCATTTGTATTTGCTTACTTATTTATTTACTTGATTTAATCAATTCAATGATTTTTACAAAAACGCTGTAGAAGTGAAAGAGACTGAAAATTAACCATCATATGAAAAAGAAAATCGAAACAAAGAAAATTCAATCAAAGAGCGGAGAAACGTAATAGAAGAAGATGAAAAGAGTAAAAGTCGAGAAAACAGTAAAAGTAGAAAAGAAGACGACGAGAGAGAGCGGGATATTCTCGCAAACAGTAAAAAGAACAGAGTTGAGCGGAAGAAAAGGTAAACCGGGGTTTCCCAACAAAGCTAAACATTTCTTGTAGAGTCCGTAGAATTTTGACTTTCAAAAACAGTTCTTTTCTTAAATTAACTTGTTTGCGAAAACTCGTTCTGCTTAGTTTGAGTTTCCGCCCCTGCTGGCCACTTTGACAAGATAGATTGGAGAGTTTGTGCTGTGGCACTAGTCCAAGTTGTTCTTTCTCCGCTCATCAAACGGTACCACCATACTTCCTCTTCCTTCGTGTACGACGCAGAGAGGTGAGATAACAGATATTTCTCGCCTATTTCTCTTGTGCCTGGGCAGTTTAGTAGCAAGTGGCGTATAGTTTCCACCTTTCCTTCACTTTCGCAGAAACGACATAAGTCCGAAGTGCTTTATCCTCTCAGTTTTAGGATCTGATTTGTAGCCAACAGGTTTAATCTGGCTCTCAGGAATACGTTTCTTGCTGGTTTGCTAGGGAACTTGGCTAAGTAGTTTGGAACAGAGTTAAATTTGGTTTGGTAAGGCGGGAGATGACTGACTGACTTCGCCTTTGCAGCAATGTCCAAGGTTTTAATCCAATCAAGCTCGGCCAATCTCCTTTTTATTCTTTTCAGGTACCGAATTAGTTCATTCTCGAAAGACTGAATTTCAAGCAGTTTTGTTTTGCTCGCTACTTCCCAGGAATTTAGCACGTGACAGCGGGTGGCTGTTTCTGCACGTATTATTGCAAGTAGGTGGGGGCAGTCCGGAAGCAACGTTTTCCGGTATAAGGACATTGCTTTAATCTCAGTAGTCCCTGCCAGAGATAAAAGACCCAACTCTCTTCTAATTAGGGGCATTGATGTGGTCTTTGGGAGGCCTAAAACTGTGCGCCAGAAGTACCCCTCGAGTTTCAACCAGAGGTTGGCCGGGTGTGTGGCAAGACTTCCGCTGCATAAGTAAGGGACGCTACCACCTTTGCACGGTAGAACTTGATCACCGGAAGCAGCGAAAATCAACCAAATTTAAGATCCAGAGCACGCGCTTGTGCCGCCAGTTTGATCGCCTTTTCCATCAACGTTTCCCGTAGGGTTGCATTTATGTTCCAGCTGTCGAACGTTATTCCGAGATATTTAAAGTTGTTGACTTTTTCTAAGGCAAACCCCTCCAGATACCAAGACGTCTTTTCTTTTGGTTGCCTCCTTTTTTCCAGGACCAAAATTTTTGTTTTTGATACATTGATTGTAAAGTCATTTGCTTTTGTGTAAGTCGCCAGATTATCTAACTGACGCTGAAGGCCAATCGGGGTTAAGTCCATGAGTATACGGTCCATCTGCATAAAGTAGTCTTGTGACTTTTTGGCTTCCCATAGACGGTGGAAAAGATCGAATGGATAGTTCCGATTTCTTGAAGTCTCCAAGATATGCAATGAAGAGGGCCGGGGCTAATGGACAGCCCTGTTTTACCCCTCTTTCCACTGAGATTTCGGCTGACAGCAGGCCAGCTTGATTCAGCCTTACACGGAGTTTGGTGTCTTTGTGGAGAGCTTGGATAGGTAGAAGGAGGTCTGTCGGACAGTTCCAAAGTCTCAGCTTGTCCCACAACTTCGCTCTGTTGACCTGATCAAACGCTTGCGCTAAAACTACGAACGCAAGAAAAACACGTGGACCTCCTCCGAGGACGTTACTTTTTAGGGTGCTAAGAAACAAGATATTTGTAGCCGTCCCGTTGTCTTTGGTAAAACCTGTTTGGTACAGATCAGCACACACTGCTTGCTTTGCCCATCGCTGAAAGCGTTGAAGGAGAAGTGACCCGAAAACGTTCCCGATGGTATCGAGTAACGCTATGGGGCGGTAGTTTTAGGGTCTTCCTTGTGGCCTTTTTTAAATATGGGTGCCACGATAGATGTAGTCCATGACACCGGGATTTGTCTGGATTGTTTGCAGTGTTTAAAGATCTCGCTGATCAGGGGTGTCCATTCTTCTGCGTATTGTTTTAGATCAAGATTGGTGATGCCATCCGGGCTGGGGGCATGAGATGGTTTGAGCCCTTGTAGGGCCTTTGTTATTTCAACTTTGTCAGTCAGGTCTGCCCAACACTCCAGTTTACTGTCATTTTCCAAGTGGGATTGGGCCGACGGTGACTGGAACAGGTTTTTATAGAAGTTTATCCATTCTGTCTCACTTATTGGATTAGTTTGAGCCAATTCCGGTAGGGCGGATGAAGATCTTAACAGGGCCCAAAACTCCCGTGGATGGTGGCCACAAACCAACTTTAACATAGATTCCGCATCCTGTTGGTATAGATGGAGCCTGTGCTATCTAATCCAGGATTTATAGGCTTTCGTGATCTTTGTTAGACTGTCTTGGTTCTCAGTTGACGGGTGGTTGCTGAACCTTCGTTTTGCTTGTCTCACTGCTCTCTGTTTCTCCACAACTTCATGGCTGTATTAATGAGAATTCGATTGGTTTCTACGTCCCGAATTGTTAGTTTTTCTTATAAACGGTATCAGCAAAGGTTGGTAGCCTGGAGCTATAGGAACTTGCCGTCCACTGGAAACCGTTTCTTTTCGTTGATAATTATCCTTTATCTTCAAAACAGAAGCCGCCAAAAGTTTTAGTCGATTTTGTTGGTTATTTGTCTCTACTTCCACAATCATGTGCAGATTTTCCTTTGGTCCACTCTTCCACTTAAGCGCCAGTAGGTTGTGATCACTGGCTGTAGACTTTAAGACTTCAAACGAGCAGGTTAGAGTTGCCAGTGGGCTTCTTATGAAGATGTGGTCGATGTCCGCCTTGGAGTTTCCTCGTTCCCAAGTAGATGGTCTATTTTCTCTGGTGAACAGTTCTTCAGCACAAAGCAGGTCTCTCGAGGACATCAAGGTCAACCACTTAGACCCCCGTTTTTTCCTCGGCGTAGCTGGAGGTATGGCGCAAGAGACTGCCTCATGCGGAGCCCAGGTGGCATTTAGGTCACCGCAGAGGATCAGAAAGGCCTCAGGAGACTTTATATGGGCCTCATCAATAGTCTCTCCAATCAGAGCTAAAAAAGCGGAATCACTCTTGGCCACAGGGTTCCAGTAAACGTTGATAACAATCAGGAGCTGCACGCAGGAGGTCTCCGTTTTCCCCACCGACTGGTCCCAACTTATCTCGGTGGCTAAGAGGTAAGTAGTTGATCTCAATACTTTGTTTAGCTGTAATCCACGGCCTCCCCAAATTGCTGTTATGAGACCTGATGATGGCTGGCCAAAAATACCTTTGATTGCTGTAACACAGGCAATTGAGTAACCGTCCATAATTGGGCGAGCTGTCATCCAGGACTCTTGTAAAAAAACTATGTCGAAGTCTCCAAGGTTTAGAGCTCCTTTCTTTGTCAGGTGTAGAAATCCGCGAGTGTCCCATGACCCCAAGGATAGCTCTTCTTTTTCCGCAATGTATCTGATAGAAAATGGAGCTTCGGGGTGTTTAACGGATTGCTATTGGTTCTTGTTGAGTGTCAAAGCCTTCGGTAACCAGGCCCATAGTTGTAGTAGGGGGGCGGGTTTGGGTTGTTGTAAAATGCCTGGATCATTTGATTTGGAAGATTGAGTAACAGTACGTTGGATTTTTGGCATAAGACCTGCTGGGACGCTTCCTATTCCCAGAGGATCTTTGCTTATAGAATGAGGCATGCTATATTTGAAGTGCCATGTAGAGACACATGTAGAGATATGTTATGTATTATGTATGCATTGTAGAGAGACACGTATTGAGTGTGCACTTAGAATATGCATTGAGCGTGGAGTATAGTGCTTGGTATGAATGAATGTGTTAGGCACTACACTCGAGAATAGAAAGCATGAAGCCATTCCACTGAAATGAGACACAGAGAAGCCGTTCGTTACACAAAGTGCGGATAGATTGTTATGTGTTACAGAGTACAAGTGTTCGTAAACATTTGCTTGGCAGGCAGAGATAACACGACCCCTGTCCGAGTGGAGAGGGAGGCTGGCTTTATCAGCATGGCTGGCTGTGTTTCGCAGACAAGGAAACGGTGGGGGCCAGGCAGCAGGGAGTGCTTTTGCATGGAGAGGAGAGATGGTATGTTTTCTGAGGAGAGAGGGATTTCAATGGAGTGAATGGAGAAATATGAGCGATGGTAGGATGGTGCAGACAGAAGAAGGCCATGATATAGATAGGCCGAAATGTCACATTGACAAAGAACACACAGTGATTGCAAAGTAAAGTACATGCAACACAGACATTTAGGCACGGCTTGGATTTAGAAATGCTGACACACAGAGAAACAAGGAAATGCTTAATGTAACCATAGAGATTTATATACGTCATTGAACAGTATAATGAGAGCTGAGGTTTTGGGAGATTCTAGTTGTTAGATATGGAGATTTGAAGTAGTTGCTGCTCTGCTCTATAGGATGTAGTTGGAGATGCAGCTCTAAGATCGAGGGAGCGGACTCTAAGATGGGAGAGAGATGTTTGGCGGTGGCATAGGAGGGAAGCTTGGGGAAAGATTCTGCAGCAGAGCTGATCGATCTGGCAGGGAGAGGCCTGGCCCTCCCTGACTGAATGGTTGCAGAAGTTAGCGGGAGAGGAGAGACAGAACAAAACAGGAAAAGGTGAGTATTGTTGAATAAGATGCGTGCATGGGGGATTAGAGCAGGCACTCACACAGAGCTATAGATGGGGTAATCGTACAGGGTCTGTCTGAGAGCGAAAGTGTGAAGTATGGTGTGGAATGGAGAGGAATTATATTGCTTGCATTAGAAGCCTGTAAGGCTTACAGTCATTGCACTGCATGGTAGATTTGCACCAAAAGCATTGAAGGTGCAAATTCGAGTTTGCATTATAGTAGTGCTTGCATCATGCATTGTTATGTATGAATACAAGTGTTTTTATTGTTGAATCAATTCATGTGTTTTCTTTGTGTCTTATGTTAATGTGTCCATTGGAGTAAGATAGAAGTATGCTGTTAGGAGTAATTTAGGAGTAACACAGTGCACAAAGGCACTGAGATACAAGAGCGGGGCATAGTGATCCACACCCCCTAGGAGTTTGTCTAAGACTGATGGATGGTCGTCCCACTAGGGGTAGGCCAAAGGTAGATTAGGCAGATTTGCAGCACAATCTCACAGCCAGCAGAAAAACCTGTTCTGGAGCTTCCTCAGTCAAACCAATGCATTTAATTCTTTATTTTATTCTGAATCAGAAGCAAGCCTGTTGAATAAAACATCCCCTATATGTTTACCAGCAAACCCCCCTTTACATTGCTAGGCAAGGACAAGTTTTTATTCAACATTGTACTTTTAAAACATGCATTTATTTTGGTTTGCAAAAGCCCATTTTGACACATGGTGAATGCTGCTGGGATTTCTCTTTTAAAAGGTTTTCTCTTCCATCTGACTTCCCAATATTGTTTTGCAGCCCTAGTTCGTTTCTTTATACAGCAATGTGTTCAAGACACAGGTTCACGGAAATTGACATATGCCCATAGACCTAGGGTTTCTTTGAAGCATTGGTTTTTGACATTTTGTAAACCAAAAGACAAGCGTTTTCCCATGTGGCTGAAAGTAAAGCATCTGTTAATTTCCCAGCTCTGGCCTGACACAGCCTGTCATGCAGGGATAATGCTCTGTTCTGCTAGAGCACAATCTGGATATGGATGAGCATGGCAGGGCTTCATTGATAAAAGGCATGTGATTTTGAATAGATGCAAATAGCATCAGGGCAGCATCCTTTTCCATGTAAAATATTCCCTTTTCAATGGGAACTTTTTGCAAGCAGCAGAGCAGCGTTGCTTTTCAATTCGCTTCTTTTGGTGCACACAAGAACACATACTGGCAGCCTTTCTCAGTGTGCTCTCTGTTTCAATTTGCCCAATAGTTGTTTGGCAAGACGGTGCAGCCATCATTCTGTAGCTGCAAAACGCAGTTTTGATGCGGGGCAATGGTGCTCCAAAGATCCAGCGCAGCCATTTTGCTGTTAACTGCTGACGTGCAGCTTGATCATGGATGGGAATTCTGCTGAGTGGGTCAATGTACCCTACATATATTTGACCTTTGTGACCTATTATCTGGGTCTTCGCATTGGAGCTCTAGGTTGTGCGACATACGCGCCAATTGTTCCAGTGCCTAATCGTTTTTCTGAGAGTCATCTGCCGAATCTTGGAGGGCCCGCTCATTTGTCTCCACTCGGTACCCCAGTTTCAAAAGTTCTCCCCTTGATCTCCTGCACTGCTCCCTTGAAGTGTGACTTTAAAGAAGAGAACTTTTCTTGAAAGGACTCTGTGATTCCCGTCTGGAGATCCGCTAGGCACTGCACCAGATCCTCCTTGTTGACTGCCATGGGGCCTGAAGGTACTGGGGTCTGTAGGGAAGGCATGGTATCACAAGCATGAGACTGACAAATGGATCACATTTGTAAAGCCTTTATTGAAAATGTTGGGGTCGGAGAAACTCATATTTTACCCTGTAAGTAAGATGGGAGTAGTTTCGACCATCAAACGATAAACCAACAGTCCCAGTGGAGACCGTCAAATCAAAATGGCCTATACTAACAAAAACCTAATACCTGCCCTATCTCATGCACAAAAAGTGTAAAAAGGAGAAATGTATGCAAAGGAAAAATCAGTGTTCAAAAGAATAAAAGGTTATTGTCCCTTGGTCCGTTGCTCTGCTCCAGTAGGTGTGCCTTCGTCCCGGAAGTTCATACTCGTGTTCCGCCTGGCTCAGAGTGTGTCTTTAGGTGTTTTATTTATGTGAGGAGAGCTAACTGGTATCAGGTGTATGCACTTAGTGTAAAGTGCCTGACTTTGCCTGACCCGATTAACGGACATGTCCAGTAAAATGTGACAGAGTTAGTCTGGCTACTCTCAGTCACCCTCTTCCTCGGCTCTGTGTTAGTGTAAAAACAGGGGGTAAAGGGGGAGTTGGTACTTCGGTAAAAACCTAACAAATAGTATGGGTTAGATGAACAAAAAAAAGGGGGGAATACTGCGTCTCACCATTGGCGGTCTCACTCCCAGTCCCCAAAGACCCCTCACTCAGGTGATCCTCCCGCACTGGTTCACTCCCAGGAACTGGATCCAAAAGCGATGGCCATGTCCTGGCCACCTGGATGACAAGTCCTCGAGGACTAGCGAGTGAGCCACCCTTTGGTTTCTCACAGGTCTGTCCTCCTCCTGCAGCCTCGTGCGGGGGTAATATAGGTTTATGGGCCATCTGCTTGTCCAGTTGCCAACACCTGCTCAGCATGCCCCCTGATCCTTAGGTGAGCCCAGGTCTCCTTGTTCCTTACCCTGCCCTTGGCTTTAGACATGTGCCCCTTCAAGTGTTCCTGCTCTGGCTCGCCACACTCCTCGATGCTGGGGTCCGTTCCTCTGTGTGGTGCACTGGCCAGTCTCCACCTCGCAAAGTTGCCTTTCCCTGTAGGTCGCAGTACACCCTGCTACTGTTCAAGTTGGCTTATATGCCTTGTGCTGAAAACCTCCCACTGTGTTGGCTCCCTGAATCCTTCCACCAGTGGGTCGGTGCTGTGGGCTCTGTGCGGTTCAGGCGCCTCAATCCTACACCCGGGGGAGGGGGCTATCCTTTTCTTCACTGTGTTTTCGGCAACTTCTGTCCCATTCAGGGACCCCCGCTCCCTACCGGACTCCTCCACCTTCCTGGGCCTCCCCTCCTTCAAAAGGGGGTAGATGGCTCTATGACTTCGGGCTCGGGGGCTTCCCTTAGGTCCCCTTGGCTGTGTTGAAGCTGCCATTGGGGAGCTCCCCTCGGCTCCTCACCAGATGGTGTTGTCGCCGTAAAGTTGGCGCCTTATCCACTCCCCCAGAGGATGCCTCATTGCGCCTCACTGCACGCTATTGCTGGTGCTGCTGGTGGGGAGGGGGTGACACTGCGTCCACCCTCGTAGCCGCCGGGGGCCTGGGCCTGCCGCCGCCCACAGCACAGGAGACCTCTGCCCCCTCCGGGCTTTCCACGTGCAGCAAGATAAATGCCCGTGGCAATCCACATCCCAGGCCGCTGTGGGTATCTACGCATTCTGCAGATCACCATCTGAACCTCTGTGCCTGAGCCGACCCCCCGCCTCCTCAACACCCCAGAGGGGTCTCCACACACTGGGTGCCGGCTGTTCCCTCCTCCTCTGTCTGCTGTGGGTGCCAGCCCAGGTGCTCCGATGAAGGGCCACAAATCGGCCTCTCTTTTACCTGCTCCCCGCCAGCTCCGGCACCGCCACACGTAGCTGAAACCGCTCGGACCATCCGCTGGATTTCATTTGCTGCAGGGGTTCTTTTAACGGTGCTCGCACTCCCCATGATCTCATCCGCTGCTGGATACGCTGATTTCTTTGCTGCTTCTGTACTGCTTCTACTTTTTATTATGGGGGCGGGGACGAGCTGTGATCAGCGTGGCTTCCCCCGGAGAGCGGCCATCTTGGAATCCAAATCCTATTTCTAATAGGAATTCTCTACTCTACAAAACAATAAACGGGTGCTTATCAGGACGTCCTAAAAAGAAACTCTGTCCAAACCTAGGCTATCCTAACCTCTGCCCTACCACTATGAAAAGAAAAAGAACATTGTAAGCCTTAATTGAGGCTAGGATTTACTCCCCCTAAGCTGAATCAGTGGTGGCTTGTAACTCTCCCTCACCAAATATTTCTTACAGTATTTTCCAAGGCTTGGCCCGTTATGGTAGTTCACACACAAAGAATTCACACAAAAAATTCTCTCTCGCTCCCTCATGGGGTATTTCTACTATTCTCAGCCTCTTGTTGGCTACTGGTCTCATTAGCCTTGCTCCGGTTGTCGCTTCCATCAACCCCTCTTGGGTTTTTTGGATTGTCAACCCTGAGTGGGCTATGGGCCTGCTCAACCCGGTTTAGTTTCTCAGTTTGTTCCCCCTTCTTATGGGGTAGGCAAATTCTCAGCCCGGCCTAGGCCACCCGCTCCTTGTAGGATGCTGCATACCTGTTTTCCAGTAGAGGTGCTCATTAGGGGAGTCGGTCTGTCTGTCCAGTGCGGGCCCACGCTTGTGACCTGGATCTAGTCTGTGTGGTCAGGTCTCTCACATCTTTTCGTCCTCTCTGGGATTTGGCATCAGAAAGATAGAACGCTTTTACATCATTTCTGGCGTGGCTTTACTTCCTTCCTCATCAGCTCCGAGGTCATCAGGCTCCCTGCCTTTGTCGAAGCAGCATTGCACTGTCTGGTGCCTTTGGTCTCCATACAACAATCAGACTGTGTGGCTCTTCTGCTCAGATACATCTGCGAGGTGGAGATTCCCGCCTCTGCGCGGCTGTGCAAGTCAGTATTTCTTGCTCTCTGACTGATTCTCTGTTCATCTGTTGGCATCCAAGTGTCTTTATGTCTCTCACTGGAAGGGGAGATTCTATTGGTTCCTTGTCTTTACAAGAGGGTGGTGTGAGAAACCAGAGGTTGTCTCACCTGCTAGTCCCCGGGGATCTCTGCCTCAGGTGGCCAGATACAGCCATTGCCTTTGAAACTAGACCATGGGGGTAGACCAGTGCAGGAGGATCACCTTGGCGAGGGGTCTTCAGGGAGTGGGGGTGAGGCGGCCGATGGCGAGACACATTATTCCCCCCTTTTTTGTTCATCTACCCCATCCTATTTTTTAGAATTCTCTGAGGGCACATCTCCCGCATCTCCCCTTTTTACACAAACACTTGGCCGTGGAAGAGAGTGACAGTGTAACAGGACTAACTCTCATACATTTTACTGGACATGTCCCATTAATCGGGTCAGGCACTTGATTTTAAGTGCATACACCTGACACCAATTAGCTCTCCTCCCACGGATAAAATGCAGAACCTAGAGACACACTCTGAGCAAGGTGGAACACGAGTACGAGCAGTACATCTGGGTGAAGGCAAACCTACTCGAGCACAGCGATGGACCAACGGACGAGAGCAGCAGGTCCGAAACCCAAAGAGTTCCCTACTGGAGGTTGTTGCCTCCGACAGGCCTCAAAAGACGCGACGAGAAGGCCAGATCCTGCAGCACAAAGCTGCATTGTGTTTCAAGGATGCAAGCGACATTCCCCGGTGAAAGCAGAGCTCGGGAGGCAAGGCCAAGCCTGTGGTACTCACTTACTCGTGAATTGGAAATCGTAAAACCAAGTAAGAAAACACACAGCCAGTGAGTTGGCAAGCAACCTGAGAGACGTGTGTGTGTGTTAAAGAAAGTTTGAAGTGGCAAAATGAGGTCGCAAGTGAAGGCTGCACGCGTGTGGATTAAAAGCAAAGAAAGGCAGACCTGTGAATGAACTTTGAAGTAAGGACAGCTGTGAAACCGCCGACACTGAGCAACGGAGTGTTCTGGCGAAAGGAAGTAGCCCACTCAAAAGTCTCCGTGCAAGGTACATTGTAACGATAACGCAAATTAACTGCAAACGCGAAGTAAGCAAAATTAACTGCTAGAGAAGCAGAGAGTGAAAGTTGAACCTTGAACGTTTAGTCGAAGTGGTCCTCCGGAGGTCTGGAAAGAAAGCCACGCACCTTCGAAAGTCTTCAACATCCGAAAGTGGCTGAGCCCAACTGAGGGAGACCCAAATTGTAATAAGCTTGGGGAAGGGAGCCACCTTGAAAGTAATGTTGAACTTTGTTCTGAAGAGGTCTGAGTCCGACAGAGGGCCACCCACGTGAACTGTGTTTTGAAGAGGTCGGAGCCAGACAGAGGGGGGGGCCTACATGAACTTTTTGTTGAAACATTATTTGGAAGTCTGGAAAGAGAGACTAACGTGGAAGGCCAGACGGGCCTCGATCCACGTTTTGGAACTGTTTATTGTGTTGAGAACCAAACCAGAGTGTGTTATCCTGCCTACAAAGTCCGGCTTACACCATGTGGTCTAACGTGTGGAGGAGAGCTTATTCTGGCACATTTATTGTTTTGAACACTGATTTTTCCTTTACATACATTTTCTCCTTTATACACTTTTTGTACAAGAGATGTGGTAGGCATTAGATTTTTTTAGCAAAGGCCATTTTGATTTGACAGACTCCACTAGGGCTGTTTTGTTAATCGTTTGATGGTCGAAACTATTCCCATCTTAGTTATAGGGCAAAGTAGGAGTTTTCCAACCCCAGAAACTTCAATAAAGGATTTACAAATTGTACCTATTGTGTCAGTGTCATACTTGTGATACCATGTCTCCCCTACAGTGGCAAAAAATACATATCAGAAACCAAGCCATCCACTTTGAAAGGGCCCTTTCCATAATTGCCCTTTTCAACTCCCAAATAAACAACACACACTTGGGACTATAGAGTAAAGGGAGGTGGGAGGAAGGTTCACCCCCGGTGGGATCCTGCTTGTTCCATCCCCTCATGAGGATATTGCATAGTGGGCTTATGTCTCTAGTCCCAAAGGGGGTGACGCCACCTTGGGGAGAAGGGATGAATCCCCTGGTTTCGTCACGTCAGATACATAAACCACATGGGAGCTAATTGGCTCAGGCTGATGACATAGCTGGCAAAGGACATTGGGCACTATCTCAACCTTCTGCATACACATCTCAAACTCTGAACTAAACACAACCATACATCTACAGCACAACAAACCGCAACAATGAAACAAACCACAAATAGCCTTGCCCAACAGCACATGCAGCTACTAACCAAAAAACGCACCTACGCTCAGTGAATGGTGTCAAACAAACAAGCTGCCAACAGCACATCACAGCTCTCTTGCTCTTTTCTCCTGTTCAGTGCTACTAACTTCCCCCTCTCCCTTGTTTTACAGATCCGCCAGAGTGCCAAGAAACAATGCAGGTGGCAACAGTACACGGTAAAAGAACCTTCAATATGACATAACTACCACAAGAGGTTTTAAATTAGAGCAGAATGCCTTCTTGGTTTGTCCAGCATGGCTGCAGACTTGAAATCTACTTTCATACAAGACCTTGGTAATTGGAAGATTGACACAACTTGCGACTTGACCACATCCCCTGCAATTTCTGGCCCTTCTGCACCTATACAGAAGGGGAACTGCCATACGCAAATCAATCTTGGTCCTGCCTGCAACATCTAAAAGCAGTCCAGCCAAACTGCAAGGCCACATGGCCAATGCATGGGACCCAAGATTAACCAGATGATCTGGTCTTGTTTGGCAACAGTGATGTGCAGCTTGGTTCCCTGTAGCACAGTGAGCAAGGGACCCATGCCTGATCTGACGGACAGTAGCCACTCACTTCAGGAGACAACCTAAAAACAAGAAGTGATAGATGGAAGTTTTTTAAAATTTTCATTTCTGTTATTCATTTTCTTTGATAGGACATTGGATTGGGTTTAGACATGATTTTAGTTGCACTGACCCACCAGGGGGGAATGGTAAAGTACTGGTGATGAAATGATGGGAAGAGGAATTGGAATGCTCAATTCTGTCCTAGTCTTGGGAAATCATATGGAAAAGGACTACACAACGTCCATTTCTAACTCAATCTCTGAAAATATTTATAATATTATGTACCGATGGGACTTTACCTCATACAGACTTAATCAAATGTATCCTTGGCTTCACCCAGTTTGCTGGAGTGTGTGTAGCGGGGTAGGCTTAATAGCTCAGCTATGGTGGCAATGTCCAAAAATTTAAACCATTCTGGTAAGAGATTATTAATCCAATTTATAAAAGAGTGGCAATTTCACTGCCCCTGAACCCCTTTGGTAATTGTTTTCGGCAACTATGGGAGTGGCACATCAAAGCTAGCTTATCACCACACTTGGCTATTGCTCATAGTTGGAAGTCCAAAGAAATGTCCCTGCTGCATACATGGTGGGCCAAATTTTAGCATGTGTGCACTATGGAAAAGATTGCAGCCACACCTACTGATACACTCAACAAATACAGATCTGTCTGGGATCCTTTCATTTCTTACATCAATTCAGAGGAGCATCTTTCTGAAATTTCCTTTAATTTCTAGTCCTTTTCATTGCCTTGACATGTTTATGAATAAACTTGCACTAATAGATTTTTACAATGTCACATAGGCCATTTGGCCCCATTGTTGGAGATAGACTTTGTTTTAACATATTCTTTACTTTTAACTTATTTGAAGTCCCTCGTCTGATGAATTATTGCTGATTTACCAACTTCTCCCATTGTCTCACTCCCACTGTTTGCATGTTATATGTAGTTGTGCATTTTAATCCATTTTTGAAATGTTCTTAATTTATTTCCTCTTGAAAATCAATCAAAACTATTTTAAACAAAAAAAGATATACCAATGGCAGGCAATCATACAACAAGTATACTCTAGGTTCAAATAATAAACCAGTCCACATAAATCTCCAATTTAAAAAAAGATAACTCAATGCTAAATGAAAATCCATGTGACCTGTCACCAAGACTGAAGTATTTCCAGTAATAGTGGTAGAAATGGATGTTGTGTAGCCCTTTTCCATATGATTTCCCAAGACTAGCAGAATTGAGCATTCCAATTTCTGTCCCATCGTTTTATACTGCTCGGAAGAGGATACAGTTCCATAGACAATATTAATTGAATTTGTAAGTTCACATGTTATAAGTCAAAAGTACACTTTTTACAAAGTTATTCTGGGAATTATAGTTTGTTTACAGTGTTTATGTTGCTGCCAAACGTTATCAGTTAAAACAGAACATTGATTCCAAGATCTTTAATAGAACTATCACCTCCCTGTATTAAACAAGTATGAGTCTTTTTCTCACCTTGTGTGCGGATTCCGGCTTGTTTCGAGTGTTCCTTTGTTTCTTCTGGGTACCTTTCAGCCTATCTCATAGGTGCTCGCTAAATAGGTAAGGTCTTCCCCTCCTGCCTTCAGTGTCACCTGAGGTTACAGGAAACAACTGGGGCGTACAGGGGGTACAGACCCCAAAGGGGAAAAGGCAAGAAAGGCAAAGAAAATCTCAGTATTGATAGGTGACAGTGGTGCCAGAAGAAGTCCAAAGTGAAAATCCCTGAGGCAATTCCAACAGGGGGACTGAAAGACAAGGAGCAGGGAGAGGCAGTAAAAAGGGGAGACAGAACTGGAACGAAGCAGGGCGAAACAGGCAAGGGAATGAAGACTCAAGCAGGAAAACAAACAAGCGAAAGAAGGCAAAAGCGAGGCAACTACCTTCTTACACAAAGAGCAATAGGGTTACAACGTGCAGTGCCTGCATTCTCTACAGAATGGGTGCAATTTTGAAAGAGACTAGACCAGAACTTTGGAAAACTCATCTAGTGTGATGGCAGATTACATCCTAAGAAGCCATCGTTTCCAGAGCGATCATGGTACCGTGATACTTCTTCACTACTGCTTTAGGGGAAAAAAGAAAGGCCATATACAAATTGAGATAATCCTTGTTCATTTTATACTATTGTGTTTTATTAGTGAACTCTGCATACTCTTTAGGTAGTACAAGGTGTTTTCATGTTTTTAAAAGAAATTAGTGACCCTGTGGATCCTCTTTCAAACAATAAAACAACTTTAAATAATTTTTTTGAGAGGCAGGTTATCACTAAAACAATCATGTGCTTGGTAGTAGGGGGTAAGGTTTACTTTAGAAATACATTTTATTTGATGAAATGTTGGCAATAGAATAGAAACTTTAACATGGTAGCCTGGCTAAGCGCAACACTGCAGTTAGACCTCCGTGTGATTATGTCAATAGAGCATACATAAACAATAACTGTCTTATTACACAATGTCTTTCTTAAATAATCAGAAATCATATATTCCTCCATTCAACTAAAAACAAGAAAGTCAGAAAAAATGTGCCAGATATTAGTCAGAAGCATGTCTTAGACATGGGAGATGCATTTTATAGTTAAAAAATGCTGAATAAACTGGCCAGTTCCATTTTAAAATAATCTACAAAGTAATTTTTAAGTATTAACATTTAGAATATATGCATCTATGAAAGATAGCTTTTGACAGTACTTCCTAGTCCTTGCTGATCTCAAGATACTGATAACTCTCAGATGGCAGAATATATGATTATAAATAATATTTAATGTGAAATAAAATGAATAAACTTTGATCAAGTTTTTATTAAAATAATATTTATGCAAAATTGGAACTCTAATTCCAGAATATATTGGGGCAAAAATGCGGGGGTCCACTTTAGTCTGTAATTGCTCAATTGATTTGTAGCGTTTTTGCGGATAGCCCCGGGATAGAAGATGTTATTGTTTATTTAATTGTACTACTACCTAGAGACTATGCTAACTAGTTTTAGTAGTGAGAGGACACTTTCTAAAAGACTACATTGCTATTATGCATTATCATTTCCATTCAAGAAAGGTTGAATACGCTATTTTTTAAATTTATTTTTAATTGTGTTACATTGAAATTGTAAAAATAATGATATTTTAGTGCAGAATTTCTTAGTGTGTGTGCTTAGGTGAAACAAAATGTTGGAGGTCTCTTAAGAATTACAACGTATCTGCAATTGAAAGGTTTTCCACTTTATAGTTGGTTGACCACAACATTTTCCTAATGTCCTGTCATATTAAGTGATAAAGTGGTGAGTGGCATTCGAGGTACTTGACATCCTAACAGAACTTTTTGTTGAGCTTACTTAGGACCTCGAACACCACCAGAGACAGAAAAGAGTTGAAATAAACATTCTTTGTGAAGTCTAGGACCTGTCATATAGCCGAGAGGGCTACACAAATAGGCTAAAAATCCCTTGGAGTAAGAACTACTTTTTTAAAATACAAACTTCTTTTCTGGAAAAACGCAACAAACAGGACCCGATAGGTCCCACATCCATATTAATGGGTTCTTGCACACTCCGCCTTTAGATTCAGTCCATGGTTTAAGGGGTTCCCCCATCATTCTTCTCCCACCTCTAGGACTCTTCTTTCTGCCACTGCAGGTATAGCAGGAACCTATCCTAGTTGTCCATTTGAGACACACAGGGTTTCCGTCCCCCATCTCACCCAGGAGTTTAAAGGGGCCATTATCACCTCCTTCTCCTAGAGTACAGATTTCTCCCTCCTTGCCACTGCTCTGCTTCTTCTCTGATCCTGCTTAAGCTTGTATTCCTCCTCTCACTGTGGGTACAACCCCTCCGGATTGAAGACTGAGGTGAAGGGGACGGACCTGTCATCAAGATCAATGCTGGACATCTCTCTAATTATTCATGAACTTGTAATGGACTGACAAATATGATGAAAGTTGGCAGAAAGTGAATGTTACACGGACAGTACCACGGAAGAGAAAGATGGCAAAGCGGCTAAAGGTTCAGGAGCACCTAATTTCTTCTGTACTAGGCAGAAGGGAGGTTGCCCTTTTCAGAAAATCTAGAGGCTTGATAAATAACAAAAGGTACTGGTACATGTGGACCACCAGCACTGTGGTGTAATTGCAGGTCCCCAAATGCTCAGCCAGAACCAGTGCGGTTATGACAAGATTAGTTCTGGCCTGCATTAGTATGGTAATGAGTAAAAACATGGAAAAGAAATACTTTTTTCTTTTTTATTATCGTATTGTACAGTTAATATAAATCAATTTTTATATCAGTGGGCAGTAAAAAGGAATAGATAAGAATGATTTAAATCATTTCCACTTAAAATCAATTAGAAAAAGAAAGCATGCCAAAAGATCCAAAATCGTCACAATCTTTCTCCAGAACGTAGTAAAATATATGAATTATGCCTCCTGGCTTCAATTCATGAATGTGGACCAAAGTTCTTCCCTCGGAATAGTATCTTCAATTCCCACAGCCTTTAAAGCGGTCTACCGGAGATTCACAAGTGAAGCACATTGGTCAACAGAGGAAACATCAACACAAAGACGGCATAGTTTATTTTCTCTTGAAATATTCGACCAAGCTACAGTTACCTCAAGGGATTTTACAAAGTTAAACTTTAGTCTAATGTATTCCCACACAAACGAGTTTCCCACAAAATGATCAACATAGCCAGAGAAAACCACTGGGTCCAGAATATACTCGATGTATACTGCTCTTTGTAGCCAAGTCAATGATAAGTTGTTCGTGCTTTTTCCAGATAATGTAGCTTTCATGATTTTTTTATATTTTTTTAAAAGGCAGGTTGACGACATTCTCAGGGACCGAACCGAGCCCATCTGCCAGCTATTGATTTAATTTTTGCAATACAACTTGCAGGCATAGCACCAATTTTATGCATTACCACATCATCGAGTAAGTGTTCAGGTAAGAGACATTTCACATACATCGGGTCAATGGCAAATTCCAAGAATACCAGTTCAGAGGCTGTGCGGGCAGGAAGTTGAATAAGCCTCTTAAGTATATTGCGCTCTAGTTAAATCATCTCTAATAGATTTCAAAGGCAAAAATCTCGGCACCATACAATATAGAGCGAAGGATTTTAGCTTGATAAAGAAATCAGAACTCCCACTGCGTAGCCGCAACCCTTATTTGAAATGGAGTTAATACCCCCGCCAATCCAGGCAGTGTGGATGTTCAATTTTTCAAGGTGCCACATACCCTTCAATTTAGGGTCTAAATTAATGCCTAGATATTAATACTCAGAGACCACTTCGAGTGCCTCCCCGCCCATATGCAAGCACACTATATGCAGTACAAGGACGACTAAACCTCCAGGGGTAAGGTCAAGTAAGACACGGGCATCAGCGTATCCCATCCATTGCATGGGGGTGTGACCCAATTTCGGTGGAATGAACTGCTGGTTATTAATGGCCTTGCCTAAGTACGACAAAGATTGAAGAAGATGGGAGCCAGGATACAGCCTTTATTTATTTATTTATTTATTTATTTATTTATTGTTTGCTTGTTAGGCGCTTATACAGGAAATGCATTCTGTTTCAAAGAGCCCACAGGGCAGCAGGGAGGGAACATGGGATAGCAGTACAATTAAATACAAAAAATACAGGGGGGGAGGGACGGGCAAACTTAGTATGCCTTGTGATTATTCATAAGATGCAAGTGCAGGAAGGAAGAGGGCAGTGGGGTAGGTGCTGTGGTGTCTGTGCTCGAGGGTGAACCGCAGATTTATTGCAAGGTATGGTAAGTGCTATGTGGCCAGGAGCCGCGTTGGGTGGAAAGTGCAAATCTCCAGTGTGCAGGGCGTACCGAGGCAAGTGCTGAAGGAAGACAGTTGCTGGAGAGATTGGGTGTGAATGGTCAGAGGCCCAGAGGATGCATAAGGGTCCAAGACACCAATCACAGCCACTGTGGGATTAGCAGAGGAAGGAAGAAGGCAAAGTGGAGGAAAAGAGGAGAGTTTTGAGGAGTTTTCAGAACTTCAGAAGGTCCTGCTCAAGATGCAGCAGGAGGGGGAGGCTGTTCCAGAGGAGGGATCCAGCCAAGGAAAGCGAGCGGCCTCCTGCTCTCTGTTTAGTGAAACGCTTTACACACAGAGCTGGTGCCAGAGGAGCATAGAGGTCTAGAAGGAGAGTACTTGGTAAGAGAGTTGCAGATAGTGTGGTCCCTGACCCCACCCCAGACAGTCTTGTGGATGATAAAGAGGGATTTGAATTTGATCTGTGCAGCAACCGTGAGCCAGTGGAGGCTTTTTAGGGCAGGAGAGATGCAGTCCATGGGCTTAAGGCCAAGGATAAGTCTTGCTGCTGTAGTCTGAATTAGCTGAAGGGGTCGCAGAGTGGAAGAAGGTAGATTGAGGAGGCTGTTGCAATAGTCAAGCCTCGAGAGAGCCAGGGCTTGGGAAACATTGAGCTTCTGGGGGAAGTGAGAAATGGGAGAATACCTTTGAGAAGGTAGAGTTGGAAGTGGGACTTCTTGGCAATGTTCTGCGTGTCAGGGAAGAAGGATAAAGAGGAGTCAAAGATGACTCCAAGGTTTTGGCTTAAAAATAAAGAGCAGGGGAGAGCCCAAGGTGAGAGGCCAGAGAGAAGGGAAGAAGGAGGGAGCAGGGCTCCCAATCGGAAGGATCTGAGTTTTGCTGAGGCAAAGATCATTGGAAGAGCACCAAGCCTGAATGGCAGGAAGGCAGTCAAGGACGAAGGAAGGTGTGAGTGAGTCAGCAGGAAGTCTGAAAAAGAGCAGAGTGTCGTCTGCATAACACTGGAAGTTGGGGGAGAAGACTTGTTTAAGGCCTTAATGAGTGTAGATCCAACCTGTCCTGCCATGTTGCTCCAAACGGACACTCACCCTAGTATACTCATGGAGTTGTATGATCATCTTTAATAGACCCGGAGAGATGTTCCAGTTGGTCAGCTTAGACCATAACCTACCCCTATCCACAGTGTCAAATGAGCGCTAAGATCGATAAAAGCTGCATACACTGTTTTTCCTTATGGATCATGTTTGTTGGATAGTGGTGATCAGAGCCAAACAATTAACAGTTGTGTTTAGGCCTTTACGGAACCCTGTGTGATCGATAGGAATAACATTCTTAGACTTGGCCCATGCCCCAAGCTCATTCAATAGGGCACAAGCTAAGATTTTAGCCGGGGCATCTGACATTGCCAGTAGGCGATAGTTACCGGGACACGCGTGGCTCTCCTGTTTGAACACTGGGATGATTATGCTGTCTTTCCATGAAGGTGGAATGACTTGGGTCAGACCAATCCAGCGAAAAAGCCAATGCAAAATCTGGGCCCTTAAATCCAAGTCTGCTTTAATTAATGTGTTCCACATCCCGTCAGGTTCAGGGGCCCTAGATGACTTACTGGCATTAATTAAGGTACAAACATCAAGCAGACTGTTCATGGAAGTTCAGCTTGCGGTGGAATTTGTATTTAAGGCAGACCCCACCTCGCCCAAAGGTCCTCTCCACATGTGCAACCCGTGCCTGTTCCGTAAAAACCACTTATAATACTTGCCGGAATATTATTGGAGTTAATTATCTTCCAGAGCCCAGCAAAATTGTTGGTAAGGGAAGTAAACACTAGATCCCTCCAGCATGGGCATTCAACCTGGTATTTATGTTGTTTTAACTACTTATAATGAGTGGTTTTTAGAGGTTCGACTTTTAATATGTGCTCAACCAAGGTTGTATCCCTTATAGCCACTGAGCGTAGTTCTCTGCGTAACTCCCTCTTTTTTTCTTTAATGTGCCTGTCAAATAGGTGCCGATGTATTGTTTTAGAGCCAGTACCAATGCGAGAATGAGAGCCAATACCAACAAGGGCACCAATTTTGATCTTCTCTATACAGTTTTCCTAATCTGTTATGGCCGCCACTAAAAAGAAATGGGTGCCTCATCTAAACCAAATCTGCAGTGAACAAGCAGCGCTGAGTTAAAAACAATAGTAAACTGGTTAAAGGGTGTGAAACTGGGTAAGTGGGTGCATCAACCAAATAGAGTGCCTTGCTAGCATCTTTCCTCATAAAGTCAAGCACTTCTTGATTGCAAATGTAATTAAGGAACTTCACCCTGAACCTAGGACATTTTTTATAGGAAAATAATACCTTTTGTGCAGGAAATGTCTATTCAGTGATGCTGCAATATGGAAGTTTCGCAAGACCTAAATATGTGTTCAATGCTATATATTCTTCGAAGATTAAACATCTAAAAAGGAGATTTAGGGTGAATCTACACCAAACAAAGAAAGTTAAAGGCTGGCTTACGTATTATATTATTATGTACCATATTATATCTGCTTGAAAGAGTGGGAGGGGAGGAAAAAGGCCTTTGTTGTCTCTAATAGCATTGCTATTTATTTAACTCATAAGTGAAGCACAATACCATTAATTTTCTGGATGTGCAAAAATGATACTTGGCATTTATAAAATGAGCATACTAATGCCTAAACATTCAAAGAACACCGACTTAAACCTGTCCTCATGCCATAATATTTTCACATAATACCCAGATCAATAACCATCCAAGGTTGGCATTTGAACCTTGTTTAAGAAGGGTAAAAAGTATATGCCTCGCACTAATTTGTGTTGTGTCAATGAAAGCAGGAAAAAAGGCGCTTCAGAACCAGAAGATTCCTTTAGTGCCTTGAGTAGATTTATCAGGAAAACAAATCAGAATGTTCATAACCCAAATAAGCATTGGTAGATGAGCCCATAATAGGAAATATAGTGGAGTGCAGTTTGAGTGAAGCATCTGCAGTGGAAATTTGGAGTGTGATCCTCGTTTCTGTTGGGATTCTTTTTGCAGTGCCGCACCAGCACCTTAACACCAGCCATCAGCGCGGAGCACAGCGTCGAGTGTGGTGTGAGTGCAGTCGTCTGCAGTCAGCGGAAGTACGAGCAGTTCAGTTTTCTGGCAGAGCGAATATTCGACTAAGCAGAGAAGTCGTCAGAAAGTTCCTTCTGTGGCAGCCCATGACAACTGTGAAGGAAAGCATTATTCAGTGTTATGAGCTAAGCGCTCACTTTGACACTTAAGCCTTATATAGTATACAAAGTAAAATGGCAGTTTTTGCCTTCTCTGCGATGTACGCGCACTCTAAGCGCTGAAAGCTATGTGTGCGATTCCCCCAGGCTACCTTTGGCTTTTGATCCCCTCCAAGTGGGGGTAGCAAATACTCCCTTAGTTTCTGTCCAGTCTAAAATAAAAGGGGCAGACTCTAGTACGGCTTGTTCCAACGGCGCCATGTGTTTGAGACAGGTTCGACAGGAGGGAAGAAACAATGAAGACAATTACTAATTAGTTCCATGAAAAGATGTCCTTACCATCGGAAATACCACAAGAGAACTCCAACAACATACTAAGCGCGTCGGCTTTACCATCTCAACAAACAATAGCTTGGCAAGTCCAATGGAATGGGACAGGTCTTCAAACAACTTGTTAGACCCCCCTCATTTGTGAAACTTTGTGGAAACGTATTATTTGAATATGACTAGTATCCCGGCCAACGGGTGAATCATATAAAACTGCTTCTGGCCCTAAAATAAGTGGCTTGGCACAGCCCTGGAATTTAGATCATTCAGCATCCCATACCAGAACTCAAAAAGGGATTGGAGCTCAGGTTGGGGATTTAAATTTAACAACTTCTCCTGCTGCTGCACTCACATTTGTACTACTTTAGAATCCCTTTATGACTAGTTAGAAGAGGAGGGTGGCTACCACTCTAATCTCCTGAAGGACATATCATACAAATTAGATTGAGTCTTAACCAGTGTTCAGAAAAGTCATTACAAAACAAAGGCAGATGCAGAACAGAGGATATATCACCAATGCCTCCTTTAACTATGGACCCTATAATATATAATCTCACATCAGGTCAAACTATTGTTCCTGCTGACGAGAAATCAGATGTTCTAAGGGATGAGCGACTAAGTCAAACTCCGAATTGTTCAAACCTAGGAGTTAATGCAGTGGATTTGCTTCAAGAGCACAAGAACTCGAATAATAAGGTGAAAAATTCAAAGAATCCGAAATCGAAACCTGGGGGGAGGAACCGGTCTTCTAGGAAATTCCTTAGCGCAATTCAGTTCAGTGCTAACAATATATCACAAATGAACAAGGAAAAGAAGAATAAAAACACATTCTGTATGTCCAGTGAAGGAGGGTGAGAAGATCATGGAAAAAGACATTGCTTCCTATATGATCAAGAGTCATTCCTGAGGGAGCTGTGCCTAAAGACCCAGTTGTAGTCCGTTCTTGAAATTTGGAAGACTATTTCTTGTCTTGTTAACGTTCCATATGTTTGAATATAAAGAGAAATACTGTATAACATCCTATTAATGGATCACTGAGACAAACACCCTTAGTACTATTTTGTCCCTCTAAATCAAGCTCTGCACAGCAATGAATGTGGTACCACCTTTTGTGTGGAGGCTTTCTGGAAGGGTATTAATGCTATTCCTCAGACATTTTGCATTCCATATGGTCTTTGAAACTCATACAATCGACTGACAAAAAGCAAATAGAATTCAGATCTTCAAGGCTGGATTTGGTATCTGTACATCTCAACTCCTAGTTAATCTTAGGCATAATCTTGAGTGAAGTTGATGCTTTCAGGTCAAGGGGATTTGAGGTGTTTCTTCCTCTATGCTCTTCAGGTTTTGGACAAGTGCATAATACACAGGCAGGAAAGACTACCATGTTCGGTAGAGCAACCCTAAAAATCAATAGCTCTCGATCAAATGTAGGAACATGTTTAGTCTCTTTGATATCACCAAAACAGGAAGCAAGGAAGATGAGGAGTAACTGATCTTGGTGACCTGCAGATCTGGAGGCAGTATTAGATTATACCAAGATTATTAGGCCATTCTAACTGATCCCACTTAAGCTACTGTCATGGAACTGCAGAGGTTGCAAAAATACAATTGCTCATAATACGACCCTTCCTTGCCTTAATATATTTCCCATACCGGTGCTCCAAGAAACTTGGTTAGTAGAAACTCTAATCTTGGAGGGATATACAGTGTTTTGTAGACATGCACGGAAAGGTGGCATAGGCAGACTCTTGCGAGGCGGTGTGGGGTTACTAATAGCAAATACAAATTAAAAATGGTAGCTAGAGAAAGCAATACAAGCTCACAGTGATTTCTAGCGATAGATTTGATTAAACCTGGAGGTGAAACAAAATATTTTTGTAATAAATACATGTGTGTTCGAATCCTGCAAAATATGCATTAAGGATTGTGCTTAATGAATTAAGCGCTATCTTGTCTGATAGAAATGTGGATAGTTATGCAGACAATGTAATTATTGGAGGGCATTTGAACTGCCCATGCCTTAATGTGAAGAATAGGATTATGGTCACACCCTAGGTTACAATCAAATGGCAACAGCTTGGGCCAATGATGGCTCAGCCTGGGTACTGTTTCTGATGGAATGGAATCAAATGAAATGAAATGGTAGTTTTGGGGATGACCTACTATCCGCAGTGACATGGAGGAGAGGTGAATTTAAATCAACTATCTATTACATGTACCTCTAGAAAAGATTCCATTTCACTAGCGGCTAAGAACTGAGCGACCATGCATGCCTTTTACTCTCATTAAATAGGATATATGATTAATATGAAACAGTTCCTCATTTAGCAAATTTGGAGTTAGATTTAAGGAGGAATAGGGTGGCATTAAGTGTCCGTGAGCGTAAAGTATTAACAGAAATAGTCAATTTCAATGCTGACTGAAAGACAATCTTTACAGGATTGGAATGTAGATAATTATGTAAAGTCTGTAAATACAATCTTTGATGCCATTGTGCTGCAAGGCAATTGGCGCCATGTCAAATGTGTCTATTATACTCACGTCTTTGATGAAGAAGTACTGAAAATAAAGTGCACTCTAAAGGCAGATTTAAGGAGGAGTGAGAGTTTGGCTCGGCGGTCCAGAGATAGTTGCCTTCATGCAAAGAAGAAACTATGCCAGTAATCGAAAATGGCTTATATTACATAAACATGAGATGACATTAAGGGACAGCCAAGCTAGGCTCAAATCCTTAGTAAGTAAAATGAGTAGCTCCTTCTGGAGACTAATAAGGAATGTAGACAACTCAAGTACTATAGCCATGGTAAACCCAAAACAAGAGGAAGTGTGGGTTCACACACAGAGAAGAATTCAACGATGGTATGCTTCTCAACAGCTATGTAAATTGGAATGAGTTAACGGGATGAGCTAGACATTTCACAAGATGGGACATAGAATTCTTGATGATAAAAATAAAAGAATTTGAGGCGGCTGGCTCTGATGGCATGTCAATTCCCTTTATGAAAGAATCCCCATTGTGGGAGGGCATCCTATATAATCTATTCTAATTAGGAGGAACATATCATAATCCTGGAATAAATCACATATGATTCAAGTGTACAAGAAAGGTGACACGTTTAACCCATTGCGCAATCGTCCAATTTCATTACTAGATGTGTCAAGTAAAATGAACAAGTTACTTTCTTACCTGGTAACGTTCTTTCGATGGGATGTTCCGACGACGTATTCCACATCTATGACAGATAATTACCACAGCTGTGCTGCTTTGGAAACTTTTTTCAGGGTAGGCATCCTGCGTCGATGATGTCGATAGGCCCCCTCGAGGACCTCCTCCGACGGTCGACGTCACCAGATTTTATAAGTAGGACGCACACGCCTGTAGCCTCAGTTATAGTTTTTTCCCCCAGAACGTGTGGCACCAATCTTCTGCCAGAATGACTACAGAAAGCCTTGCAGAAACAGAAGCTGCAATTGCATAAGAAATTCTGTAGAGGGGCAGGTTGGGAGGGTACGATGTGGAATAAGTCGTCGGAACATCCCATCGAAAGAACGTTACCAAGTAAGAAAGTAATTTGTTCTTCGAAAGGATTGGTTC
Organism: Ambystoma mexicanum; assembly: GCF_040938575.1. Lineage (NCBI taxonomy): Eukaryota > Metazoa > Chordata > Amphibia > Caudata > Ambystomatidae > Ambystoma > Ambystoma mexicanum. The sequence goes on from NC_090922.1 coordinate 996,521,026, forward strand.
CTCCAACGTATTCCACATCTATGACAGACTCCCAAAGCAGTACCAACGTATGGAGGTGGGAAAAAAATTTCGAAATTTAGAATGCCCAATCAAATGGCAGAATAGAGGACCGCCTTACCAAAGGCTAAATCTTGCCCATGGATAGAATCCAGGGAGTAGTGTCTTACAAAAGTATGGACAGAGGCCCATGTGGCTGCTTTACAAATGTTACGAATGAGAGCACCCCTCCGCAGAACAGTCGAGGCAGCTACGCCCCTAGTAGAATGGGCCCGTAAGCCTACCGGAGGGTCCTTACCCGCCAAATGGTAACATTCAGAAATTGTCAAGATAATCCATCTAGACAAAGTCTGCTTAGTAACAGCTTGTCCCAAACGCCTTCCAGCATATCCTACAAAGAGCTGACTGTCCACTCTGACCCGGGACATGCCTGAGATGTAGAAACTCAAAGCTCTCCTAGGATCCAACCTATGGAGCCTCTCGTCTTCCTTACCAGGATGTGGAGGAGGATAGAATGCCGGAAGAATTACCTTCTGGCTCAGATGGAATTCCGACACAACCTTCGGAAGAAAGGAAGGCTGTACCCTAAGGACAACCCTGTCCTTATGGAACACAGTGAAAGGTGGTTTGGCGGAAAGTGCCTGCAACTCACTCACTCTGCGTGCGGAAGTAACCGCAACTAAAAATACAGTTTTAAAAGACAACAGTCTCAGTGGACAAGAATGTAAGGGCTCAAATGGAGCTCCAATTAGGAACTTTAAAACCAAATTTAAATCCCAACCCGGCACCTGGAAAGGCGACGGTGGAAACACATGAGTTAGCCCTTTCAAGAACTGAGAAATCAAAGGAATTTTGAAATAAGAACATTCCTCAGACTAGCGCTTCAATATGGACAGCGCCGCCAGGTAACCATTAATGGTACCCACTTGCAGGCCCCTGTGGGCTAAAGAAAGCAGAAAAGACAAAACCAAAGGAATTGAACATTGGAAAGGATCCACATTCTGAACCCTGCACCAGTCGCAGAACTTCTTCCAACGGCAACGATACAGGGATTTCGTTGCCGTCCTTCTGGCCGAAAGCAACACCTACATCACGTCTTCAGGGAGGACCCAATCCTTATATCTCAGCCTTTCAGATGCCAAGCATGAAGGCTGAGAGACCTGACCTCTGGATAGAGAACTCAACCCCCATCCCGTGAGACCAGATCGTCTCGGTAGGGAAGACTATGTGGAGGGCAGATGGACATGTCTAGAAGGTCCGGGTACCACGCTCTCCTGGCCCATGCCGGAGCAATGATGATCACCCAGGAACCGAACCTCCGCAACCTCTGCAACACCTGCGGAATGACGGGGACTGGAGGAAACGCGTACAGCAGTGGGAAGGACCACTCCACTACGAACGCGTCCCCTAAGGCTCCTCTTGGAGGAAATTCCTGCAAGCAGATTCTTTCGCACTTCCGGTTGACACTGGTGGCGAAGAGATCCACCTGTGGGGTTACCCAAAGGGCAAAGATCTCCAAAAGAACGTCCCGAGGCAGCTCCCACTCATGAGAGACCGTTCTCTGCCTGCTCAGAGCGTCCGCCGCTGCGTTTTCGTCTCCAGCTAGATGAGCTGCCGAGATCGACATTTCCTGCTGGATGGCCTAGAGCCAGAGCTGCATCGCCTCCCTGCACACTGGGAGTGACCCTGCCCCCCCCCTTTTTGTTGAGGTAGTGCATGGCCACTGTATTGTCCGTCATGATCAGGACATTCTTCCCCCGCACAGACGGCAGAAAAGCCTTCCGGGCTAGCCTGACAGCCCGCAGCTCTAACAGATTGATGTGGAGTCTAGACTCCGACGGATACCAACGACCGCTGACTGTCAGCTCGCAGGCATGCGCTCCCCATCCCGTGAGGGATGCGTCCGTCACGATCGTCACCTCTGGCCATGGTTGCCAAAACGGAGCCCCTTTGAACAGATTTCCTTTGACGGCCCACCACAGAAGGTCCCAGGCGACCGAGGGCAGAATCGGAACTGTGTCCGACATCCTGCGGAGAACTGCGACCACTGCATCTTGAGAGCCCACTGCAAAGATCTCATCTGCAGTCTGGCCTCTGGCACCAGGAGAATGCAGGATGGCATGAGGCCGAGCAACCTCAAGAACTCGAACGCCGGGAGACTCTGGGCACGTTGAAATTTGTCCACCATCTGCAGAATGGGGTGAGCCCTCACCTGGGGAGGCGAACACTGCCCCAGGGACGTGTCGAGCACTGCTCCGATGTACTGGAGCCGCTGGGTAGGTGTCAAATGAGACTTCAAGTTGAGGGAGAAGCCCAGCTTGTGAAGGGAGTGGCAGGTAACTGACAGATGATCCAGGGCTTGCTTGGGAGAACGAACTCTGATCAACCAATCGTCCAGGTAGAGGTAGACGTGAAACCCCCCTTTCCTGAGATACGCTGCCACCACCACCTTCAGCTTGGTGAAGACCCTCGGGGTGGAGGTCATTCCGAACGGCAGGACCCAAAACTGAAAATGCGAGTCGCCAACCGCGAACCTCAGGAACTTCTTGTGCTTGGGATGAATCGGCACATTAAAGTACGCATCCTTGAGGTCGAGAGACACCAACCAATACTGAAGCTGAAGGGCCTGGAGGATTTGAGAGAAAGTAACCATCTTGAACTTGTCCTTCCTGAGGAGCTTGTTCAAGCCACGCAAGTCCATGATGGGTCTCAGACCCCCGTCCTTTTTCGGGATCAAAAAATATGGGGAATACCATCCCTCGTTCCTCTCCGCTACAGGCACCAGTTCTATGGCGCCTTTCTCCAGCAGGGATTTGATTTCCTGCGCAAGGAGCGGATCCGGACTCTTCAAAGAGAGCTTCCCTGGTGGATTGTCGTGAGGCCTCTGCCGGAAAGGAAGACCGTAGCCGTGGGCTATGATCTCCAGAACCCACACATCTGAAGTAATGGCACACCATTCAACAAGATGCTGCGCCAGCCTTCCCCCAACCGGCGAACCATGGGACATGGCCTCATGACTGAGATGAAGCGGCTGCGGCAGTGCCTGAGGGCAAAGAGGCAACTGCCCGAGCGGCTTTGGCACCTCGAGTACCTTGTTTTCCACCTCTGGTACTCCAACGTTGGCCCCTTTGACTGGCAGCCCCACTAGATCTACTAAAGGAAGAGTAATATCGAAAGGAACCGCCCCTCGATTGCTGTCCCCTAGGACGAAAAGGCAGAGGTTGACGTACTGCAGCGCTCAACGACTTCGCTGCAGCTTTGGAGGTCTGCAACCTCTCAAGGCTCTCGTCAGCCTTGCTGCCAAAAAGATGTTCACCATCAAAGGGCATGTTGAGAAGTCGGGACTGTACATCAGGAGCAAACCCCCGACTTCCGCAACCACGCAAACCTGCGCATCACGGTGCTCGTTACCATGGACCAGCTGACACAGTCTGCCATGTTCAGACCAGACTGAACGGATTCACACATGGCATCCTTGCCATCCTGAACAAGGGCAAGAAAACCATCCCATTCCTTCCCTTCGGGAATATGCTCAGATGCTAACGACACACAATTCCACAGTGTGTGCGTGAATCTTGCAAGGGCACAAACGGAGTTGGCTGCTTGTAACGCCATACCCCCAGAAGAAAATACCTTCTTCGCCCAACCGTCAAAGCATTTGTCATCCCTATCAGGGGGGATTGTAGGCTACTCCGCCTGCTTCGCTGGGGCCGTAGCCGCCTGCACCACCAAACTCTCAGGAGTGGGGTGAGTAGTCAAGTAGCAGCGGTTGCCACTGGCTGGACGGTATTTTTTCAGCAACGACTTACTCACTGCCGGAAGACACTCCGGAGCAGTCCAAGCCGCCGCCACCCTTCTCTGTAAGGCCATATGAAATGGCAGCACCGGGTCAGTGGGTGGACCTTGGTCAAAGATATCTGTCAGGTCATCCTGCAGAAAATCCCAGATACTCTGTCACCCTCGACATGAGGCACCTGTACGATGATTCAGCATGCGTACCAGGCTCAGGCCTGCCGAACTCAACCTCCGGGGAGGTATCAAGACCACTTGCTTCATGTAAAGATTGACCAAGGTCTTCCAATTGGCTATGACCAGACACCAGGAACCTCATGAGACACCTCATCCTCAACCTCTGAAATGTACTCCAAGGGTTGATACAAGTCCACCCTAGGAGGAGGAACAGAGTATGGGTCGAGAACAGGCTGCACAGACTTGCTGAGCACCTTCCTAGGAGCTTCTACAGCTCTCCAGGGTACCTCCGGCAAAAATTCCTCAAAAGGCGCAGAGGGCGCCGATAGGAGTGGCGTCGACGTCGACCAAGGCGCCGACAACTTCAACAGCGACTTCGAGTCCGGAGCCCCGAGTGCATCCTTCGACAGCCTCGGCGCTGACAGCGTCGATGACTTCCTCGGAGCAGGAACCTCGGGAAAGTCCCTTGACGGGCATGGCGCCGATGCCTTCTTCGAAGGCCTCACTGGCTCCAACGGTCTCGACGGCGTCGAGGACCAGGACCTGGAGTGGGCACGATGGCGATCTTCCTTGTCCGACCGGGACCTCGAAGGATCCCGGTGATCGCGCCAACCGCCCGAACCCAAAGGCGTGCGAACGGTGGCTCTAAAGCGTTCGGTACCAGCTTCTCTCGAAGGCACAGTCGGAACGGTGCCCTGTGATTCGAAAATCGCCATCATCTCCTTACGGAAGGCTTCCCATTCCGCAGGAGATGAATGCTTGGTGGGACAAGCAACCCGCCATTTGGCAGAGTCCTCCGACGAGGACGGGGAAGGCGACCGATGACGACGCTTCCTTGCATGCCTCGAAGAGGCCTAGGAATGGCGGGACCCACTCCGGAAACGAGCCCCCCTGGACTCACGCCGACGCGGAGAGTCGCCCCTCGAATCATCGGTCGAAAGTCCAGCGGACTTCGAATTACGGGGTTTGGAAACCCTATCCGCCAATAGCTTCTTCTTCTGTTCCCGCAAGGCCTTCGACGTCAACGACTGGCAGTCGTTGCAGTCATCCGTGGCATGGCTCTCACTGAGGCACCAAAGGCAGACGTCATGCGGGTCTGTCAGAGACATCTTAGAACCACAGTCCCGACCCTTCTTGAAGCCCGACTTCGGGGTAGCAGAAGACGAAGACATAATACTTGTATCAAACACAACAATATTCGAAGAACCGATTCATAAGAGAGAACGAGGCACGCCGAGATTTCGAAGCGAACACGTTCGCGGAAAAAACTGAACTGAGGCTGCGTGCGTTGTGCGTCAATATCTGGTGACGTTGACCGTCGGAGGAAGTCGTCGAGGGAGCATATCGACGTCATCGACGCAGGACGCCTACGCCAAAAAAAGTTTCCGAAGCAGCACAGCTGTGGTAATTACCTGTCATAGATGTGGAATACGTTGGATGAACCAATCCCTTCGAACATGGCCTTACTACTTCTGGAACATCTGAAAGAATGGGTGTCCTATGGGGGTGAATTAAAAATTGGCAATCTAGCTGTAGTTTGTGGACGCAATTAAATGGTTTAGTGCTGGCTTTCTTACATGCAAGGGCTGTACAAAATAGAAATATTCCTATATACCTTGCTTGCAAAGATCCAAGTGTTGGCTTTGACATGGTCAGTAGACCAAGGCTGTGGCTAAAGCTGCATAAATGGGGTATCCCTCATGGAGATATAAAACGGATCATACTTTTACACATAGAGACAAGGATCATGGTGTGATTGAACAGGTCACAAGAGAAATATAAACAACTACCAGACTTAAATAAGGGTGTGCACTGGCGCCGACCCTGTTCAATCTGCATTTCCTCCCATCAAAATTTGGAACATCAAGATTCTAATGGCTCACATATGCAGATCTCTTCCTAGATTATACTCAAAGTGGTCTACAAAGGACACTTGATTGTTTTCAGCATTATGCAGGGATTGACAATTTGAAAATGAATGCCAAGAAATCCAAGATCATGGATTTTTTGAATGGGAACATTGAATACAATTTAAATGGCATATGGGAGACAATAGTAGAAATTGTACCATCTTTGACATATCGAGGTTTCTATGTGTGTGAGAAAAAGAATGTAAGCAAATCCTAAGGGGCACAAATGAAGGTTAATACATAAATCCTATTGTCACTTTTCCTATCTGCCATTGGTACATTTTAACAGAATAAAGGTAATTCTAATCCTAGTCTATGGCATGGTACTGGTTCTTCCTAAACGGTGGGGTGAGTGACAGATTGCAAGGATATATTTGGAAAGGAACCATGGGCCTGCCAAACTCAGTGCCAGTACCTCTTCTACGTGAAACGTTGGGTTTAAACTTCTCCTATGTTTGGTGGAGGGCACTCCAACTAATAAGCAAGATTTTGTCACCAAGGGATAACTTGTTATTGGAAGACTTAAATGAGGCATACAAGGAAAACCTAGTATCTGAGTTATCATCATTTATGAATACGGGTTTGGACTACCTAAATGTAAACGTGAACAAACTACTTCAAACACTCCAAATGGCACAAAATAAAATCTATTGTGATTGGGACCACACAAAACTGGATATAGGCAAATAACTTTCATTAAAAGTGCTAGCTCTTATTCACAGGAAAAGGGCGAATGCGAGGCCAATTATTTATACATTTCTGGCTGCAAGACTTTGTGCAATCTAACTCTGCTTCTTTTTAAATATAATTTCCAACCCTGTACAATGTGGGACCTAGAATTGGACGATCTGACGATAAGGGGTTCTGCAATGATAGAGTATGTGAATCAGCAAAACACCTACTAGTTGAATGTGTATGCATTATTGATGTAACACATACACATTTTATCAATGGCCCGCCTGCCAATTACCCTTTGGGAAGTGAGTTTGTCTGGAACAGACTTAACATCGGATCAAGTATCCTTATGGTTATTATGGTATTTATTGAGCGGCGATCTAGCTTCCTTGAATTTAATGTTAGGCACGGCTATGTTATTTTGCTGTATTTTTTAAGTAAAAAATGCAAAAATATTAGGGACAATTAATGAATTTTGAATCTGCTGAAAGCAATTTGTAATAATTGCTATACATTTTGAATATGTAGGTTCAGTTGTTTTATGGTTAATACGAGGACAACTATTTTATTAAGAGTCATTTGTATTTAAATAGGAAACCTGTAGTAGAGGTGGAGCATGCTGTTTTTGAACAAGTTAATCTGGGAGTCTTGAAACTTGAAGATGAAGGGTCTGAAAGTGGCAACCTTTGTAGAGAAGTTGTCAACGGCCATTAATAGGTGCAGCTCAATCAACAGGCTTGTGAAATGTACACGTTTTTGAAGTCCAAAGGCCAGAAGAATTTAATTAAAAGGCATGTCCTGCTCTTGACATGTAGAGTTTCAAGTTGTACCTGGCACATATCACTGTGAGAGCCACAGAAGAACTGTTTTTTACAAACAATAAATTCTGTATATAAACAAAACACTGATCAAGACAAGGACTTGGTCTATAATTCTTAAGATGCGAGCACACTCCATTCCTCTCAAAGCGGACTGCATACACAGTCGAAGAAGGCAATGGGAACAGAGGGGGTCAACAGCATGCAGCATGGGGAACTCATGTTTGCTCCTGGGGCCCTACTGGAATTTGAAGGCTGTGCACACAGTTTCTTTTTCTTTCACTGCTTAACTTTCTCAAAAATGTGGCCTTGGTGGAAGCAGACAACTGAGTAACTGGTATATTTCATACACACTTGCCATTTGCCCGTTTGATGTTAAATTTAGCTGCACGTGTCTTTCCCAGTTGGTTTCAATTTAGCAGTAGATGTGAAATGTCTGCACTTCAGCGTGCCAAGTACAGTAGGATTTGGAAATGTTATGCCAGTGCTTACTTTGAAATTAGACAGTGGGATCTTTGGAAATTCAAGGGCAGAATTAACACCACATGCTGCTTTACCTTTCTAGCCTTCACAATCAACGTAGAAAGCACCTTTCTTGCAGTCTCGACAAGGAACATCCTGTTGTGGGGTTCAGACAGAATTAGCTGCATAAAAACAGGAGAGCATGGCGTTCTGTTAACCTGGCTCGTGCAGCAGTAAAATAGTATTACGAAAAAATCCTGACAGTAGCTCGAGCATGGAACTGGTTATGGCAACATCAGTTTATAGGACTGAATACTGCTAATGTAAGCAAGTGCTAAGTGACAAAATAAATCAGCTAGTTTACATCGTTTACAAAATTGTGCATATAATTAAAATTGACTATCTAGGTGCTTACATAAATTATACATCGCTGCGTTGTTTATTTCTACAAACATTAAAAGGTACAAACTGGATTGTACTTTTGAGACAAATCGTCGCAAATGGCAAAAGAACGTATAGCATGTTCACAGAATGTCCAATAAAGATGACAAATGGAGACTTAGCCAATGTAATACAATTGCTGAAACATAGTTTTACATCAGCCATAAACATATCTACAAGGAAGCGCAGCAGCACATCATGCAGTCTCTCTTTATAACACCAACTTAATTTCCTTTGGAATATACCACCTTTTGAGAGAAGGTTTGCACTACAGTGCTGCTGGACGCAGCATAAATGCTAATTACCATAACATAACACAACACGCTGCTGCTGGCCTAGTTTAGTATACGTTTCGAATTAAGGGACGCACAGGACTAGAGTGTTCTTAAAGTGGGGAATATAGCATAACTCTCTCTCTCCAACCAACACCAACAGTCTACCATCTAAGCAGACCTACCACCCGGTGCTGGGAATGGAAAAAATGTACTATGGGAATCCACCCACTCTTGCCCCCCACTTCATGGAAGGATTGTGTGGCAGGGAGGAGGGCGTAGCCCCAGCTCCTGTCGAACTGTGCTGTATCTCTTCAAGGGACCCAGTCCAGGCGATATAAACGAAAGCAAATAGCATGTTGGGAATATAAGAATGACCAGGAAACTGTTTTGAAATTTGTTTTATGGTAATTCAGCAGGAAACCCTTCTGAGCAAGTAATGCAAATTAGCTATCTGCTCTTTTCATTTGTCAAAGTACACACCCTAAGAGATACATGTCTGAATCTCAAGAAACATATACTCATACTCAGTTTGTCACTGGGATACAAGGCTGTGAGTGTTTCTGCACAAAGCTAATAAAATGAATCGTTTAGTCTCGCTGAGAGTCAACTGAAGCGCTGCCTCTAGGTGACGATGGGAGCCTGGCTTCAGAGCAGAACTTAGAGACTGCTGATTTAGCTAGCAACAGTAATTTGGTCCCCTCATTGGCAACACAAACTTTGCCAGAGCAGCAGCTCTGTCTTATTTATTGCCCATTGCCTACTCTACCACCCGGCCCATGAGCATGGAAATGGCTACTGTCCCAAATGCCTAAAAATGACATCAATACTAAGAGAAAAATTAAGGGCCCGATTCATGGAATGTTTTCCTAGGGGATTGCGCCATTATAAAACACTTCCATTAATCAGGCCCTTAGACAGCTTGCCAGTCCCAAGTGAGGATCAAAGTCTACGGTCAACCGCCAATCAGTGTGTGAATTAATCAATCACAATGGCAACCAATAATGGAACAATCCCACTTTTTCATATGGGGGGGGACTTCAATTGTATCCACGATCTAGATCTGGACAGATCGGCCCCTCCCCAAATTGTGCTGCAGCAGCCTCCATCGCGCTGCACTCAGCCCTGGAGAGGATAGGCCTGGTAGACGTCTGGCGAGAATTACATCCGGGGAGGCGGGGCTACTCCTATTACTCATCCCCACACAATCTATACACCAGGATAGATAACATTCTTACGGGCAGGGAGTGTCTTGTCCACATATACTCGGCACAATATCTGGGGCGATCCATATCTGACCACTCGCCACTAATAGTACAATGGAGTGTAACGAGCCCCAGACCCCCTCATCCCGCTGTGGAGGATGCCAACCGAGGCCCTGAAAGACCCGGCGTTTAAAAGCAACCTCCAAGAAACTTTGGAGAACTATGTTGAGGAAAATGAGGGCAGTGTGGAGAGGGTGGGCACTGTGTGGGAGGCCCTCAAAGTGGTAATTCGGGGGGGAAGTCATTGCAAAAGCCGGCGGTATCAGGAAACTACTGCAAAATGAATTAGAAGAGTGCGAAAATTAAATAAAAAAGGCAGAGTCCATCTCCCCTAGCCCACACCAAGACGAGGAGACACTACGCCAGCTACGAGGTAAATGCAGTGAGACATGGGTCAGACTGGCCAGGTTCAACTACAAGGTCAGAACTGCCAGGGCACACAGAGAGGCCGACAGACCGGGCCATCTCCTAGCCTGGCTCTGTAAAAAGGAACACCCCAAACACCTCACCACTTCATTAAAAGCGGCAGATGGCACCCCACTTCAAGCACTGCAGGGGATCAACGACGCATTCAAATCTTTCTACACCCAACTCTATTCACACGACACCCTCATCTAGCAGGAGAAAATTTGCGACACATTAGAGGAAATCGGCCTTCCAAAATTGACACCTGCACAGAGGGACGCCCTAGATGCAGAAATCACAGCTGAAGGCATTACAGAGGCCATAAACTCCTTAGCCACTGCCAAAACCCCAAGTACCGACAGGCTGCTCCCAGAGTTTTACAAAACTTACAAATCATCACTCACACCACTACTACTACTTCAGGTATTCCAGGAAGCAAAAAAACTAAAGACTCTCCCAGAGAGCATGAGGGAAACACTCATTATCCCGATGCTCAAACCCAGAAAACCAGCCGATGAGTGCGACTCCTACCACCCCCTTGCAATGCTTAATTATGATGTCAAGATTTTGACCACGATTCTGGATTCAAGGCTCTCGAGACAGATCAGTGGGCTGGTACACAACGATCAAAATGGCTTCATACCCGGCCACAACACTACAGCGAACCTTCGCAAGCTCCAGCACATCATAGCCCAAACTGACCAACATGAAGGCCTTTATGCTGTATTATCATTGGACGCCATAAAAGCGTTCGACTCCATCTACTGGGAATGGTTACTAGCCACGGTCAGGGAATTTAGGTTTGGGGCCGGCTTTATTAAGTGGGTGAAAATTCTATACACCAATCCCAAAGCGAGAGTGAAGGCAGGCAGACTAGTTTCTTCGATTTGGGACATTCGCAGGGGTACTAGACAAGGCTGCCCACTGTCCCCTATGCTGTATATATTGGGTCTGGAAACAATTGAAATCTACTTTAGGAAGCAATTATTCGATGCTGCCATTCGGTTGGGCGGGGAGTATCACATAATGTCACTTTATGCAGACGATGTACCCCTCTACATCAGAGACCCCCACTTAAATGTGTCCTGTATGTTCGAAGTCCTAGACAACTTCTCTGCTGTCTCAGGCATACAGTTTAGCAGACAAACATCTTGCCTTTTCCTGCTAGCAGGCCTTAAGGGTATGAATATAGAGGATCTTCCGGAGGTTGGAGTCCAGTGGCAATCAACTTCATTCAGGTACCTAGGCGTCACCGTGATGCATTCCACAGAGCTGATGCACAAACACCGGAGCCGCACTGAAAACCCTGCGCAAGTCAATTGGCTTCTGGTCCAAGCTCCCCCCGTCAGTAATGGGCAGGGCGTCAATTATCAAAATGATAGTCCTCCCTAGATTTCTTCACCACTTCCAAAACGTCTACCAATACATTACGCACACTTAAAACTATTTTCAAAGGTTTTTTATGGGGGCCTGGCAGACACAGGTTGGCGTTGTCCACACTAACATTGCCTTATAGGGCAGGCGGCGTACAACTCCCAGATTTGTAACGGTACTACTTGGCCGCACAACTATGTTTTGTGGTCCGATGGATGTTCGACGACACCACAGCAGAAACCAGATTGCTTCAGCATCTAATTAGTCCCCTCCGCTTGAAATAACTCATCTGGGCCCCACAAATATGCCTAAATAATCCACCCATGTTAGTGGTCCTAGGCCGGCAAACATGGCTTAGAACCAGGGCACTACTACACCTAAAACACTCCTACTCCCCTGAGGTCCCAATGTTTTCAGACCTATTCAAATGCAGCACTGACCTAGCGCAGATCAGATCATGGGAAAGGATTGGGGTCTACACATAGGGGGGACATGTACGACGACGGCAATTTCATCAGAGACTTCACATCGCTTCAGGAGGCAGATGGTGTCCCATCCGGACAATTCTTATGGTACCAGCGAATCAAGCACACTGCGCGTACGAAGTGGGCCGGATGGCCTGTGGTGCGCCACCTCTGGGCTAGAGTTGAGCAAACATGTAGGTCTGCCGGCATGACCAGATATAACTGGTCCCCTAAAGAATGCCTGTTGGGAACGTACCCTCGTCTAGCCAAGATAAAACACGCAACTAAACTCATGCACCTGGCTTGCGTGTTAGCAAAAAGAACCATTGCAATGGCCTGAAGCGTGCGAATGGCAACACAACACTCAACATGGTACCGGGAAATGAAAAGATGGGTAGAAGCAGAAACTCAGGCCTGGGAGGATGGAGTCCTCAGATCCCCAGACAACGCAAGCATGGCACTAGATGCATGGAAAACCCTAACACAGGATCTGTTTCACCCCTCGGACGATAAACCGCCTTCAAAGCAGCCCACCTGAGCGGTGCGGTACATAGACTGCCCACGCCTCCCTCCTTTTACCCTCTCCCCACTCCCTGACATCTCACCAGGGCCCTCCAGATGCCCACCGTACCCTCCCAACCTGAACGAGTGCCACATACCGGAGAACACCACGGTTCAATTGTATTGTTTGGTTACATGTTGTGTTCAAACGTTATTATTGGTATTCAATTCTGACATGATGTTATGTTTGTACAATAAGAAATGCCAATAAGCAAATTTAAAAATTTAAAATAAAGGAACAATCCCACAACATAAGGAAACAAAAATTTGGGCACACTATACATATTTGAAAGGGGAGCAGTTCACAAGATCTACAAGATTCTGAACAAGTGATCTGTAAAACAAATCGGCACACTCAACAAATTACTCTGCGCTAGAGTTTTCACAGATGCAGACATACACTATTTACGTGACAGTGGTGTAGGGAAAAAGCAATTTGCTAATAACCATAGGCATGTGTGCAAAGCCATGCAAATAGCCAAAGCAACACTTACACATTAAGCCATACACTGTACGCAGACAATGAGACAACACAATATTTACCTGAAAAGCCTGTCGAATACAATGAAGCTTAGCAAGAAAATCACTGTCTCCTAGACACTCTAACATCTCAGTCCTATGTAAAATGGGGAAAAAAAGTGTATGTAAATCAAATTAAAACTCTAAAGAGTACTACAGTCTTAGTCCTTGCTCCTTCACAACTGGTTGGGACAGCGAGCATCCAGACAGATCGGAAAAGCTGGTTTTCAAAAGATAGCTGTCAATTAAAGAAAAACATTGCAGGACCCCACCCTCCACCGTCTCGTCACCAACCGACACACCGAATTCCATTATGTGTTTTTCTCTCACGTAAGGCGGCAGTAGCAAAGTATATGCTTTACAGGGGATGGTTGGGTTGGTGATATGAAGGAGGGAAAGCAAGGACTAAGAGAAACTGAATCATCATGAAGGTAATTCTTCATTTCTCTGTGTTCAAGATCTCCCTTCTTCCCAACTGGTTGGGGTCAGACTAAAAAGCCCTTGAAATGAAAAGGATGGAAGAGACAGCATATACCAGAGAGCGTCAAGCAAACAAGTTGTGAAGCACCTCTTAGCCAAAAGAAGCACCTCTTCTCGGAGATGAATCTAATGAAGTGCTTGCAAAAAGCGAGAGAAGTAGCCATAGTGACTGCCCTACAGATTTTAAAAATAGGGACAGCTCTTCTAAAAGTTCACTGATGTTGCCTTGCTCTAGTAGAATAATCCTGAAGTCTCTGCAGAGCCTCAAACCCCTGCAAGCCATAAGCTTTTGCTATGCAAAAGACCACCTACCTACCAATAGTGGCCTTAGCGCCTTGTTGCCAGGTGAAAGACCTCCATAGGCTATGACCAATTGGTCCGATCTTCTAAACAGTTTTGTACTATGTAAAGTCCTTGATACTTTAAAATTGTGCAACGCCTCTTCTCCCAGAGATGAACGAGATTAGGGTTAAAAACTGCCAGGAAGAACTCTCGATTTGGATGTAGATCAGAAAGTATATTCGCTACAAAGGATTATCCTTATGCAAAATTAGGGAAAGTTCCTTTGACGAAAGAGCTTGGCGCCCTTCAACTCTGTCTGTTGATGGAATTGCCACTATGAATGTGGTTTTCCATGTCAAGAAATCAGTGTCACATAAAGCCATAGTTTCTAAAGGTTTGTGACTGAACACTGTATGAGTATGCACATGAACGTTTTTTAATGTCCTTTATTGATTGGTCAGGTCAGTCATGTGGCTGACTACCTAAGAATAAAACTATGTCATTGGAAATAAAATATAAAGCAATGTCATTTACTCGGCAGGTTTTTTGCACTCTCTTGAGCTGGAAGCCTAGTAAAGCCGACAGCTTTGTAATTCAGAAATTGTGAGCATCTGTGCTTTTTCCATCGTAAGGGAGGAGTAAACCAGTCTCCTCTTGACTTATAGTGTACAACTTCTTCCACATTTGAGCATGGTCCCCCAATAAAAATAAACTAGGGAAAGTACCGAATTCACACACTGAGAGGTAGCACATACATTTGTCGATTTTAACACCTGTAGAGGCTCTCATTGAAATGAGACATGATATTGTCGACCGAAGTGGGTTTATGTTCTGATCAAAAGCCCGATATCAAAGAAACAACCACTTGCTTTTATATTGCATTCATGTGGACCCTTTTCTGGCTGCTGCCATGATCTTTAAAATAAGATCCGAAATATGTAGAATGCCGAAGGCTACTTCTTTAGGAACCAAGCTTCCAAGTTCAGCAATTGTGGGGAAGGATGAACCACCTGCCCCTTCAGCTGAGTTAGGCAGTCTCCTGTTAGAGGCAGATCCAACAAAGGAAGGACTGCCAATCTATGAGATCCAAAAACCACATCGTGCATGGACAAACGTTACACCAAGCGCATGAATTCCATGCTAATCTGAACCTCATCAGAGCCCTGTGAATCATTGTAAGCGGAGGGAAAGCATTAAGAATTTTGTTTGATCATTCTATCAGGAGAGCATCTCCCAGAGAATGATGTCCCTGACCTTTCAGCAATGTGTATTGTAGATAAAGTGCATTGAATTGTGATGTGAACAAATCCACTCCTGGAAACCCCCATTTGAGGAACATCATTTTCACCACTGAGGACATCAGTTGCCATTCGTGGGATGACTATTGCTTAGAATGTCTGCCAACAAATTCCTCTTCCCTTCCAGATGGAACGCAATTAGAATAATGTGGTTTTGAAGGGCCCAATACCAAATGTGTGTTCTGTCAGAAGAAAAGGCAGGAGAGAGAGCCCCTTCCGTATTGTTTATATAAAATTTGGCAGTAGTATTGTTCGTAATAAGCTCCAGGATGTTTATGTGATACTTTACATCCTGACCAAAGACCTTGCCCTCATTACGGGTCCGGCGGAAATCGTGCCGGTAAAACCAGCAGGTAGCCGCCGGACTCGTAATGATTTACCACCACCTGACTTGCCGCAAACACCGGGGCATTACAACCCCGGCATTCCGGGAAGTCAGGCGCCGGTAAATTGTTAATCCCCATTCCCACTTGAGTCCAATAGGACTCAATGGGAATGGGGACCACGGAAGCACCAGCACCGGTATTAACGGTGCCGGTGCTTCCGTGATGGTCTGCGGGTGTGTGCCGTTCCACCCGTCAGGTCTGACCCTGGCGGGCAGAACAGCACCCGCCTGCAGACTGGTAGTTTGCCGGTCCGGAAATAACGGTGCCGGTGAGCTTACCGGCACCGTTATTTCCGTACAGGCAAACTTACAATGAGGGCCCATGAGTGGTTAGATGAACACAGAGAGCTGTAAACATAATCTGAAGAGTCTGTTGTCATTGAAATCTGAGACTGAGGATGCGGGAACAGGAAACCTATCAGAAGGTTCTCTGATTTGCTCCTCCAAATAATGACGCTGCAGGGTCCGTATTATCAGCCTCGCGAACGGGACCACGTAGATGCAGGACGTACTCAAGCCCAGAAGTCTTTGAAACCACTGCACTGACATCTCCTGACCACTCGAAAAGAGGGGAATCACCTGTGAATTTAACAAAACACTGTCCTGGGCAGGAAAGGCCTTGTTCCAACTGGTATCCACAATACACTGCTCCAATAAACTGGATATTCTGAGGTTTTACTTGGGAGTTTTCTCTGAAAACCCCTCTTCAAACAGTATTGCAGGTTATGTGAGCCTTCATTACCTTGCTTGCAGACCTGGCTTTTATTAGCGAGTCTTCTATGAAGGGGTATATGTGAAAGTTCTTCAGCCGCAAGTGAGAAATCACTATTGACAACACCTTTGTGAAAAGTCTGGGAAAAAAGTTGAAGACAACGTGAAGCCAAGTTCTTGCCCACAGCGACCCTTATTGACTGGTAGTTCTCTTTCACGATTTGGCTGTAGAAACAGGAGTCTTGAGGTTTTAATCATTGGGCAGAAGAACTGTGAGGATCTGACAAACTGTTGACATACGAAACATTTCTCCACAAAAAAACTTGTTTAAGTTGTAGAGGTTCAGTATTGGCCTTAAGCAACTACACTTCTTTGATATTATAAAAGAGCTTCAGTAGACCCCCTGACCTTTTTCCGATTCTGGAACCAATTAGATTGCTCCCAGGCAGAGAAGTTTTACTATTTCTCTGAGAAACTCTAGAGATTACTTTTGGAGCTTTGGCGGTGAAGATGGTGGAAATAGCAGGGAGAGCCAAAGAATAATCTAGACGAACAAGGTTTACAATCCAAGCGTCCTCAGTAATATGTTCCCAATGATGGAGATACCTGGAAATGTTCCCAGGTCCCGGGATGTACGCTCCTTGATGTGGATCAGAAGCAATGACAAACACATCCCTGGATAGAAGTCAAACAGAGTCGTTAGCTTCCTGTGCGGATGTAGCTGAAGGTGTGGATGCCAAGCCATTTTCTGAAGATGGTGAGATTGTTTTGTAGAGATCGAGCTCAACTACTTTTCTGCTTTATATGTCTGGAACACCTCATCTGTGAATTGGTCGAAAAAGGTTTTACCATCAAATGTTAAATCCAGAACTATTTTTTGTATGTCATGATTTAGGAGTTATCCAATAGCTAAGCATGCTGCCGTATGCAGACAGCACCATTAATGGCTCTTGCCATGGTGTCAGTCATGTCCTTTATCAACTGAGGCTGCTAAAGGGCTGCTTCCCTGCTTTCTCTAATCCAGAAAGTGAACTCCTCGGCCACATCTTGGAACTCAGTGAACCTTTCCTAAGGATCCCAAATGAATGAGAATTTTGAAACCTGCAAATACTGTAGTGGCATTGATTTTCCTCAGCTGCAGAGAGACATTCAAATAAGACTTCTTTCACTGAATTGTCTAACATTCTTGTCCAAGACAGATGCTGGAGAAGGAGATGGACCAGTGCTCTTAGTACCCAAGGCAGCAGAGCATGGGACTACTGTAGAACGAGCAGGCAAAATACCCATTAGCATAATTGGATCCTCTTAAGGTATTTTATATTTGGTATCAAGCGATTGCAAGATTGTAGAATCAGAACGGGGCTTGGGCCGATGACCAAGGCCCTGCTCAAAGACAGAGGCTTCCATGGGCAACAAATATTTCAATGCATGCGTAGGATGTTTTTAAACAAAAAAAGATAAAATAAAATAAAAAATATCAAAGCTTTTGGTTTGTTTGCTACAAAGATGTGCATGGCTTTGGACAGTGTTTCAAAAAATATTTTTGAAGGAGATAGTGACTGATGTTCCTCCTCTGACCGCATAGGAGATGTGGAGGAAAACATCCCAACGGGTTGAGGATTTTAAAAGTTAAGCAACACAGGTTCAGGAACTGCGCATTAGTCAAGACTATCAGAGTGGAAACCTGGACCCTTTTGGTTCGGAGTAGCCCAAGATGCAAAATCCAGTTTTGGATCTAACCAGAGTACTAAAAAGGTGCAACTACAAACAGTCACTCTACACAACTACAGACTTCTGTTTTTTCTTTGACAGTTTCTTTTTCTTTGAGTGTCTTTTCAGAGACACCAGTACCGAATGGTTCCATGTCATAATGTCGCTGTGAATAAGTCACCAGGTAAGTGACTTTTTTCTTACCCCTAAAATTCTTTCCCCCAAATATTGTAGGAGGGGTATGATTATATATTATTACCTCCAATCCTAGAATATTTGAGGAAAGTGCGATTGTCTGCAGGATAAATCTTTAGGGAAATGTTGCTACCTGGCTGCCATTTTCACAGCAACATTATCACTACCGAACTTGGTGCGATCAGGTGAGACACTAGTCTTTTTTGTGATGGTAGACCTTGTTCTCTTTCCTTAGTAATGAGAACACCTGAGAAGCAGCAGTAGTAGTACAAGACTTGGGTTCCCGATGATGTAACTGAACCATTAATTGTGGCACCTAATGAACCAAACCTGCTGATGCAAAAGTACCCAGAATTGTGCTTGCCCGTTTGGTGGGGGTCCGAGGTAGCAGAGCTTTTTGTCAGTACTACAATGGTGACCTTGTCAGGCTTAAACAGGCTTAAACAGATTTTCCAATATGGAGTCACCAGAATACTCTCAGACTACCTTCCCTCCAAGGGGTACGTGCGCTTTCCCACTCAGAAGTACTCAGTGTAATTTTACCTGTGGCTTCCCAAGACATACCTGTGAAAATCCCAAAATTGAGGGTGAAATCCTCACCACTGTACTAAAGGGGGGGTGCCGAAAGACATACCACCACCTACAGACCCTTACCAAAATCTGCAATTTCTGGTCCTGACAAAGTTCCTGGTGATCTTTGTTACTGGTCCCAGCTCTGCCATGGAAAGAAAGTGGTTTTGCAGAGACTTCGTGTGAATTCCTCTGTAGAACACACATGTACTCACTGGCGGATGATGGATTACCAAACACTGCATGCAGGCATGAGGATTGGCCACAGAGAACTGACCTTCATCGGATACATTTCATGAAGCCCATATTATACGGCATACGTGTCAGAGGAAGGCACCTCACTGTAAGGAAGGAAAATGTACCAATCACAATTTAAAAAAGGAGTGAACAGCTACTAGTAATGCCCCAAAAAGGGAGGGTGTCACGAAGCAAAGCAAATCCCCTGCCCACCTTGTGGGCAGAAAAAAGTGGAACTGAGTGAGGCAGTTCGTGACACAAGGGTGGAAGACGGCATGCTGCGAGTGGATGGTTGCATGCATGTAAAGGCTTACATAATATTGCAACGTGTTATTAAAGTGACAGCTATATTTTTGAGACCGCTTTTGGAACCCATCTTCAGATGCAGGCTGTCCCAACCAGTAGGAAAAAGAGCGAGAGCAGAACAACAAAGAACTAAGGTATTACAGGTATCCCCCATCCAATGTGTAAACAATTATATACATTACCTCCACGTCCCTCTTTTTTTCCCCAGTACTTATTTATGAGGGACCAGCCTCCATCACAGGAACGCTTATTCCACTTTTTCTCTGAAAGCCCATCCCTTCTTCCTAGTAGTATATACCGCCTCTTACCCATGAGGCACCAGTGAAAGTTGTTCCGGCTTTCTGCCAGGAGCCCGGATGTACCTCTTGGCTGTAAGCTCCTATGGTCTCCCTGCGTGGCAACATTCTGGTTTCCCTGATGGAGGATTCTGTCTGCTAAGAATTGGATGACTCCCAGGTGAAAACTGCTCCTGGGGCTCCTGCACAGCCAGGAGACACAGTTGAGATGTAAAATTGAGCGTGCCCTCCTGCAGGCATATAGTCGCCACTTTGAACTGCTGCAGGACCGAGCGGGTAATGTGAAAGATCAGCACAGCCTGCGATGGCAGAGCTCAGTAACAGACGGCCTCTCCTGCAGGGTGAGGGAAAGCGCTGCCACAAGGCTGCTGCATGGCAAAATGAATTTGGGCCTCAAACGGCAGAAATTCAGCACAGTCTACGACGAGCGTGCTGCTGCATGCATGCATGTAGCAGGGCACGTGGGGGCCGCTAGTATGCACAGCTAGCAGTGTAAGCAGGCCGGTGGGGTAAGAGCAAGCCGGTGCACACTCAGTGGGTAAGAATGCAGGGGAAATTAGCATGAACAAAAATATTTCTTTCACAGCAAGCATCCTGGCAGGGCTATCCATTTGATTTGCCATTTACCTTGAGCTAGGAGCATGCACAAGAGGGGGCAGTCAAGAGTTTGGTTAACGGTTCAGAGCGATATGGGTACAGAATAGAGTTTTCAGCTCACCAAGAAACTGCAGGACATGTTACAAATCAGCTGGCACGAAGGAAGAAGAGGAGATAGACTAGGTTTGCTGGGATTCAGGTGCTATGAAAGAAAAACTTGTTTGCTCGGGTCCCCAAGCAAGAAAGAATTCTCAGTTTCTATTATATAATATTCTTGGTTCAGTAACAGAATGGAAAATGTTGCTTTGTTCTGATACTCAAGAATCTGAATCCCATTGTTTCACTGAAGAAATTCAAGATGGACACATTGCAGAAAATTCCATTGGAGTCAATAGATCTGCAGCAATTGCATTTCCATGTGCCAACACACAGGGCTCAACCGAAGTTTCTAAGGTTTGCAGGTTATCATCTGTATTTCAAGGTACTCCCCATTTGGCCTGAAATTAGCTCTTTGGTAAAGAGATGCAGAGATATGTCCAATCAATAGTGGCTTGGCTGTACAGGGAGGGGATTTCATGCCATCCCATACCTTGAGGGCTTGATGATTTCAACATCAAGGAAACCGCTCTTGGAACAGAGAAAATATATGTAAGAAGCTCAAATTCGATGGGGATCCTAATAAGCCAAAAGAAGTCACGGTTAATGCCCTCACAAGACTTGAATTTCATCATGCAGGTTTTGGAAAGCCAAGGTTCAGGTACTCCCGCTGGAAGACCTAACACAAAGACTGCAAATACACTTAGAAGTCCTATTAGATGGGGAGCATTCCCATAGCTTTGAATTCAAGATTTACATATCACAGGGATTGATGGGGTTGCCGCTGACAAGCTGTCAGACACCATACTTTCTACAGGTGGTGGGGGGGTGCAGGCCATTGGTAGAAGAAAGACAGCTGGAGGCATGCAGGCCCTTCAATTTGAGCGAGTTAAAAGCTTTAATTGGGCAGAGCGAAGCGTGGGCCTGAGTCCGGATTGCGGGCCGTTAAACCCCATGTCTGCCCCCCAGCCGGGGCATGGAAGCTATTCGCACCCCGGGATGTGGATAGTTTTGGTTTTTTTCATCCGATGGGATATCTTCTCTGCGCGAGCCCATCTCCCGTTGGAGAATCTTTTTTTTTTTTTTTAAAGATGGCCACCACCATTGAAATTGAAATGGGACTAGTTTCCTTTTCGGATGAAGTCGGCCATGGAAAACATTTTCCAAAATGGCTGCCACCACCCAAAAAGGGACCTCGTTACCTTTTCAATTTCAATGGGGGAGGCCAGACAGGAGAAGATCGGGGAACTGAGCGCAAGGCTCCAGTCTCGCAGGTCAGTTGGGGTGGAGGGAGGATTAGGGGGAAAAAATTAAATTGGGACATTTGGGGGATGTGGGAGGCAACAGGGAGAGGCTCCCTGTTGCCTCCTCACACTAGAATAAAAAAAGGAAAAACGAAAGCGCCTTGTTGGCTGGGACAGTGTGCTGGGAATGGCTGGGACAGTGTGCTGGGAATGTGTATTTTCGCCTGCTGTTCCAGCCACCTGATTGGGGGAGAGCCCTTCCCCAGGTGCGAATAATCCAACTGCTCTCAGTGCTAGCCATACCAACGGAGTGGACAATGTGGAGACGGATGCAGTAAATAGGGTCTTTACTTCCTCAGTATGGGAGCCTGGGACACAAGTGTTTAGGAAATCTGCAGAAGACTCAGGACTCCGATTCTGGATCTTTTTGCCTCCTCGCATAATGAGAAGGTTCCCTTATTTTGCTGCAGGTTGCAGATTGTGATGGGTTAGGGATGGAAGCAATGATAATGCAATGGCCTTTCCTCCTCTCTCGCTTTTTCTGAGATTGCTCATCAGAAATAGGGAGGCAGAAGTGAAACTGGTATGGCCAAGGAGAGAGCGGATCCCTGACATTTCTTATTCCTACATTTCCCAAATCAATCTAGAATCTGTCGAAGAACGGGAGCAGCAAAATATTCCAGTGAAGGGTTTTGAAATTAATAGGGTGTGTGGCAAGACAGGGTTTATACCCCTCCATTTTTTAAGGCATTCCAAGGTGTAATGACGTCAACTACACAAAAGGATCCACTGGAAGCAGTTTGATAAATGGTGCGGGGAGAAGTTTCCCATCCATTAGAATGTCAAAGCCTTTCAGTACTTCATTTTATTCTGTGGTGGCCGGGTGTGGATTTGACGGGCTGACAATCTCTTCCCCGAGACCACTCTGGGTGGCTTTACAAGGCTTTGGAGAACCTTGTACCTAAACTGCTGAAATGTTTCTCTCAATCACGCCCTGTCACAGCAGAAAGTTGGCCAGCCTGGGTTCTACCCCTGGTACTGAAAACACTTCAGGTCCCTCCTTTTGACCCGCTAGACTGCATTAATCTTAAATTTCGAACTATGAAGATGCTTTTTTGTAGCAATAAATTCAGCCAGAAGGTTGGAAGAGAAGTGGCAAACCATCATATACTAAAGAGTCGCTTGTACTGTGCTCTGAACCAGGCTTTTTTACCAAAGGTTCTATTGAAATCATCAGTCTTAAGAGTTGGTACTTCCAGCTTTTCTTCAGGACCCTACTTTCATGGAAGAGGAGCGGTAGCACAGGTAAGGGATGAAAAGAGCTGTTTGAAAGTATGTAGAAAGAATACAGGCTTTCATAACAATGGACAACCTGTTCAAAACCGGTTCCATGTAATAAAGTCCCCGCAAAAATGTTGCCATGCTATCAATTTGCCGAAAAATGGCAGTTTTTGCAGAAACATTATTCCATGGAACATGAGGGGGCCACCCCCACAACTCCTGCCCCTATATTGATGGGTTTGGTGACCTATAATGGAGGCATATACAGCGGCAGCTCAACCACCTATGGCAGTGAGCCAAGGCATATCAACAAAGGACTGGGCAGAAGAGCAAAATACTTAGCTCATGCCTCATGGTAATGTTCTTTTTGATGGATATTCCTTCCACGGATTCCTCATCTCTGATATCCATATCACAGCGCAGCTGTTCTTCAGAAACATTTCTGCCACCAAGGAGGGGGGGGGGGCGCTGCACGGTTCCTTGTCACGTTCGCCTGACGCCTCCATGCGTCCGCACCAGAAGGGACATTGGGATCAGTGTAAGTGGCTGTGTCGCACCCCATGACCTCAGTTCCACCCTTCCCCCCTCCCCTGAAAACTGATGCTGGGGGACCATAGAACTAATGGTGTACTAGCTTACCACAAGAGGGGCAGGTAGCGAGGGCAATGAGGTATCAGTGGCGATGAGGTATCAGTGGCAGGACCATCCATCAGAAAGACCAGCGCATCCATCAGGTAATGTAATTTGTTGTTCTAATGGATTATTTCCTGCTACGTATTCCTCATCTATGGTAGACTCCCAAAGCAGTGCGTAATTTGGAAGAGAGAGGAAGCAAGGACACCACTTAAACCAGAAAACTATGGAGGACTGCATTACCAATATGGGCATCCTGATCTGCAAGGGAATCCAAACAATGCTGAGCAAACGTGTGCAAAGATGCCCATGTCGCAGGCTGGCAGATGTCCTGGACAGGGGCTCCCCTCTGCAGGGCAGAGGTGGCAGCCAGCCCTGTGGAAGAATGAGCTCTGAAACCCGCACGAACATCCTTCCCAGCCAGATCATAGCATTCTGAAACGCAGAGAATGGTCCACCCCGACAGTCTGTTTGGTCACCGCCCTGCCAGCACGAGCACCAGTGTAACCAACAAAAAGCTGGTAATCTTTTCTAGACTCTCTAGAATGGAAGATGTAGAACTTAACAGCCCGTACTGGGGCTAGTCGATCAAATCGTCCTCTGCCGTGGAAGGGTGAGGCGAGAGTAAGAACACAAGAAGATGGATCTTCTGAGTGAGATGGAATTCCGAGACCCACTTCAGCAGAAAGAAGTGTCTCACTCTCAAAGTCACCTTCCCTTTGGAAAAGAACAAATACGGAGGCGAAATGGACAACGCGTAGTGCTCACTCAACAGTCTAGCGGATGTGACGGCAACCAGGAAAATCACTTTAAGGGTGAGCATTCTAAGAGAACAGGAATAGAGGCGCTCCATCATTCAAATCCCACGTAGGAAGCACAAACTGGCGGGGAGGCAACTGGTTACACAAACCCTGCAAGAACTGCATTAACAGTGGGGATTGTGAAAAACAAGCCCTGTTCCGGGTACCTCTTGAACACAGAAATAGCAGTTAGGTAGCCCTTTACAGTGCCCAAGTGCAGGCCTGCTTGGACCAAGGAAAGCAGAAAATCCAAGAAAGGGGACAGAGGACAGGATAAAGGATCCAGGTCCTTCTCCTGGCACCAAATCAAAAATGTATGCCACCTACTAGCATAAATGTGTTTAGTAGCAGGCATTTGAGCTGAAAGGAGCACATCGTATATGTCATCCTTCAAGTACCACTCCTTGTATCTCAGTCTCTCAGTAGCCAGGCATGAAGGTTCAGGCTGCTGAGGTTTGGGTGGAGGACCTGCCCTTCCAACTGGGAGTGCAAGTCGACTCTCCTCATAAGGAGGTCAAACGGACATGTCCAGCAGTTCCAAATACCACATTCTCCGGGCCCAGTCCGGGCCGATCAGTATTAGCAGCGTTCTGAACAGACGTAGTCTCCTGTGGATCAATGGAATGACAGGGATCGACGGCAAGGCATGAGGGAGGTCGACCGTCAAGGCACTTCCTGTTAACAATGGAAGCAAAGAGGTCCACTAGAGGAGTCCCCCAAAGAGAGAAGATCTCCTCCAGAACTTCCTGACAGAGCTCCCACTCATGGGAGGCCAAAGTCTGTCTGCTCAAGGCAACCGCTGCAACATTCTCCCGCCCGACCAGATGAGGCACTGTCACAGGGACGCTATTCTCCAAAGGCGAGAACCACAGTCTCATTGCTTCTCTGAACAGAGGCAAGGACCCCACTCCACCTTGCTTGTTGAGGTATTGCATGGCCACTGTGTTGTCCATCAGGATAGCAGTGCGTTTTATAGTGGGGAGGAAAGCGATTAGGGCCAGCCTGATCGCTCTTAACCCCAGCAAGTCGATGTGTTCACGTCACTCTGTGGAAGACCACAGACCGCTCACTGTAAGATTTGACAAGTGAGGCCCGCAACCAGTTTGATGCAGCCATGACCACCGTCACCTGGGGCCAAGGTTGCCGAAACAATGCGACCTTCAGCAAGTTGTCCCGCTCTGCCCATCACACTAGATCCAGGGCTACTCGACTCGAGACCTCTAGAAGGCCCAATGTCTGGCCCTGAAACTGCAGCCATTAGCAACGAAGAAGTCACTGAATCGATCTCATGCGCAGCCTCCCTCAGGCACCACTAGGGTGCAGGAGGCTATGAGGCCCAAAAAGCACAGGAAGTCTCAGACATACTGGAGGCTCGGTCTGTGACTGTAAGACATAGACCAACTGAGAAATGTTTGCCACTTGATCCTCAGGTGGGAAATCTCTGCCCAGACTGAATCGGAGATAATGGGACAGCAGAATCTGAGACTTTTAGAGATTCTGGGAAAAGCCCAAACTGTGCAAAAGAATACATGTACGGAGCAGATGCTCCAGTACTAGCTCTGGAGAGCGAGCTCGAATGAGCAGTCGTCCAGATAGGGAAAGACGTCAATGCCCTCTCTCTTGAGCTAAGTCGCTACCACTGCCAGCAGTTTGGTGAAAACCCTGACGAAAGACCGAACAGCAGGACCTTGAAATGGTCATGTTGTTGGCCTACCATGAACCTCCCGTATTTCCTGTGCTTCAGATGAATCAGCACACGGAAGTAAGCGTCCTGTAGGTCCAGGGACACCAACCAACCCTGTAGATCGAGGGCTTGCAAGATCTGGGCCAGAGGGACCATCTTTAATTCGTCCTTGCGAAGGAACAAATTCAGTAGCCGCAGTTCCAGAATGGGGCGCAAAGCTCTGCACTTCCTGGGCACCAGAAAGTAGGTGGAATACCACCCCCTCCCTCATTCTGAGCTCAGAGCCAGTTCAATAGTGTTCTTCGCCAAAAGCTGATAGACTCCCTCCAGAAGGTTATTGTCCAGAGAAAGAGGGGTGGATCAAACACTGGCTACAGCAGACTAGAGGCCAAAAGAGAAGTTTGCTATGGAAAAAGACGCATTCACGGCACGCAGTGCCAGACTGCCTGAAGCAAACACAATCTTGGCCCACGCGTCCAGCATCTTGCTCTCACTATCCGGTGGAAGGGACGGGAAGGTAGAAGTCTTCAGTCTCGCTGTTGCAGCCTGCACTACCAGGCTTTCAGGTGAAGAGTGGGCGGAGAAGGAGGCCAGGTCCGAAGGCGCAGGCCTGTACTTTCTTGCCAGCTCTGTCCACTGGGGCTTCTCCACCACTTCCATAACTGTGGCCTCAACCGCAAGGTTGAAAGGCAGCAGGGTCTCCTTCAGGGCATCATCCAGAACATTGCAGAGCTTGTGGACCCAGACGGTGCTGATAGACCCAAGGTATCTGCTACCTTTACCATCCGAGGTTTGCCTGGAGTAGGGGGAGGCAGAATGTCCAACTCCGGGGAGGTGCCCAAACCACAGGCTCCTTGCAGGTCAGAAGCCAGGTCTAACATGTCATCAGCCCCATAAAATTCTTCTGGGGAATCCCTCTCTTCCCTAGAACCCATGTTTTGTTCTATATCAAAAGGGGCAGGTTCCCCCTCCTCTTCATAAATGTCATACATTTTTTACATGAAGGCGCCTCTGGGAAGCAGAGCAAAATCCTGCAGAGCTGCTGAGTATACGGCACTGGCCAACGCTGACAAGGATTCCGCCACTGACCGGACGCGGCTTCAGACAGAGCCGGAGGCGCACGGGGATGGTCACTCGAGGGTACCCTACTGATCACGGAAAACGCGGTGGGCCCTGTGATGAATCTGATGATGTCACCACTTCCCATGTGGCCAGGAGACGGCAGCCGCTACCTGATCCTAGGGCTGAC
Organism: Ambystoma mexicanum; assembly: GCF_040938575.1. Lineage (NCBI taxonomy): Eukaryota > Metazoa > Chordata > Amphibia > Caudata > Ambystomatidae > Ambystoma > Ambystoma mexicanum. The sequence goes on from NC_090922.1 coordinate 996,548,212, forward strand.
TATATGAGGGAGGACCACACCGGGGGAGGCAAACCTCAGAGGGGTGACAAGATTCATCAGATGCGACATGGTATCCCCTTTTCCTTTTAGGGATACCCTCTCTATTCCTCATGCCTTGATGGCATATTGTGGTGACACCCTTCAACAACCTACAAGACTTGCTGATGCCTTCTACAATATCCTGAAAATAGAATGACAAAAACTATCAATCCCATACATATAAATCCTTTGGAAATACTGGGAGGAGAAAAAGGAATTGAGCTATGAAAATCACTAGAGCATGGAAGCCCACACCGCGCTCTAGTTGTTGGAAGGAGATACGCAATGCTGGGACATTCAAATTCCCCACAGCTGATGCAGGAAAGGGAGAGATAAACGACACGAGCAAGCAGCTCGCATGGTAAGAAGCTCAAGGAGAATCTGACGGCAGGTGAAATACAGTGAAGGGGAGTGCCCGACGCCAAGGGGTTGCCAGCATCCCTGAGAGTAAAGTACGGAAGAGCCGAAGCCCTGCCATGACCAGACAGAGGGCGGAGAAGAAGCTGAGCGTTCTCGCGATCGATCAGCAAACTTTCACATTCATGGTACGGCACGAAAAAGAACGAAGCAGCCAAACCCAACCAGTGAACCCCCGCTGGGGAAGGTAGGACACTGGGGTGCTTCAGGAGGATAGCCACACACTGGGGAAGGAGCTGAAAGGCTGTGTGGGAAGGTCAAGAAGCCCTGGAAGAGAGAGAGACTGTTGTAAGAGGGGTATCTGACCTGTTGGATATTGAATGCATCTAAAAAGATTGAGGTCTGAGAAACCATGTTAGTCTGGGACACGCATTCATATTGAGAGAGTTGTGTTATATGAGAAAGTTCTGGCAGGAGAGTATACAGTGCAAAGCCAAGTGTGTAAAGAGAATCCCAAGGAAGACTCGCACCCATCGGATTGTGAATTGAATGAACTGTCTAAGAAAGTCCTGGCAGGAGAGAATACCAGGCAAAGTCAAGTCTGTGAAGTGAAATGCAAATACCAAGAGAGGGAGTTGTCCTCTTGGGCTATAAAGAACTTGGTAATTCTTGTTGAATTGTTTCTGGTGGACAGAAACCTGGGGAAGGGGGTCATCGCTTGGTACTGTGAACCCTATCCATTTGGAACCTTTTTGTTGGCTTTATCCTTTTCTTTTGAAACTTTGAACATTTGGGCACTTTCAAACAAATAAACTTTGCACCTGTTTTTCCAGGTGCCACACGACAAAAATGGGGGATGAGGAAGTAGGGGAGAAAACAGTAACGGTCCTACTAGGCCTTGTGACATTTGGATTGTGCAAGGGGGGGAGATCAGGGTGAAGGGAATGGGATAGGGAGGGGGTGAAGAGGGAGAGGTACAGGAGGGAGGGGGCACCAGGGAATGGGCAAGTGCTAAGGGGAGCGGGTGAACTAGTGCAAGGCCGAGGAAGAGCCGTCTCGGTAGGCTAGTCAGGCAAGGGTGCCCAAGGGCAAGTGCTGGTAAGAAGGGGTGCGGGGGAGGACTGGTCGAAGGAGGGCCTGACCCCAATAAGGCTCATAAGGGACACAGGCAACCAGTCTCAGCGGCAGGAGGAGACTAGCAGGGGAGGGGGAGAGGGAAGGAGGAGTAAAAAAAGGAAGATCTTGAGAAGCTTCCGGAACTTAGGGAGATCCAACTCAAGATGGAGAGGGGCAGGGAGGCCGTTCCAGAGGGAGGCTCGCGCCGAAGCAAGGTCTACCTCCACCCTCTGCTTGGAGAAACATTTGATCTGCAGAAAGATGGAGCTAGAGGACCGAAGGACTCTAGCAGGGAGGTATTTCGGAAAAGAGAGTTGGATGTAGCAGGGTCCCAGTCCCAGAAGCCTTGTGGATGATGCAGAAGGTCTTGAATTTGATCCTTGCAACCACCGGGAGCCAGTGGAGATTTTAGGGATGGAGAGATGCGGTCCCTGGGCTTGAGGCCTAGAATAAGTCTTGCAGTTCTATTCTGTATTAGTTGAAGAGGGCAGAGGGAGGAAAGAGGCAGATTAAGGAAGATTCTGTTGAAGTAGTCCAGCCTGGAGAGAACCATAGCTCTGGAGACATGGAATTTCTGGGGGAAGGTGAGGAAAGGGAGAATGCCTCTTAGGAGGTGAAGCTGAAGGTGGGACTTCTTGGAAAGTTCAGCAATATGAAGTGGGAAGGAGAGAGAGGAGTCGAATATAACACCCAGGTTTTTAGCCTCACACAAGGGTGCGGGGAGGGCGGCCCAAGGAGGGCAGCCAGAGAGTAGGAGGGAAGGAGGGGTAGGAGTCCCAATGAGAAGGATCTCAGTTTTTTACGGGCATTAAGGTCGAGATCGTTAGCAGCACACCATGGCTGAATAGCAGTCAGACAGTCGGGAATGAGAGGAGGAAGAGGAGGGAAGCTTAAAGGAGAGCGGAGTATCATCAGCATAGCACTGGAAATGAGGAGAGAAGGTGTAAATCAAGAGGGCAAGAGGGTCAAAGTAACTGTTGAAAAGCCACAGTGAGAGGATACAACCCTAAGGAATGCCACACGTTCGGGAGTGAGGTAGAGGAGAGAAAAAGGGCCCAGTTGCACTTGGGCTGGCGATTCAAGAGGAAAGAGGTCAACGAATCCAGTGCCCAGTCCGTGATGCCCAGGGTATATCAGAACAGATTTATGAGGATGGAATCTTGACAAGGAATAGACCCTTATTTTTCGGTTGAGGTAGGGAAATACCTCCGAGCAGGGACAGTGAGGAATTTTCCAATCCCTTTCATTTTGAATAAAACTTTATAGCACTCACTATGAATCCTCCGTGGCCGCCTCTCATTCCTGGTTCATCACAGCCCCTGTGCCACGGGTGCTGGGGTCGGAACTGCTGGTGCCTGGGCAAAGTTGTTCAACATCTTCTGGCAAAAGCTTTCCCATTCCTCCTACATGGAGGACAGGGTTGGGAAGGGTACAAGCACCGACCGATCCGAAGAACTCCTGAAGCAGTGGCTCTTTCTCTTGGACAAAGAAGAAGAGTAGGGATGAGAGGGCTCAGTCAGCGAGTGTAACCTTTTACAGTGCTTCTCCTGTTTCAGGACGTATCCATCCATTCACAAATGCTTTGGTAGCCCCCAGAAGTAAGTACTGGGACAGGAAAGAGGGACATGGAGGTAATGTAAGAATGACTTATTAGTAATCTCATTACTGACAGGTCTACTCTTCCTCGTCACACTAATTACGGCCCCGCCTCTCCCTTCCCAAGTCTCTGTATGGGACCATATTGTATTTGGAAAATAATAATTGGTGCATCATGGGTAAAAGACAGTATTTACTCCAAGAGGAAGAAGAGGTGGGGTTTAAGACAAAAGTGGAAAAAAGGGTTCTTGTCATGGAGCTGGTGCCTCAAATATTGTGCAGGACCGGGAAAATTAAACATTACTGGTAAGTAATCCCTACTTTTCAGTCCATGCACTAACCACACTACTGGCAATATACATTAACTTTCTGCAAAATCGCTTTTGAGCTACAAAGTGGGAATGTGTACAATGAACACAAAGAAGCTCAAAGGCTACATCTCAAACGGTACGTTTGGAAAGTGGAATATCCACAATACATGTAACAGACTGAAAATTATGTTAACGGCAACAACAACAGAACCTTGGTGCCCTTGCATTTTCTGCTCTGCCAAACGGCAGACAGAGATTTGTGGGGCTGATAGAAAGTTGGCTGATCACCAAAGATTGAAAAAACACATGGAATGAGCACCAAAACACTTCGATAAGCTTTTAGACTGAAAAGCTGTGTGTTCCAATAATTAACAAAATAGTATCTGATTTTGTACCTTTCAAAATACATGAATACAATTATTCTATTAAAGATGGCTGCAGATGGACATTTGGTTCCAATACAAAAGAAAATAATGAGAAAACTAACCTTAGAACCCTGCAATAAACTTTACCCTCCTCCGCAAGGTGCATGGCTTCTTCATATAATGGACATTGGCAGAGAGATTCCAGGCTGCAAGCACTGCGCATCTCTCGATGTTCTGCAAGCTGAAACAAATGTTAGTTATTTACAAGAAATCTGAACTCAAATGAAACCATTCCAAGCATTAAAACAATAATTGATGAATTTAATGTATCTTACATGATTCTAAATCAGTAATATCATCAGAATGTCTTGCGATATGCATTAGTGGTTTAAATCCAGGACACTGCAAAGCAAAATCTGCTGGGGTGGACTAATTTAGCTATATCTTGCACTCCGAAGTACACACCTTATTGAAATCCTTGAAAGGGTGCTTTCAAGGCTCTTGAATGTTCATAGTGCTGGGCATATCTGCGATGTACATAAGTGTTTTGAATGCATGGGGCTTCACCCATTTTATGGGCATAAAAACAGGTTGATCTTTGCTCTCAGGTTTCTCTGGTTGATCCTTACCATCAGAAACTTTCACTGTTTGTTTGAAAAGTGCGTGGCAAGCCGCTAGTGAGCCTTATCCAGAAATAAACACCATTACCCCGAGAAGAGCTCCATATCAGTGGCGCATGATCCAGAAACTTGCATACGCTGAGGTAAATCAGCATGGGGTCCCCTGACTCTTCTCTTTAAAAGTTTTGGTGGTGTTCAGAGATGCGTGACAAGCCACAAAATATTCGGAGTAATGGAATACAGAAGCTAAAATAAGGACAAGAGCAGACATAAAAATAGTAATACTGGATTCCAAGAGGGCAGCAGAGGAGTGAGGATGTGCCAGTCAGTGCTTGGTCTCCCGAAAACTCCAAATGGCGGCACTCAGGCGACTCGACCCTCGTTGACGGACCCTAAGGGCACTGGGTCCTCCCGCAATCATGCACCATAGCAGCTGGGCTGCATAACTCCATGGGACTCCTCTGCGGCGAAGTGTGCTGAGGGGAGTCCCACCCCCCTCCGCATCGCCGCGATCCTGCACCGCTTCCACCGCCGGCAAAGCCCTTGCGAGAGGGCCCAGTGGCTCAGTGAGAGGTCTGCGGGTACTCCTAGACGTGGGGGGCGCCAACACAAATACCCGACACCGGCATACAGAGCGACTGGGGCTCTGAACCCCAGCACTAAGCTCAGCAGCAGAGGCACTCGGCACCAGTGGCCGGGGCCCCAGGAGGCCATCCAGCGGACCCGGCAACCAAAACGTGGGTCAGACAGCCCGCAGCACTAGGGACCAATGAGTGGGCCCCTCATGTTTGGGGAGTGAAGCAATTATGGCTCACCAGTGGAGAGGGAGGAGGCATTGCATAGTGGGACCGCCCCCGCTGAAGCACACCCTGTGTGGCACTATTCTGCACAATGCTGCCCGAAATTTGCCGACAGCAACACATGAAGGTGAACGGCCCTGCAGAGACTGGAGAAGGCCAACAGACAGTGCCCCTAGTGAAAAGAAGCAGGAGAGTGGCCATCAAGCAGCAGGGACAATCGTTAGGAAAGAGGCGAGGAGGGAGCAGATGTCGGGAGCAGGCCCAGGACTGGCAGGGATCACTGCCAGGTGTGCCCAGGAAAGGGGGCTCCCACTAAATACCAGACACAGCAGCAGGGGCCTCCCCACTGGCTGCAAGGGGTACAGTGCCCCATCAAGGAGCAAAAAGCGACAATCAGCCTGTGGGGAGCGCGGTGATCCCTGCAGAAGGAAGGAGAATCCCAGGGGGGTAGACCAAGGTGCGCCCCTTTCTTTGGTGAGCAGGCATCTATTCCCCTTCCCTCCCTGAGAGACACAAGCTTCCCGCTATTGCGGCAAGGGAGACCAAGACCCTTCCGGGGACTCGGTTCAACTAGGACCCAAGGCAACGCACAACAAACAGGGGAGACTGGGCTCTCCCCCTCAACAGTGAAGAGCCATATAGGAGGAGCAAGGGGGCCCCATCTGATGCCAAGAAGCAAGGGATGGGGCAATCCTGGCAAGTGTCCTCCGCCAGCGGTGCCAAGAGAGGGAACCCCTCGCCACTGCTGGACCAGGAATAAGGACCAGACCGCCCCACCCTCCACACGAACCAGGAGCATTCACAGAGAGATGCCCACCCAACTCACACCCTTGTGAGAAATGGCAATGTCCAAAGCAGACCTGGAGGCCTGCTTTAACGAATTCCAAGAGAAACCTTCTGACACTTTCCAGTCCCAACTTGCAACAAAAACATCTGAAATCAAGCATTCAAACCATGACATGAAAAAAGACTTTGCAACCTTCGAAGAGCATACACACACCACAGAGAGCGCTCCAAGAGCTGGTGGAAGATGGCAGGAAGATGGATGAAACAATCAAAGATTTGGCGAGGCTATCCCACAAGTTAGAATTGCAATGCGAGGACCTAGAGAATAGATACTGTAGATCTAACATCCAAATCAGGAACTTGCCTGAGGCGGCAGGGGATAAAGAGCTCAAGGGAACTGTGCAGCAGATTTTAGCAGATATCCTCGGGGAGGGTACAGCGGAAGAAGTACTAATTGACAGAGTACACAGAACACGCACCAGAAGACAGGAACCGGGCGCCCGCCCCAGGGACACTGTCGGCGCTAACACGCTACTCCCAAAATTAACTTATTCTTCGGAGGCTCGGCGACAGGAGTCCATCACGTTCAACAGCAAAGAGATACAACTATTTCAAGACCTGGCCCAGGTGACACTTCAGAAGCGTCGGGAGATGGGGCCGACTGTGCTGGCTCTTCGAGCTAAGCAAATCAAATATAAAATGGATATTACCCTTCGGTCTCCGTTTCACCTGGGATGGGCGCCACCGTAAAATCACCTTAGGTGCAGAAGGGGAGCATATTCTTCACCTAACGGAGGAGGATGCCTGCCCCCAAAAGCCTGGCGCACCGAGGTGGAGACGTCCCCCAAAAAGAGAAAACCCTGAGAATGGCTGCAAATACCAAGCCTGAAACGTAGGAATCGCTGCCCGATAGGGGATGGATTGAGCACCAGCACAAAAGAGGGCCAACAGAGTTCACCACCTTAAAAGCACCCATCAAAAGCTGGCGGGGTCACAGCACAAGAACTAAGGAGACAAGGATGAGCGGGAGATTGAGTGACTACATACCTGTCCGCACTTGGAATCGCTCAGGAGGTCCAGGACAACACCCGGCTATTATGTCCTGGTATGGAAAGCGAGCCGCACCCAAAGGCACTAGGCCGGAGGAACCTCTTGGAACAAGGTTCGCCCCAGGTCTTGGGGAAGTTGGGGAGGGCATGTTGGGGGCCGGGGGGAAACCGAAGTGGGGCACGCGGACAGTAGCACACATGGGGTGAAGGATGCCGACAGCTCAGGGAAGTGGGACGGAATTACCATGGGTAACACACTTCAGGGGCCAACTTCAGGTGCCTGACACTTAATGTCAGAGGTCTAAATTCCCATGCTAAGCGGCAGAAGGTGGATAGGTACCTACGCAGAATACAACCAGATTGTGTGGCCCTACAAGAAACTCATATCAGGAAGCAAGACGGTCAAAGATTCAAGCTATGAGGCTACTTACACATATATCAATCAAATGCGCATGGCAATGTGGCGGGTGTACTAATTGCAAGCAAGATGAATCTGCTCCTCTGGGTCCTGGATGCAAACGCGGATCCCATGGGAGATACATATTTCCATACTTGCAAAAAGGGACGATACACCTTACGGTAGTGAACATATACACCCCCAACTCAGAGCAAGATAGTTTTATAAGGGCTACCCTGGCAGAATTAGAGCACTATGGGAAGGGAGACATCTTATTAATGGAATTAGCGCTCCACAATGTCTAGGTGACTCACAAGGGCACAAACAAAGGTTACACCTTCTATTCGCATGTACATTAGACCTTCTCTCGAATAGACTATTTATGGGCCTCTGCGTCACTGGTCAGCCGGATAGATAATTTGTTAAAAGGAGTTATCCTACTGTCGCATCATGTGCCTCTCACATTCATGATTTATCTGCCTACTGCAACTCAGAAGCTCTGGAAGTGGGCATTCCCTCAGGGGTTTATCAGACTTCTTTGCAGGGTATCAGAGTTCCATCTAGGACGCCTTCAAGGCAGCGGTCGGGGCGATCTTATCGCAATGTTGGTGGGTAGGGCTAAACAAAACAGGGCGCTGGAAATAAAAATTAGAGCAGAGCTCCAGAACGTTATGCGTCAAATGGAGACAGACTCAAGGATGAGGCTATGCTAGGTATATAGAAACATTTAGGGCAAACTTGTTATGCTCCACACTAGGAAGGCGGAAACTGGGCTATTAGCCCTGTGCCAGAGCTACTACCTCAGGGCGATCAAAGCAGATAGGCTGCTGGCATGCCAGCTCAAAAAAAAGTAGCCTTGCAAATAATTCAGGAAATAGCTACCCCCACCCAAGGTGACATGTTTAACACAACTCGAGAAATAAACCAACAATTTGAAGAGTTCTACTCCATGGTATATGCATTGGACCACCCCAATCAGGCAGTCAAGAGGCCTACCTCAGGGAGGTCCCGCTTCAGAAAATAAACCTTGCCGAGCCGGAAGTGCTGAAGGCCAAAACCACAGTGGAGGAAGTGATGCGAGCAATACGGGAACCTCTGCTCAATAAGTCCCAGGCCCCGTTGGATACCCGGCTGCGTTCTACAAAGTGTTTCAGGTGCAGCTAGCCCCTAGACTCACTAACCTATTTAATACATTCGGCTTCGGGAGGCCTATTACCCTGACAATGGAAGAAATTAAGTTAACCACCTTCCGAAGCCCAACAAAGATCCGGCATCCTGTGGGTCCTACAGGCCCATAGCACTGATTAACATCAATGCTAAGTTATTTACGAAAGTCCTGGCCAACAGGGTGGAGGATATTTTACCAAGGCTAATTCACCCAGACCAATCTGGGTTTATTACATGGCGGCAAACCTTTGACAGAATACGAAGAGTGTGCCACATATCGAAAACCTCGAACTGAAGGGAAAATCAGCAGTACTCCTCACTTGACGGGGAAAAAGCATTTGACCATGTTGCATGGTCATTCCTGTTACGTACGATGGACAATGGGCTTTGGGGCCTCTTTCCTCCACAAGATTCAGGCCAACTACAACAATCCCATAGTGTGCCTGCAAATAAATGGGCAACTGTCTTGGTCCATTTGGCTCGAGAGGGCAACCAAGCAGGGCTGCTCTCTATCCCTGCTCTTATATGCTATCCATATAGAGCCCTTCCTTTCTAAGATCCGATCATGTGGGGACAGTCGGGAAATTCCTTTTAGGGAGGAAATCGCATAAGATCATGGCCTTCGTGGACGACATGCTTTTGTTCCCAACTGACACAGAGTACTCCTTGCCAGCCACGATCCAGGAAATAGAAGCATTCAGGGGGGTAGCGAGCTTGAAGGTGACCGTGTTGAAGTACAAAATCCTAAACTTTACACTGACGGGCAAAGCTCTGCCGAAGGCGCAACTCTGCAAGTCTTTCAGGTGGGCAACACAGGCAATCAAACGTCTGGGAGTGACGCTAACTAAACTTCACCAGGACTATATGGGGCGAACTACCAACCCCTGCTGGACATTATCAAACAGCAGATGAGCAACAGGGGCCCCTTAACAATATTCTGGTTGGAGATCATCAGCACTGTCAAAATGGTGATCCAACCGAAGATTCTGCACCTATGCCAAGTACTTCCGATTCCAATCCCGCCAATGTTCTTCTGCACTTTGAACCGGATGCTCACGGCGTTCGTGTGGAACAACAAAACTCTGCGGGTCGCACTCAAGCCCAAATGGCCCTGGCTACACAGAGGGCGATTGGGACTCCCACAGTTTCACCTGTATTATACAGAGGTCCCCAACCTTTTGCGTGGAATAAGCAAAATGAGCATTTCAAATTAAATGGTGAGCAGCATCCATTCTTCAATGGAACATATCAGCACTCAGTTGGTGGAAAAATGATTGAAACAAAACCTTTAATTTAAGATTGCTAACAGAACATAGTAATTTGCAGTACTGAACAATTATCTAGAGCATGTGCAATTCTAGAGCAGTAAATTTGCAATGGCTTTTAGATTCATTTGTCCCCCAGCTAGTCCCAGTCTCAGAGTGGGAGACAGTCTCATTACCATCACAGACAGGAAATCTAGGAACTGCGCTTTGGCATCCATTATATGCGCAGGTCCCCTTGTGCAGATGCACACGTCACTGAATTGAGAAATACTGAATTGAGAGGTAGACAGCTAGTCATCTCACAAGGCCAACACTCATACAGTTAAGAAAAGATTGGCTAAGGAAGTCAACACCAACGGCAGACCAAGAGTGTGAAAACTAGGGAGAGGACCACACAAGGAAAGCCAGACGCAATCCCCACTTTATAGGTAGGACCAGCCAGTACCTATATCAGAGACCTAAAGAGGAAGAGGGAGTTGGGAACCCCAAAGGTGGTGGACACAGGTCTGGAAACTGTAATCTAGCAGATTTATAGAAACATTCAAACTATAAAACCAAAGTTCTCCATACCAAGCCTGCACACCTTAGTTCCTTTAACACAAATAAAGGCTGCAAGGCAGAGCCAGTGTGCGGCAGGCAAAGGGAAGAATGCCCAAGAGGATGTGACAAGCCAATCCCAAGTCCAATACCCAGGCAGAAGCCACCGCCAGAGGCAAAATCCGACAACCCATTCCAGCTAGCATAAATCAATCTCCTTTCACTGTGGAGAGGCAGGCATGTGTGCCAAAGCACTATAAAAACTCACCCGCACTCATCTGGCGGCAGGCACAGATTTTCAGACCCCTGCCCACCAGGTGACGGTGACGACGGATGCCTCCCTGGAGGGGTGGGGAGCGCACACCGGAGATCTTCACGCGAGAAGCCTTTGGCTCCCGGAGGAGAAGCCGCTCCACATCAACATCCTGGAGCTCCGGGCAGTGTTCTGGGCCCTCAGGTCCTTTCTCCCGTCCCTCAAGGGCAAGGTTGTGAGGATCCTCACCGACAACACCACCACAATGTTTTACATCCGGAAGCAGGGCGGAACCAGGTCCCCAGCCCTATCCAAGGAAGCCCAGGATCTGTGGAATTGGGCCGTTGCTCCAGGGATGTTTCTGGTGCCGTTTCATCTGGCAGGGATAAAAAACACCATCGCCGACTCACTCAGCAGAGAGCTGCGCTCGTGCCACGAGTGGGAACTACGCCAGGACCAAGTGGACCGACTCTTTCAGCGATGGGGCAAACCCCAGATCGACCTGTTCGCGACGGCGACAAACTCCAAGTGCCAGAGGTTCGCCAGCAGGTTTCCCCAACCGAGGAGCATGGGCGATGCTTTCTCTTTCCCCTCGGACGGCCTGTTCCTTTATGCATTCCCACCATTGCCGTTGGTGCTCCGACTCGTTAACCAGCTCAAGAAGTTCCGGTGCAGGATGATCCTCGTCGTACCGGCGTGGCCGAGACAGATCTGGTTCCCGGACCTTCTGGACTTGTCAGCGTCCCTACCAGTCAAGCTGACGGCAGACGCAGAACTTCTCTCCAGAGAAGGAGGCACCATTCTTCACCACGACCCAGAGTCGCTGAACTTGCAGGCCTGGCTCCTGCAGCACTAGAGTTTGGAGGGTACGATATCCCGGCCGACTGCAGAGAGCTTCTTGCGAAGGCCAGGGCGTCCTCAACTCTCAAGTGCTACGGACATAAGTGGAAGAGGTTCTCCATCTGGTGCCGGGCACAGAAGATTAACCCTCTATGGATTACGGCCCCTCAAGTATTGCCGTACCTACTGTCGCTAGCCAAAGCTGGACTATCTCACGCTTCAATCAAGATACACCTGGCAGCGATTTCCCGATACACCAGGACTACAGGGCGGTCATCCCTGTGGTCTCATCGCCTGGTTAAGGAATTTATGAAAGGAGTGTTTCGATCATTCCCGCCGGTGAAGGCACCAGCCCCGGCGTGGGAGCTCAACGTGGTGCTGGCCAGGCTCATGGGTCCGCCATTCGAGCCGTTGCATTCGGCCCGTTGAATTTTCTGTCGTGGAAAACAGCGTTCCTGGTGGCCATCACCTCCGCACGACGCGTGGGACAGATCCAGGCGCTATCCTGCAAGCCTCCATACCTGACCTTTCACGATACAAGGGTAGTGCTGAGGACGCACCCCTCCTTCATGCCCAATGTGCCGTCGGACTTCCATCTCAACGAGCCCTTGGTGTTGCCAGTTTTTTTCCCCGTCGCCTTCGACGCCGGCCGAGAGGACTTTGCACTCGCAGGCTGTAGCTAGAGCGCTGAAGTTCTACGTGGACCGAATGAAGAGTTTTCGGAGGACCTCACAGCTGTTTGTGAACTTTGGACCTGTGAACCAAGGGAAGGCTCTCTCGAAGGCTTCCATTTCCAGATGGCTCTCCGGCTGAATCATGCACTGTCATCGGTTGACAAACCGACCGTTGCCCGGCTGTCTGAGAGCCCATTCGTCCAGAGCGATCGCTGCTACCACGGCGTTCTTGTCTGGTGTGCCCCTGCTGGACATCTGCAGGGCTGCTATGTGGAGGTCGACGCACCTTCACGAGATTCTACTGCATCGACCGGGATTCCAGGGAGGAGCACAGGGTCAGCCAAGCAGTGCTGCGCAACCTGTTTGCCTAAGGTGAGCCTGGTGAGGAGGTAAGAAATGCTTAATGTTGAGTTTTGATGTAATGCTTAATGTTGAGCCTTTGCCACCTCCCGTGGTTGTGCATGTGTGTACTGCTATGTATTCTTATATTCATGAGCATGTGAATCCATGCCAGACCCCATGCTGGAGAAGGAACAAGTTACTTACCTGTAACTGTTGTTCTCCAGCATGGGTCTGGCATGGATTCACATGCGAACCCTCCCTCCTACCCCTCTGCGGCTCTTCACTTGGTCATACTGCCACTTCACGTGATGCCAAATCTGAGGAAGGCTGCCAGAGGTGGGGCTTAGGGAGAGGGCAGTCATTGGCTGGGGGCAGTATGACCCAGAGACCAGTGATTGGTTACTACTGAGAAAGACAGATCAGAAACAAAACTGATACTGATTTTTTCCTTTACCGAGGATTCCTGGCCCGACAACAGGGAATATTCATGAGCATATGAATCCATGCCAGACCCCATGCTGGAGAATGAACTCTATTCTCCGCTCTCTATTTGAAATGTAGATCACTGTGAAGATTGATGAAAGACATACAGTGGGAACTTGTGCTCCTGATGAAGGGACAGTAGTCCCAAAACACGTAGAGCAGAAGTTAATTTGTGTAAAATATATGTATCTGAAAAGTATTGATGAATTGATTGTAATGTGATTTGAACATACATGTATACATTTGATGTTATGTTTACTGTTACAATATCATTTGTTTGTATAAAAACTACATGGCTGACCTTATTTCTTAACTTGTCGATATAAGTAGATCATAACTACTGTTTGTAATACAAACACACTAGGTGAGCAGGGTAACGCAAGTATTCGACGGCCAGCGGACACCGGTTTCTTTCTCAGTGGTTCTTTTATCCCCACTGCTGTGACTGAATTGACAGAACCGACTGACACTTCTCCTAGTGGCACGGCAGGGAAGGCAGCACCCATGCAGAATGCCACTACTACAGCGTCCGCCTCTTATAGCCCCCCCATAGCCATTACAGCCCTTGGTTGGATGACATTCCTGGGAGGGCATTGTTGGAGGGGGCCAGCCTAGCGAATGGTGGGAGGAAAGTGCTTAACCTGACACAATGCTGGAAACACTAGAAACCGGTACCCCCAGAAGTCCACTTTTGCACAACGTGGATTTTCAGAATGAATTCCTGAATGAATTGTCAGTTTGTTCTGTCTGTAAATGTGATGAGGGAGTTCTTCAGGCACCTTGCCAACTCGAGGGACTCTAGGCATTCGAGGGAAATGCAAGCATCCACAATGGGAGAATCCAAGCCTACTCGACCAATCCCTGTGCCATGGATATCAGTCAGATGTTCTGTTCAAGCCAATTTTGAAACCAACCTCTATTTTTGAGTACCAGACCCCAAAAAACACTCCAGGTTGGGTTGACTCTAATACCATCCCTAACATCCATATCCCGCGCCCCACCCGAATTTCCGCTCTCCATTTGGTCCTCCAGTCTATTTTGCACCTGTACGATAACATCAAAGAGAGCATACAGGACAATGCAGAGTTTTCTCAAGGGCACTGTGGCTAATCTTCAAGAAGAAATCAGAGCCTTGGGCAGGCTGTTGAAGTGGGCTACTGATGAATGAGAGGAGATTTGTAAGAGCTTGCTTCAATTGAAGTTTTGGTGGTTCTTTTGAAGCACGACCCTGGCACACAGTCACCTAATAGCCAGTGTACTTTGCTAGACTGTTTTTTCATTTTCTGAGGTTGCTCCTGTTCTTTTGGACCTCAATGAAGTTCAATCTGAGACAACGTTGGCAGATCAGGATCCGGACTTGTTTACGATCCAAGCCCCTATTCAGAACTTAAGCCCAGACCAATAGTGGGAGGCTTCTAGAGGGAGAAAAAAAGAAGGGGCGCAAAGCAAAACAGTCTAGGAAGACTAAGAACCTACAAGTGGGGAACCATAATAGGTACCGCTCCTCAAGAACATTTCTGAATGATCAGATGTAGATGAAATCATGGACCTGACCCAGGTGGACACTGTGTCCAGTGAGGGCAGTGGCAAGATCTCAAAGAAGTCAAATGGATCTCGGTCGGCTACTGGGCCAGGGCAGGATGGGATCTCGGCCTTCGGGTCTCTTACAACAGCTAAGAAGTGCTCCCACCGTAAAATCACTACGTTTCTAATTCCAGCCATTGTTGAGCAGCAGAATATGGACCTTCAATTGCAGGGGGAGGAAGCTTTGGTTCAGTATGGTGAGGACTGTAAAGTTTCTAGAGCATGTGGGGTCAGCGATGAGGGTATACTATCATCTCAGCCAATTCAGGTGCAGCTCCCGGCAGGACGACCAGCGCTAACTGTTGAACAACCTCAGATTGTTGTTTTGAACGTTCCTACTCCAAGTGTGCCCACTGTAGTTGTAACCAAGCCTTTTGGACCTTTTTATTTACCTCCCTAGGTTGGGTGTCTATTCCTAATATCTGCAGAGATCCTGCCTTGAACAGAGGGAATCTTTTGAACCTTTTTCATTCCAGCTCTCTGCTTGTTACACATAGGTGATATGGACTATGTGGCCTTTGCAGATTTTGGGGTTGATCGTTTGGTCAGTCACTTCCATCCTAATTTGGGTCTGGGAGGAGAGAGAGTTTCTGCAATCTCCGGCCTATGATTTATATAAACTAAATGGACCTCTGGAGGGGAGCTTTCTTGTCTGTTTCTAAGGCTAATGGTATGGAGGAGACTTTGGATTCAACAACAAAAACCATGGGGGGTGGGTGAATTGATGGCCGATTAGCTGCCTCTATGAACACCCAGGAACAGGGCTTGTCATGGTTATAGGCGGCAATTAACATGTTCAAGAAAGCTAAAGAGTCTTAAACTCTACCCAACTGTTGCTTACTACTTCCTGGAAAATGTGTGGGTTTAAAAATGTTTTAAGGCAATTCACAGTGAAACTTCGCTCTTTAATAACCACATTCTCATGTTCCAGGAAACCATGGCTACCCACCATTTAAACATTGAGGGGTTTGTAACTTTTTCAAAACTGGCTAAAAAGGGAGACCAAGACAGGCCCAGTGGTGGCCTGCTTACTGCTGTAGACTTTAATCTAAATGTCCAATGTTCTGAGATTACCACTGCATTTAATGACATCTTGGCAATTCGGGTGAGTTTGGTGCCCTGCGGCAGAACTTTTCTGTTTATCAATGTGTACTGGAACCCAATCTCTACTAAAGGATCTGCAATTTTGGCTGGGTTGAGCTCCGTGATAGAGTGGTAAGAGGCCGGGCACCCGCTCAATATTATTGTTGGAAGCGGGCCGGGGGGAAAAGGGGATCTTTAACTCGGACTGCCACTGGGGGGCACCTTTGGGGAACTGCCCTGCGGTTAAGGCATCTGTGGGGTTGTAAACACGGGTTTCTGGGCATATGTGGCATTCTTTTTTAAACCAATGGGGGCTGGCCATATGTGTTCTGGATGGCATAGGGAAGGGAGAAAACGTCATGTTGGCATGGGGCGGTACTCGATCAACGATCGACTATATGCATGTCTCCCACGAGTTAGAGGTCTCCTGTTCCCCACTGAGCCTGGTTGATTTATACATTAGTGATCATTTGATCCTAAACATTTCAATCACTCTCCCAGTAAGTCTGCACATGTTCCATCTTTCCGCTGCATTCCTTGATGCTCATCAGGGGGTCTGACAATTAAATGGAATGTTTCTTCGTGTTCAAAATTCATAAGGGCACTACATCGAGAAACAGATGTGGGGGCATCTTAGAGCGGGGAATATAGTCTGAATTTTTGAATGCTTTGATGTTTCGGTTTTTGAGTGCTGTTTCTAGTAGAAAAAAGGTCCATTATACTAGGACTCGGTCTCATGTCTCAGATTCTATGATATTGAACTCTAAACGCCAAAAAAAGACAACAATTGAGGGAGTAGGGTATGGAAAATCATCCGGTTGAATTTTATCTGAGGGCCAAGAAAATGATACAATCGCATTATAAGACCTTCTTTAAATACATCAAGTGGAGCGGGCTCAATAACGACAACTGGAGGATGTTGGAAACACTTGGGTCACGTAATTGTGCAGGCCTTTGGGCTACCATTAACAAAAAGTCGCCCACTTCTGTGCCCGAACTGGTATGTCAGATAGCAGAAGGAACTTGGGTCGAATACTTTACAACAAAAATATGTTAGCCCAGTTACGAATGCGACCTGGGAGATCCCTAGTTCGGAGGCTGAAATATCAATCCCTTGTCCATGGGTGGAGGATGACATTGAATGGGCTATCAACAAGGCAAAGGCCTGTGATTAAAAGTGATCCCCACATATGGGCTGGCATGTTGTGTCCTCTGTTTAGGACCACGTGGGAGTCTAACATGGTTTCTTACTTCTTGGCTGAAATCTCTGATCAGTCCGATACATAAAAAGCGAGATGTTGGTGATCCTTACAACTTTAGCTTTTGGCCTTGCTTGATGGTTCGAGCAACATTTGTGCTACTCTCTTATTGAAAGAACTTAAAGATTAGTTTCAGCGGTTGGGGGGGATTTCCCGCTACCAAGTTGGATTCAGGGCGGGAACGAACATCACATTGAATGTATGTGGGTGTTAGGCTTAGTTGAGTCCTGGCCCCATTACTTTTTAATGCCTACCCATCTGACAGATTTGTCGTGGCAGCTTGATTGGATGGCATTTGCAGACAATTAGTTCTTTTTGATCAAATGGCAATCGGTCTGCAAAGGAAACTCAATCTTTTTTCCATCTACGCGGCAAGAAAATCTACTTACTAGCGAATGGCTCAAAGTCTAAGGTGGTAATCTTCTACAGCAGCTCTAGACCTAAGACCATGTGTTAGGTTGTAGAGGAACAAATACTGGAGAAAGTCCTAACCTCATGCTATTTGGGATACAGCCTAACAAATAGCTCACTGGTGGAAACCAGGGCTGTGCTGAAGGCAAAAGTAAAATTGTTTGTTTCACAATTAAAAAGGATCCAGAGTCTTCCCTGTAGATACTCTCTTGCCTCTAATAACAAGGTGGAGTCAATTGTTCTTTATGGTTTGGACTTCTCGTTACTGGACCTGGGAGACATCCTTGACTCTGTTCAGGGTATGGTCTGGAAAAAGACCTTGAGCTTGCCGCAGGGGCTTCCTAATGTAATAATCTGTCATGAGCTGTGCCTAGTTTCTTTGAGCTCAAGGTATTTATGGAGGCAACTAGGTTGTTACGCTAAGATGGCTGAATCACATCCGTCTTCACTGTATGAAGATCTGGGGGTCATTTGTCAGCATTAGATGGTTGCCTGGTTGGTTTCATTTCAAATTTCTCCTGAGTGTCATGAACTTCAGATCACGCCCCTTTTGGACCTCCTGGTCCTTGTCTCAACAGGGCTTGCATTCCGTACTACTTCCAACATGGCCGTCCAGAGGTGAAGTCCTTGCTCGCCCCATGAGCTGAACGCGGCGTGGTCTATTTATAGACCACGCCTTCCGCGGCTCCGCGCGTCTCAATGCTATTGCAGAGTAGCCCAGACGTGTGTTCGTAGCTCGCGGTATTGTTTCCCTTGTCCCAGTGCTATTACCTATTCCTTTTCCTTTCCCCTTTCCTGGTTCCGAGCTTTTATAGCCTTTTCCAGTCTCCCGGATTCCTGGACTCTGTGATCCCGGAACTAAACGCAACCTGGAACCAGACGAATCTCGAGCAGCGCTGTTCAAGACCAGGAGTGTTCACAAGAAGGCAGCGATCGAAGTCACCGGCAAACATCAGACCCAGGTGAGAAGGGGGGAACTCCTTGACACTGAGTGAAATTAACTTGTCCGAAGAAGAACTGGTGAACAGGCCAGCTAAGACAAAATGCAAACTGTTTATATTTGATTCGGGAAGAACAATTGAAAAACTGGGTTCTTAATTGTCGTATAGGGAGTATTCAAACTTTCCAAGAAAAAGTGGTGACTTGTCTAAGTATATCTGTTTGTTTCCAGGACCTAGTTTTCTAAACCTATATTTATGATTTAAATTAAACGTACTCCCCACATTGTACCGCACTAGCAAATGGGGTAATAGCTTGATACGTTCCTTAGTTTGTTGTTTATGCAAGCAGTGGACTTGTATATAGACATTGAAGCATCTAACGCGTTTCCGTCCTAATCTGACAGAACATAGAACATTGTATTTTGGAGGCTGTGAGGAGGAAGCTGGGCATGGAACGAGGGCTGCCGTTTCACGATGAAACACAGATGTCCAGACACCAAGGGGAACCGCAGACAGGGAGCAAAGCTTGCGGCAGATTTAGGAAACAAGGGTTCCGGAAGAGGAGAGTATTGAAAACCTCTAGGGGATGTGGACAGGTGGAGTTGTTTTTTTCCTTTTGGGATGGTGTGTCTGGAAACGGAAGAAGAGGGACAATGAACGAGAGACCAGAGAGCCTGAATGAAACACAGCAGAAGAGGGGTTTTTCTGTGGGCATACTAACAGGAGCTGTGAGGAGTCGCTGAGGTGATTGCAGCTGGTCGGAAGGAGGGGGAGCC
Source organism: Ambystoma mexicanum (assembly GCF_040938575.1). NCBI lineage: Eukaryota > Metazoa > Chordata > Amphibia > Caudata > Ambystomatidae > Ambystoma > Ambystoma mexicanum. The sequence goes on from NC_090922.1 coordinate 996,567,263, forward strand.
GTGTGTGCCGCAACCAGGACTCGAGTGCTGGAGGCTAACTAAACCATCAGGGAATCCAACAGAGATTGAAAGAGAGGGAGGTCAAGGACGCGGAACGCCACAAATGATGGCAGCGGGTGAGCCTGCTAAAGAGCTAGGTGTATGTGTAGGGCAACCCAGAGGAACATAGGGAGGTGCAGACCACTCCCCCCGTGCCCCCTTCCTCAACCTTGGTTCTTGTCAGCACACGGATCACCGCCACCATGGGAAATACCTGTGAGAGTTCTGCTGGGACTGCTTGAGTCCCAGGGTGTTGCTTGGGACTGAAGGGACTCGGGACAGCTGGAAACACCATTTACCAGCCTTGCGGAATGCCACCAATGTGGGAACCTACGAGACGCCTAGAGCTTAACCCGGACTGGCCAGGCAAGTGACTATAGGAGGGTTGTTGTGAGGAAACAACGTCCAGAGGGACACGAGCTGCCACAGTTGCACAGCTTCATTTTGTTACACCAGAATAAAGCCCGGTCAAAAGCTGCATTTCTGCCTCTGTGTGCTTTATACCACCCCGCCCCCCAAGTGGCGACAGGGGCTTTTTGGAGGTTGGAGAGGTAGACTTCGGGAGATTTGTTTTGGGCCCGGCTTAAGTGGTGGGATAATACCTCACTTGTTTTAGCACTTTTTAACTTTGTAAGGGAGATACTGGGAAAGCTTAATGAAAGTAAATAATAGTATGTTTATAGATATTGTTACAATGTTTTTAGAATGTAAAAAGTTGTTTGTGTTTTTCTTTTGTGAAAGGCTTGCTTTGTTCATTGTCAAGCTGTAACAATACAAAAAAATAAATCAAAGATGAGAGAGAAAGCTGGCATATCCAACGGTATTGAATGCTGCAGACGCATCTAACAATAGAAGTGTCCCAAAGCATTTGGAATCAGCCTCAAGACATCGAGAACATCAATAACAAGTTCCCACTCAAATGGTACTAACTGTGATCCAGTAGCTAATGACACGCAATAAATATTTGTAGCTGCTGGACCATCATCCAATCCCAAAGCTTAGTTGAAAATAAGCCTGTTTTTGACCAGATCAGAAGAGCCACCCCTTGGCTTCTTTAGCAGAGGAGTGAAATATGCAAGCTGTTAAGCATTTCTTTGATTAGTCTGGAAACAGGATATTAAAAAGGGCTAGATTTTTAACCCCTTGATTGCTGTTAGAACACGCACATATATATATATATTCAGTGAAAAAAACTTTGTTAAAGGGACGTTATGGTTAAGTTGCGCTACTAAAAAACTATGAAATTCAGTAAAAAAAACTTTGTTAAAGGGACGTTATTGTTCCAAGTAAAACCGAAAAACCCCTGAAATTTGCCAGTTATGGTAAGCTAAGCAACCATAACTCGCGACACCACTGTGCACTGCTAAGACTAACACCCACAACATCAAAGATGACATCACAAATGTCATTGATGACATCACTGATGGCATCACATGTCTGTCTCCCCCTTTTATCCTTTACTGACATATGTAGGCCACATGGTTTTCTTCAGTAACAGTCATGAACTAAAATTGTAAACATACTAAATCTGTAGACTTATCCTTCAAGTATGTCTCACACACAAATGCCTCCACAACCAAGCCCCTCGCTACCTGGCAAACAGATTCTCTTTCCACAATTCCACCAGACCTCGCAGAGCGGCCCAAGCCAACTGCCTTGACATCCCGCGTTTTAATCTCCAAAGATCTGGTGGAACCAGCTTCCCCATCCTGGCAGCCAAACTTTGGAACTCACTCCCCAATGACCTTAGAGCAGAACCTTCCTTCCTGAAATTCAAATACCTTACCAAAGCTTGGCTATCCGCCCAAGACTGCTAACACCAGCTTACTGCCCTACTTGCACTTTGACCTACTCTGCATCCCTTATTAACTATCCTGTAAATCACTGCCTTATCGATATTCGTTTGAATGTATATTTTGTAAATTTTGTAAATCTTCCTGTAATAATCCTGTAATACTCTGTCACATTGCCTTGTCATGCTTTCATCTTGTTGTAACTAAGTTAAGCGCCCGGTTGCCCCTGGGCCTGGTGCGCTATAGAAATAAATAAAATACTAAAATACTAAATGTTCTTACAGTAATTCCCTTAGGGTCCAGTCATATCATATGAAACATATACATGAAACATATACATATCAGAAGACACAAGCTTGATCAGTAGAGTTATCAGCATGTTCTGTTTTTTATAATACTGTATTTTCCCTGTATATGTTCATATTTGTATACATTGTACTCACACTACTTTCCTTAGGTTCCAGTCACATCATGTAATACATGTACATACATACATGTACATAGGATAAATAGCAGCTTTGAAACAGAGCAATCATTTATTTACATAAATATAATCAGTTAGGTTATGAATTATTTCTACTACTACTTCTGTTTTTTTTTGCTTACTTCACTTTCCCTGTATATACCCATATTTGTATGTGTTATTGTCTTTTGTTTGTAATAATGCAGTTATGTAATACGTGGGTTTTATTAGCTACTTATTAGAGTTTTGCGTACTGTGAAATATGTAATAAGAAAATAGTTATTCAACTTATCACCATTATGAATATTGTACCTTCATCATATATGCTGCACACAATGCCTATGTTTCTGCATGAGTAGCTTAGTATACTGGATAGAACTTCATAATAGAATGCTATTTATATCAATGCATTGCTTAATGCACTAATTAGCTCATGATATTTTTTCCAATGATCCTTGACAGTTTTTTCTCAACATTATAATAAGAATCCCTTGTACACACATTTCATGAAAAGTAAATACACATGTGATGACATCAGTGATGTCATCAATGACATTTGTGATGTCATCTTTGATGTTGTGGGTGTTAGTCTTAGCAGTGCACAGTGGTGGCGCGAGTTATGGTTGCTTAGCTTAACATAACTGGTGAATTTCAGGGGTTTTTCGGTTTTACTTGAAGCCATAACGTCCCTTTCACAACATTTTTTCACTGGATTTCAGAGATTTTTAGTAGCGCAACCTAACCATAACGTCCCTTTAACAAAGTTTTTTCACTGAATTTCATAGGATTTTAGTAGCGCAACTTAACCATAACCTCCCTTTAACAACGTTTTTTCACTGAATTTCATAGGTTTTTAGTAGTGCAACTTAATAATAACTCTGACTTTATGTACATGTAAATATGGAACATACTGAACTCCCTCTACTGAATTTGATGTCCGCGGACATGTTCGGACAACAGCACCACTACCCAAAAAGTCTGGGGGGGTATGCTTAATTGTTCTGTCATAACATATGAACATTTTACAAATTCACAAACCAACACACATTCACATTATATTTAGTAATAAATAAGAAGTGTAACCCATATATATATATATATATATATATATATATAACACTAACCATTCATTTAAATACAATATTTTCCAAAATGGAATATACCAAAAGAAGAAAGATAGGCTTCCAACATGATTACATCACAGAAACTCCACAACTAAGAAGAGCAGCAGATCTACAGACCACTCAGAACACACCTGACCTGAAATAGTAAGTGTACTGCATTTTATTCATATATTTATAAACTTTCTGTATTAGATACAAAAAAGAATGACATTATGTTTTTTTTCTCACAGAAATGTCTAGTACTCTGGAGTGGCTAGAGGAGCATTTCCCACGTGAGGAAATGTCAGAAGATAGTGAATCTAATGGTAGACACTTTACTATATAAACCAATTAATTAATATTATTGTATATACAATTAACATATATATTTTTTTTTGGTACAGACCATACAAAAATTGAAAATACTAGTGAAAAAGCTGTATTGGATAAGACTCTTCAGCACATAGAAGAAAAAATGGACCTACTCTTGGCAAATTTTAATAATTTGAAAAACTTTGTGGAGGATCACTTCAAACAAACAACTTCATACCATTGCTCACATGTACCTGTCCCCCCTCACCATATCCCAGTCAATTATCCCCAAACCCTCTCCATGAACCAAAACGTTTTGATGAGACTTCCATCCCTTCTTCACCTCATTTAAATCCTATTGAAACCCCTAATTCTCCTGTTTTTGTTTCAGTTTCTGCCTCACCTTCTCTGTCATAAATTTAACATATTTGTAAAATAAAGTAAAATTATTATATTGTGTCCTAATTCATTTCTTGTTTTTTTATTTTTTTAAAAAAGCAATTCAGGTTTCCGCGGACAGCGTGGGTGTCCGCGGACAGCGTGGGTGTCCGCGGACAGCGTGGGTGTCCGGAATGTCTGTAAAGAAATGAAAATTGAGGTGTCCTAAGAACACTATATCTGTCCGTACTGTTCGCTAGCAAATTAAAACTGTTCTAAGAACACACGCGGTGTCCTGAAATGTTCGTCAATGGACGAAATGTGGTTGCCCTGACGACGCTGTCCGTATTGTTTGCTGGCAAGATGAAAGTGTTCTTAGAACATATTACGTGTCCTGGGATGTTCGTAAATAAACAAAATGGGGGTGTCCTGAGGACGCTATGCCTATCCATATTGTTCGCAAGCAAGTTGAAATTGTTCTAAGAACACAGGCTGTGTCCTAAAATGTTTGTAAAGAAACAAAATGGGAGTGTCCTTAGGACGCTCTGCCTGTCCGTATTGTTCACTGGCAAGTTGAAACTGTTCTAAAAACACAGGCTGTGTCCTAAAATGTTCGTAAAGAAACAAAATGGGGGTGTCCTAAGGACGCTATGCCTGTCCGTATTGGTCGCAGGCAAGTTGAAACTGTTCTAAGAACAAACGCCTGTCCGTAACTGTTCGTTTCACTTGTGACGCACTTTTAATCACTCCAGGACCCGAACAGTGTCCGTAAAACACCAACGCGCATGTGCAAAATAGTTTCAATGCATTTGGTGTCCCGCGGACATGTTCGAGAAGCTTTCATGTGACGGCGCCCACGATCAGCGTATGTTCTGATTGCGAACACTGTTCGTGTCCCCGAAGAATTTAAAACTACATTTTCAAGTAATCCATAATATTTTCCAACAAACACTCACATAGAACAAGTCCCACATAGTAATCTTGAGTTTCTACATACTTTTTGTGACTTTTTGAAACCTTTTTTCTGTTTGATCTGTCCTCGGACAGCACGCATGTCCGCGCACAAGCACCCCTATAAAAGACCACGCCCTAGAGCTCATTCTCATTGCGTTTCTGGCTATCCTACAGAGCACAGCGAATTTTCCTGCCAATTTGCAGATTTTCAACGCCAAGTTGATGGCTTCCGTGGCTCCATTATTGCCACCTGGTGCTGCATCTGCGTCAGCACCACCCCCACCCCCTCCACCACCACCACCTCCCCAAGGGCCTGAAGAGGGGAACAGGAGTGAGGATGCACAGGAGGAAGAGGATGATGAGAATGAGGTAGTGGAAGTCCCTACTACTTAACATACTCAAACAAAATTGCATGCACACCGTATGTTAAAAAATCAAACAACAATACTTGTACAAAAATGTAAACATTTATTTACTTATATTTATATACTGCGCAAGAAGCCCATGGCATTGAGGCGCTGTTACTTACAAGAGCTTAGTTACAGAAATCGTGGTATTCAGTGGTACATTAAGAATTGCCACAAGGCATACAAATGATATTTTGGTTGGTACAGTTAGTCATTACAATACAGTTTAGGCATTAAGAACATATGATATGTATTCAACTGGTGTGACACATTTTATGTGAATAAGAGAGTTTTCATGATTTTGAGGAAGGCGCTGAGTGTCAATGTCAATTAAAAAAATCAATGTCTAAATTAAAACAATGCTATATACAAACAAAATTCCTTATTTGTTACCTTTACAATTGCAGTGAAGACCATTCTCCTGAAAAGAAGCAGCCGAATTTGAAATACAAAGAACTACTAAGAAGAAACCTGCTCATTAAAAAAAAAGTAAGTTGAATACTACCATATTTTTTGTACTATTATTCAAACACACTAATGTTAATTCATGCTATTTCTGTGTCTAAAAATAGAGATTGTGCACCATTTTGTCTACAAATCCCCATTTCTTAAACAGAGATTTACAGGCAGAATGACACACAATTTCTTAGTTTCCGACACACAAATAACCCAACCCCTAGAATTTTCATATTATAGAACAAACAACTGTTTTAATTGTATACCATTAGATTTACTATTTCTACTTCTCCACACGACCAGCTTACTTTCTACTGTCATCTGAATCCCAGTTTAGTAGCACATAAATTCAAGAATAGCCATCCCAACTAGTTGTTTTTACCCAATGCACAATCACACACCATTACATACATCTTTATGATCTTACTCACACACTCATGCAAGCAGCACACATACATTAAGAACACCCTAACCCATACCTTCTTTGGTTTTTTCAACAGACCCTAAAGAATGCCTACCAAAAATCAAGTCCGTAGAAAGCAACGCAGAAACAGACCAAATGAAGATAGAAGTGTCCAAAACAAGCATCCATCTCCAGCATAATTTGTAAAAAAAAGTTAAAACAAAACAGCTAATACAGTCATTTAGCGAAACAAAACAAGCTTCAAGTACAGAAACTTTGCCTCCTCTATCAAAATGTAAAACAAACCACAAAACAATTAACAAAAAATCAGCTTACCACTATAGATGAATCTGCTCCTGTAAATCTTGATATAGTGCAAACTATTAAAAAGTATTTCAACAAAAATGTTCTGTCACAGAGTCCTGCAAAATCTTATAAAAACAGGAGAGAAATCAAACTCAACCCTTAAAACCTATCGTAGGAAATGAATCTTAAAAGTGTTGATAGACAGTGCAATCCTTCTCAAAAGAAAGTTATTTATTTTAGTGTTAAACAAAATGAAACCACTAACAAAACTATTGACTAAATTACAAAAAAAGACTTCTCAATAAACGAAATGTCAACAGTAATAACTTCTTAAGTATCTGTGGAGGTGAATGGAGTCACACTACGAGCACAGAACCATACTTTAAAGAAGAAGCGTACAAACAAAATCAAACAAATAGAATTGCCATACATAGCAGTGGACGAGGTTATGAAAAAGTGAATAATACCATAATGGAACAAGAAGTACTCCTTACAAAAATATGCCCTGAAAACTCAGAGTTACCCCTCCATTCAACTGAATCAGAACGTCTAGTGTACAAATGGCCATGCACATCAATGTGTAACATTCCCAAACAATGTTTCAAATCTTTACGCCAATTCCTCAATAAATATGTGAAAGGCAAAGACAAAATGAAAATTAAACTCTTGCCAAATATGGATACCTGTCCAGTGTGTAAGTACACAGTACTACAAGGACATTCATTGGCCTGCATTTCAGGACCTACTTGAAAAACCACCTTCCATTATATCAAAATGATATCAACACATCATTCAACTATAAGAAATCTAGTCTATAAACTGTACTATGCTAAAAGTCCTGCTTTAGCACTAGCCAATTTAAATAACATTCTTCTACATGGTACAGCGAAAGACCTACTTGAAGAAATCGACTAAATCCAGAAAAAATATTTTGCACGTGAAAGGCACTTACAGAATGAAATAGCTTTAAAGCAAATTAGCAACAATTCTACGCATGGCAACCTTCTACTACACACATACAAAAAAGAAATACTGAAAAGTAAAAGTACATCTGCTGAAATACCAAACCATGTGTGTGTATGTTGCCATAGAACTTTCTATAAAAGTAATACAAAAATGTAGACCTAACATATAAAATAGAAAACAATGAAGATTCTGAATGGTTTGAATTCGCTCTACCTTATAGCAGAAAACAAATATGAAATAACTGACTCCTTAATACTTTGCAGTTACTGCACTACAAAACTTGACAACAACCAAACTCCTTCACGTGCTATCACAAATAATTTGGAATTATATCCACTACCAAAACCCCTACAACAACTCAATTTATATGAGAGCATCATAATTCAAACAGTGCACCCCTTTCAAGCAATAATACGCCTTCAACCAAAAACAGCAAAATTACCACTCTCTGAATTAGTGAAAGGTATTCGTGGAAAAGTAGTGTATTTACCCTTAGATCTAAAAGAAAATGTGCACACTCTAGGAGTGCAACGTCCAATGGAGCAATCTTTAATTATCTTAGTAAATGGTGTACCTACAAAAGACAAAAAAAATTGGCAACAACTAGTAGATTTACATAAAGTTAGACAAACTTTGCAATATCTAAAAGACAATAATGATTACTACAAAGAAATTAATATTGAAAAAAACTTGAAGGATACCACTGAAATAATTCAAGAGTCATCAGAAGCTGGTCAATTTGAGCTCCTAGATCCTGCTACAATATCCAATACTTTAGACCATTATACAATTCACCCATTGCATTCTAATGACACTGTAGAAGATGCACTAGAAACGTACCAAATGCGTCAAACAAAAGGATCAACAATCAGCATATGGGAAAAATTTATAGAAGCACGTGCTTTTCCTTTACTTTTTCCTACTGGCAAAGGAGGAAGGTACGATGATAGACCTATTCAAATAACAGCATCAGAATATCGTGCATAACGGATGTATTCTGAAGATCCACATTTTGTCTAAATCTGGGAATACATATTCCACCTACTCTTGGAAAGTGAACTAGCAACTTTATGTTACGGAGTTGCACACACATCATAAAATCAGGATCTTACTTTCAAAATATGTCAGCTACACAATTATTACAAAAAGTGCAACAAAAAGATGAGGTTTTACAATCAAATATTACAAATCTATTAGCAAATGTGTGGTACTAAAGAATACTGGTTTCGACGTCACGGAGATGTACGTTGTATGATAAGAAACTTTGGCCCACCCACTTGGTTTGTTACATTAAGTTGTGCAGAATATGCATGGGAAGATGTACATGATTTCCTACACATATCAAACAAAAACAAAACAAACAGATATACTAACAACTGTAGAACTATGTTCTCTAGATCCAGTTAATGTGTCAAGGTATTTTCACCATCGCTTCATTGCTATGCTACTCTTTATTTGTAATAAAACTGCTCCTTCCGTTGGAGAAGTGTAACACTTCTTTTGGAGAAAAGAATACCAAGCCAGATGAGCACCACATATCCACATGCTTTTATGGATTAAAGATGCTCCTAAATTTGGTCAAGACAGTGACACCACTGTTTTACAGTTTATTGAAAAATATGTCACTTGTCAAATTCCATCAGAAGCAACAAATAGTGATCTCCAAGCACAAATTTTACAATTTCAAAGACACAGATGTGGCAAATATTGTTCTTGCAAAAACAAAAACAAAGGGAAATACTACACCAAATGCTGCTTTGGTTTCCCTAGACCGGTTACAAAAACAGGTCAAGTGAACAGCTTCATGCCTTTCTATTTTTCTATTTCTAAGTGTTTATAACGCGCCGACAGCCCGCAGGCATCAGGGCGCGGAGAAAACCTGAGAAGAAAGTAGCATAGAGGAACGGAAAACACTGAGGACAGTTCAAGACGGACAGGTAGTCATATGTATACCTAGGGAAGACCCTGGAATGTCAGGAGGCTATTAAAATAGGTGAGTTTTCAGTAATTTACTGAACTTGCTATAATTTCCTTTGAGTCTTAGCTTCAGTTAGACATAGTGTTAAAGGCAAATCACCTAAAAATACATATTACAAAAAAGAACAGAAGAAGAAAAATATATCAATTATTATAATGCAATCATTGATGTCTATGGAATGCAAACATAGATGTGCAGTACATTACAGACAATTCCACTGCAGTTGCACGATATGTTACAGCATACTTAACCAAAGCAGAAAAAACAGAGCTACAAGACCTCTGGAATGACCCGTCATCAGACAAAACACTGTCTCAAAAATTATACAGCTTGGGCATAAAAATGCTCACCCATAGAGAATGTGGCTCCTGTGAAGCAGCAGATCGTTTAACTGGTACTGCTTTGTATGGAAAATCTGAAAATATAGCATGACTAAGTCTTGGTCCTGCTAAATCTAGAAAAAGAGTTCTAAAATCATACGAAGATATAGAAACAATAGCCAAACATGATCCCAAGAGCCAAGACATTTTAAAAAAACAATTTGCTGGACACATACTACCCAAACGGAAGTACCACTTTGGAAACCATGTGTCTATACCACATAGCCCAAAACTTCACATACAAAAATAATATAAAACCCAATGAAAGAAAAAAGGTAAATATAGCGTGTCAAATTGTGAAGGCAGCTTAGTAAAACTCACCAAACCAAATTTAATTAATCATATCAAATTGTCATTAAAGACTCCTCAACATAAAGAACTAAATTATATGTCCCTGCTACAACTCTTTAAACCATGGAGAAAAGAAGAAGAAATACTAGGTAACTATGACTCCTATGAAGACGCTTTCAAAGCAAATGAAAGCACTATAACTGATGTAAACTTTACACAGTACAAAACAATGTTGCACAATGAACAGCAACACGAAGAAGAACTGCAGGCCCAACTAGATAATGACACTCCTGACAGTAGTCAACCTTCTGTAACAGGAAGCCAAGAACCACTGGGAAAGCCACTAATAACAAATGAGGCAGAATTAGCTATGACAGAAGTAGAAAACACCATGTGTCAGTATGAAGATAAAGAAGACTTACCTATACTACAATCAAAACTAAACAATGAACAACGTAGCATTTTTGAAGAAGTAACAAAAGAGATTGCACATGGTGTACAACATGAAAACAAAGAATGCACCTGCCAAAATTACAAACCTATACTACTGTAAGTCAGTGGTGAAGCTGGTTCTAGCAAAACATTCTTAATCAAAATCATCAGCAAATTCCTTCAACAATTGACAAACAACAAACTGTCAGCTGTTGTCACTGCCCCAACAGGTTTAGCTGCCTACAACATAGGTGGTGTCACTTTACACCGATTACTACTATTACCAGTAGAACACCAAAACAAATTAGACTATTACAAACTTTCTACAGAAGCTGCAATGGAACTACGCAGAGTATTAACACAAATGAAAATGCTACTAATAGATGAAGTGAGCATGGTCTCCAACCTAATGTTGGCCTTGATTCACCTCAGATTACAAGTACTCAAAACAAACTACAAAGAGCTCTTTGGAGGAAAACACATTATTGTTTTCGGAGATCTTCTTCAATTAACACCAGTGAAAGGTGAGCCTATTTTTAAAACCTTAGGACACAAACTCTGCCGTAAAACTATTGGCAGCATTGGAAATGTCAACCTTTGGCAACCTTTCCAATACAGAGAATTAACAGAAAATATGCGGCAATCTGCAGATCTCCCTTATGCCAACATCTTAAAAAGCATTAGAGTTGGTATATTATCTCAAGAAGCACAAACAATATTGAAAACCCGGCACATTCATGCACTTTATGGCCATAATGCATGTGCTACGGATGTTATGGAACAATTAGCCCACAAAAATGTAAATTGTATGGCCTTAATGCCAACTTTTGCAAGCTGTTTCAAATTCAATGAAACAATGTTAAAAAAAGAAATGCAACCAATAATTGAAATTAGCGCCACAGACAAACTAGACATACATGGTATGACACTACCCATGTGTGAACAAGCCACGACGAGACTAAATAGTTCAGAAAATTCAATCTCCAACATGCTCCCAAGACTAGGCCCTGGCCACAACCACCGCAGCATATCACACCCATAGTGGCTTATAAATTTGTTCTTCACTCCCAAAGTTATAAACCACTATGGGTGTGATATGCTGCGGTAGTTGTGGCCAGGGCATAGAGTCTTGGGTGCATGGCCATAGGGCTTTGCACCATCGCAGCATATCACACCCATAGAATCAAACATTTCAACTATGCCATATGGACACTTTTAATGTCCGCAGACATCATGAGTGTCCTTAGAACAGTTTCAACTTGCCTACGAATAGTACGGACAGACATAGCGTCCTCAGGACACCCACATTTCGTTTATTTATGAACATCCCAGGACACATAATGTGTTCTAAGAACACTTTGAACATGCTTGCAAACATGTGTTCTTAGAACAATTTGAAATTGCTTGCGAACAGAACGGACCGGCATAGCGTCCTCAGGACACCCCCATTTTATTTATTGACCAACATCCCAGGACACATGATGTGTTCTTAGAACACTTTCAGCTTGCTTGAGAACAATACGGACAGGAGTAGTGTCCTCAGAACACCCCCATTTAGTTTATTTAGAACATTTTAGAACATCCGCGTTGTCCGCGGACAAAGCGAACACAACAGGGGGGTCTGCCACTTAAATAAATAAAACATTTAACCCATTTCTTACTCCCCCACCCTCCCCAAACACTTTCACACAACAACACACTGTACTAAATAGTATTTTTCAACAACGTTTCACCATCCAATCAACGAACACGTTGCATGTCCGCGGACATAACGCAAGCCGATTGGCCAATCAGGAAACCCTCGGCGGACCGATCAGGGAAGTGTGTCCCCGGACCGAACATAGATATCACTAATTTTTTTGTGACCTACTTTTTGGTCATTTTTAAAAAAAAACGAATGGACGGATTTTCACCAAATTTGCAAAAGCACGCTTTCGGGACCAAGCCGCTTCTCCTGGTCCAAATTTGGTGAAAATCCGTCCAGCGGTTTGGGCTGTAAGCGTGAGCACATTTTTTTTCCCATTCAGTCTATGGGGAAAAAAAAAGTTTTGGGACCCCCCCTATAACTTTGCCCCCCCGGACGAATCCTCACCAAACTTTGCAAAAAAATTCAGAGTGACCCAAGTGCAAAGTTTGGTGAGGATCCGTCCAGGGAGAGCAAAGTTATAAGCCGCCCAAAAAGTGCTCTTCCTATGGAAACAGCAACTTAACCATAACTACATGGCCACTACCGTTCGCGGAACTTGCAACGTGTTCGCTGATTGGACGGCGTGGAGCGTGAAGCGCGTCAGAATTTCGGTAGCGCCCGCCATCTTGGATTCGCGGTCGTCCACGGACAGCGCAGTGAAACTTTGTTCAAAATTTGTATTTAGTAGAGTGTGTTGGTGTGTAGGAGTGTTTGAGATAGGATGAAAGTTGTGTTTTTATGTGTTAGACGTTCTTTTTGTGTTCGATTTGTCTGCGGACATCACGGGTGTTCTGAAATGTTCTAAATAAACAAAATGGGGGTGTCCTAAGGACGCTGTCCGTATTGTTCCTTGTCAAGTTGAATATGTTCTAAGAACACTCGCGGTGTCCTGAATTGTTCTCAAATACACAAAATGGGGGTGTTCTGAAGACGTTGTCGAACACTCGCTGTGTCCTGAAATGTTCGCAAATATGAATGGGGTTGTGGCTGACAAGTTGAATGTGTTCTAAGAACACTTGCGGTGTCCTGAAATGTTCGCAAATAAACAAAATGGGGGTGTTCTGAGGACGCTGTCCGTATTGTTCTTTGTCAAGTTGAATGTGTTATAAGAACACTAGCGGTGTCCTGAAATGTTCGCAAATAAACAAAATGGGGGTGTCCTGAAGACGCTTCTAAGAACACTCGCGGTGTCCGGGGAATGTTCGTAGGGGGTGTCCTGAGGACGCTGTCCGTATTGTTCTCTGTCAAGTTGAACAAAATGGGGGTGTCCTGAGGACACTGTCCGTATTGTTCGTTGTCAAGTTGAAAGTGTTCTAAGAACTATCGCGTTGTTCTGATATGTTCGTAGGGGGTGTCCTGAAAACGCTGTCCGTATTGTTCGCTAGCAAGTTGAAAGTGTTCTAAGAACACTCATAATGTCCGCGGACATTAAAAGTTTCCATAGAGCATAGTTGAAATGTTTGACTCTATGGATGTGATATGCTGCGGTGGTTGTTGCCAGGGCATAGAGTCTTGGGTGCATGGCAATTTGGCCATGCACCCAAGAGACTATGCCCTGGCAACAACCACCGCAGCATATCACATTCATATTTGCTTATAACTTTGGGTGAAAAACAAATGTATAAGGAAGAAAGCTATTAGATACTATGGATGTGATATGCTGCTATGGTTCTCATTATTGTATACTTACTGTTTGGTCTAGTAACAGGAGTCCATGTTTTTCTTGTTAATTTCTGTGATAAAAGAAAATAGCATGTTAGTATTAGTATTTTGTAATGACTTATTACATTGTATAATCAATATACTTTTTTTTTTGGACCCTCATTTAGTAGATTACAAATCAGAGTACTGTGCAATTTGCTCAGTTTCTGTATTTGTTGCTAAAATCATTGGGGCTGTGGGAGAAAAAAAAATCCATGTTGGATTAAAAAAAACCCTTTTTCTGTTATGCTACAGTTTATTTGTTTGTTTGTTTTCAGTGTTCACTTGTTGTTTCTGGCTAATGCTTAATACTTTGGCTTGTTGTATTTTTTTGGAGCAGTAACATATTATTTATTTGTTTTGATATTATAAAATTTTGGAGCAGTTAGATACCAATTGGCGTATTCCAACTGTGTATTTTTTGGTCTAATTTAGTGGTATTCATTTATCTGATTAGTTGTTGTAGAATCTTTGAGCAGTTAGATAGCTTTTGGAGTATTCTAACAGTTTATATTTTTTTAACACAAGTTTACTTAGGGTTTAAATACAGTTTAGCTATCAAATTTTGGTTTTAAGAACATCAAATAAGCGTTTGTAAGATTTCCTGGTAATCTCTGCTTTAGAGTAATGGTACTATCATTACATTCAAACCATTCACATTTCTTTTTTATATATGCAGTGTAGTGCCCTGAATTGGTTGCGGCTCCTGCGTGGTAGATTATACCTATTGTTGTGAAGGTTTTCTTACCAAGTGATATTTGACCATGTGTGAATCCAGTCAGCTTGCAGTTGTTTTTGGTACCATCTGCATTGTAATGTAGAAGCATTAGTATTATGTATTTACTATGTGTTTGTATTACTAACGTGGAGCAATTATCTGAATTGCAGGTAGAGCATAATCTACCATGGTTCGCATTTTTTTTACAAGTCGCTGAAATGGAACGGATTCACAATTTGGTATTGATATATATATGAAGCGTTCATTGGGGATTTCTTCTTGTGTCACATTGTTGCAGAGAGTGCATGTATGTTTCCACATGTATGAAATCTGAAAGATTTCATTTATAGGTATGTTTTTGTTTTCCAGTACTTGTATAGTAAGTACATTAGAAATTCTTGTGGATCTTGCTGTGAATTTATAGTGAATTTCACCATTCCAGCACAGTAGTCCAATTGTTGTCTTATTCCAAAAACACTATACGTGTTGACAGGATTGTTTGCTGCATTTCTGTGAAGTACTAACATTTGCAAACACAATGGGTCTGTACTGTGTAAGTAAAAGTTGTCAACAATTGGTGGTAATTGAAATAGAATATTCATTGCTACATTTGCGTAGCAACTTACACCAACTATATTTGAGAATTTAAATGGTCCAGGTAGTTCTGTATCTAACTGCTTTTTTTGGAGTTTGTCTTCTTTCTTTAAAGAAGTACTTGGTTTACTTTCCCTAATTGATTCTTTTTTGCTTGTGGTACTTGATGAAGTATTAGTTTCTTTTACTCTCTTTGGAGGATTTGCAGTGACATCCTGTTGCATTTCTGTTTGATTTATTTTTCTTTTATAACGTTTTACTTTTTGTGGAACAGAATATGTGTTTAGGTGAGGGTGTATAGTGAGCGAAGTCTATTGTATTCTAAAATGCAAGGAATATCAGCGTTTATTTTACTTGCATCAAAGTTGATTAGAAATAGACCGTCAAGTGTACGTAAGCGTGATAGTGCTACATAGCTCATGCCTTCTTTAAAGACTGTGTTACCAATATCTATCATTGCTTTGTCTAGGGTAAGACCTTGTGATTTATGAATCGTGACTGCGTATGCAAGAGTTAGAGAAAATTGTTCTCTGCGTACATACATATCTTTGAAGAGAAGGAATCTAGCTGTTGAGCGTCCTATCCTTTTTACTTCTGAAAGTTTGTCAAAGAGTATATTGACAAACTGAATTCTGTTGTCGCGTGGGTATGTTTGAAAGCCAACAACTATACCCAGTGCTCCATTAACTAGTCCTTGGTCCACGTCAAGGTTACGTTTTAGCATTACTCTGCAATTTAAGGATAATTTTAATATCTTTTCTAAGCCTGCTGTGTTTGAGATTGATTTTTCTAAACTATTTAGTCTTGTTGTGGCTTGGTCAAACATGGGTAGTGTCATACCATGTACATCCAGTTTGTCTGTGGCGCTAATTTCCATGATTGGTTGCATTTCTTTACTTAGCATGATTTCATTGAATTTGAAACAGCTTGCAAGAGTTGGCATTAAGGCCATACAATTGACATTTTTGTGGGCTAATTGTTCCATAACATCTGTAGCACATGCATTATCGCCATAAAGTGCATTAATGTGCCGGGTTTTCAATATTCCTTCTGCTTCTTTAGAAAGTATACCAACTCTGATAATTTTTAAAATGTTGGCATAAGTGAGATCTGCAGATTGACGCATGTTTTCTGTTAATTCTCTGTATTGGAAATGCTGCCAAAGGTTGACATTTCCAATGCTGCCAACAATTTTACGGCAGTGTTTGTGTCCTAATGTTTTAAAAATAGGCTCACCTTTCACTGGTGTTAATTGAAGCAGATATCCAAAAACAATAATGTGCTTTCCTGCAAAGAGCTCTTCATAGTCTGTTTTGAGTACTTCTTGTAATCTGAGGTGAATCAAAGCTAAAATCAGGTTGGAGACCATGCTCACTTCATCTATTAGTAGCATTTTCATTTGTTTCAATACTCTGCGTAATTCCATTGCAGCTTCTGCAGAAAGTTTGTAATACTCTAATTTGTTCTGGTGTTCTACTGGTAATAGTAGTAATCGGTGTAATGTAACACCACCTATCTTGTAGGCAGCTAAACCTGTGGGGGCAGTGACAACAGCTGACAGTTTGTTGTTTGTCAATTGTTGAAGGAACTTACTAATGATTTTGATTAGGAATCTTTTGCCAGAACCAGCTTCACCACTGACGTACAGTAGTATAGGTTTATAATTATGGCAGGAACATTCTTTATTTTCATGTTTTACACCATGTGCAATTTGTTTTGTTACTTCTTGAAAAATGCTACTTTGCTCATTGTTTAGTTTTGATTGTAGTATAGTTAAGTCTTCCTTATCTTCATACTGACACATGGTGTTTTCTACTTCTATCATAGCTAATTCTGCCTCATTTATTATTAGTGGTTCTCCCAGTGGTTCTTGGCTTCCTGTTACAGAAGGTTGACTACTGCCAGGAGTGTCCTTATCTAGTTGGGCTTGGAGTTCTTCTTCGTGTTGCTGTTCATTGTGCAACATTGTTTTGTACTGTGTAAAGTTTACATCAGTTATAGTGCTTTCATTTGCTTTGAAAGCATCCTCATATGAGTCATAGTTATCTAGTAATTGTTCTTCTTTTCTCCATGGTTTGAAGAGTTGTAGCAGGGACATGTAATATACTTCTTTATGTTGAGGAGTCTTTAATGACAATTTGATATGATTAATTAAATTTGGTTTAGTGAGTTTAACTAAGCTGCCTTCACAGTTTGTTACTCTATATTTACCTTTTTTTTTCATCAGGTTTCATATTATTTTTGTATGTGTAGTTTTGGGCTATGTGGTATAGACACATGTTTTCCAAAGTATTACTTCTGTTTGGGTAGTATGTGTCCAATAAATTGTTTTTTAAAATGTCTTGGCTGTTGGGATCATGTTTGGCTATTGTTTCTATATCTTCATATGATTTTAGAAATCTTTTTCTAGATTTAGCTGGACCAAGACTTAGCCATACTATATTTTCAGATTTACCATACAATGCAGTACCAGTTAAACGATCAGCTGCTTCATATGATCCACATTCTCTATGGGTGAGCATTTTTATGCCCAAGCTGTATAATTTCTGAGATACTGTTTTATCTGATGACAGGTCATTCCAGAGGTCTTGGAGCTCTGTCTTTTCTGCTTTAGTTAAGTATGCTGTGACATATCGTGCAACTGCAGTAGAATTGTCTGCAATGTACTGCACATCTATGTTTGCATTCCATAAGTGGGCAATGATTGCATTATAATCATTGATATATTTTTCTTCTTCTTTTCTTGTTATGTAATATGTATTTTTAGGTGACTTACATTTAACACTATGTCTAACTGAAGACATGAGGTTGTTCACTTGACCTGCATTTGTAACTGGTCTAGGGAAACAAAATCGGCATTTGGTGTAGTATTTCCCTTTGTTTTTGTATTTGCAACAACAATATTTTCCTCATTTGTGTCTTTGAAATTGTAAAATTTGTGCATGAAGATCACTATTTGTGGCTTCTGATGGAATTTCACAAGTGACATATTTTTCAATAAACTGTAAAACAGTGGCATCACTGTCTTGACCAAATTTAGGAGCATCTTTAATCCATAAAAGCATGTGGATATGTGGTGCTCCTCTGGCTTGGTATTCTTTTCTCCAAAAGAAGTGTTGCACTTCTCCAAGGGGAGGAACAGTTTTATTACAAATAAAATGTAGCATAGCAATGAAGCGATGGTGAAAATATCTTGAAACATTAACAGGATCCAAAGAACAAAGTTCTCCAGATGTTAGTATATCTATGTTTGTTTTGTTTTTATTTGATATGCGTAGGAAATCATGTAAATCTTCCCATGCATATTCTGCACAACTTAATGTAACAAACCAAGTGGGTGGGCCAAGGTTTCTGATCATACAACGTACATCTCCATGACGTCGAAACCAGTACTCTTTAGTACCACGCATATTTGCTAATAGATTTGTAATATTTGATTGTAAAACCTCATCCTTTTGTTGCACTTTTTCTAATAATTGTGTAGCTGTCATATTTTGAAAGTGTGATCCTGAATTTAATATGTGTGCAACTCCGTAACATAAAGTTGCTAGTTCACTTTCAAAGAGTAGGTGGAATATGTATTCCACATTTTGTCTAAATCTGGGATCTTCAGAGTACATCCGTAATGAGCGGTATTCTGAAGCTGATATTTGAATAGGTCTATCATCATACCTTCCTCCTTTGCCAGTAGGAACGAGTAGAGGAAAAGCACATGCTTCTATACTTTTTTCCCATATGCTGATTGGCGATCCTTTTGTTTGACGCATTTGGTAAGTTTCCAGTGCATCTTCTACGGTGTCATTACAGTGCAAAGGATGAATTGTATAATGGTCTAAAGTATTTGATATTGTAGCAGGATCTAGTAGCTCAAATTGACCAGCTTCTTGTGTTTCTTGAATTATTTCAGTTGTATATTTCAAGTTTTCTTCAATATTAATTTCTTTGTAATATTCATTATTCACTTTAAGATATTGGAAGGCTTGTCTAACTTTATATAAATCTACCAGCTGTTGCAATATTTTTTCGTCTTTTGTAGGTGCTCCATTTACTAAGATAATTAAAGATTGCTGCATTGGACGTTGCACTCCTAGAGTATGCACATTTTCTTTTAGATCGAATGGTAAATAAACTACTTTTCCACGAATGCCTTTTACCAATTCAGGAGGAGGTAATTTTGCTGTTTTTGGTTGAAGGCGTATTATTGCTTGAAATGGGTGTACTGTTTGAATTATCATGCTCTCATATAAATTAAGTTGTTGTAGGGGTTTTAAGTTGTGGTACTGGGTATAATTCCAAATTATTTGTGATAGCACGTGAAGGAGTTCAGTTGTTGTCAAGTTTTGTAGTGCAGTAACTGCAAAGTATTAAGGGCTCAGTTATTTCGTATTTGTTTTCTGCTACAAGGTAGAGAGCTAATTCAAACCATTTAGAATCTTCATTGTCTTCTATTTTGTATGATAGGTCTACAGTTTTTGTGTTACTTTTATAAAAAGTTCTATGGCAACATACACATACATGGTTTGGTACTTCAGCTGATGTACTTTTAAATTTTAGTATTTCTTTTTTGTATGTGTTTAGCAAAAAGTTGCCATGTGTAGAATTGTTGCTTAATTGGTTTAAAGCTATTTCATTCTGTAAATGGCTTTCACTTCCAAAATATTTTTTCCAGATATAGTGAATTTCTTCAAGTAGGTCTTTTGCTGTACCATGTAGAAGGATGTTATTTAACTTTGCTAGTGCTAAAGCAGGACTTTCAGCATAGTACAGTTTATAGACTAGATTTCTTATAGTTGAATGATGTGTTGATATCCTTTTGATATCATGAAAAGTGGTTTTATAAGTAGGTCCTGTAATGCAGGCCAATGAATGTCCTTGTAGTCCTGTGTACTTGCGCACTGGACAGGTATCCAAATTTTGCAGTAATTTAATTTTGATTTTGTCTTTGCTTTTTACATATTTATTGAGGAATTGGCGTAAAGATTTGAAACATTGTTTGGGAATGTTACACATTGATGTGCATGGCCATTTGTACACTAGACGTTCTGATTCAGTTGAATGGAGGGGTAACTCTGAGTTTTCAGGGCATATTTTTGTAAGGAGTACTTCTTGTTCCATTATGGTATTATTCACTTTTTCATAACCTCGACCACTGCTATGTATGGCAATTCTATTTGTTTGATTTTGTTTGTACGCTTCTTCATTAAAATATGGTTCTGTGCTCGTAGTGTGATTCCATTCACCTCCGCAGATACTTAAGAAGTTCTTTCTGTTGACATTTCGCTTATTGAGAAGTCTTTTTTGTAATTTAGTTATTAGTTTTGTTAGTGGTTTCATTTTGTTTAACAGTAAAATAAATAACTTTCTTTTCAGAAGAATTGCACTGTCCATCAACGCTTCTAAGATTAATTTCCTACGATAGGTTTTAAGCATTGAACCTGATTTCTCTCCTGTTTTTATAAGATTTTGAAGGACTTTGTGACGGTACATTTTGGCTAAAATACTTTTCTTGGTATGCTTACTTTGCACTATATTAAAATTTGAAGAAGTAGTTTTATCTGTAGTGATAGCTGATTTTCTGTTCATTGTTTTTTGGTTTGTTTTACATTTTGATAGAGGAGGCAAAGTTTTTGTACTTGAAACTTCTTGTGTTTCACGAAATGACTATTAGCTGTTTTGTTTCAACTTTTTTTTACAAATTCTGCTAGAGATGGATGCTTATGTTGGACACTTCTTTTCATTTGCTCTACTTTGCGTTGCTTTCTACGGACTTGACTTTTGGTAGGCATTCTTTAGGGTCTGTTGAAAAAAATAAAGAAGATATGGGTTGGGGTGTTCTGGAATGTATGTGTGCTGTGTGCATGAGTGTTTGAGTAAGATGATAAAGATGTATGTAATGGTGTCTGATTGTGCATTGGGAACTACAACTAGTAGGGATAGGTATTCTTGAATTTATGTGTTACTAAACTGGGGTTCAGATGACAAAAAAAAAGTAAGCTAGTGGTGTGGAAAAGTACAAATAGTAAATCTAATGTATACAATTATAACAGTTGTTTGTTCTATAATATGAAAATTGTAGCGGTTCAGTTGGGTAATTTGTGTGTCCAAAAATAGGAATTTGTGGCCCATTCTGGCTGTAAATCGCTGTTTAAGACATGGAGATTTTTGGACAAAATGGTACACAATCTCTATTTTTAGGCACCAAAATAGCTTGTATTAATGTTTTAGTATGTTTGATTAATAATACAAATATTATGGTGATATTCTACTTACTTTTTTTCTTAAATTAACAGGTAACTTCTTAGTTCTTCGAATTCGGCTGCTTCTTTTCAGTAGACTGGTCTTCACCGCAATTGTAAAAGCTTCAAATTAGTAACTTTGTTTGTATATAGCGCTGTTTTTAATTTAGATATTGATTTTTTAAATTGAAATCCTCAGTGCCTTATTTAAAACCATTAAACTAATTTATTTACATAAGATACATTGCATCAGTTCAGTACATATGATATGTTCTTAATGAACAAATTGTATTGAATGACTAACTGTAGCAAAAAAAAATATCTTTACTATGTCTTGTGAAATTTATAATATACCAGTGAATACTACTATTTCTGTAAGTAAGCTGTTCTAGGTAATAGCACCTCAATGTCATGTCTAAATTAAAGTAATTAAGTAAATAAATAAAAACAAAAACATATGAAATTGTATAAGTATTTTTTTAAAGATTTAAACATAGATTGTGCTTGCATGCAATTTTGTTTGAATATATGTAGTCTATATATTTCATTTAAAAAATGTTAGTTTAACATGATTTGAGTGTGTGTGTATAAAGAAAGTAAATAGTATAAAGGTTTATAAGTGATAGTTGATTTTAGGATATTGAAAAAATAAAGTAAATTCATTTTACAGATTACACAAGCTAAAAGTCTGTTTGAAAATGTGTTCATCTACTGTACAGAAAATATGCATAACTGAAGTTTGTGTTCATGCATATGGATATGCATGGAGCTGCAAGTAGAAATCTTGGAGACTTGTACAGTATTTCTGGTAGATGGTGCTTGCCAATGATATGACACTTGTACTCAGAGAGATTCACAGTACATTTGCAGTGCTGATCTATGATGATGCAGTTAGACCTAGAGGTCTTGAATCTGATTGGTGCATGGTCATGTGATTTTTTAGCTACATCCAATGAGGGAATGGCAGAGAGAGTGAAGTGGAAATGGTAGAAGGGCTGTTCATGTTACGAAATGTCCGCGGACATGGCGGTAGTTCGCGGACATCGGGAGTTACATCCAGGGATTTTTGGGTTTAGAAGTCATGCAAATGAGAATAAGCACTGAAAGGGATTGGTCAGGAAAGTTTAGTGGGCGTGTTGTGCCAGGAGAGAGTTTCTCAGATACTCTTTTTGCTGAGAGAACAAAAGATAGCTATGGCTGTGTGTTTCAGAAAACAGATTGTTTGGATTTTGGGAGATTCGTGGATAAATTGGTTGAAGGTGCATGCAGAAAGCTGGGGAGTAGCTGTAGATCTTGGATTCCTACATGTGGAAGTACACTGGCATGGAGTACGTGGAATGAAGTGGTTGGACTTGCTACCTCTCTGTGCTACTTTGGAGACAGAGCAACATTCAGACATAATTGTAATTCATTGTGGAGGGAACAGTTTAGGACATGTGACTGGAAATTTTTTGCAATTTGCTATAAAAGAAGGACTTGGGAAGGTTATGGACATGTTTCCTAATTCTCAAGTGATATTTTCACGGATTGCGCAGAGACAAATGTGGCTTCGTTCTTCTTCATTTGGTCCACAAATGGAAAAAGCAAGGCGCAATGTTAATAAGGCTGTTTGTGCCTTTCTAAGAGATTTTGGCATGTCCTCTTTTCACAATGAAAATATTATGTTTCGTAGTACATACATTTTTTGCAGAGATGGAGTCCATTTTACTTATGCTGGCAATCAGATTTTTCTGAGAAATGTACAAAATGCATTGCAACCTTTTTTGGAATTACAACAACCATTTTGAAGTAGGTGTTAAGCATTTATAATTTTTGACTTACAAACACCACTGAAAGGCTCTTTTCAGAGCCACCACTTCTTACCAGAGAAAATTGCAATGTTTGTGATGGGGTTGCAACCCAATTTTTTAAATGTTCGCAAACTGTCTGCGGACTTCTAAAAAATACAAAGGGACCTGCTTCATTTATTTTCACTTCAATTTACTAACTGTGAAAGGCGGCTCTTAAAAGAGCCTTATTTTTTTTTTGATTTTTGATATTTTGTATTTTCTTTGGGTTTTTTTATACACGACACACTAGGAGAGGAGGGGAAAGGAAGGTAAAGGGGGGGACACCAACCACAGGGATAAGAAAGGGCGAGCTGAGAGAGGAAGATGTAGAGTGGGTTTTATTTGGGTAGTGAGCAGATCTTCTCTTCTCGTGCTCTGAGACGATAGTCTCAAAAGCACTACGAAGTCGCTCCCCCCTGCAGAGTACTGTGTCACAGTACATACATACAACTGTGACCCCCGAAAGGTAAAGGTCATCAGCATTCTGTATGGCTTGTGAGGCAGCTTGAGGAAGACGCTGTCCCACAGAGGTGGTCCTTGTGGTGACAGAATCAGAAAGAGGATGAAGTAGAGGAAATCAACTTGCTACGTTCTTCGCAAGGTACAACCCTGCGAATAGCCCCAGAGTGAAATGACCTCAGGTTTCGCTTCATAGTAGTGGTCCCAAAGCTGTACTTACCGTGCTTCCCACGACTGAGTATCATTTTGCACTCATTGCAGGTAACACGGTTCGCACGAGCCTTAGGAACATTCCCATGAATGGTAAATAACCGCCACACCCAAGATTCACGCATAGTGCGGGTAGTAGGGTTTTCCTCTACCTCATTCTCATCATCCTCTTCTTCCTCCTCCGCATCCTCACTCCTGTTGCCCTCTTCAGGCCCTTGGGGAGGTGGTGGTGGTGGAGGGGGTGTGGGTGGTGCTGAAGCAGGTGCAGCACCAGGTGGCAGTTCTGCAGCCAGGGATGCCATCTCGATGGTGTAATCAGCAAGTCGCTGGAGAAATAGCTGTGCTCTGAAGAATAGCCAGAAACACAATGAGAATAAGCTCTAGGGCGTGGTCTTTTATAGGGGTGCTTGTGCGCGGTTCGCAGACATGCGCGCTGTCCGCGGACAGATCGAACACAAAAGAAGTTTGAAAAGTTTCAAAAGGTATGTAGAAACTCAGGATTACTATGTGGGAGATTTTATTGAAAAATATTCTGGATTAATTGAAAATGTACTTTTAATTTGTTCGGGGACACCAACAGTGTCCTCATTCAGAACACGCGATCAGCGTGGGCGCGGTCATATGATCCGTTCGCGAACAAGTCCGCGAAGGAAGCGCATGTACGCAGGACACCAAATGCACGGAGATTGGCTAGCGCATGCGCGTTGATGTTCTACGGACACTGTTCGGGTCCTGAACTAATTAAAATTGCATCACACGTGAAACGAACATTTCAGGACACTGCGTGTGTTCTTAGAATAGTTTCATCTTGCTAGCGAACAGTACGAACAGGTATAGTGTTCTTCAGGACACCTCCATTTTCATTTATTTACGAACATTTTAGAACACCTGCACTGTCCGCGGACACCTACATTGTTTTTCTTAATAAAAAAATGAAACTATTTACAACACAATATAAAAATTAAACTTTATTTAACATATATTAATTTATGACAGAGAAGGTGAGGCAGAAACAAACAAAAACAGGAGAATTAGGGGTTTCATCATGATTGTTATTAGGTGAAGAAGGGATGGAAGTCTCATCAAAACGTTTTGGGTTATGGAGAGGGTTTGGGGATAATTGACTGGGATATGGCGAGGGGGGACAAGTACATGCGAGGCAATGGTATGGCGTTTTTGTTTTAAAATGATCTTCAACAAAAGTTTTCAAATTATTAAAATTGGTCAACAATATATCAATTTTTTCTTTTATGCTGTCAAGCGTGTTTTCCATAACAGCTTCTTCAGAGGTAGTTTCTATTTTGTTATGCTCTGTACAAAAAAAATATATATATGTTAAATGTATACAAAATAATAATAATTAAATGGTTTATATTATAAAGTGTTTACCATTAGTTGCACTATCTTGTGACATTTCTTCATGTGGGAAATGTTCCTCTAGCCATTCCAGAGTACTAGACATTTCTGTGAGAGAAAAAAAAAAAAGATAATATATTTTTTTTATCTAATACAGAAAGTTTATAAATATATGAATAAAATTAAGTACACTTACTATTTCAGGTAAGATATGTCCTATGTACTCAGTGGGTCTGCTCTTGTTCTCAGTTATGTTGTGTTTGTGAGGTAATTATGTTGGAAGCCAATTTATTTTCATGTGGTATATTAGAACAGTGCATTTAAATGAATGGTTAGTGTGTTGTATATATGGGTTACATTTCTTATGTATTAGTATATATAATGTGTTTGTGTGCTTTTTTTTGAATTTGTTAAATGTTCCTATGTTATGATATAACACTCAAACATACCCCCCCAGAGTTTTTTAGGTAATGGTACTGTTCTTCGAACATGTCCGCGAACATTAAATGAGTTCGCGGACATCAAGTACAGTAGAAGAGATTCAGTCAGTTCCATATGATATGTATATAAAGTGAAAGTCATTATTGTTAAGTTGCACTACTAAAAACCTACGAAATTCAGTGAAAAAACTTTGTTAAAAGGGACGTTATGGTTAAGTTGCGCTACTAAAAACCTATGAAATTCAGTGAAAAAACTTTGTTAATGGGACGTTATGGTTCCAAGTAAAACCAGAAAACCCTTGAAATTCGCCAGTTATGGTAAGCTAAGCAACCATAACTCGCGCCACCACCGTGCACTGCTAAGACTAACACCCAGGACATCACATGTCTGGCTCGCTCTTTTTTCTTTTGCTGACATGTCTAGGCCACATGGTTTTCTTCAGTAACAGTCAGAAACTAAAAATGTTATTTTATTTGTAGACGTATCCTTCAAGTAGGTTCTTACAGTAATTCCCTTAGAGTCCAGTCACATCATATGAAACATATACATACGGGAAGACAAGCTTGAAAGACAGCAATCCTTTTTGTGCATAAAGATAATCAATAGACTTATGAGCACTTCCTGATAGTTCTGTTTTTTTTTTATGGCTGTACTTTCCCTGTGGGTCCAATCACATCAAGTGATACATATACATAGGGTAAATAGCAGCTTTGAAACAGAGCAATCATTTATTTGCATGAAAATAATCAGTTAAGTTATGAATTGTTTCTGCTACTACTTGTGCTTTTTTGCTAACTTTACTTTCCCTGTATATACCCATATTGGTATGTGTTCTTGTGTCTTTGTGTTTTGTCTATAGTAATGCAATTATGTAATACATGTGTTTTATTAGCTACGTATTACATATTTCACAGTACATAAAAATCTATTAATAAAACTATCATTTCATTATTCAACATATTAACATTACGAATATTATACCTTCATCTTGTACGCTGCACACAATGTTATGTTTCTGTATGAGTAACTTAGTATACCAGATAGAACCCTGTAATAGAATGCTATTTATATCAATGCATCGTTCAATGCACTAATTAGGGTATGATATTTATTGCAATGATCCTTGACACTTGTTTCGCAACATTATAATAAGAATCCCTTGTACACATATTTCATGAAAAGTACATACACATGTGATGTCATCAATGACATTTGTGATGTCATCTTTGATGTCCTGGGTGTTAGTCTTAGCAGTGCACGGTAGTGGCGCGAGTTATGGTTGCTTAGCTTACCATAACTGGCGAATTTCAAGGGTTTTTCGGTTTTACTTGGAACCATAACGTCCCTTTGACAAAGTTTTTTCACTGAATTTCATAGGTTTTTAGTAGCGCAACTTAACCATAACGTCCCTTTAACAAAGTTTTTTCACTGATATATATATATATATATATTCAATGAAAAAACTTTGTTAAAAGGGACGTTATGGTTCAAAATAAAACCAAAAAACCCCTGAAATTCGGCAGCTATGGTAAGATAAGCAACCATAAATCGCGCCACCGTGCACTGCTAACACTAACACCCAGGACATCAAAGATGACATCACAAATGTCTTTGATGACATCACTGATGACATCACATGTGCATTTACTTTTCATGAAAACTCTGTAGGAGGGATTCTTATAATGTTGACCAAAAAGTGTCAAGGATCATTTGAATAAATATCATGAGCTAATTAGTGCATTAAGCAATGCATTGATATAAATAGCATTCTATTATGAAGTTCTATCCAGTATACTAAGCAACTCATGCAGAAACTTAGGCAGTGTGTGCAGTATACATGATGAAGGTACAATATTCATAATCTTGCCATGTAGAATAATGAAATGATAACTGCTTTCTTATTAAGAGTTTTGCGAACTGTGAAACATGTAATAACTAGCTAATAAAACCCACTTAATACATAATTACACTTAATACAGACAAAACACAAAGAGACAACAACACATACAAATATGAGTATATACAGGCACAGAGAAGTAAGCCAAAAAGCAGAAGTAGTAGCAGAAAGAGTTCATAACCTAACTGATTATCTTTATGCAGGGAAATGATTGCTCTGTTTCAAATTTGCTACTTACTGTATGTATGTGTATCAAATTATGTCAGTGAACCCTAAGGAAAGGAGTGTGAGTACAATGTATACACATATGAACATATAAAAGGAAGGTATAGTAATAAAAATAAAACTATGAGAAAGTGCTGATAACTCTAATGATTATCTTCATGCACAGAAAGGATTTCTCTCTTTCAAGCCTGTGTCTTCCGCTATATATATGTTTCATATGATATGACTTTACCCCATGTCTACAAATATAGTACCTTTTAAATTTTTACTTACTGACTGTTACTGAAGAAAACTATGTGGCTTAGATATGTCAGTAAAGGAAAAAAAGGGAGAGCTAGCCATGTGATGTCATCAGTGATGTCATCAATGACATTTGTGATGTCATCTTTGATGTCCTGGGTGTTAGTGTTAGCAGTGCACGGTGGCACGAGTTATGGTTGCTTATCTTACCATAACTGCCGAATTTCAGGGGTTTTTCGGTTTTACTTTGAACCAGAACGTCCCTTTAACAAAGTTTTTTTACTGAATTTGATAGGTTTTTAGTAGCGCAACTTAACCATAACGTCCCTTTTAACAAAGTTTTTTTACTGAATTTCATAGGTTTTTAGTAGCGCAAGTTAACCATAAACTCCCTTTAACAAACTTTTTTCATTAGCACGCAGACAATATACAAAGATGGAGTGTAAAAAGCAATTTCTCAGTGATGGCTTTAGACAGAATGTTGCAAAGTAAGAATTTATGCCCGTTCACAGTGAAGGTCAGCTGCTTCCATATAAGGTTCTATTGTTTTTTGACCTTGACAGACAGGGATCGTGCCAAAAGAGACTTCTTGTGTATAGGCACGTTACAAATGCCATATCATATCATATCATAAGGAGGGGTGCAAAAACGTAAGAGACGATAAGGATGAAATTTCTGAAACGAAACCGCTTTTATATATTATATCACTATGAGAAAGATCGTTGGCACAGACGGAGTCGTATTTAGGGACTGCATTACGCGTAGACAATGGAAAATGCCAATATAATGTAAGTAACCCTTTAAATTATTTTATACCGGAATATAATAACAATAGCGTGGCGTTAAAGCCCGGTTAAGTTGTACTTGTTCATTCAATGTGGCATATTGTTTTGTACCGCGCACTATCACCGCCGAAGTGGTCCGCTGGCGCTCAGACGGCTCTGAAAAAGGCACAGGAGAGAGGGTGGGTTAGTGGGAATAAGTTAACATACTCCGTTGCACTATCCTCGCTAGCAAATAGTTTCATGCCCTAATAAATAAAATGAATATTTTTAATGAAGATCGGCTCGTGAGACTAATTTATGTTTTTAAAACGGGTACATCCTTCCCTACTGTCAATGCCACGATTACTCACCATTTTATGGCACAATCGCCAAGGACCAATATGCCCTTACGCGGTACTAGCGGCTAGAAGCAACATACCAACCGTTGTGGTGGTCTAATGCCTCGTTGTTGGAACAGCCTTCCGATTATCAGTGCGACCACAGTCCTCCTTTTATCATAAACCAACACCCTGTGTAGCGCAAAGGAACAGCGCATGAGTCAAGATGAACTTTTGCGGATCGACAGCAAAGACAAATGCAAATCGCTGAATATTCTCTAAACATTTGATGTCAAATAAATGTACTTTACGAAATGTACAATCTTGCGGTTTGCTTTTAAATCACAGTTCCATATTCCGAATTGTGGCGCGCTGTCTTGTGAGATGTGTGTTGTTTTCCGGGTTCTGTGTAAAGTCGCGTAGGACTGGAGACGACTGGGCGCGTTTGGCTACGCACCCTGTAACGTCATGGAGAGAGGCGGGGAATATGAATGCTTTGATAATGTCAGGCTTAGGGGCGGGAGATATGATTTAGTGTCGCAAAAACAGGTCAGCCAGGTCGATGGGGCAAGTGATAGGATTATCACATAATGTCGGCGCCCAGCAGCCTCATTTATTGTTTGTTTAGTGGACAAAAAGTCGGGAAAGGCCCATAGGAAATTGTAATGTCAGTGGACATAAGGAGGGTTCTTAGAACACTTTCAACCTGACAACGAACAATACGAACAGCGTTCTCAGAACACCCCCCTTTTGTTTAATTGCAAACATTTCAGCATCGCAAGTGTTCTGAGAACACATTCAACTTGCCAGAGTACAATACGGACAGCATCCTCAGGACACCCCCATTTTGTTTATGTACCAACATTTAAGGACACTGCGAGTGTTCTTAGCTCAATTTTAGCTTGCTTATGAACAAAACGGACACATACTCCGTCCTCGGAACACCCCACCATTTAGTTTATATAGAAAATTTCAGAACGGCTGTGTTGTCCGCAGACAAATCGAACACAACAAAAGCGTCTAGCACATAAAAAAACAGAACATTGAACCTACCTCATACTCCCCACCCTCCCCAAACACGCATGGTGAAAACAGTAAAGACAGACACAAGTGATCGCAGTTCAAGTGTGTTTATTAAACTATATAGGTAGGTTGGAAAAACGCCTAATCTAAACCCAAATCTAAGAAGGGAGCAAGCTACGATCATCAAATAATAAGGCAGTCCTAGTGGCATCTTGTCAAAATAAAAGGGCCTATACTAAGAAAAACCTATTGCCAATCCTAACAACCAATACAATGTGGGATAGTGTTCACAAGAAAGAAAGAAGTGCACTACACACGCTCGAGCTTTCCCAGCACCAGACAACCGTTCCACTCTCAGGTATCAGGACCTGCGGTTAACAAGTCTCTTTTCTACACAAAGTCTCTGGCCTACAAGGACCTGATGCGGTCAACATAATAAACAAAATCTTCCTGTTGGCTTGTACGCTGGGTGATGGCTTTTCACCCCTGGATCCCCCCCTCCTCCGGGCCCAGATCCACAAACTGTTCCTATTGAGATCAGGACCTGCAGTGGTTGACTCTCTTGCTTCCGAGGGCCTGATAGGTTCAAATATCAGGAACAAAAAAGCTCCTTTCAATTGCACTTGGGGTGATGAGTCTTCACCCCCTCGATCCCCCTCTTCCGGGCTCAGAACCCTGTCGAATATCAGCCTCTCTCTGTCAGGTTTACTACGGCTATCATTCATTTGCTTTCTCCTTTTGTTTTCACAAATCTTTGGGTGACTACTTTTCACCCTTGGATCCCCCCTCTTGCGGGCTCAGACACTTCTCAATCTCAGCCTCCCTCCATCGGATTCACTACGGCTTTTCAGAACAATTTCACCTGTGACATTCACGAGTCTTAATGTCTTTTTAAACAGTTCACTGTGGACACCCCTCTGCCGGATTCACTTTCGTCAACACAGTGTTCATTGGGACTTCAGGCTTCGCCTTGTTCTCTTGACATCCCTCCATAGGATTCACTCTTACCAATTCTTTCCTTTCACACAATTCTTTCTCTTGAATTCACTATGCGGGATTCACCTCCCTTAGCTTTCCAATTACGTGCAGGTCAAAGACTTTCGACTGTACTGGGGGTTTTGCTAGACCCCTGTATGACCACTTTGACCATTTCATTGCGGCTCTCCTATGGCCTTTTGTCATCGGTAGTTCAACAAACGCAGGATCAACAGAGTGTTCAGGGAGCACCCATGTGGTGCCGGACCCCTTTGAAGCTGGTTTTGCTTCAATGTTCTCAGTTCTTTGTACTTTTCTTAATTTGCCAGTTTGCGATTTTCATTCAACACAGTTCGGTTTCTTAACGGTTCTCTCCTCGACTCACCGGCTGTGATGAACTGCTTGGCTTTACTTGCATCTGGAGTCAAGGACGGTACCATGAGAGCAGGCATGCCTCTCTGTCCTGCTTATCAGCGTAGGCATGCTCCATGTACCATTGAAATCTGCTGCAACACACTCTGGCTATTGTGTTGGGCCTTATGTTTCCTTCCACGGGGACTAAGTGGGTCTGGGTCGGAAAGAGTAAGGTCGCGTCTCTCCTTGTCGCCCATTCGGTTCTCACCTCCTTTCTCCTCCTCTTGAACTGCCATGCTTGAATAGCTCTCTCATCGTGCGGTCTGCCTTGCTCGTTATGTGCTCTCGTGCTCCACCTTTTATCGCTGTGGGGAAGGGAAAAGGCTGTCAGGTGTGTTAGATTCTGGTCAATTGCCGGACTCTGCCTGGCCCTTGGGTTGGGACACGTCGGGTAAACGGCTCTGGTGTTTGTCCGACATCTTTTGTGGTATGCGAAAGTGATCATGTCGGAATAGGGGGTGGGGATAGAGTGTTTGTGTATTGTACGTGGTAGGATGGGGAAAAGGTGTCATAAGAAGGGGGATACAGCATCTCACCCGTCAGTGTCCCACTTGAACTCCACGAGGACCCCACTCCATCCAGGTGATCCTCCCTCACTGGTCCACCCCCAGGAACTGGATCCAATAGCGACGGCTGTGTCCTGGCCACCTGGATGACAGATCCCCCAGGACCAGTCGGAGAGACACCTTCAGGTTTCTCACAACCCACAGTCGAAAGTGAAGAACAAATCTGTCTATAAAATCTTACATGCCTCTTAAATCAATGAGCACATTTCCCTGGCGTGCAATCATGTCTTTTCTATTAGGGCCCATGGGGTATCTCTACCTACATACATTATCACGCAACTCTTTCTAGTGTTTATCATTTAGTGTATAGAGTGAAAGCAAATTAATGTGCACTGATGTTTCCGGAATTTTACTCCTATTTAATATTGGTCACAGTCGTCCTGCCTCAACATATTCATCCCCTTCCACAGCACCTTTGTTATATTTTGAGGTTCCAAAGTTGAAAATCCCAACAGATATCCTTCCATGGATGTCTGGCCCTATGCCAACATACCACAAAAGAGGCAAGTCCCTCAATATGCCTTCACGCCTTAGTCACTCACTTATTTCTCGCCCTTCCCTGTTCCTCACCAGTAGGTGAGGCAGTAATGGGACATGCCAATTCACCATAATGAGGTCCATGCTTTCGGTGCTACTATAGTGTCTCCCTCCCTTTTCACGATGGGGTCACTACTGGAGCCTGGCCCCACATTACCAGGGCCCATTTTATAAGAAAAGTGCTTACCACCTGTGGCCTCTCTCGTTCACTCTTTTCCCTGACAGATTGGCAAGGCTGGTGCGGGCTTCTGAACAGGTGGGGCTGCTCCCAACATCTCTCAGTCTGGCTCTCTGGACTCCAGTAGCCGCCTTCCACTGGCTGGACACTCCAGTTATGAGCTGTCCCTGGGCAGGGATGCTTAGTATAGCGGCTCCTTGAGGCTGCTTCGCCTTTGGTGCAGAGCCCTGAGCTGGGCTCCTCACAGGTCTTCGAGTATCAAATGCCCCGTCTGAGCAGAGC
Organism: Ambystoma mexicanum; assembly: GCF_040938575.1. Taxonomy (NCBI): domain Eukaryota; kingdom Metazoa; phylum Chordata; class Amphibia; order Caudata; family Ambystomatidae; genus Ambystoma; species Ambystoma mexicanum. The sequence goes on from NC_090922.1 coordinate 996,600,594, forward strand.
TTCACTCAAGCCTACCATCATGTCACATGTACGCCTGGTCATTGACGACAGAGGTCTTCCAGGCCAGGTGTAGTGCAGCTACAAACCCTCTGTCGACCCCCCGCCCCAATCCCTTCTAGTAGATGTTTTTTTTCCCCCGATGCATTTTTTTCAAGGGTATGGTTGTCGATGGTTTGGCTGTCGAGGCAATGACTGGATACCCTCAGTTGATCCCATGCCCTGTCACTTCCAAACTTTAATCCAGTCACCTGGCTAAAAACATTATTATTCATCGAGGCATCTCTTATCGAAGGTCCACAGTCCGTTGCCAAACAAAAAAAATGTGAAATACTCTTGAAAGCTGTGGTCTAGCCCCCATGAAATGTTCTAGTACATTCCAAGGACAAAGCCTGGGGTGTGGATCAATCACAGGCCGACTTTCAAGAGCTGAATGGCTCCTGAGCCATGCCATCATGTTCTGTGTGGCAAATCTCTGGGTGCAAGACAATGTTGCCCAGAGCAAGCTCCAGGTCTCCCATTGAAATCTACTGTACAAACTATCCAGCCCAAGCTTCAGTAAGATGAGCAGAAGAAAGGGGGCAAATCACAGTCAGTGTGATCTAGCAGAGGAAAATACTTTTGATTACCTCCTCCTGGCCTTCGGCGATAACAGCCCAAACCTGACAAAACACGAGTACCTCACGTGAATCTTGTTCAGTAGATGAAACAACACTGAGTCTGAATTTTGTAAATAGGCAAAATGTGGGGGCTCTAGTCCCTCCAAGCTTCAAGCTGCATAACCTGCTACCAATGCAATTTCTGCTGAAGCAAATACACAAATATAGCATCAGATCTCCTAAGGCACAGCTTGTTTTCACGCCAATATCTCTACCCCTCATGCTTGATTATAGCATCTCACCAAATGTCTTGGTGACTCTAATCAATCCGTTAGACTGGGCCATGGTGAGTCAAAGCCATCATAAGATATTACCGGGTGGTCACCCCTGACAAGTGCTTTACAAATAAACAATCCTTTCCTGAGAATTCGAGGAAACCAGTGTCCAGAAACTTTTACATACTAAAGGACAATGAAACGAAGTGTCTACAAAAATACACTGTATTTACAACCAAAATACTGTAGCATGATGCAATACCAGTATTATATTACACACAATTGAGCTACCAGGTTATCAAAGAAACAGAAAACCCTAAAATCAATCAACCCATTGATTCTCAGCAAGAGCTTATCCTCACATACCAGCACCAACCAGTTTTTCTGGATGTGTTACTAAATGGCATGGCTACAGTACTGAAAAGCAGCCTAAGAAAGTGAAAAACCCACTATTGTGTTAAGGGGAACTGTGGAAAAAAAACATCCAGACAAAGACATTTTAGTTAATGAAGAAGAAATGTGAAACTGTTATCCTTCAAAGAAGAGGGGTGATATTGAATACTTTGAAGAAGTGTGAAGACAAAGTATTTCGTTATGTTTATGAAGAACAAGCTTGTGGAAGCTTGAATAATCATTTGTGGAAAAGGGATAAATCTTGTTTAAGCAAATCTAAGTGACAAGTGAAAGACTTTTGAAGAGAAGGAAACTTTGTGTTACATTTGAAAAAGAACTTGGCCATTGAAACAAACTTTATTGATTTGGTAAATCTCACTTTAATCCCGGAGAAGAGGATTCGACCCAGATTATAAGGACAATGTATGTTTGAATGCAACTGTTATTGTGTGGAGTTTTGACTGGCCAGAAAATACCCGTGTTATTTAGTTTATGTATAAATGTTAGGTACAGAAACCTTTTAGAGTGTTTTCCTTTACTCTAAGTTTAACAGGCAGAGAAATCCTCACTAGTTTAAGTAAAGTGAGGCGTTTTTCTCACCCTTTATTATTTAATAAAATGGCTAATTGTATGAGAAAACTCCATCTACTTGTCCACCTCACATTTCTGACTCCTCACAATTGTCAGTGAGTTTAGAAACTGTGTTTAGTAAAGACTTATTGCTATAGCGCTTTGCTTGGGCATTACTTTTATTTGCAGAACTTACAATATGGTTGTGGTTTGGATGCTTCTGATGCTGATCGACATGCCTGGAGTTTATAGCCTGCCCTTTGTCCATGCAAAGATAGGCGGTTTAATTCTATTTTTGTCCGTTTAAATTTTTTACTGAAACACCTTTGAGCCACACTGTGGTGCAGTTTGGGCATATTCCAGGGCAGACATTGCTTACCATTGTACTACTTCTGTCCAGAAATGGATTTCAGCTGTGTCACTTGTCTCTCCAGTGCTTCTTTTTCACCTCCTATTTCTATTATGTTATTTATTTAACTGTTGGTTAGTATGGGACCATATCAGCGGGTCGATCATTCAAACGGTCTCGTGTTTGGAAAGTCTCTGCTACTAGATGGGATGCTTATTAGAGGGAGTATGCTGTTTTTTGCAACTCATTTTGGCTATGGGATTGCATAGGTGGATTGCATGGTAGCACAACAACAACGGTTTTATAGGAAGGCAGGTATTCTAGGTGCATATAAGGTATGCAAAACAAATGAATCAATTAGAGTGCTCACACTCAAAACACATGAAAAAGGGGAGGACCACCCGGCTCGGCGTACCTTACCCTAAGGAAGAACACCCTAACCTTGGCGGGGGTGCCTGTCCCTGGGTAGCGCGTGGTGTATCGCCTACTTAAAAGGTATAGAGGAGAGTACTGTCCCTCAGCCTTCTATACTAGTGGCAGTGTCTGGAGACAGACACAGGTTGTCCAACAGAAACGTCTAAAACAGTGGTAAACTCCAGAAGGTTGAGCAGCGTGCAACAAAGCTGTGGATTAGATCTTGAGGCTGCTTGATCTTAAACGTGGGTACAACCTGCGAATCAGGTCAACTGCTTACGTTCCATCCAAAATGTGCAACTTTAATAGTACCCGTAGGTGACTGTGGTTGGAGTAAGAAACAGTACTGCTGGAGAAACCACTGGTGGGTGAAGTAAAAAAACAGCCAGGAGGCTGAAGGGCTAAAAATTGGCTCTTATAAGAATGTATAGCTCACTCTGTGGTAATGAGTGTGCTACAGTGAATGATTTTTAGAAGATAGAGTCTCTTTTGTTGTTGTAGAAGAGATCAAAAGGGGGTCATGAGAGCCCTCATGGCCGAAAGGGGTCGACCGGTTTCAATGGCGTAGGAGATTCAAGCCATCTTCTTCAGGACCGTGATTTGAAATGCAAACAGGTTTGCCAAATGTTCAGATAGATGCTGAACAAGAAGAGAAATGCTGGTGTCTCCTGGGGGGAGACAGAAAAAGGCGGGGGGGGGGGGCGGGGAGGAGGAAAACAATCAATGAGGCGGAAAAAGCATAGGGGGGGGGGGAAGTAGCAACAAGAGATTGATGCAAACATTGGGGTGGTGCTTAATCATGCATTGAGCGGAGCATGTAGGAGCAAGACCTAAAATGGTCAAAGTTTACAGGAGATGTGGGGGTGCCTGGGCACCTGTGAAGGGACCCATCGCCAAAGGGTGAGGGAAGGGGAGGGGGGGTGCCAGACAAAGTCTCTTAAGGTGACTGGTGAGCTACTACCGGGGGGTGAGAGGCAACGTGCACACAAATGGATGGGAAATGTGCACTTCAGGGCAGTTATAGTGAGCCCCTATGTCGTGAACAAAATGGGGGTAGCGGGGACAGCCAGCTCCCAACCAGGTGCAAGTTAAGTGCCTGAGTGGGGGGGCAGGCTGAACATACCTCTGAGCCAGCGTCCTAGCTGGAAGGCGAACGGTGAATAAAGGTTGCTCAGAGCACCGGGCTGGTGTGGGAGAAACAAGCACCTACACAGCAGGTAAAATATACCTTTGGAAACAAACAAACCAATATCAGGTGTGTAAGTTTGGCTGCAAAACACATGGCAGAGGTAACATAGCGAATGAACCATGGTGCCTGGGTGTGGACCGTACCTGTTAGGGGGCAGCTGCTGGCCTCTGTGCTGTCCGTGAGCTGTATCAAGCTGTACAGCTCGAGACTGACGGTTTCTAATGAAAAAAGGCCCATCGCCTGTAAAGAAGAGCGAACAACGCGCTCGCGCTGGCGTTGTCGTGACGCGGCTGGCTCCGTGTACGCCTCGAGCGTCGGGAGGCAGCGAAAGAAGCCCGAGCGCCTCTCAAAACAATGGCAGAGCGTGCTCGAGCTCAAAGGGGTCAGGCACTGGAGCGTGGACTCCGTGAGTGCCGCACAGGGCCTGGTCCCTTATAGAAGAGACAGGGTCTAAAGGAAAAGAGTGCAAGGGGGGAGAGGAAAGGGGAAGGAGGCGGAGGGAGGTTGGGGATAAATGTGATGGGCAACAACTGACAATCGGAGGAGCTGGAAAGCAGGTGGGGAGAGAAAATAAAAAATGGATGGTTGATCCAAAAGCAGTCATTAAAAAATGGACAGCATGAGGGGATCGGGACCAGTTGTTAAGGAACTGGACAAATTGAGGGGATCATGGACAACCTCATGGATAAGGTGGAGTGTCCAGAGGGGTCAAGGCACTTGGCTGAACAGAAAACAGAAACAGGGGGGCACTTCTGGTGTAGTTAGAGGTGTTAATTCAGGACAACACTGCTAGTTCATGCCACTGGATTTGTTCATTCAAGCCTTCTGAGTAGGTGTTGAGTCTATAAATCCACATCTGTTCTTTTTTGAACAGCATGTTGTGGTAATTACCGCCTCTGCGGGGCGGTGTGACTTTCTCAATGATAGTCCACTTGAACTGATCGGCAGTGTGTCCTTTAGATAAAAAATGGGACACCAAAGGTGCTGTGAGTTTGTGCGTTCTTATGCATGATTTGTGTTCGGTCGTGCGGGTTCGAACTGGCCTAATGGTCATGCCAATGTACCTCAAGTTGCACGGGCAAGTTATCATGTAAATAACGCCCTTGGTGTTGCAATTGGTGAATGTGTTCTGTATCCATGGTGTTTTCCAACCGATCTCTATCTGTGTGGTGAGGTCTGGGCGCACATGGAGCAGTTACAACAGGGCGCATGCCCCTTGATGGGTGGGATATTCCAAAGGGTCCCCTGCGTGGGCTCTTCCCTGGGTGTGCTTGGTATGAGGCTTTTAACGACCTTATCTCTCACGTTGCAACGTCTCTTGAGGGCAAAACGTGGGACAGAGATGGTGGAGGCGCCTGTGTTGAGAATCGGCCAAAGTCTTTTAACTTCCCGTTTGATTTTATTGAGAAGAGGTGAAAAACTGAACACAGCTGTGAAGGTGTTTGACTCACTTGGTTTGGTATGCTGTTGTAAAGTGATGGAACGTGGAATGTTCCTGTCTCTTTTACAGGTGTCCTTGATAATCCTCCTAGGGTAACCTCTCTCGGTGAGTTGCGTTTGAAGTTGTTTGGATTGTCTTGTATAGTCCGGTGGATTGCATAACATTTGCAGAGTATTTGAGATGAGTTGTTGGAGACTTTTCCTCCAACTACAAATTGTCCTTACCCTCTTGGCAGTAAGATATATACTATACATCAATGTGTGAGGAATACCAGTGTCTCACTATCCTAAATGTTAAGGGTATAAATGAAGTGTATATATTTTGTCCTATACCCATTGTAGACATATTTCAATACTATAACAAAATCTGTTCCAGTGGATGGGAATTGTACACTAGGCTCTCAAATGGAAAGTTATCAATCAGCCAAGGGAGTTCTAATATGGACAGGTGCTTTTTATTCGGTACTCAATAGAAAGGTCAATTGTGGAACCAGATGGTTACTACGTTGGGGTGGTGGGTTCACTATATGCCAGACCAAAATTGTAGCTTTGTACTTAGGCACTGAATATCAATGAACCAATTTGTTTTTGATTCACCTGCAGACACACCTTGATACATCAAGCACTGGATTGCGAGGCTAGAGTAAAACCACAAAGTCTTTATTACAACATACAGATGGCGTAGGCTTAGGAGAAGTACAGCGATCCATCCGCCAAGAGACAGGGCTATTCTTTTTACTCTCTAGCTGTCAACTTTATTTTCTTACTTGCTTTTTATGGGCCTTTTAATTAATAACAAACAACACCCCCACCCCCGAACCAGCCCTCTCACCCCCCACTGCACGCCCTGCCCTCCCCACCCATACCTACAGTTCATGGATAAACAACTACAAAGTACACAGGATCATGCAATACCCAGAGTTCGCAGTTTCTGAGGACAGTTCAGGACCATGTACCAGTCTCTGATAAAATGGGATCGTTCGTCTTGTACCAAATAGTTATCCATTCAAGTGCCAAAAAGTTCCAGACCTTAGAAAACGATTCGCTGGCATGTGGCGGGTCCTTCGCTTTCCAATTTTGAGTAATCACCAGTAGTGTCGCAGTTTCTAGAATAACAAAAGCTTTAAAAGTTTGCCTAGAACTCTGTCATAGGTCCGGTTTTATAACTGGCAAGAGGCAAGATCTCAAAGTCCTGGGCTTGCGTAGTCCGGATATTTGTGTTATATAAGTGTTAACTTCTTCCCAATAATTCTTCAGCCCTGGACAATGCCACCACACATATCCCCCAAACCCCTGCGCCCCGTACTCTCTCCAACACCAGTCAATGATAGATGGTATCATTTTGTGTAAGCGGGCTGGTATATAATGCCATTGTATCAGCAGCTTATACCAAAACTCTCTAACCTGGATCGGGCGGGGTAGGTTTAGGTATGTCCTTCCAGAGCATGCCCCAGTCCTCCTCAGAGCACCTCCCCCAGCGTCTGGTGCCAACGTTATTCGTATTTTGGCTGAACTTTGGGGATAGTGCCAGCTATAATTTTATATAAATTTGCGATAACATCTTTGTTTCCTGGATTGAAAGTGACATTTTTCAAATGGCGTTCGATCCCTAATAGCCGCTTGCTTATTAGGGGGAGCCAGTATCCAGTGCCGAACCTGAAGTACTGAAATCGACTGCCCTCTGTGAAGACCAATTCCACTTTGCTTAATGTGAACGGTTTGGGGTCTTTGCCCTGAAACATATCCCACCCGTTTCCATTTAACAAATGCGCCCGGTTCCAGGCCCGAGTAAATTGTGGGTTGAAAAATTAAGGGGAAAGGGGAAAGACGTCAGATGACATTTCTTCACTGCTGTATCCCAGACATCCTCAACCAAACTCATGATCTTACTCTTACTCATATTGGGGGGCCGGTCTTGTCTAGTCAACCACAAATGATCTCCAAGCTGTAAACCTCCCAGCGCTCGCTCCATCTGAACCCATCTTTTCCCTGAATCTGCCTCACACCAATCTTTAATAACCCGTATCTGAGCAGCGTGGTAAAAGTCTAGAACATTTGGAAGACCAAGACCACCCCCAGTAGTAGGATTCATTAAAGTACTCAAAGCTATTCTTGGAGCCTTAACATTCCATATGAATTTTCAGCATTGCACTATGTAACTTTTGGAAGAAAGAAGCAGGGTCCAAATGGATAACACCTGAAACAGATAAAGTGTCCTGGGGAGGGTAACCATCTTTACAGAGTTAATTCTACCTAGCCAAGAAACCGATAATGGTCCCCAATTTGAGGTGATTGTGTTGCCTGCCCACTAAAAAAAAAGGCTAAACCAAACGGAAGAACAAGTTACTTTCTTACCTGGTAACGTTCTTTCGATGGGATGTTCCTCCGACGATCTATGACAGGTAATCACCACAGCTGTGCTGCTTCGTAAAATTGTCGGTGTCTGCGTCCTGCGTCAATGACGTTGATACGCTGTCCTCGAGGGCCTCCGTCGAGCCGACATCACCGGATGTTACAAGTAGGACGCACGACGCCCGTAGCCTCAGTTGTAGTTTTTTCCCAGAACGTGTGGCACCAATCTTCTGCCAGTATGACTACAGAAAGCCTTGCGGAAACGTAAGCTGCAATCGCATAAGAAATTCTGTAGAGGGGCAGGCTGGGAGGGTGCGATGTGGAATACTTTGGAGGAACATCCCATCGAAAGAACGTTACCAGGTAAGAAAGTAATGTGTTCTTCGAGGGGATTGTGTCCTCCGACCTATTCCACATCTATGACAGACCCCCAAAGCAGTACGGAAGTAACCGCAACCATAAATACAGTTTTAAAGGTCAACAGTCTCAAAGGACAAGAATGTAAGGGCTCAAACTGAGCTCCCATTAGGAATTTCGGAACTAGGTTCAAATCCCAACCGGCACTTGGAAAGGTGACGGAGGGAACACATTAGTGAGTCCTTTCGGAAATGCAGAAATCTAAGGAATCTTAAAATAAGAACACTCCTCACACGAGCACTTAAATATGGACAGCGCTGCCAGGTAACCCTTAATGGTACCCACTTGCAGGCCTTTGTGGGCTAACGAAAGCAAATAAGACAGAACCACAGGAATGGCACATGCAAAAGGATCCACATTCTTAACCCTGCACCAGTCGCAGAACTTTCTCCAACGGCAACGGTACAGGGACTTTGTTGCGGGCCTTCTGGCCGAAAGCAACACCTCCATCATGTCTTCAGGGAGGTCCCAATCATTATACCTCAACCTTTCAGGACCAAGCATGAAGGTTGAGAGACTTGACCTCTGGATGGAGACCCTGACACCCCCTTCCGTGAGAGCAGATCGTCTCGGTAGGGAAGACGACGTGGAGGGCAGATGGACATGTCGAGAAGGTCCGGGAACCATGCTCTCCTGGCCCATGCCGGAGCAATGAGGATCATTCTGGAACCGAACCTCCGTAACCTCCGCAGCACTTGCGAAATGACGGTGACTGGAGGAAACTCGTACAGTAGTGGGAAGGACCACTCCACTACGAACGAGTCCCCTAATGCTCCTCTTGCAGGAAATTACTGCAAGCAGAATCTTTTGCACTTTCGGGTGACACTGGTGGCGAAGAGATCCACTTGTGGGGTCCCCCAAAGGGCAAAGATCTCCAAGAGAACCTTCTGAGCAAGCACCCACTTGTGAGAGACCATGCTCTGCCTGCTCAGAGCGTTCGCCACCTCGTTTGTCTCCGGCCAGATGAACTGCCGAGATCGAAATTTCCTGCTGGATGGCCCAGAACCAGAGCTGCATCGCCTCTCTGCACAGAGGGAGAGACCCTGCCCCGCCTTTTTGTTGAGATAGTGCATGGCCACTGTATTGTCCGTCAGAATCAGGACATTCTTCCCCAGCACAGACGGCAGAAAAGCCTTCCGGGCTAGCCTGACGGCCCTCAGCTCCAACAGATTGATATGGAGTCTGGACTCCGACGGAGACCAACGACCGCTGACTGTCAACTCGTTGGCATGAGCTCCCGATCCCGTGAGGGATGCGTCCGTCAAGATCGGTACCTCCGGCCAGGGTAGCCAAACTGCCCCCTTCATCAGATTGCCTTCGAATGCCCACCACAGAAGATCCTGGGTGACCGAGGGCGGCACCTGAACGAGGTCCGACATCCTGCCGGAGGACTGCGACCACTGCATCTTGAGAGCCCATTGCAGAGATCTCATCCGCAACCTGGCCTCTGGCACCAGTAGAATGCAGGATGCCATGAGGCCGAGCAACCTCAAGAACTCGAACGCCGGGAGACTCTGGGCATGTTGAAACTTGTGCACCATCTTCAGAATGTGATGAACCCTCACCTGGGGAGGCAAACACTGCCCCAGGGATGTGTCTAGCACTGCCCCGATGTACTGGAGCCGCTGGATAGGTGTCAAGTGGGGCTTCTTTAAGTTGAGGGAGAAGCCCAGCCTGTGAAGGGAGTGGCAGATGACTGACAGATGATCCAGGACTTGCTCGGATAGCGCGCCCTGATCAACCAATCGTCCAGGTAGGGGTAGACGTGAATCCCTTCTTTCCTGAGATACGCTGCCACCACCACCATGAGCTTGGTGAAGACCCTTGGGGCGGAGGTCAATCCTAACGGCAGGACCCGAAAATGAAAGTGCGAGTCTCCAACCGCGAACCTCAGGTACTTCTTGTGCTGGGGATGAATTGGCACATGAAAGTAAGCGTCCTTGAGGTCGAGAGACACCAACCAGTCCTGTAGTTGAAGGGCCTGGAGGATTTGAGAGAGAGTAACAATCTTGAACTTGTCCTTCCTGAGGAGCTTGTTCAAACCACGCAAGTCCATGATGGGTCTCAATCCCCCGTCCTTTTTTGGAATCAAAAAATATGGGGAATACCATCCCTCGTTCCTCTCCACTACAGGCACCAGTTCTATGGAACCCTTCTCCAGCAGGGATGTGATCTCCTGCGCAAGGAGCGGATCCGGACTCTTCAAAGAGTTTCCCCGGTGAATTGTTGTGAGGCCTCTGCCAGAAAGGAAGACCGTAGCCTTGGGCTATGATCTCCAGAACCCACACATCTGAAGTAATGGCACGCCACTCTACAAGATGTTGCGCCAGTCTTCCCCCAACTGGCGAACCATGGGACATGGCTTCATGACTGAGCTGAAGCGGCTGTGGCAGGGCCTGAGGGCAAAGAGGCAACTGCCCGAGGGGCTTTGGCACCTCAAGTACCTTCTTTTCCACCTCTGGTACTCCTACGTTGGCCCCTTTGGCTGGCAGCCACCCTCTATCTACCAAAGGTAGAGTAGTATCGAAAGGAAACTCCCCTCCATTGCTGGTCCCTAGGACGAAAAGGCAGAGGTTGACGGACTGCAGCGCTCAACGACTTCGCTGCAGCTTTGGAGGTCTGCAACCTCTCAAGGCTCTCGTCAGCCTTGCTGCCAAAAAGATGTTCACCATCAAAGGGCATGTTGAGAAGCCGGCCTTGTACATCAGGAGCAAACCCTGACTTCCGCAACCACGCAAACCTGCACATCACAGTGCTCGCCGACATGGACCGGCTGATATAATCTGCCACTTCCAGACCCAACTGAACGGATTCACACATGGCATCCTTGCCATCCTGAATGAGGGCAAGAAAATCATCCCGTTCCTCCCCTTCAGGAATATGTTCAGCCGCCAAAGAAACCCAATTCCACAAAGTGTGAGTGAATCTTGTCAAGGCACAAACTGAGTTGGCTGCCTTTAAAGCCATATCCCCAGATGAAAATATTTTCTTCGCCCAACCGTCGAACCGCTTGTAGTCCCCATCAGGAGGGATGTAGGGTACGACGCCTGCTTCGCTGGGGCCGTAGCCGCCTGCACCACCAAACTCTCCGGAGTAGGGTGCGATGACAAGTAGCAGGGGTCGCCACTGGCTGGACGGTATTTTTTCAGCAACGACTTACCCACTGCCGCGAGACGCTCCGGAGCAGTCCAAGCTGCTGCCACCCTTCTTTGTAAGGCCATATGAAATGGCAGCACCGGGTCAGTTGGTGGACCTTGATCCAAGATATCTGTCAGGTCATCCTGCAGAAAATCCACGGGTGGAGCAGACCACCCCAAGTACTCTGTCAACCTCGACATGAGATGCCGGTATGAAGACTCGGCGTGTGTGCCAGGCTCAGGCCTACAGAACTCAACCTCTGGAGAGGTGTCCAGACCACTGGCGTCGTGCAAAGACTGACGCAGATCTTCCACCTGGCTATGACCAGACAACAGTTCATCAGGAACCTCATGAGGAACAAACCCCTCAACATCAGACCCTTCATCCACCTCTGATATATAGTCCAAAGGCTGTAACAAATCCCTGGATGAGGGAACAGAAAAAGGTTCAAATACAGGCCTCACTGACTTCCTCAGGGCCTTCCTCAGAGTTTCCACCGTCACACGGGGTACCTCTGGTAAAGCTTCCACAAAAGGCGTTGAGGGCGTCGACGGAATCGGCGTCAAGCGAGGCACCGGCAGTTTCAACACTGGCTTCGAGGCTGGAGCCCCGAGCGTGTCCTTCAACGGTCTTGGCGCTGATGGCGTTGATGACTTCCTCGGAGGCGGAGCCTCGAGAGAGTCCATCGACGGACATGGCGCCAATGGCATCGACGTCTTCTTAGAAGACTTCACAGGCTCCGACGGTCCCAAGGGCGTTGAGGACCGGGACCTGGAGCGGGCATGGCTAGAGCGATTTACCTTGTCCGATCGGGACCTCGACGGCTCCCGATGATTGCGCCGACCGCCCGAGATCAAAGCCGTGCGAGCGGTGGCCCTAGTGCGTTCCTTGCTGGCTTCTCTCGAAGGCACGGACGGAACGGAGCCTTGCGATTCGAAAATCGCCATCATCTCCTTACGACATGCGTCCCATTCCGCAGGAGAGGAATGCTTGTTAGGACAAGCTACCCACCGTCTGGCACAGTCCTCGGACGAGGACGAGGAAGGCGACCGGTGACGGCGCTTTCGTGAGTGCCTAGAAGAGGCAGAGGAATGGCGGGAACCACTCCGGGACCGAGACCCCCTGGACTTACGCCGATGCGGAGAGTCGCCCCTCGAATCGTCGGTCGAAAGCCCAGTGGATTTTGACTTACGGGGTTTGGAAACCATACCTAAACATAGCTTCTTCTTCCCCTCCCGCAAGGCCTTCAACGTCAAAGACTGGCAATCGTCAGAGTCATCGGTGGCGTGGTCCTCGCTGAGCCACCAGAGGCCGACGTCGTAAGCGACATCTTGGAACCACAGTCCCGACACTTCTTGAAGCCTGACCGCGGGGTAGAAGACGAAGACATGATACTTCACAAACACCAAGTTCGAAGAACCGATAGAAATCAGAAAAACCGAGGCGCGCCGAGATTCCGAAGCGAACACGTTTGTGGAAAAAACTGAACTGAGGCTACGGGCGTCCGGTGACGTCAGCTGTCGTGATTACTTGTCATATGGAATACGTCGGAGGACACAATCCCCTCGAAAAGTCCATTTATATCTGATCTCGCGTGACTAAGGTCTTGACCACAATTTGCATGTCTCGACATTTCTGAAGAGTAGCCTGCGAGAGATCTTGATAAAGTTGAATTTCCGACACATTATAAGTAATTGGTGAGGAACTCCTCGCCTCTCTAAGAATGCGTTCTGTCTGTGGATACAAAGCGCACGCTGCTAGGATGTCCCGAAGACGGGCTCTGGGTTCTGTACTTTTTGGGCCAGTACTGTGAACCCAATTCAATGGGATATTAATAGCATCTTACCCTGCAATTAAATCCAAAAGATGTGCTTAACAGTATCTTTCAGATCAGGGTCCGTCACGGTTTCAGGAACTTTTTTAATATGGATATTAGAGTGTCTAGATCTATTTTTCAGGTCTTCATAATGGATTTCAAGTTTGTTTGTGATCCGTGACAGCTCTTCGAATGCTATGTCCGTTTGTTTAGATTTCTGTTCCAGTTCCTGGATTGCTCGTTCATTTGTGTCAACCCGATCCCCCCAACGTGGAAATCTCCTTGCTAAAGTCTGACAGTGATTGCCTGATTTCCGATGTTAACTAGGAGAATTGCAATTGTAAGGAGTCTGTAACTTTTTCCTGAAAGTCCTGAAAGCTTTTTGCAAAGTCCTCTTTAGACACAGCCATACTTGGATCTTCACTGCTTGGGACTGGTGGCAAGTCAGTTATGAATGTTTTTTTTTGCTGAGACTCTCCGGCTCTTTTGCCAACAGTTTTTGAAGTGGATTAGTTGGCGCTTGGTGAGCCTGTGTAAATTCAACCGAGGTATGCTTCTTTCTGCCCCTCGACATATGCGTAATTCTGTGTAGAGCGTTAAATATGCCAGGTTCCACCATGTACCCACAAAATGGCAGGTCTATCTAAAGAGCCCGTAGTCAAAAGATTAAAGGTTACAGCTGATTTTGTTTGCATGACAATTAGCTCAGATAGGTATAAGAAACTGTGTAAGAAATTGGCCGACACGTTCAAGGCCCTTCCAAATTATATAGCAGCTCTGATCATACACACTATTTCCAGCAAGAGGATCCCCGTGTTGCTTTAGAGTCCTGTTGGATTGTTGAGGAACTCGGTGTAGAGAGCTACACATATAGGGGACACAGCCCGAGTATCTATATTATGCGTGGTGGAACAGGCATACCTGCTGCTGAGCGGGACCTGCAACTGCAGTGTCAAAGAACGCTGTGGAAGAGCAGGTATGTATTTGAAACAGAGGAGAGGGAGGAAGGCTGCAGTGCTCGAACCCATACCACGAGAGGGTGAGGACAATAGAAGACTGACTAAATAGCTTAACTGCCCATATAGGGCTTTCAGATACCGGAGAGCGATAGACACACCCAGGAAAGGTGTACCTGAAACAAAGACCCTGGGAAGGGGTACTAGAGAGCTGAGAGAAATAGCAACATCCCGGGAGGTGTGAACCTGAAACAAAGACCATGAGACAGGGTACTAGAGACCTGAGAAAAATAGAAACACCTAGGAATGGTGAACCTGAAACCAATACCCCACCAGGTGCTCCAAAGACCTAAGAGAAATAGCAACACCCCTTAGGGCTGAGGCTAAAACCAAGATGCCGCGAGGGGGCAAGAGCTACCAGAGAAACAATAGGTCTGAAGGACCTGGGAGCCCAGTCCATGCTGATAACTCAAACCACTCACAAAGGGTGGAAAACCACACCCAATTAATGTTACCAGTAAAGTCAGATGGTCCTTGCTGGACCAAGAAAGTCCATTGCTTTCAAGGAGTTAAAATGCCCTGGAGGGGTTAGCAAAAGGCACTAGCTAGAACAGTGCAGGATCTACATGCATTTAGGGAATGAACATTCCCAGCAACAACAAAAAAAGTTTTATGCTAGGGTGTGTGGGGGTAGTCAGGGGCCCCTTTTGTATAGAAACTAATAAACGTATTTTAAGAGTACAAGCAGGCAAAGGCATGAAGGACCAAGAAAGGAACACACTTTCTAAGCTAAATAAGACTGTCAAGATAGGCAGGAGGCCCCTTTTCTAAAGAAACCCAAAAAACTTATTTTGGAACTATACGAGTAAATAAAGGCCTGGAAAGACTATAAGGAGAACTTTCTAAGCTAAATAAGACTGTCAAGATAGGCAGGAGGCCCCTTTTCTAAAGAAACCCAAAAAACTTATTTTGGAACTATACGAGTAAATAAAGGCCTGGAAAGACTATAAGGAGAACTTTCTAAGCTAAATAAGACTGTCAAGATAGGCAGGAGGCCCCTTTTCTAAAGAAACCCAAAAAACTTATTTTGGAACTATACGAGTAAATAAAGGCCTGGAAAGACTATAAGGAGAATCAGGAAGACATTTGGGAGAGGGGTGGGGATCGCACACCAGTCAGCACAAGCCAAAAGAAAAGAGGGAGTAAAGAACACTTCTCCAAGCTCAGTTATGTTTTTGTTATTATCGACAGGGTCAGTTCAGAGGGTAGCATAGGTATGGACGGAGGACAAGGATTATTTGTGCAAGTTGTCCTGTCAAGCACCCTTTTTGTTATTTTCTAGGATAGAAAACCTTCGTCGTCAGAAGTGGGATGGTCAAGGACTTTTCTTAACTTTAATAATCTTGAGACCCTTGCAAACATGTATTCTTGTCCATCTCCTATGTCTGACATACCACAACCATGTATTATGCTAATTGAAAAAATGTGTTGATACGACATACATTAGTAAGTTCTTATGTAGTAATAATTACAACATGGCCATTGTTTCTACTTGAGTGTCACTTCAAATGGTAAATGCAGTCCAGAGGTCCGCTTTGTGGTAGAAAACAAGCACCATCAAGCAGTAACTAATCCATTAGCAGAGCTGAATAGACACAGCTGTGGGTATTGGGACGACTCCCGGGGTATCGTCACTTCTCCCCAAGGAGGAGCCTTTTTCCATGAGGCTGGGGAGGTGCGGCCACTACCCAATTTGGTTTAATGCAGGAGCACCTCATGGGGAGTGACTCCCCCTCTGGAGATAAGGACGACCACCATGAGTACACTCCATTGTACATCACACCCACACATCCCGTAACCCCCCCATTACAAACCACTATATTGATAGTAAGCAAATGTATTTCTGTAGTACCTGGGGTACAGCCAAGACAGAAAATACTCACACTGTGCTAGTACCGAGACAAGGTGGCTCACAAGAGGCATGAGGAATACCAAGAAGCCATTGACAACAGCTATTGACGCTCCAGGGAAGCGGAGTAAGCCTTATAAAGTAGAAAGAGAATACAAATTCAGTCTTCCCTCCTCGTTGGAGGGCTCTGCAAGGGAAGCTGGCAAGTGGCTGTGGGAGTACGCGACAGGAGCAGCGTCGGCAAAGCCGAGCCCAGCAGGTGGTGGACTATGTGGTCCCCGAACATTGCAGAGACTGTAAGGAGCCTCAACATGCAGAGCCACCGCAGAAATAACAAAGCAGACAGCTGCAGGAAGGAGGCCGATCCCAGTCCCTGACGAGACAGGGGCTTTGCAAGCAAGTGCTAGAAGGAAGCATGGGTGGACCGGTAGGGACATGGGGGGAGTAGAGAGCTCTCTGCTTCATGCCGGGGTAAGCATGAAGCCTATCAGAGGATCATCAAAGGTTGAGGAATCAAAACAAGGCAAAGAGTGCATCCGAGGAAATCTTCCTCGTATCAGTGGCAGAGAAAAGCCCACTGACCACCATAAAAGGGTCTGGGGCCCCACGATAATGAATGAGTGCCAAGATAAAACCCCAAAAGAACTCTCAAACACCAGGAGAAAGGAGCCATTCTGCTGGTGAGAAAACTGTATCCTTTCAAGTACACTAAAGAGACGCCATGGGAAGGGAGTCGTTGCCCCCGACTTTGTTGTGAACTATATTGGAGAGGTGCAGACCAGTACCAGGAGAAGGAAGCCATTATCCTGGTTCAGAAAGTTCACTTTACAAAGTTCTGGAACTAGAAGCCAGGGGAAGGGAGTCATTCCCCCTGGCACCATGCTGCGAGAGCATGTTTGGGAATGCCACTCGTATACCAGGTGAAGGGAATCATTCTCCTGGAGAAGGAAGTGTGAGGGGTCGGAAATGCAAGACGGACAAGTAGATAGAGTTTTCTCACAAACGCCTATCATTCACTAACCTAACAAGGATTTCCCTATCTATCAAACGAAGGCTAAAGGAAAAATGACCTAATGCCCAAAATATATCTGTCCTTCACACTCAAACACACAACAGAATCATAGAGGGATTATTTGGCTGTTTAGACTTCATAAAGTAACACTTCAATTCAAACATAAAAATTATAAACACTAATCCTTGTGACCAGGATTGAACTCCCTTCCCATGGATCAATTCAGGACATTTCAAATCACAGTTCAAAATCAGGAAAGTTCTTTTCAATAGACGATTTCCACTCCAAGTATAACACAAAGTTATTTTCATTCCAGATGTCCTTCACTTGGCAAATTGATTGTCCTATTTCCAAAAGGATGTGTCACTCTTCAAGACAATTTGTTAAAGTTTCCACAAGCTTCTGTTTGTCAAACCAAAAAGACGGTCTTCACACAGCAAGTCAATAGTCCACATATTTATTCTTTTCTCTAAAGGTCAATCCTTTTAATCACACTGTACTTCTTTTTCATAGGGAACAGTCAGAAAGATTCATTCTTTTAGTCAAGATGGTTATACAACAGTTGATCAATAGACTATGGGGAATTGCCACTTCTTTTCTACTACAACCTTCTACCACATTCATAGTACTTCGTATCATCTTCTTCCTGGTCTAATCGCCTACCAGGACTAACCACTAGTTGACCCTTTCCCAGTTTACTCGCCTGCCAGGACAATAAAACTCATACTACTACAACTTGTGCTTTGTGGTGAGGTTTGTTCCAAATTTTCCACCCTTAAAACCTCAATGGGGCAAGTTGAACCAACAACTGCTTCTTGGGTAAGTCTGGACTTCCAACATAAAGGGGTTTATAACTTCTTCCACAAGTATACTGTATACATATACATTGACAATGATTCTCAGATTGATTTGTTTGCCCCAGGCAATGCAGGTTACAGTTCGCTCGCCTTGATCCTTTCTACAAGGAGGGCTTTTCTCCTGCAATCTTTTGTTTCATTCTAGACCACCAATTAGCTGCTGGTAATGCAGTTTACCATGTCTCATTTTCGGGTATCCCTCTTTTGGAAAGTTGTATCCCCTTGAATGTATAATTGCCCTCCTTGGGCTTTGGCAATGTTGATTACAATATTCTCCTATTCGATTTCTCTTAATAGGAGCGTTGCGCCCAATTTGTTTTAATTCAAAAGTTTGGTATTCAAAAGCTTAATTCTGTGAAAAGCATCCTACTTCATAGCGCCCTGGGGTCACCCATAGAAGGCCAACTCACCAGTATTGCTTGGCCTCTCCTTTGGACTCACTGCTTCTGCTTCTTCATTCATCGGGACTTCACTGGCACTTGACTGCTCCGGTCAGTCTCCAGTTGGTCAAGCTGCCTGTAAATGGATCCTCCTCTGCTCTGCACACACTGCAGTAAACACCTTCTACATCAACCTGCTGCTTCTCAATGGCCCGCAACTGAAAGGCCTTTAAATGTTTAAAGGTCGCTCTCGGGTGTAACTCATTACAACCACTAGACCGCCTAACACAGTTTGGCAACTCTGGACCCCTCTTCCTCGTCTCGGGACTTTAACTCAATAATGTTCTTAATCATTTTAAGATTATTTAATCCCTCTGCTTGAGTGATTTATAGAATATAACTTTAGGGGAAGCTTTCAAAGGAAACAATGGTTTGTTCTTGGGTTTATTATTCAAACAATGTACAACTATAACTCTTAGAAGTAGTTGTGTTAACTCCCTGACCCTTACATAAATAATGTACACCTTTACACAAAGGGGTTACATACTTGGCACTTTGGTTAAGTCTGAAAGGGGAAGACCTACTGTTACAACATGCCATTAAGTATCCAGGCATTGGGTGAGCACTAGTGGGCCCGGCCTAGATGGCCATGAGCACCTACTCCCCCCCACACATATCCGGACAATATCCTGTGTTTCCTGGCCTGCCACCGGATTAAGGGCTTATGATATATAATATATTTATTTGTATTGCGCTCATACACACGTGTTTCAGAGCGCAACGAGGCAAGGGAGGACAAAACAACAATCTTATTAGGCCCAGTGACACTGAGAACGGGAAGTGCAGGGGAGAAGGAAGGGGGAAAAGTGCAAGGGAGAGGGGAGTGGTAGAAAGTGCTGAGTACGGGATAAAAACAACAACAACTGGTAGTGCAGCCAGCATGGTGCCAAGTGCAAGGTTTAAAGCGCAGAAAAGGGGTGTCTGATAAGTGCAGGTAATGGGAATGTAGGGTTACAGATACTGTCAAAGACTGGTGCCCCCTCAATTTCCTCCTCACATGGGTCTGAAGGAAGACTTTCCAAAGTTGAAGATTCCTTCTATGGTCTTGTCTTGCTGCCCAAAGCCTTCTTTTCCTTCTTTCCTTTTTGGTCATGAAGGCAAGGGCGAACTCCCCCGGAGGCCACCTTGTCCAGGTGAAGGACACCTTGGGCACAGGTGGACTCCGAGGAGCCGGCCCCAAAACAGGGAAAAAAGCCCTTAGGCTAAACAAAAACCCTGTGGTGTTTTTTTGATGTGGCTGCCGTCAAGCTGCGTGGAATGGCAAACTATGAAGGATCCGGCTTTGCAGTTGTCTCTGATGGCTGTTGTATAGCTGTGTGGAACTTTGTAATCCAAAAGAGGAGCCGTCCTACAGATGCGACGGATGAGAGTAAAACAGTGAAGACTAGTTTCACTCTTAGTAGCAGAATACGGGAAAGTAGGAAGAGCAGTGTAGAAAAGGTGAGAGAGGGAGCTTACCGGCGCTGTGGAAGAATGAAAACAGCCGCTGATGAAATGAGCAGGAACTGAGAGGTCTTCGAACCAAAGCAATCCGAAAAGGAGGACTAGCAGGAAGCATCCAAGGGGCAATCAGGAAGGAAAAACACTGAGCGAGCGTACCGACGAGAAACAACAGTTGCAACGCTCCGTACTATGTGAAATGCGAATATACATAGATGTGGCGGCCATCTTGAAAATAGTCTAGACCGCTGAACACACGTGAAAGACTGCGTGCTAGCACAATCAATGGCGGCGCCAGCGTGCCCATAAATACCACGGGCGAACCGTGACAGATTCAGACCCAAGTGCAAGGGTTGTGAGGAGGCATTGCGGGTGTGCGGCTGGGTGGGCAGGGACCTGGGCCCGAAATCAGAGGGTAGCCAGGTGCACGTAGCCAAAGCAGACAGATCAGCAGGGGAGAGGAAGAGCGAAGGCAGAAGCAAAGAGGAAGGACTTGAGGACTGGGGAACAATGAGTGAAATGGCGATTAATGTGATGTATACTTATTTACTGACAGCTCATGACAAAATGAGTGATATATACATTGGTGTTGGCTGGGAAGCGGCTAGTATTGTAGCTGGGTGGCTGGGTGCTCAGCTGCCCCTCCTGCAGAAGCCTAAGTTTGTTAAGGACGTTATCTGCTATACTGGCGATTAGCGCTTAGCCAACAAGTAATATCAACTAGTTGTCAGTATGTATCACAGATTCATCTGTACAGTTCATAGTTTACAACAAACAATTTATTCCAATCCAGATAAGTTTTTCTGTTTACAGCCAACACTTGTTTCGACACAAGGTCGTTTTCAGGACAATTGTAGTAAATAGATCTTTCCTTGTCGGTTGAGGATAACTTGTTGAAAGATGATAGTGCTATACTGTTCCCTTGATGAAGAATCCTCTCTGGTAGCTGGGATGCTGTAGCATTCCTTGTTGGATTACGTTAGCAGATATTAGAGTTGATTTCTTATATAGTCCTTATTATGAGTACACATTGCAATGGGTGCATTCCCAGATAACTTCTATGCAATACAGGAGGTCCGTGGTAGAACCTCAGCATACTGGTGATGCAGCAGGCCACACCTTACTTATTAGGGCCTGAGCGCACCCACAAGCAGGTATACCCTCACTCACCTTTTGCTAAGTTTGCTAAGGGGTTGGGGGGAAGAAACAGGACTGGCTTGTTGGGGTTGCCGGTGTGGGTGGGGGGGGGGCATAAGATGTTGGGACTTAGGGTTGTTGGGGAAGAGCTGTGGTTGTGGGGGTTGTTTATCGATATTTGGGTCTTCCTTCCCATGCAATATGGTTCAGATCGATGTTGGCCTAGTCCCATCTATGCGGCTAATTCTCATGTTTGGGATAATGGGAAGTTTTGTCATAAATGCTTGGAGACTATGTGAATAACCAGCGTGGGGATGGTTAGGGGGCTGAAATGTAGGACTTGTAACATAAGGGGATTGAACTGCCCATCAAAAGGTGGTGTTGTATATGACATGTCATCATGTAGAAGTGGCATTTCTTCAGGAGATGGATTTGACCGCATCAGGGGAGTCAAGCTTTGGCAGGGGTGGAGATGCCATTGCCACTACTCTTCTTATTCCTCTTATTTGAGAGGAGTTTGTATATTGATGCATAGTTCAGTTGGCTTCCGCCTGACGCATATGATTAAGGATCAAGAGGGAAGGGTGCTAGTGATTGAAGGAGTTGTAAACGGTCAGGTGATCACTTTGGTTAATTAATATGGTCCCAACACTGATGAGGTGGCCACGCTAGAATGGATAGCCCAGCAGCTAGATTGGGGGTCCGCACGTGTGCTTATTTGGGTGGGGCATTTTAATGCAGTGATACCACCAGAATTGGACGGAACTAGAGGGGTGTTGCAACCTACCCTGAAATCGACCAGTAAGTTACAGGAACTCTGTTGGGAATGGAAATTGAACGACATCTGGAGGACTAGGCATGGGGATGAACAAGGGTATACGTTCAGCTCGTCGGTCCATCAGTCTGCATCCCAGTTGGATTACTTTTTGATATCGGAAAGGATTACAGGATGGGTGGAGAAGGGAACTATATTGGCGCATCCGAAATCAGACCATGCACCAGCACCGATGGTACTAGATGTGACGGGACGAATGGTTGAGAAACCAGCTTCGGCGTTTAAGAGTGAAGGTTTGGCTGACAGTGTTTTTGGCAAGGATTGCACACGTTATTGATAACTTTTTTTCTGAAAATGAAGGTTCGGTCACCACATACATGGTGCTGTGGGAAACCTTTAAATGTGTGGTGCGAGGGGAGTGTATTTCGAAGAAGTCTGTGCTGCTGAATCCGATAGTGAGGCATGCATCCAGAGCCTACAGGGGGACACCAAATTACTTAATGATCTGATTAAGCAGAACACAGTTAGGGAAAAACTGGGGAAGTTTATGGAGGCCGCTCAGTGAGAAGTGAAGTTTGTGCCCAGGAAAGTGGCGATTAGGCATTATGGGGAGGGCCAATAGCCTGAGAAATTGCTTGCGAAGGCTGCCAGAGTTGATGCTCGTAGGTTACATATAACTTTCGTTAAAGAATGCTGATGGGGATATTATCTAGGCATTTTATGCTTTCTACACCTGCTTGAATGCCTCACAGATTCAGGTTTACCAGGCTGAGTTAAACGAATTTCTGGAGTGGAGCTCTATTGGTGTGTGAAGGAGGAAAGGGAATGGTTGTGCCGGCCCATCACAGAGCAGGAAATCATTCAAACAATTACGCATTTTCATCCGGTAGGCCACTGGGCCAGATTGTCTTACGGCTGAATTTTATAAGCATTTTGTGCCCCGGTTGTTTCTGCATTTTTTGCAACTGCCCCTCCCGCAGGCATTGCGGGAGGGACAAATGCTGTATACTATGAGGGAGGCAGTGGTGCTGGGGCGTGGCCTAGGGTCATGGAGTGAGGAAGCTGAACTGCAGAGCTCCCGCCCGAGATCCGCATAATGATCCCGTCACCACAACATCAGACCAAATAATCACCCGAAACACGACCCTGGTGGAAGGTGAGGCGATTCCCCAGACCCACCCGGAAATCCCAGGGAGAATCGGACCGGAAAACACATAATTCGGAGTGCCGCAAGAAACGCCCCTGTGGCACACAAAATGGCGACTGCGACTCGGACGGGGCACCTGTGAGGAAAGAGAGGTGCGCACTCCAGCACATAAGACAGAAGAAGGATCCTGAGGCCTGGGTACGGATAGACCGGGACCGCAACGGACACCTGGAGCGGCGCCTGAACACAGAGACGCCAGTGAGGGACTGAAACGGAGGGGCCTCGAGCCGCTTCGAGGCAGTACCGGAGCCTGATCCCTGTGAAGGACAGCTGCAGCCTTAATCGCGCCCGGAGTGAGAACGGACCCTGCTAACAGCAGCCGAAGACACCCAGCAACACAGTGAGGCAGCCTGCAAAGCAGCACACCCGCAGGTGTACACGGATGGTGCTCTGTGGAAGGGGATTACGGCCCGGAATGAGAGAGCCGGGACTGCCAACCGGGCAGGGACCTCATGCAAATGGTGTGCAAATGAACGAAGGAGAAGGGATCGACCTCGGCCCCTGACCTGAGACACATAAGACTCCCCTGAAGGCCACTTAAAGAGGAAGCACAAAACCGATGACTACGGAAACACTGGTGGAGGGCCCACACTAACGCAAAGGGCGGCCTGGGCGACACCAGCTTGCAACACCGACAACAAACCACCGCAGAGGCTACCTCCACGACCAAGAGCTAGACCCAGCTGGGCACGAGGTAAGAGACGGGATAAGCCACGATACAGTGGGTGACATTTTCTGCACACTACAACCGAATGGGAGCGGAGACCTCTGCAAGCCAAATATTACAGACAATCCGGGATATCAACACAACATGAGCTGCACTCCGAGGGGCACCCACGGGACACTCTCACTCGGCACCGAGAACTAAGGGTCACCTGCCGCGACGCCTCAAAGCTTGCACACACTGGCTGGCTGCTTGGCTGGGCCCGCGTGGCACACCCGGACACTACACGGCAAGGCCCGGGAATAAGGCCAAAATCAGCCCTTGGAAGGACTGTGACAACGCGACAGATCCTACCAACATACCACGGACCCTGAAAGACCTGGACCAGGGAATAGCACAAATCCCTGCTGGGAAGCAGAGAAGAGGTATCCACCCTGTACATGCTGCCTTCTTGCACATAACCGCCACCCAAGAGACCCCTACTAAGGACAGTGGCCCGAAAGCCACAACACTAATACGCCTGTAGAAGCTGAAAGACATTCGAGGGCAGAGCGGTCTACACTCTGAACTCGGATATATCTATAAACAGAGCGGGCTGCCCATGTCCATCCGCCGCTAGATGGGCAAGAAACAACAGCAAACACTGCTTGAGGCTGTGAAATTGCAAGGGGTCCTGTGCTGGACCCGGGCTACGAGGGACCTTTGCCGCAACCCACGGGTCTGCACTCCAGGCACCACCTGAAAATTCGAACTGCCTATCGGACATCAACGACCTCCTACTGAGAACCTAGCGCCTAGGAAGAAGACCTGATTGCGTGCATGGTGACAGGCAGGTGCGGGAACCGTAAAAGAAGCAACAAGATAACACCACTGAAAAAAGGCTGGCAATGAGGGAACTGACTGCCCGAACTGGTTATTAGAAAGATCGGGTATCCCCAAACCAACCAGTGATAACCTGAATCCCCTCGTGTCACCAGTGCTTGGCGTAGAGACATTGCAGCCCGACTCGGAAGGAAGACGCAGGGCAGACAAACATCCTTGGTCGCAAACCACAAACATGTCCCCTGCCAAAGATGAGACCAAATCGACAATTATGGATTCCTTCATGGCAGCCAAACATAAGACCCCACCACCAACCACAATAGCAGCGAGCAATGATCCGCAAGCCCCCGAGAACGTTATTGGAGACGGGCAAGTACTACAAGCCATAGCTGCACTCAGATCATTCATTGACACGAAACTTGGCAGAAAGAGTGACCATATCAGACGCGGGGCTCCAAGAAACAGCCGAAACCACAGTGGACCTGAAAGTGAGGGTGCTGGAGTTGGAGAAGAAAGTTGCGACACTAGAAGCGAGATCAGAGGAAGCTGAATGGCGGGCCCACCAACAATATTCAGCTTCTGGGCATACCAGAAGAGATGGAAGGCTCGAACCCGATAGGGTTCGTAGAAATCCTGCTGCAACAAGAGGTGGGTGCTGGTCGACCAACACAAGGATTTGCGGTGGAAAGAGCCCATAGATCCCTGCAAAAGAAGCTGCCGCCGGGATCACACCCACGCCCAATGATTGCAAAAATCTTAAACTTGCATGATAGAGAGGTGATACTTAAGTACTCCAGAGAAGGCGGGGAGATAACAAGAGATAAGTCTAAGATCGCCATCTACCCTGACTACACACTTGCAGTGCAACGAGCGATGAATTCCTTTTTACCAATAAAGACCAGACTTCACCAACTGAACTTGAAGTACATGCAGATGTACCCCTCCCGCCTGAAGGTGCTCTACAAGGGAAGGGCAGTGTTCTTGGAGACACCAGTAGCGACCAATATGTGGCTAAAACACAACATCTTGGCAGATGGAGAAGAACTGGTCACTTGAAAGCGCTGAACGAGGGGGGGTGGGTGAGCCGAGCTGACGCTAAGAGATGAAGACTGAAGACCGAGGTAAGTCAACGAATGCGCAAAAATGTGTCGACACTGACATATGCTAGAAAACGAGCGAGCGGGTAGCTCGGCCATAGGACCCGAGCGCAGGGACCTGACCTGCGGAAAGACCGGTGCAGGTCTGTTGCTAGCAGTCGACCTGCGTCCAATGGCCCGGATGGCTCCGGCCGGAGGGCAAAGGAGCGCCTGAGTGCTGCCGGATCCAGACAGCAGCTGGGCGCAGTTATTTGTTCTTGTTAGTTCAATCACCTGTTGTGGTTGCGGTTACACTTGAAACGCCTATTACACGGTCTCCTGAAGCAGTGAGGGTTGAGCTGAGTAGTCCTTTGAACATGAAGGGGTACAAGCCTGGGCAGAAACATAGGGAGAAGGGAGGAAATCGAAGAGCAAGTAATGTAAAGCCATAGCGACAC
The DNA here is from genome assembly GCF_040938575.1 of Ambystoma mexicanum. Classification (NCBI taxonomy): domain Eukaryota; kingdom Metazoa; phylum Chordata; class Amphibia; order Caudata; family Ambystomatidae; genus Ambystoma; species Ambystoma mexicanum. The sequence continues at coordinate 996,626,296 of NC_090922.1, forward strand.
AAATCAAGATACTAACTTGGAATATACGGGGAATGGAGCACTATCTCCACAGGAATTGAGTTAAATCCTACCTGAATAGAAAAAAGATCTACATTGCCCTGCTACAGGAAACTCACCTGACAGCTGAGTCAATGTCCATACTGAACAAATACTGGCGTGGGCAGGGGTATGGAGCAGCGTACTGAAAATACGTGAGAGGAGTGTATACGTGAGTTGACCCCCGGGTACCTTTTAGCCTGGCCAAGGTAGAGGCGGATAGGGAGGGCAGATACCTGATACTATGGGGCTTGATAGAACAAACAGAAATATGCATAATCAACGCCTACTTCCTGAATCACAACATCCCGGTGCACATGTAGATGTGTGCCAAACTAGCACAGCACTGAGACAGCCTCTTTGTTTGGGTTGGAGACTTTAACTGTGTGAGAGACCCTGAAATGGACAGATCTCCCCCCCCCCCCCACACAAAGCAAAACCCAGCAGCCTCAGTAGCCTTGAGCACAGCTTTGGACCACTTAGACATAGCAGACATGTGGCGTGAGCTGCACCCGGAGGAAAGAGGATACTCTTACTTCTCATCGCCTCACGTTCTGTACACCAGGATCGATTACATATTTGTAGACAGGACCCAACTCAATCTCGGTCTTTAAGGAGCCCCAGACCCCGTATCCCAATGTGGCACATGCCAGTGGAAGCGCTAACTGACCAGGCCTTCAGTGAGGACCTTCGGAACAAGCTGCTGGCATATATAGAAGAGAATGTGGGTAGTGTGGAAAATGGGGCACAGTATGGGAAGCACTGAAAGTAGTGATTCGGGGTGAGGCCATAGTGGGGGCAGAGGGAGTCAGAAAAACCTTGCGGGTCGAACTGGAAAGACTAGAGGAGGAAATCCGACAGATGGAGGCAGGCACCACTGGGAACAGCGAGGAGGAAGAAAAGTTTGGCGAAACGAGAAATGAGTGTAAGGAAGCGTGGGAGAGGCTAGCCAAGTTTGATTATATAACAAGAACCACAAAGGCTCATGGGGAAGGGGACAAACCGGGTCGATTATTGTCATGGCTGTGCAAAAAGGAACAAAAAAAAACACCTAACAATTGCACTGAAAGATGAGGAAGGCACTATACACCGTACACAACAAGCAATCAATGATACCTTCAAATCATTTTACACAAACTAATATGCACACGACACTAAAGTACCCCAAGCTGACGTACAAAACACACTGGAAGAAATAGGGCTGCCCAAACTAGACCGAGCCCAACGAGAAGCCCTAGAGGTAGACATATCTATGGAAGGTATAAGCAAAGCAATCAAATCTCTGGCCATAGGCAAAAGCCCGGACAGTGATGGAGAGTGTTTAAAGAAGCGTACGAGCTTGAAGTGCTACCTTGCAGTATGAGGGAAACATTAGTGGTCCCAATACCGAAGCCCAGGAAGCCGATGGACGAATGCTATTCGTATCGCCCATTGGCAATGCTCAACTATGATATTAAAATATTGACCACCATACTGGCAAAACGACTGTCCAGAGTGGTGGGCAAACTGGTGCATCACGAACAGAATGGCTTTGTGCCGGCACGCAACACAACGGCAAACCTCCGCAGACTACAGCACATAATGGACCAAACTGCCACGGAAACAGAGTCCTATGCGATACTGTCACTGGATGCAATTAAGGCATTCGATTCCATTTACTGGGAGTAGCTGTTAGCGGTCCTGAAGGAGTTTGGGTTTGGGGAAGAATTCATCAGATGGGTAAGGGTCCTGTACACCACACCTACAGCGAGAGTTAAATCCGGCAGGGTGGTGTCTCCAACATGGGACATATGCAGAGGCACTAGACAGGGGTGCCCACTGTCACCCATGCTATACATTCTGGGGCTCGAACCGATAGCGATATACTTCAGAAAGCAATTTTTCAATGCAGGGATCCAGGTCAGGGGAGCGTATCACATAATCGCGCTATATGCAGACGATGTCCACCTGTATGTGAGGGACCCAGGCCTAAACGTCCCAACTATGCTAGTGGTACTGGAGAATTATGCAGCGGTATCAGGGATATGCTTTATCAGGGAAAAATCTTGATTGTTTCCGCTGGCGGGCATGAGGGGCAAATGCAGTGAGTAGTTACCAGATGTGGGTATTCATTGGCAACTGGAATCGTTCAGGTACCTTGGGGTTAACATAAGACACACAACAGAACAGATGCATGAATACAACACCGGGGAGGCCAGCGTAAATCTATTACATTTTGGGCAAAATTACCATTATCAATGATAGGCAGAGCGTCAATTGTAAAAATTATTATCCTTCCAAGACACATGCTATTACATTAAAGCCTCCTTCTTCCGCCTACTCGATATACTGATCCGCGAATTCCTGTGGAGCGGCACGAGACAAGCTGTTCCTAACCACACTAACACTACCCTACAAAGAAGGAGGCATACAACTACCCCACGTAGAGAAGTGCTATTTGGCGGCACACCTGAGCTTTGTCGCCCAGTCGCTCTCTGATGACATAACCGCTGAAACCAGATTGCTAAGACAGTCGGTAGCCCCGGTCTATATGAAAGAACTGATCTGGGTACCCTCGAACAGCCGGGCGGCACTCCCCATGCTAGTTAGCCTGGGGAGACGAATATGGAACAGAACCAAAACTTCACTGCGATCAAAGCACCCCTATTCACCAGAAATCCCGATGGCTGCTGATGTATGCAAAATAGGTACATACCTGGCGACCGCAAGACACTGGGAAAGAATGGGCATGTACACATGGGGAGACCTATATGATAAAGGCATGTTCAGGGACTTTGACTCGCTGGTAGACAAAGAAGAACTACCGGCGGGACAATTTTTGTGGTATCAAAGAGTTAAACAGGTCGCCAAGGGAAATTGGGAGGCGTGGCCTGAGGAACCGATAGCGTGCCCATTGGTAACACTGTTGTACAATCTGGGGGACGGCTGGAAACCGGTATCCAGAGTTTACAGCCAACTGGTAGACACGCCCAACCCCAAGGGGCCGACTTAAAGGCGAGATGGGTGGAAGGTCTGGGGATGGACATCTTTGAAAAGGAACAGGAAAGGGCACTGGCGTTTCCTCTGGAAGTCTCCAGGAACGCTAGGTTCCGGCAGATACAACTAAATATCCTATATTGTATCTATATGACCCCAAACAGGATGGCCAACTTTAACAAGCAGGCAAACTCCCAATGTCCCTGGTGTGGAGTGGAAAGAGAAGGGATTGTCCACATGTTCTGGGAATGCACAAAAACACAATCCCTTTGGGCTAAAGTGGAATCGGCCTGTAGAAAGACCGGCATCACACGATATGCGAGTGGTCCCCCAAAGAATGCCTTTTAGGCACATACTCCAGGCTGGCCAAAATAAAACATGTGGTGAAACGGATGGACATGGCATGTATACTTGCCAAGAGAACTATAGGGATGGCATGGAAACAACCACAAGGCCCACGATATGAGGCATGGCACAGAGAACTGAAGCGGTGGATCAAAGCCGAGACCAAAGCATGGGGGGCGGGGGTGTCCAGATCAGACAAGGAGACCAGCCTAACATTTGAGGCATGGAAGTCACTGGTGTGGGACATGCTTCACCCCTCGGACGACAAACCCCCTTGAACAATTGAACCTCACCAGAATCTACCCGAGAATGTTGGGCAAGAGAACAAGGTCAGCCTAGACACCCTGATGCAATGAACTGCTAGTTGTTACAATTACCCCAACCCAAATACCTGTGAAGATACTAACTGATGAGTCAAAATGTGACAGGAGAATACCGTAGTTGGTTGGTTGTTTGGTTTGTTATTTGAACTTTGTTTTTGTTCTATTTCGAAACTAATTGTAAGTCTGGATAAGGCGATAAAATGCACTAAAGATTTGATGTCATGTTAAGAAATGCCAATAAAAACACTTTAAAATAAATGAGGGAGGCAGTGGTCACGGTGTTGTTGAAACCAGGAAAGGCTGTAGATAATTGTTCATCCTACCACTCCATTTCACTTCTTAACCTAGATAAGATGCTAGCGAAGCTAATAGCTACGAGGTTGACTCCCCTGATTGAGAAATGCATTAAATTGGACCAATCTGAGTTTATCCCAGGACACTCTACTTCATTTGGGTTGCTGCGCATGTTTGGATGAATGTCAGCGGTATGTCAGGATGAACCCGTGGTGACAGCACTGTTGGACGCTGAGAAATCGTTTGACTCTGGAGTGGCCCTTTCTGTTTGCGGTTTTGCAGAGAATGGGATGGGAAATTAGTTTATATCCATGGTTTTGCTGCTTTATATTTTGCCTAGCGCTAAAATAAGAGTGAATGGCCAGTTAACACCCGTTATATCCCTGGGGAGGGGCACCAGACAGGCATGCCCACTCTCGCCCTTGTTGTTTGCACTAGAAATCAAGCCCTTGCCTGAATTTCTGAGGGACAGCCTCAAGGTGGTGGTTTCGCTTTATGTGGATGACATGGTGATTTTTGTTAAGAACCCGCGGGACAATCTAGCACAGATTATGGCAGATGTGCTGGGCTCTGGAGTTTTTTCCAGATTAACAATACTACAAAATTGGTGCTTTTCCCTCTCACTGACTACTGTGCGGTTTCATGAGGGTTTAGAGCTTCAGTGGCATACAAACTTTACGCAATATTTGGGGATTGACATGGCTCGCACCCCAGAGGTGTTATATCAGCATAAACACATGAGGGTGCTGGAGCAAGCTAGGTCGGTTGTCAGGCGATGGATGGCACTTCCCCCTCAACCTCTTTGGTAGGATCTCACTGGTGAAAATGGTTTTGCTACCTTGGTTTTTGTATGTTTTTCTTAATGTGCCACTATCGGTACCTAAGCCTAAATCCAATTTTCGTGAAGTGCACTCTGTATTGGCCTGGTTTATTTGGATGGGTAGACCCCCCCGAATGGCTTGGCAGAAGCTAGTTGCACCACTGGAGAGAGGAGGGTTAGCACTCCCTGATCTGGAAGCATAGTATGTAGCTGCACAGCCAGATTTCTTGGTATAGTGCTTTGGTAAAGGGGCAGGCAGATGACATGTAGTTAAAGAGCAGGCCTTCGCAGCACCCTCCTTACTTCGAGCAGGCGTATTGATGGCTCCTTGCAGATCATCTAAGTCACAGAATATGGTACAATTGACCTGTAAAGCGTGGGTGCATACTGAAGGGAAAGGAAAGGGATTGGTGGAGGGAAGGGGGGCTTTACTCTCCCGAGTTATCGATTGCTCACATGCCAGGTCTACCTCTGATGGGGGAACTCAGGTATGTGCAGTGTATGCAGAGGATGGGGTTTTCATGTTTTAGGGACCTGTTCCCGGAAGGGCAGTTTCTGTCAGTGGAGTGTTGGAAGGGTAGAGGGACTGTGACATCTTTGGAGGTGCGTCTATATTTTCAGTTACACAGTTACAGGAATTCCTGAAGGGGCTGTTTCCAACCTTCCAAAGGAACCAGAGACAGCCCCTTTACTAGATGAGATGAGAAAAGACTGAAGATACCAGGAAGATAGTGTCTACTCTGTACAATGAGATGTTGGAGAGCCGCGGGGGCTGGGCAGTCCTCCCGAGGGAGGTGGGAAGTAAAACTAGGTACCGCTATAAGTGAGGGAATGTGGCGGTATTGCTGAGCACAGATTAAGAAAACAGCAAAAGAGAAGGGTGGCAATTGTGTAGGGAAGGGCTCAATGTCCTACCAAAGAACACTGGAAAGAAGACATTCTTGAATTTATTTATTTTATTTACCACTTTGGTTTACACAAAAAAGGAAAACCTTAGGCTATTCCAACAAAGAGTTAAACATACATTAACTTGTTATTTCAAACAAAAACGAAAAAAAAGAAAGATTTTAAAAAACAACTATTAAAGTCTAAAACTCCATTAAAAGAACAACACAAAGTAAATGGTGAAAGCTGCATCCTTTCCTAATCTCCTAGCCCTTTCCAGTCCTTTAGATTACACAGGGCTTATGGCTGAGTGTCTGCTATTGTTAATAGCCGTGTCGTACCCCTGTGCTTGGCTATTCCCCCTCTATTTTCTCGAAAATAATCAGCATAAAGTTGTTTGAAATTTTCTCCCCCTCTAACAAGTGTGACCACCAGAGATCAATTTCTTTGAGTCGATGGTCCTGCCAGATGTGACCCAGATAGTTCTGTCTTTCCTCTCTTAGAGTAGGGCATTCCAGCAACAGATGTTTCAAGGATTCCACAGCATTGGGTTTTTTGCATAGTCTACATTCCTTGGATTCCCTTTTATCTCTGGTTCTGTAGTTGTTGGTTCTGCTTGGCCAGAGGTTGAGGCGGAGTCTTAGGAATCCAGTTCTCAGGAACAAGTTGGGTAATAATATTAAATATTTCGGTAACCTGTTCAATTTTCGAGGGACTGCCCAAAAGTCTTTGTAACCTTGGTATTTGTAGAGATCGTCTAAGGTTTCGATCCAATCTCTGGTATGCATTTTTTTTTTCACCTGGTCCGGATTGGCTAGTAAGGACTTCTGATTTGTTCAGGTCACACAGGATTGCCTGGCATGTCTTAGACCATTTGGATAGTATCGGTTCCGAGTCATTGTCCAGAGCTTTTCTTAGGACTGCAAAAGCACCCGTTGTTGGTGCTTCCAGGCATTTCCTAAAGAATGACATCTTCCACTCTGAGATGACTTTCAATGAAGACAATGCTAGTTCTCTTCTGATTATTTGGATTGGGAAAGACTTTGGCAGTCCGAGGGTTGTTTGCCCGAATGTGCCTTCTAAGCGCTCCCATATGTTGGCCTCCAGGAGAAGAGAAGTTTGTGACCCGTATGTAAGGATTGCCACCACCTTTGCTCGATAGAAATCTATCAAGGGTTTCAAGGAGAATCTACAAATTGTGCCAGTAAGATTTTTGCTTGGCCCATCAAGTTTCTTAATTTATTTCTCAAGTCTACACATCTTTGGGTTTCATTTCTGTCTGTGTTGACGCACACCCCCAGGTACATAAAGGTGGACACTTCAGTGATCTTTTTGCTGTTTAAGAACCATTGCGCTTTTTAAAATATTTTTCCCCCTTTTTTGAACTGGCGAATGTCAAAATCCTGGATTTTTCCGGGTTGTCATTTTATTTTTGGCCACGTAGGATTCAAGAGCTCTAAGTGGTTTTGAAGGCCAAGCGGGGTTTGGTCAATTAGGCCTATGTCGTCCGCGTAAATTAATCTCCCAATTGATACATTTGCAATTTTTGTGCCGGGAAGATTCTTGAATCTACAAAGGCATCCCCCATGTCTGATGAATAGAGATTGTAGAGTTCTGGTGCCAAAGGGATACCTTGCTTTAAACTGATGGTCGTGAGGCCAGCTTGGGTTAACCTCACTCTGATTGTGGTGTTTGTTTGTAGCTCTTGTATGTTGTGGAGAAGAACTTTCGCACAATTCCATTTTTTTTAGTTTTCTCCACATCTCCGCCCTGTCGACTGTATCCAAGGCCTTAGATAGATCTATGAAGGCCATGAAGAATTTCGCCTTTTTGTTTCTAAGGGTACGTGCTTTTAACAGGTTTAAGATGAATATGTTTAGTGGTGTGCCTTGGCCCTTTACGAATCTTGATTGCCATTCGTCTTTGTGACCAGTTCGTGCTGCCCATTTGGTCAAGGCTCTTAGCAGGATGGAGGCAAAGATTTTCCCAGTCACATCCAGAAGGGCGATAGGCCTATAATTTTCCGGATCTGTTCTTAGTCCCTTCTTGAATATTGGCACTATTACACTCATCCTCCATGAGGTTGGTATTTTTCCTGATTTAAGGAAGCATTTGTACAATTGGTGTAAAATGTTTCCTCATTCCAGTGGATCCTTTTTTAGTCCTTCATTAGTCAAGCCGTCGGGCTCCGGTGCTCTTGAGTTCTTCCGTTTTTTGATGAGCTCTTCTATGGTAGAAATTTCAATATCGAGCAGGCTTTCATCCATTTTAGCTCGTATCCGTTTACTAGTTAAAGGTTCTAGGAGGAGGTTGCCTTTTTTTATAGTATAGAAGCCATTGTTTTACTGGGATAGGGTTGGCTGTCAAAGGGTCTTGCGGGGTTTCTTTGCTGTTTATCAGGGCCCAAGTCTCTGCAGTGTTTCTCTTGCAGATTGTGGATATCATTTCCTGCGAATCGTGGTTTAACATTGATTTCTTGTGCATTCCTAACCAATTGTGGTACCTTTCTTTTAATTTCCGTATTTCTACAAATTTGTTTGTCTCGTAGGATTGCTTTCATTGCTTTAGATTTCTCCTTAAAATTATTTTCTTCTCAACCACGGCTCGGTCGAATACACGCCGATGTGACATTATTGGCTTGGAACTTCCTGGCTTACTTATGACTCTAAAGATTTTAAGTAGCGGTACGTAATCGATGACCTGCAGGGTTGCCTGAGACTGGAGCTCATTTATCATCATCGATAAATTACAGTTCAAAGTCGGCAATTTTGCCGATTTCATTCTGAGTCTGTTTCTACCGGAGTTAATTGACAAGTTAAGTGGATACATTGCCATATCTCTTTTCGCAGAGAAATTAGAACATGTCAATTTAACCGGGTTATGATCAATCGCCTGGGTGGTTCCTACCTCTAGTTTTTGAATAAATGTTGAGAGGTTGGACAAAACTAACGTAATCAAGTGTCGCTTCAGATTTCGGGCTTCGCCATGTTGGTCTCCCCGGAATGTCACCCGACAATCCCATTTAGAATTGTGCAGTCCCGGGATTGCAGGGTGGACCTCCATGTTGTTCCTCTTTTCTGCTTTGCGGTGACCTTTGTTGTTTCATCTTGAATTATACTGTTGTTTTCATCAAAACAGGTACAATTAAGGTCGCCTACCGTTATTATCCAGGCATCATGCCATTTCCCTTTTAAATCATCGACTGCGCTAGCAACGTCCCTCGGGAGTGATTTGTTTGCTTTTGCACCCGGCATCCAATATATATTAATGAGGACTACCTAGCTACTTCAGCAACTAAGATTTGAATGTAAGATGACGGGTTCAAAGAGTGGATCACGTTCCAATTTAGATCCTCTTTTATTGCTATCAGTAAACCAGCCATTGGTCTTCCTTTTTGCCCTTTTTTGGCTAGGTTTATACTTACAAAATAGCCTTCAATCAAGGGGGTTTCTCTCAACCACGTTTCTTGAAGACATGACACATCTGGCATGTTTTTTGAAAATTCGTTTTTTGTTAGTAGGTGGTTGAAACCTTTTGTGTTCCATGTTATGAGGGTCCATGTGTCCTTCCGGCATTCCTTTAAACATTATTGTGGTTTTATTTTTCCGGCTGCTAGCTTTGCTAGCCATTCCCATCTCACCTGTTCTCCATCCTGAAGTTGAGCCACTTGCGATTGTTTCATGGCTTTTTTGTGCATATCGTATGCCTCTTGGAATTGTGCTTTCTTTGATAGTGTTCCCTGCTCTGTCCCATCCAATTCCACTTCTTTGTTATTTTTTTCAGTTATCTTGAATCCCATACTCCGTAGGGTCCTTTCTTCTGATAATAGTAGTTGCTGGATAACATGTGAACAGGTTGATACCCTTACTCTGTCCATGTGCGTTTTGTCAGGGATTAGATTAGGGATATATCACTTGAGGTAATTAATCTCAATGTTGGGACATGATGGAACAGTCTTAGTACATTGGCCCGGTTTAAAATTAGGCCATCATTTGTATGTACTAGTCTTTCCAAGAGGATACCCCTGCCTTTCTTTTAAGGGTTTATCCTTTGTGTCGGTAGTCTCAATAGGCTTACCAAATATATTTTGTCTTCGGAGTTATGGTTACCCACCTCTGCATTGTACTCTTTGATCTTCAATATTGGAGGGAGGTTGTATTGGTTTCGTGCTCCTGACTCCACTGATGGTATGGGCGTCGGTGGTCTTGGCTCGACTTTTTTTGTTTTGTCTAACTTCAGTGTGTTTACGCAGTGGTTAGTTTCCGGTTCCAGGATCTTGTGGGTTGCTGTTCTTTTTTACCATTTCAGGTGGCTGAAGCATTCCGTCGTTTGTTTTCTGACTTTCGTGGTACTAGATGGTCTGTATGTTCAGGCTCTAATTGCTCTGCATTAATTTGTTCTATTTCTTCTTGATCTGACTCACTAGAGGTCAGATCATCTTCGTCCGAAATTGAGTATGTTGACAGATTCATTATGTCCAACTCCGAGTCTTCATTTTCTACATCCTCCTCGTCCTCTTGACTTATTTCCTCCGGCGGGTTAGCCTTTTTCAGAGTACTAGTACTTTGTCTTGCTTTAGTTGCCTCAATAACTTTTGGCATGGTCAAGCATTTAAAAAAGGTTTTGCTATTGTTCGATTTCCGTGGCTTCTGGTAGGCTTGATTTTTTTGCTAGTTGTAGTAAGTTCGCTGGTCTTGATTTCTGTACAAGGGAGCTAGTGTTTACCTTTGCTTGCTCCAGGTCGTAAAGTCTCCTTTTCAGGTTGTCGAGTAGCCGTGTTTGCTGGTTGTACAGGTATCCCCGTGTTGCTGTTTTGTTTTCCTTCTTCTTGGGGTACATTGTCCGGCTGAGTACCTGGGCTTGTTGGATGACTGTTAGTTGAGGTCTACCTTTCCTGTAGCTACTGGGGTAAATGAGACTTAGGAGAGGCAGATGTCAGATTGCTGTCTTTGCATTTTTGATCACTGCCGTTCACGTTAGGGACAACTGCATCGATAATCAGGACCTCCCCAAAGGATGTTTTAGGAGCCTTAGTCAAATCTATCAGCCCTTCTAAGTTCTTTCCTTCTAAAGTTTTTTGGAGGTGCCCTTCTGGTAGGTCTTTGTGACGTTTTGTCTCCTTGTGTACTTGTTCTTGCGTTGTTTCTGTTGATTGTAGAGCGGAGTTATCGAGTCCTCCTAATGATTCTCTTCTGGGGTTTTTCCACCGCACTCCCTTCTCTTTCATTATGGGTTCTAAGATGGTGTGCAACAGGTCAGAGATTCTTTGTTCGACGTTTTGCATGTTTTTTGTATGGCAGTTACAAATCCTTCAATGATGATTGTCTTTAAGGGTGACCGCGGCATCTTCGTGTAGTTTCATGTAAGGGGTCAATATTGCTGTCATTGTGGTGACCATAAAAAATTGGTCTTTTTCAGGTCTTTCATCTCTTGCCCCTAGGTTAGAACGGGGCTCTCCAGGTATATTAAGGGGTTCTGTTATTGGTAGTGGCTATGGCAGAATTGGGCCCTGCCAGTGATTTGTTTGGGTTAATTGGTTTTTGGTTCTCCAATCCGTTGTCTGCATCGCCGTCTCTGTATTCATTATGTCTTTTCCGTTAGAGTTTCCGTTAGAGTTGAATTTTCCAGCATTATCGCATCAGGGATTTCACTTATCAGGTTTTTGACAAACTTCTTTTTAGGCGTCTGATTACTAACTCCCCTCCCCCAATTAAGGAGAGATTGTTTCCCAAAAAAATGGTTACTTCTATCTTGGCCTTCTCCTGCAGATAGTGTTTGACGTTTCCATGTTTTTTTTACCAAGTCTGTATATCTAATAAAGTTGTAATTCTTCCGTTTGTAGCAGGAGAGTTCCCCTGTGCTAGTTTGTCAATCTGTTTACAGGGGACATTTGATTCAGTCTCTGGTCTTTCCATAAGTGTTTGGTTTGGTTCACTTTCCTTGGTCATACTATCTGTTGGTGTTTTTGACCTTAATTCTGGTACAGTTAGAGGAGTACCAGGGTCGCCTTCATTCATGCAATCTGCCCTTTTTGATGGTTAAGGCCCTTGATGGCTAGTTTCGGGTTCATCAGTTGGCTCTGTTAGGGGAACTTGGGACATTGCCTTCTTGTAGGTCTAATAGTCGCTTGTTTGGAGTCTTAATACCTGTGGGGCCATATTAGGAAGTGGCCATACTAGTGTTCCTCCCTTCCTCTAGGGGTTGATGGAATGCGTCCTCCAATGCAATAGGCAGCTCTGTTCGTTTACCGATCTTTACTCAGATCGTGAACGGGCATGAAGCTTCCCCGCAGTTTAGCTTTTTGTTCTCTAAATCCTGACTAGTTGCTTGCACAGCTTTGTCGGGGTGGGCCAGTTTGACTGCTTCGTTAAGCTCATTTATCCCAGGTTTTTCCCCTCGAGTTGACATCACCACTACCACTCCACTTGACATCTGCGGGGCAGTGTGGTTCCTGATGCCTGGCCGTCGAAGAAAGCCCTGTTACTAAAGGCTCCTAGTTAAGAACGACACACCTCGTTGTCTCTTTGTTGCCTTTATAGCTTAATAGCTTTGTTTGTAGTAATAGAGGCAATGGGCGGGATCAAAGGGGACACGCCCCAACAGTCTCCCTATCCGAGTTGCCACTTACGGTGTAGATTATGTGGACAGACGAGATCGATGTGTGTGCTAACCTATGTGATGGTGTCTTGAATGTGTTATTTAGCGTTTGTAATTCCACAGTTGCAGGCTCAATCAGCAAAAGAACCCTTTTTATGGGTACTCACAGTTTGTTGATGGTCACGATGTGTATTCTCCATGTGGTTTAAATCCTGTCTGCAGGGCAGGAAACGTCCAGCCAAACAGCCCAAACGGCAGCGCCCTTGTCCCCGCAGCGGGCTTAACGCTGCCTGCAATTGTTTTTGAATGCTGCACTTCTGGGGTGGGCGTGGCCTGGCGGCAGGGTCCGCACACAGGAATACCAGCCACAATTTTTGGAGAAGAAAGCAGTGTTTAGGGTCTGCGCCGCGTGGGGCCCTTATAAACTATATTTAATTGCACAAGCATGCCCGATGGAGGTTAACTCTGAGGAAGAGGTATCCTAGGAAACGGATATTGTGGATTGGTGAACATTGGGGGGAGGAAATGGGAGGAGAGGGAACGGAGATCCGAAAGAACAACCGATGATGGGCAATGTGTGACGGGAGTAGAGACGTATATAGGAGGTACTAATGTTCAAGATGAAGAGGAGTGAAGTATAGGATATATGGAACGAGGTGGGGACTCACTGAACCACTGTTCTTTTTTTTAATGCTTCTGTTAAAAACCAACAGAATAAAATAAGTATTCAGGCATTAGGGAAACCTCATCCTCAGAAGAGGATGAATACTGCGTTTCTCCTAATTGATTCATCACATTCCCTTGACAGCCTCCTCCCTACCGGGTGATCCTCCCTACTGACACCACCCCCAGGGTTACAATCACATTGCGTCTGCCTTTCCCTGGCCACATGGGAGGAGACTTTAGGAGGGGATTGTGTGGTGATGATTCTGCAGGATTCATCACTTGAGTTTCTGTTGGATTATATTATTCTTTAGTTGTAGTGTAAGGGGTAGAAGTAGGTTGTGACACAGGACAGCAGACACATTTGGACCGATATTCTGACAGATTCTTTAGTATCAGTTTGAAGCTGCAACGCCCCCCTTACAGATAGGGATAGTGAGGGTTATTTTACAATCAATAAATGTCTATAGCAATAAACATACCACCCTTGTGCCAGATTCCTTCTTTGATACTCTTACAGAATTTAGAATGCATGTCCCACCTTAAAATTACAAGAATTGGAAGCCCTTATGTTCCCAAAATTCCCACTCATGTGGAGCTTTATAGTTTATGAGGATGCAGGTGAAAAAGCTATGGGCCTGCTCCGTTAATAAAATAATGTTTCAAAAGACCAGATCTCCATACAACCCTGACCCTTTCAACATGAGTCAGAGTAAAAATCCCTTATCTGTTGTGTGTCTACTTCATGGCCTGGGGTCTCTGGGGCATTTGCTCAGCACATTTCTGTTATTAATCAACTAACAGAAAATATAGAGACAGCTTTTGAAAAACAAAGTAAATGGATTCAGTTGGAAGGGCACACAAATGAAATATCAGCAACATCGTTTGAACGCTCTGCTCGATTTAAAAAAAATGAATTCAGCAAAGTGCTCTGCATCACACTTATAAACAAGATATATTAATATGTGCTAATTATTAATATATTTGCATATGTTAACTACATTCTCATATTACTAGTTATTAGAACATGAAGGATGGCTATCAGAATTGTCTTGCGATTCCGAATGTTTAGTCATCAGTGGTACAGGTCCACAAAGGAAATTAGAAGGGAAAAATAGATTTCAGTTCAATTGTAGCAGAACACTCGATGGCAGAATAGGAAAACCTCAGTTTGTCACATGCAAAATACACTGGACCAATTACAACAATCGGGAGGATAATTGGGAGCATCGGTATGTGAGGAACATCTATAATAGGCCCCGTCTAATGAGAAAATGCTGCATCAAACATTGCTGCATGGGTGGAGTTCATCAAGTATTTAAGGCCAAAAACACATGCAACGAGTTCTTGAGAGATCTGCAGATGAAAGTTTTTTCTGACGAGAGAAGTGGTGATTGGGGTGCCACCTGGATGTACCTGATCGAAATCCTCCTTACGAAAGCCTTTTCCAGAGGGACCCTGATGCCAAACTCTTTCCCAAGACAGAACCAGATTGCCAGAGATGGATTATTTTGAAAACGGGGCACAGATTGGGAGCAAAGGTTACTTGGTGGTGTTTCCTAGAGCTGTTTTAATGTTCCTACTTGTCCTTGGCCTTTATATAAAAAAAAATGTAAGTACAACAACCCCTGTGCATTTTTTAAGATGCATGTCCCAGGAATTGGTTAAACCCCTGATATCAATTAAACATGGGAGTGAAACTGCCCTCCTGGACCTTAAGAATCAGCGAGACTATGCAAGTGACCAAGACCTCCTCTCCCCCTCTTACTACTTGATCTCTTTGCTGCCTTCGACCTTGTCGACCACCAGATGCTCTACCACCACATCACTTCATCAACTTACTTTTCACCAGATGCTGCCAATTGGGTCCCCTCATTCCCAGAGACGACAGAACCGCTCGTGTTTTTGCCAGTGATGTCATCACCTCCCGTGGTGTACTGCAAGGCTCCTGTGTCTCCCCACACTGCACAATGTCTACACAATACCACTGTTTGACCACATTGAATCATTAGGCATCTCATACACCAAATACGCTGATCCCCCTCTCCGGAGACCACACTCAGAATTATCTCAGAGTGAACATGATTTACGAAGCCATCCAGTCCCGGATGGTGTGAGAAACCTGAAGGTGTCTCCCTGACTAGTACCCCGGAGATCTGTCATCCAGGTGGCCAGGACAGGGCCATCGCTACTAGATCCAGTTTGTGGTGGTGGACCAGTGAGGGAAGATCACCTGGATGGGGGGGGGGGGTCTTCGAGGAGTGGAAGGGGGACACTGACTTGTGAGACACGGTATCCCCTTCTCATAAAACATTTTCCCTATACTACATATTTGAACACTCTACAGTCCCCCCCGCACCCCACTTTTCTGACACAAACACTTTCGCACATTGCGAAAGACGACGGACAAACACCAGAGCCATTTACCTGATATGTCTCAACACAAGGGTCAAGCATAGTCAGGCAATTGACTAGAATATCACACACCTGACCGCCCTTTCCCTTCCCCACATGGTTTTAAGGTGGAACACAAGAACACAATATGAGCAAGGCAGACCGCACGATGACACAGCTATCCAGACACGGCAGTTCAAGAGGAGAAGAAAGGCAGTGCGATCGGAAAGGGTGACAAGGAGAGAAGTGACCTTGCCCTTTCCAAACCAGTCCTGCGAAACCTCTGCAGAAGGAATCGTAAGACCGCGAACAATAGCCCAAGTGTGTTGCGGCAGATGTCAAGGGTACACAGAGCGTGGTGATGCTGATTAGCAGGACATAGAGAGACGCCCGCTACAGTGGTATCAACCTTGGCTCCCGATACGAAGAAAGCCAAGCGGTTCATCACAGCCTGTAAGTCGAGGGGAGAACCGATAAAGAAACCGAACTGTGTTGAAAAAAAGTAGCAAATGGCTAATTACAGAAAGCATAAAGAACTGTTAATGTGAAAGGGGAAAGCAGCTGCAGATGAGCGAGACATCACTTGGGTGTTCGCTCGAGAAACTTTGGCTGAGTACCCGATTGTTGAAACTACTGTTACCAGAAGGCCTTGGGACAGGCGGGAAGAGGGTCAAAGTAGTCATACAGGGGTCTAGTAAAATCCTGTGTACAGTCGAAAGTCTTTGACCGGCAGAAGATCGTAAAGCTAAGGGAAGTGAATCCCACAACGTAAGAAAAGTGGAAAGAACAGTGTGTTGACAAGAGTGAACCCGGCAGAGTGTTGTCCACAGTGAACGGTTTAGGACATTAGGATTCATGAATATCACAAAGGATGTTGTGTGGAAAACTGTAGTGAACCCGACAGAGGGAAGCAAACATTTGAGAAGGGTCTGAACCCAGAGGAGTGGGATCCAGGGTTGAAAAGGCTTCACCCAAACCAACATTGGAAAGGAACTTCTTCTTGTTATTTTTTTAACACATCAGGTCCTCGAAGGCGGGAAACTTTGTACAGAGAAAGAGACTTTGCCATCAACGGTCCTGATAACTGAGAATGGATAGTCGTCTCGAGCTGGGAAAGCTCAAGCATGTGCAGTTAGGCAGAATCCTGTGCAGTTCCCTTGGGGAACACTGCAAAAAGATTAAAACTACAGGAGTATGCATTAAACCCAATTGGTAGCAGTCTGCACCACCAGGATTTACCTGCTAGCTGTGGCTGAGCAGTCCGACTTCTCTCAAGAAGAGTAGGGCAGTATGTAGAGTATACACAATAGGGCCAAAACACAGTAGAGCAAACAAACACTGACCAGAGCTTTGTATAAAAAGTATATAATTATTTATTTAAAACACACTTTATGGCATATACTAGCACTCTCAATCAAAAGCAAGTTAAAACACAGTCAGGTAAAGTATAAACACCTCCCTTAATAGCTATCAGACAAGTCAGGGTTAAAACACTACTATTTGTTAGAACAGATGTGAGCGCTTAACCAAGATGACACTCTGATAATGTAGTTAAAGGGAGAGAAAAAGGCAGAGCATAAAAATAAAACAGTTACCAACACTTTTAAGAGTTCAGAGCAAGGGTAGAAAGGCAGGTTATACTGTAGGGCCAAAGTTCATAGGCCAGGCCCACTTTAAATGGAGAAAAGCGAAATGTGCCCAGGATCACATAGTTTAAAGTGCACTAAAAGACTTTGTAGAGTGTTCAAAAGAGGTTGGGGTGATTCAAAGGATATAGTTAGAAGGCCTGGAGCCGACCCAGTTCAGAAGCCAAGGATTTCAGGGTCACCTTTAGCAATCTGTAGAAAGGGAGGCCAGACAGGACACAGTACCTTAAAGAGAAAGGAAGCTCCAGCGGGAGCAGTTGTTCCTGGCAGTGGTTGAAGTTCGCGGTTGCAACCGGGGGAAGAGAAGATCTCATCGAGGAGGGAACGGGGAGTCATTGCACTGCACAGGGATGATACCAGCCGCGGAGTTCCCGATTAAAAGGTGCGGTCCTTTTATTCGCAGTCAAAAGTGGTGTGCTTGGCTATCCGGCCGCCGGGGTGCTTGGCACGGGCGATTCGACCAAGAGACGTCTTTGGAAGGCGAAAAGGGCGAACTGGTTGATCCCACCAGCTCAGAGGAAGAAGACTGGTCCAGCAGAAGATCTTCTCTTGTCGTCGGGAAAGTGGTGAGGTATTTGCAGCAGGGCTTCACCGGTGGTCGTCGTTGCAGATGGCTCAGCTTCTTCCCTCTTCGGATTCTTAGGTCCTGTGGCGACTTCTGAAGTTCCAGTCCCAAAGGCCCTGCTTTTATGCAGAAAACCCCCATTCATCAGCCTAGCTGTCAATCACACATGCTAAGTGGTGAGCCGGGCGGCTCACCACTGGGCCAATCAGAGTAGAGTGCGACTTGGGTTACCGAGGCAATGCAGTCCAGGGTGCCAATTCCCCCCCTCCACTCCTCCTGTGGAACCCAAACAGAGTGGCACCATTTGGAGGGCTTCTGTGGAGAAGTCCGCCAAAATAGTGGAATGAAGGGCTCGACCTTGGTCAGAGTTACAGAGACGGACACAAACGCCATTTTAGAAAAGAGTTCTGGCAAAAAGACCCAACCGGGGATTTAATATTAAATAAATAAACCAGCGGTATCTTTAACATTGCACCAAAAAGTGGCGCTTTTAAAATCAATGGGAAAATCCCATAGAGAATATTCCGGTGGAATATTTTGCGTGGTAACCACTGCCACCAGCCAGAAACTCGACAAGGGGGGACTGGAAAGTGCCCCCTTGAAAATAGACCCAGG